>NC_079494.1:36766638-38106724 GCF_030052815.1 Hevea brasiliensis | reverse complement strand
GAAAGTTTCAATAATATTTTACAAATAAAATCTCATCAATTATTTTATAACCATCTCATAATTCACATCTCATTCATATATCTCAATTTCATATTCATTTCCATGCATTATCTATATATTTCAAATTTGTCTTCGAATTCATACAATCTCATTCATGCTCAAATCACATAAGTAAAATTTTCAAATTTCTTTAATTTACATAATTTCATAATTTACATGATATATAAATTAATTACATATGAAAAAGCTAATTAATTAATTTACATCGCATTCCTATTAATTACCTGTTCATAATATACATTACAATACAATATCTAAGCATTTTATACAAAATACAAAATATGATCTATATGGGCCCTATCTACATGCATTGCTAAGGAGGTGGCAACCTTGAATACTTCAGACACTTCTGCAGATCAGAACTCCAAAATCTCTGTTTAATATCTTTATCTGCGCTTTACCTTCAGTACCTGCGCGAGGAAACAATTCCATCACGCTAAGCATTGCTGCTTAGTGGTGCTATAATATAACAAGGAAATAATATACAAATAAAGAAAGAAGCATAATTTGAATATTTAAGAATCAATTTAATTTAATACAATGTGTCTAATATTAATTATCTTTTGTTCTCATTTGTTTCGCTTTGGAAGCATTTAATTCCAAAATTCACAGTGATAATGTACAACATACAGAATTAATAAAAATACTCAGTTTATATTTATATGGCAATAGAAGGTACATTTAAAATGTTTAGTTAAGTTATACCTATTTTTGCAACTCTTTTATCATTTTACTTAACAATTTTTATGTGGTTTGGATCATTTCATAATTCTAACTAATTCTTTGAAGTCTTATTAACTCATTTGTTTGATTTCTAATATTTTTAATTACTAATAGTCTTAATTTATTTCAATAAATTACACTGCCCAAGTAACCTACGACAGGCTGACTAAACTGGATAACGGGTCGTTGGCACTGGAAATCGCGGTGCCTCGGGCCGTCATACTATGGGACGCAGAACGTCAACCACGTATGCAGTCAGTATGGCTAAAAAGCCATGATAACACATAGTGGGGCATAAAAGCCATGAATGTTGGCATAAAACCATGAATGCGGGCGTATAGCCATGAATACGGGCACAAAGCCATGAATACAGGCATAAAGCCTTTCGCAGTACTGCTAAAACAATACCCTATTGGCATGCCAAACTATCCATTCTGACACACATGTCTAGGTAATACAAGGGCACATAATATCATTAAATATTAATATATTGTGTTTTATGACTTTATTATTTCATGATAAATTTCAATTATAATTCATACATTCATTTGATCATTTATATGATCACAATTCACATCAATCATCCTTTTATACCATTTTACTCAAAATACTCCTTCTCTCTACAATAATGAGAATTAATGTCTCATTTATACATTAATATGGTTTATTTATTTATTAATCATGTTATTCATATTGATCACAATTCTAAACAATGGTGCACATGTACCATTGTATTCAAAACATTTTTTTCCTTTCTCATTTATACATTCAAGAATCTACTTATGTAATTACAAATTTTATATTTCAAGTTGAGTTACTAATATTTTATGAATTCCATTTGTGATGGGCATATAAGCTCTAACTATCTATTCACATCAATTAAGTGACTTATTTTTTTCATGTTTCAAGTAATCCATGAATATTTCATGGATTTCAAATTTATGGCCTTAATTTCTTTTTAACAATTTTGACTAGGATGCATAGTCCACATTTGTCATACAATTCTAAGCATTTAAGCTTAGAATTTGTTCTAGGTCTTCATCTTAATTTACTAATCATTTTGATTACTATTCACCTTACTAGTCACCCAAAATGTTGACCTTTTTATATTTAATGGATATGTTAATTCTAATTACACCAAGATCCCACATTTTGAGTTTTACATTTGCTAGTATTAATTGCCAATTGCAATTTAAAGTCCCCTAGATGCATTCCTAATTTCAAATTTTGAATTTCAAGTTTTGGTGTCACTATTCACCTCATTGGTCAACAAAAATGTTAACTTTTGGATAGAAACTAGGTACATTGGTTTTAACACTCCCAATGCACCACATTTTACATTTAAAACTTGTTGGAATTGATTACCATTACCATTTCTAAGCTTAAAACAAGAGGGCAGAATTTTCAGTTTTTGAAGCTTAACTTTACTGTTCTATTAAGCACTGTTGCAGTGAGAATTTGAGGAAATGGTAAACATGAAAGTTGTTCCTTATTTTGTCTAGTTGAATTTCCTTTTTTGAATCACTCCATTTGGAGTTTTGTAGCTCCAGATATGGTCCAAAAACCACAGCTGGCCGGATTTCAAATCTGCAGAATTTACCAAATCTACAGTACCATGAACAGTGACTGTGACTACCATTTGGGTTAGGTTCTGGTCATAATTTGGGGTAGGTTTCTTCATGAAAGTTGTTTTTCTAGGTCTTAGCTTGTCGCTGTAAAAATTTCAGGTCAATTGACCATTTCTACAGTGAGTTATGGCCAAATGAACAGTTACTGTTCATTTGGTCATTTCTGCAGGTGCTGGTTGCAGGGTATCCGGATTGGAGCTAACTTTTGGTCCACTTGCTTTGGTCTTTTGGGCTTAGTTTCTTCAGCAAAAATGTGCCATTATAAGCCTAGTTTCATGTCCAATTGGCCAAATACCAATTGAACCTACACAACCAAAGTTATGGCTGTCTAAGTGGGCTGGAATCTCAGCCACCATGCTGCACTCTCTAGGCAGTATACTCATTCACTTTGCCATGCTATATTTCAGTCCCAATTATGGTCAAATTTCCTCAAATGGTCACTAATTGACCACTAGAATGTTCTTTAATAATTTCATAAGCCAAGTCCAATTTTTCACTCCTAAACCCTAGCTCAAATTCAAGGGTTACACCAATTACCTTAGTTAGCATACCAATTCATTATACTTGTGTATATGTACCCTAAACATCATTTCTAGTCCACTCTAAGTCCAACAAAACACTCATTCCTATTCCTTCAATAGGGCTGCCGAAATTCATGGTAGGCATGCACTCAAATTTGGTTCATTTAATCCACAAATTCATATTGATTTCAAGTCTCTAACATAGAAAATAAGGGTTTTAAGTAGATAGGTGCACTAACCTCTTGTAGGGCAGAATTTTCCAAGCTTAAACTTCACTTTCCTTCCTTTTCTAGGCTGCCAAACACTTCCCCAAGATGAGTGGACAAGTTTTAATGAAGGTGACTTAGGGTTTAGTAGTGGAATTTCATGGGAAATGGAAGTAATTAAAGGAAACTTTCATGGAGGGTTATGGAGGGGAGGTTCACGTTTTGAGGAAGAAGAAGAACCAGAAAATTGGTTTCTTAATTTGCCATTTTTCTCTTTTTAAAGAGTCTTTGTTGTGTTGTTGAATGGTGATTAGTGGAGGACACTTAAATGACATCATGGTGACGTCATAATTAAGCATTTAAGTCATTTTCTTTTTCTTTCTTTTCTATTCATTTTTAATTTAATTTTTAGAAATATTTATTCATATTTTAGATCATAATAATTATTTACTTAACTGGACAAGTCGGCCAAAAATCGTCTCTGAAGGCGAAATGACCAAAATGCCCTCCGTTTGGCTTAACGGGTCAAAATTGTCTGTACCGAATGAAAAATTTTTCTAAGTGTTTTCTTGGCATTCTAATGCCATAGGAACCTCAATGACCCTTCTCTGGAGTCCCAAAAATTATTTTATGAATTTTTCCCCGGGTCTAGGGCTCCTCGTTGCGAGAACCGCAACTTCCCTCTGGCTACCCATCGCTTGGGCACCGGCTCGTTTAACTTGGTAGTATTTTATTTCTAAAACTTTTCCTAAATTTTTCTTATTAATATTTGAGTTAATTATGGTTCCTAACTTTAGTTTAAATATTTTTCCGGATGTTCTAGCTGTCCAGACCGACACCGGTCACCGGAACAGTAGAATGTATGGAGTTGGTACCGGGAGGGTGTTACAGGTACCGACGGTAAGAGAGCTACTAGTCCTCTTTCCATTCATATCTCATGGACATCAGACGAAAGTGGGGTAGCCAGACTGAGCAAGCGACCCGAACCTCTTACAATCTTTGTCCCAGCCCATGGTCAGGCAACTAAATCAAAACAAACGTCTTCTTTAGGGAAAGAGAACTTAGCTGTAGATGAGTTGCCATCGATTCTCAAGGAGACCGATCTCCAGTCCATTAGCTAAGAGTACAACCTTCGAATTGACTCCTTCGAGCTTATTAGATGTCATAGCGATCTCCAAGCCGATCATTTGTTTGAAGAAAATGACCTGATCATGGTATATGAAGAACAATTGAAGGCTGGGCTTCGGTTTCCCCTGAACAAATTCTTTAGAATCGTCCTGAAATTCTATCATCTCTGTGTAGCCCAAGTGCACCCGAACTCCTAGAGGACTCTAGTGGCTTTCAGAGGTTTATGCCAAACTAAAAAGCTCGAGCCTACAGCAAAGGTTTTTGCTGAGTTGCATAGGCTCACTCAGCTGAAGGACGATGAGTATTGATTTTTCCAAGCGAAGCCAAACTGCAGGCTTTTCACTGATCTCCCTTCTTTGTTGAAGAATTGGAAAAATTGGTTCTTCATATTGAGGAGTAAGGACCTGAATCGCTTTGAGGGTATCCTGCATAGTTGGCAGTATCTAGTTCCTTCAATTCTAAAGAAGATCGCCCTAAATAAGGACGAGGATGCCATGGTAAAGGAATTGAAGGATCAGGTGGCCACTCACAAGTATTCGTGTTTGGTTACAATTATGGCCAAACTAAAGTAGTGGCTAATGCAAATGATCGCCCATGAGGACTATGAGCTACAGCTCTTTGACCTCATACCCAGGATTGGTATAACCTAAATCTTCAGTCTCTTAACTTTGGTGATCTCACTAACTTATTCTCTATGCAGGTATGGTGGGAGGTGAGAGTGTGAAGGAGAGCCGCAAGTGAAAAAGGGAGGTCCCCCGGAAAGTGTGAGAAATGAAAGCTGCTACTGCCTCCCAAATGCCGAGGCGAGACTCAATAGAAGTGCTGAGCTCTTCATTTTGACCTCCAGAACAGCCAACCTCAGAGGTAGAGATCGCTCCTTCCCCTCCTCGATAAGCTGAACCACCGCCTCCACTGATTTCTTCAAGTGTGGAAGGAGGGTCTTCCTGACCAATCGTAAGGACCTTCTCTCATGGTGCTTAGGTCCTCATCCACTCCCTGGAAAAGAATCGCTCAGTTTGGGGGAATCCTGACTTGGCCAAAGTCCTGGTTGCTACAATCTGCTTTGAGGAAGATCGGAATAGACTAGTTCCAAATAACATTAATGATTTCCTAGCTCAGATGATGAGCTTGAGTGTAGAGAGCATTGTGAACCAACATATAATTAGAGAAAAGGCCCATCTCTGGAAACAGGAAATTCTGAAGGTGGTCTAGGATGCAACTTCAGCCAGAGCCTAACTTTCGTCTGCTCAGGACCACATCACCCAAATTGAAGACTGGACAAAGTCTTATAAGGATAGGATAGCTAAACTGGAGTGAGAACTTGAAGATGCTTGGGCCTGCTAATCTGCCGATGTCAATCACCTTACCAAAAAGATCCAAGTGAAAGAAGAAGAGGCCATGGCGAGAGAAGCTACTGCTTATGTGAATGCTTAGGCGATCTTCTGGCCAAGCTTATGAGGCGCTATCCTAAGGAAGACTTCTCCTGGATGGTGGATCTCATCCCCAGAGGTGAAGAGGAGAGTGAGGAGGAGCCTGAGAGAGAGAGAGAGAGAGAATGATAGAATTGATAATGTACTCGGAGAGCAGGTTAGGGGAGACCCTCCTGCCAATTGACTTGTATATTTTTATTTTGAAATGAATCTATGTCTTTTCATGTTTAATTTCTTGATGGGATCGGAAAACATTGCCTGAGTACTTAATCAATTGAATGCAGTTGAACATTAAACTCGAGATCAGTTATTAATCATAAAACATCAAATCACTCTAAGAGATCGGAAAAACATTACACATGAACATGAGATCACACGGAGCTGTGACTGAATATCGAATGAAACTTTAAAATATTCAAAGAGTGATTTGATAGAATTGTAAAGATTTGAAAATGACTTGAGCTTTTTAAGGTCGAAATCATTATTTAGGGATAGGATAAAACCTTAGCTCTACTTAAAGAATGTCTGGACAATTCAATCGAGATACCTGATCACAACACCATATGTAGATCCAGAATTTTGAGGTATTTAAACATAGAGAGATCAAAAAATAAAAGCATGCAAGATTGAATGGTCCAGAGGTCCAATATCAATTCGAACACATCGGATAAAGGCCAAGAGATCAGAAAGCAATCTAACTTGAACGTGAGATCAATTTATTCCGAATACAAACCATTGGTGAGTTTGGAAAAGCTACCTATGATTGGGTCATCAATCAAGAATGGACAACATAATGAAGTTTCAATTTTTGAAAGAACCTTGCATTTGAGGGTCGACCAAAATATGGTGTCTATAGCCACGGTTTGATTTTGAACGAGAATCGAACTGGAATCGGTTCAATCAAAATAGGACCAAAACTAATCAAAATTGAAACCGGCTTCAAACTGGACCAAAACCGTCTTTCTGCGGTTTGGTTCAGGTTTATATTTTTTAGGAACCGTGAACCAGCGATTCAGAACCAGATTGAACTAACAGTTTCGAACCGGACTAAATCGGAGATTTAAATATAAAAAAAAATTCAGTAAATATCTCACTCCACTCCTAATTCATTTATATATACTATTAATTCTCTGCACAATTATATTCTACACTCTCTTTAATTCTTAATACTTTTTTAATTTCTCTCAAATTCTCTAAATAATTATTTTCTACACTCCTTTTAATTCCGAGTGCTCTTTCAATTTTCTTACTTTATTATTTTATATACTCACTAAAATTTTCAATACTATCTCAATTACTTTGTTATTATTTTATATCCTCAATAAAATTTCCTATACCCTCTATTTTATTTTTCTCTTTTATACTTTTTTAATTATCAATTATCATATAATTTTTAGAAAAGGCAAGCAATAGAACTAGAAATTTTGATTCCTCTAAATCCTAAAGGGATACATAGGTAAAATTAAGTTCATACACTTTTTGCTAATTTTTTTTAAAAAAATTATTTCCATCTCTAGTTTTTTAATCAAGTTCAAGTCTTTACTTATTAAATTTTTCTTAAAGATAATTTATTTTCATTCTCCTTTTTCTTATTTTATTTTGATTGAAAGATTTCTAAGAAAAATTAAAATATTTTTACAAATATAACTTAAATTCTGAATCAATAAAATTTTTCTCTAATTTTTTTAGTTAAAGTCACCCTTAAACTACCCCTAAATTGCTCCCAAACTGTCATCTAAATCGTCTTGAATCGTTCTTTTTCAAAGCGCTCTTCAAATCGTTTTAAATAGGGGCTCGAACCGGAACCAGCGGTCCATAAATCGTCTTCCAAACCGTCCCCTAGCAGTTTAGTTCAGGTTCATGATTTCATTGAACCTGAACTAGCAGTTCAGGAACCGTAACTAGCAATTCTTGAACTGTGGCCATCCCTGGCTGGGAAGCGCCCTGGTGTCGCACCGATGAGCTGGGGAGGGAGGGGAGGTGGTGGCCGGCAATGGGAAGGGAAGAGGAGAGAGAAAATGAGAGAGGAAGAGAGGTGGTTGGGGACACGGGGGAATGATGAAGAAAAAGAAAAAAAGTCAGTTCGATTCGATCGGTCCGATCCAGTCCAGTTTGATTCAGCTGGTTCAATTTAAAATACCCAAAATTGAATTTTTTACTCTATCTTGGGACCCAAAATGAGGCCCAAAAATTCTGAAAATATTACAAAAAATTCAAAAAATTTTCTCGAATTAAAATATATTTTTAAATTTACCACATGGTCTTTAAATTAATTTTTAAAAATAGATGAAATTTATTGTCTTTAGAAAATAAAATCGATTTTTTCAAAAAAATTTATAAAATTTCAAACAAATTTTCAAAATATTTAATACAATAAAATATTAATATTTACATATAAAATAATTATATTAAAAATTTAGAATGTTACATTCTTCTTCCCTTACAGAAAATTTGTCTTCGAATTTTACATAAGGTAGAATAAAAGGACAGGATTACATATTAAACAAGTATGGGTACTTGCTATGCATGTTCCGCTCTGACTCCTAAGTTCATTCTTTCACTGACTGGCTCCTCCATAAAACCTGAACTATAGGGATTTGTTTTGACCTTAGCTGCCTCATCTGATAGTCCACTATAGCTACTGGCTACTCCTCGAAGGTTAAGTCTTCATTTAACTTCACCGTATTTGGCTGTAGCACATGAGAAAGATCAGGAATATACTTTCTAAGCATAAAGATGTGGAACACTAGGTAGACATGAGAAAGGCTTGGTGGTAACTCCAGCCGGTAGGCAATTGCTCCTACTCTGTCCGTGATCTCAAAAAGCCCTATGTATCGAGGTGCCAGTTTGGCTTTCTTCCCAAACCTCATGACTTCCTTCATAAGGGAGACCTTCAGGAACACATAGTCACCCACTGTAACTCTACATCCTTTTGCCTAGAATCTGTATAGCTCTTCTGCCTATTAAAGGCTGTTTTCAAACGTTCCTTGATCAAAGGGACCATATCTGAAGTATACTGCACCTGGTCTACATCATGTACCCTTACTTCTCCAACTTCTGTTCAATATAGAAGAAATTTACATTTTCTACCATATAATGCCTCATAAAGTGCCATTCCAATGCTAGAATGGTAGCTATTATTATAAGTAAACTCTACCAATGGCAGCTGATCATCCCACTATCCTCTAAAATCTAGGACATACATACAAAGTATATCCTCTAATGTCTGAATTATTCTCTCAGATTGCCTATCTGTCTGAGGGTGGAAGGCTGTACTAAAGTTCAAATGTGTTCCAAATGCCTCCTGGAGTTTCCTCCAAAATTGAGAAGTGAACTAAGGCCCTTTATTAGATATTATGGAAGCAGGAACTCTATGCAATCTGATTATTTCACGAATGTACACCCTTGCATACTAGGCTACTGAATAAGTGGTCTGTATTGGTAAGAAGTGAGCCGACTTGGTTAGATGATCCACTATCATCCAAATAGAATCATACCCCTATGTGGTGTGAGGCAACCCAATCACGAAGTCCATAGTAATCATTTTCCACTTTCACTCTAGAATGGGAATCTCCTGCAACTTCCCTGATCCCCTCTGATGTTCAAATTTCACCTGCTGATAAGTTAAGCATTTGGACACAAAATTTTCTATGTTTCTCTTGATGCCATTCACTAGTACCTATCTTTTACATCATGGTACATCTTGGTGGAGCCTGGTTGGATATTGTAGGGTGCATAGTGTGCCTTTTGCATAATCTCATATCTGAAGTTGTCCACATCTGGCACACATATCCTGGAACCTTGCATAAGAGCACCATATACACCAAACCCAAATTCACAATTTGCTCCTTGCTGTACCCTTTCCACAATCCTCATTAATTACGAGTCTCTGTGTTGAGCAACTCCAATCCTATCCTATAGGTCTGGCCTTACTTTAAAATGTGCAGCTTGAAGGAACGGAAGCGTGAAAAACACAAGATTATACCATTGAATTCAAAAATTTTCACCTAGGGTCACATGCACCATGCAAGATTTATTTTTATCTATTTGATTTCAATGATAAACAACATATTAAAACTCTTTTAATATGTTTTTGGATCTGTATTTGCCATTTAAGATTTTAAAATTAATCAGATTAATTTTAGAACCCTAGATTAAATCAAGAACGATTACACTAACCTCTTGATGTGCTGCAGCGTGTCTGCGCCTTTGAGATACGTCTTCACGATACCAGATGTTGTCCCTCTAGCTTGTCCACACCAAGAACACCTATGGCAGCCCTTGAACAGCTTCTAAAGCCTTTTTTATTAATTAGAAATTCAAGTTCTGCCTTTTAAGAGATTAGAGATGCAAACAGGACACTAGAAACAATTTCTAGTGTTCTTAATTCAAGAGATTGATGGCTAATCTCTTTGAATTGATGAGAGATGAAGAGAAATAGCTGGAGAGGCTCAAAGTGGCGTGACATATGAGAGGAGAGGCTGCTGGTTATGTTTTCTTTTCATAACCACACTTAAATAGCTAGGTTAACACATTAAACCCTAGCCACATGTCACCTTTTGATTAGCTCTAGGTTTAAGTGACCCAATCACATTGCGCCAAGTGTCAAACCTATATTTAATCTTGATTTTAATCATCTTACATGATTAAAAAACATTTGGCAAGCTTATGTGTTATGCCATGTGTCACCATCTCATGGTGCCACGTGTCACACTGCAAAATGACCAAAATGCCCCTGTGTCTTAATTTTAAGTTCTCAACCCAAAATAATTATTTTTCTTCTTCTAATTAATTTATATCAAATATAAATTAATTAATTAATCTCTATTAATTAATTTCTCATTAATTAAATTCATATTTAAACACTTTAAATATAAATTTAACTTATATTATACATCCAATAATCTAGATTTGGTTTCAAGTCATGCTAGGGACTTTGCAATTTTATTGCAAACCAAATCTATTTAATTAATCAATTAAACTCTTTAATTAATTAATTAAATCATATTTAAGTAGGTGATAACTTGTGTATGTGTGTGACTTACTAGGCTCATCACTAATTGGCAATGAGACATGATATCAACTCTTAATATCATCAGAACTCTTTCTTACCATAAATGATTTCTCTAAATCATTTTATGAACCTCATAGACCATGGTTAACACCTAGCATAGCATGCCATGGCCACCCAATTAGTAATAAGATTTACCTTAAATGAACCTATAATCATATGTTACCATGCACTAGAATCTCTCTGTTACAAAATCCCAACTCAAGCCGAGTCATGGTTTATGTCAAACTCCATTTGCTATGAATATTATGTTCTCTTTTAATTCCAGTTCTTGATTAAAAGATTTTTCTCATCGTAAACTCTTTCTCGAATAAATCTATCTGTCCCGGCCAGAACTTGAAACATCAAGAACAATTAAATGAACATAGGATTTTATCTCTATTTACTTAGAGGAACAGATTCCTTCTTGATCAACACCTACCTCCATATATAACTAGAGGAGCCAACACATGCCCATATACCCATACATAGTACAAGTATGAAAGCAAGATCAAACTCAAACTACCTATATACAAGATAACTGTGCTATCTCAGTCTAAAGATTATATTCATCTGAAATGATTTATGACAAAACATTGACAAGAGTAAACTCCATGTGCTTGTCATAAGTGTCACTGGTTCGGCCTACTTATCATTTATAAGTGCCTATCATGTTTGTTATATGGCATGAGACTCACCATTCCATCTTATTTATATCTCATATAAATAACTTGGGAACAAACATGAATACAATCTTTCTGGATAAGTCATGTCCTTATTATGAAGTATCCTTGATTGTGAACCTATTTATGATACTTTGTGCTAGAAATATTGTCACTCATATTCTTAACAACTTAAGAATAATATTTCTAACAAAATATCAATGGACCTTTTCTATTACACATAAATATATTATGTAAACGGAAAAGTGGAAATGCCTTTTATTAATAAAATATATACAAGATACATACTAAATGATATGCTCTAGGGCATACTACTAACAATCTCCCACTAGCACTAGAGCCATTCATTACAATACCTTAGACCCATCTTCTCAAGATGTCAGTCTAACTGAGCTTGTGACAAAGGCTTAGTGAATGGATCAGCTGAATTTTTCAGCTGATGTTATTTTTCTGCATGGCTATATCGCCTTTGCCCAACTATATGTCTGATAATGTGGTAGTGCCTTTCTATGTGTTTGGATTTTGGTGAGACCTTAGTTCCTTAACCTGTATGACTGCTCCATTATTGTCACAGTGTAGTGGAACTGCTGACTCAATGGAAGGAACTACTGTAAGTTCTGTAACGAACTTCTTTATCCAAACAGCTTCTTTTGCAAAGATTCGATGCGAATATACTCACCTCGAGTGGAATCTGCAATGCGTGCTCGCTTGGAACTCTTCCAACCGATCGCACCTCCATTACAAATGAACACATATCCAGAGGTAGACTTTCTATCATCGATATCTGATTGGAAATCAGAATCAGTATAACCATCCAATTGCAAGTCTCCACCTCCATAAATCAAGAATAAATCCTTAGTTTTTCTTAAGTACTTAAGAATATTCTTGACAGCTATCCAGTGTTCCAAACCTGGATTGGATTGATACCTGCTAGTCAAACTAACAGCATATGCGATATCCGGCCTAGTACACAACATTGCATACATTAAACTTCCAATAGCCGAAGCATATGGAATCTAGGCCATCTTATCTCTTTCTTGTGGTGTCTTTGGAGACATCTCTTTAGAAAGGTGGATACCATGTCTCACTGGTAACAATCCTCTCTTGGAATCAAGCATGTTAAACCTCTTTAACACCTTTTCCAAGTATAGACTTTGGGATAAACCAATTATTCTTTTCGCTCTATCTCTATAGATGCGAATCCCAAGAATATAGGTTGCCTCCCCTAAGTCTTTCATGGAGAATGTATTTGACAACCATACCTTTATAGTCGTCAACATACCTGTATCATTACCTATCAACAGTATGTCATCCACATATAAGACAAGGAAAGTGATAGCACTGTCACTAACCTTCTTATATACACATGGCTCATCCTCATTTTTGATAAAACCAAAGGATTTAATGGCTTCATCAAAACGGATGTTCCAACTCCTCGAAGCTTGTTTCAATCCATAAATGGATTGCTTTAGCTTGCATACTTTGGAACCATCTTGGGATTCAAATCCCCTAGGTTGTTCCATGAAAATGTTTTCTTCAATGTATCCATTGAGAAAAGCTATTTTGACATCCATCTGCCAAATCTCATAATCATAGTATGCAGCTATTGCTAATAAAATCCGAATTGATTTAAGCATGGCAACAAAGTAGAAAGTCTCCTCATAGTCTATTCCTTGCCTTTGGCGAAACCCTTTCGCTACTAGCCTTGCCTTATAGGTCTCTACCTTTCCATCAAAACTAATTTTCTTCTTGAAAACCCATTTGTTCCCTATAGGTACAATACCTTCAGGTGGGTCAACAAGATCCCAAACTTGATTCTTATACATGGAATCAATCTCGGATTTCATAGCTTCAATCCATTTTGAAGAGTCTATATCTGATATAGCTTCTTCATAGGTAAGTGGATCATCTCCATGATCTACTTCTTCATGAGTAGACAACTCTTGTTCTTCTTCATGAAGAAAACCATATCTCACTGGTGGGTGAGATACCCTGGTTGTTCTACGAGGACCAGCTGTAGATGTTTCATCAATGGGTATAGGTTGACTAGATGGATCTATATCCATCTGATCTATTGGTTGGTCAGAATTCTCCAATTCTAACTCTATTTGCCTTCCTTTGCCTCCTTCTTGGACAAATTGTTGTTCAAGAAATGTGGCATCTCTACTTATCACAACCTTTTGTGAAGTAGGCAAATAAAAATAATATCCAAAACTATCTTTTGGATATCCAACAAATCGACCTTTTCTGATCTGGTCTCCAATTTATCAGTGTTCAGCTTTTTGATATAAGCTGGACAACCCCAAATCTTAACATGCTTAAGACTTGGTTTTCTTCCATGCCATATCTCATAAGGTGTGGAAGAAACTGATTTTGATGGAATCCTATTCAGAATATATAAAGCTGATTCTAATGCAAATCCCCAAAAGGAGATTGGCATATCAGTATAGCTCATCATACTACGTACCATATCTAATAGGGTACGATTTCTCCTTTCAGATACACCATTCAGCTGTGGCGTTCCTGGAGGAGTCAGCTGAGAAACAATGCCATGCTCTCTCAAGTATTCATCAAATTCAGTACTCAAATATTCACCTCCACGATCCGATCGAAGAGGTTTAATATTCTTTCTGCTTTGATTTTCTACTTGATTTAAATTCTTTGAACTTTTCAAAGGATTCATGTTTGTATTTCATCAAATACAAATACCCAAACCTTGATTTATCATCAGTAAAGGTAATAAAATAATGAAAACCCCCTCTAGCCATTTCTTTAAACGGATCACATACATCACTATGTATTAGTTCCAAAATATTTTCAGCTCTTAGCCCTTGTCCAACAAAGGGTGATCTAGTCATTTTGCCCTGAAGGCAAGATTCACAAGTTGGAGTAGGCTCAGAGCCCAATGAGGATAAAATCCCCATTTTCTCCAGTTTTGCAATCCTATCTTCTGCAACATGACATAAACTTAAGTGCCAAATATATTTTGAACTTGAGTTGGTTTTCACCATGGCATTGCATTCATTTAGATTGCTATACTCTGGCCAGTGGAAACACTTTCTTACTGGCAATGGAAACACTTTCCTGTTGGTAATGGAAACACTTTCCTGTTGGCAGTGGAGACACTTTCCTTTGCCTTTATCAGCTTTAGTCTTCCTTTTCTGTTTAGCTATTTTCTTGGAAGGACCAAGAATCTGAGGTTTCTTTTTCTTATTGCCCTTTTTCTTGTTGGACTTTCCAGCAGAAGAAGATGCAACCAAAGCTACCTCTTTTCCTTTATTGCCTGGCATATTCTTTTGGGCAATAACTAGCATGTTGAGTAAACCAGCTAAGGTGCATTCCTATTTAGTCATATGGAAATTTGTCACAAAATTCCCAAAAGACTCAGGAAGGGACTGAAGGATCAAATCCGTTTGTAGTTGGAAATCCATGTTGAAGTCAAGATGTTCCAACTGCTCAATCACCGAATCATCTTGTGAACATGATCCCCAACATTCTGTCCCTCAGACATCCTCATACGGAATAACTGTCTAGATATCTCATACCTAGCATTCCTGCTGTGCTCACCATACAACTCTTGTAGGTGAAGGAGGATCTCACTCGCACTCTGCATGTTCTCATGTTGCTTCTGTAACTCATTACTCATGGAAGCAAGCATGTAACACTTAGCACTCATATCATGCTCCTTCCACTTGTCCAAAGTATCATGTTCCTCTTGTGTGGCCTCTGGAGGTAAGGGACCAGGAACATTTGAATCTAGAACATATCCTATATGTTCAAGGTTTAGGACAAGTTTCAAATTTCTTAGCCAATCGCATGATTAGGTCCTGTCAACTGTTATGATCAAGTATGCTTGCAAGGATATTGGATGGTGGTGGTTGTTTTGTGCTCATTTTTATCGTAAAATTAATCGCAGAAAATAACCAGATTAATTAGTAAATGTATCATGTAATTAACCAAAATGATTATGGTCTTTTAATCAAATTGGTCCTCCCACTAACTTAGCGAATCCTACACTTCCAAAGTAGAAAACGGAAATCCTAGTTGGATGGATTTCTAGTGGGTGATTGAATTCTTATAATTCTATTGATCATCCTCAGGTACATCCATTATTGGAATTACAATAAACTATAAGTGAGCAACTCCTTGCCCATCACATCTCATGTGAGGCTCAATCCTTTTACTAGCCCCTAATGCTCAAAATCTCAGGTACATCCAATATTGACTTATCTTGCATTAGTTAAGTTGATCCCATTGAGCCAGTAATTATGCAAATAATTTTAATGTCCTCGGTACATCCAATATTGGCCACCAAACCATTTACATATTTACAACATCTCATGCTTAACAATTATTCTTAAGAAAATCTCTTAAATTAATTGCATCTCATGCAACTATTTAAAATTTCTTAAAATAATTGCCCCAATGGAGGGCTTATGTTATAATTACTTTAATTATAGCATTTCCAACTTAATCATTTGTTTGGAAGATTTTATAGCCATCCTAATTACTATTAAGGTCTCACTTTGCACATTATCCATTTAGCATGCATATATCATATAATTGCATACATTCCCATACATCTCATGCATTCATGGATAAGCAGAAAATATGGTATGATCAAGGACTTTCTAAGGGATTCAATTCAGAGCCACCAAGAATTGAATCAGGGCATTCCTAGGTGCATTTCATTCATTCATTTTACAAGAGTTGCTGAAGGAGTACATAATCAACACTTGATATTGAATTCCTCCCACTGGTCCCACCAATGCTCTTGACCTCCTTGAACTTCTTGCAATCCAATATTACATAGTAATCCTTGGCATACCAAGGCGAATTTACAAGAACTTAAATAAATGAAATTACAACCCAAAAATATTACAAACTTAATAATACATGCCCAAAATAAATTAAAATAAATTAATTAATTTACAATCCCAAAGAAACATAAAAGAAATAAATCCAATCATATTGGTCTTTTATAGTCCATGATCATCCATCATGCATATCACTATTTAACAATTAAATAAAACATACATTCTTAAATTAAATTGAATATCTCATATTCAACTTAAAAATCCAGATTTGAATATGATTCAAATAAATTTAAAAATTCAGATTTGAATCTCATTCAAACAAATTTAAAAATTCAGATTTGAATCACATTCAAACAACTTCAAAAATTCAGATTTGAATCACATTCAAACATTTTTTTAAAAAATCAGATTTGAATCACATTCAAATATTTTTTTAAAAATCAGATCTGAATTTTATTGAATCAATTTTAAAAAATCAGATTTAAATATGATTCAAACAACTTTAAAAATTCAGATTTGAATCTCATTCAAACAACTTTTAAAATTCAGGTTTGAATCACATTCAAACATTTTTTAAAATTCTGATTTGAATCATAATTTAATTGTGTGATTAAAACAACTAATTAAACACTTTAATTAGTCAAAGAATAGGCCTTAGATCATACAACAATTGTAGAATTAAAAGCCAAACCTTGAATCACCCATGGAACCATTGTTGCCGCCACCAATGGTGGCTTCTCCATGTGTGACGCCACATCTCATGATCCAACCAGCAATGAATCTCTTGATCTCATGATCAAACACACAATTAAATTATATAATCAACAATCTAAATGGCAAATATAGTGGCTCGATACCAATTGAAGGAACGGAAGGCGTGAAAAACACAAGATTATACCATTGAATTCAAAAATTTTCACCTAGGGTCACATGCACCATGCAAGATTTATTTTTATCTATTTGATTTCAATGATAAACAACATATTAAAACTCTTTTAATATGTTTTTGGATCTGTATTTGCCATTTAAGATTTTAAAATTAATCAGATTAATTTTAGAACCCTAGATTAAATCAAGAACGATTACACTAACCTCTTGATGTGCCGCGTGTCTGCGCCTTTGATATTCGTCTTCAGGACACCAGATGTTGTCCCTCTAGCTTGTCCACACCAAGAACACCTATGGCAGCCCTTGAACAGCTTCTAAAGCCTTTTCTATTAATTAGAAATTCAAGTTCTGCCTTTTAAGAGATTAGAGATGCAAACAGGACACTAGAAACAATTTCTAGTGTTCTTAATTCAAGAGATTGATGGCTAATCTCTTTGAATTGATGAGAGATGAAGAGAAATAGCTGGAGAGGCTCAAAGTGGCGTGACATATGAGAGGAGAGGCTGCTGGTTATGTTTTCTTTCATAACCACACTTAAATAGCTAGGTTAACACATTAAACCCTAGCCACATGTCACCTTTTGATTAGCTCTAGGTTTAAGTGACCCAATCACATTGCGCCAAGTGTCAAACCTATATTTAATCTTGATTTTAATCATCTTACATGATTAAAAAACATTTGGCAAGCTTATGTGTTATGCCATGTGTCACCATCTCATGGTGCCACGTGTCACACTGCAAAATGACCAAAATGCCCCTGTGTCTTAATTTTAAGTTCTCAACCCAAAATAATTATTTTTCTTCTTCTAATTAATTTATATCAAATATAAATTAATTAATTAATCTCTATTAATTAATTTCTCATTAATTAAATTCATATTTAAACACTTTAAATATAAATTTAACTTATATTATACATCCAATAATCTAGATTTGGTTTCAAGTCATGCTAGGGACTTTGCAATTTTATTGCAAACCAAATCTATTTAATTAATCAATTAAACTCTTTAATTAATTAATTAAATCATATTTAAGTAGGTGATAACTTGTGTATGTGTGTGACTTACTAGGCTCATCACTAATTGGCAATGAGACATGATATCAACTCTTAATATCATCAGAACTCTTTCTTACCATAAATGATTTCTCTAAATCATTTTATGAACCTCATAGACTATGGTTAACACCTAGCATAGCATGCCATGGCCACCCAATTAGTAATAAGATTTACCTTAAATGAATCTATAATCATATGTTACCATGCACTAGAATCTCTCTGTTACAAAATCCCAACTCAAGCTGGAGTCATGGTTTATGTCAAACTCCATTTGCTATGAATATTATGTTCTCTTTTAATTCCAGTTCTTGATTAAAAGATTTTTCTCATCGTAAACTCTTTCTCAATAAATCTATCTGTCTGGCCAGAACTTGAAACATCAAGAACAATGAAATGAACATAGGATTTTATCTCTATTTACTTAGAGGAACAGATTCCTTCTTGATCAACACCTACCTCCATATATAACTAGCAGGAGCCAACACATGCCCATATACCCATACATAGTACAAGTATGAAAGCAGTATCAAACTCAAACTACCTATATACAAGATAACTGTGCTATCTCAGGTCTAAAGATTATATGCACTGATATGATTTATGATAAAACATTGACAAGAGTAAACTCCATGTGCTTGTCATAAGTGTCACTGGTTCGGCCTACTTATCATTTATAAGTGCCTATCATGTTTGTTATATGGCATGAGACTCACCATTCCATCTTATTTATATCTCATATAAATAACTTGGGAACAAACATGAATACAATCTTTCTGGATAAGTCATGTCCTTATTATGAAGTATCCTTGATTGTGAACCTATTTATGATACTTTGTGCTAGAAATATTGTCACTCATATTCTTAACAACTTAAGAATAATATTTCTAACAAAATATCAATGGACCTTTTCTATTACACATAAATATATTATGTAAACGGAAAAGTGGAAATGCCTTTTATTAATAAAATATATACAAGATACATACTAAATGATATGCTCTAGGGCATACTACTAACACAGCTCTAATCCTATCCTATAGGTCTGGCCTTACTTTAAAATGTGCCAATAATATAGCCTCATCTGATATATCCAAAATTAGACCCTGATCCATTAACTCATGTATCTCCCGAATCAACGGTCTCCTTTTTGCTAATATATGCACCAAGCTGCCAAAAGATTTTCTGCTCAAAGCATCTGCCACCACATTCGCCTTACCGGGGTGGTATTGAATGGTGTAGTCATAATCTTTTAGAAGTTCCACCCATCTCCTCTGTCTTAGGTTTAAATTTCTCTGTTGAAAGATGTACTTTAAACTTTTATGGTCAGTGTATATCTCACACACCTCACCATATAGATAGTGCCTCCAGATCTTTAATGCAAAGACTACATACGCCATTTCTAGATCATGAGTGGGGTAGTTATGCTCATGCCTCTTTAACTGCCTTGAAGCATAAGCCACTACTTTACCATGCTATTTCAAAACACACCCCAACCTAACTCTAAAAGCATCATAGTACATTGTATACCCTTCTCCACTTACAAGCAATGTCAATACATGAGCTGCAGTTAAGCATTCCTTGAGCTTTTGGAAAATTTTCTCACACTCGTCTGACTAGAAGAACGAGACATTCTTTCGAGTCAACTTGGTCAGAGGAGCTGCTATCCTGGAAAAATTTTATACAAAGTGCCTATAATAGCCTATTAAGCCTAGAAAACTCCACAATGCTGTGACTATAGTAGGCCGAAGTCAATCAGTTACTATTTCAATTTTCTTAGGATCCACCTGAATTCCTTCGCTAGAAATTACATGTCCTAAGAATGAAATGCTATTTAGCCAAAACTCACATTTTGAAAACTTAGCATACAACTGATGCTCCCTTAATGTCTACAACACCATCCTTAGATGCCATACATGCTCTTCCTCGATTTAAGAATACACCAAAATGCCATTTATGAAGACAATGACAAAATGGTTTGAGAACAGCTTAAACACCCTATTCATTAAATCCATAAAGGCCATTGGTATATTAGTGAGTCCAAAAGACATCACTAGGAACTCATAATGACCATACCTAGTCCTGAATGCTATCTTTGGCATATCCTCATTTCTGATCCTTAGCTGATGATAACCTGATAGTAAGTCTATTTTTGAAAAGTACCTTACTTCTTGTAGCTGGTCAAACAAGTCATCAATCCAAGGAAGTGGATATCTGCTCTTAACTGTCATTTTATTCAACTATCTATAGTCAATACACAACCTTAAATATTCATCCTTTTTCTTCACAAATAGAACAGGAGCACCCCAAGGTGAAGTGCTTGGCCAGATGAAACCCTTGTCTAAAAGCTCTTGTAATTGCTCCATCAGTTCCTTTAACTCTACTGGTGCCATCCTG
Source organism: Hevea brasiliensis (assembly GCF_030052815.1). NCBI lineage: Eukaryota > Viridiplantae > Streptophyta > Magnoliopsida > Malpighiales > Euphorbiaceae > Hevea > Hevea brasiliensis. The sequence goes on along the minus strand of NC_079494.1, from coordinate 38,086,140 downwards.
TAGGGTGGCATAGAAATGGAGTTTGTTCCCGGCACAATGTCTATGCAGAGTTGTATCTCCTGATCCAGTGGCAACCCTAGAAGTTCCTCAAGAAACACATCCACAAATTCCCTAATAATAGGAACATCTTCCACACTGACACCTTCAATAGATGTGTCCCTTACTAGTGCCAAATAACCCTAACATCTATGCCTCAACATCTTCCTGGCACCAATGGTTGACACTAGGTTGTATGGAGCCACGCTTTTATCATCATCAAAACTAAACTCTTCTACTTCAGGTATATGGATGTGCACCTTTTTATTTCTACAATTTAGGGTGGCATAATGAGTTGACAACCAAACCATCCTCAAGATCACATCAAAATCCATCACTGGCAAAGGAACCAAGTCTACTGGGAGGATCCTTTCATCCATTACCACTGGGCTACTCGAAAAAACCATATCTACATCTATATTGTCACTAAAAGGGGTAGCTACAAATAAGGGACACTCCAGAGCTGTAGGATTCTTACCTAATCTTAAGGCAAATACAAGGGAAACAAATGAGTGTGTAGCACTTAAGTCTATTAAAACATGAGCCTCAAAAGAACAGACTGGAAGAATACTTGCTACCACTGCATTTGAAGCCTGAGCATCCTGGTGTGTTAGAGTGAAAACTTGAGCTTGTCCTCTGCCTTGAGATGCAGAACTTTGGAACTAGCTTTTACCCCCAAATCTACCTCCAAAACTGCATCCTCCTTGACCACAGCCCTATTGACCACTGAACTGGCTACTTGCTATACTGGAAGCACCAGGGTGTAATTGATGGGGTATATTACCAACAGAACCTTGTAACCCCATCAAGTGATCACTGAACATAGGACATTCCCTGGCAAAGTGGCCCTACTAGCCACATCTAAAACATCCACCAGAGCTCATCAAATAAGGCCCTGAGTGTACTCTGTCACATTGTGTGCATAGCACTAAGGAAGATCCTAAACTAGACCCAAAACTACTATAACCTGAACTCTGACCATTGCTAGAACCATAACCTGGCCTAAACCCTCTGGCTCCGTGTTTAAGACCTGCCTTTTTATTCCCTTGGCCTTTCCACTGTGGTGACTCTGATTACCACTACCCATGTTACTCATGTATGGCATGCTTAATGACCCTTTAGCTCTATTTTTCTTTACTCTGCTTCTATCATCTCCCAAATAACTAATCTCAATCTCTTGTGCCCTGTCCATTAATACATCGAATGGTTGGTCTAACAACATAGCCAAATTTGCGTACTTTCTATCTAGCCCCTTTAGAAATATTTTCACTTTCATGTTTTCTGTGCCCACTACAGTAGGGGCATACCTACTCAACTCTAAGAACTCAGAGGCATATTCATCCACTAGTCTGCCAATATGCCTTAAGGCCTCAAAGGCCCACTGCTTCTGATCTCTGAAGCTTTCTGGCACAAACCTATTTATGAATAGTTCAATAAACTATGTCTAGGATAATCCCTCAATGCGAGGAAGCACATAATCTATCATCCACTGCCTAGGCACAAGTCCCATTACATGCAACACACTAGTCTCTCTGTCAGTCAATTGTAGTTCCACGCCCACCTATTTGTAAGAATCTAAAAATCGGTATGCGTTAACTGTAGTATCATAAGTACCTAGCACCAACTTTTTGAAATTTATAATTTATTTATAAGGTTCCACTCTCTGTACTAAGGGCTATTGCTGTTGTGGAGGGTGAACCATTTACTGCGCCATCATGTCAATGGTCCTCTATAGACCAGATTGGATCCATAAGACCCTGGGCCATGAAGGACTATTCCTGTACTAGTGGTTATTGCTCTTCCACTTGAGCAGCTCTAGGCCTCCTGTCCCATTTCCTTAGGGTAGACGCCTCATCTTGTGCCAATATTTCATCCGGTGCTATGGTAGCTCTTCTACTTCTACACATTTTCCTGAAATTTAGTAGCATTAGTCCACAAAAATCCACAATATTATACCAAGCATCTCTACTAACTCATAACTACATGCAGGTGCATAAAGCAGATACTAGATGCAAGGATGACAGTGGAAGGAAAAATATGAATCTTATACTTTGCATGTGACTCCTAATAAAACCCCCTTTTTGCATTTCCATATACAATCTTTCCCAACAATTTGGAGCCTAAGCTCTGATACCAATTTTGTCATGACCCAAACTATGGGCTGGACTGGCACTAGGACTTGAGTCAGCATAAGGCCCCCAAAGCTTATAGTAAGCTTGACTATTTTCTAGCCCAATAATAAAGCCCATGTTTTGAGCCCATTTTTAAGAAAACAATTGGACAGAGTCAAGCTATAAACTAAACTACTCAATGGAGAGTTTTATCTCACCTGACTTGTGATCACAAAATATATAAATTTTATAACACCCTCACTGTAGCAATTCCATACATTTTACTATTATGGTGACCAGTGTTGATCCGAACAGCTAGAACGTTTGGAAAAATATTTATAATAGAGTGAGGAGTCATAAATAACTCATAATAATAAGAAAAATTTAGGAAAAATTTTAGAAATAAAATACAACCAAGTTGAATGAGTCGGCGCCCTAGCGATGGGTAACCCAGTGGGAAGTTGCGGTCTTCGAAGCTAGGAGCCCTAAACCCGGAAGCAAATTCATAAAATAATTTTTGGGAACCAGAGAAGAGTCATTGAGGTTTCGATGGCATTAGAATGCCAAGAAAATGCTTAGAAAATTTTATCAATCGGTACAGATAATTTTGGCTCTTTAAGCCAAACGGAGGGCATTTTGGTCATTTCGCCTTCAGAGATGATTTTTAACCAACTTGTCTATTTTAGTAAATAAATTATATGATATAAAATATGAATAAATATTGCTAAAAATTAAATTAAAAATGAGTAGTAAAGAAAAGAAAAGAAAATGAAAGAAAAGTGGAATTATGACATCACATGATGTCATTAGGGAGCTCTCCACCAATCACAACTTAACAAAAATGCGAAGGGATAAAAGTGGACAGCAGATGCACATCCACATGAGCTGGTTTCTCCAATAGTTTCTATAAACAAATAAATAAATAAAAGAGAAGAGGAGGACAGCAGAATCGGGAAAGAGGAGAGGAGGAAAAGGAAAGGAAAATAAAGAAAAAAAGAAAGAAGGAGAAGAAGAGAAGGGAAGAGGAAGTTGGTGCTGATTTTTTTTTTCCTGAGTTTCTCTAGCAAGAAAGAACACTAACAAGGGGAAAAGAAGGATTTTGGTCTAAGATACAAGAATTAAAAAGAGAGAAATAGAGAAGGAGGTGAACAGTAGCAGAAACAGGGGTTCAGTAGGGGCAGCATGTTTCTCTTCCGTCTAGGAGAAATCTTGAAGAATAACAAGCTCAAGTTTGGTTTCAAAAAGGTTAGAGCTGATTTTACCTTTCTCCTTCTTCTAACTTTGAAATGTAGTAGAATTATAAGGAAATTACTTGAAAAACCAAAGAAAATGTCCATGAAGAAACAACATAAAAATTTCGACCAGCCTTGGTATGTGGCTAGTTTGATGTGTTTGATGAGTTTATATATGTTTATGAATGATGAAGGATGCTTATATATGCATTAGAAGGGAAGATTGAATGAGTTGCATGAATTAGGGGAGAAGGTGAGTTAGGGTTTGGGGAAAAATTTAGGTTTTGCTTATGTGTTGGTGAATGGAAGTCCTAATAGTTAATTAGTGACCATTTGGCTTTATTTGATGAGGAATTGAAGTGAATTGTGGCTTTGGATTTGAGGTTGGGTGTGCTGCCTCATAGGACCTGCAGGGCTAGATGTGAGTCTAGCAAGTTTGGGCAGCTAAAACTTGAGTGGTGTAGGTTCAATAGGTGCAAGGCCAATTAGACATAAAACTAGACACATAATGCAACATTTTTGGTGAAGAAACTTTACCTAGAAAACAAACTTAGGATGCTCTAAAAATTGACCAAATCCGGGTAGCACTAATTCTGCCTGTGCAAAATGACCAATTGAACAGTATTCATTCATTTGGTCATAACTCAATGTAGAAAGGTCCAATTGACTTGAAATTTATATCAATGGAAAGTGTAGGCAAATTAGAACAAGTTTCATGTAGAACACAAACTCAAATTCTGGACTTAACCAAATGAAATTGCTAGCCAAAGTTGAACTGCCAAATATGGCAGAACCAAAATTACCCAGAAATTCTGTGTAAAGGCAATCCGACCAGTTAAGGTGAAATAGCCATAAATTGAGCTAGAAAACTCCAAATGGGGTGATTCAAAAAGAAATGTAACTAGACACAACAAGGAACAACTTTGATGAAGAATATTTGGCCAAATTCTCACTGTACAATGGCCTAAAGGAACAGTGAACTCTAGCACCCAAAACTGAACTTTCTGATTTATTCACCATTGGTTAGAAGTATGGATTGGCAACTAATGCCAACACTTTTGGGAGCCAAAATGTGGTAAATTTATGTGATTAGGACTTATGTAGCTATTATGCATTAGCAAGTCAATAATTTGACCTAAATAGTAAAATGAATAATAACCTTATATGTAAAGCATGAAAATTCAATCAATCATTTTGTAATGTGCCCTAGTACACCTAGTAAGATTGATTTGGATAGGTTGGCATGCATATAGGGTTCAGTTAGCAGTACTGCACATGGCATTATGCTATTATGTGATTTTATGGCTTTTAGCCATTCTGATATTATGGTGATACTTGGCCTTGTGCCTAATAATTATTACAGCTTATTAGCTATTCTGTTGCACACTGGGAGATACATATGTGATCGATGGTGTGATGGTCTGAGGTACTTGGTACCCAGTGCCAGTTTACCCGTTTATCCAGTCCAGTCATCCATTATAGGTTACTTGTGCAACCAACAATGGAAGTTAATAAATTTAATGAGATAATGGATGTAACAAGTACCAAATAAATAAGACTATAAATAATTACAAAAAATTTGTCTGCATGAGACATCAATATTCACATTGCATATTTATTTTCTTTTAGTTCTTTTTACTTTATTATTGGCACCACTAAGCATTATTGCTTAGCGCGTTGCTTTTTACTACGCATAAGTACTGGAGATACGGAGCATGATCCCAGTAGACCCCAGTTAGTGTGAGACTCAGATCTGTTAGTGTCCTATGTCACGTCTCAGCTACAGTGCAATGGTAGGATGCTAGGCTACATTTTGTATTTTGTGTTTTGGATTTTTGTAAATTTTGTAATTAAACTTTTAATTTGTCATGTATATTGAAACTTATATGATTATGTATTAATGAAATTATCTGTAAATGGTGTTCATAAATGAAAGTTGAGTATTTATTTATGATTTGAGTATAAATATGATGTGAATTGAATGATTGGAAAGTTTGAAAAATTGATGAGAAATTGTTGAAAATTGATGTGATAATTGGGAGTTGTGGAATAAAATGATCATTGGAAGTGTTTTTCATAGGTTCCGAAGAACTGTTTTCTCTATTTTTTGCCAGTACTCTGCTGGATTTTCTATAAAATTTTTGAAACCTCAAATGAATTTATAATTTCTATAAATGACATAAATGAGTTAAATCTCCCAAATTGCATTTCATCATCGTAAAGAAATAAATTAAGGAAGGATAAAAATAATTAAGACAAAAGATAGTGTTTCGGTACACAGTGTGGCATATCTTGCTTGGCTATATTGTAGACGGGTAAGGGGTGTCACAAATTTGGAGAGCTCTGCTCACCCTCACAATCCTTAATCAATCAATTTAGTCAAATGGGAGCTTAGCTCCCTCATCCAAGATAAACATCCATACCACACATTAATACATGTATAATTAATAAGTTTACAATTTTAAAATAAATAATCTTTTACAGTCCCAAACCAAATAAAATACTCCTAACACATACGGAGTTCTAGATTTCAAATTAACAGCATAAAATGTGGAAACTGCAACTATAGACCTACGAGGAAGAAAGCAGGTTAATCACAAGGAAAAAGTTCTCCTGTAACTTAGAAAAATGGGGTGAATAGGAGTGAGTATTTGACTCATAGAGTAAGATATTGATTTTAAGTATAATTTCTATAACTATCTAGATCTAATACATCCCTAAAGATGAAATGCAACACAGATCAACATATTCAATCAAACTCAAACAATAACTGCACAAAGAATAATTTGGAGCACTCACACACCCGAATGTTGAGTTGCAATTGTTGTAACCAAAATATGTGTTTTTACAATAGCATAGATTGTTTATATGTTACATGAAATACTAAGAATTAAAAATTTTAAAATTTCTAAGTTTGCACCCTTGGTGCTATTTTTTTTTTTTTCATAATGTCCATGTTCTTTACTTTAATTCAGATATGCTTTGTTAATATCACGTGTTTATTATCTTATTATATCTTTATATAATTGTATATTATATTGCCATTGAGCACAATGTCAAGTTTGATTTTGGGGGTGCATTCATGCATTGCATCTTATCTCAGTTGTTTTGCATTTGTAGCTAATAATTGCATTGCTTTCTTATACCCTTATCATCCTTGTGTATCAAAATCTAAAAAAATTTTGCAATTTTTGAACTTTTTCAAAGATTTTTATCTTAGATAATTCATAATTTTTATCTTAGAATTATACTAAGCATCTCTACTAACTCATAACTATATACAGGTGCATAAGCAGATACTAGATGCGAAGATGACAGTGCAAGGACAAATATGAATCTTATACTCTACATGTGACTCCTAATAAAACCCCTTTTTTACATTCCCATATATAATGTTTCCCAAGAATTTGGAGCCTAAGCTCTGATACCAATTTTGTCATGACCCAAACTATGGGCTGGACTGGCACTAGGATTTGGGTCAGCATAAGGCCCTCAAAGCTTATAGTAAGTCTGACTGTTTTCTAGCCCAATCATAAAGCCCATGTTTTGAGCCCATTTTTAAGAAAACAATCGGACAGAGTCAGGCTACAAACTGAACTAGTTAATGTGGAGTTTTAGCTCACCTGACCTATGATCACAAAATATATAAATTTGGGGAGCTCTGCTCACCCTCACAATCCTCAATCAATCAATTTAATCAAATGGGAGCTCAGCTCCCTCATCCAAGATAAACATCCATCCCACACATTAACACATGTATAATTAATAAGTTTACAATTTTAAAATAAATAATCTTTTACAGTCCCAAACCAAATAAAATACTCCTAACACATGCGGAGTTCTAGATTTCAAATTAACAATATAAGATATGGATACTGCAACTATAGACCTACGAGGAAGAAAGCAGGTTAATCACAAGGAAAAAGTTCTCCTGTAACTTAGAAAAATGGGGTAAACAGGAGTGAGCATTTGACTCATAGAGTAATATATTGATTTTAAGTACAATTTCTATAATTATCTAGCACTAATGCATCCCTAAGGATGAAATGCAACACAGATTAACATATTCATTCAAACTCAAACAATAACTGTACAAAGAATAATATGGAGCACTCACACACCCGAATGTTGAGTTGCAATTGTTGTAACCAAAATATGTGTTTTTACAATGGTATAGATTGTTTATGAGTTACAGGAAACACTAGGAATTAAAAATTTTAAAATTTCTAAGTTTGCACCCTTAGTGATATATATATATTTTTTTCATAATGTCCATATTCTTTGCCTTAATTCAAATATACTTTGTTAATATCAAGTGTTTATTGTCTTATTATATCTTTATGTAGTTGCATATTATATTGCCATTGAGAACAATGTCAAGTTTTAGTTTGGGGGTGCATTCATGCATTGCATCTTATCTCAGTTATTTTGCATTTGTAGCTAATAATTGCATTGCTTTCTTATACCTTTATCATCCTTGTGTATCGAAATCTAAAAAATTTTTGCAATTTTTGAACTTTTTCAAAGATTTTTATCTTAGAATTATAACTAAAACTTTAATGAGCCAATAATTGATCCCTCTTGGTAAATGGAATGGATGTAACTAGATAGACAAAAAGGCCTTAATGTATTATTTGTGAAAAAATTATTATCAAAGTGAAGTCAAACTGATTAAACCTATTTGTAGCCATTGGTTTGTCACATTAGACTTTTAAAACTAGGAGAAAATTTTTAAAATATGAACAAGCTCAGATATGCCTCAACAACGCTAGAACATGTATCTTGGACCTATTAAGGTGAAATCTAAGCATATGCTTGATAAAGAGATGATTCAGGTATTCTTTGTTGATAAACTCATTATAGCCTTAGCCACCTTAAATAAAATTTTCACCTCTTATAGCCAATTTGAGCCTACATCTATTCCCCTATATGATTTCTTTGATAACTTACAACATTACCCTAGTCCTAAATCTAAACACTTGTCCTAACCCTATGTGGAAGCCAAAGTGCATAGGTAAAGGATACACTAGGTATATATATATATATATATATATATATATATATATATATATGAAAGAGGATGCAAAGTCAAAAAAAGTGCAAGTATGTAGTCCAAACATCAAAGAATTACCCTTCCAACCCATCAAATGCAATGAGTTTAGGGGTAAGCACTAAGGGGACACAAACACCAAATGAAGTCAACTCAACAATCAAAGAAGTCCGAATTCAAGCATTAAGTAAGCATACTTGGCACTAAAACCAAGTCATCAAGAAGAATGCTCCTCTTTTGCATGCAAAAATAGAATAAGAAGTAATAAGCCTAGTGTATTTGGAGCTTTTGCATGATAGCAATCCTCATACTTGCATTCCTTAAAACCTTTGCATTAGCTGCCAAGTCATTACCCTCTAGCCCCATTATAATCCTATTAAAGACTTTTTGATCTTTTGAAAGGTGTATGCTACATTAGCGGAGATAGAGAATTGAGGTTCAAGCATTAAGTAAGCATACTTAGCACTAAAACCAAGTCATCAAGAAGAATGCTCCTCTTTTGCATGCAAAAATAGAATAAGAAGTAATAAGCCTAGTGTATTTGGAGCTTTTGCATGATAGCAATCCTCATACTTGCATTCCTTAAAACCTTTGCATTAGCTGCCAAGTCATTACCCTCTAGCCCCATTATAATCCTATTAAAGACTTTTTGATATTTTGAAAGGTGTATGCTACATTAGCGAAAATAGAGAATTGAGGTTCAAGCATTAAGTAAGCATACTTGGCACTAAAACCAAGTCATCAAGAAGAATGCTCCTCTTTTGCATGCAAAAATAGAATAAGAAGTAATAAGCCTAGTGTATTTGGAGCTTTTGCATGATAGCAATCCTCATACTTGCATTCCTTAAAACCTTTGCATTAGCTGCCAAGTCATTACCCTCTAGCCCCATTATAATCCTATTAAAGACTTTTTGATCTTTTGAAAGGTGTATGCTACATTAGCGGAGATAGAGAATTGAGGTTCAAGCATTAAGTAAGCATACTTGGCACTAAAACCAAGTCATCAAGAAGAATGCTCCTCTTTTGCATGCAAAAATAGAATAAGATGTAATAAGCCTAGTGTATTTGGAGCTTTTGCATGATAGCAATCCTCATACTTGCATTCCTTAAAACCTTTGCATTAGCTGCCAAGTCATTACCCTCTAGCCCCTTTATAATCCTATTAAAGACTTTTTGATCTTTTGAAAGGTGTATGCTACATTAGCGGAGATAGAGAATTGAGGTTCAAGCATTAAGTAAGCATACTTGGCACTAAAACCAAGTCATCAAGAAGAATGCTCCTCTTTTGCATGCAAAAATAGAATAAGAAGTAATAAGCCTAGTGTATTTGGAGCTTTTGCATGATAGCAATCCTCATACTTGCATTCCTTAAAACCTTTGCATTAGCTGCCAAGTCATTACCCTCTAGCCCCATTATAATCCTATTAAAGACTTTTTGATCTTTTGAAAGGTGTATGCTACATTAGCGGAGATAGAAAATTGAGGTATGCCTATGGGGTTGGAAATATATTACCTCACTTCATCACAATCATCCATAATAAAGACAATTTGGGTAAGTAAGTATTTCTCAAATTTATCCTAGTAAAATAGGTTATTTATGACTTATTAATGGCCTTGTAATTGGAATGATTGGTTGAAACTCCATGAGGGGAATAGATTTCTAATAGGCAAACATTGATGTCTCTATGCCTTGAAGGTAGGGAAATCGGTGTAAGGTTGTAGAAGTTCAATTATAAGCAAGTTAAGTTTTTGGTTGTGTTTCTAAGAAAAATCAAGTACCCTAATGAGTTTTCAATGTTTTATTTTGCTTGAGGATAAGCAAAAGTTTGAGTTTAGGGGTATTTGGTACACTTATATCATATAAGTATTTTAAGGCACTTTTCCATTGCATTTCATAGCATTTAGGTAGTTAACTTCATGAATTTTACTTAGCTTGATCAATTTTTTTTAGTTTTGATAGTCTTTGCTTACTTTTGTATTTTCTGTATCTGTTAAGGTAATTTAATGAAGATCCAAGGCATAGAAGTCAATTGAGTAGGTTAAGAAGTTAGAAAAGCTAAAGAAGAATGCTGCACAAAATACACAAGTTATGTAAAGCCAAAAGTCCACCCCATGTAACATTATGCCTAGGAGAACTTGAAGAATCCTGGAAGAACTCAAGTACACAGGCCGTGTATTTGACCCTGTGTAACATGCTATGTCCCATGTAACCTTTTATTCTCCCTAAAACAAGAAACATAAAGCAGTCTAGAGACTTATATGGCCTGACCTATGTAGTGCTACACAAGCCATGTAAAATGCTCTAGATAAGACTTCTAATTCAACCTGGATTTTGTTGCACTGGTTCTGAACAAACTTCTAAGGCTTTTAGGACTCTAAATAAGACCTTTAAGCATATGATATAAATTCTAGAAGACAGAAAGAAAAAAAAGGATAATTGACTTTACTTTCAACCTTAGTTTTCTAAGCAATTTGGAGACAACCTGCATCAAAGCTCAAGGAGAAGGATTCTCAGCTGAAGTTTCAAAAGTCTAAAGCTGCAGATCTTTGTTCTAGGTTCTTTTGTTTTATTTCTTCATATTGTTTTATGTTCTTTTATTTTAATTTTATTATGTTTGTTAAACTCACCATGAGTGAGTAGTTTGTTTAATTCGAGGATTAGGGAAGTAACACTCTCAAATTCTGTTATGGATCTATACTAAAGTTATTTAATAAATCTGAGTTTTGTTCTTTGATTCAATCTTCTGTGTTCTTAATGCATGCTATGTGTTAGTAACCACTTAGTTATGATACAAGATACTAATTGAAGAACTAAAAAGTGAAGGCTAATATTGGAAATTAGAATTTTGAACATAGGAAATCTGACTTAGAGATAGGCTAAAATCCTTTATGGAGTTCCATAATTAATCAAAGAGCTTAAAAGGTTTCAATTAACATTGATCACTGTGAAAGTAGGGTTTATGTTAATTAAAATACATCTTAGATGCTTTGAGAGAGGACTTAAGATATCTTAGTATTAATTTTCATCAAAGTAACAATTCTCAATTTATTGAATAGGTAAGGTTAAATCCATAATAAGGTTAAAGTGTGAAATCTTAATTTTGGAATTATGTAAATTGCTTTCTAAGTTTAAGTTTACTTCTTTGTTTTCTTTTATTCTCAATAGCTTTAGTTAAGTTTAAACTAGCTTAATTTAAATCTCTTTCATAATATTCGATAGTTTAAACAGTCAAAGTTACTGTCTAGCTCGGTACTTACCAATTCCTCATGGGAACGATGCTCTATTCACTACTATATTACTTATTCACGATCCGTGCACTTACAGGGTTGTAAACCACCAAACACAATCCCCATCAAGGTTAATGGGAAACTCTGCATAAAATAAAATCAATGACATTTTGTAGTTGCATTATTATTTTGAAATTTGCTAGATGACTTTTGGGGTCAGATCTGCCGTCATATTTGTCAAGGGTGGGAAATTTTAACTTTTGGGAAGGAGAGTAATCCCCTACAACAAAGTCCTCTTCAAAGTCGAAGTCATTTTGGAATTTTGGTAAGGTCTTGATTTTGCCCCACTCAATACCTCCTCTTGTTGAGTTAGCCTCATGATCATTAACTTTTTCTTTACCCTCCAATTGTTGCAGTTTTTATAGGGTTTGGAATGGCATTGTTTTTAGGGGCTCTGGAACTTTCCAAGTGAGCATTGAGGTTTTTCAATCTAATATTTTCTGCTTCTAGTTCTTTAATACATTATGCCATCTGTTCTAGAGTCATGCGAGGTTAGAGAGCAGTGATTTAGTGATATTGGCACCATTGATGGTGCCATTATCGTTAGAAAGGTCGATTGGAATTGGTTATGGCTCCATAGGTAAAAGATTTGGAAGAGGATACATGTGACATCTTTACTTTAGATAGTCCATACGTTCTACTGTTCTAGTGACCAATGTCAGTCCGGATAGCTAGAATATTTGAAACTATATTTAAAATAGAGTGAGGAGTTATAAATAACTCAAATACTGATAAGAAAAATTAAGGAAAATTTTAAGAAAAGAAATGTAATAAAGTTAAATGAGTCGAAGCTCCAGCGATGGGTAACCCTAATGGGAAGCAATTGTGAAGACAGTTAGCAACCCTAGACCCATGGGGAAACCCTATGAAATAATTTTTGAGACTCCAGTGAGGAATTATTGAGGTTCAAATGACAATAAAATGCCAAGAAAATGCTAAGAAAATTATGTAAATCGGTACAGACAATTTTAGTTCAGTAAACAAAATGAAGGGCATTTTGATCATTTCACCTTTAGAGATTATTTTTGACCAACTTGTCCATTTAAGTAAGTGAGGTATATGACCTAAAATATGAAAAAATATTACTGAAAATTTAATTAAAAATGATAAAAGAAAGAAGAAAAAGAAATAAAAATTAAATGAAACTAAATTAGAATTATTACATAAGCATTATGCAATAATGATGTCATTAAAATTTTCCATCAATTAACATAAGACAAGCACTAGTATAAAAGGTAAAAGAAATTAAATAAACCAAAAGAAATCACTCATTTTCTTCTCTATCCATGATGGCCGATCCATGCTTTGAGAGGAAACCACCAATTTTCTTTCTTTAAGCTCAATTTCCCTTAGGTTTTCACCATAATTTCCATAACTCCCAACACAAAACCTTGATTTTTAACCTTGCTTAATACTTTGACGGCAAAAAGAAGAGGAGAAGTGAAGGTTTACCAAGTTGGGAATTTCATCAAAGAAAGGTTAGCGCTATTTTATCTCTATCTTTTCTTTGATTTTTGAAATCAAGTTAAACTATGTTAGAATTAATTGAATAAATTGAGGAAATTGATATACCATGGAAACTCTAAATTTCAATATATTTGAGAGGGTTAGGGTTTTGATGGTTTGGATGCAATTAAACTTGTATACTAATGTCAATGGATGTGTATACATGAATTTGATTTGCAGTTATATGAGTTTTCACGAGATTGAGATTATGACCAATTACGATTTGTGATAAATTGGGGATTTTGTGCTTTGATGCTTAGTTGGAGTTCTAATGGTCAATTAGTGACTATTTGGTATGATTTGATCATAAAATGAAGTTGATTGTGGCATTGAATTAGGAATTAGAGATGCTGCCCATTTGCTAGAAATTCTGGATCTTGAGTCTAGGAAGTTTGGGCAGACATAAGTTGTTCTGTGTAACTTCAATTAATGTAAGGCTAAATGAAAGTGAAACTAGGGACATAATGCCACATTTTTCATGAAGAGACCCTGTCTAGAAAACCAACTTAAAGTGACCTAAAATTTGCCTAAATCCGGGTAATCAAAATCTGGACCTGGTAAATTGACCAAATGAACAGTGTTTGTTCAAATGGCCATAACTTTGTGTACAAAGGTCTACCTGATTCTTGAACCCATGGAAAGCTTGGACATATTAGAAAAAATTTCATGGAGAATAGAAACCCAAATTCTGACCATAACCTATTAAAATTACTAACCAAATTTAGCTCATCAAAACTGCTAGAACCAGAATTGCCCAGAAATTATGGACAATGACCAATCTCGCCAATTATGGTAATTTGACCATAGCTTGAGTTACAAAACTCCAAATGGAGTGATTCAAAAAGGAAATTAATGTAGAGACATTAAGGAACAACTTTGATGAAGAAAGATTAGCCAAAATCCCACTGTAGAATGGTCCAATAGAACAGTAAACATAGGTAACAAAATCTGGAAATTTGGAAATACTCCTAGGGAGCCTTGAATTGTAATTGGCAACTAATGCCAATAAATTTAAAACCCAAAATGTGGTATTATTATGAATTTAGAATTAATAATCCTATTATTTATTAAATAGTCAAAATTTGCATGAAAAGTAATGTGAATAGTAAATACAATGACACAAAATGCAAGAACTAAATTTCTAGAGGAAATTAAGGTATGAAGTTTGAAATCCATTAAATGTTCATGGATTACTTGGAATAGGAATGGTAATTCACCTAAATGCCTTAATGAACACTTAAGTTATGTGAAGAGGTAGTTCAGATTTATATTCCCATCACTAGTAGACCTCATAAGACATAAGTAATACAACTTGAAATATAAAATGAAATTAACCTAAATGGATTGTTAAGTATAATTGAGATGTAGTTGACATTAGGACTTATGTTTCTATTACAAATAATATAATAACACTTTGTACAATAAATGGTACATGAGAGGAATTGAAGTGAATCATAAATACTTAGTAAGTAAAATACTTTTTGAATTATGAATTCATATAAATATTGTAATGAATAAATGAATCACATGAATGTGTGAATGGGACATTAGTTCTCATCGTGAGAGAAAGGAAGAATATTTTGAGTACAATGATACATGAAAACAATTGATGTGAATTGTGATCGATATGAATGATATAATGAATGTATAAATACATAGAAATGTGATTTGGAAATTATGCTTCCATCATAACTAGAATTAAAAATGCAACAAAATATAAATAGAACATATAATGAAATAATAAAACTTATGAACATTTAATGTTACTAGTGTGCCCATGTATTGCCTAGACACGTGTGTCAGATTGGATAGATTGGCATGCCAATAGGGGATTGTTTTAGCAGTACTGTGTAAGGCTTTATGCCCGCATTTATAGCTTGTATGCCTGACTGTTTGTTATCATGGCTTCTAAGCCATATTGATTGCATACGTGGTTGACATTTTGTGTATTCACATCCCATGGTATGACAGCCCGAGGCACTGTGGTGCCCTATGTCAGCTATATTGATTGCATACGTGGTTGACGTTTTACGCCCCATTGTATGACGGCCCAAGACTGTAACAACCCTCACCCATCTACAGTGTAGTCGAGTAAGGCGTGCTACACGGCGTGCCACAACACCTGATCTTATCTGATTTCATTACAATTCTTGACTACTTATTCAAAAGCTATATCAAAGGTTTAAGCTATTTTTACTGTTTATCAAAATCTGACTAATTTAGAAATTTCAAAAATTTTAACGACAATCCGACAGAGAGCCGACTGAAATTTGGACTAATAGTTCTTTTGAACCTGCCAAAAATAATTTCAATATATATACTCAAATTCATAACTCAGATTAACTCAAAGCATTCTCAACAGTTTCTCAAACTCAGATTCAGTCTCAAAATTTCTCAAACTCAATCTCATTCAGAATCATTATGATTAGATAATCAACTCAAATATCATAATTTTTATATTTCATTAACTTATATAATTTGCTAATTAAGTACATAAATTTATCAAGTACAGGATATACAAATAAAATTACAATTACTAATTCACATTATAATAATAGCAGTAATTATAATGTACAGATTATAAAACATGCTTAAAATGAGCCCTATCTACATGCATTGCTGAGGAGGTGACTATCTTGAACTCTTCTGACACTTCTGCAGATCTGGACTCAAAAAATCTCAGCCCATAGTCTACTGGTTTACCTTCAGTACCTGCACGAGGAAGCAAACCCATCGCGCTAAGCATTTCTGCTTAGTGGTGCAATAGTATAACAAGAAATAACATATACAAATAAAGAAAGAAATAAATCATAATTCGGATACTCAGGAATCAATTTAATTTGGTATGGTATTTCTAGTATCAATGATCTTATATACTAGTTTGTTCCTCTTTGGAAGTGCTTAGTTTATAACTTTTCAGTAATACTACTCAGTATACAAATTACTCTAACTGTATTATATTTCAAGTCTCTACGGTTCTGCAATTTATATTTTTGTTATGTTTCTTTTGCTAATCTCTTTTACTCATTCATTCAATACTTAATTTAATTGTACTAAAATTTCATTATACTTAACTTAGCTGCATGAATTGAATAATGTTTTAATTGACTGCCCATGTAGCCTATACACTGACCAGACTGGATAAACGGATATACTAGCACTGGGTACCTAGTACCTCGGGCCGTCACACCATCGGTCACAAAGTATCTCCCGGTGTGCAAACAGTGTAGCTAAAAAGCCATATAATCAATTAGGCATTAAGCCGAGTATAATAACACAATCTGTATAGCCATAGGCTATTAAAATCATAGTATGGTATAATAAGCCATAAAACACAATATGACATAAAGTCATTTACAGAACAGTTGTCAGAATCCTATTGGCATGCCAACCTATCCAAACTAGAAGACAACTAGGCAAATTTGGGCATAGTACAAGATTAAATATTTATTTTTAGGGTTTACTGGTCATTATACAATTCACTGGTCAATGAAAATGTTGACCTTTTCATACATCATGCATAAGTTGATTCTAGTATCAACATGTCACAATTCGTAATTCAATATGCTGCTAATATAGTGCAATTTACCATTTTTTCAAATTGGCATTCATTGCCAAATTGCTTCAAGCATCATTGTATGTAAATGTCAAATTCTCAATTTTTGTGTGCTAGATTGGTCTAGCTTAAAGTCCTATTTCTCTTCATTTTTAACTTCTGGTCAAAGAAGCAAAATTGAAGCTCTATGTCTTATTGCACTCTGGGAAAAATTTCAGGTCATTCTGAGTTGTATAGACCAAGATATGGTCAATTTACTAAAGCTGGACAGATTGCACCTTTAGTGCAAAATTTGGTCAATTTTAGATCACATTTAGTTTTGGCAGTTTTGGTATCCAAATTTGTGCAAGCTATTTGACTTGGTTCTGGCCATTTTTGGGCTTTGGTGTCTTCATAAGAATTGTAGCTCTATGTCTTATTGAACATTTGGCAAAATTTCAAGCCATTCTGATTTGTATAGACCAAGACATGGTCAATTTACTAAAGCTGGACAGATTGCACCTTTAGTGCAAAATTTGGTCAATTTTAGGTCACTTTTAGTTCTGACAGTTTTGGTATCTGAACTTGTGCAAGCTATTTAACTTGGTTCTGGTCATTTCGAGGCTTTGGTGTCTTCATAAGAATTGTAGCCCTATGTCTTATTGCACTCTGGGCAAAATTTCAGGTCATTCTGAGTTGTATAGACCAAGATATGGTCAATTTACTAAAGTTGGACAGATTATACCTTTAGTACAAAATTTGGTCAATTTTAGGTCACTTTTTGTTATGGCAGTTTTGGTACCTGAACTTATGCAAGCTATTTAACTTGGTTCTGGTCATTTCTAGGCTTTGGTGTCTTCATAAGAATTGTATCTCTATATCTAAGGTATCCATGGTAAAAATTCCAGGTCAATTGGACCTATTTTGAGTGAGTTATGAGCATCCTAATGACTACTGTTCATATGGTCAAAAATCTGGGTTGCAAGGTTGCCATTCCGGATTTGGTCATTTTTAAGGTCAGTTTCTAGGCAGAATTTTGGCAATATTTCTATATGAAAGTTGGCCTATTTGGTGTCTAGTTTCACCCCCCATTGGCCTCATACCAATTGGGTTCACAGTTTTGCACTTATGACCTAATTTAGGTGCTGCCAACATACACAACCTGCATTTGAACATTACACTTCCAATTTTGACAATCCTTCTCCTCCCAATACTTCAACATTTAATCATGGCACTTCTATATATATTGTACACAATTCTAGCAAGCATTTTGGGCATAACACTCAAGTGCTCAATGCACACAATACACCATTCAAGTTCAACATTCACTTCCACCAAAATTCAATATATCTCAATATCAATATTACACATACACTTCCATATACTCATACCTCAATATCAACTACACATGATGCCCAGAATTTAACACTATCATATTTCATTAATAAACTTCATATTCACACACACAAATTTATGATATTATAAGCTGCCAAACATGCCAGTTTGCCAAAGCATCAA
The DNA here is from genome assembly GCF_030052815.1 of Hevea brasiliensis. Taxonomy (NCBI): domain Eukaryota; kingdom Viridiplantae; phylum Streptophyta; class Magnoliopsida; order Malpighiales; family Euphorbiaceae; genus Hevea; species Hevea brasiliensis. Next base: position 38,067,864 of record NC_079494.1, on the reverse strand, counting down.
GGTCCCATTTCAAACCCTTAATTGAAGCACTAACATGCACATACTTGAATATTAACCTACTATAACTTCCATTTGAGTTAATCAACCTTAATTCCCATCCATTAAATATAAGAATAAGTCACTAACCATGCCTTTTCATGGCTGTCAAAACTAAGGTTCACCAATACTCATCATTTCCTCAATTTTTCTTAGCAATTCAACTTTACCCAAAGCTCAACACAAGGATTATTGAAGGAAAATGGAAAGATTAAGCATTAACCTCAACTTGAGCTTCACAAATCCATGGAATTTCCTCTTTTTTTTGTTGCCCACATACTGCCCATAGTGTGAGGACCACTTTTAATGAAGGGAGTTTGAAGAAATATGGCTTGAATCCTGGTAGATTTGAGCTTATGCATGAATGGCCATGGAGGAAGCTTGGAGGAAAATCATATTTGGCAAAGAAGAAGAATGAAGAAGAAGATGAATCTTTTAGTGGAAAAATCTGTCCTAGTAGTCCTTATATACTCCACTAATGCCCCACTAATCACAATTAAAAATTTAATTAATTTAAGATTTCCTTTAATTGCAATTATGCCTTCCAATTCCCTTAAATTACATGTTATCTTGAATTTCATTTTTCATTAAATTTTCAAAATATAATACCACTTATTTTTCATGGAAATTTAGGTCAAAAGTCAACTCTAGGTGTCAAATGACTAAAATGCCCCTCTTCGGGTCAAATTCAGACTTTTTCGGTAACACCGATTTAATCATTGTCCCACCGATTTTCTTAAATTTTTGTTTTTATTTGTACTGACTTACTAATTTTTCTTTGATATTTTCAATGTCAATTATACCTCAGTAAACCTTTAATTATGTCCTAAAAATATTTTCCTGGGTTCCCTAAGGTCCAGGGCTAGTCAACGGTCCTCGCCGTAACTTCCTGGTGCGGTCACCCATCGCTACGGGTTCGGCTCATTTAACTTAGTTACATTTTATCTCTTTTATTTTTCTTTAAATTTTCTTATCACATATTTCATTATTTTATACTTCCTCACTATCATTACAGAGTAGTTCCAGACATTCCGACTTTCCGGGGCAGACATTAACCGTCGGAACAGTAGGACGTACAGACTATGAAATTGAGGATGTTACAGAGACACCACAATGTCCAGTGCCAAGGACCCGCTTATCCAGTTTAGTCAGCTTGTCATAGGTTACTTGGGTAGTGAAATTTATTAAGAATAATGAAAATTAAATAAATGAATAAAAAGGACATGAAATGAACTAGATTAGCTCTAATTTTATTTATTATGTAACAATCTGAAACACCTAAAAGTGTTGAGATTAGCTGTAACACCCTATATTACGTGGTCTATACATTCTACTGTTCCGATGACTAGTGCCTGTCTGGACAGTCAGGATATTTAGAACCATGTTTAAATCATCTATAAAAGTCATAAATAAAAATTAATAGAAATCATATAAGGGTGAAATGGAAATAAAGAAAATAAGGCATAATGGGTTAAATGAGCCGAGGTCACAGCGATAGATGACCGAACCAAGAAGTGACTGCGAGCTAAGTCGCTGCCCTAATTTCATATGGGACACCATGACACCTCAAGCATAAGGAAAATTGCGAAGTTAATGGTAATGTGAAAACCACAGAAAATAATAGGGAATATGCTCAAATAATTGAATAAGAGTTCAGGAAGCAATCTAATGCTATTGGAAAAACTGATCAGACCGATAAAGGGCAATATGGTCAATTCACCCTTAGAGGTGAGTTTTGACCTAAATGTCCACTAAAATGTGTGAGATTAAAATAATAAAAAATACTTAAAAATATAGAGAAGTAAGGAATAAAAAATGAAAGAAAAGAAATTTCAATTTTTTTTATGGAATTATGACCTCACCATGAAGTAACCATGACCTAATAAAAATTATAATTCTAAATTATGAAAAAATTGGGATAATTATGATATAAAATATGACTAAAATTAAAAATTCAAAACTCATCTTCTTCCCCAAATACTTGCCATCTCTCTCTCTCCCCTAAATTCTCTCAAAATCCTCCATTGAAGCATTTAACAAGCTTCACAAATCCTAGTTTCCTTCCATAAATTTTCTAATTCTCAACCTTAAAACTTGATTTTTGATCTTGATAAATGATGTGGCCCAACCGCAAGTGCACGGGTCGTACAAGTAATATAGATAAGATATCGTTCCCACGAGGAGTTGTGTTAATGATTGAAAAGTTGACTAAATTGAACTATTTCTGAAATTAAAGCAATAAATTGATGGGTATTAGAATATGAAATCTATATGTGCAAAATTAATAATCTATCCAACAATGTATTAATTAAACTAAAATTGCATCAAATTAAAATAAGCAATTTCAAATATGGCAAGATTTAAAATGGCAAGCAATTAAATTCAATTAGAAATTAACAATGATAAAAAGGCGATTCCGGAGTTCGGGATTTCATATTCGAGCTTTTTTGGGATTTCAAATTAGTTATCCAATCTTGTGGAACTTACGGGTTTTAAGGAGATTAATTCTTAAATCCTTTGAATACCCTTTCGAGTGAGACAAAGAGTGCCTTAATCAATCTAATCCTACTTTCCTGGAGTTAGAATTAATTAAGACCCATTAAGTTCTTTAATTAATCTGCGAATCCTCTTAATCCTTAGTCTATTTCTAGATCTAAGTTAATTAAGTCCAATTTCTTGATTATCTATCACAAGGCCTTCTCCTTTCGGTGCCTCAACCATGGATTAAGAACATTACTTAATGGGATCCTACACTAAGCATGTCATTAAGCACACAAGAAATGAATAAAACTCATTAAGACCACAAAATATGGATTACCCAATCAAAATCCACAAAATATCTTAAATATTACAACCCTTACTCCAGAATCAAATTAAAACTACTCACTACCCATAATGTTTACAAGATATCCTTAGTTTTTATGGAAATAAAGCTTTAATCTAAGCTAGGAAACAAGAAACTAAATACTAGAAATGTAGGAAAAATGTAAGAAAGGAAAGGAATCTCCAAATCTGGTTGGAAATGGTGTGGAAAAGATTTGTGGCTCTTCAGCTCTATCTCTCCTCTCCCTTTTTCTACTCTCCTTCTTTTCCAAAATGGGAAATGAGGCTATTTATAGCATTTTCTGACATGGATCCCTAAAATGGTGTGTTTTAGGAGGAATTTTCTGAGGGAATCTTCTGCCAGCTCATTAATGAAACCTTTGTGGGACTGCATAAGTGGATTGCATAAGTTATGCAGTCCCTTATGCAGTTTTCGGCTATTTCTGGTTCACTTATGCGAAACTGCATGACTTGGCGCATAGGTTATGCACAATTCCGTGAGATTGCATAAGGGAGCGTGAATCTACATAAGCCATGCACTCTCCTTATGCATAATTCTGCAGGTATTGGAACAATGATTTTTCTCCTTATGCAGATTTGTATGGCTTATGCGGCAAGTTATGTGCAATTTGGCCAATGCATATTTTAACTTTGAAACTTGTTTTTGGCATCTTTGGCCGTAGAGATCACTCCTCAATGGCAAAATTTCTTTTTAGTCCTTCCAAAACACCATTTTTCCTACAAAACAAAGTAAAAATTACAAATTAATCCAAATTTGACAATTATGAAAAACTAACTAATTAACTAATGAAATTAGCTAAAAATGACTAATAATCAAATAAAATGGCTATGAAATTAAACCTAAATGATTATGCAAAATGTATGCATCAATAAAAAGATTTGGAACAAGAAGGAGAAGAAGAAGTGAAGATTGGGAAGCTTGGAGTTAGCATAAGAGGTTAGTTCAAATTCAACCTTCTTTCTCCATTAATTCTTGAATTTAGGTTGAGAATTGCTAGAATTAAATTCAAAAAATTAAAGAATTAGTGCACTAAGGGAACCTTAGGAATTTCGGTAAACATGGGAATTATGGGGAATTGATGTATTTTAATTCAATTAACAATGTATACAAGCTCAAATAAGTAGGTAGATATGATTAGTATACTTTAATTGCATGAATTGTAATAATTGAAAATTTAGGGTTCTTGGTAATTATGGTTTTAGTGTAAAAGTGGGGATTTTTGAGAATTATTGACCAATTGGTATTGGTGATACTCAAATTGGCCAATTAGAGTACTTATAAGTGCAATTTGATAATTGGAATTGAAATGGATTGTGAATGTGATGAGGTTGAAATTCTGCCAATTTGACCTTTGTCCATTTAGGAGGCTATAAGTTGAATTATGTTGCTCCAATTGGTGTGAGGCTAATTAAAGATGAAAATAGGGTCATAATGCAACATTTTTCATGTAGAAACCTTGCCCAAAAACTGACTCCAAGTTGACCTAAAGTCTACTTGAATATGAAATTAGTACCCTATTACTGGGCAGAATTGATCAAATGAATAGTACATGTTCAAATGGTCATAACTTTGTGTAGAGAGGTCTAAATGACCTGATTTTTAACCCATTGGAAAGCTTAGACAAAGTAGAACAACTTTCATAAAGAAACAAACTCAAATTTTGACCATAACCTAGTCAAATTGCTAACCAATATTAGGTCACCAAAACTGCCAGAACCTTAATGTGCTCAGAAAATCTGGAAATGACTAATCCAGCCAGTTATGGTAAAAATGCCATAATTTGAGTTAAAAAACTCTAAATGGACTGATTCAAAAAGGGACTCAAACTAGACACATTAAGGAACAACTTTGATGAAGAAAGTTTAGTCAAATTTCCACTGTAGATTAGTCCAATGGAACAGTAAACTATGGAGACAAAAACTAAAATTTTGAAATTTAACCCTAATAAGCCTTGAATTACAATTGGTAACAAATACCAAAAAAATTGAAACTCAAAATGTGGTAGAACCATGTGTTTAGAACTTGTGTACCTATTAATTATGAAAAAGTCAATATTTTAAATGAATAGTAAAGTGAATAGTAACCACAAATACACCAAATGCAAAGGACTCAAACCTTATAAGTCTTTATAGGTAAATTAAGTATATAAGAATTTAATTGTTGGATTATTTATTTAGAAATAAGTTGAATGGATATTGAAACACTCTAATTATTTGTTTTAGTGGGAAAAGAGCCTTCCAAGGAAGGAGGAAAAATTAGACCAAGTCAATACTAGTTAAGAGGTTTGTGCACAACAACTAACTCCTTTTTTATTTTCAAATTGAATTTTGAATTGAATGACTTGTGAAATTAATTTATGGCCTTATTTATATTGAATACTTTAATTGACAAAAATTATGTGTTGTTAGCCCAATTTTGGAAAATTATTTAGAATGAAATAAGAATGTGAATTGATGAATATTTTTTATGCTTGGAAAATTATTGAAATGGTTTGAAACCACAGTGTCATAACTATATGTTTGAATTCCTCACTAGCTTGCCTAGTGGGACAAATTGGATTTATATTCCCTCTCTGGCTGAAGTGTTGAGGTGTGTGCCAGTTGAGGATGAATTGAATGAGTACTCATATATTTGTGCTAGCTAGCCTTGGTATTCCCCATTAGCCTTTGGTTATTGGGACGAATTAGAAAATTGTGTCATGATCAAACTGTGTGATTTTTTTTTTTTTTTTGAATTGTGTTTCATGATTGATGGAATGAAATTTTTCTTTATTAAGTGATTTTCTGGCTTTAGAAATAAAGCATGATTTTATATGTGTTAATAATTCATTTGATATAGTTTGAAAAATTGTGATTTATTGGTTGTGTAAATTATTATTTTCTTAAAGTTATGCACCACTGAGTTTTTGGCTCAACAGTAGCTTTTATTTTTTGTCGCGGGTAAAGAGATAGATAAAGCAGTAGAGTAGGCGGCTGGTGACGTGAAGTAATCATTATTTTAGAGTCATTACTGGTTATATAGAATATACCCTTGTAAATATTTCTTTTAATGTATACGTATCTGTGTGTATGTACATACTTAACTTGAGCAGTTGAATAAAACTTTTAGAATTTTATTTTGATCAATGTAAATAATTGTAATGTAAGCCAATTATTTTTTATTACTGAAATCTTGAGCTTCTTTTGAAATTTTTTTTATAATGAATTGCCTGAAATTGTGTTGATTGAGAATGAATTGTGATGAGTTTAAATGGAGTTGTGGTTTAAATGTTTATTGGGAGTGTTTTAACAGGTTTTGAAGAACTGTTTTCTCCATTTACAAACGAAACTCTGTCAAAATTTCTGTAAAGATTTTAGAAATCCTGAAAAGATCAAAATTTATTACCATGATATAAACCCCAATAAAAGTTCTTTAATGATAATTATCTTCTCTTTTCACCTTGAAGGAAATTGAAATTGTTTAAAATCCCTTGTAATATATTTAGTAGATTATCGGTAGACAAAGTTCGATAATTCATTGGATATATTATGGGATCATGTCATGCCTTATGTAATGATAAGGTGTGACATTAGCATAAAAGGATTAGCAAAATAAATATAACTTAAATAAATATTATAAATGCATCTCTTATAATAATATGAATATAAATTCAATATTTTTATTAATTTTGTATATTATATATTATTACTGTGAATTTATGAACTAAGCGCTTCCAAAGAGGAATATAAAGGATAAAAGATAGTTAATATTAGAAATTTCATATGAAATTAAAATAATTCGTGAATAAACAAATAATGCTTTATTGTTATTTTTATTTGCATATATATTTTCTTGTCATATTATTGCACCACTAAGCAGAAATGCTTAGCGCGATGGATTGTTTCCTCGTGTAGGTACTGAAGATAAAGCCCAGTGGGTATTAGACTGAGATTTTGGAGTCTGGATCTGCAGAAGTGTCCAAGGTTGTCACCTCCTCAGCAATGCATGTAGATGGGGCCCATGTAGGTCATATTATGTATTTTGTACATTATAATTAGTTATTATGTTGAAATGTAAATTATGAAATTGTAATTAATATGTATGTGATGCAAATTAGTAAATTGGCTTTTTCATATGTAATTAATTTGTATATCATGTAAATTATGAATTTATGTAATTAGTGTATAAATCATGTAAATAAATGAAATTTAAGAATTTTTATATATAAATTAAGCATGAATGGAAATGAATATGGGAATTTAAATACATATATGATACTAGAAATGATGAGATGGTTATGATGAAGGTATGAATGAAATTATGGTATGAAAATATATTGTTGAAATTTTTTTAAAATAGGTGAATAGTGAAACACGTCAACTGGTAATAAAATAGGAAAAACTCCATTAGTTTCTCCTTTAGAAATATATCTTATTTTTAAAATATAACGAGAATAAATTATTAAAGGAATAAAGTAAAATAAGATAGGGTGCTTCGGCACCGAGTGTGACATGCCTTGCTCAGCTACACTGTAGACGGGTGAGGGGTGTCACATTTATTGGTATCAGAGCAGAGGTTTAGGCACTTCTAGGTATAGATAGCTAGAAGATGATAGTGTGCATAACATGTATTGCATTCATAAGAGTCGAGGTGATACTAATGCAGATCTGTTTTCTTTGGTTATTTTAGGTTATAATATGAACCCAGAGTCATAGAGAGAGGTAGAGGAAGAAGTAGAAAGTCATCCCTCAGTTGGGAGTGATGTTGGAGGCAGGGGAGATCCTGCTGTGCCAGTGCCAGAGGGGCTTGCACAACCCTAATAAGCTTTATTGGAACAGATGATTGAATTCTTTCGACAGATAACTAGGGCTATTCCACCACAACAACCTCAGTAGAAGTCACCTTTGGGACAAATCAAAAAGTATGGAGCTATAGATTTCAAAGGCAGAAAAGAAGACAATTCTACAACTGCAGAATATTGGTTAGAAAGGACTGAAAGAGTCCTGCAGCAATTACATTGCACACCAAAATAGAGTTTGGAGTGTTCAGTTTCACTACTATAAAAAACTGCATATCGATGGTGGGATGTCGTAACTAAGGTAGTGCCACCGGCTAAGGTGACTTGGGATTTCTTTCTGATAGAGTTCAGAAAGAAATATATTAGCTGTGTCCAAGAAAAAAGAACAGAATAGAAATGGATGATCAACAAAAAAGAGATTTTGGCCAGACTAGTAACAAGAGACCTAGAGAACCATTAAGTCAAACACCTAATCAAAGTAAGAGACATAGGCCCAAACCCATATCCAGAATAGACCAACCAGAGACACCAGTAGTAAATACATCAGGGCTAACAGTGAAAAGTTCTACCCCAAGAAAGTGTGGCCATTGTAAAAAGTGATATAAAGGTGAATGTAGGGGGTTGACTGGAGCTTGTTATAGATGTGGGGCCATGGACCACTATCTAAAAGATTGTCCTAAGAGGAATTTACCACAGACCCAGATAGAGAAATCACCTTCCACTGCATAGAGTGATAGTAGTTTGGAAAGATTCGAGGTAACTAGGAGTACTGTGAGGCCTGCATTTGAGAGGAAACCACCATTTTTCTTTCTTTAAGCTCAATTTCCCTTAGGTTTTCACCATAATTTCAATACCTCCCAACATAAAACCTTGATTTTTAACCTTTCTTAATACTTTGAGGGCAAAAAGAAGAGGAGAAGTTAAGGTTTACCAAGTTGGAAATTTCATCAAAGAAAGGTTAGTGCTATTTTATCTCTATCTCTTCTTTGATTTTTGAAATCAAATTAAACTATGTTAGAATTAATTGAATGAATTGAGGAAATTGATATACTATAAAAACTCCAAATTTCAGTCTATTTAAGAGGGTTGGGGTTTTGATGGTTTGGATGCAATTAAACTTGTATACTAATGTCAATGGATGTGTATATATGAATTTGATTTGAAGTTATATGAGTTTGCATGAGATTGAGATTATGACCAATTATAGTTTGTGATAAATTGGGGATTTTGTTGTAACACCCTCCTTGTAGCAACTCCGTATATTCTACTGTTCTGGTGACCCGTGTCGGTCCGGACAGCTAGAACGTCCGGAAAAATATTTAAACTAAAGTGAGGAACCATAATTAACTCAAATATTAATAAGAAAAATTTAGGAAAAATTTTAGAAATAAAATACAACCAAGTTAAATGAGCCGGTGCCCTAGCAATGGGTAAACCAGTGGGAAGTTGCGGTTCTAGCAACTAGGAGCCCTAGACCTAGGGAAAAATTCATAAAATAATTTTTGGGACTCCAGAGAAGAGTCATTGAGGTTTCTATGGTATTAGAATGCCAAGAAAAGGGTTTAGAAAAATTTTTCAATCAGTACAGACAATTTTAGTCTGTTAAGCCAAACGGAGGGCATTTTGGTCATTTCGTCTTCAGAAATGATTTTTGGACAACTTGTCCAGTTAAGTAAATAATTATTATGAAATAAAATATGAATAAATATTACTAAAAATTAAATTAGAAATGAGTAGAAAAGAAAAGAAATTTAAAATAAAAATTAAACCTATGACATAAGCCATGATGTCATAAAGTTTAAATTAAAATTTACAATAAATTAAAGTGCCAACCAATGGGAGCTTGACAAACATTTTAAGAGGATAAAAACTTAATAAATAAGGATAAAAAAAAAAAGAAACCAGATTATTCTTCCCAAATTCGGGCAGCCATCTTCTCCCTCCACCATTGAAGAGCTTCTCTCTTTCTCTCATGCCAAACCTTACCTTTTCACCATAAAACCCTAAACTTGCTTCACTAAACCTCTTCCTCACACCTTAAACCATCTCTAGGCAGCAATTAGAAGAAGAAATTAAGAAGATTTATAAGCTCAAGTTATCTCCCAAAAGAGGTTAGTGCCAATTCCTTCTAAAAATTTTATGTATATCATATGTGGAGTAGGAATTAAGTGTGAAAATTAATTGAAATTAAACAAAAGTTGCATGATGAATTTTTACCATTTTTGGCAGCCATGGACTTATGAGAGTTTTGATGATTTTTTTTAGATTAAAAGAGTATATAAGCTGTCCTTTGATATGAAATTAACACTTAGCACCTTATATTGTAAATTAATGGAAGAATAGAGGAATTGAGAATTTAGGGTTTTGACCAAATTGAGGTTTTAATCCTATAATGGTGTAGGAACATTTTAATGGTCAATTAGTGACCATTTGGTTATTGGTAAACAAGAAATGAAATGTGTTTAGTGATGGGATTTAGGTTTAGTGTGGCTGCCCTAGGTGACCTGCAGAATTAGACATGAGTCTAGCAGGTTTGGGCAGCCATAACTTGAATTTTAGAGGTTCAATTGGTGTAAGGCCAATTGGACATGAAATTAGACACATAATGGCACAACTTTGGTGAAGAAACCATGCCCATAAAAGCAAACTAAGTGGACCAAAAGCTTGCCCCAATCCGGGTGACCTGCAGTCTGTTTCTGCAGAATGACCAAATGAACAGTGATTGTTTATTTGGCCATAACTCAGTGTAGAATGGTCCAATTGACCTGAAATTTTACCAGCAACAATTTGAGATATAGACAACAACTTTCGTGAAGAAACCTAACCCAAATTATGGCCAGAACCTATCCAACAAGTGAGTTACATTCACTGTTCACTGCACTATAGATATGGTCAGTCCAGAAAAATTCCAATCCGGCCAGTTGTGGTTTTTGGACCATAACTTGAGCTACAAAACTCCAAATGGAGTGATTCAAAAAAGGAAATTCAACTAGACAAAATAAGGAACAACTTTCATGTTGATCATTTTGCCAAATTTCCACTGCAAAAATGACTAATGAAACAGTAAAAATAAGGTATGAAAACTGAAAATTCTGCTCAATTAACTTTAAGCTTAGAAATGGTATTGGCAACCAATACTAACAAATTTTGAATGCAAAATGTGGTATGTTTGTAGTATTAAAACCAATGTACCTATTGTCTATACAAAAGTCAACATTTTGGTTGACTAATGAAGTGAATAGTAACACCAAAACTTGAAATTCAAAAATTGTAAAACACAAAAGTGTAAAATGCCCTAGTATGCCTAACAAGATTGGTTTGGATAGCTTGGCATGCTAATAGGGTTCAGTTAGCAGTACTGCACATGGAATTCTGCCATTCTGTGATTTCATGGCTTTTAGCCATTCTGACATTGTGTTGATATTTGGCCTTGTGCCTATTGTTATTACAGCTTATTAGCTGTTCTGTTGCACACCGGGAGATGCATTTGTGACTGATGGTGTGACGGCCTGAGGTACTAGATACCCAGTGCCAGTTTACCCATTTATCCAGTCCAGTCATCCAGTATAGGTTACTTGGGCACCCAAAAATAAAAGTGAACAAATTTAATGAAATAATGAATAGAACTAGTACATAATAAATAAGATTACCAATAATGATAAAAAAAATTTGTCTGCATAAGACATCAAAACATGCACTGCATATTTACTTCCTGTTATTTCTTTTTATTTTATTATTGGCACCACTAAACATTATTGCTTAGCGCGTTGCTTTTGCCACGCGTAGGTTCTGGAGATACTGACCGAGAGCCCAATAGACCATAGATAGGGTGAGAGATCCTGCAGCTCTGCATAGTGTCCGTGTCACCTCACCATCTTCAGTGCATTGGTAGGACACTAGGTTTCGTTTTGGTATTTTATAACTAACTTTTATTTTCTCTTGTGTAATTGAGACTTATGTAATGTATTTTAATGTTAATGTAAATAGTAGAAATTGTGTTTATGAATGGAAAATTGAGTATTTATTTATTGCTTATATACGAATACCATGAGAAATGAATGATTGAGAAATGGAAATATTGTTGAAAAATATTGAGATTTTGATGATTATTGGAGTTTGAGAATGATTGGAAATGTTTATTGGAAGTGTTTTTAACAGGTTCCAAAGAACTGTTTTCTCCATTTTTAGTCGGTACTCTGTCGAATTTTCTATAAAATTTTCGGAACCTCAAATAAATTATAATTTCAATAAATGACTTAAATGAATTACATTTCACAAATTATATTCAAAACTATGATAAAAATAAATTAAGGAAGAATAAAATGATTGAGATAAAATTGAGTGTTCTGGTACACCATGTGACATATTTTACTCGGATATACTATAGACGAGTAAGGGGTGTCACATTTGTACTTTGATGCTTAATTGGAGTTCTAATGGTCAATTAGTGACCATTTGTTATGATTTGACCATAAAATGAAGTTGATTGTAGCATTGAATTAGGAATTAGAGATGCTGCCCATTTGCTGGAAATTCTGGACCTTGAGTCCAATGAGTTTGGGCACCCATAAGTTGTCTTGTGTAGCTTTAATTGGTGTAAGGCCAATAGGAGGTGAAACGAGGGATATAATGCCACATTTTTTATGAAGAGACCCTGCCCAGAAAACCAACTCAAAGTGACCTAAAATTTGCCTAAATCTGGGTAACCAAAATCTAGACTTGCAAAATTGACTAAATGAATAGTGTTTGTTCAAATAGCCATAACTTTGTGTATAGAGGTCCAAATGACCTGATTCTTGAACCCATGGAAAGTTTAGACATATTAGAACAACTTTCATGAAGAACAGAAACCTAAATTCTGACTACAACCTATTCAAATTGCTAACCAAACTTAGCTCATTAAAACTGCCAGAACCAGAATTGCCTAGAAATTCTGGATAATGACCAATCCGGCCAGTTATGGTAATTTGACCATAACTTAAGCGACAAAACTCCAAATGGAGTGATTCAAGGAAATTAAAGTAGAGACATTAAGGGACAACTTTGATGAAGAAAGGTTAGTCAAAATCCCACTGTAGAATAGTCCAATAAAACAGTAAATATAGGTGACAAAATCTGGAAATTTAGAAATAATCCTACGGAGCCTTGAATTGTAATTGGCAACTAATACTAACAAATTTAAAACCTAAAATGTGGTATTATTATAAATTTAGAATTAGTAATCCTATTATTTATTAAATAGTCAAAATTTGCATAAATAGTAATGTGAATAGTAAATATAATGACACAAAATGCAAGAACTAAATTGCTAGAGGAAATTAAGGTATGAAGTTTGAAATCCATGAAATGCTCATGGATTACTTGGAATAGGAATGGTAATTCACCTAAATGACTTAATGAATACTTAAGTTATGTGAATAGGTAGTTAAGATTTATATTCCCATCACTAGTAGACCTCATAAGACATAAGTAATACAACTTGAAATATGGAATGAAACTAACCTAAATGGATTGTTAAGTATAAATGAGATGAAGTTGGCATTAAGACTTATGTTTCTATTACAAATAAGATAATAATACCTTGTACAATAAATGATACATTAGAGTAATAAAAGTGAGTCATAAATACTTAGTAAGTAAAATACTTTTTGAATTTTGAATTCATATAAATATTGTAATGAGTAAATGAATCACATGAATGTGTGAATGGGACATTAGTTCTCATCATGAGAGAAAGGAAGAATATTTTGAGTACAATGATACCTGAAAACAATTGATGCAAATTGTGATCGATATGGATGATATAATGAATGTATAAATTACGTAGAAATGTAATTTGGAAATTATGCTTCCATCATAGCTAGAATTAAAAATACTATAAAATATAAATAGAGCATATAATGAAATAATAAAACTTATGAACATTTAATGGTATTAGTGCGCCTATGTATTGCCTAGACACGTGTGTCAGATTGGATAGATTGGCATGCCAATAGGGGATTAGTTTAGCAATGCTGCATAAGGCTTTATGCCCGCATTTATGGCTTGTATGCCTGACTATTTGTTATCATGGCTTCTTAGCCATATTGATTGCATACATGATTGACGTTTTGTGTACTCACGTCCCATGGTATGATGGCCCGAGGCACTGCAATGCCCTGTGTCAGCTATATTGATTGCATACATGGTTGACATTTTTGTGTCCCATAGTATGACAGCCCGAGACACCACAGTCTCCTGTGCTAAGGACCCGCTTATCTAGTTTAGTCAGCCTATCATAGGTTACTTGTGATGGCTTGGGAAGCGTGGGTTTAGGCCATTAGTAGGTTGGATTTCAAAATTTTTTCTAGGGTTACATGCTTGCATACCATAGTAGCTTATGAACCTAGCCAACCTCGTATGCCCATGGGTGTACCAAAACACCTTTTAGCATGTTTTATTAGTTCATTTGCCATTAAGGATTGGTGTTTAGTATTTAATCACATTAAATGCTAATTAAAAAGGGATGAAGTTCAACTAATGTCTAAAGCGCTGAATCAACCTTCTTAATTCCCTTTGGGAGTTTCCAAGAGCTCTAACTATAGCTCCTCTAGCTTGTCCACCACAAGCACACCAAGGATCACCAAATTGTATCCCCAATCCTCTCTTGAAACTTGCCAACCACTAAAAACTTAGGGTTTTTGCTTTTGGTGAAGGTTAATGGATGTGGGTACACTAGAAACTCTTTCTAGTATTTTTTATTTAAGAGAAAAGAAAGCTTTCTCTTAGCTATCAATGGAAGAAAATTAGATGAGGGAGAGAGAGCTAGTGTGCCGGCCAATAAGAAGAGGAAGAAGAAGATTGCTTCTTCCTTTTGTCTTGCATTTATATACAGGAGACAAAATCTAACTAATTGTTGCCACATGCAAAGCCATGATTTAATCTTCCTTTTATTTGTCTCAATCTCATTAAGACAAGTGTCAAAGCTTGATTAAATCATCATAAAGTTGTCTTCCATCATAGGATGACAATTGGCATACTCACATGGGTGCCATGTGTCATCATCTCATGGTGCCACGTGTCATCATGTAAAATTACCAATTTGCCCCTTGTTTGCAATTTTGAGTTCTCAATCCAAAATTGTGTTTTCTCCTTTAAATTAATTTATATCACATATAAATTAATTAATTAATTAATCTCCATTAATTAATTTTACCATTTGATTTATATTTAAACTCTTTAAATATAAGTCTAATTTATATTATACATCCAATAACCTAGATTTAGTTTCAAGTCATGCTAGGGACTTTGGAATCTCATTGCAAACCAAACCTATTTAATTAATTAATTAATTAAACTTTTTAATTAATCAATTAAATCATATTTTACTTAGTGATTAACTTGTGCATATGTGTGACTAACTAGGCCCATTACTAATTGGCAATGAGAAATGATATCAACTCTTAATATCATTAGAACTCTTTCTTACTGTAAATGATTTCTCTAAATCATTTTAGGCATCTCATAGACCATGGTTAACACCTAGCATAGCATGCTTGAAGGAGCGGAAGCATGAAAAATATTAATTTAGATAATTGAATTCAAAATTTTTCTTCTAGGGTCTCATGCATCATGCAAGATTCATTATTTACCTATTTGATTTCAATGTTCAATAGCATATTAAAACACTTTTAATATGTTTTTGGATCTATATTTGCCATTTAAGATTTTAGAATTAACATATTAATTCATTAAAACCCTAGATTAAATTAAGAACTTGTGCACTAACCTTTTGATGCACTGTAGTTGTGTTTGGTACCTTTGGGATGCACCTAGGACACCGGATGTTGTCCCTCTAGCTTGTCCACATCAAAATCACCAATGCCAGCCCCTTGAATAGCTTCTCAAGCCTTTCCAATCAATTAGAAATTGAGGTTTTGCCTTTTAGAGAGGTTGCAGATGTATATTAGACACTAGAAATGATTTCTAGTAATTTTAATTCAAGAGAATGTTGGCAATTCTCTTTGAATTGATGAGAGATGAAGAAGAAGAGAGGAAGATGGATGAGAGGTGGCGGCACATTTTGATAAAAAATCAGAATGCTTTTTGTTCTTTCATCCTTTTCTTTTTATAGCTAGGTCACCGCTTAAAACCCTTGCCACATGTCATCTTCTGATTGACTCTTAGTTTAATTGACTCAATCACATTGTGCCAAGTGTCAAACTTAGATTTAATCTTGAATTTGATCATCTTACATGATTAAAAGACAAATGGTAAGCTTATGTGTAGTGCCATATGTCACCATCTCATGGTGCCACATGTCACCCTGTGAAATGACCAAAATACTCTTGTGTCTTAATTTTGAGTTCTCAACCCAAAATAATTATTTCTCTTCTTCTAATCAATTTATATCAAATATAAATTAATTAATTAATCTCTATTAATTAATTTCTCATAATTAAATTTATATTTAAACACTTTAAATATAAATTTAACTTATACTATATATCCAATAACCTAGATTTGGTTTCAAGCGATGCTAGGGACTTTGCAATCTAATTGCAAACCAAACCTATTTAATTAATCAATTAAACTCTTTAACTAATTAATTAAATCACATTTAACTTGGTGATTACTTGTGTATGTGTGTGACTTACTAGGCTCATCACTAATTAGCAATGAGATATGATACTAACTCTTAATATCATCAGAACTCTTTCTTGCCATAAATGATTTCTCTAAATCATTTTATGCACCTCATAGACCATGGTTAACACCTAGCATAGCATGCCATGGCCACCCAATCAGTAATAAGGAATACCTTAAATGAACATTTTATCATATGTTACCATGCACTAGAATCTCTCTGTTACAAAATCCCTATTCAATATGGAATCATGGTTTATGTCAAACTTCATTTATTATGAGTATTATGTTCTCTTTTAATTCCAGTTCTTGATTAAAAAGATTTTCTCATTAGAAAATCTTTTCTGATTAAATCTATCTATCCCAGCCAGGAACTTGAAACATCAAGAATAATTAAATGAATATAGAATTTTATCCCTATTTACTTAGGGTAACAGATTTCATCTTGATCAACACCTACCTCCATATATAACTAGTAGGAGCCAACACATGCACATATACCCATGCACAGTACAAGTATGAAAGCAGTATCAAACTCAAACCACCTATATACAAAATAATTATGCTATCTCAGGTCTAAAGATTATATGCACTGATATGATTTATGACAATACATTCACAAGAGTAAACTATATGTGCTTGTCATAAATGTCACTGGTTCGACCTACTTATCTTGCATAAGTGCTTATCATGTTCG
Source organism: Hevea brasiliensis (assembly GCF_030052815.1). Lineage (NCBI taxonomy): Eukaryota > Viridiplantae > Streptophyta > Magnoliopsida > Malpighiales > Euphorbiaceae > Hevea > Hevea brasiliensis. Next base: position 38,050,884 of record NC_079494.1, on the reverse strand, counting down.
TTATATGGCATGAGACTCACCATTCCATCTTATTTATATCTCATATAAACACATTGGGAACAAACATGAATACAATCTTTCTGGATAAGTCATGTCCTGTGTGAAGTATCCTCGATTGTGAACCAATTTATGATACTTTGTGCTAGAAATACTGTCACTCATATTCTTAACAACTTAAGAATAGAATTTCTAACAAAATATCAATGGACCTTTTCAATTACACATAAATATATTATGTAAACGGAAAAGTGAAAATGCCTTTAATTAATAAAACATGTACAAGATACATACTAAATGATATGCTCTAGGGCATACTACTAATAATGCCATAGCTACCCAATAAGTAATAAGGAATACCTTAAATGAACCTTTAATCATATGTTACCATACACTAAAATCTTTCCGTTACAAAATCCCAATTCTAGCTGGAGTCATGGTTAATGTTAAACTCCATTTGCTATGAATCTTATGTTCTCTTTTAATTCCAGTTTTTTATTAATTAGACTTTCCTTTTAGAAACATCTTTCTTGCTAAGTCTATCTGTCCTGGCTAGGAACTTGAATCATCAAGAACAATTAAATGAACATAGGATTTTATCCCTATTTACTTAGGGAAACGGATCCCATCTTGATCAACACCTATCTCCATATATAACTAGTAGGAGCCAACACATGCCCATATACCTATACACAGTATGAGTATGAAAGCAGTATCAAACTCAAACTACCTATATACAAGATAACTGTGTTATCTCAGGTCTAAAGATTATATGCACTTATACGATATATGACAATTCATTGATAAGAGTAAACTCCACGTGCTTGTCATAAGCGTCACTGGTTCGGCCTAGTTATCATCTATAAGTGCCTATCATGTTTGTTATGTGGCATGAGACTCACCACTCCAACTCATTTATATCTCATATTAATAGCTTGGGAACAAACATGATTACAATCTTTCTGGATAAGTCATGTCCTCTGTGAAGTATCCTCGATTCTGAACCAATTTATGATACTTTGTACTAAAATATTGTCACTTATATTCTTAACAACTTAAGAATAGTATTTTTAACAAAATATCAATGGACCTTTTCAATTACACATAAATAGATTATGTAAACAAAAAAGTGTAATTGCCTTTTATTAATAAAATATGTACAAGATGCATACAAAATGATATGCTCTAGGGCATACTACTAACAATCTCCCACTAGCACTAGAGCTATTCATTACAGTATCTCAGACCCATCATCTCAAGATGTAGGTCTAACTAAGCATGTGACATGGCCTTCGTGAATGGACCAGCTGAATTTTCGGCTGATGCTATTTTCTGCCTGGCTACATCACCTCGTCCAACTATCTCTCTGATAATGTGATAACGCCTTTCTATGTGTTTGGATTTCTGGTGAGACTGTGGTTCCTTAGCCTGAATGATTGCTCCATTATTATCACAGTAGAGAGGAACTATAGACTCAATGGAAGGAACTACTCCAAGTTCTATCACAAACTTCTTTATCCAAATAACCTCTTTTGTAGCATTTAATGCAGTAATATACTCAGCTTCTATACTGGAATCGGCAGTTGTACTCTGTTTGGAACTCTTCCAACTAACTGCACCTCCATTACAAATGAACACAAAGCCAGAGATAGACTTTCTATCATCAATATTTGATTGAAAATCAGAATTAGTATAACCATACAATTGTAAGTTGCCACCTCCATAGATTAAGAATAAATCCTTAGTTCTTTTCAAGTACTTAAAGATATTCTTGACAATTATCCAGTATTCCAAACCTGGATTGGATTAAAACTTGCTAGTCAAACTAACAACATATGTGATATCCAGCCTAGTACACAACATTGCATACATTAAACTTCCAATAGCCGAAGCATATGGAATCCTAGCCATTTTGTCTCTTTCTTCAGGTGTCTTTGGAGATACCTCTTTAGAAAGATGGATACCATGTCTTACTAGTAACAATCCTCTCTTGGAATCAAGCATGTTAAACCTTTTTAACACCTTTTCCAAATATAGACTTTGGGATAAACCAATTATTCTTTTTGCTCTATCTCTATAGATGTGAATTCTAAGAATATAGGTTATTTCGCCTAAGTCTTTCATGGAGAATGTATTTGACAACCATACCTTGATAGTTGTTTACATACCTATACCATTGCCCATTAATAAAATGTCATCTACATATAAAACAAGGAAAGTGACAGCACTCCCACTAACCTTCTTATATACATATAGCTCATCCACATTTTTGATAAAACGAAATGATTTAATGGATTCATCAAAACGGATGTTCCAACTCCTTGAAGCTTGTTTTAACTCATAAATATATCATTTTAGCTTGCACACTTTGGAATAATCTTGGGATTCAAAACCTCTAGGTTATTCCATGAAAATGTTTTCCTCAATGTTTTCATTGAGAAAAGCTATTTTGACATCCATCCGCCAAATTTCATAATCATAATATGCAGCTATTGCTAACAAAATCCTAATGGATTTAAGCATAGCAACAGGAGAGAAATTCTCCTCATAGTCGATTCCCTACCTTTAGTGAAACCCTTTGGCAACCAGCCTTGCTTTATAGGTCTCTACCTTTCCATCAGAACTAATATTCTCCTTGAAAACCCACTTATTACCTATAGGTACAATACCTTCAGATGGGTCAATAAGATCCCAAACTTGATTTTTATAAATGGAATCCATTTCAGATTTCATAGCTTCAATCCATTTAGAAGAATCTATATCTGATATAGCTTCTTCATAGGTTAAAGGATCATCTCCATGATCTATTTCTTCATGAGCAAACAACTCTTGTTCATCTTCATGAATAAAACCATATCTCTCTGGTGGGTGAGATATTCTAGTTGATCTACGAGGAATTATTGTAGATGTTTCATCAACAGGCATAGGTTGGCTAGATGGATCTATATCCATCTGATTTGTGGGTTAATCAGAATTCTCTAATTCTAACATTATTTGCCTTCCTTTGTCACCCTCTTGAATAAACTATTATTCAAGAAATATGGCATCTCTGCTTATCATAACCTTTTGTGATGAAGGCAAATAAAAATAATATCGAAAACTTTCTTTTGGATATCCAAAAAATCGACCATTTTCTGATTTGGTTTCCAATTTGTCAATCTTCAGCTTTTTAATGTAAGCTGGAAGACTTGATTTTCTTCCATGCCATATCTCATAAGGTGTAGAAGAAACCGATTTAGATGGAATCCTATTCAGAATATGCAAAGTCAATTCTAATGCAAATACCCAAAAGAAGATTGGCATGTCAGTATAGCTCATTATGCTACATACCATATCTAATAGGGCATGATTTCTCCTTCCAGATAGACCATTTAACTGTGGCATTCCTGGAGGAGTCAGCTGAGAAATAATACCATGCTCTTTCAAGTATTCATCAAATTCAATACTTAAGTGTTCACCTCCACAATCTGATCGAAGAGTTCTAATACTTTTTTCCCGTTTGATTTTCTACTTCAGATTGAAATTCTTTAAACTTTTCAAAGGATTCATGTTTGTATTTCATCAAATAAAAATACCCAAACCTTGATTTGTCATCAGTAAAGGTAATAAAGTAATGAAAACTGCCTCTAACTATTTTCTTAAATGGACCACATACATCACTATGTATGTGACACCCCTCACCTGTCTACAGTGTAGTCAAACAATGTGTGCCACATTCGGTACCGAAGCTGTAACACCCCTTACCCGTCTTCAGTATAGCTGAGCAATGCGTGCTACACGGCGTGCCGGAACACCTAGTCTGTGATTATTTCATTTCCTGAACTCAATTTGATTTTAAGAAGTCTTTTATGTAATATTCATATCATGCTAATACTATTTTCATACTTTGATAAAATTAGTGTTTCAGAAATGGTAATAAAAATTTGGCAAGGTGTCATCTGTATTTCGGACAAATTGTCCTTCCAAACATGTTGAAAATAGTTTAATATAATAACATCAAAATCTCAAATATTTCAGTCTATATTTCTCAGTAAAGTCAATAGACTTTTACAGTCATTAAACAGTTCCATAATACAGTCCATAATAATTTAAATATATCCAGAAAATCTCCATGTTATTTAATATGTACAAAATATTACAAACTTTAGAGCTTTCATAACATTACAAAATATAGGGCCAAATTTAAAAAATGCAACAAAAGTATAAAATACAAGATATCCTAAGTCCTACCATGTATGCAATGTAGTGCAGATGACTCTGGACTCCTGTGCAGATCTGATGTCTCACCAGATCATAGGTTTGCTGGGCTTCCCAGCTATGTCTCCAATACATACGCATTACAAAAGCAATGCGCTAAGCAATTTTGCTTAGTGGTGCCAAATAAAAGAAATATACACTAAAATAAAGTAAATAAAGTGTTTACGAATTTTTGGTGGTACTGTATATCAGTAGACTGGATTTAGCTATTTAAATTTAATAGTACTTGAATTACTACCCGTGTAGCCTATATACAGACCAGACTGGATAAAGGGATATACTGGCACTGGGTACCTAGTACTTTGGGCCGTCACACCATCGGTCACAAAGTGTCTCCCAGTGTGCAAATAGTGTAGCTAAAAAGCCATATAGTCAATCTGGCGATAAGCCAAGAATAAATGCACAATATGTATAGCCGTAGGCTATTAAAGTCACAGTGTGGCATAATAAGCCGTAAAAACACAATATGGCATGAAGCAATTTATGGAACAGCTATCAGAATCCTATTGGCATGCCAACCTATCCAAACTAGTCAACTAGCCAAACTAGGGCACATTATAAATTAATTGTTTAATTCATCAATTTTGTAGAGTTTACTAGCTATTATGTAATTCATAAGTCAATGCATATGTTAACCTTTATAGGTACTATGGATAAGTTGTTTCTAGCATCAACATGTCACATATTGTGATTCAATATGCTGCCAATATAGTGCAATTTACCATTTTTATAAGTTGGCATCCATTGCCAAATTGCTTCAAGCATCATTGTATGTAAATGTCAAATTCTTAATTTTTGGTGTGCTAGATTAGTCTAGCTTAAAGTCCTATTTCTCTTAGTTTTTAGCTTCTAGTCAAAGAAGAAAAATTGTAGCTCTATGTCTTATTGCACGCAGGGCAAAATTTCAGGTCATTCTGAGTTGTATAGACCAAGATATGGTCAATTTACTAAAGCTAGACAGATTGCACCTTTAGTGCAAAATTTGGTCAATTTTAGGTCACTTTTAGTTCTGGCAGTTTTGGTACCCGAACTTATGCAAGCTATTTGACTTGGTTATGGTCATTTCTGTGCTTTGGTGTCCTCATAAGAATTGTAGCTCTATATCCAAGCTATCCATGGTAAAAATTTCAGATCAATTGGACCTGTTTTGAGTGAGTTATGGTCATCCTAATGACTACTGTCCATATGGTCAAAAATCTGGGTTGCAAGGTTGCTATTCCGGATTTGGTCATTTTTAAGGTCAGTTTCTAGGCAGAATTTTGGCAACATTTTTACATGAAAGTTGGCCTATTTGGTGTCTAGTTTCATCCTCGTTGGCCTCATACCAATTGGGTTCACAGTTTGGCACTTATGACCTAATTTAGGTACTGCCATCAATACACAATCTGCACAAAATACATACACTTCCAATTTGATATTCCTTCTCCTCCTCATTACTTCAATATTCAATCAATGACACTTCCATATATCTATTGTACACAATTCCAGCAAACAATTTTGAGCAGAACATTTAAGTGCTCAATGCACACAATTCACCATTAAGTTCAACATTCACTTCCACCAAAATTCAACATATCTCCACATCAATATTACACATTCACTTCAACATACTCATACTTCAATATCACTTACACATGCTACCCACAATTTAACACTATCAAATCCCATTAATAAACTTCATATTCACACAAAAATTAATGACATTATAGGCTACCAAACATGGTAGTTTGCCCAAAGCATTAAGGTTCCATTTCACACCCTTAATTCAAGCACTACATGCACATACTTAGATTTTAACTTATTACATCTTCTATTTGAGTTAATCAGCCTCAATTTCCATTCATTAGAGGTAAGAAAAACTCAAATACAACACATATTCATGGCTGCTGAAAATGGGCCATTTCATTTCTCAATGTTTTCTTCATTTCTCTTCACCAAAATACTCACCTCAACTTAAACTCAAGGTTTACTAAAGCAAGGGAGAGGTTTTGGACACTTACCTCTTGAGAGCTTTCCCAAAACCTGATTAAATCATTCCTTTCTTGCTCCCAAAAGCTTCCTCAAGTTGAGTGTGCAAGCTTTAATGAATAAACAATGGTGAAAGATGGCTTGAAGATGGTTGCATGGTGGTTGAACAAACTTCAGCTATGGAGGATTCATGGTGTTTTCCATTTGGCTGGTTCTTATCTTTGAGGTTGAAGATGGTAGTTTTAGTCCACTAAAGCTTAATATGGGTCCCTTAAGATGTCACTAGTGGAGAACTAACTTGGTTAAATAGTTCATTAATCTTAATTTCCTTAATTTTGCTCATTTGCCACTAATCTTTTACTATTTACATAATGTATTTCATTTTAATTTTTCATGATATTTCTAAACTATAATATTATTTATTTTTAATGGACATTGAGGTCAAAAGGCAGCTCTTGGTGTCAAATGACCAAAATGCCCTACTTCGAGTTATATTCTCGATTTTTCGGTAACACTGATTTTTATCTGTTTCTCGATTTTTTGTTTTTCTTTGTACTAATTTATTAATTTTTCTTTGATATTTCTAGTGTCAATTACATTTCAATAAACCTTTATTTATGTCTTAAAATTTAATTCCGAGGGTTCCCCACTATCCTGGGGTCGGCAACGGCCTTCCCAGTGCGGTCACCCATCACTGCGGTGTCGGCTCGTTTAACTTAACTTCATTTTCTCTCTTTCATTTATCTTTGATTTTTCTTGTATTTTATTTTTATTTTTATTTATTTCATCATTATATGTCTGTTCACTATCACCGAAGTGTAGTTCCAGACATCCTGACTTGCCTGGACTGTTATTTGGCCACTGGAGCCACAGAACGTATAAAATATATACAGTGGGGATGCTACAACTCTTCCCCTCTAAATAAAAATTTTGTCCTCGAAATTTACCTGATGTGAAGAGCTGAGGGAACTATTGCCTCATTGCCTCCTCGCTCTCCCATGTTGCCTCTTCCCTGTTGTGGTGTCTCCATAGGATTTTCACTAGTGGAATTGTCTTGTTTCTGAGCTTTTTTACCTCTCGTGCTAAGATTTTAATCGGTTCTTCTTCATATGTCAGGTCAGGTTGTACCATAATTTCTTCTGCTGAGATGACATATGAAGGATCTGATCTGTATCTTCTGAGCATCGAGACATGGAATACATTATGTATCTTATCCAGCTCAAGTGGTAAGGCTAATCTGTAGGCTACTGGTCCCACATGTTCAATAACTTCATACGGGCCAATAAACCTAGGGCTTAATTTTCCCTTTTTCCCGAATCTCAACACTTTCTTCCATGGTAATACTTTGAGAAATACCTTATCGCCCAGTTCATACTCAATGTCTTTTCTCCTCAAGTCAGCATAAGATTTCTGTCGTTAGGCAACTTTCAAATTGGCCTTTATCAGTTTCTCCTTTTCCTCTGTTTGTTTTATTAAGTCTGGCCCGACTAGCTTATCTTCACCCAATTCAGTCCAATATACAGGCATTCTACATTTTCTCCCATACAATGCTTCATAGGGTGCCATTTGTATGCTAGTTTGATAGCTGTTGTTGTATGCAAATTCTGCCAGTGCCAGGTATCTGTCCCAACTTCCCTCAAACTCAATAACACAACTTCTCAATATATCCTCTAGGACCTATCACATATGTTCAGTTATTATTATCATTATCAGTTTAATTATTGTTTATAATAACTCAATGAGTTTCAGAATTTACCTAGATTATTCTTTTTGACTGTCCATCCATCTGAGGATGAAAAGCTGTACTAACATGGAGTTGTGTGCCCAAGGACTTTTGTAATTTCTTCCAAAATCTACATGTAAACCTCTGGTCTCTATCAAATATAATGGAAAGTGAAATTCCATGTAGTCTAACTATCTCACTGATGTATAATTCTGCTAGCTTTTCCAGTGAGTAGTCAGTTCTGACTGGCAGAAAATGTGCTGATTTGGTCAACCTATCCACAATCACCCATGCTGCATCATGCTTCTTCTGAGTGAGAGGTAGACCACTGACAAAGTCCATAGTGACTCGGTCCCATTTCCATTCAAGTATGTTTATGGGCTGTAACAAACCTGATGGAACTTGATGTTCTGCTTTGACTTGCTGACATGTCAAGCATCTAGTTACATAGTCAACTATGTCCTCCTTCATACCTGGCCACCAGTATCGGAGTTTCAGGTCATGGTACATTTTTGTACTTTTTGGGTGCATAGCATACACACTGCTATGTGCTTCTCTCAGAATACTGGTTTTCAATTCTTTATCATCTGGAACACATACTCTTTCTTTATAGTATAGGCACCCATTTTCTTTCACTTTTAGTTTCCTTTCCTTCAGTGATTTTGCCCACAACAGCCATTAATTTCTCATCTATCTTCTGCCCATCCTGTATCTGTTGTAACATATTCAGCTTCACTTGCAACTCAGCCAAAATAACTCCATCATGAGTTAAAGACAATTGGGCATTCAGAGATCTTAATGCTACAATAGATTTTCTGTCACACCCTACTCCCCCATAAGATGTAACATGATCCCGTAGTACACCTAATGAATTACCATACTTCGCCTACCGATAACCCATTAGATATACTACAAGGGATTTTAAAATAATTTTCGTGAAATTTAAATCATCTATTAAAATCTTGTGTTATAAAAATTTTTTCAAAATTTCGGCAAAGTGCTAGCTATATTTTGAGAAAATAGTTCTTCAATCCTGCAAAAGAAAATACTCCCAATATGTTTTCTCAAATACAACTCCAATAACTTCATTTCAACTCACAATTCAAATCTCAATAAACAATCAATTCATTTTCAAACCAATCTCATCATAAAGAAACATTTCATTGATTATAAGACTCAAAATTTATATTACAAAACTATTCAAGTAAATGAAATCTTAAATTTACATTTACAATAATTTACATTTAATTACATACCAAAATATTTTACAAGAGTTTTAATACAACTGCTCAAATAATTTATATACATATTATTACATGCATACATCAAAACCTGTGTACATGGGTAAACCTAGAGCTGATCTGAATGTCTCTTCAAAGAAGCTTACTCAATTGCTCTATGCTCTTTTCACCTACGATAGTATACAAAGCTATCGTTGAGTGATGAACTCAGTGGTGTACAACTATAATTTAAAACATAGTACAATATGCCTTAATAAAAATTACAGCAAATAATTTGGAAATCTGGATACTCATCAAATTCCAAAACTCAAAATATTTATTGTCAATAATATAAATCATTTGTATAAAATGACTTTGATCACGAAATTCAATTTATCAAATGATAACTAACCATTTAAGGTAATTCCAACAAAATCAATTATACATAAATCATAATTGAAATCACAATTCTTTACTAATAAAAAACACTCTTTATCTCGAAAACCATTCTTTATCTCAAAAACCATTCTTTATCTCAAAAGCCATTCTTTATCTCAAAAACCATTCTTTATCTCACTAACTATGCAATACAAATCCAAAAGGGTCATCTTCGAGGTGATTCTAACTCCATATGGTCGGGGAGGTTGAATCGGATTCTAACTCCCTATGGTCGGGGAGGTCGAATCATCGTGCACAGTACACATCACAATAATGAATCTTTTGAAAGGGCCATAACATAAAACTTAGATCTAACCTCTAATAAGAGGAGAATCTAATCCTGTGCACGTACCATGGTAATTAAAATACAACTAACTAAATTGTCTTCTCAACAAATGAGAGAGACGAGTTCAATTACAATTTTCCAAAACATAATTTATTCAATTCACAAAAATGCTTAATACTTATGGAAATACCATTTCACAAAGCTAAATTCATACATACTATAACAATTTCAATAATCATTGAATTAAATCCAATGCTTGTTAAACATAATACAAAGAAAAATATGTCATTTAATCATATGAAATATTCAGAACAAAATCAGTTAAAAAATTGTTGTGCACAAACCTCTGATAAATGCCTCTTGGCTCTGACTCAGTGTTCCTTATGCTTTCCAATATTCTTATCAACTGAAACACATAATTTAAAGTGTTTCAATACTCAATGAATTTGTTTCTAACAATAAAATCTAATATCTAAATTTTCTCGATACTATTCCCTTTAATTTATTTCATTAGTCAACCTATAATGTTGACCCTTGATGCACTCTAAGTGAGTTAATTCCAATGTTACCAATATGTTACATTTTATAGCCCTTTAGTGTTGGTATATGTTACCAAATTCATTTTCAAGTGTATTACATTTTATTACAATTTACCGGATTTTGGTATACTATTTTAACCTAACCGAACGACCTAGTTCCCTTGATTTTTGAGTTTTGGTCCAAACTACAAACTTGTAGTTCTATGTCTTATTGCACGCGGGGCAAAATTTCAGGTCATTCTGATTTGTGTAGACCAAGTTATGGTCAACTTACCAATGCTGGACAGAATGCACCAAAATGGTAATTTTAGGTCATTTTTAGGTCACTTTTTGTTCGGCCAGTTTTGGTACCTAAATTTGTGCAAGCTATTTGGCTTGGTTCTGGCCATTTCTGGGCTTTGGTGTCTTCATAAGAATTGTAGATATATGTCTAAACTATTCTTGGTAAAAATTTCAGGTCATTTGGACCTGTTTTGAGTGAGTTACAGCCAAAACACTAACTACTGTCCAAATGGTAAATTTTTAGGCTTTCAAGTCACTAATCCGGATTTGGTCATTTTTCAAGTCACCTTCTAGGCAGAATTTTGGTAAGCTTCCTTCATGAAAGTTGGCACTTTTTGTGCCTAGTTTCACCTTCAATTGGTCTCATACCAATTGAAGTCACACACTTAAGGTTCTAAGCTAAAACACACACTGCCCTGCTGCACACTCTTCATCACATACCAAAGGACACATTCAACACTTACCAAGTTACACATCCATGCCAATTCTGGTTTGTACCATAACACTAACACATTTAGCAACACATTTTTGGTCATTTTGGTAGCTTGTAACCACTCTCAACAGACACACTATAATACAGAATTTTCCAAGTCCAATTACAATAATTAACCACAAGACATACCTCATTTACATGTCCAAATTCAAACCATTATACACATATCCAAATTCAAACAATTATTCATATACACATGATGCAATCAATGACAACATAATTCAACAATATTTCATGAACTCAAACACTTCAATCTTCTTCATGAGGCTGCCACAAATTTACACATACCCATCAATTGCCATTTTCACTTTTTAAGCTTCCAAATCATACCTTACACATGCAATTCAAGTACAATACAATCAAACATTTAAATCATCATTCCAACCACTATTTACATGCAAGAATAAGCTGTTCATATTGAAGTTCCATGGCTGCCAAAATGTACATCTCCATTAATTCATCAAACTTTAAAAATTCTTCTATAAATCAATTACCCACAACCTTAGTTACACTTTTAATGAAATAAGAATTGAAAACACTCACTTACCACTTTTAGACTTCTTCAAAACTCCACCAAAACTTGTTTTTCTTGCTCCCTTATTACTATCCAAGGTGTGTACTATAATTTTGATGAAGACAACTTGAGGATTGGGTGGCTTGATCATGGTGAGTTGGTCCTTGCATGGTGGGCGGCCATGGATGACCTTTGGGAGAAATTTGGCTAGTGTGGTTTTTGAAGGTTGAAGATGATGTTCAGCTGTCCATTTAGCTTATATAGTGGTCCCAAATCTGCCTTAGTGGAGCACTTACATGATTTTAATGTTTAATTATTCTAACTTTTTAAATTTTCATTTTTATGCCCCAAACTTCCATCATTTATATTATGTACTTCAATTTTAATTTTCATGACATTTTCAAAGTGTGCTATCACTCATTTTTAATAGACATTGAGGTCAAAAGGAAACTCTAGGTGTCAATTGACCACAATGCCCCTATTCGGATTGCATTCCCGATTTTTCGGTAACACCGAGTTTTTATCATTTTCTCGATTTCTCGTCTTTCTTTGTACTAATTAATTAATTTTTCTTTGATATTTCTAATGACATTTATACTTCAATAGATGTTTATTTAAGTCTTAAAAATATTTTTCAAGGTTCCCCGCGATTCAGGGCTAGTCAACGGCCCACGCTGCAACTTCCTGGTGTGGTCACACATTGCTATGGTTTTTGGCTCGTTTAACTTGGTTACATTTCATTGCTATTATTTTTCCTTTTTTTTTTCTTGTATTTTCTTTTCTTCTATTCCATTATTTTATGTCTCCTCACCCATATTTAAGTGTAGTTCTAGGCATCCTAGCTGTCTGGACAACACTGGTCACTGGAACAGTAGAATGCACTACTGAACATAGGAGTGTTACATTTTCTGCTTAAAGCATCAGCAACTACATTTGTCTTCCCAGGGTGGTAGTCAATCACACAATCATAATCTTTCAGGAATTCAATACATCACCTCTGTCTCAAATTAAGTTCCTTCTGGGTTGGCAGATACTTCAGACTCTTATGGTCTGTGTATATGTAGCATTTTTCTCCATACAAGTAATGCCTCCATATCTTCAATGCGAAGATAATTGCTGCTAACTCCAAATCATGAGTAGGGTAATTCTTTTCATGTGGCCTTAACTGCCTGGAAGCATATGCGACCACTTTCCCTTCTTGCATGAGTACACACCTTAACCCATTATGTGAGGCATCACTGTAGACTACAAAGTCTTTTCTTGACACTGGCTGTGTTAACACTGGTGCCTCTGTCAACATAGCCTTTAACCTCTCAAAACTGGCTTGACACTTGTCATTCTAGTCAAATTTCATATTCTTGTGTAGTAATTTGGTCATTGGAGCAGCTATCATGGAAAATCCCTTTGCAAATCTTCTATAATATCCAGCTAGCCCCAAGAAACTTTTGATCTCAGTTGTATTTCTGGGAGGCTTCCATTCCATCACTACTTCAATCTTTTTGGGATCCATTCTAATCCCTTCAGCTGATACTACATGTCCAAGGAATGCAATCTCATTTAACCAGAACTCACATTTGGACAATTTAGCATACAGTTTCTTCTCTTTTAGAGTCTGCAGAACAATTCTCAAATGTTCATCATGTTCTGCTTTATCCTTGGAATACACCAAGATGTCATCAATGAAGACTACTACAAACCGATCTAAGTATGGATGGAAGATACGGTTCATAAGGTCCATGAATACTGCAGAAGCGTTTGTTAACCCAAATGGCATCACCAGAAATTCATAATGCCCATACCGAGTTCTAAATGCAGTCTTAGGCACATTTGCATCCTTAACCCTTAGCTATGATACCCTGATCTGAGATCAATCTTAGAAAACACACCGACTCCCTTCAACTAATCAAACAGATCGTCAATTCTAGGTAATGGATACTTGTTCTTCACTGTTACTCTGTTTAACTGCCAGTAGTCAACACATAACCTCAGTGTCCCATCTTTTTTCTTAACAAACAGTATCGGAGCTCCCCATGGTGACACACTGGGGCGTATGAACCCCTTGTCTAGTAATTCTTACAACTTGATTTTTAACTCTTTCAATTCAGCAGGTGCCATCCTATACTGAGCAATTGAAATTGGAGCTGTACCCAGCATAATCTCAATGGCAAATTCAACTTCCCTTTCTGGTGGCAAACTAGGCAATTCCTCATAAAATACTTTAGAGAAATCCCTTACTGTGGGTATCTCAGACAAGTTAAGTTTACCCTGCCTAGTGTCAATCACGTGTGCCAGATAGGCTTCACACCCTTTTCTCAACCATCTCCTTGCAACTATAGCTGAGATGACATTGGATAAGAAATCTGTCCTTTCACCCACAACTGTTATTTCTTCGTTCTCAGCAGTTTTCAGAGAGATTCTCTTCAATTTACAATCTACTATTGCCTGATGATGGGATAAGCAGTCCATTCCCAAAATCACATCAAACTCATGGAAAAGCAGTTCGATTAAGTCTGCTGAAAACTCTTTCCCTTGAATCTTCAATGGACAGCCCTTATACACCTTTTTTACTACCACACTGTGGCCTAATGGATTTGTGACCAGGATGTCTTAGTCACTTTCCTCTACTAGTATTCCCTTTTCTATGGGCAGCTTGATACAAATATATGAATGAGTAGATCCAAGATCCACTAATGCATGCACAAAAGTATTATAGAGGAGGAACATACCCTTGATGACATCTGGAGCATCCTGTTCCTCCTGTGCCCTTATAGCATAGGCTCTGGCTAGTTTTCTACCTTCTGCTCTCTCCACAGATTCTGATACAGGTTTCTGTGAAGTGCCGGCTACCTCAGCCTTACCCGGCTTCCTACCCCTTAGAGCTGGAGGGGCAGGCCTATCAGTTGATACCGGAGTGGTTGTAGTAGTTCTGCGAGGACAATCTCGGACTAGGTGGTCTGTAGATCCACACCGTAAACAAGCACCTATCATCCTCTAACATTCACCCTTATGCCATTTTTGGCAATATGGGCAAGCAATAGATACTGTTGGGGCTGGTCCCCTGTACCTTATCCCTGGAGAGCTAGCCATTGAAGGGGTGGACTAGCCTCTCCTTGGTGCAAACTGAGATTTGGGCCTCTGTGATTGACCCTGACTTGGTGCTCTACTGAAACTCTGAGTAGGCAAACCTCTGAATTTTTTACTAGGGGCAGAAGATGTATCGGTCTGACCCTGACCTCTTTTCTGCTGTCTGTCCCTTCTGTTCTGCTTATTCATTCTAACTTTTTCAACCTTTAGTGCAGCTTCCACTAACTTGGCAAACTCTGTAATCCCCAAGGCTGTAATCATTACTTTAATGTTATCATTGAGTCCTTTCTCAAATCTCTTGCATCTCTCTGCCTCATTAGGGACTATTTCCCGCCCATAGCGACTCAGTCTGATAAATTCTCTTTCATATTCAGCCACTATCAGCTGTCTCTGGCGTAGGGTAATAAACTCCCTTCTCTTCTCTTCTAGGTATACACTACCCACATACTTCTTTCTGAACTCAGTGAGAAAGAAATCCCAAGTTATCTATTCTGGTGGCACCTCACTAGTTACTGTATCCCACCATTGGTATGCATCATCTTGCAGTAGTGATACAGCAGCTTCCAAATTCTGCTCTGGAGTACAATGAAGTTGTTTCAAGACTCTTCTAGTTCTGTCCAACCAGTTTTCAGCTGTGAGAAAATCATCTTCCCTTTTGCCCAGAAAATCCACTGCTCCAAACTTCCTGAGTCTCTCCATATGAGATTTTTTATGTAGAGGTGGTGGTGGCGGCATAACTCCTGCCATCTGTCTAAAGAACTCAGCCATTTGCTGAAATGTGGCTGGTGCACCTGGAACGGGTGGAGCAGGTTCCCTCCTGTCTCCTAGTTCAGTCATAGATGGAGCATGACTTTCCACTTCCTCATCGACCGCTCTCTGCGATGTGGAGTCTATATTCTGATTAAAATAATAAATCAAAAGATTTGCATTAGAGTCATCTTAACACTTACAATGCAATGCATGATATGCAAACTATCTAGGTCCAGAAACGCCTAAACCATGCTCTAATACCACTAAATGTAACACCCCTCACTGGTCTACAATATAGTAGAGCAAGGGGTGCTACATGGCGTACCGGAACACCTAGTCTGTGATTATTTCATTTCCTGAACTCAATTTGATTTTAAGAAGTCTTTTATGTAATATTCATATCATGCTGATACTATTTTCATACTTTGATAAAATTAGTGTTTCAAAAATGGTAATAAAAATTTAGCAAGGTGCCGTCTGTATTTCGAACAAACTGTCCTTCCAAACCTGTTGAAAACAGTTTAATATAATAAGATCAAAATCTTAAATATTTCACAGTCTCTATTTCTCAGTAAAGTCAATAGACTTTTACAGTCATTAAACAGTTCCATAATACAGTACATAATAATTTAAATATATCCAGAAAATCACCATGTTATTTAATATTTACAAAATATTACAAACTTTAGAGCTTTCATAACATTACAAAATACAGGGCCAAATTTCAAAAATACAACAAAAGCATAAAATATAAGATACCCTAAGTCCTACCATGTATGCAATGCAGTGCAGATGATTCTGGACTCCTGTGCAGATCTGATGTCTCACCCGATCGTAGGTCTGCTGGGCTCCCCAGCTGAGTCTCCAATACCTACGCATTACAAAAGCAATACACTAAGCAATTTTGCTTAGTGGTGCTAAATATAAAGAAATATACAATAAAATAAAGTAAAGAAAGTGTTTATGAATTTTTGGTGGCGCTATATGTCAGTAGACTGGATTTAGCTATTTGAATTTAATAGTACTTGAATTACTGCCCGTGTAGCCTATATACTGACTAGACTGGATAAACAGATATATTGGCACTAGGTACCTAGTACTTTGGGCCGTCACACCATCGGTCACAAAGTGTCTCCCAATGTGCAAATAGTGTGGCTAAAAAGCCATATAGTCAATCTGGCGATAAGCCAAGAATAAATGCACAATATGTATAGCCGTAGGCTATTAAAGTCACAGTACGGCATAATAAGTCGTAAAAACACAGTATGGCATGAAGCCATTTATAGAACAGCTGTCAGAATCCTATTGGCATGCCAACCTATCCAAATTAGTTAACTAGGCAAACTAGGGCACATTATAAATTAATTGTTTAATTCATCAATTTTGTAGAGTTTACTAGCTATTATGTAATTCATAAGTCAATGCATATGTTGACCTTTTTAGGTACTATGGATAAGTTGTTTTTAGCATCAACATTTCACATATTGTAATTCAATATGCTGCCAATATAGTGTAATTTACCATTTTTATAAGTTGGTATTCATTGCCAAATTGCTTTTAGCATCATTGTATGTAAATGTCAAATTCTCAATTTTTGGTGTGCTAGATTGGTCTAGCTTAAAGTCCTATTTCTCTTGGATTTTAGCTTCTGGTCAAAGAAGCAAAATTGTAGCTCAGTCTTATTGCACGCGGGGCAACATTTCAGGTCATTCTGAGCTGTATAAACCAAGACATGGTCAATTTACTAAAGCTAGACAGATTGCACCTTCAGTGCAAAATTTGGTCAATTTTAGGTCACTTTTAGTTCTAGCAGTTTTGGTATCCGAAATTGTGCAAGCTATTTGACTTGGTTCTGGCCATTTCTGGGTTTGGTGTCTTCACAAGAATTGTAGCTCTATATCTAAGCTATCCATGGCAAAAATTTCAGGTCAATTGGACCTGTTTTGAGTGAGTTATGGTCATCCTAATGACTACTGTTCATATGGTCAAAAATCTGGGTTGCAAGGTTGCTATTCCGGATTTGGTCATTTTTAAGGTTAGTTTCTAGGCAGAATTTTGGCAACATTTCTACATAAAATTTGGCCTATTTGGTGGTTAGTTTCATCCCCCACTGGTCTCATACCAATTGGGTTCACAGTTTGGCATTTATGACCTAATTTAGCTACTGCCATCAATACACAATCTGCACAAAACACATACACTTCTAATTTGATATTCCTTCTCCTCCTCATTACTTCAATATTCAATCAATGACACTTCCATATATCTATTGTACACAATTCCAGCAAATAATTTTGGGCAGAACATTCAAGTGCTCAATGCACACAATTCACCATTAAGTTCAACATTCACTTCCACCAAAATTCAACATATCTCCATATCAATATTACACATACACTTCAACATACTCATACTTCAATATCAATTACACATGCTACCCACAATTTAACATTATCATATCCCATTAATAAACTTCATATTCACACACAAATTCATGACATTATAGGCTACCAAACATGGCAGTTTGCCCAAAGCATTAAGGTTCCATTTCACACCCTTAATTCAAGCACTACATGCACATACTTAGATTTTGACTTATTACATCTTCCATTTGAGTTAATCAACCTTAATTTCCATTCATTAGAGGTAAGAAAAACTCAAATACAACACATATTCAAGGCTGCTGAAAATGAAACATTTCATTTCTCAATGTTTTCTTCATTTCTCTTCACCAAAATACTCACCTCAACCTAAACTCAAGGTTTACTAAAGCAAGGGAGAGGTTTTGGACACTTACCTCTTGAGAGCTTTCCCAAAACCTGATCAAATCATTCCTTTCTTACTCCCAAAATCTTCCTCAAGTTGAGTGTGCAAGCTTTAATGAAGAAACAATGGTGAAAGATGGCCTGAAGATGGTTGCATGGTGGTTGAACAAACTTTGGATATGGAGGATTCATGGTGTTTTCCATTCGGCTGGTTCTTATATTTGAGGTTGAAGATGGTAGTTTCAGTCCACTAAAGCTTAGTATGGGTCCCTTAAGATGTCACTAGTGGAGCACTAACTTGGTTAAATAATTCATTAATCTTAATTTCCTTAATTTTGCTCATTTGCCACTAATCTTTTACTATTTACGTAATGTATTTCATTTTAATTTTTCATGATATTTCTAAAGTGTAATATCATTTATTTTTAATGGACATTGAGGTCAAAAGGCAGCTCTTGGTGTCAAATGACCAAAATGCTCCACTTCAGGTTATATTCATGATTTTTCGGTAACACTGATTTTTATTTGTTTCTCGATTTTTCGTTTTTCTTTGTACTAATTTATTAATTTTTCTTTGATATTTCTAGTGTCAATTACATTTCAATAAACCTTTATTTATGTCTCAAAATTTAATTCCAAGGGTTTCCCGCGGTCCTAGGGTCGGCAACGGCCTTCCCAGTGCAGTCATCCATCAGTGCGGTGCTGGCTCGTTTAACTTAACTTCATTTTCTCTCTTTCATTTATCTTTCATTTTTCTTGTATTTTCTTTTTATTTATTTCATCATTATATGTATGTTCACTATCACCGAATTGTAGTTCCAGACATCCTGACTTGCCTGGACTGTTAAGTGTAGTTCCAGACATCCTGACTTGCCTAGATTGTTATTTGGCCACTGGAGCAACAGAACGTACAGAATACATACAGTGGGGATGTTACAGGAGCACCATATCTTATCCTGTCGTGTCCATTGTTAATTTTTAAACTTTGTAGAAAACATGTGGTAATATTTTTTTTTATCACAATTTATCTCTGTGGAAACCCGGGCAGAGCCTCTTCTGTTTTATTGGCATCTGGCGGGTTCCAATAGTTACCTGTCAAAAATAATTTCATATCATATCTGTTTTATTCATCTTGTCATATAACATATCGTATCATATTTGTTCATTCAATTTAAAGAAAATAATATTTTTCATTCATTCATTCATATGGAAATTATACACAAAAAGTCATAAGTTTATTTTACTGTCTCAAAAATATCAATACAATTTATTACATCATCAATTATAATTACATGAACTAAAATACTAGTCTATACATGGGCCCTACCAAAATATTACAACTGATGAGGTGACTCTGGACTCTAGACTGCAGCAGATCTGGACAACTGTAATCAGATTACTACTATGGCGGCTGCTGCTATGGCGGCTGCTGTGTCTGGTCTCCAGTATCTACGCGATGAAAAATCTAACGTGCTAAGCAAATTGCTTAATGGTGCATATTCTTAAAGAAATTCAACTAAATAATTATAAATACTAATTCTGTATAAACTTTTGCAATTCTAGGTCATTTACATATTTTACTGCACTTTGGAAATAAATTAATTAGCAGTATCTTTTCTGTGTATTTATTTTATTCTCTATCTTTTTAAACTCATGTCAGAGTCTTTAAAATTACTTCAGTGTCTTTCATGTTATATCAGTGTATTTCATGTCATATCAGTGTATTTCATGTCATATCAGTGTATTTGTGCCCATGTAACCTATAACAGACTATAATGCTAGATACACAGGAGTATATGGGTTAGACAGCCATATGTCTACCCTGTATATATCTGTCATGTCAGGCACAAGGCCAGTGGGTAGGCATATAATATTCTGTATACAACTATCTATCAGGCACAAGGCCAATGGGCAGGTATAAAGTCAGAAATATAATTATGCACAATGGCATCTAATGCCATAATTCACTATCTTTGGTGGCAAATAAGGGTACCTATCGGAGCACTTGTAGTCATTACGTATCGCCATCCCTGCAATTCCCTGGGTGGAGAGTGTACCTATCAGAGCACTTGCAAGCATTATGTATCGTCGTCCCTGTAAGCTCCTGGGCAGAGAGCCACGCTTTGCCATGTTAGTAGTATGCCCTAGAGCATATCATTTAGTATGTATCTTGTACATATTTTTATTAATAAAAGGCATTTCCACTTTTTCGTTTACATAATATATTTATGTGTAATAGAAAAGGTCCATTGATATTTTGTTAGAAATATTATTCTTAAGTTGTTAAGAATATGAGTGACAATATTTCTAGCACAAAGTATCATAAATAGGTTCACAATCGAGGATACTTCATAATATGGACATGACTTATCCAGAAAGATTGTATTCATGTTTGTTCCCAAGTTATTTATATGAGATATAAATAAGATGGAATGGTGAGTCTCATGCCATATAACAAACATGATAGGCACTTATAAATGATAAGTAGGCCGAACCAGTGACACTTATGACAAGCACATAGAGTTTACTCTTGTCAATGTTTTGTCATAAATCATATCAGTGCATATAATCTTTAGACCTGAGATAGCATAGTTATCTTGTATATAGGTAGTTTGAGTTTGATACTGCTTTCATACTTGTACTATGTATGGGTATATGGGCATCTGTTGGCTCCTACTAGTTATATATGGAGGTAGGTGTTGATCAAGATGGAATCTGTTCCTCTAAGTAAATAGAGATAAAATCCTATGTTCATTTAATTGTTCTTGATGTTTCAAGTTCTGGCAGACAGATAGATTTATTGTAAAAGAGTTTCTGATGAGAAAATCTTTTTAATCAAGAACTGGAATTAAAAGAGAACATAATATTCATAGCAAATGGAGTTTGACATAAGCCATGACTCCAGCTTGAGTTGGGATTTTGTAACAGAGAGATTCTAGTGCATGGTAACATATGATTATAGGTTCATTTAAGGTAAACCTTATTTAAATTGGGTGGCCATGGCATGCTATGCTAGGTGTTAACCATGGTCTATGAGGTTCATAAAATGATTTAGAGAAATCATTTATGGTAAGAAAGAGTTCTGATGATATTAAGAGTTGATATCATGTCTCATTGCCAATTAGTGATGAGCCTAGTAAGTCACACACATACACAAGTAATCACCTATTTAAATATGATTTAATTAATTAATTAAAGTGTTTAATTGATTAATTAAATAGGTTTGGTTTGCAATTAAATTGCAAAGTCTCTAGCATGACTTGAAACCAAATCTAGATTATTGGATGTATAATATAAGTTAAATTTATATTTAAAGTGTTTAAATATGAATTTAATTAATGAGAAATTAATTAATAGAGATTAATTAATTAATTTATATTTGATATAAATTAATTAGAAGAAGAAAATAATTATTTTGGGTTAGGAACTCAAAATTAAGACACAGGGGCATTTTGGTCATTTTGCAGTGTGACACGTGGCACCATGAGATGGTGACACATGGGATTACACATAAGCTTGCCAAATGTTTTTTAATCATGTAAGATTATTAAAATCTAGATTAAATATAGGTTTGACACTTGGCACAATGTGATTGGGTCACTTAAACCTAGAGCTAATCAAAGGATGACATGTGGCAAGGGTTTAATGTGTTAACCTAGCTATATAAGTGTTGTTATGAGAAAAATAAAACACAACCAGCAGCCACACACCTTTGTCACGCCACTTTGAGGGTTTTCATCTCTTCTTCTTCATCTCTTATCAATTCAAAGAGATTAGCCATCAATCTCTTGAATTAAGAACACTAGAAATTGTTTCTAGTGTCCTGTTTACATCTTTAATCTCTTAAAAGGCAGAACTTGATTTTCTAATTAATAGAAAAAGCTTTAGAAGCTATTCAAGGGCTGCCATAGGTGTTCTTGTCGTGGACAAGCTAGAGGGACAACATCTGGTATCCTGAAGACGAATCTCAAAGGCGCAGACACGCTGCAGTGCATCAAGAGGTTAGTCTAATCGTTCTTGATTTAATCTAGGGTTCTAAAATTAATCTGATTAATTTTAAAATCTTAAATGGCAAATATAGATCCAAAAACATATTAAAAGAGTTTTAATATGTTGTTTATTGTAACACCCTCCCGGTAACCACTCCGTACATCCTACTGTTCCGGTGACTGGTGTCGGTCCGGACAGCTAGAATGTCCGGAAAAATAATTAAACTTAAGAGAGAGACCATAATTAACTCAAATATTAATAAGAAACACTTAGTAAAAATTTTAGAAATAAAATACAACCAAGTCAAACGAGCCGGTGCCCAAGCGATGGGTAACCAAAGGGAAGTTGCGGTTCTCGCAACGAGGAGCCCTAGACCCAGGGGAAAAAATTATAAAATAATTTTTGGGACTCCAGAGAAGGGTCATTGAGGTTCCTATGGCATTAGAATGCCAAGAAAATACCTAGAAAAATTTTTCAATCGATACAGACAATTTTGACCGGTTAAGCCAAACGGAGGGCATTTTGGTCATTTCGCCTTCAGAGGTGATTTTTGGCCGACTTGTCCAGTTGCGTAAATAATTAATATGACATAAAATATGAATAAACATTACTAGAAATTAATTGAAATTGAGTAGTGATGAAAAGAAAAGAAAAATCAAGGAAAAGCTCATTTATGACATCTTGATGATGTCATTTATAAAGTATGACCAATCACAATTAAGCTATCCTTTGACTAACAAATAAAAGAGACTAAACAAGACCAAAATAACAAAATTGCAGCAGCCCTCTCCCTCCCCAAAAAGCCAGCCGAAACCTAACTCCATGGCCACCCTCTATTGAAGCTTTTTCAAGCTTTAGATTTCCATCACTTCCACCATATTTCTCTAACCTCTCTTCATTAAAATTTTACCCTACACCTTAAACAAGCTTTTGGCAGCCTAGAAAGTGAAGGAAAGTGAAGTTTTGAGTGAGGAAAAATCTGCCCTAATCAAGGTCAGTGCATTAGATACTTAAAACTCCTTATTTTCATGATTTGCAACTTGAATTGAGTAAGAATTGTAACTAAAATGAACAAGAATTATGTGTACACATACTATGAATTTTTGGCAGCCCTTGTGAAGGTATTATTTTGATTGTTTTGATGGACTTAAAGTGGGCTATAGATCAAGTTTAAACCATGTGTGTATGTGATTATTGAAGGAGCTAATGATTAAGGTGTTGTGAAAACCTATAATGGAACTAGGGTTTTGAAGAGTGAAAAATTGGCTTGGCTTGGGAAATTGTTAGAGCACATTTTAATGGTCAATTAGTGACCATTTTAGGTAAGTTGACCATAATTAGAACTGAAAAATAGTATGGTAAAGTGAAGGTGAAATCTGCCCTAGGACAGCAGCAATGGAATGAGATTTCAGTCCAATTACACAGCCATAACTTTGGCTGTATTGGTCCAATTGGTGTTTGGCTAATTGGACATGAAACTAGGCTTATAATGGCACATTTTTGCTGAAGAAACCATGCCCAGAAGACCAAAGCAAGAGGACCAAAACTTGGCCCCAATCTGGACACCCTGCAACTGATTCTGCAGAATTGACCAAATGAACAGTAACTGTTCATTTGGCCATAACTCACTGTAGATTTGGTCAATTGACCTGCAATTTTTACAGCAACAAGTTAAGACATAGAAAAACAACTTTCATGAAGGAACCTACCCCAAATTATGGCCAGAACCTAACCCAAATGGCAGTGGAAGTTACTGTTCATGTTACTGTAGATATGGTAATTTCTGCAGAATGCAAATCCGGCCAGCTGTGGTTTTTGGACCATTTCTGGAGCTACAAAACTCCAAATGGAGTGATTCAAAAAAAGAAATTCAACTAGACAAAATAAGGAACAACTTTCATGTTTTACATTTCTTCAAATTCCCACAGCAACAGTGTCCAATGGAACAGTGAAGTTGACTCACCAAAACTGAAAATTCTGCTTGTGTTGGTTTAAACTTGAAATGGTATTAACACTTAATGCCAACAAGTTTTAAACGCAAAATGTGGTATGTTGGGAGTGCCAAAGTCAATTTACATATTTTCTATCCAAAAGTCAACATTTTTGTTGACCAATGAGGTGAATAGTAACACCAAAACATGAAATTTACAAATTGAAGAATTTAAAAGTTTCAAATGCCCTAGTATACCTAACAAGATTGGTTTGGATAGTTTGGCATGCCAATAGGGTTCAGTTAGCAGTACTGCACATGGCAATATGCCGTTCTGTGATTTCATGGCTTTTAGCCATTCTGACCTTGCATTGAGACTTGGCCTTGTGCCTGAGATTATTTACAGCTTGGTAGCTGTTCTGTTGCACACCGGCTGATGCATATGCGACCGATGGTGTGACGGCCCGAGGTATTAGATACCCAGTGCCAGTTTACCCGTTATCCATCGATGCGTCTAGTGTAGGTTACTTGGGGCAACCAAATGAATAAAAGTGGACAAAGTAAATAATATACAAATACCAAGCAAATGAAACATATACATTCACTACACATTTAATTTCTTGTTATTTTCTTTTATTATATTATTGCACCACTAAGCATTATTGCTTAGTGCGTTGCTTTTGCCACGCGTAGGTACTGGAGATACAGATCGTGAGCCCAGTAGACCGCAGACTGGGTGAGTCCATCCTGCAGTTCTGCACAGTGTCCGTGTCACCTCAACTTCTGCAGTGCATTGGTAGGACATTAGGTGTCATGTTGACATTTTGTAACTTAATTTTGTTTTCTCATATGTAATTAAACTTGTGTAATGTATATTGATGTTTATGTAAATTATGAAAATTGTACTTGTGAATGGAAATGTAAATGTTTACTTGTGATTTATATGTGATCATCACATGTGATGGATGATTGAGAACTAGAATTAAAATGTTGTTGAGATCTTAATGTTGAGAATTTGTTGATAAATTGAGGTTGGGATTGTTTGGAAATTATTTGGAAGTGTTTTTAAACAGGTTCCGAAGAACTGTTTTCTCCATTTTTAGCCGGTACTCCGCCGGATTTTCTTTAAAATTTTTGGAACCCCAAATAAATAATAATTTCGATAGATGGCTTAAATAAATCATATTTCATAAATTAGCTTCAAAAGCATGACACAAATTAAGTAAGTTATATTAGAGTGTGCCAGTACACCGTGTGGCATTACTTACTCGGGTATACTGTACACGGGTAAGGGGTGTCACATTTAGTGGTATCAGAGCACGGTTTAGGCATTTCTGGGCCTAGATTGAGTCCATACCATGCATTGCATTTGTAAGAGTCCAGGTGACACTAACGCAGATCTGTTTATCTTTCTTATTTTGAATAGGATATGGATCCTTCATCTCAGAGAGCCGTTGAGGAGGAAGTGGAGAGTCATGCTCCACCTGCAGCAGCTGAGACTGGGGGCATGAGAGAATCGCCCGCCACTCAAGCGAGCCTCGCCACCTCCACAGGCCATGTTCCAGCAAATGGCCGACTTCTTTAGACAAATGGCTGGGGTAATGCCAGCACCACCACCACCCCCACCACCAGCTCCACAGTAGAAATCACACCTGGAAAGGCTAAGGAAGTTTGGAGCTGTGGATTTCTATGGCAAGAGAGAAGATGACTCTGTTACAGCCGAGAATTGGTTGAACAGAACAGGCAGAGTACTAAAACAACTTCACTGCACTCCAGAGCAAAACCTGGAAGCTGCCATCTCTTTACTGCAAGATGATGCATATGAGTGGTGGGACACCGTGTCCAGTGAAGTGCAGATAGAAGCTGTAACTTGGGACTTCTTTCTTTCAGAATTTAAGAAGAAATATGTGGGTACTGTATATCTGGAAGAGAGAAGAAGAGAGTTTATTAACCTGAGGCAGAGACAGCTGTCAGTGGCCGAATATGAGAAGGAGTTTGTTCGATTAAGCCATTATGGAAGGGAGATAGTCCCTAATGAAGCTGAAAGGTGCAAGAGATTTGAAGAGGGACTAAATGATAACATCAAGATCCAGCTCACTGCCTTGGGAATCACAGAATTTAGCAAGCTAGTGGAAGCTGCAATAAAGGTGGAAAAAGTAAGAATCAATGAGCAAACCAGAAGGGAAAGACAGCAGAAGAGGGGACCGGGTCAGTCCAGCTCATCTCCTGCATTTGGGAAGAAGTTCAAGGGTCCTCCTGCACAGAGTTCAGCTCAGCCACAGGTCGTGGTCGGGCCTCAGGGCCTGTGCCACGCTCACCCCTAGGAGAGGTCACCCACACACCAAGTGCGCTCTCGAGGATGGGGTTCAGGACCACCCAACATCTTCTACATGTCCGCATTGCCTGAAATGGCACAAGGGGGAATGTTGGAGAGTAACTGGTGCCTGCTTGAGGTGTGGGTCAACAGAGCATCAGTTGAAGAACTGTCCACGCAGAACTACTACAGCTGCTCCAACACAAGCGCATGCACCGCTCCTACACCACCAAGGGGTAGAAGGTCCGTAAATCAAGCCGTGGGACCATCTCGCAGGCTCAGATCTGAGCCAGAGAGGCCGATAATGTACCACCTGCCAAAAATTATGCCTTGAGAGCTCAGGATGAGCAAGATGCCCCGGACGTCATTAGGGGTATGTTCTCCCTCTACACTACACCTGTGCATGCATTGGTGGATCCAGGATCCACTCATTCATACATCTGCATCAACTTACCCGTAGAAAGGGGGATACTAGTAGGGGAGAGTGACCAAGACATTCTGGTCACTAATCCATTGGGTCACAGTGTAGTGGTGAACAAGGTATACAAGGGTTGCCCGTTAAGGATTCAGGGGTATAAATTCTTGGCAAACCTAATTGAGTTACCCTTCCATGAGTTTGACGTGATATTGGGAATAGACTGGTTGTCACGTCATCAAGCAATAGTTGATTGCAAATTGAAGAGAATTTCTCTAAAAACTTCAGTGGGTAATGAGATCACAGTTGTGGGGGAAAGGACAGATTTCTTGTCCAATGTCATCTCAGCCACAGTTGCAAGAAGAATGATGAGAAAAGGCTATGAAGCCTACCTAGCACATGTGGTGGATACTAGGCATGCTAAGCCAAACCTGAGTGACATACCCACAGTGAGAGACATCCCAGAGGTATTTCCTGAAGAGTTGCCTGGTTTGCCACCAGAAAGGGAAGTTGAATTTGCTATTGAGACACTGCCGGCACAAAGACCCATTTCCATTGCTCCTTATAGGATGGCACCCACTGAATTGAGGGAGTTGAAAACTCAGTTGCAAGAGATGCTTGATAAGGGGTTCATACGCCCCAGTGTGTCACCATGGGGAGCTCCAGTGCTGTTTGTGAAAAAGAAGGATGGGACTTTGAGGCTATGTATCGATTACCGGCAGTTGAATAAAGTGACAGTGAAGAATAAATATCCGTTACGTAGAATCGATGATCTGTTTGATCAGTTGAAGGGAGCAGGAGTATTTTCCAAGATTGATCTCAGATCAGGGTATCTTCAGTTGAGGGTGAAGGATGTAGATGTGCCCAAGACTGCATTCAGGACCCGGTATGGGCATTATGAGTTCCTAGTGATGCCCTTTGGCCTATCAAATGCACCAATGCATTCATGGACCTTATGAACCGTATCTTCCATCCATACCTAGATCGGTTCGTAGTGGTCTTTATTGATGATATTTTGGTGTATTCCAAGACCAGGAAGAACATGATGAGCATTTGAGGATTGTTCGCAAACCCCGAGAGAAAAGAAGTCGTATGCTAAGTTGTCCAAGTGTGACTTCGGTTGAATGAGATTGCATTCCTTGGACACATAGTGTCCGTGATGGGATTAGGTGGATCCCAAGAAAATAGAAGCAGTGATGGAATGGAAGCCTCCCAGGAATACAACTGAGGTCAGAAGTTTCTTGGGGCTAGCTGGGTATTACAGAAGATTTGTGAAGGGATTTTCCCTAATAGCTGCTCCAATGACCAAGTTATTACACAAGAATGGCAGATTTGATTGGAATGACAAGTGTCAGACCAGTTTTGAGAAGTTGAAGGCTATGTTGACAGAGGCACCCGTGTTAACACAGCCAGTGTCAGGAAAGGACTTCGTGGTCTACAGTGATGCCTCTCATAATGGGTTAGGGTGTGTATTGATGCAAGAGGGGAAGGTGGTCGCCTATGCTTCCGTGCGATTAATTCCACATGAACAGAACTACCCTACCCATGATCTAGAACTTGCAGCAATTATCTTCGCACTGAAGATATGGAGGCACTACTTGTATGGTGAAAAGTGCTACATTTACGCGGACCACAAAAGCCTGAAATATTTGCCAACCCAGAAGGAGCTCAACCTTAGACAGAGGCGATGGATTGAGTTCCTGAAGGACTATGATTGTGTAATTGACTACCATCCTGGGAAGGCAAATGTAGTTGCTGATACTTTGAGCAGAAAATCCATGACAGCTTTGAGATCATTGAATGCCCGCCTATCTTTGATTCGAGATGGAGCTATTTTGGCTGAGTTGCAAGTGAGGCCAAACCTGCTACAATAGATACTAGATGGGCAAAAGGCAGATGAAAAGTTAATGGCTATTATGAGTAAGATCTTAGAGGGAAAAGCAACTGACTATGAGGTGAAAGCAGATGGGTGTCTGTACTACAAAGGAAGACTGTGTGTACCAGATGATGGGGAATTGAAGACCAGTATTCTAAAAGAGGCACACACCAGTGTATATGCTATGCACCCAGGAAGTACAAAGATGTATCATGACCTGAAGTTTCAGTATTGGTGGCCTGGTATGAAGAGGGATATAGCTGACTATGTGACTAAATGCTTGACATGTCAGCAAGTCAAGGCAGAACATCAAGTTCCATCGGGTTTGCTACAGCCTATACGCATACCTGAATGGAAATGGGATCGGGTCACCATGGATTTTATAAGTGGTCTACCCCTCACCCGGAAGAAACATGATGCAGCATGGGTGATAGTTGATAGATTGACAAAGTCAGCACACTTTCTCGCCTTAGGACCGACTAATCACTGGAGAAGTTAGCAGAATTGTATATCAGTGAGATAGTTAGACTGCATGGAATTCCACTTTCCATCATATCTGATCGAGACCCAAGGTTTACATCAAGATTTTGGAAGAAGTTGCATGAGTCCTTGGGTACACAACTCCATTTTAGCACAGCTTTCCATCCTCAGACGGATGGGCAATCAGAAAGACTAATCCAGGTAAACAATTGAAACCAATGAAATTGATACAAATATTGAATAGAAATGATAACAATAACATGAAATATATGTCAGGTCCTTGAGGATATGCTGAGGAGTTGTGTCATTGAGTTTGAGGGAAGTTGGCAGAGTTTGCATACAACAATAGCTACCAAGCTAGCATCCAAATGGCCCCATATGAAGCACTGTATGGGAGAAAATGTAGAACTCCAGTGTGCTGGACTGAATTGGGCGAAGATAAATCGGTAGGGCTGCACTGTGAAACAGCCGAGGAGAAGGTGAAATCAATCAAAGCCAACTTAAAGGTTGCCTCGCATGCATGTAAATCTTATGCCGACCTGAAGAGGAAAGAAATAGAATATGTGGTTCGTGACAAAGTGTTCCTCAAGGTGTCACCATGGAAGAAGGTATTGAGGTTTGGAAGGAAAGGTAAGTTAAGCCCTAGGTTCATTGGCCCATATGAAGTCATTGAACGTGTGGGTCCAGTGGCCTATAGGCTAGCTTTACCACCAGAGCTTGACAAGATCCACAATGTGTTCCATGTGTCCATGCTCAGGAGATACCGCTCAGATCCTTCACATGTCATCTCCAGAGAAGAAATTGAAATACAGCCGGATTTGACATACGAGGAAGAACCTCTACGGATCCTAGCTCGGGAAGTAAAAGAATTAAGGAACAAGCAGATTCCACTGGTGAAAGTGCTTTGGAGGCACCACAACACCGAGGAGGCAACTTGGGAAAGTGAAGAAACGATGAGGCAACAGCCTCAATCAACTGTTAGACTGTAAATTTCGAGGACGAAATTTAAATTAGAGGAAGAGTTGTAACACCCTCCCAGAACCACTCAGTACATCCCATCGCTCGGTGACCGGTGTCGGTCTGGACAGCTAGAACGTTCGGAAAAATAATTAAACTTAAGAGAGGGACCATAATTAACTCAAATATTAATAAGAAACACTTAGTAAAAATTTTAGAAATAAAATACAACCAAGTCAAACGAGCTGGTGCCCAAGCGATGGGTAACCAGAGGGAAGTTGCGATTCTCGCAACGAGGAGCCCTAGACAGGGAAAATTATAAAATAATTTTTTGGACTCCAGAGAAGGGGCATTGAGGTTCCTATGGCATTAGAATGCCAAGAAACTACCTCGAAAAATTTTTCAATCAAGATGCATAATTTTGACTCGTTAAGCCAAACGGAGGGCATTTTGGTCATTTCGCCTTCAGAGGTGATTTTTGGCCGACTTGTCCAGTTGAGTAAATAATTAATATGACATAAAATATGAATAAACATTACTAGAAATTAAATTGAAATTGAGTAGTGATGAAAAGAAAAGAAAAATCAAGGAAAAGCTCATTTATGACATCTTGATGATGTCATTTATAAAGTATGACCAATCACAATTAAGCTATCATTTGACTAACAAATAAAAGAGACTAAACAAGACCAAAATAACAAAATTGCAGCAGCCCTCTCCCTCCCCAAAAAGCCAGCCGAAACCTAACTCCATGGCCACCCTCCATTGAAGCTTTTTCAAGCTTTAGATTTCCATCACTTCCACCATATTTCTCTAACCTCTCTTCATTAAAATTTTACCCTACACCTTAAACAAGCTTTTGGCAGCCTAGAAAGTGAAGGAAAGTGAAGTTTTGAGTGAGGAAAAATCTGCCCTAATCAAGGTTAGTGCATTAGATACTTAAAACTCCTTATTTTCATGATTTGCAACTTGAATTGAGTAAGAATTGTAACTAAAATGAACAAGAATTATGTGTACACATACTATGAATTTTTGGCAGCCCTTGTGAAGGAATTATTTTGATTGTTTTGATGGACTTAAACTGGGCTATAGATCAAGTTTAAACTATGTGTGTATGTGATTATTGAAGGAGCTAATGATTAAGGTGTTGTGAAATCCTATAATGGAACTAGGGTTTTAAAGAGTGAAAAATTGGCTTGGCTTAGGAAATTGTTAGAGCACATTTTAATGGTCAATTATTGACCATTTTAGGTAAGTTGACCATAATTAGAACTGAAAAATAGTATGGTAAAGTGAAGGTGAAATCTGCCCTAGGACAGTAGCAATGGACTGAGATTTCAGTCCAATTACACAGCCATAACTTTGGCTGTGTTGGTCCAATTGGTGTTTGGCCAATTGGACATGAAACTAGGCTTATAATGGCACATTTTTGCTGAAGAAACCATGCCCAAAAGACCAAAGCAAGAGGACCAAAACTTGGCCCCAATCCGGACACCCTGCAACTGATTCTGCAGAATTGACCAAATGAACAGTAACTGTTCATTTGGCCATAACTCACTGTAGATTTGGTCAATTGACCTGAAATGTTTACAGCAACAAGTTAAGACATAGACAAACAACTTTCATGAAGGAACCTACCCCAAATTATGGCCAGAACCTAACCCAAATGGCAGTGGAAGTTACTGTTCATGTTACTGTAGATATGGTAATTTCTGCAGAATGCAAATCCGGCCAGCTGTGGTTTTTGGACCATATCTGGAGCTACAAAACTCCAAATGGAGTGATTCAAAAAATAAAATTCAACTAGACAAAATAAGGAACAACTTTCATGTTTTACATTTCTTCAAATTCCCACAGCAACAGTGTCCAATTGAACAGTGAAGTTGACTCACCAAAACTGAAAATTCTGCTTGTGTTGGTTGAAACTTGAAATGGTATTAACACTTAATGCCAACAAGTTTTAAATGCAAAATGTGGTATGTTGGGAGTGCCAAAGTCAATGTACATATTTTCTATCCAAAAGTCAACATTTTTGTTGACCAATGAGGTGAATAGTAACACCAAAACATGAAATTCACAAATTGAAGAATTTAAAAGTTTCAAATGCCCTAGTATACCTAACAATATTGGTTTGGATAGTTTGGCATGCCAATAGGGTTCAGTTAGCAGTACTGCACATGGCAATATGCCGTTCTGTGATTTCATGGATTTTAGCCATTCTGACCTTGCATTGAGACTTGGCCTTGTGCCTGAGATTATTTACAGCTTGGTAGTCGCTACATTGCACACCGGTGATGCATATGCGATCGATGGTATGACGGCCGAGGTATTAGATACCCAAAGGCCGATTTACCCGTTATCCAGTCCAGTCGTCTAGTGTAGGTTACTTGGGGCAACGAAATGAATAAAAGTGGACAAAGTAAATAATATACAAATACCAAGCAAATGAAACATATACATTCACTACACATTTAATTTCTTGCTATTTTCTTTTATTATATTATTGCACCACTAAGCATTATTACTTAGCGCGTTGCTTTTGCCACGCGTAGGTACTGGAGATACAGATCGTGAGCCCAGTAGACCGCAGACTGGGTGAGTCCATCCTGCAGTTCTGCACAGTGTCCGTGTCACCTCAACTTCTGCAGTGCATTGGTAGGACATTAGGTGTCATTTTGACATTTTGTAACTTAATTTTGTTTTCTCATATGTAATTAAACTTGTGTAATGTATATTGATGTTTATGTAAATTATGAAAATTGTACTTGTGAATGGAAATGTAAATGTTTACTTGTGATTTATATGTGATCATCAAATGTGATGGATGATTGAGAACTGGAATTAAAATGTTGTTGAGATCTTAATGTTGAGAATTTGTTGATAAATTGAGGTTGGGATTGTTTGGAAATTATTTGGAAGTGTTTTTAAACAGGTTCCGAAGAACTGTTTTCTCCATTTTTAGCCGGTACTCCGCCGGATTTTCTTTAAAATTTTCGGAACCCCAAATAAATAATAATTTCGATAGATGGCTTAAATAAATCATATTTCATAAATTAGCTTCAAAAGCATGACACAAATTAAGTAAGGTATATTAGAGTGTGCCAGTACACCGTGTGGCATTACTTACTCGGGTATACTGTACACGGGTAAGGGGTGTCACATTTATCATTGAAATCAAATAGATAAAAAATAAATCTTGCATGATGCAGTTGACCCTAGGTGAAAATTTTTGAATTCAATGGTATAAACTTGTGTTTTTCACGCTTCTGTTCCTTCATGCCACAGTTCACGCGTAAGAGTTCCCAGGATTTGTAGGCGTTAAGTATCGCCGTCCCTACTTTGCTCTGATACCATTTTTCATGTCATTATAATGGGAACATAGGTCCCAATTACATATTCATATCATTTATAATGGGAACATGAGTCCCAAGTACATATTCATATAACTTATGTATTATCACTCTCATTATTTTATATCATGTACTATACATATTCATAGTATTGTTATTTCATATATGATGGAAACACAGGTTTCAACTGTGTTTTCATATGACTTATGTGTTTAGCAAACCATTTAGGTAATTTACATTTTATGTATCAACTGATTCATGTCACCTTATAGTGGGAAAGTGGGAAAAGTGGGACCTGCATACATATTTCATGTAATTTAACGTGTAGTGACTTATTAGGGATAAGTCAATAATTTATTCCCTGAACCTTTCTATAGGTTCATCTTTAATGTCTTATTTTTGCATATCAAATTGAGCAATTTGTGGATACTATTTGGCCACACTTCCTCAATGGAAGTTGTTCCTCTATGTCTTGTCTTTATTTTCCTTTTTGAATCATGCCATTTGGATTTGTATAACTCAAGTTATGGTCAAATAACCATAACTAGGTCAATTCTGGATTTTGGTTCCCTTACTAGGCAGTTTTAATGTTGAACTTAACCAATTTATTTGGATAGCTTATAGTAGTGTGCTTCATAGGATTTGTTGCCCTATGTCTTATGGTCACTTAGAAATTTTAATTGTACTTTTTCAAGTATTGTAGAATTAATTATAGTCAACTTTCAGGACTGGACTCAAGTGTCTTATTTAACATGATCTCACTTTAGGTCAGTTGCTTTGGCTTGTAATTTAGGGTTTGTACATTCATAATTTGAGGAAGGTGTCCAAAATAACATTTTAGGTCTGTTTCTTAGCTTTCCAGATTGGCATGGCTCATTTCATTTGAAGACTTCTAGTGGGAGTTATGCTTAAGACACTATTCTAGAGTTAAAGGTCATTTATACCATTTCCAGAATTTATGCATTAATTTTGCCTAGTCAATTAACCTATTTCTCTTGATTTTTGGGTTCTGGTCAAAATACTAATCTTGTAGGTCTATGTCTTATTGAAATTTTAGCACTAATTTCATGTCATTTGGAGTTGTATAGACCAATATATGGTCTCTTTACCAAAACTGGTTAAGTTGCTTTTATTTGGCAAATTCTAGGTTGCAATGGTTCTGGACAGTTTTGGTACCCCAACTTGAGTAAGTAATTTGGCTTGGATAATGGCATTTTTCGGCTTTAGTGTCTTCACAAAAGTTGTAGCCCTATGTCTAAGCTTTCTAATGGTATAAATTTCAGGTCATTTGGACCTGTCTTGAGTGAGTTATGATCAATTGATTGATTACTGTTCATATGGTCAAAAATTCTGGGTTCTAAATTGCCAACCCGAATTAGGTCACTTTTTAAGTCACTTTCTGGACAAAATTTTGGTAAGGTTTCTACATGAAAGTTGGTCCAATTTAGGTCTAATTTTACCTCCAATTGGCCTCATACCAATTGGGGTCATACAAAGTTATGGCTCAATTTACACACTATTTTCAAGAAACTCAACCTGCACAAAAAATTTGCACTTCCAATTGTCATTCCTCCTTCTCCCAAACTACAATTGCATACATAGCACTTCAAATTGTCATCAAATAAATCTCAATTGGTCATTTTAAAATAGTTTACACAAGTTCTCAATATTCAATACACAAACCTAATTCACAAAGTCAAAATCAACAATATATATGCATGAAATCAATTAACTACTACATGAAATTTCTACTAACAGTTTACCATACACTTCTACTAATCCATCAACCCATAAATCAACATTGAATTTTATGGAATTACCAATCCATTAAGTACCTCAAGCCTACCGAATTGATCACTTTCCCTTAGGTCTTCAAAAACTGTTCAATTCCTAATGCAATTTAACAACTTCAAACATACAATTGCCATTAAGCCCTAATACACATATCTACTTAAATCAACATGCCTATTCATCATCTACATACATGAATTAACCCAATTCTCATAAAAATCAAGGCTGCCAAAAATTCAACAATTATACAAGCCTTGCCAAATTCAAACAATTACACACAAAGTCTCCAGATCAAAATCAAAACCCTAATTCAACTAGTAAACCTCAAAATTACACATACCATTAAATCCTAATACATGTAACCACTTAATCAACCTCACTAATCCTTAATTATATGTAAAAATAAATCAAAATCCCATAGCTTCCATGGCTGCTGAATTCATGGCTCTTCAATCCTTATCAATTTCCTAAATTTTTCTTAGCAAATCAACTTACCCAAAGATCAAAACAAGGGTTAGTAGAGGAAAATGGAAAGATTAGGCACTAACCTTTTCTTGAGCTTCTTAAAACCTTAGAATTTCTTCTTCTTGTTGCTGCCTATAGCTTTCCCATGGTGTGGAGACCAACTTTAGTGAAGAAAATTGCAAGAATCATGGCTTAAAATGGTGAAGTGGAACTTTTGCATGGTGGCTGGCCATGGTGAATTTGAGAGCTTCAATTTTGGCCATGGGAGAGGAAGATTGAAGAAATGAGGTTGTGAGTGGAGAATGCTATCCTCATATGGGTTTTTATACCCCCATTAAGTTAGTTAATTATTATTATAATCCAAAGTTTCAATATTTGCAATTTAATCCCCCACATTTCCTTTAATTGCATTTCATGTTTAATTTTATTTTTCATGGAGTTTTCAAAATTTAATACCACTTATTTTTAATGGAAATTTAGGTCAAAAGTTAACTCTAGGTGTCAAATGCCTAAATTGCCCCTCTTCGGGTTGTATTTTGAATTTTTCGGTATTACCGATTAAGTCCTTGATCCACCGATTTCTTTAATTTTTTGTTTTCATTTGTACTGACTTACTAAATTTTCTTTGATATATTCAATGTCAATTATACTTCAGTAGACCTTTAATTATCTCTCAAAAATTATTTCTGAGGGTTCCCCTCGGTCCTGGGGTAGTCAACTGTCTTCGCCGTGACTTCTCGATGCGGTCACCCATCGCTACGATTCCGGTTCATTTAACCTAGTTACATTTTATCTCTTTTATTTTTCTTTAATTTTTTTTTTGTATTTTCTTATCATGTATTTCATCAATTTATGTCTCCTCAATGTCATTTAGGTGTAGTTCTAGATATCCTAGCTATCCGAATAGACATTAGTTGTCGGAACAGTAGAACGTATGGACTACCAATGGCGAGGGCATTACAATGTATCAGTTCCAAAATATTTTCAGCTCTTAACCCTTGTCCAATGAAAGGCGATTTAGTCATTTTTCCTTGAAGGCAGGATTCACAAGTTAGAGTAGGTTCAAAACCAATTAAGATAAAATCCACATTTTCTCCAGCTTTGTAATCCTATCTTCTAAAATGTGACCTAATCTTAAATACCAAAGACGTTTTGGACTAGAGTTGATTTTTATTATGGCATTACATTCATTTAGATTGCTTGCATTGGATTTGTATTTATCATTATTATCCAAATAATAAAGTCCATCATGCATATAACCCGAGCCAACATATTTATTTCCAAAATAATATTACAAACATTATTTGTGAACTGAAATTCATAACCATTTCTAGTCAAGCTAGATACAGAAATGATATTTTTAAATGCATCAGGTACATACAAAACATGATCCAAATACAAAACATGTCCATATATGTACAAAGATTTAGATACTATGGCTAAAGCTTCAACAGTTGAGCCATTGCCAATCCGGAGTCTAACATCTCATGCTTGCAAGCTGTTACTGCTTGCTAGTTCCTGCATATCAAAAAAAATGTGAGAACTAGCACCAGTATCTAAAACCCAAGCTATAGATGAACTATGAGCATCATCAGAATCTAAATAACAATATATAGAGATACCTTCTAAAGGTTTATCTTTCTTATCTTTCAGAGATGCAAGATACTCTAGGCAGTTCCTCTTCCAGTGTTAATCCTTCTGGCAGTGGAAATACTTTCCTTTGCCATTGTCAACTTTGATTTTGCCTTTCTGTTTAGCTATTTTCTTGGAAGATCTAGGAACTTAAGATTTCTTTTTCTTATTGCCCTTCTTCTTCTTGGACTTTCCAACAGATGAAGAAGATGCAACCAAAGCTACCTTTTTTCCTTTATTGCCCGGCATATACTTTTGGGTAATAACCGGCATGTTAAGCAAGCTAGCCAGAGTGCATTCTTGCTTAGTCATATGGAAATTTGTCACAAAATTCCCAAATGACTCTGGTAGGGACTAAAGGATCAAATCCGTCTGCAGTTGGAAATCCATGTGAAAATCAAGATGTTCCAGCTGCTCTATGAGCCAAATCATCTTGTGGACATGATCTCCTACATTCTGCCCCTCTGACATCCTCATTCGGAATAGCTGTTAAGATATCTCATACCTAGCATTCCTACTATGTTCACCATACAACTCTTGCAGGTGAAGAAGGATCTCATTTGCACTTTGCATGTTTTCATGTTGTTTCTGTAACTCATTAGTCATTGAAGCAAGCATATAACATCTGGCTCTCATATCATGCTCCTTTCACTTGTTTAAGGTTTCTAATTCCTCTGGTGTGGCCCATGGAGGTAAGGGACTAGGAATTTTTAAATCTAGAACATATCCAATATG
This sequence comes from Hevea brasiliensis, assembly GCF_030052815.1. Classification (NCBI taxonomy): domain Eukaryota; kingdom Viridiplantae; phylum Streptophyta; class Magnoliopsida; order Malpighiales; family Euphorbiaceae; genus Hevea; species Hevea brasiliensis. The sequence goes on along the minus strand of NC_079494.1, from coordinate 38,012,633 downwards.
CTCTAAGTTTAGGACAAGTTTCAAATTTTTGAGTCAATAAAAAAGATTAGGTCCTGTCAACCTATTATGATCAAGTATGTAACACCTTTATATTCATTAGGTCAGTATATTCCACTGTTCTGATGACCAGTGTTTGCTCGGACAGTTGGGATGTGTAAAACCATATTTAAATCACTTAGACATGCCATGAACAAAAATTAATAGCAATTACATGAAGGTAAAGTAGAAATCAATAAAACAATGCATAGTGGGTTAAATGAGCTAAGGCTGCAGCGATGGGTGACCGAAACGGGAAGTGACTGCGAGACCAGTCGCTGCCTTATTTTCAAGTGGGACCTTATGGTGCCCCAGGCCTAGGAATTATTATGGAGCTAAGGGTAATATGAAAATCACAAAAAAGAATCAAAAACTAGTTCAAAAAATTGAATCAGGGTTTCAGAAGCAATTTAATGCTATTGGAAAAACAGATCAGACTGGTAAGGGGTAATTTAGTCAATTCACCCTTAGAGATAACTCATGGCCTAAATGTCCATTAAAATGTAGGAAATTAAATTTATGAAAAATAATTAAAAAGTGAAGAGGTGTGTAGAGAAAGAAAAGAAAAACAAAAGAAAATTTCTAATTTTTAATTCTTTTATGATATCATCACGAGGTGTGCATGATGCAATAAATTCTAATTTTTAAAATTGGATATTTAAGAAAAATAATTTTTTTCCTTTTCTTCTTCAGGTGGCCATCCCTCACCACTCTCTCATCTCTCTCTCATCTTTTCCTTCCACCATTGTTAACCATTGAAAATCTTGAATTCTCTTTATTCTCCTCCATAAATCCTTGAAGTCCTAATACAAAAATTCATCCTTAGAACTTTTTTTGTAACACCCTCACTGTAACAATTCCGCACATTCTACTATTTCGGTGACCAGTGTCGGTCCGGATAGTTAGAACATCCAGAAAAATATTTAAACTAAAGTGAGGAACTATAATTAACTCAAATATTAATAAGAAAAATTTAGGAAAAATTTTAGAAATAAAATACAACCAAGTTAAATGAGCCGGTGCCCTAGCGATGGGTAACCTAGTGGGAAGTTGCGGTTCTCACAATTAGGAGGCCTAAACCCAGGGAAAAATTCATAAAATAATTTTTGAGACTCCAGAGAAGGGTCATTGAGGTTCCTATGGCATTAGATTGCCAAGAAAATACTTAGAAAAATTTTTGATCGGTACAGACAATTTTAGTCTATTAAGCCAAACGGAGGGCATTTTGGTCATTTCGTCTTCGGAGATGATTTTTGACCAACTTGTCCAATTAAGTAAATAATTATTATGACATAAAATAGGAATAAATTGTAACACCCCTCACCCGTCTACAGTGTAGTCGAGCAAGGCGTGCTACACGGCGTGCTGGAGCACCTGATCTTATCTGATTTCATTACAGTTCTTGATTTATTTATTCAAAAACTTTATTTAAGGTTTAGGCTATTTTTAACTTTTATCAAAATCTAACTAATTTGGAATTTCAAAAATTTTAACGATAATCCGACAAAGTGTCAGCTGTAATTTGGACTAACAGTTCTTCTGAACCTGCCAAAAATAATTCACAACATATTCAAATTCATAGCTCAATTTATCTCAATAATATCTCATCAGTTTCTCAAAATTTCTTAAACTCAATCTCATTCAGAATCATTATGATTAGATAGTCAAATCAGACATCAGAATTCTTATATTTCATTAACTTATATAATTTTCTAATTAAGTACATAAATTTGTCAAGTACAGGATATACAAATGAAATTACAATATACTTAGAATGAACAAAATACATAAAATGTATAATTATGAGCCCTATCTACATGCATTGCTGAGAATGTGACAATCTTGAACTCTTCTGACACTTCTGCAGATCTGGACTCCAAAATCTCAGTCGACAGTCTACTGGTTTTACCTTCAGTACCAGCGCAAGGAAGTAATTCCATCGCGCTAAGCATTTCTGCTTAGTGGTGCAATAGTATAACAAGAGATAATATATATAAATAAAGAAAGAAATAACTCACAATTCGGATATCCAGGAATCAATTTAATTTGGTATGGTATTTCTAGTATCAATGATCTTATGTACTAGTTTGTTCCTCTTTAGAAGTGCTTAGTTTATAACTTTTCAGTAATACTACCCAGTATTCAAATTATTCTAACTGTATTGTATTTCAAGTCTCTACTGTTTTGCAATTTATATTTTTGTTATGTTTCTTTTGCTAATCTTTTTTACACATTTATTCAATACTTAATTTAATTGTACTGAAATTTCATTATACTTAACTTAACTTAGCTTCCTGAATTGAATAATGTTTTAAATGACTGCCCATATAGCCTATACACTGACCAGACTGGATAAACGGATATACTAGCACTGGGTACCTAGTACCTCGGGCCGTCACACCATCGGTCACAAAGTATCTCCCGGTGTGCAAACAGTGTGGCTAAAAAGCCATATAATCAATCAGGCATTAAGCCGAGTATAATAACACAAACTGTATAGCCATAGGCTATTAAAATCATAGTATGGCATAATAAGCCATAAAACACAGTATGACGTAAAGTCATTTACAGAACAGCTGTCAGAATCCTATTGGCATTCCAACCTATCCAAACTAGTCAACTAGGCAAACTAGAGCATATTACAAGATTAAATATTTATTTCTTTATTTTCAGGGTTTACTGGTCATTACACAATTCACTGGTCAATGAAAATATTGACCTTTTTATACATCATGGATAAGTTGATTCTAGTATCAACATGTCACAATTTGCATTTCAATATGCTGCCAATATAGTGCAATTTACCATTTTTACAAGTTGGCATTCATTTCCAAATTGCTTCAAGCATCATTGTATGTAAATGTCAAATTCTCAATTTTTGTGTGCTAGATTGGTCTAGCTTAAAGTCATATTTCTCTTGGTTTTTAGCTTCTGGTCAAAGAAGCAAAATTGTAGCTCTATGTCTCATTGCACGCGGGGCAAAATTTCAGGTCATTCCGAGTTGTATAGACCAAGTTATGGTCAATTTACTAAAACTGGACAGATTGCACATTTGGTGCAAATTTTGGTCAATTTCTCAATTTTTTTGTGTTAGATTTGTCTAGCTTAAAGTCCTACTTCTCTTGGTACTACTCCCTTCAATTCATTTCATTAGTCAACCTATAATGTTGGCCCTTGATGCACTCTACGTGAGTCAATTCTAGTATTACCACTATATCACATTTTATAGCCCTTTAGTATTGGTATATGTTACCAATTTCATTTCCAAGTATATTGCATTTTATTGCAATTTACCAGATTTTGGTGTACTATTTTGACCTAGCCGGACAACCTAGTTCCCTCGGTTTTCGGGTTTCTGTCCAAACTACAAACTTGTAGGTCTATGTCTTATTGCACGTGGGGCAAAATTTCAGGTCATTTTGAGTTGTGTAGACCAAGATATGGTCAATTTACCAATGCTGGACAGATTGCACCTTTAGTGCAAAATTTGGTCAATTTTAGTTCTGGCAGTTTTGGTACCTGAACTTGTGCAAGCTATTTGACTTGGTTCTGGCCATTTCTGGGCTTTGGTGTCTTCATAAGAATTGTAGCTCTATGTCTTACTGCACACGTGCCAAAATTTCAGATCATTCTAAGTTGTATAGACCAAGATATGGTCAATTTACTAAAGATGGACAGATTGTATCAAAATTGGTCACTTTAGGTCATTTTAGGTCATTTTAGGTTCGGCCAGTTTTTGGACTCGAACTTGTGCAAGCTTTTTGACTTTCTTATGGTCATTTCTGGGCTTGGATGTCTTCATAAGACTTGTAGATATAGGTCTTAACTATTCATGGTCAAAATTTCAGGTCAATTGGACTTGTTTTAAGTGAGTTATGGCCTAAACACTAACTGCTGCCCAAATGGTCAGTTTTCAGGCCTTAAATGCACTAATCCGGATTTGGTCACTTTTTAAGGTCAGTTTCTAGGCAGAATTTTGGCAACCTTTCTACATGAAAGTTGGCCTATGTGGTGTCTAGTTTCACCCCATATTGGCCTCATACCAATTGGATTCACAGTTTGGCACTTATGGCCTAATTTAGGTGCTGCCTTCAATACACAACCTGCACAAAGCACATACACTCCCAATTTGATGTTCCTTCTCCTCCTCATTACTACAATATTCAATCAACAACACTTCTATACATATATTGTACACAATTTCAGCAACAATTCTGGGTAGAATGTTCAAGTGCTCAATGCACACACAATTCATCATTAAATTCAACATTCACTTCCACCAAAATTCAACATACTTCAATGTTAATATTTCACATATACTTCAACATATTCATACTTCAATATCACTTACACTTGCTGCCCACAATTTATCATTAGCATATATCATTAACAACTACATGTTCACACACAATTTCATGCTATTAGGGGTGCCAAACTTGGCAATTTGCTCAAGGCATCAAAGTTCCATTTCACACCCTTAATTCAAACACTACATGCATATACTTAGATACAAACTTACTACAACTTTCATTTGAATTAATCAACCTTCATTTCCACTTATTAGAAGTAAAAATAACTCAAGCTCAACAAAGGTTCATAGCTGCCCAAAAATGAAGCAACAACACAAATCTCCAATAATTGTTTCAAACCATAATTTAAATTTCTCAATTTCAATCAATTCAAGTCCTATCACTTCCCATACATATACCCATATCAAACATCATCTTTAAACTCATCTACATCATTTAAACACATCAAAATCCCATGAATTTCTTGGCTGCCGAAATGAAGGGCTCACAAAATATACATTAATTTATTCAATTTCTTCACAAATCAACTCACCCAAAGCTCAAAACAAGATCTAATGAAAGAAAATGGGAAGATTAAGCACTAACCTTAATTCAAGAACTTTCCAAGATTGTGAAACTTCAAAAGTTTCCTTTCTTTTTGCTACCTATAGCTTTCCCATGATGTGAGGACCAATTTTAATGAAGGGAGTCTTGAGTTTTAAGTTGAAAATGACAAGTTTGGTGAGCTTGCATGGAACTCATCCATGGAGGAAAGGAAGAGCTCCATTTCGGCATTTTAGAGAATTGGAGAAGATGAAGTGAGTTAGTGGATTGTTCCTTGTCATTTTATGTGTTTTATATGCCTACTAACTTAGGTTTATTATTATTATAATTCAAAGTTTCAATCTTTGCAAATTCATCCCCCACTTTTCCTTTAATTGCATTTCATATTTAATTTCATTTTTCATTAAATTTTCAAAATATAATACCACTTATTTTTCATGGACATTTAAGTCAAAATTCAACTCTAGGTGTCAATTGACCAAAATGCCCCTCTTCGGGTCAAGTTCAGACTTTTTCGGTAACACCGATTTACTCCTTGTACCGCCGATTTCTTTAATTTTTATTTTTCGTTTATACTAACTTTCTAATTTTTCTTTGACATTTTCAATGTCAATTACACCTCAGTAAACCTTTATTTATGTCCCGAAAATATTTCTCAGGGTTCCCCGCGTCCAGGGTTAGTCAACGATCCTCGCCGTAACTTCCCGGTACGGTCACCCATCGCTATGGGTTTGGCTCGTTTAACTTAGTCACATTTTCTCTCTTTCATTTTTGTTTTATTTTTCTTGTATTTTTTTTTATTTATTTCATCATTATATGTCTGTTCACTATCACCGAAGTGTAGTTCCAGACATCCTGACTTGCCTGGACTATTATTTGACTACTGGAGCAATAGAACGTACAGAACACGTATAGGGAGGATGTTACATAAATATTGATGAAAATTAAATTTAAAATGAGTAAAAGAAAGAAGAAAGAAAGATAAACCGACAACTCGGTAAGAGCAAAATTTGGTCAATTAAATTTGAGGGTCCAATATTGACAAAAAATGATGATTATTAATTTAATGAAGCTAAATTAATTTAATTAATTGAAATTATAAAAATTAAAAATAATTATTGAAAAGCCAAATTATAATGATTATAAACTTCAAAATAATTTCAAATTTGTCATTCTACTTATTTACCATATTGCCATTAAATATTTAATTATTATATAGGTTAATTATTGAACAACAAATCTGCATTTTTTCCCTTCTTATTCCCGTCCACTTGCGTTCTTCCCTTCTTCTTTAGAATTTTCCATTAAAACCTAAAATCCAAAGCTTAAAACCCTAAGTCTCAACCAAATTTTTTCTTGGAAAAATTATAGCCCACCCTAAACTAAAGCCTAATTAGTAGAAAGCACTCAAGAAAACCAAAAGAAATTGAGTTTGGGACAAGAGGAATTTCAGCCAAGGTGGACCAAGAAGGAGCTTCAAGTTTTTAATTGATTAGAAGGTTGAATTGAAGTTGAGTGAAGCTAAGGAATAAGGTTAGTGCTAGAAATTCTCTTGGAATTTAAAATTTATGCAAGTTGATTTAGGGTTTGCTCAAATATGGAATTTTGTGTTGTGACTTGAATTTGATGATGTTGAGGTTGATTATTGACTATTAGAAGTGTTATAAATGTGAATTGAAGTTTGGAAGTTAGGTGAAATTGAAAATAGGGAGTGCTTCTCTTATGCAGGAAATTTGGACCTATGAGTCCAGGGTATTGTTTGACCTATAACGGAGGTTGTGTGACTCCAATTGGTATAAGGCCAATTGGAGGTGAAACTAGACACATAATGGCACAACTTTGGTGAAGAAACCATGCCCAGAAAACCAAACCAACTTGACCAAAAGTTTGCCCTAATCCGGTTGACCTGCAATCTGCCTGGGCAAAATGACCAAATGAACAGTATTTGGTCATTTGACCACAACTCAATGTAGCAAGGTCCAATTGACCTGAAATTTTACCAACAACAGGTTGAGATATAGAACAACAACTTTCATGAAGAAACCTGACCCAAATTATGACCATAACCTAGTCAAATTGCCAACCAAACTCGAGTTACCAAATCTGGCAGAAGCAATTTAACCCAGAATTTTGGGTTCTGCCCAATCCGGCCAGTCATGGTTTTTAGGCTATAACTTGAGCTACAAAACTCCAAATGGAGTGATTCAAAAAAGGAAATTCAACTAGATAAAATGAGAAACAACTTTCATGTTGAACATTTTTCCAAATTCCCAATGCAAAAGTGAGAAATGGAACAGTAAAGATAAAGTATGAAAACTGAAAATTCTGCCCAATTAACATTAAGCTTGGAAATGGTATTGGCAACCAATACCAACAAATTTTGAATGCAAAATGTGGTATCTTGGAGAACTTAGGTTCAATAAATTTATTATGTATTAAAAAGTCAACAATTTGAGTGAATAGTAATGTGAATAGTAATACAAAGACACAAAGTATAATAACTAAATTGGTAGAGGAAATTAAGGTATGGAATTTGGAATCCATAAAACATTCATGGATTACTTGGAATAGAAATAGTAATTCACCTAAATGACTTAATGAACATTTAAGTTATGTGAGTATATAGTTAAGAATTATATTCCCATTACTAGTAGGTCTAATAAAACATAAGTAATACCAATTGAATATGAAATGAAATTAAACTAGATGGATTGTTGAGTATAAATAGGATGAGGTTTATATTAGGATTTATGTTTCCATTACAAATAAGATAATAACACCTTGTATGAGTTATGAATTCATATAAATATTGTAATGAATAAATGAATCACATGAAAATATGAATGGAACATTAGTTTTCTTTATAAGAGAAAGGAAAAATATTTTGAGTACAATAGTATATGAACACCATTGTTATGAATTGTGATCAATATGAATGATGTAAGGAATGTATGAATATTATGATGAATGTATAAATTATGAAATTTACCATGAAATAATGAAGTCATAAAACACAATATATTAATATTAATATTTAATGATATTATGTGCCCTTGTATTGCCTATACATGTGTGTCAGATTGGATAGTTTGGCATGCCAATAGGGTATTGTTTTAGCAGTACTGCGAAAGGCTTTATGCCTGTATTCATGGCTTTATGCTCGTATTCATGGCTTTATGCCCGCATTCATGGCTTTATGCCAACTTTCATGACTTTTATGCCCGATTATGTGTTATCATGGCTTTTTAGCCATACTGACTGCATACGTGGTTGACGTTCTGCGTCCCATGGTATGACGGCCCGAGGCAATCATGGTCGGTGCCAACGACCGTTATCGATTTAGTCGACTGTCATAGGTTACTTGGGCAGTGAAATTTATGGAAATAAGTTAAGAATACTAGCAATTAAAAATATTAGAAATTAAATAAAATAAATGAGTAAGATGACCTAAAATAAATTAGAATAGTTATTTATTAGAAAGAATCGAAATGAACTGGACCGATATTAAAATTTACTTATTATGAGATAATCTAAGACAACCTAGCAAGTATAGAGAAAATGCTAAAAGATTAGCAAAGAAAATTATAACATAAATAAATATTGCAAATGTGACTTATATAATAATATAAGCATAAATTTATTATTTTCATATCATTTTTCTTTGTACATTATTACTGTACATTGGTGAAATAAACACTTTCAAAGAAGACTAAATTAGGATAAAACATATTAAATTTTAGAAACTGCATGTGAAGTATAAATAAATCTTAATTATTTGAATTATGTTTTATTTCTATCTTTATTTGTATATTATTTCCTTGTTATATTATTGCACCACTAAGCAGCAATGCTTGGCGCGATGGAATTGTTTCCTTCGCACAAGTACTGAAGCTAGAACCCAATGGATGTTTGACTGGGAATTTTGGGAGTTCTGATCTGAAGAAGTGTCTGAAGTATTCAAGGTTGTCACCTCCTCAGCAATGCATCTAGATAGGGCCCATATAGATCATATTTTATATTTTGTATAAAATGCTAGATATTGTATTATAATGTAGATTATGAACAGATAATTAATAGAAATGTGATGTAAATTAATAAATTAGCTTTTTCACATGTAATTAATTTATATATCATGTAAATTATGAAATTGTGTAAATTAATGAAATTTGAAAATTTTACTTATGTGATTTTAGCATGAATGAGATTGTATGGATTTGAAGACAGATTTGAAATATATAGATAATGCATGGAAATGAATATGAAATTAATATATATGAATGAGATGTGAATTATGAGATGGTTATGAAAATAATTGATGGGATTTTTATTGTAAAATATTATTGAAAGTTTGAAACAGGTGAATAGTAAAACACGTCAAACGATAATAAAATAGGGAAAACTCTGTTAGTTTCTCCGTCGAAAAATAATCAATATTAAATATAACGAGACCAATATTTTTAAAGAAATAAAGTAAGGTAAGTTAGGGTGCTCCAGCACCGAATGTAGCACGCCTTGCTCGGCTACACTGTAGTCGGGTGAGGGATGCTACATTTATTGGTATCAGAGCACGGTTTAGGCGTTCCTAGGCATAGATAGATGGAAAGGAATAGCGTGCATAACATGCATTGCATCATGAGTCGAGGTGACACTAATGCATATATGTTTTCTTGGTTATTTTAGGTTAAGGTATGGACTCAGAATCGCTGAGGGTAGTAGAAGAAGAAGTAGTAAGTCGTTTCCCGACTAGGAGTGATATTAGAAATCGGGGAGATCCTGCTACACCAGTGCAAGAGGTGCCTGTACAACCCCAATCGGCCTTGTTTGAGCAGATGACTGAATTCTTTCGACAGATGACTGGGGTTATTCCACCACCGCCTCAGCGGAAGTCACCTCTAGGAAAAATTAGGAAATATGGAGCTGTAGATTTCAATGGTAGAAAGGAAGACGATTCTTCAACGGCTGAGTATTGGTTCGAAAGGACTGAAAGAGTCCTGTAGCAGCTCCATTGCACACCAGAACAGAGTTTGGAGTGTGCAGTTTCATTGTTACAAGAAGCTGCATATCTGAAACTGCATATCGGTGGTGGGATGTTGTAACCAAGGTAGTGCCATCAGCTGACGTAACCTGGGAATTCTTTCTGATAGAGTTCAGAAAGAAATATATTAGCTGTGTTCATGAAGAGGAACAGAAGAGGAGTGGTGATCAACAAAAGAGGAAATTTGGACAGTCTAGTAATAAGAGGCCGAGAGAACAGTTAAGTCAGACATCTGATCAAAGTAGGAGATCTAGACCCAGGCCTATACCCAGAAGAGATCAACTAGAAAAACTAGTAGTGAGTGCGCTAGGACTGGCAAGAAAATGTGGTCATTGTAACAAGTGGCATAAAGGTGAATGTAGGGGATTGACTGGAGCCTGTTATAGATGTGGGGCCATAGACCATCGTCTGAAAGATTGTCCTAAGAGGAATTTACCACGGACCCAGACAGAGGTCGTGGAAGGACCAAGTACAACAGTAACACCACTTCCAAATGTCACCTAAGCCGGAGAGGAACAAGAAGCCCCAAATGTGAATTTGAGGTAAAGTACTTCCTTTATGATATGCCTAAGTCTATAATGATAGATTCGAAAAGACTAAATAATACCATATATATAAAAGAAGTAGACAGAGGGAGCAATAGAAAGGTAAAAGAATTATCTCAGATACCTACACCCAGTAAATTTCGAGGACGAAATTTAAATTAGAGGGGAAGAATTGTAACACCCTCACTGTAACAATTCCGCACATTCTACTATTTCGGTGACCAGTGTCGGTCCGGACAGTTAGAACATTCGGAAAAATATTTAAACTAAAGTGAGGAACTATAATTAACTCAAATATTAATAAGAAAAATTTTAGAAATAAAATAGAACCAAGTTAAATGAGCCGGTGCCCTAGCAATGGGTAACCTAGTGAGAAGTTCCGGTTCTCGCAACTAGGAGCCCTAGACCTAGGGAAAAATTCATAAAATAATTTTTGAGACTCCAGAGAAGGGTCATTGAGGTTCCTATGGCATTAGAATGCCAAGAATATACTTAGAAAAATTTTTCAATCGGTACAGACAATTTTAGTCTGTTAAGCCAAACGGAGGGCATTTTGGTCATTTCGTCTTCGGAATGATTTTTGACCAACTTGTCCAATTAAGTAAATAATTATTATGACATAAAATAGGAATAAATATTGATGAAAATTAAATTAAAAATGAGTAAAAGAAAGAAGAAAGAAAGATAAACCGACAACTCGGTAAGAGCAAAATTTGGTCAATTAAATTTGAGGGTCCAATATTGACAAAAAATGATGATTATTAATTTAATGAAGCTAAATTAATTTAATTAATTGAAATTATAAAAATTAAAAATAATTATTGAAAAGTCAAATTATAATGATTATAAACTTCAAAATAATTTCAAATTTGCCATTCTACTTATTTACCATATTGCCATTAAATATTTAATTATTATATAGGTTAATTATTTAACAAAAAATTTGCATTTTTTCCCTTCTTCTTCCCGTCCACTTGCCTTCTTCCCTTCTTCTCTAAAATTTTCCATTAAAACCTAAAATCCAAAGCTTAAAACCCTAAGTCTCAACTAAATTTTTTCTTGGAAAAATTATAGCCCACCCTAAACTAAAGCCTAATTAGTAGAAAGCACTCAAGAAAACCAAAAGAAATTGAGTTTGGGACAAGAGGAATTTCAGCCAAGGTGGACCAAGAAGGAGCTCCAAGTTTTTGATTGATTAGAAGGTTGAATTGAAGTTGAGTGAAGCTAAGGAATAAGGTTAGTGCTAGAAATTCTCTTGGAATTTCAAATTTATGCAAGTTGACTTAGGGTTTGCTCAAATATGGAATTTTGTGTTGTGACTTGAATTGGATGATGTTGAGGTTGATTATTGACTATTAGAAGTGTTATAAATGTGAATTGAAGTTTGGAAGTTGGGTGAAATTGAAAATTGGGAGTGCTTCTCTTATGCAGGAAATTTGGACCTATGAGTCCAGGGTATTGTTTGGCCTATAACTGAGGTTGTGTGACTCCAATTGGTATAAGGACAATTGGGGATAAACCTAGACACATAATGGCACAACTTTGGTGAGGAAACCATGCCCAGAAAACCAAATCAACTTGACCAAAAGTTTGCCCTAATCCAGGTGACCTGCAATCTGCCTGGGCAAAATGACCAAATGAACAGTATTTGGTCATTTGACCATAACTCAATATAGCAAGGTCCAATTGACCTGAACTTTTACCAGTAATAAGTTGAGATATATATCAACAACTTTTATGAAGAAACCTGACCCAAATTATGACAATAACCTAGTCAAATTGCCAACCAAACTCGAGTTACCAAATCTGGCAGAAACAATTTTACCTAGAATTTTGGGTTTCTGCCCAATCCGGCCAGTCATGGTTTTTAGGCCATAACTTGAGTTACAAAACTCCAAATGGAGTGATTCAAAAAAGGAAATTCAACTAGACAAAATAAGGAACAACTTTCATGTTGAACATTTTTCCAATTTCTCACGGCAAAAGTGACAAATGAAACAGTAAAGACAAAGCATAAAAACTGAAAATTCTGCGCAATTAACATTAAGCTTGGAAATGGTATTGGCAACTAATACCAACAAATTTTGAATGCAAAATGTGGTATCTTGGAGAACTTAGGTTCAATAAATTTATTATGTATTAAAAAGTCAACAATTTGAGTGAATAGTAATGTGAATAGTAATACAAAGACACAAAATATAATAACTAAATTCGTAGAGGAAATTAAGGTATGAAATTTGGAATCCATAAAACATTCATGGATTGCTTGGAATAGAAATAGTAATTCACCTAAATGACTTAATGAACATTTAAGTTATGTGAGTATATAGTTAAGAATTATATTCCCATTACTAGTAGGTCTAATAAAACATAAGTAATACCACTTGAATATGAAATGAAATTAAACTAGATGGATTGTTGAGTGTAAATAGGATGAGGTTTATATTAGGATTTATGTTTCCATTACAAATAAGGTAATAACACCTTGTATGAGTTATGAATTCATATAAATATTGTAATGAATAAATGAATCATATGAAAATATGAATGGAACATTAGTTTTCTTTATAAGAGAAAGGAAAAATATTTTGAGTACAATGGTATATGAACACCATTGTTATGAATTGTGATAAATATGAATGATGTAAGGAATGTATGAATATTATGATGAATGTATAAATTATGAAATTTACCATGAAATAATGAAGTCATAAAACACAATATATTAATATTAATATTTAATGATATTATGTGCCCTTGTATTGCCTAGATATGTGTGTTAGATTGGATAGTTTGGCATGCCAATAGGGTATTATTTTAGCAGTACTGCGAAAGGCTTTATGCCTGTATTCATGGCTTTATGCTCGTATTCATGGCTTTATGCCCGCATTCATGGCTTTATGCCAACATTCATGGCTTTTATGCCCGATTATGTGTTATCATGGCTTTTTAGCCATACTGACTACATACGTGGTTGACGTTCTGCGTCCCATGGTATGACGGCCCGAGGCACCGCGGTGTCCAGTGCCAACGACCCGTTATCCAGTTTAGTCAGCCTATCATAGGTTACTTGGGCAGTGAAATTTATGGAAATAAGTTAAGAATACTAGCAATTAAAAATATTAGAAATTAAATAAAATAAATGAGTAAGATGACCTAAAATAAATTAGAATAGTTATTTATTAGAAAGAATCGAAATGAACTAGACCGATATTAAAATTTACTTATTATGAGATAATCTGAGACAACCTAGCAAGTATAGAGAAAATGCTAAAAGATTTGCAAAGAAAATTATAACATAAATAAATATTGCAAATGTGACTTATATAATAATATAGGCATAAATTTATTATTTTCATATCATTTTTCTTTGTACATTATTACTGTACATTGGCGAAATAAATACTTTCAAAGAAGACTAAATTAGGATAAAACATATTAAATTTTAGAAACCGCATGTGAAGTATAAATAAATCTTAATTATTTGAATTATGTTTTATTTCTATCTTTATTTGTATATTATTTCCTTGTTATATTATTGCACCACTAAGCAGCAATGCTTAGCGCGATGGAATTGTTTCCTTCGCACAGGTACTGAAGCTAGAACCCAATGGATGTTTGACTGGGAATTTTGGGAGTTCTGATCTGCAGAAGTGTCTGAAGTATTCAAAGTTGTCACCTCCTCAGCAATGCATCTAGATAGGGCCCATATAGATCATATTTTGTATTTTGTATAAAATGCTAGATATTGTATTATAATGTAGATTATGAACAGATAATTAATAGAAATGTGATGTAAATTAATAAATTAGCTTTTTCATATGTAATTAATTTATATATCATGTAAATTATGAAATTGTGTAAATTAATGAAATTTGAAAATTTTACTTATGTGATTTTAGCATGAATGAGATTGTATGGATTTGAAGATAGATTTGAAATATATAGATAATGCATGGAAATGAATATGAAATTAAGATATATGAATGAGATGTGAATTATGAGATTGTTATGAAAATAATTGATGGGATTTTTATTGTAAAATATTATTGAAAGTTTCAAGCAGGTGAATAGTAAAACACGTCAAACGATAATAAAATAGGGAAAACTCCGTTAGTTTCTCCGTCGAAAAATAATCAATATTAAATATAACGAGACCAAAATTTTTAAAGAAATAAAGTAAGGTAAGTTAGGGTGCTCCAGCACTGAATGTAGCACGCCTTGCTCCGCTACACTGTAGTCGGGTGAGGGGTGTTACATCTTTAACATTTGGGAGCAAAAAGAGAAGAAAATTTGAAGAATTGAAACTTTGGCAAATCAAACAAAGAGGTTAGTGAAGTTCTTCCCAAGTTTCTCTCTATATTCATGCTTAAGCATTTAAATTAAGTTAGAATTCGTTAAAAATGAAACAAAAACATGTTAAGGGACATAGTGAAAGTAGGCCAGCCTTGGGATAATTTGAATCTGATGGATTTTGCTGCAATTAATAATGTAGGCAAGCTTGATTGAATGTGTAGATGAGGTTTATACACTTTGATTTCATGGATTCTGACAATTGCATAATTAGGGTTCTTGATCAATGGGAAATTGGGGAAAAAATTGGAAATTTATGGAATTCATGTAATTTGACCTAATTGAGGTTTAAAATGGTCAATTGGTGTGAAATGGAGTGTGTTTGATTGAATGCTTAGAATTGGAATGGAATGGTGAATGATAATGGTCCAATCTAGACAGCCTGACCATGATCAATTTAAATGACCATAACTAGAATTCTGTTGCTCCAATTGATGTGAGGTCAATTGGAGATGAAAATTAGGACAAAAAGCTACAATTTTCATGGAGAAACCTTACCCTAAAACTGACCATAAGTGGGTGTGAAATTAGGTTAAATCCGGATTTCACACATTGCCCCTGTATAGAATTGATCATATGAACAGTGCTTCTTCAAATAGTCATAACTTGGTGTAGAAAAGTCTAAATGACCAGAGTTTTGGAACATTGGAAAGCTATGGCATAGTAGAACAACTTTTGTGAAGAACACAAACTCAAATTCTGACCATAACCTACTCAAATTACCAACTAAAGTTAGGTTCTCAAATCTGCCAGAACCAGAATTGTGCCCAGAATTCTGGATTTTACCAATTTGGCCAGTCACATTAGAAATAGCATAACTTGAGCTACAAAACTCCAAATGGAGTGATTAAAAAAGGGAATTAAAACTAGGACATTAAGGAACAACTTTGATGAAGGGAAGTTGGCCAAATTTCCATTGGAGAAGGTTTAATGGAATAGTAGAACTAAGAGATCTAAAACTGAAATTTTAGAATTTCACTTTGGAAGTTTGGAAATTTAATTGGCAACAAATGCCAACACAATTGTAACCCAAAATGTGGTATATGGGTGTAATTAGAATTAACATACCTTGTAAGTATGAAAAAGTCAATATTTTGACATGAATAGAGAAATGAATAGTAACTCCAATATGCCAAACACAAAGAACTCCATTTTAAACAAATTTAAAAGTATAATCAAGTGTTATGAGGTATGATATTGAAACACTGTAAATTGTGTATTTTAGTAGAAAACGAGACAGGGAAGGAGGAAAAGAAAAACATGAGTCAAGGCAAAGAGGCGACTCACTAGAGTTTTGTACACAACTAAATTGATTTAATTGATTTTAATTTTGTAAATTGTTTTGAATAAATGGTAATGGTTTGCAATTATGATTTCCCCATTGCAATTGTGAATTGTGTGTTGCCAATATCTTATGGATTTGAAAATGAATCGAATGTGATTATTGAATTTGAATGTAATTATATGATTAGAAAATCTTGTAAATTGTTTTTTTTAAACCACAGTTAGCATGACAGTCCCGTTCGAAACTCTCCAATGGTAACATCTATTCGAGGTTTGATAGTTGACATTAATTATGTCTCCTATTAATAACGGTTAGTAGGATGACAATGTATGAGTGCTCATTAGCTAGCTAGCTAGCCTTTCCCTCATTAATAACAGTTAGTGAGGTGATTTGCTTGTCGTGGTATACAACACAGCATTGATGGTGAAATTTTATGTCATGGTCTAGACTGTGTATTCTTGGCAATACTTTTATTTTATGAATTGTGAATCTTAAATGAAATGTGAATTTACATAAATGATTATTATTAATTTGAAATAAATGATTCTTGGTGATTCTGGAAATCTGAATCTACTTCATAAATTATAAAATTTTTGTTTCATTGTGAATTGTTGATTTATATTATAATTGATTTTAATTTAAAATTAGGTGTGTACCACTGAGTATTATTACTCAGCGATAGCATGTTTTGCTATCACAAATAAGGAAAATGATAAGGCAGCAGAGTAAGCTGCTTAGAGCTGAAACTAAAGTATTAATTGGACCTTTTTTTGGGGTATATTAATTATACTTATGTAAATTTTTCCTTTTGATGTAAATTAATTTTATATATCCATATATACACATTGAGCAGTTGTCTAAAAGTTGTACTGTTATTTTGATTAATGTAAACTTTGTAATGTAAACTTGTTTACATTTATTTTTTTTTTATGTATAAATGCAGTATGTAAATTTCTTTTAGAATTCTCTGAAATTGTGAAATTGAGTTGAATTGAGATTGACATGGTTTAAGAATAATGGAGGTTGGGATTTAAATATGTATTGGAAGTGTTTTTCATAGGTTTTTGAAGAACTTTTTTTCCCAAATACAGCCGGCACTCTACCAAAATTTTTACAAAAATTACGAAGATTTTAAATTAATTAATAATTCAATTTTGATATAAATTCCAATTAAAGGATTTTAATAATTAATAAATATGACCCACCATTTTAAATTGAAAAAAAAAGAAAGGTATGTTTAATGAGTTATCGGTAGGCGAAGTTCGGTAATTCATCAGGTATAATACGGGATCATGTTATGCCTTATGGAAGGGTAAGGTGTGACAATCACACCATACTCCTCCGTAAGGCATAACATGATCCCGTAGTATACCTAATGAATTACCAAACTCCGTCTACCGATAACCCATTAAATACACTACATGGGATTTTAAATCTTTTCTTACTTCTTTTTATAGTGGTGAGCACTATTGACAGGTGTTAAAAAAATTTTTTAACTGAAGTGAAGCCAAATAACACATTTGAAGTATTAATAATTTCTATAAAAATTTTAGCAGAGTGCCATCTGTATTTTGAATAAAATAGTTCTTCAAAAACCTGTAAAAAGCACTTCCAATATATTTCTACAATCCCAAACTCTAGTAAATTTGTTCAACACAATAAATTTCTCAACATTATCAACTTAGTTCAACAATCAATTTTCTAGTGTTTCCAAAAGCTGAGACAACATAATTATATCACAATATTTTTACAAGCCAAAATAATTTACAATTTTAGTTTACAACTGCTCAAGACCAAGGACAATATATACATACAGTGCACATACATTACAAAAACTACAAAATATGGTATACTCGATATACCCAGCGAAATCTCAAAATGTGGTACAAGCAGCCTACTCTGCTGCTCTGTCCATCTGTCTACATGCTACAGCAATGAAAAAGCTATCACTGAGCCAATGTCTCAGTGGTGCACAATATTAAGATAATACAATTTAAAACCATAAACCATAAATCATATAAACTGTGAATACTTAAAATCATAGTTGAATTCAAAAGACAGTGAATGTCATAAATAATTAAACTCTATTTCACAATATCACAATAAATATCAATAAATCACACACACAGCTTAATCATGGTTCCATAGTCCAATTCATCCCAAAAGCCGATGGCTAGTGAGGAATAACATAGCTAGCTAGCAAATAAATGAGTACTCATCCTATTTGTCCTCAACTGACACACACCTCAACACTTTAGTCAGAGAGGGAATTCAAAGCCAATTTGTCCCACTAGACAAGCTAGCGAGGAATTCAATCAAATATACATGATAGCTGTGGTTTCAAACCATTTGCAATATTTTTTAAGCAATAAGTATCCATCAAATTTTCATTCAAACAATTTTCCACAATTTAAAATAATAACATACAAATTGTCATAATTTATTTCAATTAAAAATTCAAAAGAAATAACTGTTGTGCACAAACCTCTGATAAATGCCTCTTGGCCCTGACTCAGTGTTTCCTTCCCCTTCCTTGAGTCTTTGCTAACTGAAATATACAATTTGAAGTATTTCAGTACTCATTTAAACTGTCTATAACAATAAGGCATAATAATTAATTTATTTAATTCTATTATTTTCCTTAGTCAATCTATAATGTTGACCCTCGATGCACTCTAGGTGAATTAGGTTTAATGTTACCAATATGTCACATTTTTCATTTCAATATGCTACCAATATAATGCAACTTACCATTTTTATAAGTTGGCATTCATTGCCAAATTTTTTCAAGCATCATTGTATGTGAATGTCAAGTTCTGAATTTTTGTGTGCTAGATTGGTCTAGCTTAAAGTCCTATTTCTCTTGGTTTTTAGCTTCTGGTCAAAGAAGAAAAATTGTAGATCTATGTCTTATTGCACGCGGAGCAAAATTTCAGGTCATTCTGAGTTGTATAGACTAAGATACGGTCAATTTACCAAAGCTGGACAAATCGCACTAAAATGGTAACTTTAGGTCATTTTTAGGTCATTTATGGTTCTGGCAGTTTTTATACCCGAACTTGTGCAAGCTATTTGACTTGCTTATGGTCATTTCTGGGTTTTTATGTCTTCATAGTAATTGTAGCTTTATGTCTAATCTATTCATGATAAAAATTTCAGGTCATTTGGACTTGTTTTGAGTGAGTTATGGCCAAAACACTAACTGCTACCCAAATGGTCAATTTTCAGGCTTTCAAGTCACTAGTCCAGATTTGGTTATTTTTCAAGTTACTTTCTGGACAAAATTTAGGTGGGCTTTCTTCATGAAAGTTGGCACATTTTGTGCCTAGTTTCACCTCTAATTGGCCTCATACCAATTGGAGCCACACACTTAGGGTTATAGGTCCATTTGTACACTGCCCTCTGCATGCTTTCCAAACACCAAACCAACACACATTCACCAACTACCTCCTCACTTCTCCATACCATTCTGCATTTGGCACTAACCAAAACCATTCAATTCTCTACATTATAGGTCAACTTGGATAGAATATAACCACTTCCAAAATACACCAAATGCAGTCACAATTCACAAGTTCATTCCCAACAATATATACACATAAATACTTCTAATTATCACACATACTTCCATTAACAATTTGCCTACCTTATCACTATTGTCCACACACATATATGCTGCCATTTTTTTGTACAATATTTTAATAATATTTCATGAACTTAAACACTTCAATCTTCATCATGAAGCTGCCAAAAATTTACACATACACATCAACTTCCATTTTCACTTTTCAAGCTTAACATTCAAACTTCACACATGGAATTCAACTTCAATACAATTAAATATTTAAATCAACATCCTAACTACCATTTATATGCAAAAACAAGCTGTACATGGTGAGGTTCCATGGCTGTCGAAATGGCTCAACTCCAATAATTCATCAAACATAAAAAATTCTTCCATAAATCAACTACCCATAACCTTGGTTACACTTTTAATGAAACAAGAATTGAAAACACCCACTTACCTCTTTTGAAGCTTCTTCAAAACTCACCAAAACTTATCTTTCTTGCTCCAAGTATACTTCCCAAGGTATGGTGGTCAAGTTTAATGAAGACAAGTAGAAGAAATTTGGCTTGAACATAGGTGGAGTGTACCTTGCATGAGGGCGGCCATGGATGACCCTTGGGAGAATTTCGGCTGGTGTGGTTTCTGAAGGTTGAAAATGAAGTTTAACCTGCCCAAATGTTTAATAAGGTGTCCCACAATGTAAGTCAGTGGAGCACTAACTTTAGGAAATGGTTTATTTATTCAAAGTTTCCAAATTCCCACATTTACCTCATTTCTTTGACTATTTAATTTATGTACCACCCTTTTAATTTTCATGACATTTTCAAAGTTTAATATCATTTATTTTTAACATTTAGGTCAAAAGACAACTCGAGGTGTCAAATGACTACTGCCCCTATTCGGGTTGCATTCCCGATTTTTCAGTAATACCAAGTTTTGTCGTTTTTCGATTTCTTGTTTTTCTTTGTACTAATTAATTAATTTTTCTTTGATATTTTTAATGACATTTATACTTCAATAAGTCTTTAATTATGTCTCGAAACTAAATTCCGAGGATTCCTTACAGTCCTGGGGTCGGCTATTGCCTGTGCCGTAACTTCCCTGTGTGGTCACCCATCGCTGTGGTGCTGGCTCATTTAACTTAGCTTCATTTCATTGCTATTATTTTTCCTTTATTTTTTTTTTGTATTTTCCTTTCTTTTATTTCATTATTTTATGTCTCTTCTGTCACACCCTACCCCTCTGTAAGGCATAACATGATCCCGTAGTATACCTAATGAATTATCAACTTCGTCTACTGATAACCCATTAAATACACTACAAGGGATTTTAAAACTTTTCTTACTTCATTTTACAGTGGTGAGCACTATTTACAGGTGTTAAAAACTTTTTATGAACTGACTTGAAACAGTTAACACATTTAGACAATTAGTAATTTATGTAAAAATTTTGGCAGAGTGCCCTCTATTTTTTGGATAAAACAGTTCTTCAAAAACCTGTAAAAAACACTTCAATATTTTCCTCAATCTCAAACTCCAACATATTTCTCAACACAACATATTTCTCAACTCAAATCCACAGTAATTTTTCAAAGACTGAGATACAAGAAATATAATACAATTTTTATAAGTCAAAATAACTCATAATTTACTTTACAACTTCAATGTACAATTTTAATTTACAACTGCTCAAAACCAAAAACAATATATACATACAGTGTACATACATTACAGTACAAAATGCAAAATATGGTATACTCAATATACCCGATAATCTCTCGCTGGATGTGCTAGCAACCTAATCTGCTGCCCTGTCCGTCTGTCTACCTGCGACAGCAATAAAAAGCTATCGCTGAGACAATGTCTAAGTGGTGCACAATATTAACCAAATACAACTTTAAATCACAATTCATAAATCATTTAAATGATGGATACGTAAAATCATAGTTAAATTCAAGACAATGAATGTCAGAAGGAATTTAACACAATATCACAACAAATCTCAGTAATCAAAACGTAGTTAATTTCAAAAGACAGTGAATGTCAATAAGACTTTAAACTCTATTTCTTAATATCACAATAAATTTCAATAATTCAAATCATGGTTAAATTCAAAAGACAGTGAATGTCAATAAGAATTTAAACTCCATTTCACAATTTCACAATACATATCAATAAACCACACACAGCTTAATCATGTTCCAAAGTTCAATTTGTCCCAAAAGCCGGTGGCTAATGAGGTATTCAATTCGTCCCAAAAGTCAATGACTAATGAGGGATAACAAAGCTAGCTAGCAAAAATATGAGTACTCATCCAATTCGTCCTCAACAAGCACACACCTCAACACTTCAGCCAGAGAGGGAATTCAATTCGTCCCACTAGACAAGCTAGCGAGGAATACAATCAATATACATGATAGTTGTGGTTTCAAACCATTTCCAATACTTTTCAATCAATAAGTATCCATCAATATCATTCAAACAATTTCTCACAGTTTCAAACCATTTACAATGCTTTTCAAGCAATAAATATCCATTCAAACACATTTCCACAATTTAAAACAATAATGTACAAATAGTCATAATTCATTTCAATTGAAAAATTCAAAAGAAATAGTTGTTGTGCACAAACCTCTGATAACTGTCTCCCGGTCTTGACTTAGTGTTTCCTTCCCTTTTCCTGAGTCTTTGCTAACTGAGAAACACAATTTGAAGTGTTTCAGTACTTATTTAAACTGTCTCTAACGATAATGCTTAATAATTAATTCACTGAATTCTATTATTTGCTTAGTCACCCTAATATGTTGACCCTCGGTGCATTCTAGGTAAATTAGGTTTTAATGTTACTAATATGTCACATTCGATAGTCTTTTAGGGTTGGTACATGTCACCAAGTTCATTTCCGTGTATACTGCATTTTCTTGTAATTTGCTGGATTCTGGGATACTAGTTTGACCTAGCCGGACGACCTAGTTCCCTTGGTTTTCGTGTTTCAGTCAAAACTAAGAACTTGTAGATCTATGTCTTATGGAACGCGGGGCAAAATTTCAGGTCATTCTGAGTTATGTAGACCAAGTTATGGTCATTTTACTATCGCTGGCCAAATTGCACCAAAATTGGTCACTTTAGGTCATTTTAGGTTCGGCCAGTTTTTGGACCCGAACTTGTGCAAGCTGTTTGACTTGCTTATGGTCATTTATGGGCTTTAGTGTCTTCATAAGACTTTTAGATATGGGTCTTAACTATTCATGGTCAAAATTTCAAGTCAATTGGACCTGTTTTAAGTGAGTTATGGCCTAAAAACTAACTACTGCCCAAATAGTCAATTTTCAGGCCTTATTTGCACTTAATCCGGATTTGGTTATTTTTCAAGCTACCTTGCAAGCAGAATTTTGGCAAGCTTCCTTCATGAAAGTTGGCACATTTTGTGCCTAGTTTCACCTCCAATTGGTCTCATACCAATTGGAACCACACACTTAAAGTTCTAGGCCTAAAACACAAACTGCCTTATTGCATTTCTTTCATACACATCAAGGATCACTTTTAACACTCTCCAAACTCAACATTCAAGCCAATTCTGGTTGTACCATAACCTAAACATAATTCACAACATATTATAGGTCATTTTGGCAGCTTACAATCACATTCAACATACACCATAAAGTACAGAATTTTTCAACTCAATTTACAACAATTCAATCACCTAACCATAACATTTTTCTCATGTCCAACTTCACACCATCATATATACACTCAAACTGCCCTAACATCCAACACAATTCAACATTAATATACCATAAACCAAGCATGAATTCCAGCATTCTTCAAGAGTTAACAACCTGCCGCAATGTTACCTTTACATTCCATTAATTTCCAAGCTTCAATTTTCAATTCACATTTACATATACTAAGTAGACATCACCCAAACAATTTCCTACACAATATACATTTAATCAATCATTTAATTTACCATTTACAAGCAAAAATAAACTGCCTTCAAAGTGTTTTCATGGCTGCCAAAAGTACACATCCCCATTCAACATCAAACCTCAAAAATTTCTCCATAAATCAAACACCCATAACATCCTTACAAACTTTAACAAAGCAACATTCAAAAACTCAAACTTACCTATTGATGAGGCTTGTTAAATCTTCACTAAACTCCCTTGATTTTGGTATCTACTTCTTCCTTGTGAGGTGGGGATCAAGATTAGTGAAGAAACTTTGGTGTTTGGAGGTGAAATGGAGGAGATGATGAAGCTTGAATCAAATGCGGCAATGGTGGTTTTCAAAGAATTTCATTTCGGCATGGGTAAGGAGAAAGGTTGAAGATGAAGTATAATGGAAGTACACCTGCCCACTTAAGATTAAATTTAATCCATAGTGCTCCACTCACCTTAATTAAAGTACATTATATGTTTTAATTGATAATTACTCCATTTACCCTCCATTTTTGCTATTTACATTAGGTACCACTAAATTAATTTTTTATTATATTTTCCAAGTGTAATATTATTTATATTTAATGGACATTTAGGTCAAAAGACAACTCGGGGTGTCAAATGACCACAATGCCCCTGTTCGGGTTGCATTTCCGATTTTTCGTTAACACCGGGTTTTGTCCGTTTTTCGATTTCTCACTTTTCTTTGTACTAATTATTTAATTTTAATTTAATATTTCTAATGGTATTTGTATTTCAATAGGTGTCTATTTAAGTCCTAAAAATATTTTCTAAGGTTCCCCGCAGTCCAGGGCTAGTCAACGGTCCACGCCGTGACTTCCCGGTGCGGTCACCGATCGCTAGGGTTCTCGGCTCGCTTAACTTGGTTACATTTCTTTGCTATTATTTTTCCTTTGTTTTTCTTGTATTTTCTTTTCTTGTATTTCATTATTTTATGTCTCCTTAATCATAACGAAGTGTAGTTCTGGGAATCCTAGCTGTCCGGACAACACTGGCCACCGGAACAGTAGAACGCACTACCGAACATAGGGGTGTTACATCTTCACTACTTTTAAATGTAGTTCTAGGCATCCTAGCTGTCCGGAAAACACTGGTCACCGGAACAGTAGAACGCACTACCGAACATAGGGGTGTTACAGACATGCTTTAGTGGTATCAGAGCAATGTTTTGAATGAGTTTTGACTTTTGAATTTGAATTATTTTTCTTGATTAGTACAACTGCTCAATGTCATTAACTGATACATATGATTAATTTACATCATGAATAGAACTAATGGAGGGAAATCTCCCTATGTTCTTTGTTCAGGAGATAAATTATCCTATAAGTGAACATGGATGATGGTGATCGCTCAGTTGAGCAGTCAGTGTAACACCCTCCCCTGTAGTAACTCCGTACATTCTACTGTTCCGATGACCAGTGTGGGCCTGGACAGCTAGAACGTCCGGAAAAATATTTAAACTAATGTGAGGAACCATAATTAACTCTAATAGTAATAAAAAAAAATTTAGGAAAAATTTTAGAAATAAAATACAACTAAGTTAAATGAACCGGTGCCCTAGCGATGAGTAACCTAGTGGGAAGTTGCGGTTCTCGCAACTAGGAGCCTTAGACCCAAGGGAAAATTCATAAAATAATTTTTGCGACTCCAGAAAAGGGTCATTGAGGTTCCTATGGCATTAGAATGCCAAGAAAATGCTTAGAAAAATTTTTCAATCGATATAGACAATTTTAGTCTGTTAAGCCAAACTGAGGGCATTTTGGTCATTTCGCCTTTAGAGGTAATTTTTCGCCGACTTGTCCAGTTAATTAAATAATTATTATGACACAAAATGTGAATAAATATTGCTAAAAACTAAATTGAAATTGAGTAGAAAAGAAAAAAAAAAGAAAATAGAATTAAATTAGATTTATGACATAGGATGACATTGAAAAGCTTCCCACCAATTAGAAATTGACAAGCCAATTAAAATGAGATAAAAACAACTAAAATGAAGTAAAAAAAACAAACACATTTTTTGCAATTCTCTTCCCATTTTAGCCGTGTTCCTTCATGTCACTCCTTCCACCATTGTTGATTAAACTTCTCACTAGAATTCCTTGATAAACCACCATAAGATTTTAGTCTTGCTTCACAAAACCTCTTCCTCACACCTTAAACAACATCTAGCTAGCAAAAAGAAGAATGGAAAAAGGGAGATTTGGGAACTTGGAAGAGAGATCAATTGAGGTTAGTAATCAATCTCCTCCCTTTCTTGTTTAATTTATGTTTAATGCCATGAGATAAGTGGAAATTGTAAGAAAAACAAAATAAAATTTATGTATATTCATCCCTACAATTTTGGCAGCTTAGGGATGGTTAGGGTTTGATGAATTTTCTTGAAGCAAAGGGTTTGTGAGCTGCCCTTGACATGAGATGAGTGATTGAACATTTAAGTGCAAGTGTAAGGCAAATGTAATGCATAAATGGAACTTGAAAACTTGGACATTTGAACAATATTAGGGTTTGCTCACGTAATGGTTCATTAACCTTGTAATGGTCAATTAGTGACTATTTGAATGTGTATGATGAGGAAATGAAGTGAGTTGAGGCTTGGCATTTATGTATGGGTGAGCTGCCTTGGCTGACCTGCAGGACTGGGCATGAGTCCAGTAGGTTTGGGCAGCAATAATTGGAGTTGTAGAGGTTCAATTGGTGCAAGGCCAATTGAACATGAAACTAGACACATAATGGTACAACTTTGGTGAAGAAACTATACCCAGAAAACCAAACCAAGTTAACCTAAAGATTGCCCTAATTTGGGTGACCTACATTCTACCTGGGCAAAATGATCAAATGAACGGTATTTATTCATTTGGTCATAACTCAGTGTAGAAAGGTCCAATTGACCTGAAATTTTACTAGAAGAAAGACATAGACCTAAAACTTTCATGAAGAACACAAATCCAAATTCTAAACATAACCTAGTCAAATTGCCAACCAAACTTAGCTTACCAAATCTGGCAGAATCAGTTTTGCCCAGAATTTTGGATTCTGTCCAATCCGGCTAGTTATGGTGTTTAGGCCATAAATTGAGCTACAAAACTCCAAATGGAGGGATTCAAAAAAGGAAATGTAACTAGACAAAATAAGGAGCAACTTTCATGAAGACAATTTTGCCAAATTCCTATTATAAAAATGACCAATAGAACAGTAAACACAAGGCTTGAAATCTGAAAATTTTGAACAACTAGCACTAAGCTTAGAAATGGTATTGGCAACTAATACCAACAATTTTAGAATGCAAAATGTGGTATGTTGGGAGTATTAGAACCAATGTACATATGGTCTATGCAAAAGTCAACATTTTAGTTGACTAATGAAATGAATAGGAACACCTATACTTAAATTTCAAGAATTGTAAAGTTTAAAAGTGTAACATGCCCTAGCACACCTAGCAAGATTGGTTTGGATAGGTTGGCATGCCAATAGGGTTCAGTTAGCAATACTACACATGGCATTATACCATTATGTGATTTCATGGCTTTTAGCCATTCTGACATTGTATTGAGATGTGGCCTTGTGCCTAATGTTATTACAGCTTATTAGCTGTTCTGTTGCACACCGAGAGACACACATGTGACCGATGGTGTGACAGCCCGAGGTACTTGATACCCAGTACCAGTTTACCTGTTTATCTAGTCCAGTCATCCAGTATAGGTTACTTTGACAACAAAAAATGAAAGTTGATAAATTTAATGAAATAATGAATATAACAAGTACCAAATAAATAAGATTACCAATAATTATCAAAAATTTGTCTGCATGAGACATCAATACACTCATTGCATATTTATTTTTTTATTAGTTCTTTTTATTTTATTATTGGCACTACTAAGCATTATTGCTTAACGTGTCGCTTTTTGCCACGCGTATGTTCTGGAGAGACAGGTAGAGAGCCCAGCAGACCACAGACTGGGTGAGGTCACAAATCTGCCTAGCATCAGAGTCACCTCTCATCTACAGTGCATCAGTGGTAGGACCTTTAGGTCTCTTTTGAAATTATGTTTTTGCATTTTGTATTAGGAAGTAGTTTGTGATTTATAAATTATGAACTCATGTAAATAGTAAATTTATGTAATCATATGTTGATGTACATATTTTGAAGAATTTTATTAATTAATATAATTTGAGAATATCTTCATGAAATTTTAGTTGATTTTGAATTTGAATGAAATTGTGGACTAATGTTGAGAACTTGAAATGATTGCTAATGTTGAGACCATGTTGATGGTTATTGGAGTTTGAGAATGATTGGAAATGATTATTGGAAGTGTTTTTCACAGGTTTCGAAGAATTATTTTCTTCATTTTTAGCCAGTACTCTGCCAGATTTTCTATAAAATTTTCAGAACCTCAAATAAATTATAATTTCAATAAATGACTTAAATGAATTATATTTCATAAATTGTACTTCATAACTATGAAAAAAATAAATTAGGAAGAATAAAAAAATGATTGAATTAAAATAGGGTGTTCCGGTACACTGCGTGGTATATCTTGCTCGGCTACACTGTAGATGGGTAAGGAGTGTCACATTTAGTGGTATCGGAGCATGGTTTAGGCGTTTCTGGGCCTAGATTGAGTCCATACCATGCATTGCATTTGTAAGAGTCGAGGTGACACTAATGCAGATCTGTTGTCTTTATTAAATAGAATATGGACCCTTCATCTTAAAGGGCAGTTGAGGAGGAAGTGGAGAGTCATGCTCCACCTACGAGGCTGAGGCGGGGTAGGGAGAGAACTGCTCGCTTGACTCCAGTGAGCACCTTTCGACCTCCATAGGCCATGTTTCAGCAAATGGCTGAGTTCTTCAGACAAATGGCTAGGGTAATGCCACCACCAGCACCACCTCCACAGCAGAAATCACATTTGGAAATACTGAGAAAATTTGGAGCAGTGAATTTCTTTGGCAAGAGAGAAGATGATTTTATTACAGTCGAAAACTGGTTGAACAGAACCAGTAGAGTTTAAAACAACTCCACTGCATTCTAGAGCAAAACCTAAAAGCTGCTGTATCTCTATTGCAAGATGATGCATATGAATGGTGGGATACGGTGTCCAGTGAAGTACAGCCAGAAGAAATAACTTGGAATTTCTTCCTCTCAGAATTCAAGAAGAAGTATGTGGGTAGTGTATACCTAGAAGAGAGAAGAAGAGAATTCATTAACATGAGGCAGGGACAGCTGACAGTGGCCGAGTATGAAAAGGAATTTATCAGACTGAGCCACTACGGAAGGGAGATAGTCCCTAATGAAGCCGAAAGGTGTAAGAGATTTGAAGAGGGATTAAATGACAACATAAAGATCATGATTACTATCTTGGGAATCACAGACTTCACCAAGTTAGTGCAAACTGCTATAAAAGTTGAAAAAGTAAGAATAAGTGAGCAGACCAGAAGAGAGAGACAGCAAAAGAGGGGCCCGGGTCAGTCTAGTTCATCTCCTGCACTAGGAAAGAAGTTCAAAGGTCCACCTGTATAGAGTTCAAGTCAACCTCAAGGTCAGGGTCAGTCTCAGGGGCCTAGGCCATAGTTCACCCCTAGGAGAGGTTAGTCTACACCATCAATGGGCAGCTCTCCAGGGATAGGGTTCAGGGGACCAGCCCCAGCATCTTCTACATATCCACATTGCCTGAAGTGGAATAGGGGGGAGTGCTGAAGAGTGACTAGTGCCTGCTTAAGGTGTGGGTCGACAGAGCATCAGTTGAGGAACTGTCCAAGCAGAACTGCTACAACTACTCCAACACAAGCAGACAGACCTGCTCCTGCACCACAAAGGGGTAGAAAATCTGGAAAATCTAAGGTAGTGGGACCATCACAGAGGCCTACATCTGAGCTAGCAGAGAGGCCTGAGGGCAGAGCACCTGCCAGAGCCTATGCCATAAGAGCTCAGGAGGAGCAAGATGCCCCGGACATCTCAGGGGTACGTTCTCCCTCTACAATACATCTGTGCATGCATTGGTGGATCCAAGATCCACTCATTCATACATCTACATCAACCTACCTGTAGAAAAAGGGATACTAGTAGGGGAGAGTGACCAAGACATCCTGGTCACTAATCCATTGGGCCACAGTGTACTGGTGAACAAAGTGTGCAAGGGTTGCCCATTAAGGATTTAGGGGTATGAATTCTTGGCAGACCTGATTGAGTTGCCTTTCCATGAGTTTGACGTGATTTTAGGAATAAAATGGTTGTCATGTCATCAGGCAATGGTTGATTGTAAATTGAAGAGAATTTCCTTGAAAACTCCTAAGGGTAATGAGATCACAGTTGTGGGGGAAAGGACAGATTTCTTGTTCAATGTCATCTCAGCCACAGTTGCAAGAAAACTGATGAGAAAAGGTTGTGAAGCTTACCTAGCACATGTGGTGGATACTAGGCAGGCTAAGCCAGATCTGTGTGACATACCCACAGTAAGAGACTTCCCAGATGTGTTTCCTGAAGAATTGCCTGGCTTACCGCCAGAAAGGGAAGTCAAATTTGCTATTGAGATACTGTAGGGTACAACACCATTCTCTATTGCTCCTTATAGGATGGCACCCATAGAATTAAAGGAACTGAAAATTTAGTTACAGGAGTTTCTGGATAAGGGGTTCATACGCCCCAGTGTGTCACCATGGGGAGCTCCAGTGCTATTTGTGAAAAAGAAAGATGGGACTTTGAGGTTGTGCATCGATTACCGGCAATTGAATAAAGTGACAGTGAAGAACTAATATCTGTTGCCTAGAATTGACGGTCTGTTTGATCAGTTGAAGGGAGCAGCAGTATTTTCCAGAATTGATCTTAGATGAGGGTATCATCAGTTGAGGGTAAAGGATGCAGATGTGCCAAAAACTGCATTCAAGACCCGGTATGGGCATTATGAGTTTCTTGTGATGCCCTTTGGCCTAACAAATGCACCAGCATCATTCATGGACCTTATGAACTATATCTTCTATCCATACCTGGATCGGTTCGTAGTGGTCTTTATTGATGATATTTTGGTGTATTCCAAGACCAGTGAAGAACATGATCAGCATTTGAGGACTATTCTGCAAACCCTGAAAGAAAAGAAACTGTATGTTAAGTTGTCCAAGTGTGACTTTTGGTTGAATGAGATTGCGTTCCTTGGACACATAGTGTCAGCCGATGGGATTAGAGTGGATCCCAAGAAAATAAAAGCAGTGATGGAATGGAAGCCTCCCAGGAATACAACTGAGGTCAGAAGTTTCTTGGGGCTAGCTGGGTATTACAGTAGATTTGTGAAGGGATTTTCCTTAATAGCTGCTCCAATGACTAAGTTGTTACACAAGAATGTCAGATTTGACTGGAATAACAAGTGTCAGACCAGTTTTAAGAAGTTGAAGGCTATGTTGATAGAGGCACCAGTGCTAACACAGCCAGTGTCGGGAAAGGACTTTGTGGTCTACAGTGATGCCTCTCATAATGGGTTAGGATGTGTATTGATGCAAGAGGGGAAGGTGGTCGCTTATGCCTCCAAGCAGCTAAGGCCACATGAACAGAATTACCCTACCTATGATCTAGAACTTGTAGCAATTATCTTCGCACTGAAGATATAGAGGCATTACTTGTATGATGAAAAGTGATACATTTACAAAGACCATAAGAGTCTGAAATACTTGCCAACCCAGAAGGAACTCAACCTCAGACAAAGGCGATGGATTGAGTTCCTGAAGGACTATGATTGTGTGATTGACTATCATCCTGGGAGGCAAATGTAGTTACTGATGCTTTGAGCAGAAAATCCATCACAGCTTTGAGATCATTAAATGCCCGTCTATCTTTGGCTCGAGATGGAGCTGTTTTGGCTGAGTTGCAAGTGAGGCCAAACCTGTTACAGCAGATTTTAGATGGGCAGAAGGTAGATGAGAAGCTAAAGGCTATTATGAGAAAAATCCTAGAAGGGAAAGAAAATGACTATGAAGTGAAAATAGATGGGTGTCTGTACTACAAAGGAAGGTTATGTGTACCAGATGATGGGGAATTGAAGGCCAGTATTCTAAAGGAGGCAGACACTAGTGTTTATGCTATGCACCCAGGAAGTACAAAAATGTATCATGATCTGAAACTTCAGTATTGGTGGCCTGGTATGAAGAAGGACATAGCTGACTATGTGACTAAATGCTTAACATGTCAACAAGTCAAGGTAGAACATTAAGTTCCATTGAGTTTGCTACAGCCTATACGCATACCTGAATGGAAATGGGATCGGGTCACCATGGATTTTATAAGTGGTCTACCTCTAACCTAGAAGAAGCATGATGCAGTATGGGTGATAGTAGATAGATTGACGAAGTCAGCACACTCTCTGCCAGTAAGGACTGACTACTCATTAGAGAAGTTAGCAGAATTATATATCAGTGAGATAGTTAGACTGCATGGAATTCCACTTTCCATCATATCTGATTGAGACCCAAGGTTTACATTAAGATTTTAGAAGAAGTTGCATGAATCTTTGGGTACACAACTCCACTTCAGCACAGCTTTCCATCCTCAGACAGATGGGCAATCAGAAAGAGTAATCTAGGTAAACAATTGAAACCAATTGAACTAATACAAATATTGAACTGAAATGATAATAATAACATGAAATATATGTCAGGTCCTTGAGGATATGCTGAGGAGTTCTGTCATTGAGTTTGAGGGAAGTTGGGATAGATATCTCCCACTGGCAGAATTTGCATACAACAACAGCTATCAAGCTAGCATCCAAATGGCCCCATATGAAGCACTGTATGGGAGGAAATGTAAAATTCCAGTGTGTTGGACTGAATTGGGTGAAGATAAATTGGTAGGGCCAGACCTGGTGAAACAGATTGAGGAGAAAGTAAAGCTAATCAAAGCCAATCTGAAGGTTACCTCAGACAGACAGAAATCCTATGCCTACCTGAAGAGAAAAGAAATAGAATATGTGGTTGGCGACAAAGTATTCCTGAAGGTGTCACCATGGAAGAAGGTACTGAGGTTTGGAAGAAAAGGTAAGTTAAGCCCTAGGTTCATTGGCAGATATGAAGTCATTGAACGTGTGGGTCCAGTGGCCTACATACTAGCTTTACCACTAGAGCTGGACAAGATCCACAATGTGTTCCATATGTCTATGCTAAGAAAATACTGCTCAGATCCTTCACATGTCATCTCCATGGAGAAATTAAAGTACAACCGGATTTGACATATGAAGAAGAACCCATACGGATCCTGGCTCGGGAAGTGAAAGAGTTGAGGAATAAGCAAATTCCACTGGTGAAAGTGCTTTGGAGGCACCACAACACCGAGGAGGCAACTTGGGAAACTGAAGAGACGATGAGGCAACAGTTTCCTCAACTATTTGCATCAGGTAAATTTCGAGGACGAAATTTAAATTAGAGGGGAAGAGTTGTAACACCCTCCCTGTAGCAACTCCGTACATTCTGTTGTTCCGGTAACCAGTGTAGGTCTGGACAGCTAAAATGTCAGAAAAAATATTTAAACTATAGTGAGGAACTATAATTAACTCAAATATTAATAAGAAAAATTTAGGAAAAATTTTAGAAATAAAATACAACTAAGTTAAATGAGCCGGTGCCCTAGCGATGGGTAACCTAGTGGGAAGTTGCGGTTTTCGCAACTAGGAGCCCTAGACCTGAGGAAAAATTCATAAAATAATTTTTGGGACTCCAAAGAAGGGTCATTGAGGTTCATATGGCATTAGAATGCCAAGAAAATGCTTAGAAAAATTTTTCAATCGGTACAGCCAAAGGGAAGGCATTTTGGTCATTTCGCCTTCAGAGCTGATTTTTGGCCGACTTGTCCAGTTAATGAAATAATTATTATGACACAAAATGTTAATAAATATTGCTAAAAATTAAATTGAAATTTAGTAGAAAAGGAAAGAAAAAGAAAATGGAATTAAAATAGATTTATGACATAGGATGACATCATTAAAAAGCTTCCCATCAATTAGAAATTGACAAGCCAATTAAAATGAGATAAATACAACTAAAATGAAGTAAAAAACAAACACATTTTCTGCAATTCTCTTCCCATTTCAGCCGTGTTCCTTCATGTCACTCCTTCCACCATTGTTGATCAAACTTTTCACTAGAATTCCTTGATAAACCACCATAAGATTTTAGTCTTGCTACACAAAACCTCTTCCTCACACCTTAAACAACATATAGGTAGCAAAAAGAAGAAGGAAAAAGGGAGATTTGGGAACTTGGAGGAGAGATCAATTGAGGTTAGTGACCAATCTCCTCCCTTTCTTGTTTAATTCATGTTTAATGCCATGAGATAAGTGAAAATTGTAAGAAAAACAAAAAAAAATTTATGTATATTCATCCCTACAATTTTGGTAGCTTAGGGATGGTTAGGGTTTGATGAATTTTCTTGAAGCAAAGGGTTTATGAGTTGCCCTTGACATGAGATGAGTGATTGAATATTTAAGTGCAAGTGTAAGGCAAGTGTAATGCATAAATGGAACTTGAAAACTTGGACATTTGAACAATATTAGGGTTTGCTCATGTAATGGTTTATTAACCTTATAATGGTCAATTAGTGACCATTTGAATGTGTATGATGAGGAAATGACGTAAGTTGAGGCTTGGCATTTGTGTATGGGTGAGCTGCCTTGGCTAACCTGCAAGACTGGGCATGAGTCCAGCAGGTTTGGGCAGTAATAATTGGAGTTGTAGAGGTTCAATTGGTGCAAGGCCAATTGGACATAAAACTAGACACATAATGTCACAACTTTGGTGAAGAAACCATGCCCAGAAAACCAAACCAAGTTGACCTAAAGATTGCCCTAATCCCGGTGACCTGCATTCCGCCTGGGCAAAATGATGAAATAAACAGTATTTATTCGTTTAGTCATAACTCAGTGTAGAAAGGTCCAATTGACCTAAAATTTTACCATCAGAATGCTGAGACATAGACCTAAAACTTTCATGAAGAACACAAATCCAAATTTTGATCGTAACCTAGTCAAATTGCCAACCAAACTTAGGTTACCAAATATGGTAGAACCAGTTTTGCCCAGAATTTTGGATTCTGTCCAATCCGGCCAGTTATGGTTTTTAGGCCATAACTTGAGCTACAAAACTCCAAATGGAGTGATTCAGAAAAGGAAATGTAACTAGACAAAATAAGGAAAAACTTTCATGAAGATAATTTTGCCAAATTCCTACTATAAAAATGAACAATGGAACAGTAAACACAAGGCTTGAAATCTGAAAATTTTGAACAACCAGCACTAAGCTTAGAAATGGTATTGGTAACCAATACCAACAATTTTAGAATGCAAAATGTGGTATGTTGGGAGTATTAGAACCAATCTACCTATGGTCTATGCAAAAGTCAACATTTTAGTTGAGTAATGAAATGAATAGTAACACCTAAACTTAAATTTCAAGAATTGTAATGTTTAAAAGTGTAACATGCCCTAGTACACCTAGCAAGAATGGTTTTGATAGGTTGGCATGCCAATAGGGTTCAATTAGCAATACTGCACATGGCATTATGCCATTCTGTGATTTCATGGCTTTTAGCCATTCTGACATTATGTTGAGATGTGGCCTTGTGCCTAATGTTATTACAGCTTATTAGCTGTTCTGTTGCACACTGAGAGACACACATGTGACCGATGGTGTGACGGCCCGAGGTACTTAATACCCAGTACCAATTTACTCGTTTATCAAGTCCAATCATCTAGTATAGGTTATTTGGGCAACCAAAAATGAAAGTTGATAAATTTAATGAAATAATGAATATAACAAGTACCAAATAAATAAGATTACCAATAATTATCAAAAATTTGTCTGCATGAGACATGAATACACTCACTGCATATTTATTTTTTTTATTAGTTCTTTTTATTTTATTATTGGCACCACTAAGCATTATTGCTTAGCGCGTTGCTTTTTGCCACGCGTAAGTTCTAGAGAGACAACCTAGAAGACCACAGACTAGGTGAGGTCACAGATCTACCTAGTGTCAGAGTCACCTCTCATCTACAGTGCATTAGTGGTAGGACCTTTAGGTCCCTTTTGAAATTATGTTTTTGCATTTTGTATTAGGTAGTAGTTTGTAATTTGTAAATTATGAACTCATGTAAATAGTAAATTTATGTAATCATATGTTGATGTACATATTTTGAAGAATTTTGTTAATTAATATAATTTGAGAATATCTTCATAAAATTTTAGTTGATTTTGAATTTGAATGAAATTGTGGATTAATGTTGAGAACTTGAAATGATTGCTAATGTTGAGGCCATATTGATGGTTATTGGAGTTTGAGAATGATTGGAAATGATTATTGGAAGTGTTTTTCACAGGTTCCGAAGAACTGTTTTCTCCATTTTTAGCCGGTACTCTACCGGATTTTCTATAAAATTTTCGGAACTTCAAATAAATTATAATTTCAATAAATGACTTAAATGAATTATATTTCATAAATTGTACTTCATAACTATGAAAAAAATAAATTAGAAAGAATAAAAAATGATTGAATTAAAATAAGGTGTTCCGGTATACTGTGTGGCATATCTTGCTCGGCTACACTGTAGACAGGTAAGGGGTGTCACAGTTAGTGGCAGCTAAGGAACAGGGTGAGGCCCCGGCTCCCCAAAATGCTGGAGGGTTAGCTGCACCAATTCCACCAATGCAACAATTCCCTACCCAATTTGCTTAACAAATGGCAGTTTTATTTCAGCAAATGGCTGGAAATATGCAAGCTCAAGCCCTATTGCAAGTGCCAACAATGCAACAACCCCCCCTGCTCGACAGTATGATAAATTAATTAAATTTGGGCCACTGAATTCAAGGGCACAGTAGACTTTCTAGAAGCCGAACAATGGTTGGAAAGGATGGAGCAGGTATTTAAGAAGCAATATTGTAAGGATGACCTGAAATTCAAATACTCAGTCTCATTACTGCAAGGGGATGCATACAAATGGTAGAAAACGATCGCCAACAGTTTGGTGGAGCCTCCTATCCTAACCTAGGATGACTTCCTCAGAGAATTCCGACAGGAGTATGTCCCAGACACATATGTTGATATGAAGCTTCAAGAGTTTTTGAGTTTTAAGCAAGGGAATAGATCAGTGGCTGAATATGAGAGAGATTTTTCCTGCTTAAGTCACTATGCGTGGAACTTTCTTACTATGAGCAGAGACTGATGCAAGTGATTTGAGGTTGGTCTAAAGCCCAGTTTGAGGATGCAAGTAGTGGGATTCAGACATGAACATTTCTCCGAGCTGATATCTCAAGCATTGGAACTAGAAAGAATTGAAATGGAAGGAACACTTAAAAATAGTTCAGAAGAGAGAGAGAAAACTGGAAAGATTACTAAGCAAGCTCCTGAAAGTGGGTCAGGAAAGCGAAAGCACTTTGGAGGCTCTAGTTCACGCAAGTCTAGTAGAGGTAGATCTTCAGGACAGAGACCACCCCGACTTAACCAAGAGACATCCAGAGGAACAGCTTCAGTCCGTATATGTGAAACTTGTGGAAGAATACACAGAGGGGTTTGTTATTAAGCCATTGGAGCCTGTTATAACTATGGTGGGGCTGGACATTTTGCCAGGGACTACGCTAGTGCCCGCAGATCTGGGCCACCTATTACAGCTGAAGGTTTAGTTTAGAGTTCTACCCCCAGAGGTTCACAGACTATTAGCAGAGGCTGAGGCAAAGGCAGGGGTAATACTTTTGGCAGTCAGGCCACAGTAAATCAGCCTGAGCAGAGTGGTGCTCTGGCGAGGTTATACACCATGAGGCAGCGAGAAGAGGCTAAAATTTCTGATATAGTTGTCGATACTTGATCATGATGTGTTTGTGCTGTTTGATCTGGGTTCCACCCATTCTTATGTTAGTGCTAGCATCATTGGTTATCTTGTGGTCCCTTACGTGAAAATGGATTTTGAGGTGCGAGTAACTAGTCCGCTAGGACAAGAGGTCAGGGTCAATAGAATGTATAAGGATTGTCCTTTGGTGATCCAAGGACACATCTTTTGTCACACCTTACCTCTCTGTAAGGTATAACATGATCCCGTTGTATACCTAATGAATTACCAAACTTCACCTATGAATAACCCATTAAATATACTACAAGGGATTTTAAAATAATTTTCTTACTTTTTGAAGGTAGTGAGCATTTCTAGCAGGTATTAAAAACGTTTAATTGAAGTTTAAAAGTTAGGAAATTTTTTTTTGACCATTTTTATTTTTGCGCAAATTTTGTAAAAATTTCGGCAGAGTACCGGCTGTAATTGAGAAAAACCAAAATTTTTGACCTGTAGAAAAGCACTTCTTATAATTCACTTCATCAAAATCAACCACTATCACAACTCAAATCAACACAATTTTTCTCAACTCCATAATTTAATTCAATTCTCAACTCAATTATTTTCAAACTAATACTAAAGAATTTCATTCACATTCCATTAAAGAAAAATTGATTTACATTTATCGGCCTAAATTTACATCGGAAAATCTAAAATAATATTATTACAAGTTCTGTACAACTGCTCAAGACCAATTTACAACATGTACATACAGTCATATTGTCACACCTTACCCCTTTGTAAGGCATAACATGATCTCGTAGAATACCTAATGAACTACCGAACTTCACCTACCGATAACTCATTAAGTACCCTATAAGGAATTTTGAAATAATTTTCTTACTTTTGATAAATGGTGAGCATTTTCTAATAGGTATTAAAATCATTTAATTAAAGTTGAAAACTAGTTAACATTTTTAGCCCATTTTATTTTTCCGTAAATTTTATAAAAATTTCGGCATAGTGCCGTCTGTATTTTGAGAAAATAGTTCTTCAAATACTTGAAAAAAAGCACTTCCAATAATTTTTCTCAACAACTTCTTCAAATTCACAATCAATTCCAACCAATTTCTTAAGTTTCAAAATTCAACAATCCTCAAGATATTGTCAATCAATTTTATACATTCATATTTCATTAAAGATAAATAATTTATATATACATCATACTAAAATTTACATTAAGAAAACCCAAACTAAAATTTATTTCAAATTTTATACAAATTTTATATAAGTTGCTCAAGACCAATTTTACATATCCACACATTTATGTACATTACATACATCAAAATAAATTTTTACAATCAGGGTACAAAATATACTCGATATAACTTCAAGTAGGTAGCTCATCTATCCTCAGCAGCTTAATCTGCTGCTTCTCTAGTCTCTATATCTGCGACAGCAATAACAGCTATCGCTGAGTACTAGGACTCAGTGGTGCACAACATACTAAAACAATCTTTATGCAGAATTTAAATCACATTTATTAAAAAATTGGACTGAATATGAGAATTAAATACAAAACATGAATTATGAGATTTTAATCCAAACAAGTTCATTTCGAAGTATCAAAACACATTTTATAAAACCCACAGTTATATCATGCCATTTGAAACAAATATAATCTCAATAGTCAGAGGCTAAAGAGAAGTCACATCACAAGGCTAGCTAGCTCAAATATATGGATATCCATTCAATTTCTTCTTCTACTGGCACACACCTCAACACTTCAGCTAGAGAAGGAATCAAAATTCGAAACTGATTACCCCCACTAGTCATGCTAGTGAGGTGTTCAAATATATGGTCATGACACTGTGGTTTCAAAACTTATCTTAACAATTTGCTAAACATTGCCATTTCAAATATACACAATTAACTTTCAACAATTTAAATCAAAAGCATCATAAGAATATCATAATTCAATATTTCACATTATTCAAAACAATATGCAGAAGATAATTTACAAAAATTATACGTTGTGCATAAACCTTAAACGAGTCGCCTCTTGGCCTTGACTTGACTCATCGGGTTCTTTCCCGGTGTTCTTTTCCATTGAAACACACAGTTTAATAGTGTTTCAGTATCATAACTCATCATTAGTCCAAAAATAAATTCACATTCACTTATACCTAGCTCTAATGTGCTAATCTTGACGTTCTTTAATTTTTGTGTTTCGGGTTACTATTCACTACACTATTCAAGTCAATTTGTTGACTTTCTAAGGCTTAATAGGTATGGGAATTCCAACTTCACCCACATACTACATTTTGGTAACCAAATTTGTTGGTTTTGGTTATTTACTCAAAATTTGTTGGTTTTGGTTGTTTACTCAAATTCTAAGTCTTTTAGGAAAATTTGCAAATTTTCAATTTTGGTATCTTAAGTTGCACTATTCTATTGGTCATTTTTCTATTAGAATTTGGAAAAACTTTCTTCATAGAAAATGTTCCCTATTTTCTTAAGTTTATTCTCCTTTTTGAATCACTCCAATTGGAGTTTTGTAACTCAAGTTATAGCCATTTGAACTATAGCTGCCGGATTGGACTTAACCTAGAATTTTTGGGCAAATTCGAAAGGGGGGGAGAAAGGTCCCTTAGGCAAATCCTACATCGGCAAAGTACGGAGATGGTCTTGGATTCAAAAAATAATGATATATAAGATGGGGAAACTAATCACTAGAGGCGCCTTTTGGTAGAATGGCCTCGAGAGTTGGAAGAACTCTAGGGTTAAGCGTGCTCGCTTGAGAGAAATCATAGGATGGGTGACCTCCTGGGAAGTTCTCCATTTCACCAATGGGACAAAACCGTGAGGCTTATGGCCAAAGAGGATAATTCCACTAGTGGTTGGAGCCCAATCGTTACAATTGGCATCAGAGCCGCTCGCATGTCCTCTTGGGCGATGGTGGGGCAAACCTTAGTGAGGACGCTGAGTCCCGAAAGGGGGGGAGAAAGGTCCCTTAGGCAAATCCCACATCGGTAAAGTACGAAGATGGTCTTGGATTCAAAAAGTAATGATATATAAGATGGAGGAACTAATCACTAGAGGCGCCTTTTGGTAGAATGGCCTGGAGAGTTGGAAGAACTTTAGGGTTAAGCATGCTCGCTTGAGAGAAATCCTAGGATGGGTGACCTCTTGGGAAGTTCTCCATTCCACCAATGGGATAAAACTGTGAGGCTTATGGCCAAAGCGGACAATTTCTCTAGTGGTTGGAGCCCGATCGTTACACATATACATTAAAATATATATGTATAAAGGGTATAATTTAATATCCGACAAAATCTCAAAGTGTAGCACAGTAGTCCTTAGCAGTTCACTCGGCTACTTTACTAGTCTCTCTACCTGCGACAGCAATAAAAAGCCATCGCTGAGTACATTGACTCAATGGTGCACAATATAACGAAAATGCTAATTTATTCATATATTAAATCACAATTATTCTAAATGCCATGCTGAAATCATTAAACAGATACAAAATACAATTTACAATTTTAGGTAAAGAATTTCTCACTTCTGAAGTCACTAAAAAATTTTTATAAATTCACACAGTCATGTCATACCATCAATATATTATTCATCTCAACAGCCAAAGGCTTATGAGGAATACCAAGGCTAGCTAGCTCAAACTATGGGTACCCATTCAAATTTCTTCCTCTACTGGCACACAGCACAATACTTGAGCTAGAGAGGAAATACAAAACTAATTCCTCCCCCTAGTCTAGCTAGTGAGGCATTCAAACATTTGGTCATGACACTGTGGTTTCAAACTATTTTAACAATTTTCTAAACATTAATTTGCAAATCAAACACATACAATTTATTTTTCCAATAGTTTAGGTCAATAGCATATTGTTTCTTTCAATCAAAATTTTCAATAAAAATAAGTCACAATTTAATTGTCACAATCCATTTCACACAATTTGCAAAAGAAATTTAAAGACAGTTTTTATGTTGTGCACAAAACTTGTACGAGTTGCCTCTTAGCCTTGACTCGATGTTTCCTTTCCTTTCTTAGTAACCTTTTCAACTGAAACACACAATTTGCAGTGTTGTAGTATCATAACTTATAATAAATCCATTAAATAAATTCATGTCTACTAAATTGTAGCCCTAATATGCTTAAATTAACGTTCTTTGAAATTTGCATTTTGGGGTTACTATTTATGATACTATTCAAGTCAAAATGTTGACTTTCTCATGTTTAATAGGTATGTGAATTCCAATTACACTCACATACCATATTTTGAGTGTCTAATTTGTTGGTCTTGGTTGCCATTTCAATTTCTAACTCTCCTAAGAGAAATTGCCATTTTTTAGTTTTGGATCCCCTGTTTTGCACTGTTCCATTGGTTTGGTTATTGTGGGAATTTAGCTAAGTGTCCTTCATCAAGGTTGTTTCTTATTGTCTTATCTTTAATTCCCTTTTTGAATCACTCCATTTGGAGTTTTTTAACCCATGTTATGGTCATTTTTCTAAGACTGGCCAGATTGGTTTTTAACCTAGAATTCTGGGTAACTTTTAGGTCTGGTAGTTTTAAGATACCAACTTTGGTTGGCAATCTCACTTGGTTATGGGTAGAATTTGGGCCATTGTTCTCCATGAAAGTTATAGTGCTATTTCATGGCTTTCCAATGCCATAAAAATCAGGTTATGTGGACCTGTCTAGGCCAAGTTATGGCCACATTACCCGGATTTGACCTAATTGTTCACTATCTCAATGTCATTT
This sequence comes from Hevea brasiliensis, assembly GCF_030052815.1. Classification (NCBI taxonomy): domain Eukaryota; kingdom Viridiplantae; phylum Streptophyta; class Magnoliopsida; order Malpighiales; family Euphorbiaceae; genus Hevea; species Hevea brasiliensis. Next base: position 37,970,423 of record NC_079494.1, on the reverse strand, counting down.
TTTGGGCATAGTTTCCAAATAAAAATTGTTCCATTATGTGTTTGTTTTCATTCCCAACTAGCCTCATACCAATTGGGTTGGTAAAAATTCAGTTTTGATGCCTGAAAGGGACCTAGGTCAAATTGCCAGATTGGGACCCCTAACCAATCCAAATTGTATTTTGTTTCCACTCATTCCGACACATCACAATTGGTCCCAATTGACCATTTTTAATCTCAATTAGGGTCAATTGCATTAGTTGACCATTTCCTATAATTTTTCTCTCAATTTCAAGAATTCAAAAACTCTAATTTACACAATTAATTCAATTAATGAAATTAAAGTACATAATCAACATCTATACACTTAATTCAACTTCTCTAACACTTTAATTCCATCAAATTCAAGCAATTTCTACTCCCCTTAAAACTGGCCAAAAATCCCACTTAGTCCTCCCATGATGGTTTTGTTTGAATTTAGGTTAAATTCTAAGCTAATTGAACTAAAAACATAAGTATTAAACTAAAATTGCAATTTAAATCACTAAACTCAATCTTTGATTTCCAATCCTTCAATTCTTCCCTTTTCTCCTTTCTTTTTCTTCTTCAATTTTCTTTTCTAGTTGAGATAGCAAGGTTTTATGGGGTAATTTTGGGGAATTTAGGGTTAACTTGTGGAATTAAAAGCTTGGATCAAGCTTTAATGGAAGAAAAACTATGGAGATGGCAATGGTGAGGTTCGGCCGGCTGGTTGGGAGAGAAAGGAGAGTGAATTTCTTTAAATTTCTTTTGTTTTTTATGTGTATTTAAGCTAAATTTGACTTGGTCAAAAAAATTTGGGAAAAGAAAATCTAATTTTGACACCATATGTGATGTCATTTAAGTGATGCAATAATTCAATTTTCATTCTTTTTCTTTTTCCTTAATTTTTCAATAGTTCTTTAATTTAATTCACTATTCCAAAATTTTCATTTCTCCAATTTTATTGGACAGTTAGGTCATGAGTCACTTCTAGGGGTGAATTAACCAATTTGCCCCTCACCGGTTTGATCCGGTTTGCACATAATCCAGTGTTTCTTCCAGAACCCTGACCTAATTATTTGACCTGCTTATCAACCCTTTTCTGTGATTTTCTCTTTTCCATTACCTTCACAATAGTTGTGACACCCCTTACCCGTCTACAGTGTAGCCGAGCAAGTTATGCCACTCAGTGTGTCGGAACACCAATTCATGTTTCAATTTCAATTAATCTCTTTTAATTCATTTATTTATAATTTTTGATAAATCTAAATTTTTTCGCAAATTTTATAAAAAATCTGGCAGAGTGCCGGCTATAAATTGGAAAAACAGTTCTTTTGAACCTGTTAAAAACACTCCCAATAATATCATCACATTATTCTCAATCAACCTCCAATATATTCTCAACAATTTCTCAATTCACTTCAGTATCTCAAAATTCAATTCAATTCAAAACACAGTCAACTCAATGAAAAATGCTCAATTTATTACTGAACATATTTCATAGATACTTACATCAAAAGCATAATTACATGAATTTATAATATACATTACAGAAGGTTACAAAATACAAAATATCAAAATATCAAAATATCAAAATATCAAAATATCCAAAATGTCAAAAGTGGCCTAATGTCCTACCAAATGCACTGCAATGTGAGGTGACTCCGAACTCTGAGTGCAGATATGAAGGCTCACCTCAGATGAGGCTCTTTGGACTCCTGACTATGTCTCCAGTACCTGCGCGTGGCAAAAGCGACGCGCTAAGCAATTCTGCTTAGTGGTAACAATATAAAATAAAATAAAATAAAATAAAAATAAAAATAAAAATAGAGAATGTATGTTTACATTTCTGGGTAGACTTAATTTCTGATACTTATTGCAGTATTATTCGATTTAAGTTTGATAATATTTATTAACATTGCCCGAGTAACCTATACTAGTCGACTAGACTGGATAAACAGGTAAACTGGTACTGGGTACTAAGTACCTTGGACCATCACACCATCGGTCACATTGTGTCTCCCAATGTGCAACAGAACAACTAATAAGCTGTAACATCCTCATTTTCGTAGTCTGTACATTCTACTGTTCTGACAGCTAATGTCTGTCCCGGAAAGTCGGAATGTTTGGAACTACACTTCGGTGATAATGAACAGACATATAATGATGAAATAAATAAGAAGAAAATGCAAGAAAAATCAAAGACAAATGAAAGAGAGAAAATGAAGCTAAGTTAAACGAGCTGGCACCGCAGCGATGGGTGACCGCACTGGGAAGGCCGTTGCCGACCCCAGGACTGCGGGGAACCCTCAGAATTTAATTCTGGGACATAAGTAAAGGTCTATTGAAATATAATTGACACTAGAATTATTAAAGAAAAATTAATAAATTAGTACAAAGAAAAAATGAAAAAATCGAGAAACAGACAAAAATCGGTGTTACTGAAAAATCGGGAATATAACTCGAAGTGGGGTATTTTGGTCAATTGACACCTAGAGTTTACTTTTGACTTAAATTTCCATGAAAAATAAGTGGTATTATATTTTGAAAATTTAATGAAAAATGAAATTCAAGATAACATGTAATTTAAGGGAATTGGAGGGCATAATTGCAATTAAAGGAAATCTTGAATTAATCTAATTTTTAATTGTGATTAGTGGGGCATTAGTGGAGTATATAAGGACCACTAGGACAGATTTTTCCACTATTCATCTTCTTCTTCATTCTTCTTCTTTGCCGAATTGAAATTTCTCCAAGCTTCATCCATGGCCGCCCCATATACAAGCCTTCATCTACCCATCTTCAAGCCTTGATTTTCATAAGTTCCTTCATTAAACTTAGTCTATACATCATGGGTAGTATAATGGAAGCAAAAAGAAGAGGATTTGATGAAGTTTTGGTCAAGCTCAAAAAAGGTTAGTGCTAGTTTTTCATCCCTTGCTTCATTAAAGTTTGTATTAAGGTTGAGATGAGTTGGATGGTGAAGAAATTTGAAGGATTTGATGAGTTATTGATATATTCAATTTTGGACAGCCATGAAAGTTTATTGTAGTTGAGTTTTTCTTGCCTCAAATGGATGGAAACTACGGTTGAATAACTTAAATGGAGGAAGTAGCAAGTTAAAATCTAAGTATGTGCATGTAGTGCTTGAATTAAGGGTGTGTAATGGAACCTTAATGCTTTAGGAAAACTGCCATGTTTGGCAGCCTATTAAACCATGAACTTATGTGTGAACATGTAGTTATTAATAAAATATGCTAATGTTAAATTGTGGGCAGCAAGTGTAAGTGATATTGAAGTATGATTATGTTGAAGTGTATGTGTAATATTGACATTGAGATATATTGAATTTTAGTGGAAGTGAATGTTGAACTTAATGGTGAATTGTGTGCATTGAGCACTTGAATATTCTGCCCAAAATTGTTGCTGGAATTGTGTACAATATATATATGGAAGTGTTATTGATTGAATATTGAAGTAACGAGGAGGAGAAGGAATATCAAATTGGAAGTGTATGTGCTTTGTGCAGGTTGTGTATTGAAGGCAGTACCTAAATTAGGCCGTAAGTGCCAAACTATAAACCCAATTGGTATGAAGCCAATGGGGGGTGAAACTAGACACCAAATAGGCCAACTTTTATGTAGAAATGTTGCCAAAATTCTTCCTAGAAACTGACCTTAAAAATGACCAAATCCGGATTAGCAACCTTGCAACCCTGATTTTTGACCATATGAACAGTAGTCCTTGGGATAACCATAACTCACTCAAAATAGGTCCAATTGACCTGAAATTTTTACCATGGTTAGTTTGGAGATAGAGCTACAATTCTTATGAAGACAACAAAACCCATAAATGGCCAGAACCAAGTCAAATAGCTTGCACAAGTTCAGGTACCAAAACTGCCAGAACTAAAATTGACCAAATTTTGCACTAAAGGTGCAATCTGTCCAGCTTTAGTAAATTGACCATATCTTGGTCTATACAACTCAGAATGACCTGAAATTTTGCACAGAGTGCAATAAGACATAGAGCTAAAATTCTTATGAAGACACCAAAATCCAGAAATGGCCAGAACCAAGTCAAATGGCCTGCACAAGTTCGGGTACAAAAACTGCCGAACCAAACATGACCTAAAATTGACCAAATTTTGCACTAAAGGTGCAATCTGTCTAGCTTTAGTAAATTGACCATATCTTGGTCTATACAACTTAGAATGACCTGAAATTTTGCCCCGAGTGCAATAAGACATAGAGCTACAATTCTTATGAAGACACCAAAACCCAAAAATTGCCAGAACTAAGTCAAATAGCTTGCACAAGTTCAGGTACCAAAACTGCCAGAACTAAAACTGATCAAATTTTGCACTAAAGGTGCAATCTGTCCAGCTTTAGTGAATTGACCATATCTTGGTCTATACGACTTAGAATGACCTGAAATTTTACCCCGAGTGCAATAAGACAGAGCTACAATTCTTATGAAGACACCAAAACTCAGAAATGGCCAGAACCAAGTCAAATAGCTTGCACAAGTTCAGGTACCAAAACTGGCCGAACCAAAAGTGACCTAAAAATGATCTAAGCCTACTATTTTAGTGCTTTCTGTCCAGCATTGGTAAATTGACCATATCTTGGTCTACACAACTCAGAATGACCTAAAATTTTGCCCAGCGTGCAATAGGACATAGACCTACAAGTTTATAGTTTGGACCAAAACCCAAAAACCGAGGGAACTAGGTCGTCCGGCTAGGTCAAAATAGTACACCGAAATCTGGTAAATTGCAATAAAATGCAATACACTTAGAAATGAAATTGGTAACATATACCAACACTAAAGGGCTATAAAATGTTACATATGGGTAACATTAGAATTGACTCACATAGAGTGCATCGAGGGTCAACATTATAGGTTGACTAAGGAAATGAATCGAAGGGAATAGTACCAAGAGAAATAGGACTTTAAGCTAGACAAATCTAGCACACAAAAATTGAGAAATTGACCAAATTTTGAAGTAAAGGTGCAATCTGTCCAGCTTTATTAAATTGACTATAACTTGGTCTATATAATTCGAAAATGACTTGAAATTTTGCCCCGCGTGCAATAAGACATAGAGCTACAATTTTACTTCTTTGACCAGAAGCTAAAAACCAAGGAAAATAGGACTTTAAGCTAGACCAATCTAGCATACTAAAATTGAAAATTGGTAATTATATAAAATGATGCTTGAAGTGATTTGGCAATGAATGCCAACTTGTGAAAAGGGTAAACTGCATTATAATGACAACATATTGAATTGTAAATTATGACATGTTGATGCTAGAATCAACCTATCCATGATGCATAAAAAGGTCAATAATTTTATTGACCAGTGAAAGGCATAAAGATGTATAAACCCTATGAATAAAGAATTAAATATGTAACATTGTAATATGCCCTAATTTGCCAAGTTGACTAGTTTGGATAGGTTGGCATGCCAATAGGATTCTGACAGTTGTTCTGTAAATGACTTTACGTCATATTGTGTTTTGTAGCTTATTATGCCATACTATGATTTTAATAGCCTATGGCTATACAGATTGTGTTATTATACTCGGTTTAATGCCTGATTGATTATATTGCTTTTTAGCCACACTGTTTGCACACCGGGAGATACTTTGTGACCGATGGTGTGACGGCCTGAGGTACTAGGTACCCAGTGCTAGTGTATCCGTTTATCCAGTCTGGTCAGTGTATAGGCTATATGGGCAGTCATTTAAAACATTATTCAATTTAGGAAGCTAATGTAATACCCTCACTGTAGCAATTCCATACATTTTACTGTTACGGTGACCGGTGTCGGTCCGGACAGCTAGAACGTCTGGAAAAATAATTAGACTAAAGTGAGAAACCATAAATAACTCAAATATTGATAAGAAAAATTTAGTAAAAATTTTAGAAATAAAATACAACCAAGTTAAATGAGCCGGTGCCCTAGCGATGGGTAACTCCAAATGAGGAAGTTGCGGTTTTCGCAACTAGGAGCCCTAGACCTGGGGAAAAATTCATAAAATAATTTTTGGGACTCCAGAGAAGAGTCATTGAGGTTCCTATGGCATTAGAATGCCAAGAAAATATTTAGAAAAATTTTTCAATCGGTACAGACAATTTTGACCCGTTAAGCCAAACGGAGGGCATTTTGGTCATTTCGCCTTCAGAGGTGATTTTTGGCCGACTTGTCCAGTTGAGTAAATAATTAATATGACATAAAATATGAATAAACATTACTAAAAATTGAATTGAAAATGAGTAGAGAAAAGAAGAAAAGAAAATGAAGGAAAATGCTTAATTATGACATATGATGATGTCATTTAAAAGCCCCCTCCAATCACCATTTGACAAACCAATAAAAAGAGATAAAAATGACTTAAAATGAGATAAAAAAACAAAGGAAACCAGCAGTTTCCTTCTTCATACGGGCTGGAATAAGAAAAAAAGAGAAAGAAAAAAAGAAAGAGACCTCCATTGAAGCTCTTGTCTCAAGCTTGATTCCCTTCACTCCCCACCATAAAATCCCTTCTTCTCTTCATTAAAACTTGTCCACTCATCTTGGGAAAGTGTTTGGCAGCCTAGAAAATGAAAGAAAAAGAAGTTTGAGCTTGGGAAAATCTACCTTACAAGAGGTTAGTGCACATATATACCTTAAACCCTTTATTTCTATGTTAGAAACTTGAAATAGGTAAGAATTTGTGAATTAAATGAACCAAATATATGTGTATGTCCACCATGAATTTCGGCAGCCCTAAGGAAGGAACAATGATGGAGTGTTTTTGATGGTTTTAATGGACTTAAAATGAATTAGAGATTATGTTTAAGGTGTATGTACACATATAGAATGAATGAAAGTGCTTAACTAGGTGTATGGGTGAATTGAAAGGGAAAATTAGGTTTTGGGAGTGAAAAATTGGACTTGGCTTATGAAATGATTAGTGGACATTCTAATGGTCAATTAGTGACCATTTGAGGCAAGTTAATTATAATTTGAAGTGAACTAATGCATGGCAAAGTGAATGAGTATACTGCCTAGTGAGTGCAGCAGGGTGGCTGAGATTTCAGCCCACTTAGACAGCCATAACTTTGGCTGTGTAGGTCCAATTGGTGTTTGGCCAATTGGACATGAAACTAGACTTATAATGGCACATTTTTGCTGAAGAAACCATGCCCAAAAGACCAAAGCAAGAGGACCAAAAGTTGGCCCCAATCCGGATACCCTGCACCCAGAAACTGCAAAATGACCAAATGAACAGTAACTGTTCATTTGGCAATAACTCACTGTCGAAATGGTCAATTGACCTGAAATTTTTACAGAAACAAGTTAAGACATAGACAAACAACTTTTATGAAGAAATATACCCTAAATTATGACCAGAACTTAATCAAAATGGCAGTCACAATCACTGTTCATGGTACTGTAGATTTAGTAAATTCTGCAGAATTGAAATCCGGCCAGCTGTGGTTTTTGGACCATATCTGGAGCTATAAAACTCCAAATGGAGTGATTCAAAAAAGGAAATTCAACTAGACAAAATAAGGAACAACTTTCATGTTTGCCATTTCCTCAAATTTCCACTGTAACAGTCCCTAATAGAACAGTAATCTTATGGTATAAAAACTGAAAATTCTGCCACTTAGTGTTAGGCTTAGAAATGGTGATGGTGATCACTTCCAACAAGTTTTAAATGCAAAATGTGGTATGTTTGGAGTGTCAAAACCAATGTACCTATTTTCTATCCAAAAGTCAACATTTTTGTTGACCAATGAGGTGAATAGTGACACCAAAACTTGAAATTCAAATGTGAAATTAGAAATGCATTTAGGGGACTTTAAATTGCAATTGGCAATTAATACTAGCAAATATAAAACTCAAAATGTGGGATCTTGGTGTAATTAGAATTAATATATCCATTAAGTATAAAAAATTCAACATTTTGGTTGACTAGTAAGGTGAATAGTAATCAAAATGATTAGTAAATTAAGATGAAGACCTAGAACAATTCTAAGCTTAAAAAGCTTAGAATTGTATGACAAATGTGGACTATGCATCCTAGTCAAAATTGTTAAAAAGAAATTAAGGCCATAAATTTGAAATCCATGAAATATTTATGGATTACTTGAAACATGAAAAATAAGTCACCTAATTGATATGAATAGATAGTTAGGGCTTATATGCCCATCACAAATGGAATTCATAAAATATTAATAACTCAACTTGAAATATAAAATTTGCAATTACATAAGTAGATTCTTGAATGTATAAATGAAAAAAGGAAAAATGTTTTGAATACAATGGTACATGTGAACCATTGTTTAGAATTGTGATTAATATGAATAAATAAAGAATGAATAAATGAACCATATTAATGTATGAATGAGACATTAGTTCTCATTATTGTAGAAAGGAGAAGTATTTTGAGTACAATGGTATAAAAAGGATAATTGATGTGAATTGTGATCATATAAATGATCAAATGAATGTATGAATTATAATTGAAATTTATTACGAAATAATGAAGTCATAAAACACAATATATTAATGTTTAATGATATTATGTGCCCTTGTATTGCCTAGACATGTGTGTCAGATTGGATAGTTTGGCATGCCAATAGGGTATTGTTTTAGCAGTACTGCGAAAGGCTTTATGCCTGTATTCATGGCTTTATGCCCGTATTCATGGCTTTATGCCCGCATTCATGGAATTATGCCAACATTCATGGCTTCTACGCCTATTATGTGTTATCATGGCTTTCTAGCCATACCGATCGCATACGTGGTTGACGCTCAAGGCCCCATGGTATGACGGCCCGAGGCACCAAGGTGTCCAGTGCCACGACCCGTTATCCAGTTTAGTCAGCCTGTCATAGGTTACTTGGGCAGTGAAATTTATTGAGATAAGTTAAGAATATTAGCAATTTAAAATATTAGAAATTAAATAAAATAAATGAGTAAGATGACCTAAAATAAATTAGAATAGTTATTTATTAGAAAGAATCGAAATGAACTGGACAGATATTAAAATTTACTTATTATGAGATAATCTGAGACAACCTAGCAAGTATTGGGAAAATGCTAAAAGATTAGCAAAGAAAATTATAAAATAAATAAATATTGCAAATGAGACTTATATAATAATATAAGCATAAATTTATTATTTTCAGATCATTTTTTTTTCTTGTACATTATTACTGTACATTGGCGAAATAAACGCTTCCAAAGAAGACTAAATTAGGATAAAACATATTAAATTTTAGAAACCGCATGTGAAGTATAAATAGATCTTAATTATTTGAATGATGTTTTATTTCTATCTTTATTTGTATATTATTTCCTTGTTATATTATTGCACCACTAAGTAGCAATGCTTAGCGCGATGGAATTGTTTCCTCGCGCAGGTACTGAAGCTAGAACCCACTGGACGTTTGACTGGAAATTTTGAGAGTTCAGATCTGCAGGGTGTCAAAGGTTGTCACCTCTTTAGCAATGCATGTAGATAGGGCTCACATTAAGCATATCATGTATTTTGTGTAAGTTAATTATTTCTTATATTGTAATATAAATTAGCAAATTGTAATTAATTTGTATATCATGTAAATTATGAAATTTTGTAATTATTTTGTAAATTATGTAAATTAAGGAAATTTGAAAATTTTGCTTATGTAAATTGAGAATGTTTACATATGAATTGAGTACGAATGGAAATGTATGGAAATGATTATGAAATTGAGTTATATGAATGAGATGTGAATTATGAGATGAATGATTGAGAAATGAAATTGAAAAATGTTGAGATTTGATATTGGAGTTTGAGAGTGATGAGATATAAATATTGGAAGTGTTTTTCACAGTTCAAGAACTGCTTTTCCATTTTTAGCCAGACTACTGGATTTTTTTAAAATTTTCGGAACCTCAAATAAATAATAATTTTGATAAATGGCTTAAATAAATTATATTCCATAAACTATATTCAAAACTATGACAAAAAAATTAATTAAGTAAAAAAAATAGAGTGTGCCGGTACACCGTGTGACAAATCTTACCCGGAAATACTGTAGACGGGTAAGGGGTGTCACATTTATTGGTATCAGAGCGCGGTTTAGGCGTTCCTAGGCATAGATAGATAAAATAAGATTGTGTGCATGACATGCATTGCATTCACATGAGTCGAGGTGACACTAATGCAGATCTATTTTCGTGGTTATTTTAGGTTAAGGTATGGACTCAGAATCGCAGAGGGCAATAGAAAAAGAAGTAGTAAGCCATATCCCGACTGGGAGTGATATTGGAAATCAGGGAAATCCTGCTCCACCAGTGCAAGAGGTGCCTGTACAACCCCAACAGGCCTTGTTTGAGCAGATGACTGAATTCTTTCAACAGATGACTGGGGTTATTCCACCACTGCCTCAGTGAAAATCACCTCTAGGAAAAATTAGGAAGTAAGGAGCTGTAGATTTTAATGGTAGAAAGGAAGACGATTCTTCAGCTGCTGAGTATTGGTTAGAAAGAACTAGAAGAGTCTTGCAGAAGCTCCATTGCACACCAGAACAAAGTTTGGAGTGTGCAGTTTCATTGTTACAAGAAGCTGCATATCGGTGGTGGGATGTTGTAACCAAGGCAAAGGCAACCACCGACGTAACTTGGGAATTCTTTACGATAGAGTTCAAAGAAATATATTAGCCGTGTTCATGAAGAGGAACAGAAGAGGAGTGGTGATCAAAGAAAAGAGGAAATTTGGACAGTCTAGTAATAAGAGGCCGAGAGAACAGCTTAAGTCGACATCCGATCAAAGTAGGAGATCCAAACCTGTGCCTATACCTGAAGAGATCAACCGTAAACACTAGTAGTGAGTGCGCCAGGATTAGCAAGAAAATGTGGCCATTGTAACAAGTGGCATAAAGGTGAATGTAGGGGATTGACTGGAGCCTGTTATAGATGTGGGGCCATAGACCATCGTCTGAAAGATTGTCCTAAGAGGAATTTACCACGGACCCAAACAGAGGTCGTGGAAGGACCAAGTACAACAGTAATGTCACCCAAGTTAGAGAGGAGCAAGAAGCCCAAATGTAAATTTGAGGTAAAGTATCCTTCCCTTATGATATGCCAAAGTGTATAATAATAGATTCAAAAAAAAAAATAAATAGTACCATATGTATAAAAGAAGTAGACAGATGGAGCAATAGACAGGTAAAAGAATTATCTCAGAATCCAAAATACCCAGTAAATTTCGAGGACGAAATTTAAATTAGAGGGGAAGAATTGTAACACCCTCACTGTAGCAATTCCAAACATTTTACTGTTCCGGTGACCGGTGTCGGTCCGGACAGCTAGAACGTCTGGAAAAATAATTAGACTAAAATTAGGAACCATAAATAACTCAAATATTGATAAGAAAAATTTAGTAAAAATTTTAGAAATAAAATACAACCAAGTTAAATGAGCCGGTGCCCTAGCGATGGGTAACCCAGCGGGAAGTTACGGTTTTCACAACTAGGAGCCCTAGACCTGGGGAAAAATTCATAAAATAATTTTTGGGACACCAGAGAAGAGTCATTGAGGTTCCTATGGCATTAGAATGCCAAGAAAATATTTAGAAAAATTTTTCAATCGGTACAGACAATTTTGACCCGTTAAGCTAAACGAAGGGCATTTTGGTCATTTCGCCTTTAGAGGTGATTTTTGGCCAACTTGTCCAGTTGAGTAAATAATTAATATGACATAAAATATGAATAAACATTGCTAAAAATTGAATTGAAAATGAGTAGAGAAAAGAAGAAAAGAAAATGAAGGAAAATGCTTAATTATGACATATGATGATGTCATTTAAAAGCCCCCTCCAATCACCATTTGACAAACCAATAAAAAGAGATAAAAATGACTTAAAATGAGATAAAAAAAACAAAGGAAACCAGCAGTTTCCTTCTTCATACGGGCTGGAATAAGAAAGAAAGAGAAAGAAAAAAAAGAAAGAGACCTCCATTGAAGCTCTTGTCTCAAGCTTGATTCCCTTCACTCCCCACCATAAAATCCCTTCTTCTCTTCATTAAAACTTGTCCACTCATCTTGGGAAAGTGTTTGGCAGCCTAGAAAAGGAAAGAAAAAGAAGTTTGAGCTTGGGAAAATCTGCCCTACAAGAGGTTAGTGCACATATATACCTTAAACCCTTTATTTCTATGTTAGAAACTTGAAATAGGTAAGAATTTGTGAATTAAATGAACCAAATATATGTGTATGTCCACCATGAATTTCGGCAGCCCTAAGGAAGGAACAATGATGGAGTGTTTTTGATGGTTTTAATGGACTTGAAATGAATTAGAGATTATGTTTAAGGTGTATGTACACATATAGAATGAATGAAAGTGCTTAACTAGGTGTATGGGTGAATTGAAAGGGAAAATTAGGGTTTTGGGAGTGAAAAATTGGACTTGGCTTATGAAATGATTAGTGGACATTCTAATGGTCAATTAGTGACCATTTGAGGCAAGTTAATTATAATTTGAAGTGAACTAATGCATGGCAAAGTGAATGAGTATGCTGCCTAGTGAGTGCAGCAGGGTGGCTGAGATTTCAGCCCACTTAGACAGCCATAACTTTGGCTGTGTAGGTCCAATTGGTATTTGGCCAATTGGACATGAAACTAGACTTATAATGGCACATTTTTTCTGAAGAAACCATGCCCAAAAGACCAAAGCAAGAGGACCAAAAGTTGGCCCCAATTCGGATACCCTGCACCCAGAAACTGCAAAATGACCAAATGAACAACATTTGGCCATAACTCACTGTAGAAATGAGAAATTGACCTGAAATTTTTACAGCAACAAGATAAGACATAGACAAACAACTTTCATGAAGAAACCTACCCCAAATTATGACCAGAACTTAATCAAAATGGCAGTCACAGTCGCTGTTCATGGTACTGTAGATTTGGTAAATTCTGCAGAATTGAAATCCGGCCAGCTGTGGTTTTTGGACCATATCCGGAGTTACAAAACTCCAAATGGAGTGATTCAAAAAAGGAAATTCAACTAGACAAAATAAGGAACAATGTTCATGTTTACCATTTCCTCAAATTTCCACTGTAACAGTCCCTAATAGAATAGTAAACTTATGGTACAAAAACTGAAAATTCTGCCACTTAGTGTTAGGCTTAGAAATGGTAATGGTGATCACTTCCAACAAGTTTTAAATGCAAAATGTGGTATGTTTGGAGTGTCAAAACCAATGTACCTATTTTCTATCCAAAAGTCAACATTTTTGTTGACCAATGAGGTGAATAGTGACACCAAAACTTTTTAGAAATGCATTTAGGGGACTTTAAATTGCAATTGACAATTAATACTAGCAAATGTAAAACTCAAAATGTGGGATCTTGGTGTAATTAGAATTAATATATCCATTAAGTATAAAAAAGTCAACATTTTGGTTGACTAGTAAGGTGAATAGTAATCAAAATGATTAGTAAATTAAGATGAAGACCTAGAACCAATTCTAAGCTTAAATGCTTAGAATTGTATGACAAATGTGGACTATGCATCCTAGTCAAAATTGTTAAAAAGAAATTAAGGCCATAAATTTGAAATCCATGAAATATTTATGGATTACTTGAAACATGAAAAATAAGTCACCTAATTGATATGAATAGATAGTTAGGGCTTATATGCCCATCACAAATGGAATTCATAAAATATTAATAACTCAACTTGAAATATAAAATTTGCAATTACATAAGTAGATTCTTGAATGTATAAATGAGAAAAGGAAAAATGTTTTGAATACAATGGTACATGTGAACCATTGTTTAGAATTGTGATTAATATGAATAACATAAAGAATGAATAAATGAACCATATTAATGTATGAATGAGACATTAGTTCTCATTATTGTAGAAAGGAGAAGTATTTTGAGTACAATGGTATAAAAAGGATAATTGATGTAAATTGTGATCATATAAATGATCAAATGAATGTATGAATTATAATTGAAATTTATTATGAAATAATGAAGTCATAAAACACAATATATTAATGTTTAATGATATTATGTGCCCTTGTATTGCCTAGATATGTGTGTCAGATTGGATAGTTTGGCATGCCAATAGGGTATTGTTTTAGCAGTACTGCGAAAGGCTTTATGCCTGTATTCATGGCTTTATGCCCGTATTCATGGCTTTATGCTCGCATTCATGGCATTATGCCAACATTCATGGCTTCTACGCCCGATTATGTGTTATCATGGCTTTCTAGCCATACTGACTGCATACGTGGTTGACGTTCTGCGTCCCATGGTATGACGGCCCGAGGCACCAAGGTGTCCAGTGCCAATGACCAGTTATCCAGTTTAGTCAGCCTGTCATAGGTTACTTGGGATGTGAAATTTATTGAGATAAGTTAAGAATATTAGCAATTTAAAATATTAGAAATTAAATAAAATAAATGAGTAAGATGAACTAAAATAAATTAGAATAGTTATTTATTAGAAAGAATCGAAATGAACTGGACAGATATTAAAATTTACTTATTATGAGATAATCGGAGACAACCTAGCAAGTATTGGGAAAATGCTAAAAGATTAGCAAATAAAATTATAAAATAAATAAATATTGCAAATGAGACTTATAATATAATATAAGCATAAATTTATTATTTTCAGATCATTTTTTTTTCTTGTACATTATTACTGTACATTGGCGAAATAAACGCTTCTAAAGAAGACTAAATTAGGATAAAACATATTAAATTTTAGAAATCGCATGTGAAGTATAAATAGATCTTAATTATTTGAATGATGTTTTATTTCTATCTTTATTTGTATATTATTTCCTTGTTATATTATTGCACCACTAAGCAGCAATGCTTAGCGCGATGGAATTGTTTCCTCGCGCAGGTACTGAAGCTAGAACCCACTGGACGTTTGACTGGAAATTTTGAGAGTTCAGATCTGCAGAGTGTCAAAGGTTGTCACCTCCTCAGCAATGCATGTAGCTAGGGCTCACATTAAGCATATCATGTATTTTGTGTATGTTAATTATTTCATATATTGTAATATAAATTAGCAAATTATAATTAATTTGTATATCATGTAAATTATGAAATTTTGTAATTATTTTGTAAAGTATGTAAATTAAGGAAATTTAAAAATTTTGCTTATGTAAATTGAGAATGTTTACATATGAATTGAGTACGAATGGAAATGTATGGAAATGATTATGAAATTGAGTTATATGAATGAGATGTGAATTATGAGATGAATTATTGAGAAATGAAATTGAAAAATGTTGAGATTTGATATTGGAGTTTGAGAGTGATGAGATATAAATATTGGAAGTGTTTTTCACAGGTTCCGAAGGACTGTTTTCTCCATTTTTAGCCGGTACTCCGCCGGATTTTCTTTAAAATTTTCGGAACCTCAAATAAATAATAATTTTGATAAATGGCTTAAATAAATTATATTCCATAAACTATATTCAAAACTATGACAAAAAAATTAATTAAGGAAAAAAATAGAGTGTGCTGGTACACCGTGTGACATATCTTACCCGGATATACTGTAGACGGGTAAGGGGTGTCACAGCTAAGTTAAGTATAATGAAATTTCAGTATAATTAAATTACGTATTGAATGAATGAGTAAAAGAGATTAGCAAAAGAAACATAACAAAAATATAAATTACAGAACCGTAGAGACTTGAAATACAATACAGTTAGAATAATTTGTATACTGGGTAGTATTACTGAAAAGTTATAAACTAAGCACTTCCAAAGAGGAACAAACTAGTATATAAGATTGTTGATACTAGAAATACCATACCAAATTAAATTGATTCTTGAGTATCTGAATTATGATTTATTTCTTTCTTTAATTGTATATATTATTTCTTGTTATACTATTGCACCATTAAGCTGAAATGCTTAGCGCCATGGAATTGCTTCCTCGCGCAGGTACTGAAGGTAAAACCAGATGGTATCGATCGAGATTTTTGGAGTCCAGATCTGCAGAAGTGTCAGAAGAATTGAAGGTTGTCACCTCCTCAGCAATGCATGTAGATAGGGCTCATAATTATACATGTTATGTATTTTATTTATTCTAAGCATATTGTAATTTCATTTGTATATCCTGTACTTGACAAATTTATGTACTTAATTGGAAAACTATATAAGTTAATGAAATGTAAGAATTATGATGTCTGAATTGATTGTCTAATCACAATGATTCTGAATGAGATTGAGTTTAAGAAATTTTGAGAAACTGATGAGATATTATTGAGATAAATTGAGGTATGAATTTGAAAATGTTGTGAATTGTCTTTGGCAGGTTCAGAAGAACTGTTAGTCCAAATTACAGCCGACACTTTGTCGGATTATTGTTAAAATTTTTGAAATTTCCAAATTAGTTAGACTTTGATAAAAGTAAAAATAGCCTAAACCTTAAATAAAGTTTTTGAATAAATAAATCAAGAACTGTAATGAAATCAGATAAGATCAGGTGCTCTGGCACGCTGTGTAGCACGCCTCACTCGGCTACACTGTAGACGGGTGAGGGGTGTTACATAAGCTGTAATAATTATTGGGGATTAAACCCGCGTATAACAACTCAATATCATAGCCAAAGGCTATTATGTCACAGAATGACATGGGAAGCCATGAAATACAGAATGGCATGAAGCCATATGCAGTACTGCTAATAGAACCCTATTGGCATGCCAACCTATCCAAACCAATCACATTAGGCCTACTAGGGCATTTAACACTTTTAATTTGTGTAATTCTTTGAAATTAAAATTTTTATGACTACTATTCATTTTATTAGTCAACCAAAATGTTGACTTTTGCATTGACAATAGGTAAATTAGTTCAAATATCATCAACATACCACATTTTGCATTTTAAACTTGTTGGTATTGGTTGCCAATACCATCTCTAAGCTTAATGTGAATTGGACAGAATTTTCAGTTTTCAAGCTTTGGGTTTACTGTTCCATTAGTCACTTTTACAGTGGGAATTTGGAAAAATGCTCAACATGAAAGTTGTTCCTCATTTTGTCTAGTTGAATTTCCTTTTTTGAATCACTCCATTTGTAGTTTTGTAGCTCAAGTTATGGCCTAAAAACCATAACTGGCCGGATTGGGCAGAACCCAAAATTCTGGGTAAAATTGTTTCTGCCAGATTTGGCAACTCAAGTTTGGTTGGCAATTTGACTAGGTTATGTTCATAATTTGGGTCAGGTTTCTTCATGAAAGTTGTTGGTCTATATCTCAACTTGTTGCTGGTAAAATTTCAGGTCAATTGGACCTTTCTACATTGCGTTATGGCCAAATTACCAAACACTGTTCAGTTGGTCATTTTGCCCAGGCAGATTGCAGGTCACCCAGATTAGGGCAAACTTTTGGTCAACTTGGTTTGGTTTTCTGGGCAGGGTTTCTTCACCAAAGTTGTGCCATTATGTGTCTAGTTTCATGTCCAATTGGCCTTGCACCAATTGGACCTCTATAATTCAAGTTATTGCTGCCCAAACTTGCTAGACTCATGTCCAATTCTGCAGGTAACCAAGGGCAGCCACACTAATCTCAATTCCCACAACCCAATTCACTTCATTTTTGGTTCAAACCAAACCAAATGGTCACTAATTGACCATTAAAGCCTAATTCCATCATCATAAGTTCAAAGTCTCATTCTTCAACCCAAACCCTAACTCAACATTTCAAAACCATGCATTATCATTGCATTTATCAATTCACTTATGAGATACACATTAAGGGCAGCCATACTAGCATGTGAGCTCCCCAAAAATCATCACCATATTACCTTAACCATGGCTGCCAAAATTTAGGGTTAGCATACCAATGGTGTTTCATCAAATTTTTTTTATCATTTGCACACATTTATAGTTCTTAAACATGAAATTTAAGTGAAATTCAAGGTTTATGTCACTAACCTCTAATGGAGTGAATTTCCCACTTGCTCAAAGTCTTGGTTTCCTTTTCCTTTTTTTGCTCCCACAAGAATCACCAAGATTATAGAATGAATTTTTGTATTAGCAATTAGGGTTTTTAGTGGAAGAAAGCTAGGGAAATGGAGGTTGAAAGGTTGTTAATGGTGGAATGGGGTGAGGTGAGTGGGCGGCTTGAAGAAGAACAGAGGGAGCTGTTTTGGGTTTCTAGAATTCTGCCTCATTTATCCATTTTTATTGCATTTTAATTGTCTTGCTTAATTTTGATTGTCCATAGCATTTTTAATTACCTCATGCTTACATAAGCATGAGGTAATAAGTCCCATTATTTCCATTTTCTTTTCTTTCATTGCTTATTCATTTTTAAATAAATTTTCATTAATATTTGTTCATATTTTATATCATATAATTCACTTGCATAAATGGACAAGTTGGTCAAAAATCATCTCTGAAGACGAAATGACCAAAATGCCCTCCATTTGGCTTACCCGGCCAAAATTGTTTGTACCAATTGAGAAATTTTTCTAAGCATTTCCTTGGCATTCTAATGCCATAAGAACCTCAATGATCCTTCTCTGGAGTCCCAAAAATTATTTTATAATTTTTTCCCTGGGTCTAGGGCTCCTAGTTGCGAGAACCGCAACTTCTCACTAGGTTACCCATCGTTAGGGCACCGGCTCATTTAACTTGGTTGTATTTTATTTCGAAAATTTTTCCTAAATTTTTCTTATTAATATTTGAGTTAATTATGGTTCCTCACTTTAGTTTAAATATTTTTCCGGACGTTCTAACTGTCCAGACTGACACTGGTCACCGGAACAGTAGAATGTATGGAGTTGCTACAGGGAGGGTGTTACAATAGTCTTTAGGACCGCGGCGTCACAATTTTCCCTTCCAAATTAGGGTTAGGACTGACTTCGCAGTCACTTCTCGGTAAGGTCACCCATCGCTGTAACCCCCGGCTCATTTAACCTTTTATACTTTATTTTTCTTATTTATACTTAACATTCTAGTCAGCATTATTTATTTTCATTCAGGGCTTTTCTAGGGGTCTTAAATGTGGTTTTAATCCCCTTTATTATCCAAACCGATACCGGTCACCGGAACAGTGAAATATACCAGGTTATGCATATAAGGGTGTTATAATTCTCCCCCCCTTAAAATATATTTTGTTTCAAAATTTTACCTGGTATTAGTCTCTGAACAGCTATGGGTGCTGTCTCCTTATATGCTCCTCACGCTTCCAAGTAGCCTTCTGGCCTGAATGATGGTTCCACAGCACCTTAACTAACGGTATCTGCTTGTTCCGTAGTTGCTTCACCTCATATGCCAGAATTTCAATGGGTTCTTCCTCATATGTGAGGTCTGGATTCACCTCAATTTCTTCTACTAGTAGTACATGAGATGGGTCTAATCTATACCTTCTCAACATAGACACATGGAAGAAGTTATGTATCTTTTCCAACTCTGGAGGTAATGCCAAACAATATGCCAGAGGACCCACTCTTTCTAAAACCTCATATGGTCCAATGAAGCGAGGACTCAGTTTCCCCTTTCTGCCAAATCTCATAATTTTTCTCTAAGGGGAAACCTTGAGGAATACTCTGTCACCCACTACATATTCAATATCTCTCCTCTTCAGATCAATGTAGAACTTCTGATGGTCTGATGCAGCCTTGAGTCGATCTCCAATCAGTTTGATTTTCTCCTCTGTCTACTGAAAAATGTCTGGGCCAATCAGTTTTCTTTCACCCCCTTCATCCAAACACAAAGTAGTTCTGCACTTTCTGCCATACAAAGCTTCATATGGAGGTATCCCAATGCTCAATTGGTAGCTGTTATTATAAGAAAACTTAATCAAAGGCAAGTGTGTATCCCAACTGCCCTCAAACTCAATCACACAATCCCATGGCATATCCTCCAATATCTGAATTAACCTCTCAGACTGGCTATCTGTCTGTGGGTGGAATGCCGTGCTTGTAACACCCCTATTTGCATAGCCTGGTATATTTCACTGTTCCGGGTGACTGGTGTCTGTCTGGACAATTAAGGGGATTAAAACCACACTTAAGATAACTAGATAAGCCTTAAAAGAAATAATTAGTAATTGCCAATTAGTTAAGTATAAATAAGAAAAATAGAACATAAGAAGTTAAACGAGCCGAGAGTCATAGTGATGGGTGATCGTCTCGGGAACAACTGTGAAGTCGATTTAAACTCAAATTTCGAATCATAAAATGTGACGCCGCTATCCTTAGGACCCTTACGAACACAGTGGAAAAGAGAAAATCACGAAAAAGAACTATTAAGCCAATCAAATAATTAGGTCAGGGAGCCGGAAGAAATATTGAATTATTTGCAAACCGGGTTGAACCGGCAAGGGGCAATTTAGTCAATTGACCCTGAGAGCTGACTCCTGACCTAATAGTCAAATAAAATCGAAGAAAAGAAAATTTCAGAATCGAGAATTAAATTAAAGAACTAATAGAAAAAAAAATGAGAAAATGAAAAAGTGAAGGGAGGTGACATCATGCATGATCCTATAAATCCTATAATTAATAAATTTGATTAAAATGATTTTTTGGTCTTCCATAATATAAAATACATAAAAGAAAAGAAAAGAAAAAAAAATCATTTGGTCTACTTCCACATATCCTTGCCGCCCTCACTCTCCCTCATTTCTCCATTGCTAAACCTCCATTAAAGCTTGCACTCAAGCTTGAAATTCTTCACTAAACCTTAATAGCTTCCATAAAAACCTCATTAGAGCTTGTTTTAGTCACTTGAGAAGAAGATTGAAAGAGGAAAGAAATACAAAAGATAGAGATTTGAAGGAATTGGAGTTCTAAGAAAGTTTAGTAAGCAAATTTGATAATTTTTGTTTGATTTTTTACATTTCTAACTTATTGAGCTTGCAAATAAACTTAAAATGAAAAGAAAAAATTGTTGAGGGACCATGACTGAATTTCGGCCAGCATGTGTATGGGGGGTTTATTGCATGGTTTGATTGATTTGAATGGGTAGATGAACCTTAAGTAGTTAAATGGTTATGATTAAAAACTTTGAATTAGCTAAATGCAATAATTAGTGTGAATTAGGGTTTTGGACATTAGGGTTTAGAGACAAAAATGTGAGAAACTTGTAAATGATGTCTTGGACCTAGTTTAAGGAAAGAAATGGCCAATTATGACCTAATGAGGTGTGTTATGAGTGTTTGAATCAAAAGCCAATTCGGATTGAGTGTGGTCATGCTGCTGGCAGCATGACCGAGTTACATTTAAGGGACCAAAAATAAAATTTTACAAGTCTAATTGGTATGAGACCAATTGGGAATGAAAATAGACACTAAATGACACAATTTTCATTTAGGAAGCATGCCCAAAAAGTGACCCAAAACCTAGTAAACAAATTGACCAAACTTAGAAAATCACAGTCTGCCCTGTATAAACTGACCAAATGAACAGTGTTTGTTCATTTGGCCATAACTTGAGCTAGGCAGGTCTAAATGACCTGAAATTTTACCAGTGGTTAGTTGAGATATAGACCTAAAACTTCCATGAAGAACACAAACCCAAATTATGCCATTAACCAAGTCATTTGGCCACCCCAATTTGGTGACCTAAAACTGCCAGAACCAAAATTGCCTAGAAAATCTGGGTTGAATCCAATCCGGCAGCTATGGTTCAAATAGCTATAACTTGGGCTACAAAACTCCAATTGGAGTGATTCAAAAAGGAGAATAAACTTAAGACAATAGGGAACATTTTCTGTGAAGAAAGTTTTGCCAAATTCCAATAGAAAAGTGACCAATGGAATAGTGCAACCTTAGACACCAAAACTGAAAATTTATCAAATTTGCCTAAAAGAGTTAGAATTTGAATAAACAACCAAAACCAATAAATTTAGTGACCAAAATGTGGTATGTGGGTGAAGTTGGAATTCCCATACCTATTAAGCCTTAGAAAGTCAACAATTTGACTTGAATAGTATAGTGAATAGTAATCCCGAAACACAAAATTTCAAGAACGTCGAGTTTAGCACATTAGAGCTAGGTAAAAGTGAAGTTAAATTTATTTTTGGATTGATGCTAAGTTATAGAACTGAAACACTGTAAAATTGTGTGTTTCAGTTGAAAATAATACCGGAAAAGAACCCGAGGAACCGAGTGAAGGCCAAGAGGCGACTCGCTTGAGGTTTGTGCACAACATCACTATGCTTTAAAATTCATTGATAAAGTGAATGAAATATGTATTTTACTTTTGCTTTGAATTGTTGAAAGTTTATTTGTGACATTATTTATGATGTTTTGATTTAAATTGTGAAAGTTATTGTGTATATTTGAAATAGCAATATTTAGCAAATTGTTAAGATAAGTTTTAAAACCACAGTGTCATGACCATATATTTGAACACCTCACTAGCATGACTAGTGGGGGTAATTAGTTTCGAATTTTGATTCATTCTCTGGAGAAGTGTTGAGGTGTGCCAGTAGAAGAGGATTTGAATGGATATCCATATATTTGTGGTAGCTAGCCTTATGATGTGACTTCTCCTTAGCCTCTGGCTATTGAGATTATATTTGTTTCGAATGGCATGATCTAACTGTGGGTTCTATGAAATGTGTTTGATACTTCGAAATGAAATTGTTTGGAATAAAATCTCATAATTCATGTTTTGTGTTTAACTCACATGCTCAGTTTAATTTTTGAATAAATGTGATTTAAATTCTGCATAAATATTCTTTTAGCATGTTGTGCACCACTGAGTCCTAGTACTCAGCGATAGCTTTTATTGTTGTTGCATATTTAGAGACTAGAGGAGCAGCAGACTAAGCTGCTGAGGTGTGAGGATCTATCAGCTTGAAGTTATCGGGTATAATTTATACCCTGACTGTAAATATTTCTTTTGATGTATGTATTGCACATAAATGTGTGGACATGTAAATTCGGTCTTGAGCAGCTTGTATAAAGCTTGTGTAAAGTTTGTAATAAATTTTAGTTGAATTTCTCTGAACGTAAATTTTGTAATGATGTATATAAATTGTTTTGACCTTAATGAAATATGAATGGAACTATTTTATTTAATTTGAATGAAATGGATTGCTAGTAATTTGATGATCATTGGATAGTGGATTTGAAATTTGAAAGTTAATAAATGTGTTGAGAAATTGATTGAGATTGAGTATGAATTTAAAGCAGTGGTTGAAAAATTATTGGAAGTGCCTTTTTTTTTCAGGTGTTTGAAGAACTGTTTTCTCAAAATACAAATGGAACTCTGTCAAAATTTTTATAAAATTTGTGGAAAAAAAATAAAATGGGCCAAAAATTTTAACTAGTTTTCAACTTGAAATAAATGATTAATACCTATTAGAAAATGCTCACCACTTATAAAAAATAAGAAAATTGTTTTAAAATCCCTCGTAGGGTACTTAATGAGTTATCGGTAGGTGAAGTTTGGTAGTTCATTAGGTATTCTACGAGATCATATTATGCCTTACCGAGGGGTAAGGTGTGACAGTGCTAAAGTTCAATCTAGTTCCTAGGGCTCTCTGAAGACTACCCCAGAATCTAGAAGTGAACCTAGGATTTCTGTCAGATACAATCAATACTGGCACTCCATGTAGTCTCACATTCTCATCTATGCACAATTTGGCCAATCTTTCTAAACTATAGTCCATCCGGACTGGCAGAAAATGAGCAGACTTGGTCAATATGTCAACTATGACCCATACTGCATCATGGTTCTTCTGTGTCTTTGGAAGTCCCATCACAAAATTCATAGTTATCCGTTCCCATTTCCACTCAGGTTGTAACACCCCTATTTGTATAGCCTGGTAAATTATACTATTCCGGTGACTGGTGTCGATCTGGACAATTAAGAGAATTAGAACCACATCTAAGACACCTAGATAAGCCCTAAATACAAATAATTAGTAATTGTCAAATAGTTAAGTATAAATAAGAAAAACAGAATACAAGAAGTTAAATAAGCCGGGAGTCACAGCGATGGGTGACCTTCTCGGGAAATGACTGCAACGTCAGTCTTAACTAAAATTTCAAATCGAAAAATGTGACGTTACAATCCTTAGGACTATTGTGAACACAATGAAAAAGAGAAAACCATGAAAAAGAATTATTACGCAGGTCAAATAATTAGGTCAGGGATCCACTAAAATGAATGATTTTGAGGTGTTTGAATGGTTGTTAGGTTGAGTTGTGTATGTGAAGTATGGATATATGTTTTGAATGCATTAGAATTGAACTCTATGTAATTAGGGTTTTGAGCATTTTGAAAAATTGGAGAAAAAGTTGAGAATTGGTCAATTGATGTAGTTGACCTTATTTGAGTTGAAAATTAGTCAATTGTGACCATTTGTGGTGTGTGTGAATTGTTAGAACTAAGTTTCAATTCGGATTGGTTAAGACCAATCTGCAGACAGTTAGACCTAGGTCCTTTTCAGGGACCAAAACTAAAAATTTACCAACCCAATTGATGTGAGGTCAATTGAGAATGAAACTAGACACAAAATGGACTATTTTTCATTTAGGAATCATGCCCAGAAAGTGACCATAACTTAGTGAACAATTAGGCCAAATACGGATTAGGGCACACTGACCTGTACAAAAATGACCAAATGAACAGTAGTTACGTAAATAACCATAACTTGGTCTAGGAAGGTCCAAATGACCTGAATTTTATACCGATAGAAAGCTGAGACATAGCTCTACAACTTTCATGAAGAAAACAAGCCCAAATTTTGACCATAACCTATCCAAAAAGTCACTTGCAGTCAATGTACAAAAACTGCCAATATCCAGAAAATGCCCAAAATTCTGGGTAACACCAAATCCGGTCAACTCCATTCAAATAGGCATAACTTGGGCTATAAAACTCCAAATGGAGTGATTCAAAAAGGGAATTAAAGCTAAGGCAATAAGGAACAACTTTGATGGGGGACATTTAGCCAAATTCTCATAATAACCAGACTAATGGAACAATAGAAAATAGAGGACCAAAATTGAAAAATTGTAATTTCTCTTAGGAGACTTAGAAATTGAATTGGCAATCAATGCCAACAAAATTGACACCTAAAATATGGTACATGGGTGCAATTAGAACTAATAAACCAATTAAAAATAGAAAAGTCAATGTTTTGACATGAATAGTGCCACCAAACACAAAAATATGAAAGACCGAAAATTTATAAACCATAATAGGAAGGATAAATTTATAAAGAAATTGTTGGAATTTAAGTATTAGAAATGGATATTGAAGCACTTTAAATTTATGTGTTTCAGTTGGAAAGGGATCTTCGAAGGAGAAATGAAAGTTTAAGTAAGTTGAGTCAATAAAAGAGGTTTGTGCACAATAAACTTTAATTTATCATTTTCTAATTGAAAACTTATTTAGCTATGCATTATGAATTAGTTGTACTAATTATGGACTTTGAGAAATGCTGTGTTGCCATTTTATGAATGGAAATTTGAATTGGAAATTGATTTGTGTTTTGTGTGAAATGTTTGAATAACTTGAATTAAATTACTTTTGATTCACACTTGGCATGGCAATATCATTATATTCCTCCTCCATTTATGGGGTGAGTATAACTATATTCCTCCCTCTCTGGCTTTCCAATCTGAGGGGTGAGTTTGGATGAGTACTCATTAGCTAGCTAGCCACCTCCCTCACTGATTTCGATTAGTGGGATGAGTATGCCTTGTCGTGATGTACACACGGCATGTTCGAAAATTTTGTGTCATGGCCTAAGTTGTGTTAGTGATTGGCAACACTGTGTTATTAAATTGTTTGATCAAATTTGTATTATATTAAGCTTTGAAAATTGTGAAATATTTAAATTGTGATTTGTGATAAATGTGATTTGAAAATTGAAATGTGATTGTGAAATATTTAAACTATGAATTAATAACAAATGTTTTATATATTGTATTTTATATTTTATTGTGCACCATTGAGTATTTTTATACTCAGCGATAGCTTTCTTTGCTGTCGTAGATAGAAATAAGGAAAAAGGCAGCAGAGTGAATTGCTGATTGTTGGGACTACACTGAGGCTTTTGTATGGGTATTTAGTTATACCCTTGTATATTAGTTTTTGATTATGCATGTAAATATATGTGTGTAAATTATTTGAGCAGACGTATAAAACTTTTAAAATGTTATTTTGGGTATGTAATGGAAGTGCAAATTATTGTAATGTTCAAACTTATTTTTGAGTTTTGTAATGAATGTAAATTAATTTTTCTTTAGTGGAATATGAATGAAGTTGTTTAATATTATTTCTGAAGATAATTGCATTGAGAATTATTTTGAATTATGGAGTTGAGAGAAATGATGTTGATTTGTGTTGTGGTTGTAGTTGATTTTGATGAAATAAATTATTGGAAGTGTTTTTACAGGTGTTTGAAAAACTGTTTTTCCCAAATATAGACGGCATTCTGCCGAAATTTTTCCAAAATTTGCGTAAAAAAAAATGTATAAAAATTTTAACTAGTCTTTAAACTTTAAGTAAATATTTTTAATTCCTACCGAAAGTGCTCACCACCTTCGAAAAGTAAGAAAATTATTTTAAAATCCCTTGTAGTATATTTAATGGGTTACTGGTAGGCGAAGTACGGTAATTCATTAGATGTGATACAGGATCATGTTACATTTTATTGAGGGGTAGGGTGTGACATATTTAGTGGTATTAGAGCAAAGGTTTTAAAGTAAATTTTTAAACTGTGAATTTGAAATATTTTGTCGGTACATATAACTGCTCAAATATTTAATACATGTAGTACAATTGCATCATAAATATGAATTAATAGAGAGAAATCTCCTTGCGTAGGTTATCCCGAGAAAAAAAAAATTTCTGAATAGAAATGGAAGAGGGGAATAAACCAGTAGAACAATCAGATACAATTAAAGCATAAGAGGAGGCCTCAGCTCCTCGGAGTGTCGAAGGCTCGACTTTACCAATTCCACCGGTACAAATCACCGCACAAGTGGCACAGTAAATGGCCACCTTCTTCCAACAAATGGCTAATAGTTTGTCAGCCCAAGCTCAAACCTAAGCTCAAGCCCAAGTACAGACTCAACCCCCACAAGGGCAGTATGAAATAGAAAAGTGTGAGAAATCTATGGGTCAGAACTAGAATAGGCAATTGGGGAAAATAAAAGAATTTGAGGAACCCTAAATTTTTAGATATGACAGAGGTAGAACTTCAGGGTGGAAGCAATTGAGAACTCGTTAGCAAAGAATTCAAAGTTCCTACCCTATCCGTGTCTGTGAAATATGTGGCAAGTTACACGAGGGTATTTTCTATAAGGCTATTGGAGCCTGCTTCAATTATGGTGGAATCGAGCATTACGCTCGAGATTGTGCTAACGCACGTCGATTTATGTGACATACTACACCAGAAGAATCAGTCCAAGGTTCTGATTTTAGAGGCTCATTAATAGTCAGTAAGGGCAGAGGCAGAAGTAGAGATAGCACTTCGGGTAATCCTAGCACAATGGACCAACTCGAGCAGAGGAATACACTAGAAAGATGGAATGCCATGCATCGAGGGGAAGAAGCAGAGACTTCAGATGTAGTTGCTGGTATGTTCTTAACTTTTGCAAGGAATAATTATGTACTATTTGATTCTGGCTCTACTTATTTATATTCTAATGCTAAAATTATATGTTCTACTGCTACTCCCTTGCATGGAGATAAAATTTGATGTGCTAGTGATTAGTCTTTCAGGATAAGAATTATGATAATAAGCGTGATTAGAATTAATTTTAGAAAAGTTTCTAGTGAGAGATATCTCTTAGACTACGATAAATTATAAAGTTAATTAGTAAGCCTAGTTAGGTAAGGCAAGAGGACCTAAAAGTAAGTTATAGTAATATAGCTACCTTAGATGCGGGTAAAGGTATTACTGCTAATAGATGTCAATGGGTACCATAATCAAAATAAGTTTAAGTTATTAGTGGATTGGAAAGAAATAAGATATTGGGAAGTTTGATCTATTGGGATGTATCATAGTAACTATGCAATATTCTTGATGTCTGTGCTATAAGCTGCAGATTATAGTATTGACTTGAGATTTATTATTGACTTGAGATTTATTATGTAGAGCTACGTACTACCCAATAGTACACAAGGATAAGAATAGTTATAAATGGCTTTCGCTCTGGTATAAATATACCAGAATAGAGTTTTATTACTAGAACTGAGTTTGAAATTCCTAACCCGGGATTTAAAACTCTAAAGTTAGAATATCAAAAGGTTATAGCTCAGTACAAAAGGAAGTAATTGTAACGATCGGGCTCCAACCATTAGAGGAATTGTCCACTTTGGCCATAAGCCTTATGTTTTTGTCCCATAGGTGGAATGGAGAACTTCCTAGGAGGTCACCCATCCTAGGATTTCTCTTAAGCGAGCACGCTTAACCTTGGAGTTCTTCCAACTCTCTTGACTATTCCACCAAAAGGCACCTCTAGTGCTTATATATCATTACTTTTTGAACCCAAAACCATCTCCGTGCTTTATCAATGTGGGATTTGCCTAAGGGACCTTTCTCCCCACCTTTCGAGACTCAGCGTCCTCGCTGTGGTTTGCCCCACCATCGCCCAAGAGGACACGCGAGCAGCACTGATACCAATTGTAATGATCGGGCTCCAACCACTAGAGGAATTGTCCACTTTGGCCATAAGCTTTATGATTTTGTCCCATAGGCAGAATGGAGAACTTCCCAGGAGGTCACCCATCCTAAGATTTCTCTTAAGCGAGCATGCTTAACCATGGAGTTCTTCCAACTCTCTTGACTATTCCATCAAAAGGCGCTTCTAGTGATTAGTTCCCCTATCTTATATATCATTACCTTTTGAACCCAAGACCATCTCCGTGCTTTGTCGATGTGGGATTTGCCTAAGGGACCTTTTCTTAAACATGTCACGCCTTATCCCTCTGTAAGGCATAACATGATCCCATAGTATACCTAATGAATTACCAAACTTCGTCTACTGATAACCCATTAAATACACTAGAAGGGATTTTAAACCTTTTCTTATTTCATTTTACAGTGGTGAGCACTTTTGACAGGTGTTAAAATTTTTTAATCAAAGTTAAATCACACATTAGGTCTAAAATAGCTACAAATTTTATAAAAATTTCGGCAGAGTACCGTCTGTATTTGGAGTAAAACAGTTCTTCAAAAACTTGTAAAAAGCACTTACAATATATTTGTTCAGTCCCAAACTCTAATATGGCTCAACTCAAATTAGTGTCCTCAACATAGTTCAAACTCAATTCAATATCATTTTCAGCAATTCCAAAGATAAAGTGCAAAATAAATGAGTATTTCAAAAGCTGAAATAAGAGAATTGTAATACAATATTTTGACAGGCCAAAATAATTTATAATTTTATTTTACAACTGTTCAAGACCAAGTACAATATATACATACAGTTCACATATTACAATAATATTTACAAGGAAGTGGTATACTCAATATACCCGGCAAAATCCCAATGCGAAGTCACAAGCAGCCTACTACGCTGCTTTATTTGTCTGTTTACCTACGACAGCAATGAAAAAGCTATCGCTTAGTAAAATTAACTCAGTGGTGCATAATAACAATTTAAAATGCGGTATATAAAACTTTTATTAACAATTTACAATTCAAATAATTCTCAATTTCATGTCACAATTTTCAAAGCTCATAAAACACAAATTTGATCAAACAATTTAATAACACAGTGTTGCCAATCAATAACACAACTTAGGTCATGACACAAATTTTAGAACATGCCGTGTTGTACACCACGAAAAGGCATACTCACCCCACTAATCAAAATCAATGAGGGAGGTGGCTAGCTAGATAATGAGTACTCATCTACACTCACCTCAGACTGGCAAGTCAAAGAGGGAGGAATATAGTCATACTCACCCCATAAATAGAGGAGGAACATAGTGATATTGCCATGCCAAGTGTGAATAAAAAATAATTTCAAATCAAAATATTTAAATATTTCATACAAACCACAAATCGTATTTTATCTCAAAATTTCCATTTACAAAGTAGGCAACACAATAATTTCCAAATAAAAGTCCCAAGGCCAAAACAATAAAAAAATTATTCATAACTTATTTCTCCAAATAAAATTTTTAGTAAAGTGAATATAAAAATTATTGTGCACAGACCTCGAATGAGTCGTCTCTTGGCCTTGACTCAATGTTCCTTATGCTCTTCAATATCCTTTTCAACTAAAACACACAATTCAAAGTGTTTCAGTACTCAGTTAAATTGTTTCTAATCATAAGGTTCCATAATTAAATTTTATTGATACTATTCCTTTCATTAGTCAACTTATAATGTTGACCTTTAATGCACACTAGGTGAATTAATTTTAATGTTACCAATATGTCATATTTTATAGTCCTCAAGTGTTGGTATATGTTACCAATTTTATTTCTAAGTGTATTGCATTTTATTGCAATTTATCAGATTTTCATATGCTCTTTTGACCTAGCTGGATGACCTAGTTCCCTCAGTTTCTGGGTTCTGGTCAGAATTACAAACTTGTAGGTCTATGTTTCATTGAACTTTTGCCACAAATTTTAGGTCATTTGAAGTTTACTAGACCAAGTTATGGTCATTTTACCAATGCTAGACAGGTTGCACTAAAATGGCAAACTTAGGTCATTTTTAGGTCACTTCTAATTTTGGCAGGTTTTATACCCAAACTTGTGCAAGCATTTTGACTTGCTTATGGTCATTTATGGGTTTGGTGGTCACTACAAAAGATATATCCCTATGTCTAAGCTTTCCAATAGTATAAATTTCAGGTCATTTGGACTTGTTTTGAGTGAATTATGATCAAAAGACTGACTATTGTTCAAATGGTCAATTTCTGGGTTACCAAGTTTGCAATTCCGGATTAGGTCAGTTTTAGTGTCACTTTCCAAATAGAATTTTGATAGGCTTTCGACATGAAGGTTGGCATATTTTGTGCCTAGTTTCACCTCCAATTGGCCTCATACCAATTGGGGTCACACATTTAGGGTTATAGGCTGAAATGCATACTGCCCTTTACACTTTCCTCAAACACCAATCACATATACATTCAACTTGCCAAATTTAAACTTCTCATACCAATTCTGATTTGGTACCATACCAAATTCATTTATCACTTCACCTTATAGTCAATTTGGGCAGAATACAATGACCTTTAATACACCAAGTATAATCCTAAATTATAAAGTCTATTTATAATAATGTATACACATAACTCTCCCAATTATTACATATAACTTCCATTATCAATTATACATACTAACCCTAAATCATCATCACCAGAATTCATCAATAAGTTTCATGATATCATACATAAATTCATGAGTTTAAAGGTTGCCCAAAAATGGCAGTTTACTAAGGTATTGAATTTCCCTTTCAAACCCCTAATTTTCAATTGCTCAATTCACACATACACATAAAATACATTGGCTAAAACATCTTATGACCTTAATCAACATGATTACCCATTAATTACATGTAAAAGCAAGCTAAATATTTTGAACTTCCATGGCTGCTAAAAATGGAACACCTCCCTAACTCATCGATTCTTCTAATTTCTTCCATAAATCAACTCCTCTTAACACTAACATAAACTTTAACAAAGAAATGAAAGAAATTTGGACATGTACCTCAAGTGAAACTTGTCAAACCTCTTCAAATCTCTCGCTTTTTGCTCCTAAAATGCTGCCCAAGGTGTATACTCCAACTTTAATGAAGAAGACTTGAGGTTTTTATGGTTGGATCATGGATGCATGGAGCTTGAAGCTTGGACGGCAATGGAGTTTCTTTGGAGAATTGATTTCAGCTGAATGTTAAGAGGTTGAAGATGATGACATTTTCTGTCCCAAATGGCTTATATAGGTCCCTTAATTTGAAGTTAGTGGAGCACTAAACTTACTTAATGAATTAATTAATCCAAAAGTTTCTTAATTTGCAATTATGCCATAATTCTTCCACTATTTACTTTATGTACCACATTTCTAATTTTCATAATATTTTCAAAGTTTAATATCACTTATTTTTAATGGAAATTTAGTTCAAAAGGCAACTCGGGTTGCCAATTGACCAAAATGCCAATATTCGGTTTGTATTCTCGATTTTTCGGTAACACCGATTTTTTTTCAGTTTCTCGATTTTTTATTTTTCTTTGTACTTATTAATTAATTTTTCTTTGACATTTTCTAAGTCAATTATACCACAATAGATGTTTATTTAAGTCTCAAAAATATTTTCCAGGGTTCCCCGTGGTCCAGGGCTAGTCAACGGTTCTCGTCGCAACTTCCCGGTGCGGTCACCCATCGCTACTATTTTTGACTCGTTTAACTTAATCACATTTCATGGCTCTTATTTTTCCTTTGTTTTTCTTGTATTTTCCTCTATTGTATTTCATCATTTCATGTCTCCTCACTAACATTTAGGTGTAGTTCCAGGCATTCTAGCTATCCGGATGGACACTGGTCACCAGAACAGTAGAACGCACTGCTGAATATAGGGGTGTTACAATTCTCCCCCCCTTAAAATAAATTTCGTCTTGAAATTTTACCTGATTTTAGTCTCTAAACAATTTTGGATGCTGCCTCTTCATATCCTCCTCTCATTCCTAAGTAACTTCCTGGCTTGAATGGTGGTCCATAACACCTTAACCACTTGTATACATTTATCTCAGCTGCTTTACCTCATGTACTAAGATCTTTATGAGTTTCCCCATTATACATTGAATTTAAATTCATTTCACCTTTTTAGAGGTAAACAATTTTATGTGCTAAGAAATCCACTCTTTCTAGGGCCTTGTGTGATCCTATGGATTGAGAACTTAGTTTTTCTCCTTTATATAGAATCGTATAATCTTCTTTCCTTTAAGTTTGTGTAAGACTTTTATCAATCTAATATAACATTTAATTTGTTTATATAACACTAGTCTTTTTCCTACTATCGATCTGTCTAATATTTCGATTCATGTTTCCTTAATGACCATTGAGGTCATGTTAAAATTATTTATCTAATCATTGGTCCTCTAACCATTCTAGCCAACAATCTTACTCATATTCGTAACATTTCTTTGTTACATCTGAACCAACTGTTCAAATTTTTTACTTTCACAACTCTTTCATCTATCGATTTTCAAATATTTATCGTATTTTAGGAAATGTCTTTTGCTAGCAAACTCTTTCAAAACTAATTCCAAAAAGAGTAGTCACTAACATATCAAAATTTATTTTTATACGAGGGACAGCAGGAAGGCAAACAATGCTGGCACTAACATAAAAGTATGCAAACCCTGAGTCAAACAATACATATATATATCATAGTTAAAAATTGATAAAGTACCAGCAACAATGTCAGAAGTCTCAGCCTCTTCCCTCTGCCCATAATGTATACTCTAGCTAGAGCATCTGTCACACCCTACCCCTCTGTAAGGCATAACATGATCCCGTAGTATACCTAATGAATTACCAACTCCGTCTACTGATAATCCATTAAATACACTACAAGGGATTTTAAAAACTTTTCTTACTTCTTTTACAGTGGTGAGCACTATTTACAGGTGTGAAAGACTTTGGTTAACTGAAGTGAAACAACTAACTCATTTGATTTATTTGGAATATCTGTAAAAATTTTGGCAAGGTGCCATTTGTATTTTGGACAAAACAGTTCTTCAGAAAACCTGTAAAAAGCACTTCAATATATTTTCAAATCTCAACTCCAACATTTTTATCAACACAACACATTTCTCAAGTCAAATCCACAGTGATTTTCAAAGACTAAGATACAAAGATATAACACAATTTTTACAAGCCAAATAACTCATAATTATTTTACAACTTTACTGTACAACTTAAATTTACAAATGCTCAAAACCAAGAACAAAATATACATACAGTGAATATACATTACAGTACAAAATGCCACATGTGGTATACTCACTATACCCAAAAATCTCTCGCTGGCGATACTAGCGACCTAACTTTCTGCCACGTCTGTCTCTCTACTGCGGCGACAATAAAAGCTATCGCTGAGACAATGTCTCAGTGGTGCACAACATTAACCAAATACAAATTTTAAATCACAATTCATAAATCATATCAATAGTGGATACTTAAAACCATAGTTAAATTCAAGACAATAAATGTCAACAAGAATTTAAACTCCATTTGTTAATATCACAATAATTTTCAATAAGTCAGATCATGGTTGAATTCAATAGTAAGTATATGTCAATAAGAGTTTAAATCAATTTCACAATCTCACAATACATAATAACACAATTCGATCAAATAACTGAAGAATACAGTGTTGCCAATCTATAACACAATTTAGGCCATGACACAATTTTTTCATATATGCCGTGTTGTACACCACGACAAGACATGCTCACCCCAATAATCGAAATCAATGAGGGAGGAAGCTAGCTATATAATGAGAACTCATCCATACTCACCTCAGACTGGGAAGTCAAGAGGGAGGAACATAATCATACTCACCCGGACTATTAAGTCAAAGAGTGAGGAATAATCACACTCACCCCATTAATGGAGGAGGAACATATTATCAGTGTCATGCCAATTGTGAGTCAAAACAATTCCAAACATTTTATTCAAATGATCCGTAAGAATCCAATAAATTTCCAAAGTTATAATTTCATTCACAAAATGGCAACACAATTCGTAATTCACTTCAATTTCCACAAAAACCATTTACAGTGCTTTTCAATCAATAAGTATCCATCAAATACCATTCAAACAATGTTTCACGATTTCAAACCCTTCACTATTTTTTTAAATCAATAACGGTCCACCAAAAACATTTCCACAATTTAAAACAATGATATGCAAATAGTCAATATTTATTTCCATTGAAAATAATTCAAAAGAAACAGTTGTTGTGCACAAACCTCTGATGACTGTCCCCCTGATCTGGACTCAGTGTTTCCTTCCCTTTTCCTGAGTCTTTGGTAACTGAGAAACACAATTTGAAGTGTTTCAGTACTAATTTAAACCGTCTCTATCGATGGTGTTTGGTAAATAATGCACTGAACTCAATTATTCACTTAATCACCTAATATACCGACCCTCGTTGCGTTTTAGGTAAATTAGGTTTTAGTGTCGTTAATATGTCACATTTGATAGGGTTTTAGGTTTGGTATGTTTTACCAAAGTCATTTCCTTGCTTAGTGCATTTTAATGCAAATTGCTGGATTTCGGGACACTGGTTTGACCTAACCGGACGATCTAGTTCCCTAGGTTTTCGGGTCTCTGTCGAAACTACAAACTTGTAGATTTAGGTCTTATGGACCGCGGTGCAAAATTTCAGGTCAATCCGAGTTAAGTAGACCGAGTTATGGTCATTACACTCTTGCTGGTCAAATGGTACCATTTTAGGTCAATTTTAGGTCAAATTGGTCAATTCTGGTTCGGCCAGTTTTTGGACCATAACTTGTGCAAGTTGTTTGACTTGCTTATGGTCATTTCTGGGCTTTGGTGTCTTCATAAGACTTGTAGGTATGGGTCTTAACTGTTCTTGGTTAAAATTTCAGGTCAATTGGACCTGGTTTGAGTGAGTTATGGCCTAAACACTCACTGCTGCCCAATTGGTCATTTTTCAGGTCCTAATTGCACCTAATCCGAATTGGTCATTTTTTTAGGTCACCTTGCAAGCAGAATTTTGGCATGGTTTCTCAATGAAAGTTGGCACATTTTGTGCCTAGTTTCACCTCAAATTGGTCTCATACCAATTGAGGTTACACATTTAAGGTTATAGGCTAAAATGTGTACTGCCCTCAATATGCTTTTCACACCCCATTCAAAACACATATTTACCTTGCAAAGTTTACTTCCATACCCTACCAAATCAGTTTTGGTACATTACCAAAGCACTTTCTACTTTACATTAACATTATTTTGGGCAGATTCCAATCAGCCTCAACACACCAATATCATTCACAATTACAATTTCTAAGTACTATTACAAACACACCTAACCATTACAAATTTTACACACACTTTACAAGATCAATCTACATACATATCATCAATCCTTCTAGGTTAATATTCTGCATACATTTCCTTCAATATATACCATTACTCAAGTGTCCCCAAGCTGCCACAAACCATTCTTCAACATCAAAGTGCCGTCCATTTTACAATTTCCCATCCAAGTGCATAAATCACCACATAAACATGAAATAATTCACTAGGTTACTAATTCATCATGATCAACACCATTTCTCATCAATTATATGCACAAATATCTCATCAAAAACGTGACTCATGGCTGTCCAAAATGAAAACAACAATAACCCTTCAAACTCAAAATTTTCTTTCACCAAACTAACACCCATAACATGAACATAAACTTTAACAAAGAAATTCTCAAAAATGCAAACTTACCTTTAATTGTAACTTGCTAAACCTTCATCAAACTTCTCAAAATTAGTATCAATATCTTCCTTGTGATGTGTAGACAAAGTTTAATGAAGAACACTAAGAGGTTGGAGTTGAAAATGGAGACTTAAGAAAGCTTGCATGAAAAATGGCTATGGAGTTTCCTTCACTCTTCAATTCGGCAATTTGAATGCAAATGAGGAAGATGACTTATTTTAAGTGTACACATGTCCCACTATGTATTTAATTAATCCCCTTAGTGGTCCACTTAGTCACTTAATCATATAATAAAGTAATTATTCATTTATTCCACATTTAACCCATAATTTCCACTATTTATTTTAGGTACCACCAATTTAATTTTTCATTTTATTTTCTAAGTGTAATACTATTTATTTTTAATGGACATTTAGGTCAAAAGACACTTCGGGATGTCAAATGACCATAATGCCCCTGTTCGGATGGCATTCCTGATTTTTCGATATTACCGGGTTTTGTCTGTTTTTCGATTTCTCACTTTTCTTTGTACTAATTATTTAATTTTTCTTTGATATTTCTAATGATATTTATTCTTCAACAAGGGTCTATTTATGTCCCAAAAATGTTTTCCGTGGTTCCATGATCGAGGCGATACCAACGGTCCACGCCGTGACTTCCCAGTGCGGTCACCCATCGTTAGGTTTCCCGGCTCGTTTAACTTGATCACATTTCTTTGCAATCATTTTTCCTTTGTTTTTCTTGTACTTTCTTTTCTTTTCTTTTATTTCATTATTTTATGTCTCCTCACTCTCATTGA
Source organism: Hevea brasiliensis (assembly GCF_030052815.1). Taxonomy (NCBI): domain Eukaryota; kingdom Viridiplantae; phylum Streptophyta; class Magnoliopsida; order Malpighiales; family Euphorbiaceae; genus Hevea; species Hevea brasiliensis. The sequence continues at coordinate 37,933,211 of NC_079494.1, read as the reverse complement.
AGTGTGGTTCTAGGCATCCTAGCTGTCCGGACAACACTGGTCACTGGAGCAGCAGAACGCACTACCGAACTTAGGGGTGTTACAATTCTCCCCCCCTTAAATAAATTTCGTCCACGAAATTTTACCCAGTAATCATCTTACAATAGTCATACGTTTATTTTCTCCTTTCTATATGATCGTAAGACTTTTAACAATCTAATACAATGTTTACTTTGTTTGGATAACACCAATCTCCTCTTACTATTATGTTGTCTAATATTTCAGCTCACGTTCCTTCTTGAATGACCCTTGAGGTCATATTAGAATCATTCATCAGGCATTGGTCCTCTGACCATTCTAGTCCATAGTCTTCCTCACATTCGGAATATTTCTTTGTTACATATGAATCAACTGTTCAAGTCTCTACTTCCATAACTCTTTTTATCTGTCAATGTTCTATAACTTACTTCCTTTTGTACTGAACTATAACCTTTCGATATTTTAACTTTTGAGTTTTAGATCCTAAGTAGGATTTTCAAACTTATTTCTAACAATTAAATTCGTCACGGCATAACTATGCCAAAGCAGATCGTTGGCAACTATTCTCATCTAGGTGTACTATCGGTTAGTACGTAGCTCTACACAATAATCTCAAGTTAGTCTTTGCATGTCTGCGACTACGGTATAAACATCAAGAACATTGCATAGTTACTACGATACATCCCAATGATCAAACTTTGTTATCTTTTATTCTTTTTGAATTCACCGATATTCGAATCTTATTACGATTACAATATCCATTAGCAATTTCTAACAGTAACCTCCTTGCCCTTATCAAGAGCAATTCCATTACTGCATCTTACTTTACGTCCTCTTGCCTTACATTAAGTAGGCTCACTAATTAGCTTTATAATTTATGGTGTGTTAGAAAATACTTTTCGCCGATAAACTCTTTCAAAACTAATTTCACTTATTATCACAATCCTTATCTTAAGGGCTAATCACTAATGCGTCAAAATTTATTCCTCTGAAAACGAATAACAACAGAACATATAGTTCTAACACAAATGTAAAAATATGAAAATTCAATCTCAAAAAATACATATATATATCTAAGTTGCTAATTGAGAAATTAAAAGCAATGATGTCAAAAGTCTCAGTCTCTTTTCTGTCGTATAGCGTATACTCTCGTTGAAGCATCACCCTGTTTTGGCTGATTCACAGTAGTCTGACTTCTAGGTGTACTACCCCTACCTCTACCTTTGCCTCTACTAACTGATGGTGAACTCTTTGGGGTAGAAACTTGGGTTGATCCCTTTGGTGTAGTAAATGATCCAGAACGACCTGGATTTACACAATCCTTAGCAAAATGACCAGTCTCTCCACAATTAAAGCATGCTCCTACGGCTCTATAACATACCCCACTATGTGGTTTACCACAAGTTTCACAAAGTCGATCTGACAGCGCATTTACGGGTTTACGTTGAGTTGGTGATCGGATCGAGGTGGTTTCATTCCAAAAGATCTATCTCTGGGACTTCTTACTATCTCTGTCGTATCCCCAAAGTTTTTCCTCTTTCGGAGGGACCACTAGAACTCTGTCACTGACTTTCCCTCTTTTTTTGCCTTCTCTGATTTCTTTTTCTCAAGAGCCGCTTCAGATTCAATTCTTTCTAATTCTAGTGCTTGAGAAATAAGTTCAGAGAAGTTGTTATGTTTGAATTCGACCACTTGTAATCTGATACTAGGCTTCAAGCCGGTTTCAAACCTCTTACATCTCTCCTTACTGGTAGAAAGTAGACTTACTGCATAATGGCTTAGGAGGGAGAATTCCCTTTCATACTCAACCACCGATCCGCCTCTGTTTGGACTTAGGAATTCTTGCACTTCGGTCTACATAAGCATCGGGGACATATTTTTGCTGAATTCCGAGGAAGTCATTCCATGTTAGCACTGCAGGTTCTATCGATCGTGGGGATGGTTTTCCACCAGTCATAAGCATCCCCAGCAAAGATCCCGAGTACTCAAATCTAAGCTCCTCTGCAATGCAGTTTCTTGAATACCCTATCCATCCTCTCTAACCATTGTTACGCCTCTAGAGGATCTATCCCCCTTGAACTCTGTAGCCCCATACTTCATCAATTTGTCATATTGTCTAGCGTAAGATCGTGGTTGTACCACCGGTGTCCGTATTGGGACTTGAGTAGGCACATTACCATCCATTTGTTGGAACATTGCAGCCGTCACGAGCGAATCGAGCAGAATCGCAGATCGCAGGGTGGTGCTCTGAACCACCGACATTATGTAGGCATGGGGCATCCCTTGCACCTCGGCCTCAATAGATTGATCGATGAACGATCACCCTCTTCCATAGTCAATGCGAGGATTTTAGATCTCCTAAACCAATAACACAAGGAGATTTCCTCCCGTTAGTGCATATTTATAATGTAATGTCTTGTATGTATCAAACAATGATATTGAGCGGTTGTCTTGTGAAGAAAGAATATTCAAATGACAGAAAAGCAATTTAAAAACTTTGCTCGATACCACTAAAACATGTCACACCCTACCCTCTGTAAGGCATAACATGATCCCGTAGTATACCTAATGAATTACCAACTCCGTCTCTCGATAATCCATTAAATACACTATAAGGGATTTTAAAAACTTTTCTTACTTCTTTTACAATGGTGAGCACTATTTACAGTGTGAAAGACTTTGGTGAATCAAGTGAAACAACTAACTCATTTGATTTATTTGGAATATCAGAAAATTTTGGCAAGGTGCCATTTGTATTTTGGACAAAGCAGTTCTTGAAAAACTGTAAAAAGCACTTCAATCTATTTTCAAATCTCAACTCCAACATTTTTATCAACACAACACATTTCTCACGTCAAATCCACAGTGATTTTCAAAGACTAAGATACAAAGATATAACACAATTTTTACAAGCCAAATAACTCATAATTGTTTTACAACTTTCTTGTACAACTTAAATTTACAATCGCTCAAAACCAAGAACAAAATATACATACAGTGAATATACATTCTGATTACAAATGCCACATGTGGTATACTCACTATACCCAAAAATCTCTCATTGGCGATACTAGCGACCTAGCCTCTTTGCCTGTCTGTCTCTCTACTGCGATGACAATAAAGCTATCACTGAGACAATGTCTCGATGGTGCACAACATTAACCAAATACAAATTTTAAATCACAATTCATAAATCATATCAATAGTGGATACTTAAAACCATAGTTAAATTCAAGACAATAAATGTCAACAAGAATTTAAACTCCATTTGTTAATATCACAATAATTTTCAATAAGTCGATCATGGTTGAATTCGTGAAGTATATGTCAATAAGAGTTTAAATCAATTTCACAATCTCACAATACATAATAACACAATTCGATCAAATAATCAAGAATACAATGTTGCCAATCTATAACACAATTTAGGCCATGACACAATTTTTTCCATATATGCCGTGTTGTACACCACGACAAGACATGCTCACCCCAATAATCGAAATCAATGAGGAGGAAGCTAGCTATATAATGAGAACTCATCCATACTCACCTCGGTGGGAAGTCAAAGAGGGAGGAACATAATCATACTCACCCTGGACTAATAAGTCAAAGAGGGAGGAATAATCACACTCACCCCATTAATGGAGGAGGAACATATTATCGATGTCATGCCAATTGTGAGTCAAAACAATTCCAAACATTTTATTCAAATGATCCGTAAGAATCCAATAAATTTCCAAAGTTATAATTTCATTCACAAAATGGCAACACAATTCGTAATTCACTTCAATTTCCACAAAAACCATTTACGTTGCTTTTCAATCAATAAGTATCCATCAAATACCATTCAAACAATTTTTCACATTTCAAACCATTCACAATGTTTTTCAATCAATAAGTGTCCACCAAACACATTTCCACAATTTAAAACAATGATATGCAAATAGTCAATATTTATTTCCATTGAAAATAATTCAAAAGAAACAGCTTGTTGTGCACAAACCTCGATGACTGCCCCGATCGATCGACTCAGTGTTTCCTTCCCTTTTCCCGAGTCTTTGGTAATCGAGAAACACAATTTGAAGTGTTTCATTACTAATTTAAACCGTCTCTATCGATGGTGTTTGGTAAATAATGCATGAACTCAATTATTCACTTAATCACCTAATATACCACCCTCGTTGCGTTTTAGGTAAATTAGGTTTTAGTGTCGTTAATATGTCACATTTGATAGGGTTTTAGGTTTGGTATGTTTTACCAAAGTCATTTCCTTGCTTAGTGCATTTTAATGCAAATTCTTTGGATTCGGGACACTGGTTTGACCTAACCGGACGATCTAGTTCCCTCGGTTTTCGGGTCTCGGTCGAAACTACAAACTTGTAGATTTAGGTCTTATGGACCGCGGTGCAAAATTTCAGGTCAATCCGAGTTAAGTAGACCGAGTTATGGTCATTACACTCTTGCTGGTCAAATGGTACCATTTTAGGTCAATTTTAGGTCAAATTGGTCAATTCTGGTTCGGCCAGTTTTTGGACCATAACTTGTGCAAGTTGTTTGACTTGCTTATGGTCATTTCTGGGCTTTGGTGTCTTCATAAGACTTGTAGGTATGGGTCTTAACTGTTCTTGGTTAAAATTTCAGGTCAATTGGACCTGGTTTGAGTGAGTTATGGCCTAAACACTCACTGCTGCCCAATTGGTCATTTTTCAGGTCCTAATTGCACCTAATCCGAATTGGTCATTTTTTTTAGGTTACCTTGCAAGCAGAATTTTGGCATGGTTTCTCAATGAAAGTTGGCACATTTTGTGCCTAGTTTCACCTCAAATTGGTCTCATACCAATTGAGGTTACACATTTAAGGTTATAGGCTAAAATGTGTACTGCCCTCAATATGCTTTTCACACCCCATTCAAAACACATATTTACCTTGCAAAGTTTACTTCCATACCCTATCAAATCAGTTTTGGTACATTACCAAAGCACTTTCTACTTTACATTAACATTATTTTGGGCAGATTCCAATCAGCCTCAACACACCAATATCATTCACAATTACAATTTCTAAGTACTATTACAAACACACCTAACCATTACAAATTTTACACACACTTTACAAGATCAATCTACATACATATCATCAATCCTTCTAGGTTAATATTCTGCATACATTTCCTTCAATATATACCATTACTCAAGTGTCCCCAAGCTGCCACAAACCATTCTTCAACATCAAAGTGCCGTCCATTTTACAATTTCCCATCCAAGTGCATAAATCACCACATAAACATGAAATAATTCACTAGGTTACTAATTCATCATGATCAACACCATTTCTCATCAATTATATGCACAAATATCTCATCAAAAACGTGACTCATGGCTGTCCAAAATGAAAACAACAATAACCCTTCAAACTCAAAATTTTCTTTCACCAAACTAACACCCATAACATGAACATAAACTTTAACAAAGAAATTCTCAAAAATGCAAACTTACCTTTAATTGTAACTTGCTAAACCTTCATCAAACTTCTCAAAATTAGTATCAATATCTTCCTTGTGATGTGTAGACAAAGTTTAATGAAGAACACTAAGAGGTTGGAGTTGAAAATGGAGACTTAAGAAAGCTTGCATGAAAAATGGCTATGGAGTTTCCTTCACTCTTCAATTCGGCAATTTGAATGCAAATGAGGAAGATGACTTATTCAGCTGCATTTTAAGTGTACACATGTCCCACTATGTATTTAATTAATCCCCTTAGTGGTCCACTTAGTCACTTAATCATATAATAAAGTAATTATTCATTTATTCCACATTTAACCCATAATTTCCACTATTTATTTTAGGTACCACCAATTTAATTTTTCGTTTTATTTTCTAAGTGTAATACTATTTATTTTTAATGGAAATTTAGGTCAAAAGACACTTCGGGATGTCAAATGACCATAATGCCCTGCTCGTGGCATTCCTGATTTTTCGGTATTACCGGGTTTTGTCTGTTTTTCGATTTCTCACTTTTCTTTGTACTAATTATTTAATTTTTCTTTGATATTTCTAATGATATTTATTCTTCAACAAGGGTCTATTTATGTCCCAAAAATGTTTTCCAGGGTTCCCCGCAGTCCAGGGCCAGTCAACGGTCCACGCCGTGACTTCCCAGTGCGGTCACCCATCGTTAGGTTTCCCGGCTCGTTTAACTTGATCATATTTCTTTGCAATCATTTTTCCTTTGTTTTTCTTGTACTTTCTTTTCTTTTCTTTTATTTCATTATTTTATGTCTCCTCACTCTCATTGAAGTGTGGTTCTAGGCATCCTAGCTGTCCGGACAACACTAGTCACTGGAGCAGCAGAACGCACTACCGAACTTAGGGGTGTTACAGCATCACCTTATTCTGTCTGATTCACAGTCCTCTGACTTTCAGGTGTACTACCCCTACCTCTACCTCTGCCTCTACTAACTGATGGTGAACTCTTTAGGGTATAAACTGTTAGTAGTATGCCCTAGAGCATATCATTTAGTATGTATCTTGTACATAATTTTATTAATAAAAGGCATTTCCACTTTTCCGTTTACATAATATATTTATGTGTAATAGAAAAGGTCCATTGATATTTTGTTAGAAATATTATTCTTAAGTTGTTAAGAATATGAGTGACAATATTTCTAGCACAAAGTATCATAAATAGGTTCACAATCGAGGATACTTCATAATAAGGACATGACTTATCCAGAAAGATTGTATTCATGTTTGTTCCCAAGTTATTTATATGAGATATAAATAAGATGGAATGGTGAGTCTCATGCCATATAACAAACATGATAGGCACTTATACATGATAAGTAGGCCGAACCAGTGACACTTATGACAAGCACATGGAGTTTACTCTTGTCAATGTTTTGTCATAAATCATATCAGTGCATATAATCTTTAGACTGAGATAGCACGCTTATCTTGTATATAGGTAGTTTGAGTTTGATCTGCTTTCATACTTGTACTATGTATGGGTATATGGGCATGTGTTGGCTCCTCGCTAGTTATATATGGAGGTAGGTGTTGATCAAGATGGAATCTGCCTCTAAGTAAATAGAGATAAAATCCTATGTTCATTTAATTGTTCTTGATGTTTCAAGTTCTGGCCAGACAGATAGATTTATTCGTAAAAGAGTTTCGATGAGAAAAATCTTTTAATCAAGAACTGGAATTAAAAGAGAACATAATATTCATAGCAAATGGAGTTTGACATAAACCATGACTCAACTTGAGTTGGGATTTTGTAACAGAGAGATTCTAGTGCATGGTAACATATGATTATAGGTTCATTTAAGGTAAATCTTATTACTAATTGGGTGGCCATGGCATGCTATGCTAGGTGTTAACCATGGTCTATGAGGTTCATAAAATGATTTAGAGAAATCATTTATGGTAATAAATAGTTCTGATGATATTAAGAGTTGATATCATGTCTCATTGCCAATTAGTGATGAGCCTAGTAAGTCACACACATACACAAGTTATCACCTATTTAAATATGATTTAATTAATTAATTAAAGAGTTTAATTGATTAATTAAATAGATTTGGTTTGCAATAAAATTGCAAAGTCCCTAGCATGACTTGAAACCAAATCTAGATTATTGGATGTGTAGTATAAATTAAATTTATATTTAAAGTGTTTAAATATGAATTTAATTGATGAGAAATTAATTAATAGAGATTAATTAATTAATTTATATTTGATATAAATTAATTAGAAGAAGAAAATAATTATTTTGGGTTAAGAACTCAAAATTAAGACACAGGGGCATTTTGGTCATTTCGCAGTGTGACACGTGGCACCATGAGATGGTGACACATGGCATAACACATAAGCTTGCCAAATATTTTTAATCATGTAAGATGATTAAAATCAAGATTAAATATAGGTTTGACGCTTGGCATAATGTGATTGGGTCACTTAAACCTAGAGCTAATCAAAAGGTGACATGTGGCTAGGATTTAATGTGTTAACCTAGCTATTTAAGTGGGGTTATGAAAAGAAAACACAACCAGCAGCCTCTCCTCTCATATGTCACGCCACTTTGAGCCTCTCCAGCTATTTCTCTTCATCTCTCATCAATTCAAAGAGATTAGCCACTCTTGTCAATGTTTTGTCATAAATCATATCAGTGCATATAATCTTTAGACCTGAGATAGCACAGTTATCTTGTATATAGGTAGTTTGAGTTTGATACTGCTTTCATACTTGTACTATGTATGGGTATATGGGCATGTGTTGGCTCCTGCTAGTTATATATGGAGGTAGGTGTTGATCAAGATGGAATCTGTTCCTCTAAGTAAATAGAGATAAAATCCTATGTTCATTTAATTGTTCTTGATGTTTCAAGTTCCTGGCCAGGACAGATAGATTTATTCAGAAAAGAGTTTCTGATGAGAAAAATCTTTTAATCAAGAACTGGAATTAAAAGAGAACATAATATTCATAGCAAATGGAGTTTGACATAAACCATGACTCAAATTGAGTTGGGATTTTGTAATGTAGAGATTCTAGTGCATGGTAACATATGATTATAGGTTCATTTAAGGTAAATCTTATTACTAATTGGGTGGCCATGGCATGCTATGCTAGGTGTTAACCATGGTCTATGAGGTTCATAAAATGATTTAGAGAAATCATTTATGGTAAGAAAGAGTTCTGATGATATTAAGAGTTGATATCATGTCTCATTGCCAATTAGTGATGAGCCTAGTAAGTCACACACATACACAAGTTATCACCTATTTAAATATGATTTAATTAATTAATTAAAGAGTTTAATTGATTAATTAAATAGATTTGGTTTGCAATAAAATTGCAAAGTCCCTAGCATGACTTGAAACCAAATCTAGATTATTGGATGTGTAGTATAAATTAAATTTATATTTAAAGTGTTTAAATATGAATTTAATTGATGAGAAATTAATTAATAGAGATTAATTAATTAATTTATATTTGATATAAATTAATTAGAAGAAGAAAATAATTATTTTGGGTTAAGAACTCAAAATTAAGACACAGGGGCATTTTGGTCATTTCGCAGTGTGACACGTGGCACCATGAGATGGTGACACATGGCATAACACATAAGCTTGCCAAATATTTTTAATCATGTAAGATGATTAAAATCAAGATTAAATATAGGTTTGACGCTTGGCATAATGTGATTGGGTCACTTAAACCTAGAGCTAATCAAAAGGTGACATGTGGCTAGGGTTTAATGTGTTAACCTAGCTATTTAAGTGGGGTTATGAAAAGAAAACACAACCAGCAGCCTCTCCTCTCATATGTCACGCCACTTTGAGCCTCTCCAGCTATTTCTCTTCATCTCTCATCAATTCAAAGAGATTAGCCATCAATCTCTTGAATTAAGAACACTAGAAATTGTTTCTAGTGTCCTGTTTGCATCTCTAATCTCTTAAAAGGCAGAACTTGAATTTCTAATTAATAGAAAAGGCTTTAGAAGCTGTTCAAGGGCTGCCATAGGTGTTCTTGGTGTGGACAAGCTAGAGGGACAACATCCGTGTCCTCAAGACGATCTCAAAGGCGCAGACACGCCGCAAAGACATCAAGAGGTTAGTGTAATCGTTCTTGATTTAATCTAGGGTTCTAAAATTAATCTGATTAATTTTAAAATCTTAAATGGCAAATACAGATCCAAAAACATATTAAAAGAGTTTTAATATGTTGTTTATCATTGAAATCAAATAGATAAAAATAAATCTTGCATGGTGCATGTGACCCTAGGTGAAAATTTTTGAATTCAATGGTATAATATTGTGTTTTTCACGCTTCCGTTCCTTCATAAACTTGGGCTGATCCCTCTTGTGTAGTAAATGATCCAGAACGGTGTGGATTTATACAATCCTTAGCAAAATGACTAGTCTCTCTACAATTAAAACATGCTCCTATGGCTCTATAATATACCCCACTATGTGGTTTACCACAAGTTTCACAAAGTCGATCCGACAGAGCATTTCTAAGTTTCTGCTGAGTTTATTGATCCGATCGAGGTGGTTTCTATCTAGAAGATCTATCTCTACCCGATTCGCATGAGCTAGATCCTCCAAAGTGCTTTCTCTTCCCTGACCCACTATCAGGAACTTGATCAGTAGTCTTTCTAATTTTCTCTTTTTCTTCTATACCCTTTTTAATTGTTTCTTCATTCTCAATTCTTTCCAGTTCCAGGGCTTGCGATATTAGCTCTGAGAAATTCTGGTGTCGAAACCCCACAACTTGCATTCTTAGACTAGGCCTTAATCCAGCCTTAAAATGTTTACATCTGTCTCTAGGAGTGGTAAGCAGGCTTCCTGCATAATGACTCAATCGAGAGAAGTTTCTCTCATATTCTGCCACTGTTCTGTCCCCTTGCTTCAGGCTTAAGAACTCCTATAGCTTTTGGTCCACATAGGCATCTGGGAGATATTTCTGTCTAAACTTTCAGAGAAAGTCGTCCCATTTCAGCAATGGGGGTTCCACCAAACTCTGGGGAATGGTTTTCCACCAGTCATATGCATCCCCCTGTAGAAGTAAGATTAAGTATTCAAACTTCAGCTCATCGGTGCAGTGTAGCTTCCTAAAAACTCTTTCCATCCTTTCCAACCATTGTTCTACCTCTAGCGGATCCACTGTCCCTTGAACTCAATAGCCTCATACTCAATCAGCTTGTCGTACTGCCAAGCTGAAGGCTATGGTTGCACTACTAGTGTCTGCAATGGGGCTTGAGTAAGCATGTTACCAGCCATCTGTTGGAACATTGCACCCATCTGCTGAGCAAATTGAGCAGGAAACTACAGTATTGAGGGGGTTGGTGCAGCTGATCCACTCACATTTTTAAAGGTTGGGGCTTCCCCTTGCACCTCAGCCTCTACTGATTGATCGACTGAACAGTCCCCTTCTTCCACAGTCAATTAGAGGATATTATACCTCCTGAACAAATAACATAAGGAGATTTCCTCCCGTTAGTGCATATTTATAATGTAATATACTGTATGTATCAAACCATGACATTGAATAGTTGTACTATGAAGGAAAAATATTCAAATTACAGGTCAAAACAAAATTTAAAAACTAGGCTCTGATACCACTTAAACATGTCACACCTTACCCCTCTGTAAGGCATAACATGATCCCGTAGTATACTTAATGAATTACCAAACTTCATCTACTGATAACCCATTAAATATACTACAAGGTATTTTAAACCTTTTCTTATTTTTTTTTTACAGTGGTGAACACTTTTGATAGGTGTTAAAATTTTTTAATCGAAGTTAAATCACACATTAGGTTTAAATAGCCACAAATTTTATAAAAATTTCGACAGAGTGCCGTCTGTATTTGGAGCAAAATAGTTCTTCAAAAACCTGTAAAAAGCACTTCCAATATGTTTGTTCAATCCCAAACTCCAATATGGCTCAAATCAAATCAGTGTCCTCAACACAATTCAAACTAAATTCGATATCATTTTCAGCAATTCCAAAGATAAAGTGCAAAATAAATGAGTATTTTAAAAGCTAAAATAAGAGAATTATAATACAATATTTTGACAGGCCAAAATAATTTATAATTTTATTTTACAACTGCTCAAGACCAAGTACAATACATACATACAGTTCACATATTACAATAATATTTACAAGGAAGTGGTATACTCAATATACCTGGCAAAATCCTAATGTAAAGTCACAAACAGCCAACTCTGTTGCTTTATCTGTTTGTCTACCTACGACAGCAATGAAAAAGCTATCGCTGAGTAAAATTTGCTCAGCGGTGCACAATAACAATATAAATTGCGGTATATAAAACTTTTATTGACAATTTACAATTTAAATAATTCACAATTTCATGTCACAATTTTCAAAGCTCATATCACACAAATTTGATCAAACAATTTAATAACACAGTGTTGCCAATCATTAGCACAACTTAGGTCATGACACAAAATTTTCAAACTTGCTGTGTTGTACACCAAGACAAGGCATACTCACCCCACTAATCGAAATCAATGAGGGAGGTGGCTAGCTAGATAATGAGTACTCATCCACACTCACCTTAGACTAGCAAGTCAAAGAGGGAGGAATATAGTCATACTCACGCCATAAATAGAGAAGGAACATAGTGATAATGCCATGCCAAGTGTGAATCAAAAATAATTTCAAATCACAATATTTAAATATTTCATACAAACTACAAATCACATTTTATCTCAAAATTTCCATTTACAAAGTAGGCAACACAATAATTTCCAAATAAAAGTCCCAAGCCAAAAACAATAAAAAAATTATTCATAACTCATTTCTCCAAATAAATTTTTTGGTAAAAGCAGTGAATAAAAAAAGTATTGTGCACAGACCTCGGATGAGTCGTCTCTTGGCCTTGTCTCAATGTTCCTTATGCTCTTCAATATCCTTTTCAATTGAAACACATAATTTAAGGTGTTTCAGTACTCAGTTAAATTGTTTCTAATCATAAGGTTCCATAATTAAATTTTATTGACACTATTCCTTTCATTAGTCAACCTATAATGTTGACCTTTAATGCACACTAGGTGAATTTATTTTAATGTTACCAATATGTCACATTTTATAGTCCTCAAGTGTTGGTATATGTTACCAATTTCATTTCCAAGTGCATTGCATTTTATTGCAATTTATCAGATTTTCGTATGCTATTTTGACCTAGCCGGATGACCTAGTTTCCTCAGTTTCTGGGTTCTGGTCAGAATTACAAACTTATAGGTCTAAGTTTTATTGAACTTTTTCCACAAATATTAGGTTATTTGGAGTTTACTAGACCAAGTTATGGTCATTTTACCAATGCTGGACAGTTTGCACTAAAATGGCAAACTTAGGTCATTTTTAGGTCACTTCTAATTCTGGCAGGGTTTATACCCAAACTTGTGCAAGCATTTTGACTTGCTTATGGTCATTTATGGGTTTGGTGGTCCCTACAAAAGATGTAGCCTTATGTCTAAGCTTTCCAACGGTATAAATTTCAGGTCATTTGGACATGTTTCGAGTGAGTTATGGCTAAAAGATTGACTATTGTTCAAATGGTCAATTTCTGAGTTACCAAGTTTGCAATTCCGGATTAGGTCAGTTTTAGTGTTACTTTCCAGACAGAATTTTGATAAGCTTTCAACATGAAGGTTGGCACATTTTGTGCCTAGTTTCACCTCTAATTGGCCTCATATCAATTGGGGTCACACATTTAGGGTTATAGGCTGAAATGCATACTGCCCTTTACATTTTCCTCAAACACCAATCACATATACATTCAACTTACCAAATTTAAACTTCTCATACCAATTCTGATTTGGTACCATACCAAATTCATTTATCACTTCACCTTATAGTCAATTTGGGCATAATATAATGACCTTTAATACACCAAGTATAATCCTAAATTATAAAGTCTATTTATAACAATGTATACACATAACACTCCCAATTATTACACATAACTTCTATCATCAATTATACATACTGCCCCTAAATCATCATCACCAGAATTCATCAATAAGTTTCATGATCTCATACATAAATTCATGAGTTTAAAGGCTGCCCAAAAATGGCAGTTTACTAAGGTATTGAATTTCCCTTTCAAACCCTTAATTTTCAATTGCTCGATTCACACATACACATAAAATACATTGGCTAAAACAACTTATGACCGTAATCAACATGATTTCCCATCAATTACATGTAAAAGCAAGCTAAATACTTTGAACTTCCGTGGCTACTGAAAATGGAACACCTCCCTAACTCATTAATTCTTCCAATTTCTTCCATAAATCAACTCCTCTCAACACTAACATAAACTTTAACAAAGAAATGAAAGAAAATTGGACAAGTACCACAAGTGAAACTTGTCAAACCTCTTCAAATCTCTCCCTTTTTGCTCCCAAAATGCTGCCTAAGATGTATACTCCAACTTTAATGAAGAAGACTTGAGGTTTTTATGGTTAGATCATGGATGCATGGAGTTTGTAGCTTGGACGACAATGGAGTTTCTTTGGAGAATTGATTTCAGTTAAATGTTGAGAGGTTGAAGATGATGACATTTTCTGTACCAAATGGCTTATATAGGTCCCTTAATTTGAAGTTAGTGGAGCACTAAACTTACTTAATGAATTAATTAATCCAAAAGTTTCTTAATTTGCAATTATGCCATAATTCTTCTACTATTTACATTATCTAATTTTCATGACATTTTCAAAGTTTAATATCACTTATTTTTAATGGACATTTAGGTCAAAAGATAACTTGGGGTTTCAATTGACCAAAATGTCCATATTCAGTTTGTATTCTTGATTTTTCGGTAACACCGATTTTTTTTTCAGTTTCTCAATTTTTCATTTTTCTTTGTACTAATTAATTAATTTTTCTTCAACATTTTCTAAGTCAATTATACCACAATAGATGTTTATTTAAGTCTCAAAAATATTTTTCAGGGTTCCCCGCGGTCCAGGGCTAGTCAACTGTTCTCGCTGCAGCTTCCCGGTGCGGTCACCCATCGCTACTGTTTTTGACTCGTTTAACTTAATCAAATTTCATGGCTCTTATTTTTCCTTTGTTTTTCTTGTATTTTCCTCTATTTTATTTCATTATTTCATGTCTCCTCACTAACATTTAGGTGTAGTTCCAAGCATTCTAGCTATCTGAACAGACACAGGTCCCTGAAACAGTAGAACGCACTACCGAATATAAGAGTGTTACAGTAATGACTACACATCAGTGCAAAATAAGCTATAGAATATCGATAGATAAAGGATTTGTGGTAGTAAAAATTAGAATAGTTGGTGCAAATGTAATAAAGAAACGTTATGAATATTAGTTAAAGTGTTAACTATAATGGTCAGAGGACCAAATCAAAGTAATTGAAGTATAGCAGATTTATTAGGGATGACAAAAGGTGCTAAATCACCACTCAACAGTCAAGTTAAGGAAGAAGATAAGATTAAGGAATAAAATAATTAAATTTAAGTTGTGGAATGAAAAAAGAAACAAATAGAACAATAAGAAATGAGAAAAACATTAGATGAGGAATTGCCACAAGGGCAAACAATCTACTTAAGACGCGTGACGATATCTCAAACTATTTTATCAAGAAAGAAATAAGTTAAATAAAAGCAAACAAGATAGTGCAAAATGGCACATAGACCTTAGTCATAAATGGAGATGATAAGATAATGGTTATGGACCTATGGCCAATAAAGAGATAAGCAGTTCATTTATGACCAATAAGGTCATTTAAAAAAAAAAAAAAACTACATAGGAAAATAATTGCTAAAACAACAGCAAAAAAAGACTAAAATATTCTAAACTAAACTGAAGGTTGCATTAAATGATCAAGAGATTTGATAAAAAAAAGAGTAAAATTAAGTTCTCACCCATAGGATCATACGAGGTCCTAAAAAAAGTGGATCCACTAGCACACATATTTGCTTACCTATAAAATTGAAATGAATTTGAATCTAACTTATGACAGAAGCTCATAAGAAACTTGGCACACGAGGTGACCAATCGATAAGTAAAAAGTATTGGTTAAAGTGCTGTGGATTCATCATTTAGGCCAGGAGGCTTGTGACACCCTCACTGTAGCAATTCCGTACATTCTACTGTTTTGATGACTGATATTGGTCCGGATAGCTAGAACATCTAAAAAAATATGTAGACTAGAGTGAGGAGTCATAAATAACTCAAATATTAATAAGAAAAATTAAGGAAAAATTTTAGAAATAAAATACAACCAAGTTAAATGGGCCAATGCCCTAGCGATGGGTAACCTAGTGGGAAATTGCGATCTTCGCAGCTAGAAGCCCTAAACCCGAGAGAAAATTCATGAAATAATTTTTGGGACTCCAGAGAAGAGTCATTGAGGTTTCTATGGCATTAGAATGCCAAGAAAAGGCTTATAAAAATTTTTCGATCGGTATAGACGATTTTGGCTCAGTAAGCCAAACGGAGGGCATTTTGGTCATTTCGTCTTTGGAGATGATTTTTGACCAATTTGTCTAGTTAAGTAAATAATTATTATGACATAAAATATAAATAAATATTGCTAAAAATTAAATTAAAATTGAGTAAAAAAGAAAAGGGAAGAAAATGAAGGAAATTTGAAATTTTGACATCATTATGATGTCATTATAATACTCCCACCCAATCACATTGTGACACATGGCTATAATTCACTTAAAATGAGTAAATGGGCAGAAAAATTAATCAAACTTTCCCTTACCTCCAACCAGCGAAAACCATTCCCAAAACCCTTTCCACCATTAAAGCTCCCTTAAACTTCATTTCCCACTTCAATTAACATTAAAACCTCATCCTTCCTTCACTAAAAATTTCCCTTACCACTAAAGCAAGACTTGGGCAGCAATTACAAGAAGAGAAAGTGAAAGAAAGTGAGGTATGAAGAAGCTTAGAAAATCATCTAAGAGGTTAGTGCCATATTCTTTGCTGCTACTTCTTTCTAAACATGAATTTAAGCTAAGTTAAGTTGAAAACTTATTGAAAATTGAATTAAAGATGCATGATTATATTCCATGAAATTTTTGCAGCCATGAGGAACCTTGAGGAAACTATGATTTTGATGGAATTAAATTTGATTAGTAATGTTCTTGATGAGTTGTATATGGTAGAAGTTGAACTATAAGGTCTTATGCATGAATTGAGGTATTGGAAATTAGGGTTTTGAGCTATATTACGGTTTGGCCATATTGATTGTGAATGGAAGTTTTAATGGTCAATTATTGACCATTTGGCTGAGTATAATGAGGAATTAAATTGAATTGTAGCTTTAGATTTGAGCTTGGGTTTGCTGCCTTGAGTGCCCTGCAGGTCTGGATGTGAGTCCAGCATGTTTGGGCAGCTATAACTTGAGTTGTGTAGGTTCAATTGGTGCAATGCCAATTGGAAATGAAACTAGACACATAATGGCATAACTTTGATGAAGGAAACCTATCTAGAAAACAAACTTAAGATGCCCTAAAAATTGACCAAATCTGGGTAACACATAGTCTACCTGGGCAAAATGACCAAATAAATAGTGTTCATTCATTTGGTCATAAATCAATGTAGAAAGATCCAATTAACCTGAAATTTATATCAATGGAAAGCTGAGGCAATTTGGAACAACTTTCATGTCGAATATAAACTCAAATTCTGGACTTAACTAAATGAAATTGCTAGTCAAATTTGGACTACCAAATCTGGCAGAACCAAAAATTACCCAGAAATTCTAGGTAAAGGCAATCTGACCAGTTATGGTGTAATAGTCATAACTTGAGCTAGAAAACTCCAAATGGGGTGATTCAAAAAGTGAAATGTAACTAGACACAATAAAGAACAACTTTGATTGAGAACACTTGGCCAAATTCTCACTGTAGAATGGCCTAATGGAATAGTGAACTATAGCACCCAAAAACTAAAATTTCTGATTTATTCTCTATTGGTTAGAAGTATGGATTGGCAACTAATGCCAATACTTTTGGGAACCAAAATGTGGTAAATCTATGTGATTAAAACTCATGTAACTATTATATATGAGAAAGTCAATATTTTGACTTAAATGACCAAATGAATAGTAACCTTACTTGTTAAGTGCAAATATTCAAGAAATAACTCTGTAATATGCCTTAGTAGGCCTAGTGTGATTGGTGTGGATAGGTTGGCATGCCAATAGGGTTTTGATAGCAGTACTGCATATGGCTTCATGCCATTCTATGATATGATAGCCTATGGCTATACTGATTATGATGTTATACTTGACTTTATGTCTTATTGCTTTTATGGCTTATTAGCCATTCTATCTGCACACCGGGAGACACATTGTAACTGATGGTGTGACGGCCCGAGGTACTTGGTACCCAGTGCTAGTTTACCTATTTATCCAGTCCAGTCAATTTGTATAGGTTACTTGGACATGGAAAAGTATAAATGTAATTGAATTGATTATTAAAGGAAGTAAGGAAATTAAATATCAAGATAAAGAACAAGAATGATTACAATAAAAAGAGGCTCAAAATCATCAAGAAAATGATTAAGAAAATGCTAGAAAGAGTTATTATCATCAGAATATTAGCAACTGAAAATATTAGCAATTAAATAAATGAGTAAGAATTTTTAAAATAAATTAGATTAGTTATTTAGCAGAAAAAAAAATGAAATGAATTGGAACGATATTAAAATTTAATTATTATGAAAGAAATGAGCACTTTTGAAGTGGAATAAATTAGAACAAAGGATAGTTAATACTAGAAGTATTATATGAAATTAGATTAAATTCCAGAGTATCCAAATTTTGATCCATTTCTTTCTTTATTTGTATATTATTTTCTTGTTATATTATTGCACTACTAAGCAGAAATGCTTAGCGCGATGGATTTGTTTCCTTAGTGCAGGTACTAAAGGTAAAGCCCAACGAATATTAAATAGGGATTTTGGAGTTCTGATCTACAGAAGTGTCTGAAGTATTCAAGGTTTTCACCTCCTCAGTAATGCATGTAGATAGGGCTCACATTAGTCATATTATATAATTTGTGCATTATAATTATTCATTATGTTGTAATGAAAATTAGGAAATTGTATGTAATATGCACCTGATGTAAATTATAAATTTATGCAATTAGTTTGCAAATTATGTAAACTAATGAAATTGAGAATTTTGATATATGTAATAAGCATGAATGAATTTGTACAAATGAGTATGGATTTGAATTACATAATGATTTTTGAAATGATGATATGAGTATGGATGAATTATTGTATGGAAAATATTGTTGAGATTTTTATTTTAAAATATTATTGTTAAATTTCAAGCAGGTGAATAGTAAATCACGTCAAAAGTAAATAAAATAAAGGAAACTCCATTAGTTTCTCCATAGAATATGAATTATTTTAAAATATAACGAGTTCAAAATTATTAAAGAAATTAAGTAAGATAAGTTAGGGTGCTTCAGCACTGAATGAAGCATGCCTCACTTGGCTACACTGTAGTCAGGTGAGGGGCATCACAAGGCTACTTGAGAATGAGAAGAGGACATGAGGAGACAACACCCATAGCTGTTCAAAGAATGATACCAGGTAAAAATTTCGAGATGAAATTTATTTTAAGGGGGGGGGGGGGAGAATTGTAACACCCATATTTGTATAGCCTGATAAATTATACTGTTCTGGTGACCGGTGTTGATCCAGGCAATTAAGAGAATTAGAACCATATCTAAGACACCTAGATAAGCCCTGAATACAAATAATTAGTAATTGCCAAATAGTTAAGTATAAATAAGAAAAACAGAACACAAGAAATTAAATGAGTCGGGAGTCACAACGATGGGTGACCTTCTCGAGAAATGACTGCAAGATTAGTCTTAACTCAAATTTCGAACCAAAAAATGTGATGCTGCGGTCCTTAGGACTATTGCGAACACAGTGGAAAGAGAAAATCACGAAAAAGAATTGTTAAACAGGTCAAATAATTAGGTCAGGGATACGGAAGAAATATCGAATAACTTGCAAACCGGATTGAACTAGCGAGGGGCAATTTAGTCAATTCACCCCTAGAACTGACTCCTGACCTAACTGTCCAATAAAATTGGAGAAAAGAAAATTTTAGAATCGGGAATTAAATTAAGAAGCTATAGAAAAATAAAGGAAAAAGAAAAAGAAAAGAAAATTAGAATAATCTACATGACCTAAGCATTACCTCATAAATAATTACCATTTAATTATTCTATTTGACTAAGTCAATTAAAGGGATAAAAATAAAATTAAAAAGACAAATTTTTTTCTTCTTCTTCTCCTCATTCCTGTAGCTCTCTCTATCCCATTTCTTCTCTCACCAAAAACCACCATTAAAGCATGCTTTAAGCTTGCTTCTAACCACTAAACCTTACCTTGACCCCAAATTAATCCATTAGAACTTGATAACCTCACTTGAGAAGAGGATTGAGCAAGAAAGAAAGAAGGAAAGAGGAGTGGAATTGAAGATTGAACTTCAAAGTTTAAGGTTAGTGAATTTAAATTGAAAATTTATGTTTAATATTTGTGTTATTGGTGTAGGTAACTTAGAAATTAACTTAAAAATAAAAGAAAACAATTGTTAGGGGACCAAAAAGGAAATTTAGGCCAGCTTGTGTTAGGGTTTGAAATGAATGATTTTGAGGTGTTTGAATGGTTGCTTAGGTTGAGTTGTGTATGTGAAGTATGGATATATGTTTTGAATGCATTAGAATTGAACTCTATGTAATTAGGGTTTTGAGCATTTTGAAAAATTGGAGAAAAAGTTGGGAATTGGTCAATTGATGTAGTTGACCTTATTTGAGTTGAGAAATGGTCAATTGTGACCATTTGTCTTGTGTGTGAATTGTTAGAACTAAGTTTCAATTCGGATTGGTTAAGGCCAATATGCAGACAACTAGACCTAGGTCCCTTTCAGGGACCAAAACTAAAAATTTACCAACTCAATTGATGTGAGGTCAATTGAGAATGAAATAAGACACAAAATGGACCATTTTTTATTTAGGAATCATGCTCAGAAAGTGACCATAACTTCGTGAACAATTAGGCCAAATCTGGATTAGGGCACACTTACCTGTACGAAAATGACCAAATGAACAGTAGTTATGTAAATGACCATAACTTGGTCTAAAAAGGTCCAAATGACCTGAATTTTATACCGATAGAAAGCTGAGACACAGCCCTACAACTTTCATGAAGAAAATAAACCCAAATTTTGACCATAACCTATCCAAAAAGTCACCTGCAATCAATGTATAAAAATTGCCAATGTCCAGAAAATGCCCAGAATTCTGGGTAACACCAAATCCGGCCAACCCCATTCAAATAGGCATAACTTGGGATATAAAACTCCAAATGGAGTGACTCAAAAAGGGAATTAAAGCTAAGATAATAAGGAACAACTTTGATGAGGTAAACTTAGCCAAATTCTCACAGTAACTAGACCAATGGATCAATAGAAAATAGGGGACCAAAAATGAAAAATTGTATTTTCTCTTAGGAGACTTAGAAATTGAATTGGCAATCAATGCCAAAAAAGTTGACACCCAAAATGTGGTATATGGGTGCAATTAGAACTAATAAACCTATTAAGTATAGAAGAGTCAACGTTTTGACATGAATAGTGCCACCAAATACAAAAATATGAAAGACTCGAAATTTATAAACCGTAATAGGAAGGATAAATTTGTAAAGAAATTGTTGGAATTTAAGCATTAGAAATGGATACTGAAGCACTTTAAATTTATGTGTTTCAGTTAAAAAGGGATCTTCGAAGGAGAAACGAAAGTTTGAGTAAGTTAAGTCGACAAAAGAGGTTTTTGCATAATAAACTTTAATTTATCGTTTTCTAATTGAAAACTTATTTAGCTATGCATTGTAAATTAGTTGTACTAATTATGAGTTTCGAGAAATGCTGTGTTGCCATTTTATGAATGGAAATTTGAATTGGAAATTGATTTGTGTTTTGCATGAAATGTTTGAATAACTTGAATTAAATTATTTTTGATTCACACTTGGCATGGCAATATCACTATGTTCCTCCTCCATTTATGGGGTGAGTATGACTATATTCCTCCCTCTCTGGCTTTCCAGTCTAAGGGGTGAGTTTGGATGAGTACCATTAGCTAGCTAGCTACCTCCCTCATTGATTTCGATTAGTGGGGTAAGTATGCCTTATCGTGATGTACACACGGCATGTTTGAAAATTTTGTGTCATGGCCTAAGTTGTGTTAGTGATTGGCAACACTGTGTTATTAAATTATTTGATCAAATTTGTATTATATTAAGCTTTGAAAATTGTGAAATATTTAAATTGTGATTTGTGATAAATGTGATTTGAAATTTGAAATGTGATTGTGAAATATTTGAACTGTGAATTAATAACAAATGTTTTATATTTTGCATTTTATATTTTATTGTGCACCACTGAGTATTTTTATACTTAGCGATAGCTTTCTTTGCTGTCGCAGATAGAAATAAGGAAAAAGATAGTAGAGTGAGCTGCTGATTGTTGGGACTACACTGAGGCTTTTGTACGGGTATTTAGTTATACCCTTGTATATTAGATTTTGATTATGCATGTAAATATATGTGTGTAAATTATTTGAGCAGATGTATAAAACTTTTAAAATGTTATTTTGGGTGTGTAATGGAAGTGTCAATTATTGTAATGTTTAAACTTATTTTTGAGTTTTGTAATGAATGTAAATTAATTTTTCTTTAGTGGAATATGAATGAAGTTATTTAATATTATTTCTGAAGACAATTGAATTGAGAATTATTTTAAACTATGGAGTTGGGAGAAATGATGTTGATTTGGGTTGTGGTTGTAGTTGATTTTGATGAAATAAATTATTGGAAGTATTTTTACAGGTGTTTGAAGAACTGTTTTTTCCAAATATAGACAACACTCTGCCAGAAATTTTGCAAAATTTGCGTAAAAATAAAAATATACAAATTTTTAACTAGTCTTTAAACTTTAAATAAATGTTTTTAATTCCTACCAAAAGTGCTCGCCACCTTCAAAAAGTAAGAAAATTATTTTAAAATCTATTATAGTATATTTAATGGGTTACTGGTAGGTGAAGTACGGTAATTCATTAGATGTACTACGGGATCATATTACATCTTACTGAGGAGTAGGATGTGACACAGGTACTGGCAATGGATGTAGTAAACCAGCTGGGACTTGATGTTCTGTCTTGACTTGCTAACAAGTTAGGCATTTGGAGACAAAATCAGCTATATCCCTTTTCATACCCATCCCCCAATAATGCTTTTTTAATCCTCTGTACATTTTAGTGCCACCAGGGTGCATAGCAAAATTAGACTCATGTGCTTCCTTCATAATGATTTGTCTCAAGTCAACGTCATTAGGAATGCACATTCTGCCCTGGTGTAGCAGTAGGCCATCATCTCTCACTGAAAATTCAGATTTCTTGCCCTGCCGGACTTCTTCCAGTAGCTTCTGATATTTTTCATCATTCTGAGCAGCCATACTGATATTATCAATCAACACTAGCTGTACATGCCATCCAACTACTGTCTGCCCCTCATCATTAATCACTACGCTGGCATTGTAATGGCTCGGCCCACTAGTGATATTGTCCGCTCTGGGCTGAAGCCCTCACGGTTTTAAAACGCATCACTAGGGGTTACGAACCGCCAACTTATAAACCCAGCATCTCTCCCATGTTTTGCCGATGTGGGATTTGCCTAGGGTGTTACAGGCATGCAATGCTCTCAACTCATATACCATAAACAAAGGAGAAATTCTTAGACTTGCCATAGTCTTACGACTTAAGGCGTCAGCCACCACATTAGCTTTCCCTGGCTAATAGTCTATTAGACAATCATAGTCTTTAATCAGTTCTAACCATCTCCTCTGTCTCAAATTCAACTCTTTTTGCGTACCCAAATACTTCAAACTCTTATGATCTATGTAGATATAACACTTATCCCCATATAAGTAGTGTCTCCAGATCTTAAGAGCAAATACAATAGATGTTAGCTCCAAGTCATTTGTTAGATAGTTCCTCTCATGCGGTTTCAGCTGGCGTGATGCATATGTAATGACATTCTAATCTTGCATTAGTACACAGCCTAAACCATTGTGAGAAGCATCACTGTAAACAATATACTCTTCACCTGGGGTAGGTAAAGTAAGGACTGGAGCTTCAGTCAAACATCTCTTTAACTCATCAAAAGTCTACTGGCATTTATCTATCCACTAAAATTTTACATCTTTCCGAAGCAGCTTGGTCAGTGGAGAAGCCAACATAGAGAACCCCTTCACAAATCGATAGTAGTATCCAGCTAAACCCAGAAAACTATGAATTTCTATGACATTCTTGGGTGGCTTTCAATTAAGGATAGCTTCAATCTTGTTGGGATTTACCTTAATACCCTCTACCGATACTATGTGCCCCAAGAAAGAAATTTTTGCTAGCCAAAATTCATATTTTGACAATTTGGCATATAGCTATTTCTCCCTCAAAGTCTGTAGCACAATCCGCAGATGTCTATCATGCTCCTCTGCACTCCTAGAATACACCAAAATGTCATCAATAAACATCATCACAAACTGATCTAAGTATGTTCTGAAGATAGTGTTCATCAGATCCATAAATGCAGCTGGAGTATTAGTCAACTCGAATGACATAACCAGGAAGTCATAATGGCCATATCGAGTTTTAAAGGCAGTTTTTGGGATACTCTGCTTTTGTACCTCCCGATCTTAGATCAATTTTGGAGAACACAGTTGCACCCCTCAACAGATCAAAAAAGTCATCAATGCGGGGTAATGGATATCTATTCTTTATTGTCACCTTATTCAACTGCCGATAGTCAATACATAAGCGGAGAGTGCCATCTTTCTTCTTAACAAATAACACTGGTGCTCCCCAAGGCGACAGACTAGGACGAATAAAGCCCTTGTCAAGCAATTCTTACAACTGCACCTTCAACTCTTTCAATTCTATTGGTGCCATTCTACATGGTGTTATGGAGATTGGGTCCACACCAGGCATGACATCAATCTCAAATTGTGCCTCTCTTTCCAGACGTAATCCTGGCAACTCATCAGGGAACACATCCGGAAAGTCACATACTATAGGGATGTCCCTTAATGCTGGACTCCCCACTTGGGTGTCTATTACATGTGCCAAGTATGCTTCACACCCCTTTCTGATCATCTTTCTAGCTAGTGCAGCCGAAATGATGTTTGATGGCAATAGCTGCCTCTCCCCATGTATCACTATATTATCGTACTAAGGGAGACCAAAAATAACTGTCTTCAGTCTATAATCAATCATGGCATGATGCCTGGCTAACCAATCCATGCCCAAGATGATGTCATAATCTCGAAAGGCCATTTCAATCAAATCTGATAGAAAAACATGTCCTTGGATCAACAAAGGGCAATCTCTGTACATTCTGTTGACTTTGACCTCTAGTCCTAATGGACTAGTTACTAGCACCTCAAAATCCATTTGGACACACGAAACAATAAGGAAACTAACGATGTTAGCACTAACATATGAGTGGGTAGAACCCGGGTCACACAACACAAATACTTCTTGATCAGAGATAAAGAATGTACCGGCCACAATGTCAGAAGTTTTAGCTTCTTCCCTCTGTCTTATCACGTAGACTCTGGCCAAAGCACTACCTTGTTCTGACTGGTTTACTGTACCCTGACTGCCTGAAGTGTTGCCCTGACCTCTGCCTCTACCTCTACCTCTCCTAACTGTTTGTGAACCTCTAGTAGTAGAACTCTGAATAGATCTTTCTGTAGTAGTAAGAGGTGGCCCAAATCTATGGGCACTAGTATAGTCTTTAGCTAGATGTCCCGTACCCTCGTAATTAAAACAAGCTCCTGAAGGCCAATAACATATCCCACCATGGGTCTTACCACATGTCTCACAAAGGTGGGGAGGGTGAGAACTCCTAGTCATCTATTAACCAGACCAAGAGGGTCTCTGCCTAGAAAATCTACCCCTACCAGACCTTCTACCTCTGCTTGATCCCCCAAAATTCTTTCTCTTACCAGTAGCACCACTGGAACCTTGATCCACTGCCTTTCCACTTTTCTCTTTTTCTGATTTCTCTGTCTTCTCTGTTTTCTCTTTCATTGCTGTTGCCTCTAACTTAATTCTTTCTACCTCAAGTGCTTGAGAAATGAGTTCAGAGAAATTATTATGTTTAAATCCGACCACTTGTACTCTTAAACTAGGCTTCAAGCCAGTTTCAAACCTTTTACACCTTTCTCTGCTAGTAGAAAGTAGACTCCCAGCATAGTGGCTCAGATGGGAGAACTCGCTTTCATATTCTGCCACTGATCTACTTCCTTGTTTCAGACTTAAAAATTCCTATAGCTTCTGGTCCACATAAGCATCTGGGATGTATTTTTGTCTAAACTCTCTGAGGAAGTCATCCCATGATAGCACTGGTGGTTCCATCAAACTATGGGGGATGGTTTTCCACCAATCATATGCATCCCCCTGCAGAAGTGACACTGAACACTCAAATTTTAACTCATATGTGTAGTGCAATTTCTTGAACACTCTATCCATTCTCTCCAACCACTGCTCTGCCTCTAAAGGGTCTACTGTACGTTTAAACTCTGTAGCCCCATACTTAATTAGCTTGTCATACTGCTTGGCTGGAGGCTGAGATTGCACTATTGGTGTCTGAAGTGGAGCTTGAGTAGGCATGCTTCCAGCCATTTATTGGAACATCGCAGCCATCTACTGGGCAAATTGTGCAGGAAACTGTGGCATTGGTAGGGCTGGTGCCACTAATCCGCTTACATTTTGAAGGGCTAGGGCTTCTCCTTGTGCCTCAGCCTTTACAGATTGCTCAACTGAGCGGTCCCCTTCTTCCATTTCAATTCGAGGGTATTATACCTCCTGAAAAAATAACACAAGGAGATTTCCCTCCGTTAGTTCATATTTATAATGTAATAAACTATATGTATCAAATAAGGAAATTGAGCAGTTGTACTGTAACACTCTCACGGTAGTAAGTCTGTACATTCTACTGTTCCGGTGACCAGTGTCAGTCTGGATAGCTAGAACATCTGGAAAAATAGTTAAACTAAAGTGAGGAACTATAACTAACTCAAATATTAATAAGAAAATTTAGGAAAAATTTTAGAAATAAAATACAACCAAGTTAAATGAGCCGATGCCCTAGCGATGGGTAACCTAGTGGGAAGTTGCGGTTTTCGCAACTAGGAGCCCTAGACCTGGGGAAAAATTCATAAAATAATTTTTAAGACTCCAGAGAAGGGTCATTGAGGTTTCTATGGCATTAGAATGCCAAGAAAATACTTAGAAAAATTTTTCAATCGGTATAGATAATTTTGGTCTGTTAAGCTAAACAGAGGGCATTTTGGTCATTTCGCCTTAAGAGGTGATTTTTGGCCAACTTTTCCAGTTAAGTAAATAATTATCATGACACAAAATGCGAATAAATATTGCTAAAAATTAAATTAAAAATGAGTAGAGAAGAAAATAAGAGAAAATGAGATAAAAAGCTAATTATGATATCACCATGATGTCATTAAACACTTACCACCAATTACAATTAAGCAAGCCCAATTAAAACAAATAAAAAGAGAGAAGAAGAAACAAAAAAGTCATCAGCCACCCACTCTCCATACCAGCCGAAACACCTCCATAGCCAATTCCACCATTGAAGCTTACAAAAGCTTCATCACTCACCTCATTCCACCTTGAAACCCTTACCTAGCTTCACAAAAAATTAACCTAGCAACTTGAACATCCTCTAGGCAGCCAAAAGAGGAAGAAAAAAGAGAGTTTATGTAACACCCTCCCGGTAACAACTCCGTACATTCTACTGTTCCGGTGACCGGTGTCGGTCCGGACAGTTAGAACGTCCGGAAAAATATTTAAACTTAAGTGAGGGACCAAAATCAACTCAAATATTAATAAGAAAAATTTAGTAAAAATTTTAGAAATAAAATACAACCAAGTTAAACGAGCCGGTGCCCTAGCGATGGGTAACCCAGAGGGAAGTTGCGGTTCTCGCAACTAAGAGCCCTAGATCAGGGGGAAAAATTATAAAATAATTTTTGGGACTCCAGAGAAGGGTTATTGAGGTCTCTATGGCATTAGAATGCCAAGAAAATATTTAGAAAAATTTTTCAATCGGTACAGACAATTTTAACCCATTAAGCCAAACGGAGGGCATTTTGGTCATTTCGCCTTCAGAGGTGATTTTTGGCCGACTTGTCCAGTTGAGTATATAATTATTATGACATAAAATATAAATTAATGTTGATGAAAAACTAATTTAAAGTTAGTAGAAAAGAAAAGAAAAGAAATTGAATGAAAACTTGAATTATGACATCATAATGATGTCATCAAAAAGGCCTCCACCAATCACACTTTAACAAGCACTCTTAAACCACTTAAAAAGTAAAGAAATGAGTTAAAAATTAAACAAATTTTCTGCTCCTCTTCTCCAAATTTCGCAGCCCTCTCCCTCACCTCTCTCAACCTCTATGAAAGCCTCCTTGTAAGCTTGATTTCTCCCTTCATCCCACCATAAAACCCCATCTTCCTTTCACAAAAATTGGTCATCACAATTTGTGCAATACTTGGGCAGCAAAAAGAAGTGAAAATAAAGAAGTTTTTTTCAAGCTTGGATTGGCACACAACAAGGTTAGTGCACATATATACTTAAATCTCCTTTATTCCATGTTAAAGCCTTAAAGTGAGTAAGAATTTGTAACTTAAATGAATGAAATTTATGTTTATGCATGCCTTGAATTTCAGCAGCCCTAAGGAAGGAACAATGATGGAGTGTTTTTTATGGTTTTAATGGACTTAGAATGAATTAGAGATTATGTTTAAGCTATATATCTACATAGATAATGAATTAGTGTGCTTAACTAAGGTGTATGGGTAAATTGAAATGGAAACTAGGGTTTTGAGGGTGAAAATGTGACTTGGCTTAGGAAATTGTTAGAGAACATTTTAATGGTCAATTAGTGACCATTTTAGGTAAGTTGACCATGATATGGACTGAAAAATAGCATGGCAAAGTGAATGACTATGCTGCCTAGGGACAGCAGCAATAGTGACTGAGATTCCAGTCCAATTAGACAGCCATAACTTTGGCTTTGTTGGTCCAATTGGTGTTTGGCCAATTGGACATGAAACTAAGCTTATAATGGCACATTTTTGCTGAAGAAACCATGCCCAAAAGACCAAAGCAAGAGGACCAAAAGTTGGCCCCAATCCGGATACCCTGCAACAGCACCTGCAGAAATGACCAAATGAACAGTAACTGTTCATTTGGCCATAACTCACTGTAGAAATGGTCAATTGACCTGAAGTATTTACAGAAACAATTTAAGATATATACAAACAACTTTCATGAAGAAACCTACCCCAAATTATGTCCAGAACCTAACCCAAATGGCAGTCACAGTCACTGTTCATGTTACTGTAGATTTGGTAACTTTGCAGTTTTGGAAATCCAGCCAGCTGTGGTTTTTAGACCATATCTGGAGCTAAAAAACTCCAAATGGAGTGATTCAAAAAAGGAAATTCAACTAGAAAAAATAAGGAACAACTTTCATGTTTACCATTTACTCAAATTCCCACTGCAACAGTGCTCAATAAAACAGTAAAATCAGGCTTCAAAATCTGAAAATTTTGCTTCCCTTGGTTTAAACTTTGAAATGGTATAAATGCTTAATGCCAACAAGTTTTGAATGCCAAATGTGGTATGTTGGGAGTGCCAAAGTCAATGTACATATTTTCTATCCAAAAGTCAACATTTTTGTTGACCAATGAGGTGAATAGTGACACCAAAAATTGAAATTCATAAATTGAAGAATTTAAAAGTTTCAAAAGCCCTAGTATACCTAACAATATTGGTTTGGATAGTTTGGCATGCCAATAGGGTTCAGTTAGCAGTACTGCACATGGCAATATGCCATTCCGTGATTTGATGGCTTTTAGCCATTCTGACCTTGCATTGAGATTTGGCCTTGTGCCTGATGAATTTACAGCTTTGTTAGTCTGCTCATGGTACACGGAGATGCATATGTGACCGATGGTGTGACGGCCCGAGGTACTAGATACCCAGTGCCAGTTTACCCGTTATCCAGTCCAGTCATCTAGTGTAGGTTACTTGGGCAACCAAATGAATGAAGGTGAACAAAGTTAATGAAATGATGGATATACCAATACCAAACAAACAAATCATACACATTCTATACATATTTATTTTCTGCTATTTTCTTTTATTATATTATTACACCACTAAGCATTATTGCTTAGCGCGTTGCTTTTGCCAAGCGTAGGTTCTGGAGATACAGATCGTGAGCCCAGTAGACCACAGACTGGGTGAGTCCATCCTGCAGTTCTGCTCAGTGTCCGTGTCACCTCAACTTCTGCAGTGCATTGGTAGGACACTAGGTGTCATTTTGATATTTTGTGGCTAATTTTTATTTCCTCATATGTATTTGAACTTATGTAATGTATCATGATGATCATGTAAATAATGAGAATTATGTTTATAAATGGAAAAGAGAATGTTTATTTGTGATTTATACTTGATTATCACATGTGATGGATGTTTGAGAAATGAAAAGGTTGTTGAGAACTGAAATTGAGAAATATTGTTGAGATTTTGGATATTGGAGTTTGAGATGATGGAATACAAATATTGAAAGTGTTTTTAACAAGTTCCGAAGAACTGTTTTCTCCATTTTTAGCCGGTACTCCGCCGGATTTTCTTTAAAATTTTCGGAACCTAAAATAAATAATAATTTTGATAAATGGCTTAAATAAATTATATTTCATAAACTAAATCCAAAACTACGACAACAATTAATTAATGTAAAAAAAATAGAGTGTGCCGGTACACCGTGTGACATTACTTACTCGGATATACTGTATAAGGGTATGGGGTGTCACAGTTTAGTTGGCTTGAAATTCTGCTCCAACAAGGTTAGTGTCCAATTCTTGTTCCTTTTGCTTTAATTCATGTTTAAGGGCATGAATGGTGTAGGAAATGTAAGAAAATAAAACAAACAAGTGTGTGTGTGCACCCTACAAATTTTGGCAGCTAGGGTTAGTTAGGGTTGGTGATTTTGCTTGATAGCGAAGTGGTGATGAGCAGCCCTTGGTATTAAATGAATGGTTGAACTTAGTTGTGTAGGTGAAATGCAAAAATTAGGCATGTATGAACATGAAAAATATGGACACTTGCACAATTCTAGGGTTTGCTCATGTGATGGTTCATTAACCTTGTAATGAACAATTAGTAACCATTTGAATGTGTATGATGAGGAAATGAAGTGAGTTGTGGCTTGGTATTTGAGTTTGGGTAAGCTGCCTTGGCTGACCTGCAGGACTGAGTATGAGTCCAACAGGTTTGGATAGTTATAAATGGAGTTGTAGAAGTTCAATTGGTGCAAGGCCAATTGGACATGAAACTAGACACATAATGGCACAACTTTGGTATAGAAACCCTGCCCAAAAAACTAAACAAAGTTGACCTTAAAATTGCCCTAATCCGGATGACTTGCATTCTGCCTGGGCAAAATGACCACATGAATAGTGTTTATTCATTTAGTCATAACTCAGGGTAGAAAGGTCTAATTGACCTAAAATTTTACCAGCAGAAAGATGAGACATAGAACTACAACTTTCATGAAGAGAACAAGTCCAAATTCTGACCATAACCTAGTCAAATTGCCAACCAAACTTAGGTTACCAAATCTAGCAGAACCCGTTTTGCCCAGAATTTTGGATTTTGTCCAATCTAGCTAGTTATAGTGTTTAGGCCATAACTTGAGCTACAAAACTCCAAATGGAGTGATTCAAAAAAGAAAAATGTAACTAGACACAATAAGGAACAACTTTCATGAAGATAATTTTGCCAAATTCCTACTATACAAATGATCAATAGAACAATAAACATTAGACTTGAAATCTGAAAATTTTGAATAACTAACACTAAGCTTAGAAATTGTATTGGCAACCAATACCAATAATTTTAGAATGCAAAATGTGGTATGTTGGGAGTATTAGAACCAATGTACCTATTGTCTATGCAAAAGTCAACATTTTAGTTGACTAAGGAAATGAATAGTAGCACCTAAACCCAAATTTCAAGAATTGTAAAGTTTAAAAGTGTAACATGCCCTAGTACACCTAGCAAGATTGGTTTGGATAGGTTAGCATGCTAATAGGGTTTAGTTAGCAGTACTGCACATGGCACTATGCCATTCTGTGATTTTATAGCTTTTAGCCATTCTGACATTGTGTTAAGACTTGGCCTTGTGCCTAATGTTATTACAGCTTATTAGCTGTTTTGTTGCACACTGGGAGATACATATGTGACCGATGGTGTGACGGCCCGAGGTACTTGATACCTTGTGACAGTTTATCCATTTATCCAGTCTAGTCATCCAGTATAGGTTACTTGGGCAGCCAAAAATGAAAGAGGATAAATCTAATGAAATTATGAATATAACAAGTACATAATAAATAAGATTACCAATAATGACCGAAAAATGGTCTGCATAAGACATCAGAACATGCACTGCATATTTATTTTCTGTTATTTATTTTTATTATATTATTGGCACCACTAATGTAACACCCCTCACCCGTCTACAGTATAGCCGAGCAAGTCGTGCTACACGGCATGCCGGAGCACTTAGTCTGTGATCATCTCATTTCCTGAACTCAATTTGATTTTAAGAAGTCTTTTACGTAAAATTCATATCATGCTGATTTTATTTTCATACTTTAATAAAATCAATATTTCAAAAATGGTAATAAAAATCCGATAAGGTGTCGTCTATATTTCGGACAAACTGTCCTTCTAAACCTATTAAAAACAGTTCAATATGATAATATTCTCAAAATCTCAACTATTTTATAGTTTTAAAATACAATCCATCATAATTTACCTTTTTAGGTAATATGGATAATTTGATTCTAGCATCAACATGTCACAATTTGATTCTAGCATCAACATGTCACAATTTGTAATTCAATATGCTGCCAATATAGTGCAATTTACCCTTTTTACAGGTTGGCATTTATTGCCAAATTACTTTAAGCATCATTATATGTAAATGTCAAATTTTCAGTTTTAGTATGCTAGATTGGTCTAGCTTAATGTCCTATTTCTCTTGGTTTTTAGCTTCTGGTCAAAGAAGAAAAATTGTAGCTCTATGTCTTATTGAACTTTTGGCACAAATTTCAGGTCATTCTGAGTTGTATAGACCAAGATATGGTCAATTTACTAAAGCTAGACAGATTGCACCTTTAGTGCAAAATTTTGTCAATTTTAGGTCACATTCAGTTCTGGCAGTTTTGGTACCCAAATTTGTGCAAGCAATTTGACTCTGTTCTGGCCATTTTTGGGCTTTGGTGTCTTCATAAGAATTGTAGCTCTTTGTCTAAGCTTTCCATGGTAAAAATTTCAGGTCATTTGGACGTATTTTGAGTGAGTTATGGTCATCTTAGTGACTACTGTTCATATGGTCAAAAATTTGGGCTTGCACTTACCAATTCCAGATTAGGTCATTTTTAAGGTAAGTTTCTAGGTAGAATTTTGGCAATATTTCTACATGAAAGTTGGCCTATTTTGTGTCTAGTTTCACCTTCCATTAGCCTCATACCAATTGGGGTCACCAATTGTCACTTATGGTTCAATTTATCTACTGCCTTCACAACACAAAATCTGCACACAAAGAACACTTCCAAATGACACTTCTCCTCCTCCCAAACTACAAATATACATTCATAACACTTCTATAACATTCATCATATCTCAACCATGTCCATTTGGGCAGAATATATAAGTGGTCCACATACGTTATACAACCCTAATTTGCAAAGTTAAATTCAACATAATATATACATGAAAACACTTGATTATATCATATACCTCCCAACCATTACTTCACATACACTGCCCTCAATTCATCTTCACCATAATTCATCAAGAAAATTCATGAAATTAAACACTAATTCATGAATTTAAAGGCTTCCAAAAGTGGTAGTTTACTAAGGTATACAAATTGCTTTCCAAACCCTTAATTTCAAGTACTCAATGTACATATACAATGGAAACTAAATTGCTACAACTTTAAAATGACTAAATTAACATTATTTTCCATCCATTAGAGGTAAGAAAAACTCAAGCAACATAGGTTCTCATGGCTACCAAAATTGAACAATACCATAACTCAACAAATTCTTCCATTCTCTTCACCATTCAACTCACCTCAACCTAAACATGAAGTTTACTAAAGCAAGGGAGAGGATTTGGACACTTACCTCAACTTGACCTTGATAAAACCTTGGAATTTACTCTACTTTGTGCTGCCTAAAGGTTTCCGAAGATGTGTAGATCAACTTTAATGAAGAACAATTGCAGAAATTATGGCTTGATGATGGAGAGAGAAAGCTTCAATGTGTGCATCCATAGAGGTTTTGGTGGAAAGCTCTATTTCGGCAAGAAGATGATTGTAGAAGAAGAAGATGAAATGAGTAGGATCTGTTGTCCCAAAGTCCCTTATGTGTCCCAAATTAGGAGTTAGTGGAGCACTAAACCATTTGCCTAATGTTTAATGATCTAAAGTTTCACCATTTACACTTTAACCACCATTCTTTCTTTATTTACATTATGTATCTCATTTTTATTTTTTATGACATTTTTAAACTATAATATCATTTATTTTTTTAATGGATATTGAGGTCAAAAGGCAACTCTAGGTGTCAAATGACTAAAATGCCCTGCTTCGGGTTGTATTCTCGATTTTTCAGTAACACCGATTTTTGTCTGTTTCTTGATTTTTTATTTTTCTTTATACTCATTTATTAATTTCTCTTTGATATTTCTAGTGTCAATTACATTTCAATAAAAGTTTAATTATGTCTTGAAATTTAATTCCGAGGGTTCCCCGCAATCCTGGGGTCCACAATTGCCTTCGCTGTAACTTTTCGGTGCGGTCACCCATCGCTACGGTGCCGGCTCGTTTAACTTAGTTTCATTTTTTTCTCTTTCATTTTTTTTTAATTTTTCTTGCATTTTCTTTTTATTTATTTCATCATTATATGTCTGTTCACTATCACCGAAGTATAGTTCCAGATATCCTGACTTGCCCGGATTGATATTAGGTCACCGGAGCAACAGAACTTACAAAACATGTACAGGGAGGATGTTACAACTAAGCATTATTGCTTAGCGAGTTACTTTTTGCCACGCGTAAGTTCTGGAGAGACCGATAGAGAGCCCAGTAGACCACAGACTGGGTGAGATCATCTGCAGCTCTACATAGTATTCGTGTTACCTCACCGACGTCAGTGCATTGGTAGGACACTAGGTTTCATTTTGAGTATTTTGTAATTAACTTTTATTTTCTCATATGTAATTGAAACTTATGTAATGTATTTTGGTATTAATGTAAATAATGGAAATTGTGTTTATGAATGAAAAAGTGAATATTTATTTATGACTTTTACATAAATATCATATGAGATAAATGATTGAGAAATGGAAATGTTGTTGAAAAATATTGAGATTTTATTGATGAAATGGAGTTTGGGATTGATTGAAAATTTTGAAAGTGTTTTTCGCAGGCTCCGAAGAACTGTTTTCTCCATTTTTAGCTTGTACTCTGCCAGATTTTCTATAAAACTTGTGAAACCTCAAATAAATTTATGATTTCAATAAATGACTGAAATGAATTATATTTTGAAAATTGTACTTCATAACTATGAAAAAATAAATAAATTAGGAAGAATAAAAATGATTGAATTAAAATAAGGTGTTCCGGTACATGATGTGGCATATCTTACTCGACTATACTGTAGACGGGTAAAGGGTGCCACATTTAGTGGTATCAAAGCACGGTTTAGGCATTTCTGGGTCTAGATTGAGTCCATACCATGCATTGCATTTGTAAGAGTCGAGGTGACACTAATGCATATCTGTTTGTCCTTGATATTTTGGACAGGATATGGACCCCACATCTTAGAGGGCAGTTGAGGAGGAAGTGGAGAGTCATGCTCCACCTGCAGTAGCTAAGACTGGGAGTAAGGGAGAACCTGCTCCACCAGCTCCAGCAGAGCCTGCTTAGCCTCCATAGGCCATGTTCTAGTAAATGGCCGAGTTCTTCAGACAAATGGCTGGGGTAATGCCACCACCACCATCACCTCCACAGCAAAAATCACATCTGGAAAGATTGAGAAAATTTGGAGCAGTGGACTTCTTTGGCCAGAGAGAAAATGATTCTGTTACAGCTGAAAATTGGTTTTAAAACAACTCCACTGCACTCCAAAGCAAAACTTAGCAGCTGCTATATCTCTATTGCAAGATGATGCCTACCAATGGTAGGATACAGTGTCTAGTGAAGTGCAGCCAGAATTAATAACTTGGGACTTATTCCTCTCAAAATTCAAGAAGAAGTATGTGGGTAGTGTATACCTAAAAGAGAGAAGAAGAGAGTTCATTAATCTGAGGCAGAGACAGCTGACAGTGGCAGAGTATGAAAAGAAATTTGTCAGACTGAGTCGTTATGGAAGGAAGATTGTCCCTAATGAAGCCGAGAGGTGTAAAAGATTTGAAGAGGGATTAAATGACAACATAAAGATCATGATTACTGCCTTGTATCAAATAAGGACATTGAGCAGTTGTACTGTAACACCCTCACTGTAGCAACTCCGTACATTCTACTATTCCGGTGATTAGTGTCGGTCCGAACAGCTAAAACGTCTGGAAAAATAGTTAAACTAAAGTGAGGAACTATAACTAATTCAAATATTAACAAGAAAAATTTAGGAAAAATTTTAGAAATAAAATACAACCAAGTTAAATAAGCCGGTGTCCTAGCGATGGGTAACCCAGTGGGAAGTTACGGTTTTCGCAACTAGGAGACCTAGACCAAGGAGAAAATTCATAAAATAATTTTTGAAACTCTAGAGAAGGGTCATTGAGGTTTCTATGGCATTAGAATGCCAAGAAAATGCTTAGAAAAAATTTTCAATCAGTACAGACAATTTTGGTCTGTTAAGTCAAACGGAGGGCATTTTGGTCATTTTGCCTTCATAGGTGATTTTTGGCCGACTTGTCCAGTTAAGTAAATAATTATC
Organism: Hevea brasiliensis; assembly: GCF_030052815.1. Classification (NCBI taxonomy): domain Eukaryota; kingdom Viridiplantae; phylum Streptophyta; class Magnoliopsida; order Malpighiales; family Euphorbiaceae; genus Hevea; species Hevea brasiliensis. Next base: position 37,896,480 of record NC_079494.1, on the reverse strand, counting down.
ATGTCACAAAATGTGAATAAATATTGCTAAAAATTAAATTGAAAAAGAGTAGAGAAGAAAATAAGCGGAAATGAGATAAAAAGCTAATTATGACATCACCATGATGTCATTAAACACTTACCACCAATTACAATTAAGTAAGCCCATTTGTAACATCCCCACTGTACGTATTCTATACGTTCTATTGCTCCAGTGGCCAAATAACAGTCCAGGCAGGTTAGGATGTCTAGAACTACACTTCGGTGATAGTGAACAGACATATAATGATGAAATAAATAAAAATAAAATACAAGAAAAATCAAAGAAAAATGAAAGAGAGAAAATGAAGCTAAGTTAAATGAGCCGGCACCGCAGTGATGGGTGACCGCACTGGGAAGGCCGTTGCCAATCCCAGGACTGCGGGGAACCCTCGGAATTTAATTTTGAGGCATAAATAAAGGTTTATTGAAATGTAATTGACACTAAAAATATAAAAGAAAAATTAATAAATTAGTACAAAGAAAAACGAAAAATCGAGAAACAGACAAAAATCGGTGTTACCGAAAAATCGGGAATATAACCCGAAGTGGGGTATTTTGGTCATTTGACACCTAGAGTTGCCTTTTGACCTCAATTTCCATTAAAAATAAATGATATTACACTTTATAAATGTTATAAAAAAAATTAAATGGTGGTACATTATGTAAATAGTGAAGGAAATGAGATAAATGTGCAATTTAGGAAAATTGAAATAATTAAACATTAAGTTAAAGTGAGTGCTCCACTAACTCAAGTCTTGGGACACTTAATTAAGTCATTTTGGACAGAAATTCAGTCCATCTTCTTCCTCCCAAATGACCAGCCGAATTGATCCTCCCAAAACCTCCATGGAAGTCCACCATGGCCAAACTCCCTCCATCAACATGCACCATTGATCAAGCCATCCTTTCCTCTTGATTCCTTCATTAAAGCTTGCCTACTTATTGGCAACAAGAAAAACAAGATTTGGTGAAGTTTTGATAAGCTTCAAAAGTGGTAAGTGTCCAAAATCTCTCCCTTGCTTTAGTAAACCTTGTGTTTAGGTTGAGGTGAGTATTTTAGTTAAGAGAAATGAAGAAAATCTTGAGAAATGAAATGGTCCATTTTTGGAAGCCATGAATATATGTTGTAGTTGAATTTTTCTTATCTATAATGGATGGAAAATAAGGTTGAATAACTTAAATGGAGGAAGTAGTAAGTTAAAATCTAAGTATGTGCATGTAGTGCTTGAATTAAGGGCGTGTAATGGAACCTTAATGTTTTGGGCAAACTGCCATGTTTGGCAGCCTATTAAACCATGAATTTGTTTATGAACATGTAGTTATTAATGAAATATGCTAATATTAAATTGTGAGCAGCAAGTGTAAGTGATATTGAAGTATGATTATGTTGAAGTGTATGTATAATATTGACATTGAGATATGTTGAATTTTGGTGGAAGTGAATGTTGAACTTAATGGTGAATTGTGTGCATTAAGCACTTGAATATTCTGCCCAAAATTGTTGCTGGAATTGTGTACAATATATATATGGAAGTGTTATTGATTGAATATTGAAGTAATGAGGAGGAGAAGGAATATCAAATTGGAAGTGTATGTACTTTGTGCAGGTTGTGTATTGAAGGCAGTACCTAAATTAGGCCATAAGTGTCAAACTATGAACCCAATTGGTATGAGGCCAATGAGGAGTGAAACTAGACACCAAATAGGCCAACTTTCATGTAGAAATGTTGCCAAAATTCTGCCTAGAAACTGACCTTAAAAATGACCAAATCCGGATTAGCAAACTTGCAACCCAGATTTTTGATCATATGAACAGTAGTCCTTGGGATGACCATAACTCACTCAAAACGGGTCCAATTGACCTGAAATTTTTACCATGGTTATTTTAGACATAGATCTACAATTCTTATGAAGACACCAAAGCCCAGAAATGGCCAGAACCAAGTCAATTGGCTTCCACAAATTCGAGTACAAAAACTGCCAAACCAAAAGTGACCTAAAAATTGACCAAATTTTGCACTAAAGGTGCAATCTGTCCAGCTTTAGTAAATTGACCATATCTTGGTCTATACAACTCAGAATGACCTGATATTTTGCCCTGCGTGCAATAAGACATAGAGCTACAATTTTGCTTCTTTGACCAGAAGCTAAAAACCAAGAGAAATAGGACTTTAAGCTAGACCAATCTATCACACAAAAATTAAGAATTTGACATCTTACATACAATGATGCTTGAAGCATTTTGGCAATGAATGACAACTTGTAAAAATGGTAAATTGCACTATATTGGCAGCATACTGAGATATAAATTGTGACATATTGATGCTAGAACAACTTATCCATATTACCTAAAAAGGTCAACATATGCATTCACTTGTGAATTATATAATAGTTAGTAAACTCCAAAGATTGAAGAATTAAACAATTAATTTATAATGTGCCCTAGTTTGCCTAGTTGATTAGTATGGATAGGTTGGCATGCCAATAGGATTCTGACAGCTGTTCTGTAAATGGCTTCATGCCATACTGTGCTTTTACTGCTTATTATGCCGCACTGTGACTATAATAGCCTACGACTATACATATTGTGTATTTATTCATGGCTTATCGCCAGATTGACTATATGGCTTTTTAGCCACGCTATTTGCACACCGGGAGACACTTTGTGACCGATGGTGTGACGGACCGAGGTACTAGGTACCCAGTGCCAGTATATCCGTTTATCCAGTCTGGTCAGTATATAGGCTACACGGGCAGTAATACAAGTACTATTAAATTCAAATACCTAAATCCAGTCTATTGACATACAGCACTACCAAAAATTCGTAAACACTTTATTTACTTTATTTTAGTGTATATTTCTTTATATTTGGCACCACTAAGCAAAATTGCTTAGCGTGTTGCTTTTGTAGATCGTAGGTATTGGAGACACAGCTGGGGAGCCCAGCAGACTTACGACCTGGTGGGACATCAGATCTGCACAGGAGTCCAGAGTCATCTGTACTGCATTTCATACATGGTAGGACTTAGGATATCTTGTATTTTGTATTTTTGTTGTATCTTTGAAATTCGGCCTTGTATTTTGTAACATTATGAAAGCTTTAAAGTTTGTAATATCTTGTACATATTAAATAACATGGAAATTTTCTGGATATATTTGAATTATTATGGATTGTATTATGGAACTGTTTAATGACTGTAAAAGTCTATTGACTTTACAGAGAAATAGAGACTGTGAAATATTTGAGATTTTGATATTATCATATTAAACTGTTTTCAACAGGTTTGGAAGGATGATTTGTCAGAAATCTGAGATGGCACCTTGCCAAATTTTTATTATTATTTTTAAAACATTGATTTTATTAAAGTGTGAAAATAGAACCAGTATGCTATGAATAGCACATAAAGACTTCTTAAAATCAAATTGAGTTTAGAAAATGTGACAATCACAGACTAAGTGCTCCGGCACGCCGTGTAGCATGCCTTGCTCGGCTAAACTGTAGACGGGTGAGGGGTGTTACACCATTTAAAAAAAATAAAAAGAGATAAGAAGAAACCAAAAAGTCATCAACCACCCCACTCTCCAAACCAGCCGAAACACCTCCATAGCCAATTCCACCATTGAAGATTACAAAAGCGTTATCACTCACCTCATTCCACCTTGAAACCCTTACCTAGCTTCACAAAAAATTAACCTAGCAACTTGAACATCCTCTAGGCAGCCAAAAGAGGAAGAAAAAAGATAGTTTAGTTGGCTTGAAATTATGCTCCAACAAGGTTAGTGTCCAATTTCTTGTTCCTTTTGCTTTAATTCATGTTTAAGCGCATGAATTGTGTAGGAAATGTAAGAAAATAAAACAAACAAGTGTGTGTGTGCACCCTACAAATTTCGGTAGCTAGGGTTAGTTAGGTTTGGTGATTTTACTTGATAACAAAGTGGTGATGAGCAGCCCTTGGTATTAAATGAATGATTGAACTTAGTTGTATAGGCGAAATGCAAAGATTAGGCATGTATGAACATGAAAAATGTGGACACTTGCACAATTCTAGGGTTTGCTCATGTGATGGTTCATTAACCTTGTAATGGTCAATTAGTGACCATTTGAATATATATGATGATGAAATGAAGTGTGTAACACCCCTCACCTGACTACAGTGTAGCCAAGCAAAGTGTGCTGCTACATTCGATGCCGGAGCACCCTATCTTATCTTACTTTATTCCTTTAATAATTTGATCTCGTTATATTTTAATATCAATTATTTTTAGACGGAGAAACCAGTAGAGTTTTTTTCTATTTTATTATTAGTTGGTGTACTTCACTATTCACCTGCTTGAAATTTTCAATAATATTTTACAATAAAAATCTCATCAATTATTCTCATAACCATCTCATAATTCACATCACATTCATATATCTCAATTACATATTCATTTCCATGCTTTTCCATTCATGCACAATTTATATATATAAATTCTCAAGTTTCATTAATTTACATGATTTACAGACTGATTACCTGAATTCATAATTTACATGATCTACAAATTAATTACAGTTCCATAATCTATATTTCAACATACAACTCACAGTTTACATTACAAATAATAACTAATTATAATGTACAAAATACATAATATGATCTATATGGGCCCTATCTACATATATTGCTGAGAAGGTGACACGGACACTATGCAGAACTGTGAACGACCTTACCCAATCTGTGGTCTACTGGGCCCCTTGTCCAAATCTTCAGTACCTACGCGTTGCAAAAGCGACGTGCTAAGCATAAAGCTTAGTGGTGCCAATAATACAAGAAAATATAATATGCAAATAAAAGTAATAATTTCCTAGTTATTGTATTCATAAGAAATGAATAATTACTAACTTATTGTTTACTCGAGGGCTAATTACATTTTATGATATTAACTTCTTCATGCATTTTGTTAATTATTTTTTTGATGATTTTGAGCTTCTTTATATTTTATTGTAATCATTCTTGATCTTTATCTTGATATTTCATTTCCTTATTTTCTTTAATAATCAGTTCAATTACAGTTATACTTTTCCATGCCCAAGTAACCTATACAAATTGATCGGACTGGATAAATGGATAAACAAGCACTAGGTACCAGGTACCTCAGGACGTCACACCATCGGTCACAATGTGTCTCCTAGTGTGCAAACAGAATGGCTAATAAGCCATAAAAGCAATAAGGCATAAAGCCAAGTATAACATCCTAATCAGTATAGCCATAGGCTATCATCACAGAATGGCAATGAAGCCATACATCATACGCATTACTACTATCAGAACCCTATTGGCATGCCAACCTATCCAAACCAATCACATTAGGCCTACTAGGGCATATTACAAAGTCATTTCTTGAATATTTGTACTTTATATGTAAGGTTACTATTTATTTTATTAGTCAACTAAAATGTTTACTTTTTAATAGATAATAGGAATATTGGTTCAAATATCACCAACATACCACACTTTGCATTCCAAAGTTGTTGGCATTGGTTGCCAATTCCATTTCAAAGCTTAATGTTAGTTATTCATAATTTTCAGATTTCAAGCACTAAGTTTACTGTTCCATTGATCATTTGTACAGTACGAATTTGGCAAAATTGTCTTCATGAAAGTTGTTTCTTATTGTGTCTAGTTACATTTCTGTTTTTTGGATCACTCCATTTGAAGTTTTGTAGCTCAAGTTATGGCTTAAACACGATAACTGGCCGGATTGCAATTTTCCAGATTTTTCTGGGTAGAACCAATTCTGCAAGTTTTGTACACTGATTACAGGTTAGTTTGTGGATATGTTATGGACAAAATTTGGATTTGTTTTCTTCATGAAAGTTGTTGAGATATGTCTCAGCTTGCTGCTGGTAAAATTTTAGGTCAATTGGACCTTTCTACACTGAGTTAGGACTAAATGAATTAATACTGTTCATTTGGTCATTTTGCCCAGGCAGAATGTAAGTCACTCGGATTAGGGCAATTTTTTGGTCAACTTGGTTTGGTTTTATGGGTAGGGTTTATTCACCAAAGTTGTTCCATTATATGTCTAGTTTCATTTCCAATTGGCCTTGCACCAATTGAACCTTTACAACTCCATTTATAGCCACCCAAACCTGCTGGACTCACAACCAGTCCTGCAAGTCAACAAGGGCAGCATGCCTAAGTTCCACTCCAACATCCTTACTCACTTCAATTCCTCCTCACACACATTCAAATGGTCACTAATTGACCATTACAAGGTTAACATACCATTACATGAGCAAACCCTAATGTTATTCAAATGTCCAAGTTCTCAAGTTCATTCATGCACTATACTTGCATTTCACTTACACAATCATGTTCAAGCACTCATCTCATGCTATGGGCAGCTCATAAACACTTTAATTCAAGTAAATTCATCAAACCCTAACCACCCCTAGCTGCTAAAATTTATAGGGATGGATACACATAATTTTTATTTTGTTTTTCTTACATTTTATACTTATCTCATGGCATTAAGCATGAATCAAGTAAAAGTGCTAAGAGATTGGACACTAAACTCTTTGAGCAGAATTTTTCCCAAGCTTAAACTTTACTTTTCTTGATTTTCTTGGCTGCCAAATACCTTCCCAAGAGGTAAGGACAATTTTTAATAAAAAGAACTTAGGATTTAGTGGTGAAAAATCAAGGTTTGGAAAAGAGAGAGATGAAAGCTTCTTCAATGGAGGTGAGGAAAGGGAGGCTACCGGGAAATTGAAGAAGACAATCTGATTTCTTTTTATTTTTATCCCTATTTATTTAGTTTTTATCTTCTTTAAATGCTTGTCAAGTTGTGATTGGGTGGAGAGTGTTTAATGACATCATATGATGTCATAATTCCTAATTTCTTTCATTTTTCTTTCCTTTTCTTTTCTACTCATTTTCAATTTAATTTTTAGTAATATTTATTCACATTTTATGTCATAATAATTATTTACTTAACTGGACAAGTCGGCCAAAAATCACCTTTGAAGGCGAAATGATCAAAATGCCCTCCGTTTGGCTTAACAGACTAAAATTGTCTGTACCGATTGAAAAAAAATTTTTAAACCTTTTCTTGGCATTCTAATGCCATAGAAACCTCAATGACTCTTCTCTAGAATCTCAAAAATTATTTCACGAATTTTCTCCCGGGTTTAAGGCTCCTAGCTGCGAGGACCGTAACTTCCCACTGGGTCACCCATTGCTAGGGCACCGGCTCACTTAACTTTGTTATATTTTATTTCTAAAATTTTTTTCTAAATTTTTCTTATTAATATTTGTGTTAATTATAGTTCCTTACTTTAGTTTAAATATTTTTCCTGACGTTCTAGCTGTCCGGACTAACACCGGTCACCGGAACAGTAGAATGTACGGAATTGCTACAGGGAGGGTATTACAACTCTTTCCCTCTAACTTAAATTTCGTCCTTGAAATTTACCTGACATAAGCAATCGAAGAACTGCTACCTCCTTACTTCTACACCTTTCCGTGTTATCACACTTCACTTTCTCCTTAGCCTCAATCCTATCCTCAAACAGTTTTGTACTCATCCTTTTTCATCTTAAATGCAGTCTCCTTTTCATCTCCATTCGCTATCTCATTGTCTCTTCACTCTCTTATTCCATACCTTAACCTAAAATAAATGGGAAGTACAGATCTACAATAGTGTCACCTCGACTCTTATGAATGCAATGCATGATATGCAGTCTATCTAGGTCCAGAAACGCCTAAATTGCGCTCTGATACCAATAAATGTAACACCCCTCACCCGACTACAGTGTAGCCAAGCAAAGTGTGCTACATTCGGTGCCGGAGCACCCTATCTTCTCTTACTTTATTCCTTTAATAATTTAATATCGTTATATTTTAATATCAATTATTTTTAGACGGAGAAACCAGTAGAGTTTTCCCTATTTTATTATCATTTGGTGTACTTCACTATTCACCTGCTTGAAATTTTCAATAATATTTTACAATAAAAATCTCATCAATTATTCTCATAACCATCTCATAATTCATATCCCATTCATATATCTCAATTACATATTCATTTCCATGTATTTCCATTCATGCACAATTTATATATATAAATTCTCAAGTTTCATTAATTTACATGATTTACAGACTGATTACCTGAATTCATAATTTACATGATTTATAAATTAATTACAGTTTCATAATCTATATTTCAACATACAACTCGTAGCTTACATTACAAATAATAACTAATTATAATGTACAAAATATATAATATGATTTATATGGGCCTTATCTAAATTCATTGTTGAGGAGGTGACATGGACACTGTGCAGAACTATGAACGGCCTTACCCAATCTGTGGTCTACTAGGCGCTCTGTCTAAATCCTCAGTACCTACGCGTTGCAAAAGCGACGCGCTAAGCATAAAGCTTAGTGGTGCCAACAATACAAGAAATATAATATGCAAATAAAAGTAATAATTTCCTAGTTATTGTGTTTATAAGAAATGAATAATTACTAACTTACTATTTAGTCGAGGGCTAATTACATTTTATGATATTAACTTCTTCATGTATTTTGTTAATTGTTTTCTTGATGATTTTGAGCTTCTTTATATTTTATTGTAATCATTCTTGATCTTTATCTTGATATTTCATTTCCTTATTTTCTTTAATAATCAGTTCAATTACAGTTATACTTTTCCATGCCCAAGTAACCTATACAAATTGATCGGACTGGATAAATGGGTAAACTAGCACTGGATACCAGGTACTTTGGGCCGTCACACCATCGGTCACAATGTGTCTCTCGGTGTGCAAACAAAATGGCTAATAAGCCATAAAAGCAATAAGGCATAAAGCCAAGTATAACATCATAATCAGTATAGCCATAGGCTATCATCACAGAATGGTAATGAAGCCATACATCATATGCAGTACTACTATCAGAATCCTATTGGCATGCCAGCCTATCCAAACTAATCACATTAGGCCTACTAGAGAATATTACAAAGTCATTTCTTGAATATTTGTACTTTATATGTAAGGTTATTATTCATTTTATTAGTCAACTAAAATGTTGACTTTTATAGATAATTGGTATATCAGTTCAAATATCACCAACATACCACATTTTGCATTCCAAAGTTGTTGGCATTGGTTGCCAATTCCATTTCAAAGCTTAGTGTTAGTTATTCACAATTTTTAGATTTCAAGCACTAAGTTTTCTGTTCCATTGGTCATTTGTACAGTAGGAATTTGGCAAAATTGTCTTCATGAAAGTTGTTTCTTATTGTGTCTAGTTACATTTTATTTTTTGAATCACTCCATTTGGAGTTTTGTAACTCAAGTTATGGCCTAAACACCATAACTGGCTAGATTACAATTTTCCAGATTTTTCTGGGCATAACCAATTCGGCTAGTTTTGTACACTGAATGCAGGTCAGTTTTTGGGCTTGTTATGGTTAAAATTTGGATTTCTTTTCTTCATGAAAGTTGTAGAGCTATCTCTCAGCTTACTGCTGGTAAAATTTTAGGTCAATTGGACCTTTCTACACTATGTTTGGACCAAATAAATGAATACTATTCATTTCGTCATTTTGCCCAGGAAGAATGTAAGTCACCCGGATTAGGGCAATTTTTAGGTTAACTTGGTTTGGTTTTCTATGCATGGTTTCTTCACCAAAGTTGTGCCATTATGTATCTAGTTTCATGTCCAATTGGCCTTGCACCAATTGTACCTCTACAACTCCATTTATAGCCATCCAAACCTGCTGGACTCACAACCAGTCCTGCAGGTCACCAAGGGTAGCATGCCTAAGTTCCACTCCAACATCCTTACTCACTTCAATTCCTCCTCACACACATTCAAATAGTCACTAATTGACCATTACAAGGTTAACATACTATTACATGAGGAAACCCTAATGTTATTCAAATGTCCAAGTTCTCAAGTTCATGCACTATTCTTGCATTTCACTTACACAATCATGTTCAAGCACTCATCTCATACTATGGGCAGCTCATAAACACTTTACTTCAGGTAAATTCATCAAACCATAACCACCCCTAGGCTGCTAAAATTTATAGGGATGGATACACATAATTTTTGTTTTGTTTTTCTTACATTTTCTACTTATCTCATGGCATTAAGCATGAATCAAGTAAAAGTGCTAAGAGATTGGACACTGACCTCTTTGAGTAGAATTTTTCCCAAGCTTAAACTTCACTTTGCTTGATTTTCTTGGCTGCCAAATACCTTCCCAAGAGGTAGGTACAATTTTTAATGAAAAGAACTTAGGTTTTAGTGGTGAAAAATCAAGGTTTGGAAAAGAGAGAGATGAAAGCTTCTTCAATGGAGGTGAGGAAAGGAAGGTTGCCGGGAAATTGAAGAAGACAATCTGATTTCTTTTTATTTTTTTCCCTATTTATTTAGTTTTTATCTTCTTTAAATGCTTGTCAAGTTGTGATTGGGTAGAGAATGTTTAATGACATCATATGATGTCATAATTCCTAATTTCTTTCATTTTTTTTCCTTTTCTTTTGTACTCATTTTTAATTTAATTTTTAGAAATATTTCTTAACATTTTATGTCATAATAATTATTTACTTAACTGGACAAATCGGCCAAAAATCACCTTTGAGGGCAAAATGACCAAAATTCCCTCCATTTGGTTTAACATACTAAAATTGTCTGTACCGATTGAAAAATTTTTCTAAATCTTTTCTTGGCATTTTCTTGGCATTCTAATGCCATAGAAACCTCAATGACTCTTCTCTAGAGTCTTAAAAATTATTTCACAAATTTTCTCTCGGGTTTAAGGCTCCTAGCTGTGAGGACCGCAACTTCTCACTAGGTCACCCATCGCTAGGGCACCGGGTCACTTAACTTGGTTGTATTTTATTTCTAAATTTTTTTTCTAAATTTTTCTTATTAATATTTGTGTTGATTATGGTTTCTCACTTTAGTTTAAATATTTTTCCAGATGTTCTACCTGTCCGGACCGACACCGGTCACCGAAATAATAGAATGTACGGAACTGCTACAGGGGGTGTGTTACAGAATTCCACGCCGTCTAACTATCTCACTGATATACAATTCTGCTAACTTCTCCAGTGAGTAGTCAGTCCTAACTGGCAGAAAGTGTGCTGATTTTGTCAATCTATCTACTATCACCCATAGTGCATCATGCTTCTTCTAGATGAGAGGTAGACCTCTTACAAAATCCATGGTGACTCGATCCCATTTCCATTCAGATATGCGTATAGGCTGTAGCAAACCCGATGGAACTTGATGTTCTGCCTTGACTTGCTAACATGTTAAGCATTTAGTCACATAGTCAGCTATGTCTTTCTTCATACCAGGCCACCAATACTGAAGCTTCAGATCATGATACATTTTTGTACTTCCTGGGTGCATAGCATGAACACTGGTATGTGCCTCTTTCAGAATACTGGCTTTTAATTCCCTATCATCTGGTACACATACTCTTCCTTTGTAGTACAGACACCCATCTGCTTTCACCTTATAGTCTGTTGCTTTCCCCTCTGAGATTTTACCCACAATAGTCATTAATTTCTCATCTACCTTCTGCCCATCTGCTGTAGTAGGTTTGGCCTCACTTGCAACTCAGCCAAAATAGCTCCATCTTGAGCCAATGATAGACGGGTATTTAATGATCTTAAAGCTGTGATGGACTTTCTGCTTAAGGCATCGGCAACTACATTTTCCTTCCCAGGATGATAGTCAATTACACAATCATAGTCCTTCAAAAACTCAATCCATCGCCTCTATCTAAGGTTGAGCTCCTTCTAGGTTGGCAAGTATTTTAGACTTTTGTGGTCTGTGTAAATGTCGCACTTTTCACCATACAAATAATGCTTTCATATCTTCAGTGCGAAGATAATTGCTGCTAACTCCAGGTCATGAGTATAGTTTTGTTCATATGGTCTTAACTGACTGGAAGCATAGGTGACCACTTTCCCCTCTTGCATCAATACACACCCTAACCCATTATGCAAGGCATCACTGTAGACCACAAAGTCCTTTCCTGACACTGGCTGTGTTAACACTGGTGCTTCTGTCAAGATAGCCTTCAGCCTCTCAAAACTAGCTTGGCGCTTGTCGTTCCAGCCAAATTTGACATTTTTGTGTAATAACTTGGTCATTGGAGCAACTACGAGAGAGAACCCCTTCACAAATCTTCTGTAATACCCAGCTAGCCCCAAGAAACTTCTGACCTCAGTTGTATTTTTGGGAGGCTTGCACTCCATCATTGCTTCTATTTTCTTGGGATCCACTCTAATCCTATCTGCTGACACTATGTGTCCAAGAAATGCAATTTCATCCAACTAGAAGTCACACTTGGATAACTTAGCATACAGCTTCTTTTCTCTCAGGGTTTGCAGAACAATCCTCAAATGCTAATTATGTTCTTCCCTGGTCTTGGAATACACCAAAATATCATCAATAAAGACCACTACAAACTGATCTAGGTATGGATGGAAGATACAATTCATAAGGTCCATGAATGCTGTTGGTGCATTTGTTAGGCCAAAGGGCATCACCAGGAACTCATAATGCCCATACCGGGTCCTGAATGCAGTCTTTGGCACATCTGCATCCTTCACCCTTAGCTGATGATACCCTGATCTGAGATCAATTTTGGAAAATACTCTTGCACCCTTCAACTGATCAAACAGATCATCAATTCTAGGCAACGGATATTTTTTCTTCACTATCACTTTATTTAACTGCTGATAATCGATGAATAACCTCAAAGTCCCATCCTTCTTTTTCACAAACAACACTGGAGCTCCCCATGGTGACACACTGGGGTGTATGAACCCCTTATCCAGTAACTCCTGTAACTGGATCTTCAGTTTCTTCAATTCTGAGGGTGCCATCCTCTAAGGAGCAATAGAGATTGGTGCTATACCCGGCAGTATCTTAATAGCAAATTCAACTTCCCTTTCTAGTGGTAAGCTAGGCAATTCTTCAGGGAAGACATCTGGGAAGTCTCTTACTGTGGGTATGTCACACAGATCTGGCTTAGCCTGCCTAGTATTCACCACATGTTCTAGGTAGGCTTCACAGCCTTTTCTCATTAGTTTTCTTGCAACTGTGGCTGAGATGACATTGGACAAGAAATCTGTCCTTTCCCCCACAACTGTGATCTCATTACCTTCAGAAGTTTTCAAAGAAATCCTCTTCAGTTTACAATCAATCATTGCTTGATGACGTGACAACCAGTCCATTCCCAAAATCACGTCAAACTCATGGAAAGGCAACTCAATCAAGTCTGCCAAGAATTCATACCCCTTAATCCTTAACAGGTAACCCTTATACACTTTGTTTACCACTACACTGTGGCCCAATGGATTAGTGACCAGGATGTCTTGGTCACTCTCCCCTACTAGTGTCCCCCTTTCTATGGGTAAGTTGATGCAGATGTATGCATGAGTGGATCCTGGATCCACCAATGCATGGACAGATGTGCTGTAGAGGGAGAACGTGCCCCTGATGACGTCCGGGGCATCTTGCTCCTCCTGAGCTCTTATGGCATAGGCTCTAGTAGGTGCTCTACCCTTAGACCTCTTTGCTAGCTCAGATGCAGGTCTCTGAAATGGTCCCACTACCTCAGATTTTCCAAATTTCCTACCCCTTTGTGGTGCAGGAGCAGGTCTGTCTGCTTGTGTTGGGGCAGCTATAACAGTTCTGTATGGACAATTCCTTAACTGATGCTTTGTCAACCCACACCTTAGGCAGCACCCGTCACTCTCCAAAACTCCCCCTTATGCCACTTCAAATAATGCGGACATGCAAAAAATGCTGGGGCTGGTCCCCTGAACCCTGTCTCTGGAGAGCTGCCCACTGATGGTGTGGATTGACCTCTCCTAGGGGTGAACTATGGCCTGGGCCCCTGGGACTGACCCTGACCTTGAGATTGACTTAACTCTATGCAGGTGGACCTTTAAACTTCTTTCCTAATGTAGGAGATGAGCTAGACTGACTCGGGCCCCTTTTTTGCTATCTCTCTCTTCTGGTCTGCTCACTTATTCTAACCTTCTTAACTTTTAATGCAGCTTCCACTAACTTGGTGAAGTCTGTGATTCTCAAGGCAGTAATCATAATCTTTATATTGTCATTTAATCCCTCTTCAAATCTTTTACACCTCTCAGCTTCATTAGGGACTATCTCCCTTCCATAACGGCTTAGTCTGACAAATTCCTTTTCATACTCTGCCACTATCAGCTATTTTTGCCTCAGATTAATGAACTCTCTGAAGGAACGGAAGCGTGAAAAACACAAGATTATACCATTGAATTCAAAAATTTTCACCTAGGGTCACAAGCACCATGCAAGATTTATTTTTATCTATTTGATTTCAATGATAAACAACATATTAAAACTCTTTTAATATGTTTTTGGATCTGTATTTGCCATTTAAGATTTTAAAATTAATCAGATTAATTTTAGAACCCTAGATTAAATCAAGAACGATTACACTAACCTCTTGATGGTTTTCAGCGTGTATGCGCCTTTGAGATTCGTCTTGAGGACACGGATGTTGTCCCTCTAGCTTGTCCACACCAAGAACACCTATGGCAGCCCTTGAACAGCTTCTAAAGCCTTTTCTATTAATTAGAAATTCAAGTTCTGCCTTTTAAGAGATTAGAGATGTAAACAGGACACTAGAAACAATTTCTAGTGTTCTTAATTCAAGAGATTGATGGCTAATCTCTTTGAATTGATGAGAGATAAAGAGAAATAGCTGGAGAGGCTCAAAGTGGCGTGACAATTGAGAGGAGAGGCTGCTGGTTATGTTTTCTTTTCATAACCACACTTAAATAGCTAGGTTAACACATTAAACCCTAGCCACATGTCACCTTTTGATTAGCTCTAGGTTTAAGTGACCCAATCACATTGTGCCAAGTGTCAAACCTATATTTAATCTTGATTTTAATCATCTTACATGATTAAAAATATTTGTAAGCTTATGTGTTATACCATGTGTCACCATCTCATGGTGCCACGTGTCACACTGCAAAATGACCAAAATGACCCTGTGTCTTAATTTTGAGTTCTTAACCCAAAATAATTATTTTCTTCTTCTAATTAATTTATATCAAATATAAATTAATTAATTAATCTCTATTAATTAATTTCTCATCAATTAAATTCATATTTAAACACTTTAAATATAAATTTAATTTATACTACACATCCAATAATCTAGATTTGGTTTCAAGTCATGCTAGGGACTTTGCAATTTTATTGCAAACCAAATCTATTTAATTAATCAATTAAACTCTTTAATTAATTAATTAAATCATATTTAAATAGGTGATAACTTGTGTATGTGTGTGACTTACTAGGCTCATCACTAATTGGCAATGAGACATGATATCAACTCTTAATATCATCGAACTCTTTCTTACCATAAATGATTTCTCTAAATCATTTTATGAACCTCATAGACCATGGTTAACACCTAGCATAGCATGCCATGGCCACCCAATTAGTAATAAGATTTACCTTAAATGAACCTATAATCATATGTTATCATGC
Organism: Hevea brasiliensis; assembly: GCF_030052815.1. Lineage (NCBI taxonomy): Eukaryota > Viridiplantae > Streptophyta > Magnoliopsida > Malpighiales > Euphorbiaceae > Hevea > Hevea brasiliensis. Next base: position 37,880,890 of record NC_079494.1, on the reverse strand, counting down.
ACTAGAATCTCTCTGTTACAAAATCCCAACTCAATTTGAGTCATGGTTTATGTCAAACTCCATTTGCTATAAATATTATGTTCTCTTTTAATTCCAGTTCTTGATTAAAAGATTTTCTCATCGAAACTCTTTTACGAATAAATCTATCTGTCTGGCCAGTAACTTGAAACATCAAGAACAATTAAATGAACATAGGATTTTATCTCTATTTACTTAGAGGAACAGATTCCATCTTGATCAACACCTACCTCCATATATAACTAGTAGGAGCCAACACATGCCCATATACCCATACATAGTACAAGTATGAAAGCAGATCAAACTCAAACTACCTATATACAAGATAATCGTGCTATCTCGGTCTAAAGATTATATGCATCGATATGATTTATGACAAAACATTGACAAGAGTAAACTCCATGTGCTTGTCATAAGCGTCACTGGTTCGGCCTACTTATCATTTATAAGTGCCTATCATGTTTGTTATATGGCATGAGACTCACCATTCCATCTTATTTATATCTCATATAAATAACTTGGGAACAAACATGAATACAATCTTTACGGATAAGTCATGTCCTTATTATTAAGTATCCTAGATTGTGAACCTATTTATGATACTTCGTGCTAGAAATATTGTCACTCATATTCTTAACAACTTAAGAATAATATTTCTAACAAAATATCAATGGACCTTTTCTATTACACATAAATATATTATGTAAACGGAAAAGTGGAAATGCCTTTTATTATTAAAAATATGTACAAGATACATACTAAATGATATGCTCTAGGGCATACTACTAACAATCTCCCACTAGCACTAGAGCCATTCATTACAATATCTTAGACCTATCTTCTCAAGATGTCGGTCTAATGAGTGCGTGACATAGGCTTAGTGAATGGATCACCGGATTTTCGGTGATGCTATTTTCTGCATGGCTAAATCGCCTTGCCCAACTATATCTCCGATAATGTGGTAGTGCCTTTCTATGTGTTTGGATTTTGGGTGAGACCTTAGTTCCTTAGCTCGCATGATCGCTCCATTGTTGTCACAAAGTAGTGGAACTAGCGACTTAATGGAAGGAACTACTATAAGTTACATTCACGAACTTCTTTATCCAAACGACTTCCTTTGCGACATCGATGCAACAATATACTCGACCTCGATGAGTGGAATCTGCAATCGTGCTCTGTTTGGAACTCTTCCGACGATCGCACCTCCATTACAAATGAACACATATCCGGTAGACTTTCTATCATCGATATCGATTGGAAATCAGAATCAGTATAACCATCCAATTGCAAGTCTCCACCTCCATAAATCAAGAATAAATCCTTAGTTCTTCTTAAGTACTTAAGAATATTCTTGACAGCTATCCAGTGTTCCAAACCTGGATTGGATTGATACCTGCTAGTCAAACTAACAGCATATGCGATATCCGGCCTAGTACACAACATTGCATACATTAAACTTCCAATAGCCGAAGCATATGGAATCCTGGCCATCTTATCTCTTTCTTGTGTGTCTTTGGAGACATCTCTTTAGAAAGGTGGATACCATGTCTCACTGGTAACAATCCTCTCTTGGAATCAAGCATGTTAAACCTCTTTAACACCTTTTCCAAGTATAGATTTTGGGATAAACCAATTATTCTTTTCGATCTATCTCTATAGATGCGAATCCCAAGAATATAGGTTGCCTCCCCTAAGTCTTTCATGGAGAATGTATTTGACAACCATACCTTTATAGTCGTCAACATACCTGTATCATTACCCATCAACAGTATGTCATCCACATATAAGACAAGGAAAATGATAGCACTGTCACTAACCTTCTTATATACACATGGCTCATCCTCATTTTTGATAAAACTAAAGGATTTAATGGCTTCATCAAAACGGATGTTCCAACTCCTCGAAGCTTGTTTCAACCCATAAATGGATCGCTTTAGCTTGCATACCTTGGAACCATCTTGGGATTCAAATCCCTAGGTTGTTCCATGAAAATGTTTTCTTCAATGTATCCATTAAGAAAAGTCGTTTTGACATCCATCCGCCAAATCTCATAATCATAGTATGCACTATTGCTAATAAAATCCTAATTGATTTAAGCATGGCAACAAAGCAGAAAGTCTCCTCATAGTCTAGTCCGTGCCTGTGGCGAAACCCTTTCGCTACTAGCCTTGCCTTATAGGTCTCTACCTTTCCATCAGAACCAATTTTCTTCTTGAAAACCCATTTGTTCCCTATAGGTACAATACCTTCAGGTGGGTCAACAAGATCCCAAACTTGATTCTTATACATGGAATCAATCTCGGATTTCATAGCATCAATCCATTTTGAAGAGTCTATATCTGATATAGCTTCTTCATAGGTAAGTGGATCATCTCCATGATCTACTTCTTCATGAGTAGACAACTCTTGTTCTTCTTCATGAAGAAAACCATATCTCACCGGTGGGTGAGATACCACAGTTGTTCTACGAGGAACAGTGTAGATGTTTCATCAATGGGTATAGGTTGACTAGATGGATCTATATCCATCGATGCATTGGTTGGTCGAATTCTCCAATTCTAACTCTATTTGCCTTCCTTTGCCTCCTTCTTGAACAAACTGTTGTTCAAGAAATGTGGCATCTCTACTTATCACAACCTTTTGTGAAGTAGGCAAATAAAAATAATATCCAAAACTATCTTTTGGATATCCAACAAATCGACCTCTTTACGATCCGGTCTCCAATTTATCGGTGTTCATTTTTGATATAATGGACAACCCCAAATCTTAACATGCTTAAGACTTGGTTTTCTTCCATGCCATATCTCATAAGGTGTGGAAGAAACTGATTTTGATGGAATCCTATTCGAGAATATATAAAGTCGATTCTAATGCAAATCCCCAAAGGAGATTGGCATATCAAGATAGCTCATCATACTACGTACCATATCCAATAGGTACGATTTCTCCTTCAGATACACCATTCAGCTGTGGCGTTCCTGGAGGAGTCAGCTGAGAAACAATGCCATGCTCTCTCAAGTATTCATCAAATTCAGTACTCAAATATTCACCTCCACGATCTGATCGAAGAGCTTTAATACTTTTTCCTGTTTGATTTTCTACTTCAGATTTAAATTCCTTAAAATTTTCAAAGGATTCATGTTTGTATTTCATCAAATACAAATACCCAAACCTTGATTTATCATCAGTAAAGGTAATAAAATAATGAAAGCCCCCTCTAGCCATTTCTTTAAACGGACCACATACATCACTATGTATTAGTTCCAAAATATTTTCAGCTCTTAGCCCTTGTCCAACAAAGGGTAATCTAGTCATTTTCCCTTGAAGGCAAGATTCACAAGTTGGAGTAGGCTCAGAGCCCAATGAGGATAGAATCCCCATTTTCTCCAATTTTGCAATCCTATCTTCTGCAACATGACATAACCTTAAGTGCCAAATATATTTTGAACTTGAGTTGGTTTTCACCATGGCATTGCATTCATTTAGATTGCTATACTCTGGCTAGTGGAAACACTTTCTTACTGGCAATGGAAACACTTTCCTGTTAGCAATGGAAACACTTTCCTGTTGGCAGTGGAAACACTTTCCTTTGCCTCCATCAGCTTTAGTCTTACTTTTCTGTTTAGCTATTTTCTCGGAAGGACCAGGAATCTGAGGTTTCTTTTTCTTATTGCCTTTCTTCTTGTTGGACTTTCCAGCAGAAGAAGATGCAACCAAAGCTACCTCTTTTTCTTTATTGCCTGGCATATTCTTTTGGGCAATAACCAGCATGTTGAGTAATTCAGCTAAGGTGCATTCCTGTTTAGTCATATGGAAATTTGTCACAAAATTCCCAAAAGACTCAAGAAGGGACTGAAGGATCAAATCCGTTTGTAGTTGGAAATCCATGTTGAAGTCAAGATGTTCCAACTGCTCAATCAGCCGAATCATCTTGTGGACATGATCCCCAACATTCTGTCCTTCAGACATCCTCATACGGAATAACTGTTTAGATATCTCATACCTAGCATTCCTGCTGTGCTCACCATACAACTCTTGTAGGTGAAGGAGGATCTCACTCGCACTCTGCATGTTCTCATGTTGCTTCTGTAACTCATTACTCATAGAAGCAAGCATGTAACACTTAGCTCTCATATCATGCTCCTTCCACTTGTCCAAAGTTTCATGTTCCTCTTGTGTGGCCTCTGGAGGTAAGGGACCAGGAACATTTGAATCTAGAACATATCCTATATGTTCAAGGTTCAAGACAAGTTACAAATTTCTTAGCCAATCAGACAGATTAGGTCCTGTCAACCTGTTGTGATCAAGTATGCTTGCAAGGATATTGGATGGTGGTGGTTGTTTTGTGCTCATTATTATCAGAAAATTAATTGCAGAAAATAACCAGATTAATTAGTAAATGTATCATGTAATTAACCAAAATGATTATGGTCTTTTAATCAAATTGGTCCTCCCACTAACTTAGCGAATCCTACACTTCCAAAGTAGAAAACGGAAATCCTAGTTGGATGGATTTCTAGTGGGTGATTGAATTCTTATAATTCTATTGATCATCCTCAGGTACATCCATTATTGGAATTACAATAAACTATAAGTGAGCAACTCCTTGCCCATCACATCTCATGTGAGGTTCAATCCTTTTACTAGCCCCTAATGCTCAAAATCTCAGGTACATCCAATATTGACTTATCGTGCATTAGTTAAGTTGATCCCATTGAGCCAGTAATTATGCAAATAATTTTAATGTCCTCAGGTACATCCAATATTGGCCACCAAACCATTTACATATTTACAACATCTCATGCTTAACAATTATTCTTAAGAAAATCTCTTAAATTAATTGCATCTCATGCAACTATTTAAAATTTCTTAAAATAATTGCCCCAATGGAGGGCTTATGTTATAATTACTTTAATTATAGCATTTCCAACTTAATCATTTGTTTGGAAGATTTTATAGCCATCCTAATTACTATTAAGGTCTCACTTTGCACATTATCCATTTAGCATGCATATATCATATAATTGCATACATTCCCATACATCTCATGCATTCATGGATAAGCAGTAAATATGGTATGATCATGGACTTTCTAAGGGATTCAATACTGAGCCACCAAGAATTGAATCAGGGCATTCCTAGGTGCATTTCATTCATTCATTTTACAAGAGTTGCTGAAGGAGTACATAATCAACACTTGATATTGAATTCCTCCCACTGGTCCCACCAATGCTCTTGACCTCCTTGAACTTCTTGCAATCCAATATTACATAGTAATCCTTGGCATACCAAGGCGAATTTACAAGAACTTAAATAAATGAAATTACAACCCAAAAATTATTACAAACTTAATAATACATGCCCAAAATAAATTAAAATAAATTAATTAATTTACAATCCCAAAGAAACATAAAAGAAATAAATCCAATCACATTGGTCTTTTATAGTCCATGATCATCCATCATGCATATCACTATTTAACAATTAAATAAAACATACATACTTAAATTAAATTGAATATCTCGTATTCAACTTAAAAATCCAGATTTGAATATGATTCAAATAAATTTAAAAATTCATATTTGAATCTCATTCAAACAAATTTAAAAATTCAGATTTGAATCACATTCAAACAACTTTAAAAATTCAGATTTGAATCACATTCAAACATTTTTTAAAAAATCAGATTTGAATCACATTCAAATATTTTTTAAAAAATCAGATCTGAATTTTATAGAATCAAAAATAAAAAATCAGATTTAAATATGATTCAAACAACTTTAAAAATTCAGATTTGAATCACATTCAAACAACTTTTAAAATTCAGATTTGAATCACATTCAAACAATTTTTAAAATTCTGATTTGAATCATAATTTAATTGTGTGATTAAAACAACTAATTAAACACTTTAATTAGTCAAAGAATAGGCCTTAGATCATACAACAATTGCATAATTAAAAGCCAAACCTTGAATCACCCATGGAACCATTGTTGCCGCCACCAATGGTGGCTTCACCATGTGTGACGCCACATCTCATGATCCAACCAGCAATGAATCTCTTGATCTCATGATCAAACACACAATTAAATTATATAATCAACAATCTAAATGGCAAATATAGTGGCTCTGATACCAAATGAAGGCAGGCGTGAAAAACACAAGATTATACCATTGAATTCAAAAATTTTCACCTAGGGTCACATGCACCATGCAAGATTTATTTTTATCTATTTGATTTCAATGATAAACAACATATTAAAACTCTTTTAATATGTTTTTGGATCTGTATTTGCCATTTAATATTTTAAAATTAATAAGATTAATTTTATAACACTAGATTAAATCAAGAACGATTACACTAACCTCTTGATGTGCTGCAGCGTGTCTGCGCCTTTGAGATTCGTCTTCAGGACACCAGATGTTGTCCCTCTAGCTTGTCCACACCAAGAACACCTATGGCAGCCCTTGAACAGCTTCTAAAGCCTTTTCTATTAATTAGAAATTCAAGTTCTGCCTTTTAAGAGATTAGAGATGTAAACAGGACACTAGAAACAATTTCTAGTGTTCTTAATTCAAGAGATTGATGGCTAATCTCTTTGAATTGATGAGAGATAAAGAGAAATAGCTGGAGAGGCTCAAAGTGGCGTGACAATTGAGAAGAGAGGCTGCTGGTTATGTTTTCTTTTCATAACCACACTTAAATAGCTAGGTTAACACATTAAACCCTAGCCACATGTCACCTTTTGATTAGCTCTAGGTTTAAGTGACCCAATCACATTGTGCCAAGTGTCAAACCTATATTTAATCTTGATTTTAATCATCTTACATGATTAAAAATATTTGGCAAGCTTATGTGTTATACCATGTGTCACCATCTCATGGTGCCACGTGTCACACTGCAAAATGACCAAAATGACCCTGTGTCTTAATTTTGAGTTCTTAACCCAAAATAATTATTTTCTTCTTCTAATTAATTTATATCAAATATAAATTAATTAATTAATCTCTATTAATTAATTTCTCATCAATTAAATTCATATTTAAACACTTTAAATATAAATTTAATTTATACTACACATCCAATAATCTAGATTTGGTTTCAAGTCATGCTAGGGACTTTGCAATTTTATTGCAAACCAAATCTATTTAATTAATCAATTAAACTCTTTAATTAATTAATTAAATCATATTTAAATAGGTGATAACTTGTGTATGTGTGTGACTTACTAGGCTCATCACTAATTGGCAATGAGACATGATATCAACTCTTAATATCATCAGAACTCTTTCTTACCATAAATGATTTCTCTAAATCATTTTATGAACCTCATAGACCATGGTTAACACCTAGCATAGCATGCCATGGCCACCCAATTAGTAATAAGATTTACCTTAAATGAACCTATAATCATATGTTATCATGCACTAGAATCTCTCTGTTACAAAATCCCAACTCAAGCTGGAGTCATGGTTTATGTCAAACTCCATTTGCTATAAATATTATGTTCTCTTTTAATTCCAGTTCTTGATTAAAAAGATTTTCTCATCAGAAACTCTTTTACGAATAAATCTATCTGTCTGGCCAGAACTTGAAACATCAAGAACAATTAAATGAACATAGGATTTTATCTCTATTTACTTAGAGGAACAGTTTACATCTTGATCATCACCTACCTCCATATATAACTAGTAGGAGCCAACACATGCACATATACCCATACATAGTACAAGTATGAAAGCGATATCAAACTCAAACTACCTATATACAAGATAATCTGTGCTATCTCAGGTCTAAAGATTATATGCATCGATATGATTTATGACAAAACATTGACAAGAGTAAACTCCATGTGCTTGTCATAAGCGTCACTGGTTCGGCCTACTTATCATTTATAAGTGCCTATCATGTTTGTTATATGGCATGAGACTCACCATTCCATCTTATTTATATCTCATATAAATAACTTGGGAACAAACATGAATACAATCTTTCTGGATAAGTCATGTCCTTATTATGAAGTATCCTCGATTGTGAACCTATTTATGATACTTCGTGCTAGAAATATTGTCACTCATATTCTTAACAACTTAAGAATAATATTTCTAACAAAATATCAATGGACCTTTTCTATTACACATAAATATATTATGTAAACGGAAAAGTGGAAATGCCTTTTATTATTAAAAATATGTACAAGATACATACTAAATGATATGCTCTAGGGCATACTACTAACACTCTCTTCTTCTCTCTTCTAGGTATACACTACCCACATACTTCTTCTTGAATTCTGAGAGGAAGAAGTCCCAAGTTATTAATTCTGGCTGCACTTCACTAGACATTGTATCCCACCAGTCTCAATAAATTTATGAATTCTAAATGAGATCAATTTCATAAATTTCACTTAATAACTATAATAAATAAATTAAGAACTGATAAATATCAATGAGATAAGTTATGGTGTTCTAGTACCCTATGTGGCATATCTTACTCGGCTACACTGAAGATGGGTAAGGGGTGTCATAAAGTGAGTTGTGGCTTGGTATTTGAGTTTGGTAAGCTGCCTTGGCTGACCTGCAAGACTGAGTATGAGTCCAGCAGGTTTGGGCAGTTATAAATGGAGTTGTAGAGATTCAATTGGTGCAAGGCCAATTGGACATGAAACTATACACATAATGGCACAACTTTGGCATAGAAATCCTGCCCAGAAAACCAAATCAAGTTGATCTAAAAATTGCCCTAATCCGGGTGACTTGCATTCTACTTGGGCAAAATGACCACATGAATAGTGTTTATTCATTTGGTCATAACTTAGTGTAGAAAGGTCCAATTGACCTAAAATTTTACTAGCAGAAAGATGAGACATAGACCTACAACTTTCATGAAGAACACAAATCCAGATTCTGACCATAACCTAGTCAAATTGCTAACCAAACTTAGGTTACCAAATCTGGCAGAACCAGTTTTGCCAGAATTTTGGATTCTGTCCAATCAAGCCAGTTATAGCGTTTAGGCCATAACTTGAGCTATAAAACTCCAAATGGAGTGATTCAAAAAAGAAGATATAACTAGACACAATAAGGAACAACTTTCTTGAAGACAATTTTGCCAAATTCCTACTGTACTAATGACCAATGGAATAGTAAACATGAGGCTTGAAATCTGAAAATTTTGAATAACTAACACTAAGCTTAGAAATAGTATTGGCAACCAATACCAACAATTTTAGAATGCAAAATGTGGTATGTTGGGAGTATTAGAACCAATGTACCTATTGTTTATGCAAAAGTCAACATTTTAGTTGACTAAGGAAATGAATAGTAACACCTAAACCTAAATTTCAAGAATTGTAAAGTTTAATGTCTAACATGCCCTAGTACACCTAGCAAGATTGGTTTGGATAGGTTGGCATGCCAATAGGGTTCAGTTAGAAGTACTACACATGGCACTATGCCATTCTGTGATTTTATGGCTTTTAGCCATTCTGACATTGTGTTGAGACTTGGCCTTGTGCCTAATATTATTACAGCTTATTAGCTGTTCTGTTACACACCGGGAGATACATATGTGACCAATGGTGTGACGGCCTGAGGTACTTGATACCCAGTGCCAATTTACCCATTTATCCAGTCCAGTCATCCAGTATAGTTTACTTGGGCAACCAAAAATGAAAGTGAATAAATTTAATGAAATTATGAATATAACAAGTACATAATAAATAAGATTACCAATAATGATCGAAAAATGGTCTGCATAAGACATAAGAACATGCACTGCATATTTATGTTTTGTTATTTCTTTTTATTTTATTATTGGCACCATTAAACATTATTCCTTAGCGTATTGCTTTTTGCCACGCGTAGGTTCTGGAGAGACCGATAGAGAGCCTAGTAGACCACAGACTGGGTGAGATCATCTGCAGCTTGCATAGTATTCGTGTCACCTCACCAACGTCAGAGCATTGGTAGGACACTAGGTTTCATTTTGGGTATTTTGTAATTAACTTTTATTTTCTATATGTAATTGAAACTTATGTAATGTATTTTGGTATTAATGTAAATAGTGGAAATTGCGTTTATGAATGAAAAAGTGAATATTTATTTATGACTTTTACATGAATATCATATGAGATGAATGATTGAGAAATGGAAATGTTGTTGAAAAATATTGAGATTTTGTTGATAAAATGGAGTTTGGGATTGATTGAAAATTTTGGAAGTGTTTTTCACAGGATCCAAAGAACTGTTTTCTCCATTTTTAGCCGGTACTCTGTCGGATTTTCTATAAAACTTGTGGAACCTCAAATAAATTTATGATTTCAATAAATGACTGAAATGAATTATATTTCGTAAATTGTACTTCATAACTATGAAAAAAAAATTAGGAAGAATAAAAATGATTGAATTAAAATAGGGTATTCCGATATACGGTGTGGCATATCTTACTCAGCTATACTGTAGAAGGGTAAGGGGTGTCACATGCACTTATCAAAGAAAATATACAAATTCACAAGTGAGAACATACTTTAAAAATTTGCTCTGATACTACTAAAACATGTCATACCTTACCTCTCTGTAAGGCATAACATGATCCCATAGTATACCTAATGAGTTACCGAACTTCACTTACCGATAACCCATTAAATATACTACAAGGGATTTTAAAATAATTTTCTTACATTTTGAAGGTGGTGAGCATTTCTAGCAGGTATTAAAAACGTTTAATTGAAGTTTAAAAGTTAGGTAAAATTTTTTTTGACCATTTTTATTTTTGTGCAAATTTTGTAAAAATTTCGATAGAGTGCCGGCTATAATTGAGAAAAACCAAAATTTTTTACCTGTAGAAAAGCACTTCCTATAATTCACTTCATCAAAATCAACCACCATCATAACTCAAATCAACACAATTTTTCTCAACTCCACAATTCAAGCCAATTCTCAACTCAATTATTTTCAAACTAATACTAAAGAATTTCATTCACATTTCATTAAAGAAAAATTGATTTACATTCATCGGTCTAAATTTACATCAGAAAATCCAAAATAATGTTATTACAAGTTCTGTACAACTGCTTAAAACCAATTTACAATATGTACATACTGTCATATACATCAAAATAAATATGCAGAAAGGGTATAATTTAATACCTGATAGAATCTCAAAGTGTAGCATAGTAGTCCTTAGCAGCTCACTTGGCTGCTTTACTATTCTCTCTACCTGCGACAGCAATCAAAAGCCATCGCTGAGCACAATGACTCAGTGGTGCACAACATAACAAAAATACTAATTTATTCATATACTAAATCACAATTATTCTAAATGCCATGCTAAAATCATTAAACAGATACAAAATACAATTTACAATTTTAAGCAAAGAATTTCTCACTTCTAAACTCACTAAACAATTTTTATAAATTCACACAGTCATGTCATACCATCAATATATTATTCATCTCAACAGCCAAAGGCTTTAGAGGAATTCCAAGGCTAGCTAGCTCAAACTATGGGTACCCATTCAAATTTCTTCCTCTATTGGCACACACCATAACACTTCAGCCAGAGCGGGAATACAAAACTAATTCCTCCCACTAGTCAAGCTACTGAGGCATTCAAACATTTGGTCATGACACTGTGTTTTCAAACTATTTTAATAATTTTCTAAACATTAATTTGTAAATAAAAAACATACAATTTATTTTTCCAATAGTTTAGGTCAATAGCATATTGTTTCTTTCAATCAAAATTTTCAATACAAATAAGTCACAATTTAATTATCACAATCCATTTCACACAATTTGCAAAAGAAATTTAAAGACAGTTTTTATGTTATGTACAAACCTCGTATGAGTTGCCTCTTGGCCTTGACTCGATGTTTCCTTTCCTTTCTCAGTAACCTTTTCAACTAAAACACACAATTTGTAGTGTTTCAGTATCATAACTTATAATAAATCCATTAAATAAATTCATGTCTACTAAATTCTAACTCTAATATGCTTAAATTAACGTTATTTAAAATTTGCATTTTGGGATTACTATTCATGACACTATTCAAGTCAAAATATTGACTTTCTCATGTTTAATAGGTATGTGAATTCCAATTACACTCACATACCACATTTTGAGTGTCTAATTTGTTGGTCTTGATTGCCCTTTCAATTTCTAACTCTCCTAAGAGAAATTGCCATTTTTCAGTTTTGGATCCCCTGTTTTGCACTGTTCTATTGGTCTGGTAACTGTGGGAATTTGGCTAAGTGTCCTTCATCAAAGTTGTTTCTTATTATCTTATCTTTAATTTCCTTTTTGAATCACTCCATTTGTTATCCCAAGTTATGCACATTTTTCTAAGACTGGCCGGATCGGTTTTTAACCCAGAATTCTAGGTAACTTTTAGGTCTGGTAGTTTTAAGATACCAACTTTAGTTGGCAATTTCACTTGATTATGGGCAGAATTTGGGCTATTATTCTGCATGAAAGTTGTAGTGCTATGTCATAGCTTTCCAATGCCACAAAAATTAGGTTATTTGGACCTGTCTAGACTAAGTTATGGCCAAATGAACAAACACTGTTTATTTGGTTATTTCTGTACAATGGCAGTGTACATTACCTGGATTTAACCTAATTGTTCACTATCTTAATGTCATTTTCTAGGCATAGTTTCTAAATGAAAATTGTGCCATTGTGTGTCTATTTTCATTCCCAACTGATCTCATACCAATTGGGTTGGTAAAAGTTTAGTTTTGGTCCCTGAAAAGGACCTAGGGCAAACTGCCAGATTAGGACCTCTAACCAATCCAAATTGTATTTTGTTTCCACTCATTCCAACATATCACAATTGGTCCCAATTGACCATTTTTAACCTCAATTAGGTTCAATTGCATCAATTAACCATTTCCTATAATTTTTCTCCTAATTTTAAGAATTCAAGAACCCTAATTTACATAATTCATTCAATTAAAGAAATTAAAGTACATAATCAACATCTATACACTTAATTCAACTTCTCTAACACTTTAATTCCATCAAATTCAAGCAATTTCTATTCCCCTTAAGGTTGGCCAAAAATCCCACTTAGTCCTCCCATGATGGTTTTGTTTGAATTTAGGTTAAATTCTAAGCTAATTGAACTAAAAACATAAGTATTAAACTAAATTTCAATTTAAATCACTAACCTCAATCTTTGATTTCCAATCCTTCAATTCTTCCCTTTTCTCCTTTCTTTTTCTTCTTTAATCTTCTTTTTTAGTTGAGATAGCAAGGTTTTATGGGCCAATTTTGGGGAATTTAGGGTTAACTTATGGAATTAAAAGCTTGGATCAAGCTTTAATGGAAGAAAAACTATGGAGATGGCAATGGTGAGGTTCGGCCGGCTGGTTGGGAGAGAAAGGTGAGTGAATTTCTTTTGTTTTTTTTATGTGTATTTAAGTTAATTTTGACTTGGTCAAAAAAATTTGGGAAAATAAAATTCAATTTTGACACCATGTATGATGTCATTTAAGTGATGCAATAATTCAATTTTCATTCTTTTTCTTTTTCCTTAATTTTTCAATAGTTCTTTAATTTAATTCGCTATTCCAAAATTTTCATTTCTTCAAATTTATTGGATAGTTAGGTTGTGAGTCACCTCTAGTGGTGAATTAACTAATTTGCCCCTTGCCGGTTTGATCTGGTTTGCACAAAATCCAGTATTTCTTTCGGAACCCTGACCTAATTATTTAACCTACTTATCAACCCTTTTCTGTGATTTTATCTTTTTCACTACCTTCTCAATAGTCTTTAGGACCGCGGCGTCACAATTTCCCATTCCAAATTAGGGTTATGACTGACTTCGCAGTCACTTCCCAGTAAGGTTACCCATCGCTGTGACCCTCGGCTCATTTAACCTTTTATACTTTATTTTTCTTATTTATACTTAACCTTCTAGTCAGCACTATTTATTTTCATTCAGGGCTTTTCTAAGTGTCTTAAATGTGATTCTAATTCCCTTATTTGTCCGAATCGATACCGGTCACCAGAACAGTGAAATATACCAGGCTATATCACACCTTACCCCTCTGTAAGGCATAACATGATCCTATAGAATACCTAATGAACTACCGAACTTCACCTACCGATAACTCATTAAGCACCCTACACGGGATTTTAAAACAATTTTCTTACTTTTATTAAGTGGTGAGCATTTTCTAGTAGATATCAAAACATTTAATTAGAGTTTGAAAACTAGTTAAGATTTTTATCACATTTTATTTTTCCGCAAATTTTATAAAAATTTCGGCAGATTGCCGTCTGTATTTTGAGAAAACAGTTCTTCAAATACCTGTAAAAAGCACTTCAATGATTTAACTCATCAACTTTATCAAATCAACATCCATGACAACCAATTTCAACATCATTTCTCAAATTTCAAAAATTCAAATCAGTAATTTTCAATTCAAATAACATCCAAAATAATACTAAATAATTTCATTCAAATTAAAGCAAAATACTTTCATTCATACTTCATTAAAATTAAAACAATTTACATTCATCCAAAATTTACATTAGAAAAATCCAAACTAATATTATTACCAACTTTATACAACTGCTCATGACCATTTTCTACATTTACATACATCTACACACATCAACATAATATTTACAATCAGGGTATAAAATATACGCGATAAAACTTCAGGGAAGGTGGCTCCACAATCCTTAGTAGCTCACTCTGCTACTCCTCTAGTCTCTATATCTGTGATAGCAATAACAGCCATCACTGAGTACTATGACTCAGTGGTGTACAAAATACTAAAATAATCTTTATGTGAAATTTAAATCATACTTATTCAAAAATTAAATTGAACATGAGCAATAAATTCAAAACATGACTTATAAAATTTTAATCCAAACAATTTCATTTCTTAAGTCTTAAAACAAATTTCATAAAAACACACAGTTACATCATGCCATTCGAAACATATTAATCTCAATAGCCAGAGGCTTATGAGAAGTCACATCACAAGGCTAGCTACCTAAAATATATGGGAACCCATTCTTTTTCTTCTTCACTGGCACACACCTCAACACTTCAGCCAGAGAAGGAATTGAAATTCGAAACTGATTTCCCCCACTATTCATGCTAGTGAGGTATTCAAATATAAGGTCATGACATTGTGGTTTCAAAACTATCTTAACAATTTACTAAACATTTATTGCCATGTCAAACACAAACAAGTAGCCTTTCAACTATTTAAATCAAAAGCATAATAAACATTTCAAGACAATGTTGTCACAATGTAATATTTCAATTCATTCAAAACAATGTGCAGAAGAAAATTTATAGAAATTCTATGTTGTGCACAAACCTTATACGAGTCACCTCTTGGCCTTGACTCGATGCCTCGGGTTCTTTCCCGGTATTCCTTTCCACTGAAACACACAGTTTCATAGTGTTTCAATATCACGATTTATCATAACTCCAAAAATAAATTCAAATCTACTTATACCTAGCTTTAATATGCTAAACTTGACGTTCTTTAAAATTTGTATTTTGGGGTTACTATTCATGACACTATTCAAGTCAATTTGTTGACTTTCTAATGCTTAATAGGTATGGAAATTCCAATTTCACTCATATACCACATTTTAGTTACCTAATTTATTGGTTTTGGTTGTTTTCTCAAATTTTAAGTCTTTTAGGCAAAATTGCAAATTTTCAGTTTTGGTGTCCTGTTTTGAACTGTTCCATTGGTCATATTGCTGTTAGAATTTGGCTAAGTTTTCTTATAGAAATTATTCCTTATTGTCTTAACTTTATTTCCTGTGACACCCCTTACCCGTCTACAGTGTAGCCGAGCAAGTTATGTCACTCAGTGTGCTGGAGCACCAATTTATGTTTCTATTACAATTTATCCCTTTTTAATTCATTTATTTTAAATTTTTGTAAATCTGAATTTTAACCATAAATTTTATAGAAAATCCGGCAGAGTGCGGGCTGTAAATTGGAAAAACAGTTCTTCTAAACCTGTTTAAAAACACTTCCAAAATAATTTCCAAATCCAAACTCCATTATACACCTTCAAGCCAATCTCAAAATCTCAATCTCAAATCACAATACTATTTTCAAAACTTTTCTATTCACTTCATCACTTGAAGCATATTCACAAATAATTCTCAACATTTCATCAATCAACACTCAATAATATAAAATTTCATATATTTACATTAATACATAATTACAGGAGTTTATAGTTACAATCCAAACTAATACAAAATTCAAAATACAAAAGGGCCACCTATAATCCTAATGTCCTACCATATGCAGTGCAGATGTGAGGTGACTCTGAACTCCTGATGCAGCTTTGTAGGCTCACCCTGTCTGGTGTCTGCTGGGCTCCCCAGCTAGGTCTCCAATACCTGTGCATGGCAAAAGCAACGCGCTAAGCAATTTTGCTTAGTGGTGACAATATAAAATAAAATAAAATAGAAAAAAAAATTATGCAGAATGTATGATTTCATTTTTGGGTAGACTTAATTTCTGGTATTATTTGCAGTATTATTCACTTAAAATTTGGTAAGGTTTATTATCATTGCCCGAGTAACCCATACTAGTTGACTGGACTGGATAAATGGTTAAACTGGTACTGGGTACTAAGTACCTCGGACCATCACACCATCGGTCACACTATGTCTCCTGGTGTGCAACAGAACAACTAATAAGCTGTAATAATGATCAGGGTTAAAACCCAAGCATATTAACTCAAATAACATAGCCAAAGGCTATTATTTCACAGAATGGCATGGGAAAGCTATGAAACACAGAATGGCATGAAGCCATATGCAGTACTGCTAACAGAACCCTATTGGCATGCCAAGCTATCCAAACCAATCTTGTTAGGTATACTAGGGCATTTTACACTTTTGAGTTTTACAATAGGTACATTGGTTTTAATACTCCCAACATACCACATTTTGCATTGAAAATTTGTTGGTATTGGTTGCCCATACCATTTCTAAGCTTAATGCTAATTGAGCAGAAATTTCAGTTTTCATGCTTCATTTTTACTGTTCCATTAGTCATTTTTGCAGTGGGAATTTAGCAAAATGATAAACATGAAAGTTGTTCCTTATTTTGTCTAGTTGAATTTCCTTTTTTGAATCACTGCATTTGGAGTTTTGTAGCTCAAGTTATGGTCTAAAAACCACAACTGGCCGGATTGAAAATTTTCTAGGCTGACCATATCTACAGTGCAGTGAATGGTGATTGTAACTCACTTGTTGGATAGGTTCTCGTCATAATTTGGGTTAGGTTTCCTCATGAAAGTTGTTGGTCTACATCTCAACTTGTTGCTGGTAAAATTTCAGGTCAATTGGACCATTCTACACTGAGTTATGGCCAAATGAACAATCACTGTTCATTTGGTCATTCTACAGAAACAGACTGCAGTTCACCCAGATTGGGGCAAGCTCTTGGTCCACTTGGTTTGGTTTTATGGGCATGGTTTCTTCAAAAAAGTTGTGCCATTATGTGTCTAGTTTCATTTCCAATTGGCCTTGCACCAATTGAACCTCTACAATTCAAGTTATGGCTGCCCAAACCTGCTGAACTCATGTCCGATTCTATAGGTCACCATGGGCAGCCACACCAACTGTAATTCCCACTAATCAAACCACCTCATTTCTTGTTTACACATAACCAAATGGTCACTAATTGACCATTAAAACTCACTTTCATCATTAAATAATTAAAGTCTCCATTTTATACCCAAACCCTAACCCTAACATCTCAAATCATGCATTTAACTTGTGTTTCATCAATCCACTTCGTGGGTACATATTGTGGGCTGCCATGATGGTCTTTTAACTTCATTAAACTCACCACAAATAAAACCCTAACTTCATACAATTCTGCTAGCTTCTCCAGTGAGTAGTCAGTCCTAACTGGCAGAAAATGTGCTGACTTTGTCAATCTATCCACTATCACCCACACTGTATCATGCTTTCTTTGGGTGAGAGGTAGACCACTAACAAAATTCATAGTGACCCGGTCCCATTTCCATTCAGGTATGCTTATAGGCTATAGCAATCCTAATGGAACTTGATGTTCTGCTTTGACTTGCTGACATGTCAAACACTTAGTCACATAGTCAGCTATATCCCTGTTCATACCAGGCCACCAATAATGAGGCTTCAAATCATTATACATTTTTGTGCTCCCTGGGTGCATAGCATAAACACTAGTGTGTGCTTCTTTCAGAATACTAGTCTTCAGTTCCCCATCATCTGGTACACACACTCTTCCTCTGTAGTATAGACACCCATCTGCTTTCACCTCATATTCAGTTTCCTTCCCCTCATGAATTTTACCCATAATGGCCATTATTTTTTCATCTACCCTTTGCCCATCTTGTATCTACTGTAGCAGGGTTGGCCTTACTTGCAACTCAGCCAAAATAGCTCCATCTTGAGCTAAGGACATACAGGCATTTAGTGATCTTAAAGCTATGATGGACTGCCTGCTTAAAGCATCAGCAACTACATTTGCCTTCCCAAGATGATAATCTATCACACAATCATAGTCCTTTAGGAACTCAATCTATCGCTTCTGTCTAAGATTGAGCTCCTTTTGGGTTGGCAAATATTTTAGACTTTTGTGGTCTGTGTAAATATAGCACTTTTCACCATATAAGTAGTGCCTCCATATTTTCAGCGCGAAGATAATTGCTGCAAGCTCTAGATCATGGGTAGGGTAATTCTGTTCATGTGGCCGTAGCTGTCTGGAAGCATAAGCGACCACCTTCCCCTCTTGCATCAATACACACCCTAACCTATTATGAGAGGCATCACTGTAGACCACAAAATCCTTTCCCAACACTGGCTGTGTTAACATTGGTGCCTCTGTCAACATAGCCTTTAACTTCTCAAAACTAGCCTGACACTTGTCATTCCAGTCAAATCTGACATTCTTTTATAACAACTTGGTCATTGGAGCAGCTATTAAGGAAAATCCCTTCACAAATCTTTTGTAATACCCAGCTAGCCCCAAGAAACTTTTGACCTCAGTTGTATTTCTGGGAGGCTTCCATTCCATCACTGCTTCTATCTTTTTGGGATCCACTCTAATCCCTTCAGCTGACACTATGTGTCCAAGAAAAGAGATCTCACTCATCCAGAAGTCACACTTGGACAAATTAGCATCTGACTTCATTTCTCGCAGGGTTTGCAGAACAATCCTCAAATGTTTATCATGTTCTTCCTTGGTCTTGGAATACACCAGAATATCATCAATAAAGACCACTACAAACCGATCTAAGTATGGATGGAAGATACGGTTCATAAAGTCCATAAATGCTGCTGGTGCATTTGTTAACCCAAACGGCATCACTAGAAATTCATAGTGCCCATACCGGGTTCTGAATGCAGTTTTTGGCACATCTGCATCCTTTACCCTCAACTGATGATACCCTGATCTGAGATCAATTTTTGAAAATACACCGGCTCCCTTCAACTGATCAAACAGATCGTCAATTCTAGGTAATGGATATTTATTCTTCACAGTTACCTTGTTCAACTGCCGGTAATCAATGCACAATCTCAAGGTTCCATTCTTCTTCTTCACAAACAGCACCGGAGCTCCCCATGGTGACACACTGGGGCGTATGAACCCCTTATCAAGCAACTCTTGCAACTGAGTTTTCAACTCCCTCAATTCAGTGGGTGCCATCCTATAAGGAGCAATAGAAATGGGTGCTGTACCCGGCATTACCTCAATAGCAAATTCAACTTCCCTTTCTGGTGGTAAACCAGGCAACTCTTCAGGAAATACATTTGGGAAGTCTCTTACTGTGGGTATGTCACCCAAGTTTGGCTTAGCCTGCCTAGTATCAACCACATGTGCTAGGTAAGCTTCACAGCCTTTTCTCATCAATCTTTTTGCAACCGTGGCTGAGATAACATTGGACAGGAAATCTATCCTTTCACCCACAACAGTGATCTCATTACCCTTAGAAGTTTTTAGAGAAATCCTCTTCAATTTTCAATCAACTATTGCCTGATGACGTGACAACCAATCCATTATCAAAATCACGTCAAACTCGTGGAAGGGCAATTCAATTAGGTCTGCCGAGAATTCATACCCCTGAATCCTCAACGGGCAACCTTTATACACTTTATTCACTATCACACTGTGGCCTAGTGGAATTGTGACCCGAATGTCGTGATCACACTCCTCTACTGGAATGCCCCTCGCTAGGGGTAGTTTGATGCACATGTAGGCAGGAGTGGATCCTGGATGTGACACCCCTTAGTGTCTGACATACAGAGTAAGCAATGCCACACGGTGTATCGGCACACTCTATTTTTCCTTAATCAATTATTGTCATAATTTTGAATATAGTTTATGAAATATAATTTATTTAAGCCATTTATCAAAATTATTATTTATTTGAGGTTCCGAAAATTTTAAAGAAAATCCGCAGTGATCTGGCTAAAAAATGGAGAAAACAGTTCTTCGAAACCTGTGAAAAACACTTCCAATATTCATGTCTCATCATCTCAAACTCCAATATCAAAATCTCAACAACATTTCTCAATTTTAGTTCTCAATCATCCATCACATGTGATAATCAAGTATAAATCACAATTATATATTTACTTTTCCATTCACAAATACAATTTTCATAATTTACATGAACATCAAAATATATTACATAATTCTAAATACATATGAGAAAATAAAAATTTAGTTACAAAATGACACCTAGTGCCCTACCGATGCACTGCAGAAGTTGAGGTGACACGGACACTGTGCAGAACTACAGGATGGACTCACCCGATCTGCGATCTCGGGCTCACGATCTGTATCTCCAGAACCTACGCGTGGCAAAAGCAACGCGCTAAGCAATAATGCTTAGTGGTGCAATAATAAAATAAAAGAAATAGAAAGAAAATAAATATGTAGTGAATGTATATGTTTCATTTTTTTTGAATTTGTATATCATTAACTTTGTCCACTTTCATTCATTTGATTACCCAAGTAACCTATACTAGGCAGTAATTTGGATAAGCGGGTAACCGCGCTTTGGGTATCAAGTACCTCGGGCCGTCACACCATCGGTCACATATGTATCTCCCGGTGTGCAACAGAACAGCTAATAAGCTGTATATAATATTAGGCACGAGGCCACATCTCCATACAAGGTCAGAATGGCTAAAAGCCATAAAATCACAGAATGGCATATTGCCATGTGCAGTACTGCTAACTGAACCCTATTGGCATGCCAAACTATCCAAACCAATCTTGTTAGGTATACTAGGGCATTTGATACTTTTAAATTCTTTAATTTTTGAATTTCAAGTTTTGGTGTCACTATTCACCTCATTGGTCAACAAAAATGTTGACTTTTGGATAGAAAATAGGTGTATTGGTTTTAACACCCTCAATGTACCACATTTTACATTTAAAACTTGTTGGAAATGAGCACCCATACCATTTCTAAACTTAAAACCAAGAGGGCAGAATTTTCAGTTTTTGAAGCCTAATATTACTGTTCCATTAAGCACTGTTGCAGTGGGAATTTGAGGAAATGGTAAACATGAAAGTTGTTCCTTATGTTGTCTAGTTGAATTTATTTTTTTGAATCACTCCATTTAGAGTTTTGTAGCTCCAGATATGGTCCAAAAACCATAGCTGGCCGGATTGGAAAAACTGCAGAATTACCAAATCTATAGTACTATGAATAGTGACTGTCACTGCCATTTGGGTTAGGTTCTGGTCATAATTTGGTGTAGGTTTCTTCATGAAAGTTGTTTGTCTATGTCTTAGCTTGTTGCTGTAAATATTTCAGGTCAATTGACCATTTCTACAGTGAGTTATGGCCAAATGAACACTGTTCATTTGGTCATTTCTGCAGGTGCTATTGCAGGGTATCCAGATTGGGGCCAACTTTTGATCCACTTGCTTTGGTCTTTTGGGCATGGTTTCTTCAGCAAAAATGTGCCATTATAAGCCTAGTTTCATGTCCAATTGGCCAAACACCAATTGGACCTACACAGCCAAAGTTATGGCTGTCTAAGTGGGCTGGAATCACAGCCACCCTTCTTTCTTGTCCTAGGCGACATACTCATTCACTTTGCCATGCTATATTTCAGTCCAAATTATGGTCAACTTACCTAAAATGGTCACTAATTGACCATTAAAATGTTCTCTAACAATTTCCTAAGCCAAGCCAAATTTTCACTTCTCAAAACCCTAATTCCCATATTAGTTTTCACAACATGCTTTAATTAACTAACTAATCCATTATACTTATATTTACATACTTTAAACATAATCTCTAGTGCACTCCAAGTCCATCAAAACACTCAATCTTGTTCCTTACTTAGGGGCAGCCGAAATCCATGGGCTACATACACTTAACTTTTGTTCATTTAAGTCACAAGTTCATGTTGATTTCAAGTCCCTAACATAGAAAGTAAGAGTTTTAAATAGATAGGTGCACTAACCTTTAAGTGGCAGAATTTTCCCCAAGCTTAACTTCACTTTCCTTCCTTTTCTAGGCTGCCAAACACTTCCCCAAGAGGTGTGGTCAAGTTTTAATGAAAGGGGTTTAGGGTTTAGTGGTGTAACAAAGGGAGAAATGAAGCTTTTTGGT
Organism: Hevea brasiliensis; assembly: GCF_030052815.1. Lineage (NCBI taxonomy): Eukaryota > Viridiplantae > Streptophyta > Magnoliopsida > Malpighiales > Euphorbiaceae > Hevea > Hevea brasiliensis. The sequence continues at coordinate 37,858,240 of NC_079494.1, read as the reverse complement.
TGAACATCAATGGAGGGAGAAGAGGGAGAGGTTTCGGCTGGTAAGAGGGAAAAGGATGGCTGCTGTATTTTTTTTATTTCTTTGGTCATATTTATCTCTTTTTTTATTAGTTAGTTAATTGGTTGTTTGAATGCAATTGGTTGTAACTTTTAATGACATCACATTATGTCATAATTTGCTTTTTATTTCATTTTTCTTTTCTTTTCATCACTACTCATTTTCAATTTAATTTTTTAGAAATGTTTATTCATATTTTATATCATATTAATTATTTACTCAACTGGACAAGTTGGCCAAAAATCACCTCTGAAGGCGAAATACCAAAATGCCCTCCGTTTGGCTTAACGGGTCAAAATTGTTTGTACCGATTGAAAAATTTTTCTAGGTATTTTCTTGGCATTCTAATGCCATGGGAACCCCAATAACCCTTCTCTGGAGTCCCAAAAATTATTTTATAATTTTTCCCCCGGGTCTAGGGCTCCTAGTTGCGAGAACCGCAACTTCCCTCTGGGTTACCCATCGCTAGGGCACCGGCTCGTTTAACTTGGTTGTATTTTATTTCTAAAATTTTTCCTAAATTTTTCTTATTAATATTTGAGTTAATTATGGTTCCTCACTTTAGTTTAAATATTTTTCCGAACGTTCTAACTGTCCGGACCAGGTCACGGAGCAGTAGAATGTACTGAGTTGCTCTGGGAGGGTGTTACAACTCTTCCCCTCTAATTTAAATTTCGTCCTCGAAATTTACCTGATGCAAACAGTTGAGGGAACTGTTGCCTCATCGTCTCTTCACTTTCCCAAGTTGCCTCCTCGGTGTTGTGGTGCCTCCAAAGCACTTTCACCAGTGGAATCTGCTTGTTCCTCAATTCTTTTACTTCCCGAGCTAGGATCCGTATGGGTTCTTCTTCATATGTCAGATCCGGTTGTATTTCAATTTCTTCCCTGGAGATGACATGTGAAGGATCTGAGCGGTATCTTCTGAGCATGGACACGTGGAACACATTGTGGATCTTGTCCAGCTCTGGTGGTAAAGCTAGCCTATAGGCCACTGGACCCACACGTTCAATGACTTCATATGGGCCAATGAACCTAGGGCTTAACTTACCTTTCCTTCCAAACCTCAATACCTTCTTCCACGGTGACACCTTGAGGAACACTTTGTCGCCAACCGCATATTCTATTTCTTTTCTCTTCAGGTCGGCATAAGATTTACATGCATGCGAGGCAACCTTCAGATTGGCTTTGATTAGTTTCACTTTCTCCTCAGTCTGTTTCACCAGGTCTGGCCCCACCAATTTGTCTTCGCCCAATTCAGTCCAGCACACTGGAGTTCTACATTTTCTCCCATACAGTGCTTCATATGGAGCCATTTGGATGCTAGCTTGGTAGCTATTGTTGTATGCAAATTCTGCCAGTGGGAGGTATCTATCCCAACTTCCCTCAAACTCAATGACACAACTCCTCAGCATATCCTCAAGGACTTGACATTTATTTCATGTTATTGTTATCATTTTAATTCAATATTTGTATCAATTCCATTGGTTTCAATTGTTTATCTGGATTACTCTTTCGGATTGCCCATCCGTCTGAGGATGGAAAGCTGTGCTGAAGTGGAGTTGTGTACCCAAGGATTCATGCAACTTCTTCTAGAATCTCGATGTAAACCTTGGGTCTCGATCAGATATGATGGAAAGTGGAATTCCATGTAGTCTAACTATCTCACTGATATACAATTCTGCTAACTTCTCCAGTGAGTAGTCAGTCTAATCGGCGAGAAAGTGTCTTGACCGTCAATCTATCTACTATCACCCATACTGCATCATGTTTCTTCTGGGTGAGAGGTAGACCACTTACAAAATCCATGGTGACCCGATCCCATTTCCATTCAGGTATGCGTATAGGCTGTAGCAAACCTGATGGAACTTGATGTTCTGCCTTAACTTGCTGGCATGTCAAGCATTTAGTCACATAGTCAGCTATGTCCTTCTTCATACCAGGCCACCAATACTGAAGCTTCAGATCATGATACATTTTTGTACTTCCTGGGTGCATAGTATAAACACTGGCATGTGCCTCTTTCAGAATACTGGCTTTCAATTCCCCATCATCCGGTACACACAATCTTCCTTTGTAATACAGACACCCATCTGCTTTCACCTCATAGTCAGTTGCTTTCCCCTCTGAGATTGTGCTCATAATAGCCATTAACTTTTCATCTGCCTTTTGCCCCTCTAAAATCTGTCATGAGTTTGGCCTCACTTGCAACTCAGCCAAAATAGCTCCATCTCGAATCAAAGTTAGACGGGCATTCAATAATCTCAAAGCTGTGATGGACTTTCTGCTCAAAGCATCAGCAACTACATTTGCCTTCCCAGGATGGTAGTCAATTACACAATCATAGTCTTTCAGGAACTCAATCCATCGCCTCTATCTAAGGTTGAGCTCCTTCTGGGTTGGCAAGTATTTCAGGCTTTTGTGGTCCGTGTAAATGTAGCACTTTTCACCATACAAGTAATGCCTCCATATCTTCAGTGCGAAGATAATTACTGCAAGCTCTAGATCATGGGTAGGGTAATTCTGTTCATGTGGCCTTAGCTGCCTAGAGGCATAGGCAATCACTTTCCCCTCTTGCATCAATACACACCCTAACCCATTATGAGAGGCATCACTGTAGACCACGAAGTCCTTTCACGACCTTGTGTGCTGCTGGTGCCTCTGTCAACATAGCTTTCAACTTCTCAAAGCGGTGCGACACTTGTCATTCCAGTCAAATCTGACATTCTTGTGTAACAACTTGGTCATTGGAGTAGCTATTAAGGAAAATCCCTTCACAAATCTCCTGTAATACCCAGCTAGCCCCAAGAAGCTTCTAACCTCAGTTGTATTCCTGGGAGGCTTCCATTCCATCACTGCTTCTATTTTCTTGGGATCCACCCTAATCCCATCAGCTGACACTATGTGTCCAAGGAATGCAATCTCATTCAACCAAAAGTCACACTTGGACAACTTAGCATACAGCTTCTTTTCTCTCAGGGTTTGCAGAACAATCCTCAAATGCTCATCATGTTCTTCCCTGGTCTTGGAATACACCAGAATATCATCAATAAAGACCACTACGAACCGATCTAGGTATGGATGGAAGATACGGTTCATAAGGTCCATGAATGCCGCTGGTGCATTTGTTAGGCCAAAGGGCATCACCAGAAACTCATAATGCCCATACCGGGTCCTGAATGCAGTCTTGGGCACATCTACATCCTTCACCCTCAACTGATGATACCCTGATCTGAGATTAATCTTAGAAAATACTCCTGCTCCCTTTAACTGATCAAACAAATCATCAATTCTAGGCAATGGATATTTGTTCTTCACAGTCACTTTATTTAACTGCCGGTAATCAATGCATAGCCTCAAAGTCCCATCCTTCTTCTTTACAAACAGCACTGGAGCTCCCCATGGTGACACACTGGGGCGTATGAACCCCTTATCCAGCAACTCTTGTAACTGGATTTTCAGTTCCTTCAATTCTGTGGGTGCCATCCTATAAGGAGCAATGGAAATGGGTCTTTGTGCGGCAGTGTCTCAATAGCAAATTCAACTTCCCTTTCTGGTGGCAAACCAGGCAATTCTTCAGGAAACACATCTGGGAAGTCTTTTACTGTGGGTATGTCACTCAGGTTTGGCTTAGTCTGCCTAGTATCCACCACATGTGCTAGGTAGGCTTCACAGCCTTTTCTCATCATTCTTCTTGCAACTATGGCTGATATGACATTGGACAAGAAATCTGTCCTTTCTTCCACAACTGTGATCTCATTACCCTCAGGAGTTTTCAAAGAAATTCTCTTCAATTTGCAATCAACTATTGCCTGATGACGTGACAACCAGTCCATTCCCAAAATCACGTCAAACTCATGGAAGGGCAACTCAATTAGGTCTTCCAAGAAATCATACCCACAATCCTTAACGGGCAACCCTTGTATACTTTGTTCACCACTACATTGTGGCCCAATGGATTCTCGACTGAATGTCTTGGTCACTCTCCCCTACTAGTATCCCCCTTTCTACGGGTAGGTTGATGCAGATGTATGAATGAGTGGATCCTGGATCCACCAATGCATGCACAGGTGTATTGTAGAGGGAGAACGTACCCCTGATGACATCCGGGGCATCTTGCTCCTCCTGAGCTCTAATGGCATAGGCTCTGGCAGGTGGTCTGTTATCTGGCCTCTCTGCTGGCTCAGATGCAGGCCTCTGTGATGGTCCCACTGCCTCAGATTTGCCAGATTTCCTACCCCTTTGTGGTGCAGGAGCGGGTCTGTCTGCTTGTGTTGGAGCAGCTGTAGTCGTTCTGCGTGGACAGTTCTTCAACTGATGCTCTGTTGACCCACACCTTAAGCAGGCACCAGTCACTCTCCAACACTCCCCCTTATGCCATTTCAAATAGTGTGGACATGCAGAAGATACTGGGGCTGGTCCCCTGAACCCCATCCCTGGAGAGGCGCCTCACGATGGTGTGGGTGACCTCTCTAGGGGTAAAGCGTGGCTGGGCCCCGAGGTGACCCTGACCTTGTGGCTGACCCAAACTCTGTGCAGATGGACCTCTGAACTTCTTCCCAGATGCAGGAGCTGAACTAGACTGACCTGGTCCCCTCTTCTGTTGTCTATCCCTTCTAGTCTGCTCACTGATTCTTACTTTTTCAACCTTTATTGCAGCTTCCACTAACTTGGTAAATTCTGTGATTCCCAAGGTAGTGAGCTGGATCTTTATGTTTTCATGTAGTCCCTCTTCAAATCTCTTACACCTTTCAGCTTCATTAGGGACTATCTCCCTTCCGTAGCGGCTTAATCGAACGAATTCCTTCTCATACTCGACCACTGACAACTGTCTCTGCCTCAGATTAATAAACTCTTTTCTTCTCTCTTTCAGGTACACAATACCCACATATTTCTTCTTGAATTCTGAGAGAAAGAAGTCCCAAGTTATAGCTTCTGGCTGCACTTCACTGGATACCGTGTCCCACCATTCATAGGCATCGTCTTGCAGCAGAGATACAGCAGCTTCCAAGTTTTGCTCTGGGGTGCAGTGGAGTTGTTTTAGGACTCTACCTGTTCTATTCAACCAGTTTTCGGCTGCAACAGAATCATCTTCTCTCTTGCCGAAGAAGTCCACTGCTCCAAATTTTCTTAGCCTTTCCAGGTGTGATTTCTGCTGTGGAGCTGGTGGTGGTGGTGCTGCTGGCATTACCCCAGCCATTTATCTGAAAAAATTGGCCATTTGCTGGAGCATGGCCTGTGGAGGCTGAGCAGGCTCTGCTTGAGCTGGCGGAGCAGGCTCTGCTTGAGCTGGCGGAGCAGGTTCTCCCATACCCCCAGTCTCAGCTGGTGCAGGTGGAGCATGACTCTCCACTTCCTCCTCGACTGCTCTCTGTGATGAAGGGTCCACATCCTATTCAAAATAAGAAAGACAAACAGATCTGCATTAGTGTCACCTCGACTCTTACAAATGCAATGCATGGTATGGACTCAATCTAGGTCCAAAAACGCCTAAACCGTGCTCTGATACCACTAAATGTGACACCCCTTACCCGTGTACAGCATACCCGAGTAAGCAATGCCACACGATGTATCGGCACACTGTGACGCCCCTTACCCGACTACAGTGTAGCCGAGCAAGTTATGCCACTCAGTGTGCCGAGCACTCTATTTTATCTTAATTCATTTTTATTCTTCCTTTTGAATATAACTTGTGAATTATAATTCATTTATTGAAATTGTAATTTATTTGAGGTTCCGAAAATTTTAAAGAAAATCCGGCGGAGTACCGGCTAAAAATGGAGAAAACAGTTCTTCGGAACCTGTGAAAAACACTTCCAATATTCATATATTCGTATTCAATTAGTCTCAAACTCCAATAATCATCATCTCAACATTTGTCAACCATTCATTTCTCAATTTCAATTCTCAATCATTCATCTCGTTTGATAGTCATGTATGATCCATGAGATCAATATTCACTTTTCCATTTACAAGCACAAATTTGCATTATTTACATGAAAATCAAAATACATTACATAAGTTTCATTACTTATGAAAAAAAATCAAAATTTATTACAGAATGCCAAAATGACACCTAGTGTCCTACCAATGCACTATGAAGTTGAGGTGACACGGACACTATGCGTAATCGTGAACGGCCTTACCCAATCGTGGTCTCTGGGCCCTCTGTCCAAATCTTGATTACCTACAGCGTTGCAAAGCGACGCTAAGCATAAAGCTTAGTGGTGCCAATAATACAAGAAAATACAATATGCAAATAAAAATAATAATTTCCTTGCTATTGTGTTCATAAGAAATGAATAATTACTAACTTATTGTGTAGTCGAGGGCTAATCATGTTTCATGATATTAACTTCTTCATGCATTTCGTTAATTATTTTCTTCATGATATTGAGCTTCTTTGTATTTTTGTAATCATTCCTGATACTTAATTTTCGTATTTTCTTTAATAATCAGTTCAATCACAGTTATACTTTTCCATGCCTAAGTAACCTATCTTTGAATCGGACTGGATAACGGGTCGTTGGCACTGGACACCGCGGTGCCTCGGGCCGTCATACCATGGGACGCAGAACGTCAACCACGTATGCAGTCAATATGGCTAAAAAGCCATGATATCACATAATCGACATAAAAGCCATGAATACGGGCATAAAAGCCATGGATACGGGCATAAAGCCATGAATACAGGCATAAAGCCTTTCCTTTCGCAGTACTGCTAAAACAATACCCTATTGGCATGCCAAACTATCCAAACCAATCACATTAGGCCTACTAGGGCATTTTGCATTTTTAAGTTTCACAATTTTTTAATTTTAAGTTTTCATGTCACTATTAATTTCATTAGTCAACTAAAATGTTGACTTTTGCATAAACAATAGGTACATTGGTTTTAATACTCCCAACATACCACATTTTGTATTCAAAACTTGTTAGTTTTGGTCACTTTCTCAAAGCTTAGGTCATTTTGGCAAAATTGCCAATTTTTGGTTTTGGTGTCACTATTCACCTCATTGGTCAACAAAAATGTTGACTTTTGGATAGAAAATAGGTGTATTGGTTTTAACACCCCAAACATACCACATTTTGTATTTAAAACTTGTTGGTATTAGTTGCCAACACCATTTCTAAGCTTAATGCTAATTGAACAAAATTTTCAGATTTGGTGCTTCATCTTTATTGTTCCATTTGATATTTCTATAGTGGGAATTTGAGGAAATGGTAAACATGAAAGTTGTTCCTTATTTTGTCTAGTTGAATTTGTTTTTTTGAATCACTCCATTTGGAGTTTTGTAGCTCAAGTTATGGCCAAAATAAGTTTATTGTTCACGTGTACTGTTCATGCTGCACTTTTGGGTTTTGGCAGATTTTGGTCCAACTTTGGTCAGTAATTTGATCAAGTTAAGTTCATAATTTGGCCTAACTTTCTTCATATGAAATGTTCTACTATGCCTTAGGTTTTCATCGGTTCAAGAATCACCTAAATCCGAGTTTTCTAGAGAGAGTTATAGCCATTCAAACATTACTGCTCAAATGAAAATTCTAGAAATCTCAGTACAGTAAACTTCACTTTGCTCAATGATTTGATTAGGTTAATGGCATAATTTAGATTGGTTTCCTTAATGAAAGTTGTTTGTCTATATCTAATCTTGTTGCTGTAAAAATTTCAGGTCAATTGACCATATCTACAGTGAGTTATGGCCTGTTCATTTGGTCATTTCTGCAGGGGCTGTTTGCAGGGTATCTGGATTGGGGCCAAGTTTTGGTCCTCTTGCTTTGGTCTTTTGGGCATGGTTTCTTCAGCGAAAATGTGCCATTATAAGCCTAGTTTCATGTCCAATTGGCCAAACACAAATTGGACCAACACAGCCCAAGTTATGGTAGTGCAAGTGGACTGAATTTTCAGTCCCTCTGCTTTCTTGTCTAGGGCGACTGCAACTTCCCTTTGCAATCCTATTTTTCAGTCCATTTTATGGTCAACTTACCTAAGATGGTCACTAATTGACCATTAAAATGTGCTCTAACAATTTCCTAAGCCAAGTCAATTTTCACTCCCCAAAACCCTAGCTTCACATTAGGTTTTCTACAAAATGCCTTAGTTAGCATACCAACTTATTATTCTTATGTTTATAAACTTCCTACATAATTCTAGTTCACTTCAAGCTCATCAAAAACACTCCTTCCTATTCCTTCACTAGGGCAGCCAAAACTCATGTACACATACACATGAATTTTGTTCATTTAAATTACATTTTCTTACTAAATTCAAGTTCCATTTCATGAAATTAAAGAGTTTTAGGTATATAGTGCACTAACCTTGAATAGGGCAGTTTTTTTCCCAACTCAAACTTCTCTTTCTTTCCTCTTCTAGGCTGCCAAAAGCTTGTTTAAGGTGTAGGGTAAAATTTTAATGAAGCGGGGTTAGGGTTTTATGGTGAAACAAGGTAGGAAATTAAGCTTGCTTGATTGAACATCAATGGAGGGAGGAAGAAGAGAAACTCACGTTTTTGGCTGAAGAGAAGGCAGCTGGTTTTTGGTCTTCCTTGGTCTTTATTTAGCTCTTTTATTAGTTAGTCAAATGGTTACTTAATGGTGATTGGTTGGCAATTTTAAATGACATCACAATGATGTCATAAATAAGCTTTTTCTTCACTTTCTTTTCTTTCCTCCACTACTCATCTTCAATTTAATTTCTAGTAATGTTTATCCATATTTTATGTCATATTAATTATTTACTCAACTGGACAAGTCGGTCAAAAATCACCTCTAAAGGCGAAATGACCAAAATGCCCTCCGTTTGGCTTAACGGGTCAAAATTGTCTGTACCGATTGAAAAATTTTTCTAAATATTTTCTTGGCATTCTAATGCCATAGGAACCTCAATGACCCTTCTCTGGAGCCCCAAAAATTATTTTATGAATTTTTTTCCGGGTCTAGGGCTCCTCGTTGCGAGAACCGCAACTTACCTCTGGTTACCCATCGCTTGGGCACCGGCTCGTTTAACTTGGTTGTATTTTATTTCTAAAATTTTTACTAAATTTTTCTTGTTAATATTTGAGTTAATTATGATTCCTGACTTTAGTTTAAATATTTTTCTGGACATTCTAGCTGTCCGGACCGACACCGGTCATCGGAATAGTAGAATGTACGGAGTGCTACCGGGAGGGTGTTACAACTCTTTCCCTCTAATTTAAATTTCGTCCTCGAAATTTACCTGACTTAAGTAATCGGGGAGTTGCTACCTCCTTGTTTCTTCACTTCCTTGTATCGCCTCATCAGTGTCTGGGTTTGGCTCTTCCTGAGCTTCCATAGCATATACTTGTGGTGCCACCCTGACTTCGGGCTTTTCAACTGTCTCAGAAACAATCTTCTGTGTAATGTCAGCCGTTTCTGCTCTACCCGATCTTTTACCCCTTTGAACTATAGGGGAAGGTCTATCAACTTGTACCGGAGCTATTGAACCACTCCTCTGAGGGCAATCTCTTATGAAATGATCCGTAGCCCCACATTTGAAACACTCTCGAGTTAACAGTCGACACTCCCCTCTGTGTCTTCTACCACAATGCATACATTCAAGCTTTGGGGTTGATCCCCTTGTTATTGTGCCCGGGAAACTAGCTATAGATATTCCAATTTGGCCTCTGTGGCCCTGTGTCTGATCTTGTGAACTAGAACCCTTAAACTTCTTACTATCAGTTGGTATACTTGACTGTCCTGGTCCAAATTCCCTCTTACGCTGCCTATCTTTCCTATTTTGTTCATTTATTCTCACTTTCTCCACTTTTAATGCAGCTTCCACTATCTTGGTGAAGTCAGTGATTCCCAAGGCAGTGAGCTGGATCTTGATGTTGTCATTTAGTCCCTCTTCAAATCTCTTACATCTTTCAGCTTCATTAGGGACTATCTCCCTTCCATAGCGGCTTAATCAAACAAATTCCTTCTCATATTCAGCCACTGACAACTGTTTCTGCCTCAGGTTAATGAATTCCCTTCTTCTCTCTTCCAGGTATACAGTACCCACATATTTCTTCTTAAACTCGGAGAGAAAGAAGTCCCATGTCATAACTTCTGGCTGCACTTCACTGGATACCGTGTCCTACCACTCATAGGCATCATCTTGCAACAGAGATATGGCAGCCTCTAAATTTTGCTCTGGGGTGCAGTGGAGTTGTTTTAGAACTCTGCCTGTTCTGTTCAACCAATTATCAGCTGCAACATAATCATCTTCTCTCTTACCATAGAAGTCCACTGCTCCAAACTTCCTCAGTTTTTCCAGGTGTGATTTCTGCTGTGGAGCTGGTGGTGGTGGTGGTGGTGCTGGCATTACCCCTGCCATTTGTCTAAAGAAATCGGCCATTTGCTGGAACATGGCCTGTGGAGGCTGAGCAGGCTCTGCTTGAGCTGGTGGAGTAGGTTCTCCCCTACCCCCAGTCTCAGCTACTGCAGGTGGATCATGACTCTCCACTTCCTCCTCAACAGCTCTCTGAGATGAAGGGTCCATATCCTATTCAAAATAACAAAGACAAACAGATCTGCATTAGTGTCACCTCGACTCTTACAAATGCAATGCATGGTATGGACTCAATCTAGGCCCAGAAACGCCTAAACCGTGCTCTGATACCACTAAATGTGATGCCCCTTACCCGACTACAGTGTAGCCGAGCAAGTTATGCCACTTAGTGTGCCAAGCACTCTATTTTATCTTAATTCATTTTTATTCTTCCTTTTGAATATAACTTGTGAATTATAATTCATTTATTGAAATTGTAATTTATTTGAGGTTCCGAAAATTTTAAAGAAAATCCGGCGGAGTACCGGCTAAAAATGGAGAAAACAGTTCTTCGGAACCTGTGAAAAACACTTCCAATATTCATATATTCGTATTCAATTAGTCTCAAACTCCAATAATCATCATCTCAACATTTGTCAACCATTCATTTCTCAATTTCAATTCTCAATCATTCATCTCGTTTGATAGTCATGTAACAGTCACAGATCAATATTCACTTTTCCATTTACAAGCACAAATTTGCATTATTTACATGAAAATCAAAATACATTACATAAGTTTCATTACATATGAGAAAATCAAAATTTATTACAGAATGCCAAAATGACACCTAGTGTCTTACCAATGCACTACAGAAGTTGAGGTGACACGGACACTATGCAGAACTGTGAACGGCCTTACCCAATCTGTGGTCTACTGGGCCCTCTGTCCAAATCTTCAGTACCTACGCGTTGCAAAAGCGACGCGCTAAGCATAAAGCTTAGTGGTGCCAATAATACAAGAAAATACAATATGCAAATAAAAATAATAATTTCCTTGCTATTGTGTTCATAAGAAATGAATAATTACTAACTTATTGTGTAGTCGAGGGCTAATCATGTTTCATGATATTAACTTCTTCATGCATTTCGTTAATTATTTTCTTCATGATATTGAGCTTCTTTGTATTTTTGTAATCATTCCTGATACTTAATTTTCGTATTTTCTTTAATAATCAGTTCAATCACAGTTATACTTTTCCATGCGCAAGTAACCTATCTTTGGACGATCGGATGGATAACGGTCGTTGGACACCGATGGTGCCTCGGGCGTCATACCATGGGACGTGAGCGCCAACCACGTATGCAGTCAATATGGCTAAAAAGCCATGATATCACATAATCGACATAAAAGCCATGAATACGGGCATAAAAGCCATGGATACGGGCATAAAGCCATGAATACAGGCATAAAGCCTTTCCTTTCGCAGTACTGCTAAAACAATACCCTATTGGCATGCCAAACTATCCAAACCAATCACATTAGGCCTACTAGGGCATTTTGCATTTTTAAGTTTCACAATTTTTGAATTTTAAGTTTTCATGTCACTATTCATTTCATTAGTCACCTGAAATGTTGACTTTTGCATAAACAATAGGTACATTGGTTTTAATACTCCCAACATACCACATTTTGTATTCAAAACTTGTTAGTTTTGGTCACTTTCTCAAAGCTTAGGTCATTTTGGCAAAATTGCCAATTTTTGGTTTTGGTGTCACTATTCACCTCATTGGTCAACAAAAATGTTGACTTTTGGATAGAAAATAGGTGTATTGGTTTTAACACCCCAAACATACCACATTTTGTATTTAAAACTTGTTGGTATTGGTTGCCAATACCATTTCTAAGCTTAATGCTAATTGAACAAAATTTTCAGATTTGGTGCTTCATCTTTATTGTTCCATTTGATATTTCTACAGTGGGAATTTGAGGAAATGGTAAACATGAAAGTTGTTCCTTATTTTGTCTAGTTGAATTTCTTTTTTTGAATCACTCCATTTGGAGTTTTGTAGCTCAAGTTATGGCCAAAATAAGTTTACTGTTCACGTATACTGTTCATGCTGCACTTTTGGGTTTTGGCAGATTTTGGTCCAACTTTGGTCAGTAATTTGATCAAGTTAAGTTCATAATTTGGCCTAACTTTCTTCATATGAAATGTTCTACTATGCCTTAGGTTTTCATCGGTTCAAGAATCGTCTAAATCCGAGTTTTCTAGAGAGAGTTATAGCCATCCAAACATTACTGCTCAAATGAAAATTCTGGAAATCTCAGTACAGTAAACTTCACTTTGCTCAATGATTTGATTAGGTTAATGGCATAATTTAGATTTGTGTCCCTCATGAAAGTTGTTTGTCTATATCTTATCTTGTTGCTGTAAAAATTTCAGGTCAATTGACCATATCTACAGTGAGTTATGGCCAAATGAACAGTTACTGTTCATTTGGTCATTTCTGCAGGGGCTGTTTGCAGGGTATCCAGATTGGGGCCAAGTTTTGGTCCTCTTGCTTTGGTCTTTTGGGCATGGTTTCTTCAGCAAAAATGTGCCATTATAAGCCTAGTTTCATGTCCAATTAGCCAAACACAAATTGGACCAACACAGCCCAAGTTATGGCAGTGCAAGTGGACTGAATTTTCAGTCCCTCTGCTGCTGTCCTAGGGCAGCCTGCAACTTCACTTTGCAATCCTATTTTTCAGTCCATTTTATGGTCAACTTACCTAAGATGGTCACTAATTGACCATTAAAATGTTCTCTAACAATTTCCTAAGCCAAGTCAATTTTCACTCCCCAAAACCCTAGCTTCACATTAGGTTTTCTACAAAATGCCTTAGTTAGCATACCAACTTATTATTCTTATGTTTATAAACTTCCTACATGATTCTAGTTCACTTCAAGCTCATCAAAAACACTCCTTCCTATTCCTTCACTAGGGCAGCCAAAACTCATGTACACATACACATGAATTTTGTTCATTTAAATTACATTTTCTTACTAAATTCAAGTTCCATTTCATGAAATTAAAGAGTTTTAGGTATATAGTGCACTAACCTTGATTAGGGTAGTTTTTTTCCCAACTCAAACTTCTCTTTCTTTCCTCTTCTTGGCTGCCAAAAGCTTGTTTAAGGTGTAGGGTAAAATTTTAATGAAGCGGGGTTAGGGTTTTATGGTGAAACAAGGTAGGAAATTAAGCTTGCCTGATTGAACATCAATGGAGGGAGGAAGAAGAGAAACTCACGTTTTTGGCTGAAGAGAAGGCAGCTGGTTTTTGGTCTTCCTTGGTCTTTATTTAGCTCTTTTATTAGTTAGTCAAATGGTTACTTAATGGTGATTGGTTGGCAATTTTAAATGACATCACAATGATGTCATAAATAAGCTTTTTCTTCACTTTCTTTTCTTTCCTCCACTACTCATCTTCAATTTAATTTCTAGTAATGTTTATCCATATTTTATGTCATATTAATTATTTACTCAACTGGACAAGTCAGCCAAAAATCACCTCTGAAGGCGAAATGACCAAAATGCCCTCCGTTTGGCTTAACGGGTCAAAATTGTCTGTACCGATTGAAAAATTTTTCTAAATATTTTCTTGGCATTCTAATGCCATAGGAACCTCAATGACCCTTCTCTGGAGTCCCAAAAATTATTTTATGAATTTTTTTTCGGGTCTAGGGCTCCTCGTTGCGAGAACCGCAACTTACCTCTGGTTACCCATCGCTTGGGCACCGGCTCGTTTAACTTGGTTGTATTTTATTTCTAAAATTTTTACTAAATTTTTCTTGTTAATATTTGAGTTAATTATGATTCCTGACTTTAGTTTAAATATTTTTCCGGACATTCTAGCTGTCCGAACCGACATCGGTCACCGGAACAGTAGAATGTACGGAGTGCTACCGAGAGGGTGTTACACACACTCTATTTTTCCTTAATCAATTTTTGTCATAATTTTGAATATAGTTTATGAAATATAATTTATTTAAGCCATTTATCATAGTCCTTTAGGAACTCAATCCATCGCCTATGTCTAAGATTGAGCTCCTTTTGGGTTGGCAAATATTTTAGACTTTTGTGGTCTGTGTAAATGTAGCACTTTTCACCATATAAGTAGTGCCTCCATATTTTCAGTGCGAAGATAATTGCTGCAAGCTCTAGATCATGGGTAGGGTAATTCTGTTCATGTGGCCGTAGCTGTCTGGAAGCATAAGCGACCACCTTCCCCTCTTGCATCAATACACTCCCTAACCTATTATGAGAGGCATCACTGTAGACCACAAAATCCTTTCCCAACACTGGCTGTGTTAACATTGGTGCCTCTGTCAACATAGCCTTTAACTTCTCAAAACTAGCCTGACACTTGTCATTCCAGTCAAATCTGACATTCTTTTATAACAACTTGGTCATTGGAGCAGCTATTAAGGAAAATCCCTTCACAAATCTTTTGTAATACCCAGCTAGCCCCAAGAAACTTTTGACCTCAGTTGTATTTCTGGGAGGCTTCCATTCCATCACTGCTTCTATCTTTTTGGGATCCACTCTAATCCCTTCAGCTGACACTATGTGTCCAAGAAAAGAGATCTCACTCATCCAGAAGTCACACTTGGACAAATTAGCATACAGCTTCATTTCTCGCAGGGTTTGCAGAACAATCCTCAAATGTTTATCATGTTCTTCCTTGGTCTTGGAATACACCAGAATATCATCAATAAAGACCACTACAAACCGATCTAAGTATGGATGGAAGATACGGTTCATAAAGTCCATAAATGCTGCTGGTGCATTTGTTAACCCAAACGGCATCACTAGAAATTCATAGTGCCCATACCGGGTTCTGAATGCAGTTTTTGGCACATCTGCATCCTTTACCCTCAACTGATGATACCCTGATCTGAGATCAATTTTTGAAAATACACCGGCTCCCTTCAACTGATCAAACAGATCGTCAATTCTAGGTAATGGATATTTATTCTTCACAGTTACCTTGTTCAACTGCCGGTAATCAATGCACAATCTCAAGGTTCCATTCTTCTTCTTCACAACAAAGACCGAGCTCCCCATGGTGACACACTGGGGCGTATGAACCCCTTATCAAGCAACTCTTGCAACTGAGTTTTCAACTCCCTCAATTCAGTGGGTGCCATCCTATAAGGAGCAATAGAAATGGGTGCTGTACCCGGCATTACCTCAATAGCAAATTCAACTTCCCTTTCTGGTGGTAAACCAGGCAACTCTTCAGGAAATACATTTGGGAAGTCTCTTACTGTGGGTATGTCACCCAAGTTTGGCTTAGCCTGCCTAGTATCAACCACATGTGCTAGGTAAGCTTCACAGCCTTTTCTCATCAATCTTTTTGCAACCGTGGCTGAGATAACATTGGACAGGAAATCTATCCTTTCACCCACAACAGTGATCTCATTACCCTTAGAAGTTTTTAGAGAAATCCTCTTCAATTTTCAATCAACTATTGCCTGATGACGTGACAACCAATCCATTATCAAAATCACGTCAAACTCGTGGAAGGGCAATTCAATTAGGTCTGCCGAGAATTCATACCCCTGAATCCTCAACGGGCAGCCTTTATACACTTTATTCACTATCACACTGTGGCCTAGTGGATTTGTGACCAGAATGTCTTGATCACACTCCTCTACTGGAATTCCCCTCTCTATGGGTAGTTTGATGCAAATGTAGGAATGAGTGGATCCTGGATGTGACACCCCTTACCCGTGTACAGCATACCCGAGTAAGCAATGCCACACGGTGTATCGGCACACTCTATTTTTCCTTAATCAATTTTTGTCATAATTTTGAATATAGTTTATGAAATATAATTTATTTAAGCCATTTATCAAAATTATTATTTATTTGAGGTTCCGAAAATTTTAAAGAAAATCCGGCAGAGTACCGGCTAAAAAATGGAGAAAACAGTTCTTCGAAACCTGTGAAAAACACTTCCAATATTCATGTCTCATCATCTCAAACTCCAATATCAAAATCTCAACAACATTTCTCAATTTTAGTTCTCAATCATCCATCACATGTGATAATCAAGTATAAATCACAATTATATATTTACTTTTCCATTCACAAATACAATTTTCATAATTTACATGAACATCAAAATATATTACATAATTCTAAATACATATGAGAAAATAAAAATTTAGTTACAAAATGACACCTAGTGCCCTACCGATGCACTGCAGAAGTTGAGGTGACACGGACACTGTGCAGAACTGCAGGATGGACTCACCCAGTCTGCGGTCTATTGGGCTCACGATCTGTATCTCCAGAACCTACGCGTGGCAAAAGCTACGCGCTAAGCAATAATGCTTAGTGGTGCAATAATAAAATAAAAGAAATAGCAAGAAAATAAATATGTAGTGAATGTATATGTTTCATTTGTTTTGAATTTGTATATCATTAACTTTGTCCACTTTCATTCATTTGATTGCCCAAGTAACCTATACTAGACGACTGGACTGGATAAACGGGTAAACTGGCACTGGGTATCAAATACCTCGGGCCGTCACACCATCGGTCACATATGTATCTCCCGGTGTGCAACAGAACAGCTAATAAGATGTATATAATATTAGGCACGAGGCCACATCTCCATACAAGGTCAGAATGGCTAAAAGTCATAAAATCACAGAATGGCATATTGCCATGTGCGATCGCTAATCGAACCTATTGGCATGCCAAACTATCCAAACCAATCTTGTTAGGTATACTAGGGCATTTGATACTTTTAAATTCTTCAATTTTTGAATTTCAAGTTTTGGTGTCACTATTCACCTCATTGGTCAACAAAAATGTTGACTTTTGGATAGAAAATAGGTGTATTGGTTTTAACACCCTCAATGTACCACATTTTACATTTAAAACTTGTTGGAAATGAGCTCCCATACCATTTCTAAACTTAAAACCAAGAGGGCAGAATTTTCAGTTTTTGAAGCCTAATATTACTGTTCCATTAAGCACTGTTGCAGTGGGAATTTGAGGAAATGGTAAACATGAAAGTTGTTCCTTATGTTGTCTAGTTGAATTTCTTTTTTTGAATCACTCCATTTGGAGTTTTGTAGCTCCAGATATGGTCCAAAAACCACAGCTGGCCGGATTGGAAAAACTGCAGAATTACCAAATCTACAGTACCATGAACAGTGACTGTGACTGCCATTTGGGTTAGGTTCTGGTCGTAATTTGGGGTAGGTTTGGTCATTTCTGCAGGTGCTGTTGCAGGGTATCCGGATTGGGGCCAACTTTTGGTCCACTTGCTTTGGTCTTTTGGGCATGGTTTCTTCAGAAAAAATGTGCCATTATAAGCCTAGTTTCATGTCCAATTGGCCAAACACCAATTGGACCTACACAGCCAAAGTTATGGCTATCTAAGTGGGCTGGAATCACAGCCACCCTTGCTGCTGTCCCTAGGCAGCATACTCATTCACTTTGCCATGCTATATTTCAATCCAAATTATGGTCAACTTACCTAAAATGGTCACTAATTGACCATTAAAATGTTCTCTAATAATTTCCTAAGCCAAGCCAAATTTTCACTTCTCAAAACACTAATTACCATATGAGTTTTCACAACATGCTTTAATTAACTAACTAATCCATTATACTTATATTTACATACTTTAAACATAATCTCTAGTGCACTCCAAGTCCATCAAAACACTCAATCTTGTTCCTTACTTAGGGGCAGCCGAAATCCATGGGCTACATACACTTAACTTTTGTTCATTTAAGTCACAAGTTCATGTTGATTTCAAGTCCCTAACATAGAAAGTAAGAGTTTTAAATAGATAGGTGCACTAACCTTTAAGTGGCAGAATTTTTCCCAAGCTTAACTTCACTTTCCTTCCTTTTCTAGGCTGCCAAACACTTCCCCAAGAGGTGTGGTCAAGTTTTAATGAAAGGGGTTTAGGGTTTAGTGGTGTAACAAAGGGAGAAATGAAGCTTTTTGGTTGAACATCAATGGAGGGATAAGAGGGAGAGGTTTCGGCTGGTAAGAGGGAAGAGGATGGTTGCTGTATTTTTTTTTATTTCTTTGGTCATATTTATCTCTTTTTTTATTAGTTAGTTAATTGGTTGTTTGAATGCAATTGGTTGTAACTTTTAATGACATCACATTATGTCATAATTTGCTTTTTATTTCATTTTTCTTTTCTTTTCATCACTACTCATTTTCAATTTAATTTTTTAGAAATGTTTATTCATATTTTATGTCATATTAATTATTTACTCAACTGGACAAGTTGGCCAAAAATCACCTCTGAAGGCGAAATGACCAAAATGCCCTCCGTTTGGCTTAACGGGTCAAAATTGTCTGTACCAATTGAAAATTTTTTCTAGGTATTTTCTTGGCATTCTAATGCCATGGGAACCCCAATAACCCTTCTCTGGAGTCCCAAAAATTATTTTATAATTTTTCCCCTGGGTCTAGGGCTCCTAGTTGAGAGAACTGCAACTTCCCTCTGGGTTACCCATCGCTAGGGCACCGGCTCGTTTAACTTGGTTGTATTTTATTTCTAAAATTTTTCCTAAATTTTTCTTATTAATATTTGAGTTAATTATGGTTCCTCACTTTAGTTTAAATATTTTTCCGAACGTTCTAGCTGTCCGGACCGACACCGGTCACCGGAACAGTAGAATGTACGGAGTTGCTACCGGGAGGGTGTTACACTGGATCCACCAATGCATGCACAGAAGTGTTGTAGAGAGAAAACATACCCCTGATGACATCCGGGGCATCTTGCTCCTCCTGAGCTCTGATGGCATAAGCCCTGGCTGGTATTCTAGTGTATGGCCTCTCAGCTGACTCAGATGCAAGCCTCACTGATGGACCAGCTGCCTCAGGTTTACCGAGCTTCCTACCCCTTTGTGGTGCAGGAGCAGGTCTGTCAGTTTGTGTTGGAGCAACAGTAGTAGTCCTCTTCGGACAATTCTTGATCTGGTGTTCTGTCGATCCACACCGTAAGCATGCACCGGTCACTCGCCAACATTCCCCCTTATGCCACTTTTGACAGTACTGACAAGCTGAAGATGCAGGGGCTGGTCCCCTAAACACCGTCCCTAGAGAGCTGCCTATTGATGGTATGGACTGGCCTCTCCTATGTGTGAACTGTGGTTTGGGCCCCTGAGACTGGCCCTGACCCTGTGGTGGTCCTAAACTCAGAGCAGGAGGACCCTTACTCTTCTTACTGGGAGCAGAAAATGCACTGGACTGACTTGGACCCCTCTTCTGCTGTCTTTCCCTTCTATTTTGTTCATTGATTCTGACCCTTTCCACTTTTGATGCTGCATCTACCAGTTTAGAAAAATCTGTGATCTCCAGTGCTGTGATCATGACTTTGATGTTGTCATTGAGCCCTTCTTCAAACCGTCTGCACCTCTTTGCCTCTGTAGGGACTATCTCCCTCCCATATCTGCTCAGTCTGACAAACTCACGCTCATACTCAGCCACTGACAACTATCTCTGTCTCAAACTGATAAATTCCCTTCTTCGCTCTTCTAAATACACTTTGCTAATATATTTCTTTCTGAACTCTGTGAGGAAGAATTCCCAGGTAATCCGTTCTGGCTGCACCTCACTGCTTACTGTGTCCCACCACTGATATGCATCATCCTGAAGTAGGGACGTAGCACCCACCAGGTTCTGCTCAGGGGTGCAGTTAAGCTGTTTCAGCACTCTAATGGTTCTATCCAACCAATTTTCTGCGGCCATGGGATCATCTTCCCTCTTCCCAAAGAAGTCCACAGCCCCATGCTTCCTTAATTTCTCCAAATGAGATTTCTGTGGTACTGGTGGAGGTTGTGGCTATGGTTGTGGTGGTGGAATTGCCCCCATCATTTGCCAGTAAAACTCGGTCATTTGTTGAAATAGTGCAAATTGAGGTTGGGCATGTGCCTACCATCTTGGTGAGCGTGTTCTCCTCGCCCTGGACTCACTTCTGGTGGAGCATGACTCTCCACCTCTTCATCAACTGCTCTTTGCGAAGTAGGATCCATATCCTATTCAAAATAAGAAAACAAACAGATCTGCATCAGTGTCACCTCAACACTTGCAAATGCAATGCAATGGGATGTACTCTATCTAGGCCTAGAAACGCCTAAACCGATGTTCTGATACCACTAAATGTGACACCCCTTACCCGTCTACAGTGTAGCCGAGCAAGTTATGTCACTCAGTGTGCCGGAGCACTAATTTATGTTTCTATTACAATTTATCCCTTTTTAATTCATTTATTTTAAATTTTTGTAAATTTGAATTTTAACCGCAAATTTTATAGAAAATTCGGCAGAGTTCCGGCTGTAAATTGGAAAAACAGTTTTTCTGAACCTGTTTAAAAACACTTCCAAAATAATTTCCAAATCTAAACCCCATTATACACCTTCAAGCTAATCTCAAAATCTCAATCTCAAATCACAATACTATTTTCAAAACTTTTCTATTTACTTCATCACTTGAAGCATATTCACAAATAATTCTCAACATTTCATCAATCAACATACATTATGCAGAAAATCTCAATAATATAAAATTTCATATATTTACATTAAAACATAATTACAGGAGTTTATAGTTACAATCCAAACTAATACAAAATGCAAAATACAAATGGGCCACCTATAGTTTTAATGTCCTACCATATGCAGTGCAGATGTGAGGTGACTCTGAACTCCTGATGCAGCTCTGTAGGCTCATCCTGTCTGGTGTCTGCTAGGCTCCCCAGCTAGGTCTCCAGTACCTGCGCGTGGCAAAAGTGACGCGCTAAGCAATTTTGCTTAGTGGTGACAATATAAAATAAAATAAATAGAAAAAAATAATTATGCAGAATGTATGATTTCATTTTTGGGTAGACTTAATTTCTGGCATTATTTGCAGTATTATTCACTTAAAATTTGGTAAGGTTTATTAACCTTGCCCGAGTAACCCATACTAGTTGACTGGACTGGATAAACAGGTAAACTGGTATTGGGTACTAAGTACCTCGGACCATCACACCATCGGTCACACAATGTCTCCCGGTGTGCAACAGAACAGCTAATAAGCTGTAATAATGATCAGGGTTAAAACCCAAGCATATCAACTCAAATAACATAGCCAAAGGCTATTATTTCATAGAATGGCATGGGAAAGCTATGAAACACAGAATGGCACGAAGCCATATGCAGTACTGCTAACAGAACCCTATTGGCATGCCAAGCTATCCAAACCAATCTTGTTTGGTATACTAGGGCATTTTACACTTTTGAGTTTTACAATTTTTGAATTTCAAGTTTTGGTGTCACTATTCACTTCATTAGTCAACCAAAATGTTGACTTTTGCATAGACAATAGGTACATTGGTTTTAATAATCCCAAAATACCACATTTTGCATTCAAAATTTGTTGGTATTGGTTGCCCATACCATTTCTAAGCTTAATGCTAATTGACCAGAAATTTCAATTTTCATGCTTCATTGTTACTATTCCATTAGTCATTTTTGTAGTGGGAATTTGACAAAATGATAAACATGAAAGTTGTTCCTTATTTTGTCTAGTTGAATTTCCTTTTTTGAATCACTCCATTTGGAGTTTTGTAACTCAAGTTATGGTCCAAAAACCACAACTGGCCGGATTGAAATTTTTCTAGGCTGACCATATCTATAGTGCAGTGAACAATGAATATAACTCACTTGTTGGATAGGTTCTCGTCATAATTTGGGTTAGGTTTCTTCATGAAAGTTGTTGGTCTACATCTCAAATTTTGCTGGTAAAATTTCAGGTCAATTGGACCATTCTACACTGAGTTATGGCCACTGTTCATTTGGTCATTCTGCAGAAACAGACTGCAGTTCACCCGGATTAGGGCAAGCTCTTGGTCCACTTGGTTTGGTTTTATGGGCATGGTTTCGTCACAAAAGTTGTGCCATTATGTGTGTAGTTTCATTTTCAATTGGCCTTGCACCAATTGAACCTCTACAATTCAAGTTATGGCTGCCCAAACCTGCTGGACTCATGTCCGATTCTATAGGTCACCATGGGCAGCCACACCAACTGTAATTCTCACTAATCAAACCACCTCATTTCTTGTTTACACATAACCAAATGGTCACTAATTGACCATTAAAACTCACTTTCATCATTAAATGATTAAAGTCTCCATTTTATACCCAAACCCTAAGCCTAACATCTCAAATCATGCATTTAACTTGCATTTCATCAATCCACTTAGTGGGTACATATTGTGGGCTGCCATGATGGTCTTTTAACTTCATTAAACTCACCACAAATAAACCGTAACCATGGCTGCTAAAAATCTAGGGTTTTCATCCAAATGATATTCAACAATTTTTCTTTGCAATTTACACATATTCAAAGTTCTTAACATGAATTTAAAGAAAAATTCATGGTTGGGTCACTAACCTTTAGGGAGTGAAGTTTTCCCACTTGTTAGATTTCTGTCTTTCCTTTTTTTTTTTTGCTCCCAAAAGAATCTCCAAGGTGCAAGAATACTTTTTTGTGTTGATAGGTTAGGGTTATGCCTGCATTCATGGCTTTATGCCCGCACTCATGGCTTTTATGCCCGATTATGTGTTATCATGGCTTTTTAGCCATGCTGACTGCATACGTGGTTGACGTTCTGCGTCCGATGGTATGACGGCTTGAGGCACTGCGGTGTCCAGTGCCAACGACCCGTTATCCAGTTTAGTCAGCTTGTCATAGGTTACTTGGGCAGTGAAATTTATTGAGATAAGTTAAGAATATTAGCAATTTAAAATATTAGAAATTAAATAAAATAAATGAGTAAAATGACCTAAAATAAATTAGAATAGTTATTTATTAGAAAGAATCGAAATGAACTGGACCGATATCAAAATTTACTTATTATGAAATAATCTGAGATAACCTAAAAAGTATTGAGAAAATGCTAAAAGATTAGCAAAGAAAATTATAACATACATAAATATTGCAAATGTGACTTACATGATAATATAAGCATAAATTTATCATTTTTAGATCATTTTTCTTTGTACATTATTACTATACATTGGCGAAATAAACACTTTCAAAGAAGGCTAAATTAGGATAAAACATATTAAATTTTAGAAACCGCATGTGAAGTATAAATAAATCTTAATTATTCGAATTATGTTTTATTTCTATCTTTATTTGTATATTATTTCCTTGTTATATTATTGCACCACTAAGCAGCAATGCTTAGCGCGATGGAATTATTTCCTTCGTGCAGGTACTGAAGCTAGAACCCAATAGACGTTTGACTGAGAATTTTGGGAGTTTTGATCTGCAGAAGTATCTGAAGTATTCAAGGTTGTCACCTCCTCAGCAATGCATGTAGATAGGGCCCATATAGATCATATTTTATATTTTGTATAAAATGCTTAGATATTGTATTGTAATGTATATTATGAACAGGTAATTACTAGAAATGCAATGTAAATTAATAAATTAGCTTTTTCATATGTAATTAATTTATATATTATGTAAATTATGAAATTTTGTAATTATTTTATAAATTATGTAAATTAAGGAAATTTGAAAATTTTGCTTATGTAATTTGAGAATTTTGCTATAAGAATGGAGAATGAATGAATTTATACAAATGAGTATAGATTTGAATTACATAATGATTTTTTAAATAATGATATGAGTATGGAAATGATTATGAAATTGAAATGTATGGATGAGATTTGAAATATGAGAAAATTATGAGAATGATTGATGAGATAATTATGATTAGCATGGATGAGATTTTTTTTTCTTATTTTAAAATATTGTTAAATTTCAAACAGGTGAATATTGAAATACGCCAAACGATAATAAAACAGGGAAACTCCAATGGTTTCTCCGTCGAAAAATAATTAATATTAATTTAAAGGAATTCAAAATTATTAAAAAAATAAAGTAAGATAAGTTAGGGTGCTCCGGCACCGATTGTAGCACGCCTTGCTCGGCTACACCAGTAGTGAGTGCGACAGGACTAATAAGAAAATGTGGCCATTGTAACAAGTGGCATAAAGGTGAATGTAGGGGATTGACTGGAGCCTGTTATGGATGTGGGGCCATAGACCATCGTCTGAAAGATTGTCTTAAGAGGAATTTACCACGGACCAAGACAGAGGTCGTGGAAGGACCAAGTACAATAGTAACACCACTTCCAAATGCCACCCAAGTCAGAGAGGAACAAGAAGCCCTAAATGTGAATTTGAGGTAAAGTACTTCCTTTATGATATGCCTAAGTGTATAATGATATATTCGAAAGGACTAAATAGTACCATATATATAAAAGAAGTAGACAGAGGGAGCAATAGAAAGGTAAAGGAATTATCTCAGATACCTACACTCGGTAAATTTCGAGGACGAAATTTTTGTTAGAGGGGAAGAATTGTAACACCCTCACTGTAGCAATTCTGCACATTCTACTGTTCTGATGACCGATGTCAGTCCGGACAGCTAGAACGTCTGGAAAAATAATTAGACCAGAGTGACGAGTCATAAATAACTCAAATATTAATAAGAAAAATTTAGGAAAAATTTTAGAAATAAAATACAACTAAGTTAAATGAGCCGGTGCTCTAGCGATGGGTAACCCAGAGAGAAGTTGCGATTCTCGCAACTAGGAGCCCTAGATCCGAGAGAAAATTCATAAAATAATTTTTGGGACTCCAGAGAAGGGTTATTGAGGGTTCTATGGCATTATAATGCCAAGAAAAAGTTTAGAAAATTTTTTCAATCGGTACAGACAATTTTAGTCTGTTAAGCCAAACGGAGGGCATTTTGGTCATTTCATCTTCAAAGATGATTTTTGACCAACTTGTCCAATTAAGTAAATAATTATTATCATCTAAAATATAAATAAATATTGCTAAAAAATTAAATTTAAAATGAGTAGAGAAGAAAAGAAAAAGAAAATGAAAGAAATTGGGAATTATGACATCACATGATGTCATTAACAATGCCTCCACCTAATCACCATTTGACAAACTAATAAAAATGGATAAAATATGAATAAATATTGATAAAATATTAATTAAAAATAAATAAAAAGAAAGTGGATGGAAAATGGAAAAATTAGTTACATATTTTAAATAAAAATTAATTAGCAAATTTGCCTAATAAGACAAATACATTATTTAATATTTAAATTTATATAAATATCTTATAATAATGAAAGAAAACAGATTTTTCTCTTCTCCTCTACTACATTGCCATCCCACATTCCCACTTCTCTCTCAAAACAAAATTTCCTCCATTGAAGCTTGTTTAAGCTTCCAAACCATGCAAATTTCTTGACCAAAATTCTTAGAAATTTAAAGAAAAACCTTCATCAAGGCATGAACTCCAAGAATAAGAAAGAAAAACCAAGAAAAAGAAGGAAGAAAAAGAAGAAAGAAATTCAGTGGGCAGCCCAAGGAAGAAGATCAAAGTGTTTTGAATGAATTGAAGATTAATTGGAGTAGCTTGGAGTTGATTGAAGCTAGCACACAAAGGTTAGTGCTAGAAATTCTCTTGGAATTTAAAATTATTGCAAGTTGATTTAGGGTTTGCTCAAATATGGAATTTTGTGTTGTGACTTGAATTTGATGATGTTGAGGTTGATTATTGACTATTAGAAGTGTTATAAATGTGAATTGAAGTTTGGAAGTTGGGTGAAATTGAAAATTGGGAGTGCTTCTATTATGCAGGAAATTTGGACCTATGAGTCCAGGGTATTGTTTGACCTATAACTGAGGTTTTGTGACTCCAATTGGTATGAGATCAATTGGAGGTGAAACTAGACACATAATGGCACAACTTTGGTGAAGAAACCATGCCCAAAAAACCAAACCAACTTGACCAAAAGTTTGCCCTAATTCGGGTGACCTGCAATCTGCCTGGGCAAAATGACCAAATGAATAGTATTTGGTCATTTGGCCATAACTCAATCTAGCAAGGTCCAATTGACCTGAAATTTTACCAGCAACAAGTTAAGGTATAGACCAACAACTTTCATGAAGAAACCTGACCCAAATTATGATCATAACCTAGTCAAATTGCCAACCAAACTTGAGTTACCAAATCTAGCAGAAACAATTTTACTCAGAATTTTGGGTTCTGCCCAATCCGGCCAATCATGGTTTTTAGGCCATAACTTGAGTTACAAAACTCCAAATGGAGTGATTCAAAAAAGGAAATTCAACTAGACAAAATGAGGAACAACTTTCATGTTGATCATTTTGCCAAATTCCCACTGAAAAAATGACTAATGGAACAGTAAACCTAGGTCATGAAATCTGAAAATTTTGAATAACATAAGGTAAGCTTTGAAATGGTATTGAAAATCAATACCAACAAAAATAAAATGCAAAATGTGGTATCTTGGTGAACTTAGGTTCAATAAATTTATTATGTATTAAAAAGTCAACAATTTGAGTGAATAGTAATGTGAATAGTAATACAAAGACACAAAGTATAATAACTAAATTGGTAGAGGAAATTAAGGTATGAAATTTGGAATCCATGAAACATTCATGGATTACTTGGAATAGAAATAGTAATTTACCTAAATAACTTAATGAACATTTAATTTATGTGAATATATAGTTAAGATTTGTATTTCCATTACTAGTAGGTTTAATAAAACATGAGTGATACCACTTGAATATGAAATGAAATTAACCTAAATGGATTGTTGAGACTTATACTCCCAACACCAATGGAGTTCATAATATATTAGTAATACAACTTGAAGTATGAAATGTACTTACATGAATAGATTGTTGAATGAATAAATGTGATAAAAGTGTCATTTGTGATTTAGGTTCCCATCAAGAGAGAAAGGAAAGATGTTTTGAATGTGAATGGTACATGAGATTAAATGAATGTGAATTGTAATTAGTATGAATATTACCATGAATGCATAAATTACCTAGAAATATGAATTTGGAAATTATGTTTCCATTATAAACAAAATTAGAATGCTATAAAATATATAAACCAAAAATATAATGAAATGATGAAACATATAAACTCTTAATGGTACTATGTGCCCATGTATTGCCTAGACACGTGTATCAGATTGGATAGATTGGCATGCCAATAGGGTTTTGTTTTAGCAGAACTGCGAAAGGCTTTATGCCTGTATTCATGGCTTTATGCCCGTATCCATGGCTTTATGCCTGCATTCATGGCTTTATGCCCGCACTCATGGCTTTTATGCCCGATTATGTGTTATCATGGCTTTTTAGCCATGCTGACTGCATACGTGGTTGACGTTCTGCGTCCCATGGTATGACGGCCCGAGGCACTGCGGTGTCTAGTGCCAACGACCCGTTATCCAGTTTAGTCAGCTTGTCATAGGTTACTTGGGCAGTGAAATTTATTGAGATAAGTTAAGAATATTAGCAATTTAAAATATTAGAAATTAAATAAAATAAATGAGTAAAATGACCTAAAATAAATTAGAATAGTTATTTATTAGAAAGAATCGAAATGAACTGGACCGATATCAAAATTTACTTATTATGAAATAATCTGAGACAACCTAAAAAGTATTGAGAAAATGCTAAAAGATTAGCAAAGAAAATTATAACATACATAAATATTGCAAATGTGACTTACATGATAATATAAGCATAAATTTATCATTTTTAGATCATTTTTCTTTGTACATTATTACTATACATTGGCGAAATAAACACTTTCAAAGAAGACTAAATTAGGATAAAACATATTAAATTTTAGAAACCGTATGTGAATTATAAATAAATCTTAATTATTTGAATTATGTTTTATTTCTATCTTTATTTGTATATTATTTCCTTGTTATATTATTGCACCACTAAGCAGCAATGCTTAGCGCGATGGAATTGTTTCCTTCGCGCAGGTACTGAAGTTAGAACCCAATGGACGTTTGACTGGGAATTTTGGGAGTTTTGATCTGCAGAAGTATCTGAAGTATTCAAGGTTGTCACCTCCTCAGCAATGCATGTAGATAGGGCCCATATAGATCATATTTTATATTTTGTATAAAATGCTTAGATATTATATTGTAATGTATATTATGAACAGGTAATTACTAGAAATGCAATGTAAATTAATAAATTAGCTTTTTCATATGTAATTAATTTATATATTATGTAAATTATGAAATTTTGTAATTATTTTATAAATTATGTAAATTAAGGAAATTTGAAAATTTTGCTTATGTAATTTGAGAATTTTGCTATAAGAATGGAGAATGAATGAATTTATACAAATGAGTATAGATTTGAATTACATAATAATTTTTCAAATAATGATATGAGTATGGAAATGATTATAAAATTGAAATGTATGGATGAGATTTGAAATATGAGAAAATTATGAGAATGATTGATGAGATAATTATGATTAGCATGGATGAGATTTTTTTTTTCTTATTTTAAAATATTGTTAAATTTCAAACAGGTGAATATTGAAATACGCCAAACGATAATAAAACAGGGGAAACTCCAATGGTTTCTCCGTCGAAAAATAATTAATATTAATTTAAACGAATTCAAAATTATTAAAAAAATAAAGTAAGATAAGTTAGGGTGCTCCGGCACCGATTGTAGCACGCCTTGCTCGGCTACACTGTAGTCGGGTGAGGGGTGTTACATGCCTAGCCCAAGATATGGCCAAATGAATAAACACTATTCATTTAGTCATTTTTGTACAGGTCAGATTGCCTAATCCGGATTTGGCCAATTTGTTCACTATGCTATGGTCACTTTCTGGGCATGATTCCTGAATAAAAAATGTGCCATTTTGTGTCTAGTTTCATTCCCAATTGGCTTCACACCAATTGGGTTGGTAAATTTTCAGTTCTGGTCCCTAAAAGGGACCTTGGTCATGCTGCCTACAGAATGTCCATAACCAATCCAAATTTCCATTTGGTTCCAACACTTCCAACACAATACAATTGGTCATACATGAACACTTTTTAGATCAAACAAGGTCAAACACACCATTTGACCAATTCTCAAAATTTTATCTCCTAAACCCTAGGTCTAAAACCCTAACTTTCATGCAATTCAAATCTAATGCATTCCAAACACCAATCCATAGTTTACATACATAATTCAACTTAACCAACCATTCAAATACCTCAAATTCACTCATTTCAGACCCTAACCTACTGTTGGCCAATTTTCTATTTGGTCCACCATGCTTGATTTTGTTTAATTTTTCCACAATTTCTAGATAAACTCATGCATATAAACATAATTCTAAAGAAAATTCTAGTGGTTAGTTACTAACCTTGAATGAAGCTTGTCCAACCTCTTACTTTCTAAATTTTCTGTAATGGCCCGGCCCACTAGTGATATTGTCTGCTCTGGGCTGAAGCCCTCATGGTTTTAAAATGCGTCACTAGGATTACGAACCACCAACTTATAAACCCAGCATCTCTCCCGTGTTTTGTCGATGTGGGATTTGCCTAGGGTGTTACAATCCACCCCCCTTATGGGACTCAGCGTCCTCGCTGAGGTTTGCCCCACCATCGTTCAAGGTTGCATGCGGAGCGGCTCTGATACCACAAATGTAATGGCCCGGCCCACTAGTGATATTGTCCGCTCTGGGCTAAAGCCCTCACGGTTTTAAAATGCATCACTAGGATTACGAACCACCAACTTATAAACCCAGCATCTCTCCCATGTTTTGTCGATGTGGGATTTGCCTAGGGTGTTACATTTTCTCCCCTTCTTTCTTCTTCAATCTTCTTCTCAAAGCTCAAACACAAGGTTTTATGAAGTGGTTATAGGAGAAATTAGGATTTAGTAAAGGTTTTAAAGCTTGAAACAAGCTTTAATGGAGGAAAGGTGAGGGAACTTAGAGAGAGAGAGGGAGCCGGCTAGGGGTGAGGTTGAAGACAACAATATATTTTTTTTTCTTTTCTTTTCTTTTTATGTATTTTTAATCTTAATTAATTCACCATTATCCTATAATTTTAAATTCTTTATTTATTAGGTTTATTGCATCATGCATGATGTCATGCATGATGCAATAACCTTTTTCAACTTTTTCTTTATGTTTTTTTTTTCATTTATTTTTCTTTAGTTCTTTAATTTAATTATTGATCCTGAAATTTTTTTTTCTCTGATTTTATTGGACAGTTAGGTCAGGAGTCAACTCTAGGGGTAAATTAACTAAATTGCCCCTCGCCGGTTTGACTCGGTTTGCAAATAATTCAATATTTCTTCCAGATCCTTGACCTAATTATTTAATCGGCTTAACAATTATTTTTCATGATTTCCTCTTTTTCACTGTGTTCGTAATAGTCCTAAGGATCGCAGCGTTACATTTTACGATTCGAAATTTGAGTTTAAATCGACCTCGCAGTCCTTCCCGAGAAGGTCACCCACCGCTGTGACTCTCGGCTCATTTAACCTCTTATATTCTGTTTTTCTTATTTATACTTAACTAATTGACAATTACTAGTTATTTGTGTTCAGGGCTTATCTAGTTGCCTTAGACATGGTTCTAATCCCCTTAATTATCTAGACCGCCACCGATCACCGAAATAGTGAAATATACCAGGCTATACAAATAGGGGTGTTACAGGCTATGCATATAGGGGTGTTACATCTTTTTATCTGACTTGATTGAAATGCCCTTCAGAGATTATGGCATCATCTTGGGCATGGATTGTTTAGCTAGGCATCATGCAATGATTGATTGTAAATTAAAGACAGTCAGTTTTGGTCTCCCTCAGTATGGTGATGTGGTAATACACGGGGAGAGGCAGTTACTGTAATCTAATCTCATTTCAGCTGCACTAGTTAGAAAAATGATTAGAAAGGGGTGTGAAGCTTATATAGCTCATGTGATAGACACCCAAGTAGGGAGTCCAGCATTGAGAGACATTCTTACAATATGTGACTTTTCGGATGTGTTTCTTGAAGAGTTGCCAGGATTCCCTCTGGAAAGAGAGGTGCAGTTTGAAATAGAGATTATGCCTGGTATGGATCCAATCTCCATTACACCTTATAGAATGGCACCTGCCGAGTTTAAGAGTTGAAGGTGCAGTTGCAAGAATTGCTTGATAAGGGCTTCATTCACCCTAGTGTGTCATGTTGGGGGGCGACAGTGTTGTTTGTTAAGAAGAAAGATAGCACTCTCCATCTATGTATTAGCTACAGATAGCTAAATAAGGTGACAATAAAGAACATATATCCATTGCCCCACATAAATGATTTGTTTGATCAGTTAAAGGGTGTAGCTATGTTCTCCAAAATTGACTTGAGATCAGGATGTTATCAGTTGAGGGTGTAAGAGCAGAACATTCCAAAAACTACTTTTAGAAATCGATATGGCCATTATGAATTTCTAGTTATGCCATTCGGGTTAACTAATGCTCCAGCTGCATTTATGGACCTGATGAACACTAAATTCAGGCCTTACCTTAATCAATTTGTGGTTGTGTTTATTAATGACATCTTGGTGTATTCAAAGGATGCAGAGGAACATGATAGGCACCTGAGAATTGTGCTACAGACTCTATGGGAGAAAAAACTGTATGCCAAGTTATCGAAGTGTGAATTTTGGCTAATGGTGTGACACCCCTTACCCGTCTACAGTGTAGCCAAGCAAGTTATGCCACTCAGTGTGCCGGAATACCAATGCATGTTTCAATTACAATTTATCCCTTTTAATTCATTTATTTATAATTTTTTATAAATCTGAATTTTTTCGCAAATTTTATAGAAAATCCAGCAGAGTGCCTGCTATAAATTGGAAAAACAGTTCTTCTGAACATGTTTAAAAACACTTCCAATATAATTTCCAAATCCAAACTCCATTATATACACATATCTCAACCCATTCTCAACATCTCAATACTATTTTCAAAACTTTTCTGTTCACTTCATCACTAGAAGCTCATTCATAAATATTTCTCAACATTTCATTTATCAACATACATTATATAGAAAATTTCAATAACACGAAATTTCATATATTTGCATCATCAATAATTTCAAGAGTTTATAGTTACAATCCAAAACTAATACAAAATACAAAATACAAGTGCTACCCCAAAGTCCTAATGTCCTACCATATGCAGATTTGAAGGCTCACCCGATCTTGGGATAGATACTTCCCAAAATTGTCTGTACCGATTAAAAATTTTTTCTAAGCATTTCCTTGGCATTCTGATGCCATAAGAACCTCAATAACCATTCTCTGGAGTCCCAAAAACTATTTTAAAATTTTTCCCCTGGGTTTAGGGTTGCTAACAGCCTTCACTGTCACTTTCCCTTCGGGTTACTAATCCCGGGGGTTTCGGCTCGTTTAACCTTAGTGTATTTGGTTTCTAAAATTTTTCCTTGATTTTTATGAGCATTATTTAGTTTCATTATAACTCCTCACTATAGTCTATTTATAATTTCAAACATTCTAGCTGTTTGGACCAACATTGGCCACTGGAACAGTAGACTGTACGAATTAGCTAAAGTGAGGATGTTACAGAAGGAAATCTGTTTTTTGGGGCATATTGTGTCAGCTCAAGGCATTAAGGTGGATTCCAGTAAGATTGAAGCTATCCTTAATTGGAAGCCACCTAGGAATGTTACAGAAGCTCACAGTTTTCTGAGTTTAGCTAGTTACTACCATTGTTTTATGAAAAGATTTTCTATGTTGGTATCTCCACTGACCAAATTACTTCAGAAAGATGTGAAATTTTAGTGGACTGATATATGTAAGCAGAGTTTTGATGAATTAAAAAGATGTTTGACTGAGGCTCCAGTCCTTACTTTACCTACATAGGGTAAAGAATACATTATCTACAGTGATTCTTCTTATAATGGGCTAGGTTGTGTACTGATGCAAGATTGAAATGTTATTGTTTATGCATCACGCTAGCTGAAAACCCCATGAGAGAGATTATCCTACACATGAATTGGAGCTAGTAGTTATTGTATTTACTCTAAAGATCTAGAGACATTATCTGTATAGGGAAAAGTGTTATATATACATAGATCATAAGAGTTTGAAGTATTTGGGCACACAAAAAAGCTGAATTTGAGACAGAGGAGATGGTTAGAGCTAATAAAGGACTATGACTGCTTGACAGACTATCAGCTAGGAAAAGCTAATGTGGTAGTTGATGCCTTAAGTTGCAAGACTATGGCTAGTCTAAGAGTTTCTCCTTTGTCCATGGTGCATGAACTAAAAGCACTGCATGCTAGTCTAGAGATTAATAGTGAAGGACAGGTGGTAGCTACATGGCATGTATAGCTAGTGTTGATTGATCAGATTAAAATGGTAGCCCAGAATGATGAAAAATATTAGAAATTGATGGACGAAGCTCGGGATGGCAAGAAACCTAAATTTTATGTGAATGATGATGGCTTACTACTACACCAGGGCAGAATGTGCATTCCTAATGATGTAGAATTGCGATAACTCATTATGAAGGAAGCACATGACTCTCCTTTTGCTATGCACCCTGGTGGGACTAAAATGTACAAAACAATAAAGGAGCACTATTGGTGGAATGGGATGAAGAAAGATAACAGAGTTTATATCTAAATGCCTAACTTGCCAGCAAGTAAAGGTAGAACACCAAGTGCCAGTAGGGTTGCTATGTCCACTGCCAGTACCTGAGTGGAAATGGGAAAGAATAACAATGGACTTTGTGATAGAACTTCCAAGAACATAAAAGAATTATGATGTAGTATGGGTTATTGTGGACTGATTGACCAAGTCTACTCACTTTTTACCAGTATGGATGGACTGCTGTCACACCCTACCCCTCCGTAAGGCATAACATGATCCCGTAGTATACCTAATGAATTACCAACTTCGTCTACTGATAACCCAATAAATACACTACAAAGGATTTTAAAACTTTTCTTACTTCTTTTTAAAGTGGTGAGCACTATTTACAAGTGTTAAAAATTTTTTTGAATTGAAGTGAAACCAAATAACACATTTGAAGTATTAATAATTTCTATAAAAATTTTGTGTAACACCCCTATGTTCGGTAGTGCGTTCTATTATTCCGGTGACCAGTGTTGTCCAGACAGCTAGGATGCCTAGAACTACACTTCGATATGAGTGAGGAGACATAAAATAATGAAATACAAGAAAAGAAAATATAAGAAAAACAAAGGAAAAATAATGGCAAAGAAATGTAACCAAGTTAAGCGAGCTGAGAACCCTAGCGATGGGTGACTGCACCGGGAAGTCACGGCATGGACCGTTGACTAGCCCTGGACAGCGGGGAGCCCTGAAAAATATTTTGAGGACTTAAATAAATGTCTATCGAAGTATAAATACCATTAGAAATATCAAATAAAAATTAATTAATTAGTACAAAGAAAAGTGAGAAATCGAAAAATGGACAAAACCCGGTGTTACCGAAAAATTGGGAATGCAACCCGAATAGGGGCATTGTGGTCATTTGACACCCCGAGTTGTCTTTTGACCTAAATGTCCATTAAAAATACATGATATCATATTTGGAAAATGTCATGAAAAATTAAATTAGTGGTACATAATGTAAATAGCAAAAATAGGATTTAAATTGAGTAAATAACACTTTAAAACATATAATATAATTAATTTGTGGTGAGTGGAGCATTATGGATTAAATTAAACATTAAGTGGGCAGGTGTACTTCCACTAAAACTTCATCTTCTTCATTCCTCCTTCCATGCCAAAATGAAGAGCTTGAAAATCCTCCATGGCCGATTTGCTTGAAGCTTCCTAATCTCCATCATTTCCACCTCCATACACCAAAGTCATTTCACTAATTTTGATCCCCACCTCACAAGGAAGAAGTAGATACTAAAATCAAGGAAGTTTGGTGAAGATTTAACAAGCCTCATCAATAGGTAAGTTTGTGTTTTTTATTTTTGTTTTATTAAAGTTTGTAACGATATTATGGGTATTTGATTTATGGAGAGATTTTTGAGGTTTGATGTTTAAAGGGGGATGTGTACCTTTGGCAGCCATGGAAACTCCTTGAAGACAGTTTATTTTTTCTTGCAAATGGTGGATTAAAGGATTGATTAAATGTTTATGTGTGTAGGAAATTATTTGGGTGATGCATACTTAGTATATGTGAATGTGTATTTGAAATTTGAAGCTTGGGAATTAATGGAATGTAAATGCATGAATCGACAGCTTGTTTTGGTCAACCATAAGGATGTTATTTTATGTTTGGATTATGGTGTAATAATGTTGAATTGTGATGGTTGTTATGGTAGCTTGGGTATATGTGTGATGGTGTGAGATTGGACATGTAAATGAGCATGAATAGGTGGTTAAATTATTCTAATTGAGTTTGACAAATTCTGCACTTTATGGTGTATGTTGAATGTGATTATAAGCTGCCAAAATGATCAACAATATGTGGTAAAATATGTTTAGGTTATGGTACAAACCAGAATGGGCATGAATGTGAAGTTTGGTAAGTGTTAAAGGTGACCTTTGATGAGTATGAACAAAATACAATAGGGTAGTTTGTGTTTTGGGCTTAGAACCTTAAGTGTGTGGCTCCAATTGGTATGAGACCAATTGGAGGTGAAATGTAACACCCCTCACCCGTCTACAGTGTAGCCAAGCAAAGTGTGTTACACAGAGTGCCGGAGCACCTGATCTTATCTGATTTCATTACAGTTCTTGATTTATTTATTCAAAAACTTTATTTAAGGTTTAGGCTATTTTTACTTTTATCAAAATCTAACTAATTTGGAAAATTCAAAAATTTTAATGATAATCCAGCAGAGTGCAGGCAGTAATTTGGACTAACAGTTCTTCTGAACATGCCAAAAACAATTTCAATATATACTCAAATTCACAACTCAGAATCAGTCTCAAAATTTTTCATACTCAATCTCAATCAGAATCATCATGATCAGATACTTAACTCATATATCAAAATTCTTACATTTTATTATTTTGCATAATTTGCCAACTAATTACATAAATTTGTCAAGTACAGGATGTACAAATACTTTACATTATACTTAGAATGAACAAAATACATAACATGTGTAAATATGAGCCCTATCTACATGCATTGCTAAGGAGGTGACAACCTTCAATTCTTCTGACACTTCTACAGATCTGGACTCCAAAAATCTCAGTCGACAGTCTACTAGTTTTACCTTCAGTACCTGCGCGAGGAAGCAATTCCATCGCGCTAAGCATTTCTGCTTAGTGGTGCAATAGTATAACAAGAAATAATATATACAATTAAAGAAAGAAATAAATCATAATTCAGATACTCAAGAATCAATTTAATTTGGTATGGTATTTCTAGTATCAACAATCTTATATACTAATTTGTTCCTCTTTGGAAGTGCTTAGTTTATAACTTTCCAGTAATACTACCCAGTATACAAATTATTCTAACTGTATTGTATTTCAAGTCTCTACGGTTCTGCAATTTATATTTTTGTTATGTTTCTTTTGCTAATCTCTTTTACTCATTCATTCAATACGTAATTTAATTGTACTGAAATTTCATTATACTTAACTTAGCTTCCTGAATTGAATAATGTTTTAAATGACTGCCCATATAGCCTATACACTGACCAGACTGGATAAACGGATACACTAGCACTGGGTACCTAATACCTCGGGCCGTCACACTATCGATCACAAAGTATCTCCCAGTGTGCAAACAGTGTGGCTAAAAAGCCATATAGTCAATCAGGCATTAAGCCGAGTATAATAACACAATCTGTATAGCCATAGGCTATTAAAATCATAGTATGGCAAAATAAGCCATAAAACACAGTATGACGTAAAGTCATTTACAGAATAGCTGTCAGAATCTTATTGGCATGCCAACCTATCCAAACTAGTCAACTAGGCAAATTAGGGCATATTACAATGTTACATATTTAATTCTTTATTCATAGGGTTTATACATCTTTATGCCTTTCACTGGTCAATAAAATTATTGACCTTTTTATGCATCATGGATAGGTTGATTCTAGCATCAACATGTCACAATTTACAATTCAATATGTTGTCAATATAATGCAATTTACCCTTTTCACAAGTTGGCATCCATTGCCAAATCACTTCAAGCATCATTTTATGTAATTACCGATTTTCAATTTTAGTATGCTAGATTGGTCTAGCTTAAAGTCCTATTTTCCTTGGTTTTTAGCTTCTGGTCAAAGAAGCAAAATTGTAGCTCTATGTCTTATTGCACACGGGGCAAAATTTCAGGTCATTTCGAGTTGTATAGACCAAGTTATGGTCAATTTACTAAAGCTGGACAGATTGCACCTTTACTTCAAAATTTGGTCAATTTCTCAATTTTGTGTGCTAGATTTGTCTACCTTAAAGTCCTATTTCTCTTGGTACTATTCCCTTCAATTCATTTCCTTAGTCAACCTATAATGTTGACCCTTGATGCACTCTATGTGAGTCAATTCTAATGTTACCAATATATCACATTTTATAGCCCTTTAGTATTGGTATATGTTACCAATTTCATTTCTAAGTGTATTGCATTTTATTGCAATTTATCGAATTTTGGTGTACTATTTTGACCTAGTCGGACGACCTAGTTCCCTCGGTTTTTGAGTTTTGGTCCACGTGGGGCAAAATTTCAGGTCATTCTGAGTTGTGTAGACTAAGATATGGTCAATTTACCAATGCTGGACAAAAAGCACTAAAATAGTAGGCTTAGGTCATTTTTAGGTCACTTTTGGTTCGGCCAGTTTTGGTACCTGAACTTGTGCAAGCTATTTGACTTGGTTCTGGCCATTTCTGAGTTTTGGTGTCTTCATAAGAATTGTAGCTATATGTCTTATTACACTCGGGGTAAAATTTCAGGTCATTCTAAGTCGTATAGACCAAGATATGGTCAATTCACTAAAGCTGGACAGATTGCACCTTTAGTGCAAAATTTGGTCAATTTTAGTTCTGGCAGTTTTGGTACCTGAACTTGTGCAAGCTATTTGACTTGGTTCTGGCCATTTCTGAGTTTTGGTGTCTTCATAAGAATTGTAGCTCTATGTCTTATTGCACTCGGGGCAAAATTTCAGGTCATTCTAAGTTGTATAGACCAAGATATGGTCAATTCACTAAAGCTGGACAGATTGCACCTTTAGTGCAAAATTTGATCAGTTTTAGTTCTGGCAGTTTTGGTACCTGAACTTGTGCAAGCTATTTGAATTGGTTCTGGCCATTTCTGGGTTTTGGTGTCTTCATAAGAATTGTAGCTCTATGCCTTATTGCACTCCGAGAAAACTTTCAGGTCATTCTAAGTTGTATAGACCAAGATATGGTCAGTTTACTAAAGCTGGACAGATTGCACCTTTAGTGCAAAATTTGGTCAGTTTTAGTTCTGGAAGTTTTGGTACCTGAACTTGTGCAAGCTATTTGACTTGGTTCTGGCCATTTCTGGGTTTTGGTGTCTTCACAAGAATTGTAGCTCTATGTCTTATTGCACTCAGGGCAAAATTTGAGGTCATTCTAAGTTGTATAGACCAAGATATGGTCAATTTACTAAAGCTGGACAGATTGCACCTTTAGTGCAAAATTTGATCAATTTTAGGTCACGTTTAGTTCGGTAGTTTTTGTACCCGAACTTGTGCAGGCCATTTGACTTGGTTTTGGCCATTTCTGGGTTTTGGTGTCTTCATAAGAATTGTAGCTCTATGTCTTATTGCACTCTGTGTAAAATTTCAGGTCATTCTGAGTTGTATAGACCAAGATATGGTCAATTTACTAAAGCTGGACAGATTGCACCTTTAGTGCAAAATTTGGTCAATTTAATGTTCTGGCAGTTTTGGTACCTGAACTTGTGCAAGCTATTTGACTTGGTTCTGGCCATTTCTGGGTTTTGTTGTCTTTATAAGAATTGTAACTCTATGTCTTATTGCACTCAGAGCAAAATTTCAGGTCATTCTAAGTTGTATAGACTAAGATATGATCAATTTACTAAAGCTGGACAGATTGCACCTTTAGTGCAAAATTTGGTCAATTTTTGGTCATGTTTAGTTCGGCAGTTTTTGTACCCGAATTTGTGCAAGCCATTTGACTTGGTTCTGGCCATTTCTGGATTTAGGTGTCTTCATAAGAATTGTAGCTCTATGTCTTATTGCACTCTGTGTAAAATTTCAGGTCATTCTGAGTTGTATAGGCCAAGATATGGTCAATTTACTAAAGCTGGACAGATTGCACCTTTAGTGCAAATTTTGGTAAATTTTATTTCTGGCAGTTTTGGTACCTGAAATTGTGAAAGCTATTTGACTTAGTTCTGGCCATTTCTGGGTTTTATTGTCTTCATAAGAATTGTAGGTCAATGTCTAAAATAACCATGGTAAAAATGTCAGGTCAATTGGACCTGTTTTGAGTGAGTTATGGTCATCCCAAGGACTACTGTTCATACGGTCAAAAATCTGGGTTGCAAGGTTGCTAATCCGGATTTGGTCATTTTTAAGGTCAGTTTCTAGGCAGAATTTTGGCAACATTTCTACATGAAAGTTGGCCTATTTGGTGTCTAGTTTCACCCCCCCATTGGCTTCATACCAATTGGGTTCATAGTTTGGCACTTATGGCCTAATTTAGGTACTGCCTTCAATACACAACTTGCACAAAGCACATACACTTCCAATTTGATATTCCTTCTCCTCCTCATTACTTCAATATTCAATCAATAACACTTCCATATATATATTGTACACAATTCCAGCAACAATTTTGGGCAGAATATTCAAGTGCTCAATGCACACAATTCACCATTAAGTTCAACATTCACTTCCACAAAAATTCAACATATCTCAATGTCAATATTACACATACACTTCAACATAATCACACTTCAATATCACTTACACAGTTGCCCACAATTTAACATTAGCATATTTCATTAATAACTACATGTTCACACACAAATTCATGGTTTAATAGGCTGCCAAACATGGCAGTTTGCCCAAAGCATTAAGGTTCCATTACACACCCTTAATTCAAGCACTACATGGGCATACTTAGATTTTAACTTGCTACTTCCTCCATTTAAGTTATTCAACCTTAGTTTCCATCCATTTGAGGTAAGAAAAACTCAACAACAATAAAATTTCATGGCTGTCCAAAATTGAATATATCAATAACTCATCAAATCCTTCAAATTTCTTCACCATCCAACTCATCTCAACCTTAATACAAACTTTAATGAAGCAAGGGATGAAAAACTAGCACTAACCTTTTTTGAGCTTGACCAAAACTTCATCAAATCCTCTTCTTTTTGCTTCCATTATACTGCCCATGATGTATAGACTAAGTTTAATGAAGGAACTTATAAAAATCAAGGCTTGAAGATGGGTAGATGAAGGCTTGTATATGGGGCGGCCATGCATGAAGCTTGGAGAAATTTCAATTCGGCAAAGAAGAATGAAGAAGAAGATGAATAGTGGAAAAATCTGTCCTAGTGGTCCTTATATACTCCACTAATGCCCCACTAATCACAATTAAAAATTAGATTAATTCAAGATTTCCTTTAATTGCAATTATGCCCTCTAATACCCTTAAATTACATGTTATCTTGAATTTCATTTTTCATTAAATTTTCAAAATATAATACCACTTAATTTTCATGGACATTTAAGTCAAAAGTAAACTCTAGGTGCCAATTGACCAAAATACCCAACTTCGGGTTATATTCCTGATTTTTCGGTAACATCGATTTTTGTCTGTTTCTCGATTTTTCATTTTTCTTTGTACTAATTTATTAATCTTTCTTTAATAATTCTAGTGTCAATTATATTTCAATAGACCTTTACTTACGTCCTGAAATTAAATTCTGAGAGTTCCATGATCCCCGGGCTGACGGCCTTCCCTTCGGTCACAGTCACCCATCGCTGCGGTGCCAGCTCATTTAACTTAGCTTCATTTTCTCTCTTTCATTTGTCTTTGATTTTTCTTGCATTTTCTTCTTATTTATTTCATCATTATATGTCTGTTCATTATCACCGAAGTGTAGTTCCAGACATTCTGACTTTTCGGGACAGACATTAGCTGTCGGAACAGTAGAATGTACGGACTACGAAAATGAGGATGTTACATGAAACTAGGCACAAAATGTGCCAACTTTCATGAAGGAAGCTTGCCAAAATTCTGCTTGTAAGGTAACTTGAAAAATGACCAAATCCGGATTAGTGCAATTAAGGCCTGAAAATTGACTGATTGGGCAGTAGTTAGTTTTTAGGCCATAACTCACTCAAAACAGGTCCAATTGACTTGAAATTTTGACCATGAATATTAAGACCCATATCTACAAGTCTTATGAAGACACCAAAGCCCATAAATGACCATAAGCAAGTCAAATAGCTTGCAAAAGTTCGGGTCCAAAAACTGGCCGAACCAAAATTGACCTAAAATGACCTAAAGTGACCAATTTTGATGCACTTTGACCAGCAATAGTAAAATGACCATAACTTGGTCTACATAACTCAGAATGACATGAAATGTTGCCCCGCGTGCAATAAGACATAGATCTACAAGTTTGTAGTTTTGACCGAAACCCGAAAACAGAGGGAACTAGGTTGTCCGGCTAGGTCAAACTAATATCCCGGAATCCAGCAAATTGCAAGAAAATGCAAGATACATGGAAATGAGTTTGGTAACATATACCAACCCTAAAAGACTATTGAATGTGACATATTAGTAACATTAAAACCTAATTTACCTAGAATGCATCGAGGGTCGACATATTAGGTTGACTAAGCAAATAATAGAATTCAATGAATTAATTATCAAGCATTATCGTTAGAGACAGTTTAAATGAGTACTGAAACACCTCAAATTGTGTTTCTCAGTTAGCAAAGACTCAGGGAAAGGGAAGGAAACACTGAGTCAAGGCCAGGAGACAGTTATCAAAGGTTTGTGCACAACAGTTATTTTTTTTAAATTTTTCAATTGAAATAAATTATGACTATTTGTAAATTATTATTTTCAATTATGGAAATGTGTTTGAATGGATACTTATTACTTGAAAAGCATTGTAAATGGTTTGAAACTGTGAAAAAATTGATTTAGTGTGATTTGCTAAAATTGAAGTTAATTATGAATTGTGTTGCCATTTTGTGAATGAAATTATGACTTTGGAAATTTATTGGATTCTCATGAATCATTTTAATAAAATGTTTGGAATTGATTTTGTGTTCACACTTAGCATGACAGTATCACATCATTCCTTCTCCATTTATGGGGTTGTGATCATTTATTTTTCTCCCTCTCTGGTTTACCAGTTGAGGTTGTAGATCAGTTGAGGTTGTAGATCGGATGAGTACTCATTATATAGCTAGCTTCCTTCCTCATTGATTTCGATTAGTGGGGTTGTGATTGCTTTGTCGTGGTGTACAACGCGGCATTGATCGGAAAATTGTGTCATGGCTTAAGTTGTGTATGAATTGGCAACACTGTATTCTTAAATTATTTGACTAAATTGTGTAATTATGAACTTTGATATTTTGTGAAATGGAGTTTAAATTCTTATTGACATTCACTGTCTTTTGAATTTAACTATGTCTTGATTACTGAGATTTATTGTGATATTGTGTTAAATTCCTTATGACATTCATTGTCTTGAATTTAACTATGGTTTTACATATCCATCATTTATATGATTTATGAATTGTGATTTAAAGTTGTATTTGGTTAATGTTGTGCACCACTGAGACATTTTCTCAGCGATAGCTTTTCATTGCTGTCGCAGGTAGACAGACGGACAGGGCAGTAGACTAGGCTGCTAGTGCATTCAACGAGAGATCATCGGGTATATTGAGTATACCACATTTTGCATTTTGTACTGTAATGTATATTCACTGTATGTATATTTTGTTCTTGGTTTTGAGCAGTTGTAAATTAAAATTGTACATTAAAGTTGTAAAATAAATTATGAGTTATTTTGGCTTGTAAAATTTGTATTGTATTTCTTTTATCTCAGTCTTTGAAAAACTATTGGGGATTTGAGTTGAGAAATATATTGTGGTGTTTAACTGTTGGAGTTGAGATTGAGAAAAATATTGAAGTGTTTTTTACAGGTTTTCTGAAGAACTGTTTTATCCAAAATATAGATGGCACTCTGCCAAAATTTTTACAGAAGTCACTAATAGTCCAAATGTGTTAGCTGTTTCACTTCAGTTCAAAAAGCTTTTTAACACCTGTAAATTGTGCTCACCTCTGTAAAAAGAAGTAAGAAAAGTTTTAAAATCCCTTGTAGTGTATTTAATGGGTTATCAGTAGATGAAGTTGGTAATTCTTTAGGTATACTACGGGATCATGTTATGCCTTACAGAGGGGTAGGGTGTGACATGTTTTAGTGGTATCAGAGCTAGTTTTTTAATTTTGTTTTCACATGTTATTTGAATATTCTTTCTTCATAGTACAACTACTCAATATCATTATTTGATACATATAGTACATTACCTTATAAATATGCACTAACGAGAGGAAATCTCCTTGTGTTATTTGTTCAGGAGGTCTAAGATCCTCGCATTGACTATGGAAGAGGGTGATCGTTCAGTCGATCAATCTATAGAGGCTAAGGTGCAAGGGGATGCTGACCCTACACAATGTCGTGGTTCGGAAGACCACCGCAGCACTACGATTTCCTACTCAGTTCGCTTAGCAGATGGCTGCAATGTTCCAACAAATAGCTGGTAATGTGCCTACTCAAGTCCCAATACAGACACCAGTGGTATAACCACAGTCTCCTGCTAGGCAGTATGACAAATTGATGAAATATGGGGCTACAGAGTTCAAGGGGACAGTAGATCCTCTAGAGGGGATTTTTACAGAAGTCACTAATAGTCCAAATGTGTTAGCTGTTTCACTTCAGTTCAAAAAGCTTTTTAACACCTATAAATTGTGCTCACCTCTGTAAAAAGAAGTAAGAAAAGTTTTAAAATCCCTTATAGTGTATTTAATGGGTTATCAGTAGATGAAGTTGGTAATTCTTTAGGTATACTACGGGATCATGTTATGCCTTACAGAGGGGTAGGGTGTGACATGTTTTAGTGGTATCAGAGCTAGTTTTTTAATTTTGTTTTCACATGTTATTTGAATATTCTTTCTTCATAGTACAACTACTCAATATCAT
Source organism: Hevea brasiliensis (assembly GCF_030052815.1). Taxonomy (NCBI): domain Eukaryota; kingdom Viridiplantae; phylum Streptophyta; class Magnoliopsida; order Malpighiales; family Euphorbiaceae; genus Hevea; species Hevea brasiliensis. The sequence goes on along the minus strand of NC_079494.1, from coordinate 37,813,776 downwards.
TATTTGATACATATAGTACATTACCTTATAAATATGCACTAACGAGAGGAAATCTCCTTGTGTTATTTGTTCAGGAGGTCTAAGATCCTCGCATTGACTATGGAAGAGGGTGATCGTTCAGTCGATCAATCTATAGAGGCTAAGGTGCAAGGGGATGCCCCAGCCCTACACAATGTCAGTGGTTCAGCAGCACCAGCCCCTGCAGTACCACAGTTTCCTACTCAGTTCGCTTAGCAGATGGCTGCAATGTTCCAACAAATAGCTGGTAATGTGCCTACTCAAGTCCCAATACAGACACCAGTGGTATAACCACAGTCTCCTGCTAGGCAGTATGACAAATTGATGAAATATGGGGCTACAGAGTTCAAGGGGACAGTAGATCCTCTAGAGGCAGAACAGTGGTTAGAGAGGATGGATAAGGTATTCAAGAAACTGCATTGCACGGAGGAACTCAGATTTGAATACTTTGTATCTTTGCTACAGGGGGATGCTTATGACTGGTGGAAAACCATTCCCCACAGTCTGGTAGAACCTGCAGTGCTAACATGGAATGACTTTCTTAGAGAATTCAGACAAAAATATGTCTCTGATGCTTATGTAGACCAGAAGTTACAAGAATTCCTAAGTCTGAAACAGGGGAGCAGATCAGTGGCTGAGTATGAAAGAGAATTTTTCCGCCTGAGCCATTGTGCAGTAAATTTACTTGCTACCAGTAGGGAGAGATGTAAGATGTGACACCCCTTACCCGTGTACAGTATACCCGAGTAAGTAATGCCACATGGTGTACCGGCACACTCTAATATTTCTCAATTAATTTATATCATGCTTTAGCATATAATTTATGAAATACAATTTATTTAAGCCATTTATCAAAAGTATTATTCATTTAAGGTTTCGAAAATTTTACAGAAAATCCGGCGGAGTACCGGCTAAAAATGGAGAAAACCGTTCTTCGGAACCTGTTAAAAACACTTCAAATATTTTTATTCCATCATCTCAAACTCCAATATCCAAAATCTCAACAATATTTCTCAATTTCAATTCTCAATAATCTTTTCATTTCTCAAACATCCATTATCCACACCAAACTCAATATCAAGATTTCAACATTTCAATTTCTATTTTCATTCATCATTCACATGTGATTTTCGCATATAAATCACAAGTAAACATTTACTTTTCCATTAACAAATACAATTTTCATAATTTACATATACATCAATATACATTACACAAGTTTAATTACATATGAAGAAAAATCTGCTACAAAATATCAAAATGACAAAATGACACCTAGTGCCCTACCAATGCACTGCAAGTAGTGAGGTGACACGGACACTGCAGAATCGCCGGGATGGACTCACCTACCGTGGTCTACTGGGCTCATGATCAGGATCTCCAGTACCTACGCGTGGCAAAAGCAACGCGCTAAGCAATAATGCTTAGTGGTGCAATAATATAATAACAAGAAATAACAGATATAAATATGTATTGCATGTGCATGTTTTGTTTGTCATGTATTTGTATATCCATTCATTATTTCTTCTACATTGCTCAATTTCATTCATTTGGTTGCCCCAAGTAACCTACACTAGACGCATCGGATGGATAACGGGTAACCGCACCGGGTACCTAGTACCTCGCCGTCACACCATCGGTCACATATGCATCTCCTGTGTAAATGTAATGCTAACAAGCTGTAAATAATATCAGGCACAAGGCCAAGTCTCAATGCAAAGTCAGAATGGCTAAAAGCCATGAAATCACAGAATGGCATTTTTGCCATGTGCAGTACTGCTAACTGAACCCTATTGGCATGCCAAACTATCCAAACCAATCTTGTTAGGTATACTAGGGCATTTGAAACTTTTAAATTCTTCAATTTGTGAATTTCAACTTTTTTGGTGTCACTATTCATCATTGGTCAACAAAAATGTTGACTTTTAGAATAAAAATGTGTACATTGACTTTGGCACTCCCAACATACCACATTTGGTGTTTAAAACTTGTTGGCATTAAGTGTTAATACCATTTCAAAGTGTAAACCCACACAAGCAGAATTTTCAGTTTTGGTGAGTCAAGTTCACTGTTCCATTGGACACTGTTACTGTTGGAATTTGAAGAAATGTAAAACATAAAAGTTGTTCCTTATTTTGTCTAGTTGAATTTCCTTTTTTGAATCACTCCATTTGGAGTTTTGTAGCTCCAGATATGGCCCAAAAACCCAAGCTGTCCGGATATGCATTCTGCAGAAAATTACCATATCTACAGTGCATGAACAGTGACTAGAACCACTTGTTTGGATGGGTTCTGGCCATAATTTGGGGTAGGTTCCTTCATGAAAGTTGTTTTTCTATGTCTTAACTTGTTGCTGTAAAAATTTCAGGTCAATTGACCAAATCTACAGTGAGTTATGGCCAAATGAACAGTTACTGTTCATTTGGTCAATTCTGCAGAGGCAGTTTCAGGGTTCTGGATTGGGGCCAAGTTTTGGTCCTCTTGCTTTGGTCTTTTGGGCATGGTTTCTTCAGCAAAAATGTGCCATTATAAGCCTAGTTTCATGTACAATTGGCCAAACATCAATTGGACTAACACAGCCCAAGTTATGGCAGTGCAAAGGGACTGAATTTTCAGTCCCTATGCTGCTGTCCATAGGCAGATTTCACCTTCACTTTAACATCCAATTTTTCAGTTCTAATTAGGGTCAACCTACCTAAAATGGTCACTAATTGACCATTAAAAAGTTCTCTAAGCATTTCCTAAGCTAAGTCACAATTTCACCTTTCCAAACCCTAATGTTCAAACCAATTACTCATAAACCTTGATTAACATACTTAGTTCAATCTCCATGCATATTAATACCTTAATCATGATTTCCAACCACTCTAAGTTTATTAAACAATCAAACTCAATCTCTCATAGGGCTGCCCAAATTTGAAGGTGCTCTCAACACATGTAATTTACTTTAATTTCCTAAAATCTCTTAGCTCAAAATGGTGTTTTAACTAAAATTTAAAAGAAGGAGATTGAAAGTGTAGCACTAACCTTGAGTGGCAGATTTTTCCCACCTCTAAACCTCAATTTCTTTCCCCTTGTTGGCTGCCAAGAGCTTGTTTAAGATGTGGGGTAAAGGTTTAATGAAGGGAAGTTAGAGAAATATAGTGAAACAAGGTAGGAATTTGAGGTTGCTTGGTTGAACTTCAATGGAGGGTGGAAGGGATAGGTTTCGGCTGCACTAGAGGAGAGAGGGTTGGCTGCTGGTTTTTGGTCTTCTTTAGTCTTCATTTATCTCTTTAATTTGTTAGTCAAAGGATGGCTTATTTGTGATTGGTCCACATTTCCTTAATGACATCACCATGATGTCATAATTAAGCTTTTTCCTCATTTTCTTTCCTTTCCTCCACTACTCATTTTCAATTTGATTTCTAGTAATGTTTATTCATATTTTATGTCATATTAATTATTTATTCAACTGAACAAGTCGGCCAAAAATCACCTCTGAAGGCGAAATGACCAAAATGCCCTCCATTTGGCTTAACGGGTCAAAATTGGCTGTACCGATTGAAAAATTTTTCTAGGTATTTTCTTGGAATTCTAATGCCATAGGAACCTCAATGACCCTTCTCTGGAGTCCCAAAAATTATTTTATAATTTTTCCCCCGGGTCTAGGGCTCCTCGTTGCGAGAACCGCAACTTCCCTCCGGTTACCCATCGCTTGGGCACCGGCTCGTTTTACTTGGTTGTATTTTATTTCTAAAATTTTTACTAAGTGTTTCTTATCAATATTTGAGTTAATTATGGTCCCTCACTTAAGTTTAATTATTTTTCCGGACGTTCTAGCTGTCCGGACCGACACCGGTCACCGGAACAGTAGAATGTACGGAGTTGGTACAGGGAGGGTGTTACAACTCTTCCCCTCTAATTTAAATTTCATCCTCGAAATTTACCTGATGCAAACAGTTGAGGGAACTGTTGCCTCATCGTCTCTTCACTTTCCCAAGTTGCCTCCTCGGTGTTGTGGTGCCTCCAAAGCACTTTCACCAGTGGAATCTGCTTGTTCCTCAACTCTTTTATTTCCCGAGCTAGGATTCGTAGAGGTTCTTCTTCATATGTCAAATCCGGTTGTATTTCAATCTCTTCCCTGGAGATGACATGTGAAGGATCTGAGCGGTATCTTCTGAGCATGGACACGTGGAACACATTGTGGATCTTATCCAGCTCTGGTGGCAAAGCTAGCCTATAGGCCACTGGACCCACACGTTCAATGACTTCATATGGGCCAATAAACCTAGGGTTCAACTTACCTTTTCTTCCAAACCTCAATACCTTCTTCCACGGTGACACCTTGAGGAACACTTTGTCGCCAACCACATATTCTATTTCTTTTCTCTTCAGGTCGGTATAAGATTTCTGTCTGTCTGAGGCAACCTTCAGATTTGCTTTGATTTGTTTCACTTTCTCCTCAGTCTGTTTCACCAGGTCTGGCCCCACCAGTTTGTCTTCGCCCAATTCAGTCCAGCACACTGGAGTTCTACATTTTCTCCCATACAGTGCTTCATATGGGGCCATTTGAATGCTAGCTTGGTAGCTATTGTTGTATGCAAACTCTGCCAGTGGGAGATATCTATCCCAACTTCCCTCAAACTCAATAACACAACTCCTCAGCATATCCTCAAGGACCTGACATATATTTCATGTTATTGTTATCATTTCTATTCAATATTTGTATCAATTTCATTGGTTTCAATTGTTTACCTGGATTACTCTTTCTGATTGCCCATCCGTCTGAGGATGGAAAGCTGTGCTGAAATGGAGTTGTGTACCCAAGGACTCATGCAACTTCTTCCAAAATCTTGATGTAAACCTTGGGTCTCGATCAGATATGATGGAAAGTGGAATTCCATGCAGTCTAACTATCTCACTGATATACAATTCTGCTAACTTCTCCAGTGAGTAGTCAGTCCTAACTGGCAGAAAGTGTGCTGACTTTGTCAATCTATCAACTATCACCCATACTGCATCATGTTTCTTCCGGGTGAGAGGCAGACCACTTACAAAATCCATGGTGACCCGATCCCATTTCCATTCAGGTATGCGTATAGGCTGTAGCAAACCTGATGGAACTTGATGTTCTGCCTTGACTTGCTGACATGTCAAGCATTTAGTCACATAGTCAGCTATGTCCCTCTTCATACCAGGCCACCAATACGAGCTTGGATCATGATACATCTTTGTACTTCCTGGGTGCATAGCATATACACTGGTGTGTGCCTCTTTTAGAATACTGGCCTTCAATTCCCCATTATCTGGTACACACAGTCTTCCTTTGTAATACAGACACCCATCTGCTTTCACCTCATAATCAGTTGCTTTTCCCTCTGAAATTTTGCTCATAATAGCCATCAGCTTCTCATCTACCTTCTGCCCATCTAAAATCTGCTGTAGCAGGTTTGGCCTCACTTGCAACTCAGCCAAAATAGCTCCATCTCGAATCAAAGTTAGACGGGCATTCAATGATCTCAAAGCTGTCATGGATTTTCTGCTCAAGGCATCAGCAACTACATTTGCCTTCCCAGGATGGTAGTCAATTACACAATCATAATCCTTTAGGAACTCAATCCATCGCCTCTGTCTAAGGTTGAGCTCCTTCTGGGTTGGCAAATATTTCAGGCTTTTGTGGTCCGTGTAAATGTAGCACTTTTCACCATACAAGTAATGCCTCCATATCTTGGTCTGAAGATAATTGCTGCAAGCTCTAGATCATGGGTAGGGTAGTTCTGTTCATGTGGCCTTAGCTGCCTGAAGCATAGGCGATCACTTTCCCCTCTTGCATCAATACACACCCTAACCCATTTATGTGAGGCATCACTGTAGACCACGAAGTCCTTTCCTCGACATCGTGTTAACACCGGTGCCTCTGTCAACATAGCCTTCAACTTCTCAAAACTGGTGCGACACTTGTCATTCCAGTCAAATCGACATTCTTGTGTAACAACTTGGTCATTGGAGCGGCTATTAGGGAAAATCCTTCACAAATCTCCTATAATACCCACTAGCCCCAAGAAGCTTGACCTCGGTTGTATTCTGGGAGGCTTCCATTCCATCATCGCTTCTATTTTCTTGGGATCCACCTAATCCCATCGGTGACACTATGTGTCCAAGGAATGCAATCTCATTCACCAAAAGTCACACTTGGACAACTTAGCATACGACTTCTTTTCTCTCGTGGTTTGCAGAACAATCCTCAAATGCTCATCATGTTCTTCCTCGGTCTTGGAATACACCAAGATATCATCAATAAAGACAAGTATTAACCGATCTAGGTATGGATGGACTATACGGTTCATAAGGTCCATAAATTCCGCTGGTGCATTTGTTAGGCCAAAGGGCAACACTAGAAACTCATAATGCCCATACCGGGTCTGAATGCGATCTTGGGCACATCTACATCTTTCACCCTCGGTGATGATACCACGATCCGAGATCAATCTTAGAAAATACTCCTGCTCCCTTCAACCGATCAAACAGATCATCAATTCTAGGCAACGGATACTTGTTCTTCACGGTCACTTTATTCAACCGCAGTAATCAATACAAAGCCTCAAAGTCCCATCCTTCTTCTTTACAAACGACCGAGCTCCCCATGGTGACACACCGGGCGTATGAACCCCTTTATCAAGCAACTCTTGCAACTGAGTTTTCAACTCTCTCAATTCAGTGGGTGCCATCCTATAAGGAGCAATGGAAATGGGTGTTGTACCCGGCAGTGTCTCAATGGCAAATTCAACTTCCCTTTCTGGTGGCAAACCAGGCAAATCTTCAGGAAATACCTCTGGGAAGTCTCTCACTGTGGGTATGTCACTCAGGTTTGACTTAGCCTGCCTAGTATCCACCACATGTGCTAGGTAGGCTTTACAGCCTTTTCTCATCATTCTCCTTGCAACAGTGGCTGAGATGACATTGGACAAAAAATCTGTCCTTTCCCCCACCACAGTGATCTCATTACCCTCTGATGTTTTTAGAGATATTCTCTTCAATTTGCAATCAACTATTGCCTGATGACGTGATAACCAGTCCATTCCCAATATCACGTCAAACTCATGGAAGGGCAACTCAATTAGGTCTGCCAAGAATTCATACCCCTGAATCCTTAACGGGCAACCCTTGTATACCTTGTTCACCACTACATTGTGGCCCAATGGATTAGTGACCAGAATGTCTTGGTCACTCTCCCCTACTATTATCCCCCTTTCTACGGGTAGGTTGATGCAGATATATGAATGAGTGGATCCTGATCCACCAATGCATGCACAGGTGTAGTGTAGAGGAAGAACGTACCCCTGATGACGTCTGGGGCATCTTGCTCCTCCTGAGCTTCAAGGCATAAGCTCTGGCAGGTGGTCTGCTGTCTGGCCTCTCTACTGGCTCAGATGCAGGCCTCTGTGATGGTCCAACAGCCTCAGATTTACCAGATTTTCTACCTCTCTATGGTGCAGGAGCAGGTCTGTCTGCTTGTGTTAGAGCAACTGTAGTAGTTCTGCGTGGACAGTTCCTTAACTGATGTTCTGTTGACCCACACCTCAAGCAGGCACCAGTTACTCTCCAACACTCCCCCTTGTGCCACTTCAGGCAGTGTGGACATGCAGAAGATGCTGGGGCTGGTCCTCTGAACCCCATCCCTGGAGAGCTGCCCACAGATGGTGTGGACTGACCTCTCCTAGGGGTGAGCGTGGCACAGGCCTGAGGTGACCACGACCACGTGGTGGTGAACTCTGTGCAGGAGGACCCTTGAACTTCTTCCCAAAAGCAGGGGCTGAACTAGACTGACCCGATCCCCTCTTCTGCTGTCTCTCTCTTATAGTCTGCTCACTGATTCTTACTTTTTCCACCTTTATTGCAACTTCCACTAACTTGGTAAATTCTGTGATTCCCAAGGCAGTGAGCTGGATCTTGATGTTGTCATTTAGTCCCTCTTCAAATCTCTTGCACCTTTCAGCTTCATTAGGGACTATCTCCCTTCCATAACGGCTTAATCGAACAAACTCCTTCTCATATTCGGCCACCGACATTGTCTGCCTCGAGTTAATAAACTCTCTTCTTCTCTCTTCCGGATATACTGATACCACATATTTCTTCTTAAATTCGAAAGAAAGAAGTCCCAAATTCTGACTTCTATCTGCACTTCACTTTGGACACGGTGTCCCATCACTCATATGCATCATCTTGCAAGAAAGAGATGGCGACTTCGTGTTTTGCTCTGGAGTGCGGTGAAGTTGTTTTAGTACTCTGCTGCTCTGTTCAACCAATTCTACCGCACATGAGTCATCTTCTCTCTTGCCATAGAAGTCCACGACTCCAAACTTCCTTAGCCTTTCCGGTGTGATTTACTGTGGAGGGTGGTGGTGGTGGTGGTGGTCTTGGCATTACCCCACCATTTGTCTAAAGAAATCGGCCATTTCTGAAACATGGCTGTGGAGGTGGCGAGGCTCTGCTTGAGCTGGCGGAGCAGATTCTCTCATGCCCCCAGTCTCAGCTGCTGCTGGTGGAGCATGACTCTCCACTTCCTCCTCGACTGCTCTCTAAGATGAAGGGTCCATATCCTATTCAAAATAAGAAAGATAAACAGATCTGCATTAGTGTCACCTCGACTCTTACAAATGCAATGCATGGTATGGACTCAATCTAGGCCCAGAAACGCCTAAACCGTGCTCTGATACCACTAAATGTGACACCCCTTACCCGTGTACAGTATACCCGAGTAAGTAATGCCACACGGTGTACCGGCACACTCTAATATTTCTCAATTAATTTATATCATGCTTTAGCATATAATTTATGAAATACAATTTATTTAAGCCATTTATCAAAAGTATTATTCATTTAAGGTTCCGAAAATTTTCTGAGAAAATCCAGTGAGTCTGGCTAAAAATGGAGAAAACCGTTCTTTGGAACCTGTTAAAAACACTTCAAATATTTTTATTCCATCATCTCAAACTCCAATATCCAAAATCTCAACAATATTTCTCAATTTCAATTCTCAATAATCTTTTCATTTCTCAAACATCCATTATCCACACCAAACTCAATATCAAGATTTCAACATTTCAATTTCTATTTTCATTCATCATTCACATGTGATTTTCGCATATAAATCACAAGTAAACATTTACTTTTCCATTAACAAATACAATTTTCATAATTTACATATACATCAATATACATTACACAAGTTTAATTACATATGAAGAAAAATCTGCTACAAAATATCAAAATGACAAAATGACACCTAGTGCCCTACCAATGCACTGCAAGTAGTGAGGTGACACGGACACGGTGCAGAATTGCCGGATGGACTCACCCAGTATGTGGTCTACTGGGCTCATGATCAGGATCTCCAGTACCTACGTGTGGCAAAAGCAACGCGCTAAGCAATAATGCTTAGTGGTGCAATAATATAATAACAAGAAATAACAGATATAAATATGTATTGCATGTGCATGTTTTGTTTGTCATGTATTTGTATATCCATTCATTATTTCTTCTACATTGCTCAATTTCATTCATTTGGTTGCCCCAAGTAACCTACACTAGGCAATGGATGGATAATGAGTAACCGGCCTTTGGGTACCTAGGACCTCGGCCCGTCACACCATCGATCACATATGCATCTCCGATTGTGCAATGAGCGGCTAACAAGTGTAAATAATATCGAGCACAAGGCCAAGTCTCAATGCAAAGTCGAATGGCTAAAAGCCATGAAATCACAGAATGGCATTTTTGCCATGTGCGATCGCTAATCGAACCCTATTGGCATGCCAAACTATCCAAACCAATCTTGTTAGGTATACTAGGGCATTTGAAACTTTTAAATTCTTCAATTTGTGAATTTCAACTTTTTTGGTGTCACTATTCATCATTGGTCAACAAAAATGTTGACTTTTAGAATTAAAATGTGTACATTGACTTTGGCACTCCCAACATACCACATTTGGTGTTTAAAACTTATTGGCATTAAGTGTTAATACCATTTCAAAGTGTAAACCCACACAAGTAGAATTTTCAGTTTTGGTGAGTCAAGTTCACTGTTCCATTGGACACTGTTACTGTTGGAATTTGAAGAAATGTAAAACATAAAAGTTGTTCCTTATTTTGTCTAGTTGAATTTTCTTTTTTGAATCACTCCATTTGGAGTTTTGTAGCTCCAGATATGGCCCAAAAACCCAAGCTGTCCAGATATGCATTCTGCAGAAAATTACCATATCTATAGTGCATGAACAGTGATTGGAACCACTTGTTTGGATGGGTTCTGGACATAATTTGGGGTAGGTTCCTTCATGAAAGTTGTTTTTCTATGTCTTAACTTGTTGCTGTAAAAATTTCAGGTCAATTGACCAAATCTACAGTGAGTTATGGCCAAATGAACAGTTACTGTTCATTTGGTCAATTCTGCAGAGGCAGTTTCAGGGTTCCGGATTGGGGCCAAGTTTTGGTCCTCTTGCTTTGGTCTTTTGGGCATGGTTTCTTCAGCAAAAATGTGCCATTATAAGCCTAGTTTCATGTTCAACTAGCCAAACATCAATTGGACTAACACAGCCCAAGTTATGGCAGTGCAAAGGGACTGAATTTTCAGTCCCTATGCTGCTGTCCATAGGCAGATTTCACCTTCACTTTAACATCCAATTTTTCAGTTCTAATTAGGGTCAACCTACCTAAAATGGTCACTAATTGACCATTAAAAAGTTCTCTAAGCATTTCCTAAGCTAAGTCACAATTTCACCTTTCCAAACCCTAATGTCCAAACCAATTACTCATAAACCTTGATTAACATACTTAGTTCAATCTCCATGCATATTAATACCTTAATCATGATTTCCAACCACTCTAAGTTTATTAAACAATCAAACTCAATCTCTCATAGGGCTGCCGAAATTTGAAGGTGCTCTCAACACATGTAATTTACTTTAATTTCCTAAAATCTCTTAGCTCAAAATGGTGTTTTAACTAAAATTTAAAAGAAGGAGATTGAAAGTGTAGCACTAACCTTGAGTGGCAGATTTTTCCCACCTCTAAACCTCAATTTCTTTCCCCTTGTTGGCTGCCAAGAGCTTGTTTAAGATGTGGGGTAAAGGTTTAATGAAGGGAAGTTAGAGAAATATAGTGAAACAAGGTAGGAATTTGAGGTTGCTTGGTTGAACTTCAATGGAGGGTGGAAGGGATAGGTTTCGGCTGCACTAGAGGAGAGAGGGTTGGCTGCTGGTTTTTGGTCTTCTTTAGTCTTCATTTATCTCTTTAATTTGTTAGTCAAAGGATGGCTTATTTGTGATTGGTCCACATTTCCTTAATAACATCACCATGATGTCATAATTAAGCTTTTTCCTCATTTTCTTTCCTTTCCTCCACTACTCATTTTCAATTTGATTTCTAGTAATGTTTATTCATATTTTATGTCATATTAATTATTTACTCAACTAGACAAGTCGGCCAAAAATCACCTCTGAAGGCGAAATGACCAAAATGCCCTCCGTTTGGCTTAACGGGTCAAAATTGGTATCTGGAGATTGAAAAATTTTTCTAGGTATTTTCTTGGCATTCTAATGCCATAGGAACCTCAATGACCCTTCTCTGGAGTCCCAAAAATTATTTTATAATTTTTCCCCCGGGTCTAGGGCTCCTCGTTGCGAGAACCGCAACTTCCCTCCGGTTACCCATTGCTTGGGCACCGACTCGTTTTACTTGGTTGTATTTTATTTCTAAAATTTTTACTAAGTGTTTCTTATCAATATTTGAGTTAATTATGGTCCCTCACTTAAGTTTAATTATTTTTCCGGACGTTCTAGCTGTCCGGACCGACACCGGTCACCAGAACAGTAGAATGTACGGAGTTGGTACAGGGAGGGTGTTACACAAGAGGTTTGAAACCGGCTTGAAGCCCAGCATCAGATTACAAGTGGTCAGATTCAAACACACTAACTTCTCTGAACTTGTTTCTCAAGCCCTAGATTTGGAAAGAATTGAGTCTGAAGCTGCTCCTGAGAAAAAGAAATCAGAGAAGACAGAGAAAGAGGGAAAATCAGTAGAACAGAATTCCAGTGGTCCTACTGGAAAGAGGAAGAACTATGGGGGACGCAGCAGAGGTGGTAAGAAGTCTGGTAGGGGAAGACATTCAGGATAGAAACCTCCTCTATCTGGTCAGCAGAGTACCAGAGGTTCCTACCCTTCCCGCCAATGTGAAACTTGTGGAAGATATCATGGTGGGATATGCTATAAGGCTATTAGAGCCTGTTATAACTGTGGAGGCACAGGACACTTTGCCAAGGACTGCACCAATAGTCGCAGAGTTGGACCACCTCCTACTACTACAGAAGGGTCAGTTCAGAGCCCTATCACCAAAAGTTCACAACCACCTAGCAGAGGTAGAGGCAGGGGTAGAGGTAGCCCAGCAGGCAGCCAAGGCAAAGTGAAACATTCAGAGCAAGATAGTGCTCCAGTCAGAATCTATGTAATGAGACAGAGAGAAGAGGCCGAGACATCTGATGTTGTGGCTAGTACCTTCTCAACTTTTAATCAAGATGTGTTTGTGTTATTTGATCCGGGTTCTACCCATTCTTATGTGAGTGCTAGCATCATTGATTGCATTATTGTTCCATGTACATAAATGGACTTTGAGGTGCTAGTAACAAGTCCGTTAGGATAGGAGGTCAAGGTTAATAGAATGTATAGGGATTGTCCTTTGATGATCCAAGGACACACTTTTCTGTCTAATTTCATTGAAATGCCCTTTAAAGATTATGATATCATCTTGGGCATGGATTGGTTAGCTAGGCATCATGCCATGATTGACTGTAGGCTGAAGACAGTCACTTTTGGTCTCCCTCAGTATAGTGATGTGGTAATACATGGGGAGAGGCGGCTATTACCATCAAACATCATTTCGGCTGCACTAGCTAGAAAAATGATCAGAAAGGGGTGTGAAGCATACTTGGCACATGTGGTAGACACCCAAGTGGGGAGTCCAGCATTGAAAGACATCCCTACAGTACATGAGATGTGTTTCCTGATGAATTGTCGAGATTACCACCGGAAAGAGAAGTGCAGTTTGAAATTAATGTTATGCCTGGTGTGGATCCAATCTCCATAACACCATACAGAATGGCACCAGCAGAGTTGAAGGAGTTGAAAATACAGTTGCAAGAACTACTTGAAAAGGGCTTCATTCGCCCTAGTGTGTCACCTTGGAGAGCACCAGTGTTGTTTGTTAAGAAGAAAGATGGTACTCTCCACTTATGTATAGATTACTGGCAGTTGAATAAGGTGACAATAAAGAACAGATATCCATTGCCTCGCATTGATGATCTGTTTGATCAGTTGAAGGGTGCAGCTGTATTCTCCAAAATTGATTTGCAATCTGGTTATTATCAGTTGAAGTTGCAAGAATAGAGTATTCCAAAAACTGCTTTCAGAACTCGGTATGGCCACTATGAGTTTCTAGTAATGCTATTCGGGTTAACAAAAGCTCCAGCTGCTTTTATGGATCTTGTCACACCCTACCCCTCTGTAAGGCATAACATGATCCCGTAGTATACCTAATGAATTACCAACTCCGTCTACTGATAACCCATTACATATACTACAAGGGATTTTAAAAACTTTTCTTACTTCTTTTACAGTGGTGAGCACTATTTACAGGTGTTAAAGACTTTGGTGAACTGAAGTGAAACAACTAACTCATTTGGTTTATTTGGAATTCCTGTAAAAATTTTGGCAAAGTGCCATCTGTATTTTGGACAAAATAGTTCTTCAGAAAACCTGTAAAAAGCACTTCAATAATTTTCCAAATCTCAACTCCAATACATTTCTCAACACAACAATTTATCAACTCAATTCCATAGAAATTTTTCAAGGCCTGAGATAAGGAAATATAATACAATTTTTACAAGTCAAATAACTCATAATTAATTTACAACTTCAAGGTACAATTTGAATTTACAACTGCTCAAAACCAAAAACAAAATGTACATAAAGTGTCATACATTACAGTACAAAATGCAAAATACTGGTATACTCATTATACCAGGTAATCCCTCGCTGGATGTATATGCAGCCTAGTCTGCTGCCCTGTCTGTCTCTCTACCTGCGAAAGCAATAAAAAGCTATCGCTGAGACAATGTCTCAGTGGTGCACAACATTAACCAAATACAATTTAAATCACAATTCATAAGTCATGTAAATAGTGGATACTTAAAATCATAGTTAAATTCAAGACAATAAATGTCAACAAGAATTTAAACTCCATTTCTCAATATCACAATAGATTTCCATAAGTTAGATCATGTTTGAATTCAAAAGACAGTATATGTCAATGAGAGTTTAAATCCATTTCACAATCTCACAATACACATCAATAAATCACACACAGCTTAATCATGATCCATAGTTCAATTCGTCCCAAAAGCCGATGGCTAATGAGGTATTCAATTCATCCCAAAAGTCGATGACTAATGAGGAATAACATAGCTAGCTAGCAAAAATATGAGTACTCATCCAATTCGTCCTCAACAAGCACACACCTCAACACTTCAGCCAGAGAGGGAATTCAATTCGTCCCACTAGACAAGCTAATGAGGAATACAATCAATATACATGATAGCTGTGGTTTCAAACCATTTCCAATGCTTTTCAATCAATAAGTATCCATCAATGTCATTCAAACAATTTTTTACAGTTTCAAACCATTCACAATATTTTTCAATCAATAAGTGTCCATCAAACACATTTTCACAATTTAAAACAATGATATACAAATAGTCAATATTTATTTCAATTGAAAATAATTCAAAAGAAACAGTTGTTGTGCACAAACCTCTGATATTTGTCTCCTGGTCTTGACTCAGTATTTCTTTCCCTTTTGCTGAGTCCTTGTTAACTGGGAAACACAATTTGAAGTGTTTCAGTACTAAATTAAACTCTCTATCGATGGTGTTTGGTAAATAATGCACTGAACTCAATTATTCACTTAATCACCTAATATACCGACCCTCGATGCGTTTTAGGTAAATTAGGTTTTAGTGTCATTAATATGTCACACTCGATAGGGTTTTAGGTTTGGTACGTTTTGCCAAACTCGTTTCCTTGTTTAGTGCATTTTAATGCAACTTGCTGGATTCTGGGATACTGGTTTGACCTAGCCGG
This sequence comes from Hevea brasiliensis, assembly GCF_030052815.1. Taxonomy (NCBI): domain Eukaryota; kingdom Viridiplantae; phylum Streptophyta; class Magnoliopsida; order Malpighiales; family Euphorbiaceae; genus Hevea; species Hevea brasiliensis. The sequence goes on along the minus strand of NC_079494.1, from coordinate 37,798,587 downwards.
ATGGCCTAGTTCCCTCAGTTTTCGGGTTTCGGTCAAAACTACAAACTTGTAGATCTAGGTCTTATTGCACGCGGGGAAAAATTCCAGGTCAATCCGAGTTAAGTAGACCAAGTTATGGTCATTATACTATTTCTGGTCAAATGGTACCAATTTAGGTCAATTTTAGGTCAATTTGGTCAACTCTGGTTCGGCCAGTTTTTGGACCCGAACTTGTGCAAGTTTTTTGACTTGCTTATGGTCATTTCTGGGCTTTGGTGTCTTCATAAGACTTGTAGGTATGGGTCTTAACTATTCTTGGTTAAAATTTCAGGTCAATTGGACCTGTTTTGAGTGAGTTATGGCCTAAACACTCACTGCTGCCCAATTGGTCATTTTTCAGGTCCTAATTGCACCTAATCCGAATTGGTCATTTTCTTAGGTCACCTTGCAAGCAGAATTTTGGTATGTTTTCTCAATGAAAGTTGGCACATTTTGTGCCTAGTTTCACCTCCAATTGGTTTCATACCAATTGAGGTTACACATTTAAACTTATTGGCTAAAATATACACTGCCCTCTATATGCCTTTCAAACCCCAATTCAAACACACATTTATCTTGCTCTACTTTAAATCCCCTTACCTAATTCTGATTTTATACCATTCCATATTCATTTATCACTTCTTACTATGGTCAATTTGGACAGAATACAAATATTCTCAATACATCAAATACAACCCTAAACCACAAAGTCCAAATTTAGCAATATATGTACATAAATACACCTAATCATTACATATAATCTCCACTACTAACTTACATATACATTCATCAATTCTTCTATGTCAACATTCTGCCAACACTTCCATCAATACATACAATTATTCAAGGGTTCCCAAGCTGCCGAAAATTGTCCTTCAACATCAAAGTGCCCTACAATTTACCAATTCCCATCCAAGTGCATAAATCACCATATATATGTGAAATAATTCACTAGGATATTAAATCACCATGATCAACATTATTTCTCATCAATTATATGCATAATAAATCATTAAATGCGTGACCCCATGGCTGTCCAAAAATGGCTATCTCAATAACTATTTAAACTTTAAAATTTCCTTCACAAAACTAACACCTATAACATGAACATAAAGTTTAACAAAGGAATTCTCAAAAGTGTAAACTTACCTTTGATTGTAACTTGCTAAACCTTCACCAAACTTCTCAAATTTGGTATCAATATCTTCCTTGTGATGTGTAGACCATTTTTCATGAAGGAACCTAAGTATTTAGAGATGAAATGAGGGAGTGGATGAAGGTTGCAAGAACACGCCCATGGAGGATTTGTTTCTTCTTCAATTCGGCTAGGTTAAGCCAAGTGAGGAAGATGACCTTTGAGTGGGAATAATCTGCCCACTTATAAGTATATTTAATCATTTTAATGTTCTTAGTGGTCCACTAAAAAAATTAAATCATATTTTAAGCTAAACTTTCACTTAATCCCACATTAAACCCTTGATTTTAGCTATTTACTTTAGGTACCACCAAATTAATTTTTCATTTTATTTTCTAAGTGTAATACTATTTATTTTTAATGGACATTTAGGTCAAAAGACAATTCGGGATGTCAAATGACCATAATGCCCCTGTTCGGGTGGCATTCCCGATTTTTCGGTATTACCGGGTTTTGTCTGTTTTTCGATTTCTCACTTTTCTTTGTACTAATTATTTAATTTTTTTTTATCTTTCTAATGATATTTATTCTTCAATAAGGTTCTATTTAAGTCCAAAAATGTTTTCCAGGGTTCCATGATCGAGCTAGTCAACGGTCCACGCCGTGACTTCCCGATCTTGATCACCCATCGCTAGGGTTCCCGGCTCGCTTAACTTGGTTACATTTCTTTGCTATGATTTTTCCTTTGTTTTTCTTGTGTTTTCTTTTCTTGTATTTCATTATTTTATGTCTTCTCACTCATATCGAAGTGTAGTTCTAGGCATCCTAGCTGTCCGGACAACATTGGTCACCGGAACAGTAGAACGCACTACCGAACTTTGGGGTGTTACAACTCTCTCCCCCTTAAAATAAATTTCGTCTCGAAATTTTACCTGGCATTAGTCTCTGAACAGCTGTGGGTGCTGTCTCCTCATATCCTCTTCACGTTCCCAAGTAGCTTCCTGGCCTGAATGATGGTTCCACAACACTTTAACCAGGTGTATCTGTTTGTTTCTCAGCTGCTTCACCTCATAAGCCAGAATTTTTATGGGTTCTTCCTCATATGAGAGGTCTGGATTTACTTCAATCTCTTTAACTGATAGTACATGAGATGGGTCTGATCTGTACCTCCTTAACATAGACACATGGAAGACACTGTGTATCCTTGCTAGCTCTGGAGGTAATGCCAACCGATATGCCAGAGGGCCCACTCTCTCCAGAATCTCATATGGTCCGATGAAACGAGGACTCAGTTTCCCCTTTCTGCCAAATCTCATAATCCTCTTCCAAGGAGAAACTTTGAGGAATACCTTATCACCCACTGCATACTCAATATCTCTTCTTTTCATGTCAACATAGGACTTCTGACAATCTGATGCAGCCTTGAGTCTATCTCTGATCAATCTAATCTTTTCCTCTGTCTGCTGGACAATTTCTGGCCCAATCATCTTCCTTTCACCTACTTCATCCCAACATAAAGGAGTTCTGCACTTTCTGCCATACAATGCTTCATAAGGAGGCATCCCAATGCTTGATTGGTAGCTGTTATTATAAGCAAACTCAATATAACATCCTCCCGGTAGTAATTCCGCACAGTCTACTGTTCCGGTGACCGGTGTCGGTCCGGACAGCTAGAACGTCCGGAAAAATATTCAAATCAAAGTGAGGGACCATAATTAACTCAAATATTAATGAGAAAAATTTAGTAAAAATTTTAGAAATAAAATACAGTTAAGTCAAAAGAGCCGGTGCCCAAGCGAAGGGTAACCAGAGGGAAGTTGCGGTTCTCGCAACGAGGAGCCCTAGACCTGGGAAAAATTTCATAAAATAATTTTTGGGACTCCAGAGAAGGGTCATTGAGGTTCCCATGGCATTAGAATGCCAAGAAAATATTTAGAAAAATTTTTCAATTGGTACAGACAATTTTGACCCATTAAGCCAAACGGAGGGCATTTTGGTCATTTCGCCTTCAGAGGTGATTTTTGGCCAACTTGTCCAGTTGAGTAAATAATTAATATGACATAAAATATGAATAAATATTACTAAAAATTAATGTGAAAATGAGTAGAGAAAAGAAGAAAAGAAAACGAAAGAAAAACCTAAATATGACATCACATGATGTCATTTGGAGGGCTTCCACCAATCACAACCTAATAAGCCAAATTAAAAAGAGAAAAATGACAAATGAAGACACAAAATTTCTGGTTCTTCTTCTTCTTTTGGACGTGAACCACTTCTTGAGCCTTCCTCCATGGATGCTTTTTGAAGCTCTAATTTCCCATTAAAATCTTCCATATTTTCCCAACCTCCAAACACAAAAACTTGATTTTTGACCTAGCTTGAGAGATTGGAAGCAAAAGGGAGTGACTAGCTGGATTTTCAACCAAGGTTAGTGCTTTAACTTATGTTTATTTCTGTGTTTTATAGAAGAAATTAGTAAATCCTACAGCTAGATGCCATAGAAACTTGTAGATGAGTGAAAATCTGGAATCTGTACAGTGTATGCGTGAACAGTAAATTTTAAAAATTCATAACTGGAGTTAGGAATCTCAGATCAGGGTGATTTTTATGTCAAAAGAAACCTTAAGGAATGTTATAAAACTTTGTAGTTTTATGTCAGACTTGATTCTAATGTTAGGTTAGGGTTTGAGGACAAAACATTTTATTGCTCAGATGTGGACTCTGTTCTGCTGATTTCCTACAACATGACAGCCACCTTCAATAAATCATAACTGGAGCTATAAAACTCGAAATGATGTGATTCTTGAGTCCTTGAAACGCTTATTGAATGCTCTAAAACCTTGTAGTTATGGCCAAGAGCTAATTGTGGTAGCTGCTGGGTGATATTTTCACATTTCCTTACTACTATCCTGCATGTACTGGATTCTGGACAGGTTGCACCTTTTTAATTAGTTCTGCAATTTCCGATCTGATTTTGATGTGATTCCAATTGGAGATTGAGTTAGACATATGAAGGTTGAGTTCTGGAAAATATGGTCTTCAAATCTTGTTTATATAAATTATAGTGATTATTTTTGCACCCTGTTTCTGCATGCTGATTGTGCACTGAGTGCACTATTCGTTCTAGTAACATGTATATTGCATGAGCTGGAAATTTTAGAGAGAAACTTGGACCTTGCTTAGGTAATGGTGAAAGAACATTTTAAGGGTCAATTAGTGACCATTTGAGGTAAGTTCACCATAATTTGAAGAGATTTAGAGTGATGCAAACTTAATTGGTAGGCTGCCTAGGGTAACCAGTAGGGAGGCTGTGATTCCAGCCCACTTGGACTGCCATATCTTTGGCTGTGTAGGTCCAATTGGTGTTTGGCCAATTGGACATGAAACTAGACTTATAATGGCACATTTTTGCTGAAGAAACCATGCCCAAAAGACCAAAGCAAGTGGACCAAAAGTTGGCCCCAATCCGGATGCCCTGCAACAGCACCTGCAGAAATGACCAAATGAACAGTAACTATTCATTTGGCCATAACTCACTGTAGATATGGTCAATTGACCTGAAATTTTTACAGCAACAATTTAAGACATAGACAAACAACTTTCATGAAGAAACCTACCCCAAGTTATGACCAGAACCTAACCCAAATGGCAGTCACAGTCACTGTTCAAACCTGCAACTCTGCAGATTTTGATTTGAGCAGCAATGTTTGGAGGACTATAACTCTCTCTAGAAAACTCGAATTTAGGTGATTCTTGAACCGATGGAAACCAAAGGCATAGTAGAACATTTCATATGAAGAAAGTTAGACCAAATTATGAACTTAACTTGATCAAATTACTGACCAAATTTGGACCAAAAATCTGCCAGACCCAAAATCTCAGCATGAACAGTGCACGTGAACAGTAAACTTATTTTGGCCATAACTTGAGCTACAAAACTCCAAATGGAGTGATTCAAAAAAAGAAATTCAACTAGACAAAATAAGGAACAACTTTCATGTTTACCATTTCCTCAAATTCCCACTGTAGACATATCAAATGGAACAATAAAAATGAAGTACCAAATCTGAAAATTTTGTTCAATTAGCATTAAGCTTAGAAATGGTATTGGCAACCAATACCAACAAGTTTTAAATACAAAATGTGGTATGTTTGAGGTGTTAAAACCAATACACCTATTTTCTATCCAAAAGTCAATATTTTTGTTGACTAATGAAATGAATAGTGACATGAAAACTTGAAATTCAAAAATTGTGAAACTTAAAAATGCAAAATGCCCTAGTAGGCCTAATGTGATTGGTTTGGATAGTTTGGCATGCCAATAGGGTATTGTTTTAGCAGTACTGCGAAAGGAAAGGCTTTATGCCTGTATTCATGGCTTTATGCCCGTATCCATGGCTTTTATGCCCGTATTCATGGCTTTTATGCCGATTATGTGATATCATGGCTTTTTAGCCATACTGACTGCATACGTGGTTGACGTTCTGTGTCCCATGGTATCAGGCCCGAGGCACCGCGGTGTCCAGTGCCAACGACCCGTTATCTAGTCCAGTCGTCCAGTATAGGTTACTTGGGCATGGAAAAGTATAACTGTGATTGAACTGATTATTAAAGAAAATACGAAAATTAAGTATCAGGAATGATTACAAAAATACAAAGAAGCTCAATATCATGAAGAAAATAATTAACGAAATGCATGAAGAAGTTAATATCATGAAACATGATTAGCCCTCGACTACACAATAAGTTAGTAATTATTCATTTCTTATGAACACAATAGCAAGGAAATTATTATTTTTATTTGCATATTATATTTTCTTGTATTACTGGCACCACTAAGCTTTATGCTTAGCACGTCGCTTTGCAGCGTAGTGCGAAGATTTGGACAGAGGGCCCGGTAGACCACAGTTCGGTAAGGCGGTTCACGATTACGCATAGTGTCCGTGTCACCTCAACCTGCGATTGCATTGGTAGGACACTAGGTGTCATTTTGGCATTCTGTAATAAATTTTGATTTTCTCATATGTAATGAAACTTATGTAATGTATTTTGATTTTCATGTAAATAATGCAAATTTGTGTTTGTAAATGGAAAAGTGAATATTGATCTGTGATTGTTACATGACTATCAAATGAGATGAATGATTGAAAATTGAAATTGAGAAATGAATGGTTGACAAATGTTGAGATGATGATTATTGGAGTTTGAGAGTAATTGAATACGAATATATGAATATTGGAAGTGTTTTTCACAGGTTCCGAAGAACGGTTTTCTCCATTTTTAGCCGGTATTCTGCCGTATTTTCTATAAAATTCTCGGAACCTCAAATAAATTATAATTTCGATAAATGGCTTAAATAAATTATATTTCACAAGTTATATTCAAAAGGAAGAATAAAAATGAATTAAGATAAATAGAGTGCTCGGCACACTGAGTGGCATAACTTGCTCGGCTACACTGTAGTCGGGTAAGGGGTGTCACACTCAATCAAAGGCAAGTGTGTATCCCAACTACCTTCAAATTCAATCACACAAGCCCGTAGCATATCCTCCAATATCTGAATAACCCTCTCGGTGGCCATGCATGCGTGGGTGGAATCTTTCTTTGAAGTTCAATCTAGTTCCTAGGGCTCTCTGAAGACTACCCCAGAATCTAGAAGTGAACCTAGGATCTCTGTCAGACACAATTGATACTGGCACTCCATGCAATTTTACAATCTCATATATGTACAATCTGGCCAATCTTTCCAGGCTATAGTCCATCCGAACTGGCAAAAAGTGAGCAGACTTGGTTAATCTGTCAACTATAACCCATACTGCATCATGACTACTCTGTGTCCTTGGAAGTCCTGTAACAAAATCCATAGTTATCCGTTCCCATTTCCACTCTGCATCGACAAAGGATGTAACAAACCAGTGGAACTTGATGTTACGCCTTTACTTGCTGACAAGTTAGGCATTTGGAAACGAATTCAGCTATATCTCTTTTCATGCCCATCCACCAGTAATGCTCTTTCAGCCCTCTGTACATTTTAGTTCCACCAGGGTGCATAGCAAATGGAGACTCATGTGCTTCCTTCATAATGATTTGTCTCAATTCCACATCGCTAGGAACACACATTCTACCCTGATGTAGCAATAAACCATCATCTCTCACAGAGAATTCAGGTTTCTTGCCCTGCTGGACTTCTTTCAGTAGCCTCTGATATTTTTCATCACTCTGAGCGGCCATTCTGATCTGATCAATCAACACTGGCTGTACATGCCATGCAACTACTGTCTGTCCCTCATCATCAATCTCTAAACTGGCATGCTGTGCTTTCAATTCACATACCATGGACATAGGCGAAACTCTGAGACTTGCCATAGTCTTGCGACTTAAGGCATCAGCCACTACATTTGCTTTCCCTGGCTAATAGTCTATTAAGCAATCATAGTCTTTAATCAGCTCTAACCATCTCCTCTGCCTCAAATTCAATTCCTTCTGGGTGCCTAAGTACTTCAAGCTCTTGTGATCTGTGTAAATGTAGCATTTCTCCCCATACAAATAGTGTCTCCAGATCTTCAGAGCAAAAACAATAGCTGCTAACTCCAGATCATGTGTTGGGTAATTCCTCTCATGCGGTTTCAGCTGGCGCGATGCATAAGCAATGACATTCCGATCTTGCATCAGTACACAGCCTAACCCATTGTGAGAAGCATCACTATAAACTGTGTATTCTTTACCCGGAGTAGGTAAAGTGAGGACTGGAGCTTCAGTTAAACACCTCTTCAACTCATTAAAACTCTGCTGACATTTATCAGTCCACTGAAATTTCACATCTTTCCGAAGCAGCTTGGTCAGTGGAGAAGATAACATAGAAAACCCCTTCACAAACCGACGGTAATATCCAGCTAAACCCAGAAAACTGCGAATTTCTGTGATGTTCCTGGGTGGCTTCCAGTTAAGGATAGCTTCTACCTTGCTGGAATCTACCTTAATCCCTTCAGCTGACACAACATGTCCCAAAAAGGAGATTTCTTTCAGCCAAAATTCACACTTCGACAATTTGGCGTATAGTTGTTTCTCTCTTAAAGTCTGCAGTACAATCCGCAGATGTCTGTCATGCTCCTCTGCATTCCTTGAATATATCAAAATGTCATCAATAAACACCACCACAAATTCATCATGATATGGTCTGAAGATAGTGTTCATCAGATCCATAAAAGCAGCTGGAGCATTTGTTAACCCGAATGGCATTACTAGAAACTCATAGTGGCCATATCGAGTTAAAGCGCTTTTGGAATACTGCTCTTGCACCTTCAACTGATAATAACCAGATCGCAAATCAAGTTTGGAGAATATAGCTGCACCCTTCAACTGATCAAACAGATCATCAATGCGAGGCAATGGATATCTGTTCTTTATTGTCACCTTATTCAACTGCCGGTAGTCAATGCATAAGCGGAGAGTACCATCCTTCTTCTTAACAAACAACATTGGTGCTCCCCAAGGTGACACACTAGGGCGGATGAAGCCCTTTTCAAGTAGTTCTTGCAATTGTATCTTCAACTCCTTCAACTCATTGGTGCCATTACGTATGGCATTATGGAGATTGGATCCACACCGAGCATAACATTAATTTCAAATCGCACTTCTCTTTTGGAGGTAATCACGGCAATTCATCAGAAACACATCCGAAAGTCATATCTGTAGGGATGTCCTTCAATCTTTGGACTCCCCACTTGGGTGTCTACCACATGTGCCAAGTATGCTTCACACCCCTTTTGATCAATTTTACGGCTAGTGCAAATGAAATGAGGTTTGATGGCAATAGCGCCTCTCCCCATGTATTACCACATCACTATCTTGAGGAAGGCCAAAAGTGACTGTCTTGACCTCTGATCAATCATGGCATGATGCCTAGCTAACCAATCCATGCCCAAGATGATATCATAATCTCGAAGGGCATTTCAATGAAATCAGACAGGAAAGTGTGTCCTTGGATCACCAAAGGACAATCTCTATACATTCTATTAACCCTGACCTCCTGTCCTAACGGACTTGTTACTAGCACCTCAAAGTTCATTTTTGTACATGGAACAGTAATGCAATCAATGATGCTAGCACTCACATAAGAATGGGTAGAGCCCGGATCAAATAACACAAACACATTTTGGTTAATAGTTGAGAAGGTACCAGCCACAACATCGGATGTCTGCCTCTTCTCTCTGTCTCATGGCATAGACTGCATCGAGCACTATCTTGCTCGATTGTTTTATCGTGCCTTGGCTGCTCTGGGTTACCTCTACCCCGCCTCTACCGCTAGGTGGTTATGAGATTCTCGTGACAGTGGCTCAATCGACCCTTCGCAGCAGAGTAGGAGGTGGTCCAACTCGCCACCATCGGTGCAGTCCTTGGCAAAGTGCCCTGTGCCTCCACAGTTATAACAGGCTCCAATAGCCTTGTAGCAGATCCCACCATGATTTCTTCCACATGTTTCACATTGGTGGGGAGGATAGGAACCTCTGGTACTTTGCTGTCCAGATAGGGGAGGTCTCTGTCCTGAATATCTTCCCCTACTAGATTTCTTGCCACCTCTACCATGTCCCCCATAGTTCTTCCTCTTTCCAGTATGACCGCTGGAACTCGTTTCTCTGATTTTCCTCTTTCTCTGCCTTCTCCGATCTCTTTTCTCTGGAGCGCCTCAAACTCAACTCTTTCCAACTCTAGGGCTTGAGAAACAAGTTCAGAGAAGTTAGTGTGTTTGAAGCCGAGCACTTGTACTCTGATACTGGGTTTCAAGCCAGTTTCAAACCTCTTGCATCTTTCCCTGCTGGTAGCAAGCAAACTTACTGCATAATGGCTCAGGCGGGAAAATTCTCTTTCATACTCAGCCACTGATCTGTTTCCTGCTTTCAAACTTAGGAACTCTTGCGACTTCCGGTCTACATAAGCATCGTGGATATATTTACGCTGAATTCTCGAGGAAGTCATTCCATGTTAGCACCGCAGTTCTACTGCATCGTGGGGAATGGTTTTCCACTAGTCATAAGCATCCCCCTGTAACAAAGATACGGAGTATTCAAGTCTGAGCTCCTCTGTACAATGAAGTTTCTTGAACACCCTATCCATCCTCTCTAACCACTGTTCAGCTTCTAGAGGATCTACTGTCCCCTTAAACTCTGTAGCCCCATACTTCATCAATTTATCATACTGCCTCAGAGGAGATCGTGGTTGTACCACCGTGTCCGTATTGGGACTTGAGTAGGTACATTGCACGCCATTTGTTGGAACATTGCAACCATCTCACGAGCGAATCGAGCAGAAATCGCAGATGCAGGCCGGTGTCTTCTTGAACCACTGACATTTTGTAGGCCTGGGGCATCCCCTTGCACCTCAGCCTCAATAGACTGATCGACTGAACGATCACCCTCTTCCATAGTTAATGTGAGGATCTTAGCTTTCCTGAACAATTAACACAAGGATGTTTACTCTCGTTAGTGCATATTTATACTGTAATGTACTGTATGTATCAAACAATGATATTGAGCAGTTGTACTATGAAGAAAGAATATTCAAATAACAGGTGAAAACAAAATTTAAAAACTATGCTCTGATACCACCAAAACATGTCACACCCTACCCCTCTGTAAGGCATAACATGATCCCGTAGTATACCTAATAAATTACCAACTCCGTCTACTGATAACCCATTACATATACTACAAGGGATTTTAAAAACTTTTCTTACTTCTTTTACAGTGGTGAGCACTATTTACAGGTGTTAAAGACTTTGGTGAACTGAAGTGAAACAACTAACTCATTTGGTTTATTTGGAATTCTAGAAAATTTTGGCAAAGTGACATGTATTTTGGAAAAAATAGTTCTTGTAAAACTCAGAAAGCACTTCAATAATTTTCCAAATCTCAACTCCAATACATTTCTCAACACAACAATTTATCAACTCAATTCCATAGAAATTTTTCAAGGCCTGAGATAAGGAAATATAATACAATTTTTACAAGTCAAATAACTCATAATTAATTTACAATTTCAAGGTACAATTTGAATTTACAACTGCTCAAAACCAAAAACAAAATGTACATATAGTGTCATACATTACAGTACAAAATGCAAAATACTGGTATACTCATTATACTGTGTAATCCTCATTGGATGTATATGCGGCCTAGTCCACGCCTGTCTGTCTCTCTACCTGCGACAACAATAAAAAGCTATCGCTGAGACAATGTCTCAGTGGTGCACAACATTAACCAAATACAATTTAAATCACAATTCATAAGTCATGTAAATAGTGGATACTTAAAATCATAGTTAAATTCAAGACAATAAATGTCAACAAGAATTTAAACTCCATTTCTCAATATCACAATAGATTTCCATAAGTTAGATCATGTTTGAATTCAAAAGACAGTATATGTCAATGAGAGTTTAAATCCATTTCACAATCTCACAATACACATCAATAAATCACACACAGCTTAATCATGATCCATAGTTCAATTCGTCCCAAAAGCCGATGGCTAATGAGGTATTCAATTCATCCCAAAAGTCGATGACTAATGAGGAATAACATAGGTAGCTAGCAAAAATATGAGTACTCATCCAATTCGTCCTCAACAGGCACACACCTCAGCACTTTAGCCAGAGAGGGAATTCAATTCATCCCACTAGACAAGCTAATGAGGAATACAATCAATATACATGATAGCTGTGGTTTCAAACCATTTCCAATGCTTTTCAATCAATAAGTATCCATCAATGTCATTCAAACAATTTTCTGATTTCAAACCATTCACAATATTTTTCAATCAATAAGTGTCCATCAAACACATTTTCACAATTTAAAACAATGATATACAAATAGTCAATATTTATTTCAATTGAAAATAATTCAAAAGAAACAGTTGTTGTGCACAAACCTCTGATATTTGTCTCCTGGTCTTGACTCAGTATTTCTTTCCCTTTTGCTGAGTCCTTGTTAACTGGGAAACACAATTTGAAGTGTTTCAGTACTAAATTAAACTGTCTCTATCGATGGTGTTTGGTAAATAATGCACTGAACTCAATTATTCACTTAATCACCTAATATACCGACCCTCGATGCGTTTTAGGTAAATTAGGTTTTAGTGTCATTAATATGTCATACTCGATAGGGTTTTAGGTTTGGTACGTTTTGCCAAACTCGTTTACTTGTTTAGTGCATTTTAATGCAACTTGCTGGATTCCGGGATACTGGTTTGACCTAGCCGGACGGCCTAGTTTCCTCGGTTTTCGGGTTTCAGTCAAAACTACAAACTTGTAGATCTAGGTCTTATTGCACGCGGGGCAAAATTTCAGGTCAATCCGAGTTAAGTAGACCAAGTTATGGTCATTATACTATTGCTGGTCAAATGATACCAATTTAGGTCAATTTTAGGTCAATTTGGTCAACTCTGGTTCGGCCAGTTTTTGGACCCGAACTTGTGCAAGTTGTTTGACTTTCTTATGGTCATTTCTGGGCTTTGGTGTCTTCATAAGACTTGTAGGTATGGGTATCAGCTATTCTTGGTTAAAATTTCAGGTCAATTGGACCTGTTTTGAGTGAGTTATGGCCTAAACACTCACTGCTGCCCAATTGGTCATTTTTCAGGTCCTAATTGCACCTAATCCGAATTGGTCATTTTCTTAGGTCACCTTGCAAGCAGAATTTTGGTATGTTTTCTCAATGAAAGTTGGCACATTTTGTGCCTAGTTTCACCTCCAATTGGTTTCATACCAATTGAGGTTACACATTTAAACTTATTGGCTAAAATGTACACTGCCCTCTATATGCCTTTCAAACCCCAATTCAAACACACATTTATCTCGCTCTACTTTAAATCCCCTTACCTAATTCTGATTTTATACCATTCCATATTCATTTATCACTTCTTACTATGGTCAATTTGGACAGAATACAAATATTCTCAATACATCAAATACAACCCTAAACCACAAAGTCCAAATTTAGCAATATATGTACATAAATACACCTAATCATTACATATAATCTCCACGACTAATTTACATATACATTCATCAATTCTTCTATGTCAACATTCTGCCAACACTTCCATCAATACATACAATTATTCAAGGGTTCCCAAGCTGCCGAAAATTGTCCTTCAACATCAAAGTGCCCTACAATTTACCAATTCCCATCCAAGTGCATAAATCACCATATATATGTGAAATAATTCACTAGGATATTAAATCACCATGATCAACATTATTTCTCATCAATTATATGCATAATAAATCATTAAATGCGTGACCCCATGGCTTTCCAAAAATGGCTATCTCAATAACTATTTAAACTTTAAAATTTCCTTCACAAAACTAACACCCATAACATGAACATAAAGTTTAACAAAGGAATTCTCAAAAGTGTAAACTTACCTTTGATTGTAACTTGCTAAACCTTCACCAAACTTCTCAAATTTGGTATCAATATCTTCCTTGTGATGTGTAGACCATTTTTCATGAAGGAACCTAAGTATTTAGAGATGAAATGAGGGAGTGGATGAAGGTTGCAAGAACACGCCCATGGAGGATTTGTTTCTTCTTCAATTCAGCTAGGTTAAGCCAAGTGAGGAAGATGACCTTTGAGTGGGAATAATCTGCCCACTTATAAGTATATTTAATCATTTTAATGTTCTTAGTGGTCCACTAAAAAAATTAAATCATATTTTAAGCTAAACTTTCACTTAATCCCACATTAAACCCTTGAGTTTAGCTATTTACTTTAGGTACCACCAAATTAATTTTTCATTTTATTTTCTAAGTGTAATATTATTTATTTTTAATGGAAATTTAGGTCAAAAGACAATTCGGGATGTCAAATGACCATAATGCCCCTGTTCGGGTGGCATTCCCGATTTTTCGGTATTACCGGGTTTTGTCTGTTTTTCGATTTCTCACTTTTCTTTGTACTAATTATTTAATTTTTTTTGATCTTTCTAATGATATTTATTCTTCAATAAGGTTCTATTTAAGTCAAAAAATGTTTTCCAGGGTTCCCCACAGTCCAGGGCTAGTCAACGGTCCACGCCGTGACTTCCCAGTGCGGTCACCCATCGCTAGGGTTCCCGGCTCGCTTAACTTGGTTACATTTCTTTGCTATGATTTTTCCTTTGTTTTTCTTGTATTTTCTTTTCTTGTATTTCATTATTTTATGTCTTCTCACTCATATCGAAGTGTAGTTCTAGGCATCCTAGCTGTCCGGACAACACTGGTCACCGGAACAGTAGAACGCACTACTGAACTTTGGGGTGTTACAGATCTGATGAAAGCTATCTTCAGACCATATCTCGATCAATTTGTAGTGGTGTTTATTGATGACATTTTAATATATTCAAGGAATGCAGAGGAGCATGACAATCATCTGCGGATTGTACTGCAGACATCTGCTATACGCCAAATTGTCGAAATGTGAATTTTGGCTGAAAGAAATCTCTTTTTTGGGACATGTTGTGTCGGCTGAAGGAATTAAGGTAGATTCCAGCAAGGTAGAAGCTATCCTTAATTGGAAGCCGCCCAGGAACATCACAGAAATTCACAGTTTTCTAGGTTTAGCTGGATATTACCACCAGTTTGTAAAAGGGTTTTCTATGTTATCTTCTCCACTGACCAAGCTGCTTCGGAAAGATGTGAAATTTCAGTGGACAGATAAATGCCAGCAAAGTTTTGATGAGTTAAAGAGGTGTTTAACTGAAGCTCCAGTCCTCACTTTACCTACTCCGGGTAAAGAATACACAGTTTATAGTGATGCTTCTCACAATGGGTTAGGCTGTGTACTGATGCAAGATCGGAATGTCATTGCTTATGCATCACGCCAGCTAAAACCGCATGAGAGGAACTACCCAACACATGATCTGGAGCTAGCAGCTATTGTTTTTGCTCTGAAGATCTGGAGACACTATTTGTATGGGGAGAAATGCTACATTTACATAGATCACAAGAGCTTGAAGTACTTAGGCACCCAGAAGGAATTGAATTTGAGGCAGAGGAGATGGTTAGAATGAAGGAATGGAAGCATGAAAAAACACAAGTTTATACCATTGAATTTAAAAATTTTCACCTAGGGTCACATGCATCATGCAAGATTTATTTTTATCTATTTGATTTCAATGATAAACAACATATTAAAACTCTTTTAATATGTTTTTGGATCTGTATTTGCCATTTAAGATTTTAAAATTAATCAGATTAATTTTAGAACCCTAGATTAAATCAAGAACGATTACACTAACCTCTTGATGCAACTGCGTGTCTACGCCTTTGAGATTCGTCTTGAGGACACGGATGTTGTCCCTCTAGCTTGTCCACACCAAGAACACCTATGGCAGCCCTTGAACAGCTTCTAAAGCCTTTTCTATTAATTAGAAATTCAAGTTCTGCCTTTTAAGAGATTAGAGATGTAAACAGGACACTAGAAACAATTTCTAGTGTTCTTAATTCAAGAGATTGATGGCTAATCTCTTTGAATTGATGAGAGATGAAGAAGAATAGAGGGAGGGCTGCAAAATGGCTTGACCAAGGAGTGTGGCTGCTGGTTGTATTTTATTTTCTCATAACAACACTTAAATAGCTAGGTTAACACATTAAACCCTTGCCACATGTCACCCTTTGATTAGCTCTAGGTTTAAGTGACCCAATCACATTGTGCCAAGTGTCAAACCTATATGTAATCTTGATTTTAATCATCTTACATGATTAAAAAACATTTGGCAAGCTTATGTGTTATGCCATGTGTCATCATCTCATGGTGCCACGTGTCACACTGCAAAATGACCAAAATGCCCCCTGTGTCTTAATTTTGAGTTCTCAACCCAAAATAATTATTTTTCTTCTTCTAATTAATTTATATCAAATATAAATTAATTAATTAATCTCTATTAATTAATTTCTCATTAATTAAATTCATATTTAAACACTTTAAATATAAATTTAACTTATATTATACATCCAATAATCTAGATTTGGTTTCAAGTCATGCTAGAGACTTTGCAAACTAATTGCAAACTAAACCTATTTAATTAATCAATTAAACTCTTTAATTAATTAATTAAATCATATTTAAGTAGGTGATAACTTGTGTATGTGTGTGACTTACTAGGCTCATCACTAATTGGCAATGAGACATGATATCAACTCTTAATATCATCAGAACTCTTTCTTACCATAAATGATTTCTCTAAATCATTTTATGAACCTCATAGACCATGGTTAACACCTAGCATAGCATGCCATGGCCACCCAATTAGTAATAAGGTTTACCTTAAATGAACCTATAATCATATGTTACCATGCACTAAAATCTCTCTGTTACAAAATCCTAACTCAAGCTGGAGTCATGGTTTATGTCAAACTCCATTTGCTATGAATATTATGTTCTCTTTTAATTCCAGTTCTTGATTAAAAAGATTTTCTCATCAGAAACTCTTTTCTGAATAAATCTATCTGTCCTGGCTAGGAACTTGAAACATCAAGAACAATTAATTGAACATAGGATTTTATCTCTATTTACTGAGAGGCAGATTCCATCTTGATCAACACCTACCTCTATATATAACTAGTAGGAGCCAACACATGCCCATATACCCATACACAGTACAAGTATGAAAGCGATATCAAACTCAAACTACCTATATACAAGATAAGCTGCTATCTCAGGTCTAAAGATTATATGCACTGATATGATTTATGATAAAACATTGACAAGAGTAAACTCCATGTGCTTGTCATAAGTGTCACTGGTTCGGCCTACTTATCATTTATAAGTGCCTATCATGTTTGTTATATGGCATGAGACTCACCATTCCATCTTATTTATATCTCATATAAATAACTTGGGAACAAACATGAATACAATCTTTCTGGATAAGTCATGTCCTTATTATGAAGTATCCTCGATTGTGAACCTATTTATGATACTTCGTGCTAGAAATATTGTCACTCATATTCTTAACAACTTAAGAATAATATTTCTAACAAAATATCAATGGACCTTTTCTATTACACATAAATATATTATGTAAACGGAAAAGTGGAAATTCCTTTTATTAATAAAAATATGTACAAGATACATACTAAATGATATGCTCTAGGACATACTACTAACATAGAACTGATTAAAGACTATGATTGCTTAATAGACTATCAGCCAGGGAAAGCAAATGTGGTGGCTGATGCCTTAAGTCGCAAGACTATGGCAAGTCTCAGAGTTTCTCCTTTGTCCATGGTATATGAATTGAAAGTCTGACATGCGGTTTAGAGATTGATGATGAGGGCAGACGGTAGTTGCATGGCATGTGCAAGTGTTGATTGATCGGATCGAATGGTCGCTCGAGTGATGATAAATATCGAAGCTCTTGAAAGAAGTCAGCAGGCAAGAAACACGAATTCTCTATGAGAGATGATGGTTTATTGCTACATCGAGAAGCGAATGTGCGTTCCTAATGATGCTGAATTGAGACAGATCATTATGAAGGAAGCACATGAGTCTCCTTTTGCTATGCACCCTGGTGGAACTAAAATGTACAGAGGGCTGAAAGAGCATTACTGGTGGATGGGTATGAAGAGAGATATAGCTGAATTTATTTCCAAATGCCTAACTTGCCAGCAAATAAAGGCAGAACATCAAGTTCCAACTGGTTTGTTACATCCTTTGCCAGTACCAGAGTGGAAATGGGAACGAATAACTATGGATTTTGTTACGGGACTTCCAACAACACAGAATAGTCATGATGTAGTATGGGTTATAGTTGACAGACTGACCAAGTCTGCTCACTTTTGCGATTGGATGGACTATAGCACGGAAAGATTGGCGGATTGTACATATGAGATTGTAAAGCGCATGGAGTGCGGTATCAATTGTGTCAGCAGAGATCCTAGGTTCACTTCTAGATTGCAGGGTAGTCTTGAGGAGCCCTAGGAACTAGATTGAACTTCAAAGACAAGATTCCACCCACAGACAGATGGCCAGTCTGAAAGGGTAATTCAGATATTGGAGGATATGCTACGGGTTTGTGTGATTGAGTTTGAAGGTAGTTGGGATACACACTTACCTTTGATTGAGTTTGCTTATAACAACAGCTACCAATCAAGCATTGGGATGCCTCCATATGAAGCTTTGTATGGCAAAAAGTGCAGAACTCCCTTATGTTGGGATGAAGTAGGTGAAAGGAAGATGATGGGGCCAGAAATTGTTCAGCAGACAGAGGAAAAGATCAGATTGACCAGAGATAGACTCAAGGCTGCATCAGACCATCAGAAGTCCTATGTTGATTTGAAGAGAAGAGATATTGAATATGCAGTGGGTGATAAGGTATTCCTCAAAGTTTCTCCTTGGAAGAGGATTATGAGATTTGGCAGAAAGGGGAAACTGAGTCTTCGTTTCATTGGACCATATGAGGTTCTAGAAAGAGTGGGTCCTTTGGCATATCGGTTGGCATTACCTCCGGAGTTAGCAAGGATACACAGTGTCTTCCATGTGTCCATGTTAAGGAGGTACAGATCAGACCCATCTCATGTACTATCAGTTGAAGAGATTGAAGTAAATCCAAACCTCTCATATGAGGAAGAAACTATAGAAATTCTGGCTTATGATGTGAAGCAGCTGGGGAACGAACAGATACACCTGGTTAAAGTGCTGTGGAACAATCATTCAGGCCAAGAAGCTACTTGGGAACGTGAAGAGGATATGAGGAGACAACACCCACAGCTGTTCAGAGACTAATGCCAGGTAAAATTTCGAGACAAAATTTATTTTAAGGGGGGGGAGAATTATAACACCCCTATGTTCGGTAGTGCGTTCTATTGTTCCGGTGACCAGTGTTATCCGAACAGCTAGGATGCCCAGAACTACACTTCGATATGAGTGAGGAGACATAAAATAATCAAATACAAGAAAAGAAAATACAAGAAAAAGAAAGGAAAAATAATAGCAAAGAAATGTAACCAAGTTAAGCGAGCCGAGAACCCTAGCGATGGGTGACCGCACCGGGAAGTCACGGCGTGGACCGTTGACTAGCTCTGGACCGTGGGGAACCCTGGAAAATATTTTTAGGGCTTAAATAAATGTCTATTGAAGTATAAATACCATTAGAAATATCAAATAAAAATTAATTAATTAGTACAAAGAAAAGTGAGAAATTGAAAAATGGACAAAACTCGGTGTTACCGAAAAATTGGGAATGCAACCCGAACAGGGGCATTATGGTCATTTGACACCCCGAGTTGTCTTTTGACCTAAATGTCCATTAAAAATACATGATATTATATTTGGAAAATTTCATGAAAAATTAAATTAGCTGTACATAATGTAAATAGCAAAAATAGGATATAAATTGAGTAAATAACACTTTAAAACATATAATATAATTAATTTGTGGTGAGTGGAGCATTATGGATTAAATTAAACATTAAGTGGGCAGGTGTACTTCCACTAAAACTTCATCTTCTTCATTCCTCCTTCCATGCTGAAATGAAGAGCTTGAAAATCCTCCATGGCCGATTTGCTTGAAGCTTCCTAATCTCCATCATTTCCACCTCCACACACCAAAGTCATTTCACTAATTTTGATCCCCACCTCACAAAGAAGAAGTAGATACTAAAATCAAAGGAGTTTGGTGAAGATTTAACAAGCCTCATCAATAGGTAAGTTTGTGTTTTTGATTTTTGTTTTATTAAAGTTTGTAAGGATGTTATGGGTATTTGATTTATGGAATGATTTTTGAGGTTTGATGTTTAAAGGGGGGTGTGTACTTTTGGCAGCCATGGAAACTCCTTGAAGACAGTTTATTTTTACTTGTAAATGGTGGATTAAAGGATTGATTAAATGTTTATGTGTGTAGGAAATTATTTGGGTGATGTGTACTTAGTATATGTGAATGTGTATTTGAAATTTGAAGCTTGGGAATTAATGGAATGTAAATGCATGAATCGGCAGCCTGGTTTGGTGAACCATAAGGATGTTATTTTATGTTTGGATTATGGTGTAATAATATTGAATTGTGATAGTTGTTATGGAAACTTGGATATATGTGTGATGGTGTGAGATTGGACATGTAAATGAGCATGAATAGGTGGTTAAATTATTCTAATTGAGTTTGACAAATTCTGCACTTTATGGTGTATGTTAAATGTGATTATAAGCTGCCAAAATTATCAACAATATGTGGTAAAATATGTTTAGGTTATGGCACAAACCAGAATGGGCATGAATGTGAAGTTTGGTAAGTGTTAAAGGTGACCTTTGATGAGTATGAACAAAATACAATAGAGCAGTTTGTGTTTTGGGCTTAGAACCTTAAGTGTGTGGCTCCAAATGGTATGAGACCAATTGGAGGTGAAACTAGGCATAAAATGTGCCAACTTTCATGATGGAAGCTTGACAAAATTCTACTTGTAAGTTAACTTGAAAAATGACCAAATCCGGATTAGTGCAATTAAGGCCTGAAAATTGACCAATTGGGCAGCGGTTAGTGTTTAGGCCATAACTCACTCAAAACAGGTCCAATTGACCTAAAATTTTTACCATGAATAGTTAAGACCCATATCTACAAGTCTTATGAAGGCACCAAAGCCCATAAATGACCATAAGTAAGTTAAACAGCTTGCACAAGTTCGGGTCCAAAAACTGGCCAAACCAAAATTGACCTAAAATGACCTAAAGTGACCAATTTTGATGCACTTTGACCAGCAATAGTAAAATGACCATAACTTGGTCTACATAACTCAGAAGACCTGAAATTTTGCCCCGCGTGCAATAAGACATAGATCTACAAGTTTGTAGTTTTGACTGAAACCCGAAAACTGAGGGAACTAGGTCGTCCAGCTAGGTCAAACTAGTATCCCGGAATCCAGCAAATTGCAAGAAAATGCAAGATACATGGAAATGAGTTTGGTAACATGTACTAACCCTAAAAGACTATTGAATGTGACATATTAGTAACATTAAAACCTAATTTACCTAGAATGCATCTAGGGTCGACATATTAGGTTGACTAAGCAAATAATAGAATTCAGTGAATTAATTATCAAGCATTATCGTTAGAGACAGTTTAAATGAGTACTGAAACACCTCAAATTGTGTTTCTCAGTTAGCAAAGACTCAGGCAAAGAGAAGGAAATACTGAGTCAAGGCCAGGAGACAGTTATCAGAGGTTTGTGCACAACAGTTATTTCTTTTGAATTTTTCAATTGAAATAAATTATGACTATTTGTATATTATTGTTTTCAATCATGGAAATGTGTTTGAATGGATACTTATTACTTGAAAAGCATTGTAAATGGTTTGAAACTGTGGAAAATTGATTTAGTGTGATTTGTGAAAATTGAAGTTAATTATGAATTGTGTTGCCATTTTGTGAATGAAATTATGACTTTGGAAATTTATTGGATTCTCACGAATCATTTGAATAAAATGTTTGGAATTGATTTTGTGTTCACACTTAGCATGACAGTATCACATCATTCCTTCTCAATTTATGGGGTTGTGATCATTTATTTTTCTCCCTCTCTGGTTTACCAGTTGAGGTTGTAGATCGGATGAGTACTCATTATATAGCTAGCTTCCTTCCTCCTTGATTTCGATTAGTGGGGTTGTGATTACTTTGTCGTGGTG
Organism: Hevea brasiliensis; assembly: GCF_030052815.1. Classification (NCBI taxonomy): domain Eukaryota; kingdom Viridiplantae; phylum Streptophyta; class Magnoliopsida; order Malpighiales; family Euphorbiaceae; genus Hevea; species Hevea brasiliensis. The sequence goes on along the minus strand of NC_079494.1, from coordinate 37,776,781 downwards.
CACAACGCGGCATTGATCAGAAAATTTATTCATGGCTTAAGTTGTGTATGAATTGGCAACACTGTATTCTTAAATTATTTGACTAAATTGTGTTATTATGAGCTTTGATAATTTGTGAAATGGAGTTTAAATTCTTATTGACATTCACTGTCTTTTGAATTTAACTATGTCTTGATTACTGAGATTTATTGTGATATTGTGTTAAATTCCTTATGACATTCATTGTCTTGAATTTAACTATAGTTTTACGTATCCATCATTTATATGATTTATGAATTGTGATTTAAAGTTGTATTTGGTTAATGTTGTGCACCACTGAGACATTGTCTCAGCGATAGCTTTTCATTGCTGTCGCAAGTAGACAGACAGACAGGGCAGCAGACTAGGCTGCTAGTGCATTCAGCGAGAGATCATCGGGTATATTGAGTATACCACATTTTGCATTTTGTACTGTAATGTATATTCACTGTATGTATATTTTGTTCTTGGTTTTGAGCAGTTGTAAATTAAAATTGTACATTGAAGTTGTAAAATAAATTATGAGTTATTTTGGCTTGTAAAATTTGTACTGTATTTCTTTTATCTCAGTCATTGAAAAACTATTGGGGATTTGAGTTGAGAAATATATTGTGGTGTCTAACTGTTGGAGTTGAGGTTGAGAAAAATATTGAAGTGCTTTTTACAGGTTTTCTGAAGAACTGTTTTATCCAAAATACAGATGGCACTCTGCCAAAATTTTTACAGAAGTCACTAATAGTCCAAATGTGTTAGCTGTTTCACTTCAGTTGAAAAAGCTTTTTAACACCTGTAAATTGTGCTCACCACTGTAAAAAGAAGTAAGAAAAGTTTTAAAATCCCTTGTAGTATATTTAATGGGTTATTAGTAGATGAAGTTGGTAATTCATTAGGTATACTACGGGATCATGTTATGCCTTATAGAGGGGTAGGGTGTGACATTTTGATAGAGTGCCATCTATATTTTGAATAAAGCAGTTCTTCAAGAACCTGTAAAAAAGCACTTCCAATATTTTTCTCAATCCCAAACTCCAATATTAAATCAACGCAATAAGTTTCTCAACATCTACCAACTCAAATCCACAATAATTTTTCAGTGTTTTCAAAAGCTGAAATAAAAGAAATATATCACAAATTTTACAAGCCAAAATAATTCACAATTTATTTTACAACTTCAATGTACAATTTTAATTTACAACTGCTCAAAACCAAGAACAATATATACATACAGTGAACATATATTACAATACAAAATGCAAAATATGGTATACTCAATATACCCGATGATCTCTCAGTGTAGTAATAGCAGCTTAGTCTGCTGCCCTGTCAGTCTGTCTACCTGCGATAGCAATGAAAAGCTATCGCTGAGCCAATGTCTCAGTGATGCACAACATTAACACAATGTAACTTTAAATCACAAATCATAAGTCATATAAATAGTGGATACTTAAAACCATAGTTAAATTCAAAGACAGTGAATGTCATAAAGAATTTAAACTCTATTTCACAATATCATAATAAATATCAATAAATCACACATAACTTAATCATGTTCCAAAGTCCAATTCATCCCAAGAGCCGATGGCTAATGAGGAATAACATAGCTAGCTAGCAATAATATGAGTACTCATTCTATTCGTCCTCAACAGGCACACACCTCAACACTTCAGCCAGAGAGGGAATTCAAAATCAATTCATCCCACTAGACAAGCTAGTGAGGAATTCAATCAATATACATGATAGCTGTGGTTTCAAACCATTTACAATGTTTTTCAAGCAATAAGTATCCATTCAAACACATTTCCACAATTTAAAACAATAATATACAAATAGTCATAATTTATTTCAATTGAAAAATTCAAAAGAAATAACTTTTGTGCACAAACCTCTGATAAATGTCTCTTGGCTCTGACTCAGTGTTTCCTTCCCCTTCCTTGAGTCTTTGCTAACTGAAACACATAATTTGAAGTATTTCAGTACTCATTTAAACTATCTCCAACAATAAGGCTTATTAATTAATTTATTGAATTCTATTATTTTCCTTAGTCAACCTAAAATGTTGACCGTCGATGCACTCTAGGCGAATTAGGTTTAATGTTACCAATATGTCACATTTTATAGCCTTTTAGTGTTGGTACATGTTACAAATTCACTTTCAAGTATATTGCATTTTATTGCAATTTGTCGGATTTCGGTATACTAATTTGACCTAGCCGGATGACCTAGTTCCTTAGGTTTCGAGTTTCGGTCCAAACTAAAAACTTGTAGGTCTATGTCTTATTGCACGCGGTGCAAAATTTTAGGTCATTCTAAGTTATGTAGACCAAGTTATGATTAATTTACCAATGCTGGACAGAATGTACCAAAATAGTAACTTTAGGTCATTTTTAGGTCACTTTTGGTTCGGCCAGTTTTTGGACCTGAATTTTGCAAGCTATTTGGCTTGGTTCTGGCCATTTTTGGGTTTTGGTGTCTTCATAAGAATTGTAGATATATGTCTCAACTATTCATGGTAAAAATTTCAGGTCAATTGGACCTGTTTTGAGTGAGTTATGGCTAAAACACTAACTACTACCTAAATGGTCAATTTTCAGGCTTTCAAAGCACTAATCTAGATTTTGTCATTTTTCAAGTTACCTTCTAGGCATAATTTTGTTAAGCTTCCTTCATAAAAGTTGGCACATTTTGTGCCTAGTTTCACCTCCAATTGGTCTCATACCAATTGGAGCCACACACTTAAGGTTCGAAGCTAAAACATACACTGCCCTATTACAATTTGTTCATCCTTTACCAATTACACATCCTATGCTTACCAAGTTCACTCTTCCATGCCAATTCTGGTTTGTACCATAACATTAACACATTTAGCAACACTTTTTGGGTCATTTTGGCAACTTGTAACCACTCTCAACATACACCTTATAACTCAGAATTTTTCCAAGTCCAATTACAATAAATAGCTACATGACATACCTCATTTATATACCCAATCCTAATTGATCAAAATCAACAATACACTTTCATTAACTCATCAATAAATATTGATACACATGAAATAATGCTCTCTTAAGTACATCAAAGCTGTCCAAATTTGTACATATGCACCAAGCTTCCATATTCATTTTATAACCCTACTTTAAAGTCCATTTCAAGCACACATGTGACAATTAAACTCTAGTACATGTAAGCCCTCCAATCAACCTCACTAATCACCATATACATGAAAGAACAAATCATATTCCCATGGAGTTTAAGGCTGCCAAAATTGAACACATTAACTACTCATCAAACTTCAAAAATCCTTCCACAAATCAACTACCCACAACACCCATTCAAAGTTTAATGAAACAAGAATTAAAAATACATACTTACTACTTTTGAAATTCTTCAAAACCTCACCAAAACTTAACTTTCTTACTGTCTATCTACTACCCAAGTTGTGTGGAACAACTTTAGTGAAGAAATCAAGTGGAAAAGGAGCTCACTTCATGCTTGCATGGAGGTTAGGAAGCGTTGGCCATGGTGTTTCCATGGTGGATTCAATTCGGCTAGTGAGAGTGAGGTTGAAGAAGAAGATGTTTCTGCCTATTTCCACTTTGATATATCTCATTTTCTTTTTAAGGATAGTGGAGCACTAACCAATAATTTAATGTTAATGATTTAAAGTTTCCCTAATTTGTACATTTAGCTCAATTCTTTCACTATTTACATAATGTATCGCCATTTAATTTTTTTTTCATGAAATTTCTAAGTGTAATATCATTTATTTTTAATGGACATTGAGGTCAAAAGGCAACCCTAGGTGTCAAATGATCAAAATGCCCCACTTCGGGTTATATTTCTGATTTTTCAGTAACACCGATTTTTGTCTGTTTCTCGATTTTTTATTTTTCTTTGTACTAATTATTTAATTTTTCTTTGATATTTATAATAACATCTATACTTCAATAGATGTTTATTTAAGTCCTAAAAATATTTTCTAGGGTTTCCCACAGTCTAGGGCTAGTCAACGGTCCACGCCGCAACTTCCCGATGCGGTCACCCATTGCTAGGGTTCTCGGCTCATTTAACTTAGTTACATTTCATTGCTATTATTTTTCCTTTTTTTTTCTTGTATTTTCTTTTCTTGTATTTCATTATTTTATGTCTCCTCACCCATATCTAAGTGTAGTTCTAGGCATCCTAGCTATCCAGACAGACACTGTCACCGGAACAGTAGAACACACTACCGAACATAGGGGTGTTACAATTCTCCCCCCCTTAAAATAAATTTCGTCTCGAAATTTTACTTGGCATTAGTCTCTGAATAGTTTTGGGTGCTGTCTCCTCATATCCTTTTTGCGTTTCCAAGTAGCTTCCTAGCCTGAATGATGGTTCCACAACACTTTAACTAGGTGTATCTGTTTGTTCCTCAACTGCTTCACCTCATATGCCAGAATTTCTATGGGTTCTTCCTCATATGAGAGGTCTGGATTTACCTCAATCTCTTCAACTGATAGTACATGAGATGGGTCAGATCTGTACCTCCTTAACATGGACACATGGAAGACACTGTGTATCATTTCTATCTCTGGAGGTAATGCTAACCGATATGCCAAAGGACCCACTCTTTCCAGAACCTTATATGGTCCAATGAAACGAGGACTCAGTTTCCCCTTTCTGCCAAATCTCATAATCCTCTTCCAAGGAGAAAATTTGAGGAATACCTTATCACCCACTGCATATTCAATATCTCTTCTCTTTAGATCAACATAGGACTTCTGACGGTCTGATGCAGCCTTGAGTCGATCTCTGATCAATTTGATCTTTTCCTCTGTCTGCTGAATAATTTCTGACCCAATCATCTTTCTTTCACCTACTTCATCCCAACATAGGAGAGTTCTACACTTTCTGCCATATAAAGCTTCATATGAAGGCATCCCAATGCTTGATTGGTAGCTATTGTTATAAGCAAACTCAATCAAAGGCAAGTGTGTATCCCAACTACCTTCAAACTCAATCACACAAGCCCGTAGCATATCCTCCAATATCTGAATTACCCTCTCAGACTGGCCATTTTTCTGTGGGTGGAATGCGGTGCTGAAGTTCAATCTAGTTCCTATGGCTCCCTGAAGACTACCCCAGAATCTATAAGTGAACCTAGGATCTCTATCAAATATAATCGATACTAGCACTCCATACAGTTTTACAATCTCATTTATGTACAATCTGGCCAATCTCTCCAAACTATAGTCCATCCAGACTGGCAAGAAGTGAGTAGACTTGGTTAGTCTATCAACTATAACCTATACTGCATCATGACTATTCTGTGTCCTCGGAAGTCCCATCACAAAATCCATAGTTATTCGTTCCCATTTCAACTCTGGTATTGGTAATGGATGTAACAAACTAGCTGAAACTTGATGTTCTGCCTTTACTTGCTGACAAGTTAGGTATTTGGAAACAAATTCAGCTATATCCCTCTTCATACCCATCCAGCAGTAATGCTCTTTCAACCCTCTGTACATTTTAGTTCCACCAGGATGCATAGCAAAAGGAGACTCATGTGCTTCCTTCATAATGATTAGTCTCAAGTGAACATCATTAGGAACGCACATTCTGCCCTGATGTAGTAGTAAACCATCATCTCTCATAGAAAATTCAAGTTTCTTGCCCTGTTGGACTTGTTTCAGTAGCTTCTGATATTTTTCATCACTCTGAGCAGCCATTTTGATCTGATCAATCAACACTTGCTGTACATGCCATGCAACTACGGTCTGTCCCTCATCATCAATCTCCAAACTAGCATGCTGTGCTTTCAACTCATATACCATGGATAAAAGAGAAACTCGGAGACTTGCCATAGTTTTGCGACTTAAGGCGTCAGCCACCACATTTGCTTTCCCTGGCTGATAGTCTATTAAGTAATCATAGTCTTTAATCCATTCTAACCATCTCCTTTGCCTCAAATTCAATTCCTTCTGGGTGCCTAAGTACTTCAAGCTCTTGTGATCTGTGTAAATGTAGCATTTCTCTCCATACAAATAGTGTCTCCAGATCTTCAGAGCAAAAATAATAGCTGCTAGCTCCAAATCATGTGTTGGGTAGTTCCTCTCATGTGGTTTCAGCTGGCGTGATGCATAAGCAATGACATTCCGATCTTGCATCAGTACACAGCCTAACCCATTGTGAGAAGCATCACTATAAACTGTATATTCTTTACCTGGGGTAGGAAAAGTAAGGACTGGAGCTTTAGTCAAACACCTCTTTAACTCATCAAAACTCTGCTGGATTTATCTTTCCACTGAAATTTTACATCTTTTCGAAGTAACTTGGTCAGTGGAGAAGCTAAGATAGAAAACCCTTTCACAAATCGACGGTAATATCCAACTAAAACCAGAAAACTATGAATTTCTGTAATATTCCTGGGCAGCTTCCAATTAAGGATAGCTTCTACCTTGCTGAAATCTACCTTGATCCCTTCAGCAGACATAACATGTCCCAAAAAAAAGATTTCTTTCAGCCAAAATTCACATTTTGATAATTTGGAGTATAACTATTTCTCCCTTAAAGTTTGCAATACAATCCGCAGATGTCTGTCATGCTCCTCTGCATTCATCGAATATATCAAAATGTCATCAATAAACACCACTACAAATTGATCGAGATATGGTCTGAAGATAGTGTTCATCAGATCCATAAAAGTAGTTGGAGCATTTGTTAACCCGAATAGCATTACTAGAAACTCATGGTGGCCATACCGAGTTCTGAAAGCAGTTTTTGGAATACTCTATTCTTGCAACTTCAACTGATAATAACCAGATTGCAAATCAATTTTGGAGAATACAGCTGCACCCTTCAACTGATCAAACAGATCATCAATGCGAGGCAATGGATATATGTTCTTTATTGTCACCTTATTCAACTGCTGGTAGTCGATACATAAGCGAAGAGTGCCATCTTTCTTCTTAACAAACATGTAACACCCCTATTTGTATAGCCTGGTATATTTCACTGTTTCGGTGACCGGTGTCGGTCCGGACAATTAAGGGGATTAGAACCATACTAAAGACAACTTGAGAAACCATAAACACCAATAATTAGCAATGTTCAATTAGTTAAGTATAAATAAGAAAAACAGAACATAAGAAGTTAAACGAGTCGAGAGTCACAGCGATGGGTGACCTCCTCAGGAACAACTGCGAAGTCGTTTTAAACTCAAATTTCGAACCGTAAAATGTGACGCTGCGGTCCTTAGAACCCTTATGAACACAGTGGAAAAGAGAAAATCACAAAAAAGTACTGTTAAGCCAGTCAAATAATTAGGTCAGGGAGCCAGAAGAAATATGGAATTATTTACAAACCGGGATGAACCGGCGAGGGGCAATTTGGTCAATTGACCCTGAGAGCTGACTCCTAACCTAATGGTCAAATAAAATCGGAAAAAAGAAAATTTCAGAATTGAGAATTAAATTAAAGAACTAATAGAAAAAAAAAAAGAGGAAAATGAAAAAGTAAAAAGGTGATGACATCATGCATGACCTCATGCATGATGCCATAAATAAATAAATTAATTTAATTATTAATTTAGATTTTGTGGTCTTCCATAAACTAAAATAAATAAAGAAAAGAAAAGAAAAAAAGAATCTCTTCTTCTTTCTCCCAATTGCCGCCCCACCTTCTCCATAGTTCCTCCATGAGAATTCTTCATTAAAGCTTGCACTCAAGCTTTAATTTCTCTACTTAATCTTAATAACTCCCCTAAAAACCTTACTAGAGCTTGTAATCTCAACTTAAGAAGAAGATTGAAAGAAGAAAGGAGAACAAAAGATTGAGATTTGAGGATCTAAGCAAAGGTTAGCCTCTTAACTATCAATTAGTTAATTAAATGCATCATTAGTTGTTGAAATGAGCTTAGAAACTAATGAAATGAAATAAAAATATGGGGGGATGACCAAACTGAATTTTCAGCCAGCTTGAAGGGGAGCATGATTTTGTATGGTTTGATGGATTTAAATGATTTTATGGACCTCCATTAGTTGATTGATTATGGTTGAGAGCTTTGAATTTAGTTAATTGCAATAATTAAGTGAGTTAGGGTTTTGGGACTTAGGGTTTGTGAACAAAAAATGTAAGAAATGAGCAAATGATATCTTTGACCTATTGTGAAGTGAAATAATGGTCAATTATGACCAAATGAGTTGTGTGGGAATGGTAGGAAATTAAGTTAAATTCGGAGGTTGTATGGTCATGCTGCTAGCAGCATGACCAAGTCAACTTTGAAGGACCAAAACTGAAATTTTACAAGTCCAATTGATATGGAACCAATTGGGGATGAAAATAGACATAAAATGACACAATTTTCATTTAGGAACCATGTCCAAAAACTGACCAAAACCTAGTGAACAAATTGACCAAAGTTGAATAAGTGCAGTCTGCCACTAAACAAACTGACCAAATGAACAGTGTTTATTCATTTGGTCATAACTCAAGCTAGACAGGTCAAATTGATCAGATATTTTATCAGTGGCTAGATGAGATATAGACCTAAAACTTTCATGAAGAACACAAGTCCAAATTCTACCAGCAACCAAGCCATTTGGCCACCCCAAGTTGGTGACCCAAATCTGCCAGCACCAAAATTTGCCCAGAAAATCTAGATTGTTTTCAATCCGGCAGCCCTAGTTCAAATGGCCATAACTTAAGTTAAAAAACTCTAATTGGGGTGATCCAAAAATGAGAATAAACTTAAGACAATAAGGAACATTTTCTATGAAGGAAGTTTTGTCAAATTCCAACAGTAGATTGACCAATGGAACAGTGCAAGTAGGGACACCAAAACTGAAAATTTGACAATTTTGCCAAAAGGACTTAAGCTTTGAGAAAATGACCAAAACCAACAAATTTAATGATCAAAATGTGGTATGTGGGTAAAGTTGGAGTTCCCATACCTATTAAGCCTTAAAAAGTCAATAATTTGACTTGAATAGTATAGTGAATAGTAACCCGAAACACAAAACCTTCGAGAACGTCGAAATTAGCACATTAAAGCTAGGTAAAAATGAAGTGAAATTTATTTTTGAATTTATGCTAAGTTATGGTACTGAAACATTGTGAAATTGTGTGTTTCAGCTGAACAAGACTTGGAAGCTCTGAGAGACTGAGTCAAGGCCTAGAGGCAACTCACGTCAGGTCTGTGCACAGTAATTTTTATTTGAATATATGATTCTTGAAAATTTGATTTTTCTTAAGTTAATTACGAATTGTATTGCCATTTATGATTGTGAATTTGACTTTGAAAATTTATCAGATTTCCAATGAATTATTTGAATAAATTGTTTTGAATTGATTTTATGTTCACACTTAGTATGACAGTATCACATTATTCCTCCTCCATTTATGGGGTTGAGATCGTTTATTTTCCTCCCTCTCTGGCTTACCAGTTGAGGTTGAGATCGGATGAGTACTCATTAGCTAGCTAGCCACCTCCCTCATTGATTTCGATTAATGGGGTTGTAGATTGCTTTGTCGTGGTGTACAACACGGCATTGATCGGAAATTTTATGTCATGGCTTAAGTGTATATGATTTTGGCAACACTGTGCTTAATAAATTGCTTGACTAAATGGTGTTATTATGAGCTTTGATATTTGTGAAATGTGATTAAGAAGTATTCAATTGTGTTTCATCATTGAACGATTTATGTATTGCATTTTAAATTTTTATTGTGCACCACTGAGTATTTTTATACTCAGCGATAGCTTATTTTGCTGTCGCAGATAAGAGCAAGGAGAAAGCAGCAGAGTGAGCTGCTATCGAATTGTGGACCACATCGATCATTTTGTACAGGTATTATTTTATACCCTTGTAGATAATTTTGATGTAAATATATAAATGTTGTGTGTATCAATGTGAGTTGAGCAGTTGTAAATAAATTGTAATAATATTATTTTGGATTTCCTTTTGTAAATTTAATATTTGTACATGTGAATTTCATGTTTTATGCCTTGTGAATGAAGTATTCAATATTTTGAGATGATGAATTTTGATTTGTATTGTGAAATTACTTTGAAGTGATTTGAATTGAGTTGATTGAGATTTATTGGAGGTTGGGAGTTATGAAAAATTTTTGGAAGTGTTTTTGGCAGGTATTTGAAGAACTATTTTCTCTAATTACAAACGGAACTCTGTCAAAATTTTTTTAAAATTTGCGGCAAAATTAAAATGGACAAAAATTTTTACTAGTATTTAAACTTTGAATAAATGGTTTTAATTCCTACCAAAATACTCACCACTTCCAAAATGTAAGAAAATTATTTTAAAATCCCTTGTATGGTACTTAATGAGTTATCGGTAGGTGAAGTTCGGTAGTTCATTAAGTATTCTACGGGATCATGTTATGCCTTATGGAGGGGTAAGGTGTGACATGTTTTAGTGGTATCAGAGCCTGGTTTTGCAATAAATTTTGACTATGCATGTGAATATTTCTTTGATAAGTACAACTGCTCAAGTGTCTTTAATTGATACATATGACATATTTACATCATGAATATGCACTAACGGAGGTCAACCTCCTTGTGTTTGATCTCAGGATGTAGAAAATTTGGGAAAATGGAATGGAAGGAGGAGATCATTCCGAAGAACAATCTGTTGAGGCTGAGGTTCAAGGGGAAGCCCCAGCACTCCAGAACGTGAGTGGGTCAGCCACTCCAGCTCCTGCTCTAGCACCGCAGTTCCCTGCTCAATTTGTACAACAGATGGCTGCGTTCTTCCAGTAAATGGCGGGTAATGTGCCACCCCAAGCTCAAATGCCAAGAATCAGAACACAACAACATCCTCGGCTAAAGGTATGAAAAATTGATGAAATTTGGGGCCACCGAGTTTAAAGGCACTGTGGATCCACTGGAGGCAGAACAGTGGCTGGAAAGAATGGAACGAGTTTTCAGAAAACTGCATTGTACGGAAGAGATGAAGTTCGAGTATTTTGTTTCCTTGTTACAAGGGGATGCATATGAATGGTGGAAGACCATCCCCCACAGCCTGGTTGAGCCACCTGTGCTGACATGGATAGACTTCCTGAGGGAATTCAGGCAGAAATGGGTTCCTGATGCGTATGTGGATATGAAGTTACAAGAATTCTTGAGTTCGAAACAAGGGGACAGAACCATAGCAGAATATGAGAGAGACTTCTCAAGGCTAAGCCACTATGCTGGAAGCTTAGTCTCCACCCCCAGAGACAGATGTAAGAGGTTTGAGTCCGGATTAAGGCCGAATTTGAGAATGCAATTCATGGGTTTTCGACATCAAAATTTTGCTGAATTGATCTCACAAGCCTTGGAACTGGAAAGGATAGAATCAGAAGGGGCAGTGAAGAAGGGTATACAAGAAAAAGAGAAGGCTAAAAAGACTACTGGGCAAGCACCTGAGAGTGGTTCTAGAAAGAGAAAACAGTTTGGGGGATCTAGCTCCCTTAGATCTGGCAGAGGCAGATTTTCTGGCCAAAGACCACCCCGGTCTGGTCAGCAGACCTAGCAGACACCCCGAGGAGCTCTATCAGTCTGGCAGTGTGAAACTTGTGGTAAAACTCATGGCGGGGTTTGTTTCAAGGCCACCGGTGCATGTTTTAACTGTGGAGGGAGCGGACATTTCGCTAAAGATTGCACTAGTCTGCGCCGGTCTGGACCTTCTGCTACATCTGAGGGATCAGCCCAAGTCTCTGCACCTAGAGGGTCACAGTTAGCTGCTAGAGGTAGAGGCAGAGGTAGGGGCCCTGGTAACACTCCTAGAAGTCAAAGCACTGTTAACCAGCCAGTACCCAGTGGCACACCAGTCAGAGTGTATACCATGCGTTAGAGGGAAGAAGCTGAAACATCAGACGTTGTAACTGGTAATTTCTCCATCCTTGACCAAGATGTGCATGTGTTATTTGATCCTGGCTCCACACATTCGTATGTTAGTGCTAGTGTGATGTGTTCTACTGCAATTCAGTGTGTACCAATGGACTATGATGTGCTAGTAACTAGTCCATTAGGCCAGGAGGTCAGGGTAAATAGGTTATATAGGGATTGTCCTTTGATGATCCAAGGACACACTTTTCTGTCTGATTTAATTGAAATGCCCTTCAGAGATTATGACATTATCTTGGGCATGGATTGGTTAGCGAGGCATCATGCCATGATTGATCAGAGATCAAGATCACTTTTGGTCTTCCTCAGTATGGTGATGTAGTAATACATGGGGAGAGGCAGTTATTGCCTTCAAACATCATTTCAGCTGCACTGGCCAGAAAAATGATTAGAAAAGGGTGTGAGGCATACTTGGCACATGTGATAGACACCCAAGTGGGGAGTCCAGCACTAAAGGACATTCCTACTGTATGTGACTTTCCGGATGTATTTCCTAATGAATTGCCAGGATTACCTCCAGAAAGAGAAGTGCAGTTTGAAATTGATGTTATACCTGGTGTGGACCCAATCTCCATAACACCATATAGAATGGCACTAGCAGAACTAAAAGAATTGAAAGTACAGTTGCAAGAACTGCTTGACAAGGGCTTCATTTGCCCTAGTGTGTCACCTTGGGGAGCGCCATTGTTGTTTGTTAAGAAGAAAGATGGCACTCTCCGGTTATGCATTGACTATCGGCAATTGAATAAGGTGACAATAAAGAACAGATACCCATTGCCCCGCATTGATGACTTATTTGATCAGTTGAGAGGTGCAGCTATGTTCTCCAAAATTGACTTGAGATCAGGTTATTATCAGTTGAGAGTACAAGAGCAGAGTATTCCTAAAACTGCCTTCAGAACCCGCTATGGCCATTATGAGTTCTTGGTTATGCCATTCGGGTTAACTAATGCTCCGGCTGCTTTTATGGATCTGATGAACACTATCTTCAGACCACACCTCAACCAGTTTGTTGTGGTATTTATTGATGATATATTGGTCTATTCGAGGAATGCAGAAGAGCATGATAGACATCTGCGGATTGTACTACAAACTTTGAGGGAGAAACAGCTATACGCTAAATTGTCAAAATGTGAATTTTGGCTGAAAGAGATATCCTTTTTGGGGCACATAGTATCAGCAGAGGGTATTAAGGTAGATCCAAGTAAGATTGAAGCTGTCCTTAATTGGAAGCCACCCAGAAATTTCACAGAGATTCGCATTTTTCTGGGGTTAGCTGGATACTACCGTCGATTTGTGAAGGGATTCTCCATGTTGGCATCTCCATTGACCAAGCTACTTAGAAAGGATGTGAAATTTCAGTGGACGGACAAATGCCAGCAAAGTTTTGATGAATTGAAGAGATGTTTGACCAAGGCTCCAGTCCTGACTTTACCTACACCGGGTAAAGAATATACAGTTTACAGCGATGCTTCTCACAATGGGTTAGGTTGTGTATTGATGCAAGATCGAAATGTCATTGCTTATGCATCACGCCAGCTAAAACCGCATGAGAGGAATTATCCGACACATGACTTGGAGCTTGCAGCTATTGTGTTTACTCTTAAGATCTGGAGACATTATTTGTATGGGGAGAAGTGTTATATCTACAGAGATCATAAGAGTTTGAAGTATTTGGGCACCCAGAAAGAGTTGAATTTGAGACATAGGAGATGGTTAGAGTTGATAAAAGACTATGATTATCTGATAGACTATCAGCCAGGGAAAGCTAATGTTGTGGCTGACGCCCTAAGTCGCAAGACTATGGCAAGTCTACAGGTTACTCCTTTGTCTTTGGTACATGAGTTGAGATCATTACATGCCATTTTAGAGATTAATGATGAGGGGCAGACAGTAGTTGCATGGCATGTACAGCCAGTGTTGATTGATCAGATCGATCGTAATGGTCGCCGTAATGATGAAAGGTATCGTAAGTCGTTGGAAGAAGTCCGCAGGCAAGAAACCGAGTTCTCAATCGTAAATGATGGTTCATCACTACACTGTGGTAGAATATGTGTTCCTAATGATGTTGATTTGAGGCAGATCATTTTGAAGGAAGCACACGAGTCTCCTTTTGCCATGCACCCTGGTGGTACAAAAATGTATAAAGGGCTAAAGGAGCATTACTGGTGGATGGGTATGAAGAGAGATGTGGTAAAGTTTGTATCCAAATGCCTAACTTGTCAGCAAGTAAAGGCAGAACATCAAGTACCAACTGGGTTGTTACATCCACTACCAGTGCCAGAATGGAAATGGGAAAGAATAACGATGGATTTTGTAATGGGACTTCTGAGGACATAGAAGAGTCATGATGCAGTATGGGTCATTGTTGACAGACTGACTAAGTCTGCTCATTTTCTGCCAGTCCGAATGGACTACAGTTTAGACAGATTGGCCAGGTTGTACTTTGATGAGATTGTGAGACTTCATGGAGTGCCAGTATCCATTGTATCAGACAGAGATCCTAGGTTCACTTCTAGATTCTGGGGTAGTCTTCAGAGAGCCCTAGGAACTAGATTGAACTTTAGTACTGCATTCCACCCATGCATGCATGGCCACCCGAGAGGGTAATTCAGATCTTGGAGGACATGCTGCGGGCTTGTGTGATTGAGTTTGAGGGTAGTTGGGATACACACTTGCCTTTGATTTAGTTTACTTACAACAACAGCTACCAATCAAGCATTTGGATGCCTCCATATGAAGCTTTGTATGGCAGAAAATGTAGAACCCCGTTGTGTTGGGATGACGTGGGCGAAAGAAAGATGATTGGACCCGAAATTGTTCAGCAAACTGAGGAGAAGATCAGGGTAATCAGAGATCGACTTAAAGCTACATTAGACCATCAGAAGTCCTATATTGATTTGAAAAGAAGGGATATTGAGTATGCTGTGGGTGAGAAAGTTTTCCTCAAGGTTTCTCCTTGGAAGAGGATTATGAGATTCAGTAGAAAGGGGAAACTAAGTCCTCGTTTTATCGGGCCATATGAGGTATTGGAAAGAGTGGGTCCTTTGGCTTATCGTTTGGCACTACCTCCAGAGTTGGAGAAGATACATAACGTCTTCCATGTGTCTATGTTGAGGAGGTATCGATCAGACCCATCTCATGTACTATCAGTAGAGGAAATTGAAGTGAATCCAGACCTCACATATGAGGAAGAACCCATAAAGATTCTGGCTTATGAGGTGAAGCAGCTATGGAACAAACAAATACCATTGGTACAAGTGTTGTGGAACCATCATTCGAGCCAAGAAGCTACTTGGGAACGAGAGGAGGACATGAGGAGACAACACCCACAGCTGTTCAGAGATTGATACCAGGTAAAATTTCGAGACGAAATTTATTTTAAACGGGGGAGAATTGTAACACCCCTATTTGTATAGCCTGGTATATTTCACTGTTCCGGTGACCGGTGTTGGTCCGGACAATTAAGGGGATTAGAACCATACTAAAGACAACTTGAGAAACTATAAACACCAATAATTAGCAATGTTCAATTAGTTAAGTATAAATAAGAAAAACAGAACATAAGAAGTTAAACGAGCCGAGAGTCACAGCGATGGGTGACCTCCTCGGGAACGACTGCGAAGTCATTTTAAACTCAAATTTCAAACCGTAAAATGTGACGCTGCAGTCCTTAGGACCCTTATGAACACAGTGGAAAAGAGAAAATCACAAAAAAGTACTGTTAAGCAAGTCAAATAATTAGGTCAGGGAGCCGAAAGAAATATGGAATTATTTGCAAACCGGGATGAATCGGCGAGGGTCAATTTGGTCAATTGACCCCGAGAGCTGACTCCTGACCTAATTGTCAAATAAAATCGGAGAAAAGAAAATTTCAGATTCGAGAATTAAATTAAAAAACTAATAGAAAAATTTAAAAAAAAAAAAGAGGAAAATGAAAAAGTAAAAAGGTGATGACATCATGCATGACCTCATGCATGATGCCATAAATAAATTAATTAATTTAATTATTAATTTAGATTTTGTGGTCTACCATAAACTAAAATAAATAAAGAAAAGAAAAAAAAAAAACAAAAATCTCTTCTTCTTTCTCCCAATTGCCGCCCCACCTTCTCCATAGTTCCTCCATGAGAATTCTCCATTAAAGCTTGCACTCAAGCTTTAATTTCTCCACTTAATCTTAATAACTCCCCTAAAAACCTTACTAGAGCTTATAATCTCAACTTAAGAAGAAGATTGAAAGAAGAAAGGGGAACAAAAGATTGAGATTTGAGGATCTAAGCAAAGGTTAGTCTCTTAACTATCAATTAGTTAATTAAATGCATCATTAGTTGTTGAAATGAGCTTAGAAACTAATGAAATGAAATAAAAATATGGGGGGAGGACCAAACTGAATTTTCGGCCAGCTTGAAGGGGAGCATGATTTTGTATGGTTTGATAGATTTAAATGAGTTTATGGACCTCCATTAGTTGATTGATTATGGTTGAGAGCTTTGAATTTAGTTAATTGCAATAATTAAGTGAGTTAGGGTTTTGGGACTTAGGGTTTGTGAACCAAAAATGTAAGAAATGAGCAAATGATATCTTTGACCTATTGTGAAGTGAAATAATGGTCAATTATGACCAAATGAGTTGTGTGGGAATGGTAGGAAATTAAGTTAAATTCGGAGGTTGTATGGTCATGTCACTGGCAAAGATGACCAAGTCAACTTTGAAGGACCAAAACTGAAATTTTACAAGTCCAATTGATATGACACCAATTGGGGATGAAAATAGACATAAAATGACACAATTTTCATTTAAGAACCATGTCCAAAAACTGACCAAAACCTAGTGAACAAATTGACCAAAGTTGGATAAGTACAGTCTGCCACTGTACAAACTGATCAAATGAACAGTATTTATTCATTTGGTCATAACTCAAGCTAGACAGGTCAAATTGACCAGAATTTTACCAGTAGTTAGATGAGATATAGACCTAAAACTTTCATGAAGAACACAAGTCCAAATTCTGCCAGCAACCAAGCCATTTTGCCACCCCAAGTTGGTGACCCAAATCTGCCAGCACCAAAATTTGCCCAGAAAATCTGGGTTGTTTCCAATCCGGCAACCCTGGTTCAAATGGCCATAACTTGAGCTACAAAACTCAATTGGGGTGATCCAAAAATGAGAATAAACTTAAGACAATAAGGAACATTTTCTATGAAGGAAGTTTTGTCAAATTCCAAGAGTAGATTGACCAATGGAACAGTGCAAATAGGGACACCAAAACTGAAAATTTGACAATTTTGCCAAAAAGACTTAAGCTTTGAGAAAATGACCAAAACCAACAAATTTAATGACCAAAATGTGGTATGTGGGTGAAGTTGGAGTTCTCATACCTATTAAGCCTTAAAAAGTCAACAATTTGACTTGAACAGTGTAGTGAATAGTAACCCGAAACACAAAAACTTCGAGAACGTCGAAATTAGCACATTAAAGCTAGGTAAAAATGAAGTGAAATTTATTTTTGGATTTATCCTAAGTTATGGTACTGAAGCACTGTGAAATTGTGTGTTTCAGTTGAACAAGACTTGGAAGCTCTGAGAGACTGAGTCAAGGCCTAGAGGCGACTCACGTCAGGTCTGTGCACAGTAATTTTTATTTGAATATATGATTCTTGAAAATTTGATTATTGTATTGCCATTTATGATTGTGAATTTGACTTTGAAAATTTATCAGATTTCCAATGAATTATTTGAATAAATTGTTTTGAATTGATTTTATGTTCACACTTAGCATGACAGTATCACATTATTCCTCCTCCATTTATGGGGTTGAGATCGTTTATTTTCCTCCCTCTCTGGCTTGCCAGTTGAGGTTGAGATTAGATGAGTACTCATTAGCTAGCTAGCCACCTCCCTCATTGATTTCGATTAATGGGGTTGTAGATTGCTTTGTCGTGGTGTACAACACGGCATTGATCGGAAATTTTGTGTCATGGCTTAAGTGCATATGATTTTGGCAACACTGTGCTTAATGAATTGTTTGACTAAATGGTGTTATTATGAGCTTTGATATTTGTGAAATGTGATTAAGAAGTACTCAATTGTGTTTCATCAATGAACGATTTATGTATTGCATTTTAAATTTTTATTGTGCATCACTGAGTATTTTTATACTCAGCGATAGCTTATTTTGCTGTCGCAGATAAGAGCAAGGAGAAAGCAGCAGAGTGAGCTGCTATCGAATTGTGGACCACATCGATCATTTTGTACGGGTATTATTTTATACCCTTGTAGATAATTTTGATGTAAATATAGAAATATTGTATGTATCAATGTGAGTTGAGCAGTTATAAATAAATTGGAATAATATTATTTTGGAGTTCCTTCTGTAAATTTAATATTTGTACATGTAAATTTCATGTTTTATGCCTTGTGAATGAAGTATTAAATATTTTGAGATGATGAATTTTGATTTGTATTGTGGAATTACTTTGAAGTGATTTGAATTGAGTTGATTAAGATTTATTGGAGGTTGGAAGTTGTGCAAAATTTTTGGAAGTGTTTTTCGCAGGTATTTGAAGAACTGTTTTCTCTAATTACAAACGGAACTTTGTCAAAATTTTTATAAAATTTGCGGCAAAATTAAAATGGGCAAAAATTTTTACTAGTATTTAAACTTTGAATAAATGGTTTTAATTCCTACCAAAATGACACTTCCAAAATGTAAGAAAATTGTTTTAAAATCCCTTGTAGGGTACTTAATGAGTTATCAGTAGGTGAAGTTCGGTAGTTCATTAAGTATTCTACAGGATCATGTTATGCCTTACGGAGGGGTAAGGTGTGACAAAACAATACTGGCGCTCCCCAAGGTGACACACTAGGGCAAATGAAGCCCTTTTCAAGTAGTTCTTGCAACTGTACCTTTAACTCCTTCAGCTCTGTTGGTGCCATTCTATATGGTGTAATGGAGATTGGATCCACACCAGGCGTAACATTAATTTCAAACTGCACCTCTCTTTCTAGAAGTAATCCTGGCAATTCATCAGGAAACACATCTGAAAAGTCATATACTGTAGGGATGTCCCTTAATGCTGGACTCTCCACTTGGGTGTTTACTACATGTGCCAAGTATGCTTCACACCCCTTTCTGATCATTTTTCTGGCTAGTGTAG
This sequence comes from Hevea brasiliensis, assembly GCF_030052815.1. Classification (NCBI taxonomy): domain Eukaryota; kingdom Viridiplantae; phylum Streptophyta; class Magnoliopsida; order Malpighiales; family Euphorbiaceae; genus Hevea; species Hevea brasiliensis. The sequence goes on along the minus strand of NC_079494.1, from coordinate 37,757,723 downwards.
CCGAAATGATGTTTGATGGCAATAGCTGCCTCTCTCCATGTATTACCACATCACTGTGCTAAGGGAGACCAAAAGTGACTGTCTTCAGTCTACAGTCAATCATGGCATGATGCCTGGCTAACCAATCCATGCCCATGATGATATCATAATCTCTAAAGGGCATTTCAATGAAATCATATAGAAAAGTATGTCCTTGGATCACCAAAGGACAATCCCTATACATTCTCTCTAACCACTATTCTGCCTCTAGAGGATGTACTGTCCTCTTGAACTCAATAGCCCCATATTTTATCAATTTGTCATACTGCCTAGTAGAAGACTGTGGTTATACCACTGGTGTCTGCAGTGGGGCTTTAGTAGGCATGTTACCAGCCATCTGTTGGAACATTGCAGCTATCTGCTGAGCGAACTGAGCAGAAAATTACGGTACCGAGGGGGTTGGTGTTGCTGATCCGCTCACATTGTGAATGGCTGGGGCTTCCCCTTGTACCTCAGCCTCTATCGATTGATCGACTGAATGATCACCCTCTTCCATAGTCAATTCGAGGATCTTAGACCTCCTAAACAAATAACACAAGGAGATTTCCTCCCGTTAGTGCATATTTATAATGTAATGTACTGTATGTATCAAATAATGACATTGAGCAGTTGTACTATGAAGAAAGAATATTCAAATTACAGGTGAAAATAGAATTTAAAAACTAGCTCTGATACTACTTAAACTTGTCACACCCTACCCCTCCTCCGTAAGGCATAACATGATCCCATAGTATACCTAATGAATTACCAACTTCGTCCACTGATAACCCATTAAATACACTACAAGGGATTTTAAAACTTTTCTTACTTCTTTTTAGAGTGGTGAGCACTATTTACAAGTGGTAAAAATTTTTTTGAATTGAAGTGAAATCAGATAACACATTTGAAGTATTAATCATTTCTATAAAAATTTTGACAGAGTGCCATCTGTATTTTGAATAAAGTAGTTCTTCAAAAACCTGTAAAAAAGCACTTCCAATATTTTTCTCAATCCCAAACTCCAATATTCAATCAACACAATAAGTTTCTCAACATCTGCCAACTCAAATCCACAATAATTTTCCAGTGTTTTCAAAAGCTGAAATAAAAGAAATATATCACAAATTTTACAAGCCAAAATAATTCATAATTTATTTTACAACTTTAATGTACAAGTTTAATTTATAACTGCTCAAAATCAAGAACAATATATACATATAGTGAACATACATTACAATACAAAATGCAAAATATGGTATACTCAATATACCCGATGATCTCTCAGTGTAGTACTAGCAGGCAGAATTTTGGTAAGCTTCCTTCAAGAAAGTTGGCACATTTTGTGCCTAGTTTCACCTCCAATTGGTCTCATACCAATTGGAGCCACACACTTAAGGTTCTAAGCTAAAACATACACTGCTCTATTACAATTTGTTCATCCTTTACCAATTAAACATCTTATGCTTACCAAGTTCACTTTTCCATGCTAATTCTGGTTTGTACCATAACATTAACACATTTAGCAACACATTTTTGGTCATTTTGGTAGCTTGTAACCACTCTCAACATACACCTTATAACTCAGAATTTTTCCAAGTCCAATTACAATAATTAGCTACATGACATACCTCATTTATATACCCAATCCTAATTGATCAAAATCAGAAATACACTTTCATTAACTCATTAATCAATATTGATACACATGAAATAATGCTCTCCTAAGTACATCAAAGCTGTCCAAATTTGTATATTTGCACCAAACATCCATATTCATTTTATAACCCTACTTCAAAGTCCATTTCAAGCACACACGTGACAATTAAACTCTAGTACATGTAAGCCCTCCAATCAACGTCACTAATCACCATATGCATGAAAGAACAAATCATATTCCCATGGAGTTTAAGGCTGCCAAAATTGAACACATTAACTACTCATCAAACTTCAAAAATCCTTCCACAAATCAACTACCCACAACACCCATTCAAAGTTTAATGAAATAAGAATTAAAAATGCATATTTACCACTTTTGAAATTCTTCAAAACCACACCAAAACTTAACTTTCTTTCTGCCTATCTACTGCCTAAGTTGTGTAGAACAACTTTAGTGAAGAAATCAAGTAGAAAAGGGGCTCACTTCATGCTTGCATGGAGGTTAGGAAGCTTTTGCCATGGTGTTTCCATGGTGGATTCAATTCGGCCGGTGAGAGTGAGGTTGAAGAAGAAGATGTTTTTTCCCATTTCCACTTTGATATATCTCATTTTTATTTTAAAGGATAGTGGAGCACTAACCAATAATTTAGTGTTTAATGATTTAAAGTTTCCTTAATTTGCACATTTAGCTCAATTCTTTCACTATTTACATAATGTATCACCATTTAATTTTTTTTCATGACATTTCTAAGTGTGATATCATTTATTTTTAATGGACATTCAGGTCAAAAGGCAACCCTAGGTGTCAAATGACCAAAATGCCCCACTTCGGGTTATATTCCCGACTTTTCGGTAACACCGATTTTTATCTGTTTCTCGATTTTTCATTTTCCTTTGTACTAATTATTTAATTTTTCTTTGATATTTCTAATGACATTTATAATTCAATAGATGTTTATTTAAGTCCTAAAAATATTTTTCAGGATTCCCCGCGATCCAGGGCTAGTCAACGGTCCACGCCGCAGATTCCCGGTGCGGTCACCCATTACTAGGGTTCTCGACTCGTTTAACTTGGTTACATTTCATTGCTATTATTTTTCCTTTATTTTTCCTTTATTTTTCTTGTATTTTCTTTTCTTGTATTTTATTATGTTATGTCTCCTCACCCATATCTAAGTGTAGTTCTAGGCATCCTAGCTGTTCGGACAGACACTGTCACCGAAACAATAGAACGCACTACCGAACATAGGGGTGTTACAACTACAGTCTAGACAGATTGGCTAAACTGTACATCGATGAGATTGTGAGACTTCATGGGTGCCAGTATCGATTGTGTCAGATAGAGATCCAAGGTTCACTTCTAGATTCTGGGGTAGTTTGTAAAGAGCCCTAGGAACTAGATTGAACTTCAGTACGACATTCCATCCACAGAGAGATGGCCAGTCTGAGAGAGTGATTCTGATATTGAAGGATATGCTACGAGCTTGTGTGATTAAATTTGAAGGTAGTTGGGATACACACTTGCCTTTGATTGAGTTTGCTTATAATAATAGCTACCAATTAAGCATTGGAATGCCTCCATATGAAGCTCTGTATGGTAGAAAGTGCAGAACTCCTCTATGTTGGGACGAAGTGGGTGAAAGAAAATTGATTGGCCCAAAAAATATTTAGCAGACAAAGGAGAAGATTAAACTTATTAGAGACAGGCTCAAAGCTGCATCAGACCGTCAGAAGTCCTACATCGATTTGAAAAGGAGAGATATTGAATGTGCAATGGGTGACAAGGTATTCCTCATGGTTTTCCCTTGGAAGAAAATTATGAGATTTAGCAGAAAGGGGAAACTAAATCCTCGCTTTATTGGGCCGTATGAGGTTCTGGAAAGAGTTGGTCCTTTAGCATATAGATTGGCACTGCCTCTAGAGCTAGAGAAGACACATTATGTCTTCCATGTATCCATGTTAAGGAAGTATAGATTAGACCCATCTCAAGTTCTACCAGTAGAAGAGATTGAAGTAAATCCAGAGCTCACATATGAGAAAGAACCTATAGAGATTCTGGCATATGAGGTGAAGCAGCTGAGGAATAAGCAGATACCACTGGTTAAAGTGTTGTGGAACCATCATTCAAGCCAAGAAGCTACTTGGAAACGGGAGGAGGACATGAGGAGGTAGCACCCACAGCTGTTCAAAGACTAAGATCAGGTAAAATTTTCTGATGAAATTTATTTTAAGGGGGGGTAGGGGGGGAGAATTGTAACACCCCTATGCTCATTAGGTCAGTACATTCCATTATTTCAGTGACCAGTGTCTGCCCGGATAGTTGGGATGTGTAAAACCATATTTAAATCACTTAGACATGCCATGAACAAAAATTAATAGCAATTACATGAAGGTAAAGTAGAAATCAAGAAAACAAAGCATAATGGGTTAAATGAGCCAAGGCCACAGTGATGGGTGATCGAAACGGGAAGTGACTGTGAGACTAGTCGCTACCCTATTATTGAATGGGACCTTATGGCACCCCAGGCCTAAGAATTATTGCTAAATTAAGGATAATATAAAAATCATAGAAAAGAATCAAAAACCAGTTCAAAAAATTGAATATCCGGAAGCAATTTAATGCTATTGGAAAAACGGATCAAACCGGTAAGGGGCAATTTGGTCAATTCACTCTTAGAGGTGATTCATAGCCTAAATGTCCATTAAAATGTAGGAAATTAAATTTATGAAAAAGAATTAAAAAGTGAAGAGGTGTGTAGAGAAAGAAAAGAAAAACAAAAGAAAACTTCTAATTTTGAATTCTTTTATGATAACATCATGAGGTGTGCATGATGCAATAAATTTTAATATTTAAAATGGGATATTTAGGGGATAATTGTAACATAAAAGACAAATAAGAAAATAAGAAAATTATTTTTTTCCTTTTCTTCTTCAAGTCGCCGTCCCTTACCTCTCTCTCTCATCTTTTCCTTCCACCATTGTTAACCACTAAAAAGCTTGAATTCTCTTCATTCTCCTCCATAAATCCTTTAAGTCCTAATACAAAAATTTTTCCTTAGAACTTCTTTAACTTTTGGGAGCAAAAAGAGAAGAGAAAATTTGAAGAATTGGAACTTTGGCAAATCAAACAAAGAGGTTAGTGAAGTTCTTCCCAAGTTTCTCTCTATATTCATGCTTAAGCATCTAAATTAAGTTAGAATTTGTTAAAAATGAAACAAACACAATATGTTAAGGGACATAGTGAAAGTCGGCTAGCCTAGGGATAATTTGAATTTTATGGATTTTGATGCAATTAATGATGTAGGCAAGCTTGATTGAATGTGTAGATGAGGTTTATACACTTTGATTTCATGGATTCTGACAATTGCATAATTAGGGTTCTTGATCAATGGGAAATTGGGGGAAATTTTGGAAATTTGGGGAATTGATGTAATTTGACCTAATTGAGGTTTAAAATGATCAATTGGTGTGAAATGGAGTATATTTGAATGGTTAGAATTGGAATGGAATGGTGAATTATAATGGTCCAATCTGGACAGCCTGACCATGGTCAATTTAAATGGCCATAACTAGAATTATGTTGCTCCAATTGATGTGAGGTCAATTGGAGATAAAAATTAGGACCCAAAGCTAAAATTTTCAAGGAAATCTTGCCCTAAAACTGACCATAAGTGGGTGTAAAATTAGGTTAAATCCAGATTTCACACACTGCCCCTGTACAGAATTGACTATATGAATAGTACTTGTTCAAATAGTCCTAACTTGGTGTAGAAAAGTCCAAATGACCTGATTTTTGGACCATTAGAAAGCTATGACATATTAGAACAACTTTTGTGAAGAATATAAACCCAAATTCTGACCATAACCTAGTCAAATTGCCAACCAAAATTAGGTTCTCAAATTTGCCCGAACCAAAATTGTGCCCAAAATTCTGGATTTTATCAATTTGGCCAGTCACATTAGAAATAGCATAACTTGAGCTATAAAACTCCAAATGGAGTGATTCAAAAAGAGAATTAAAGCTAAGACATTAAGGAACAACTTTAATGAGGGGAAGTTGGCCAAATTTCCACTGGAGAAGGTTCAATGGAACAGTAGAACTAAGAGATCCAAAACTGAAATTTTAGAATTTCACTTAGGAAGTTTAAAAATTTAATTGGCAACCAATGCCAACACAATTGTAATCCAAAATGTGGTATGTGGGTATAATTAGAATTAGCATACTTAGTAAGTATGAAAAAGTCAATATTTTGACATGAATAGTAAAATGAATAGTAACCCCAATATGCCAAACACAAAGAACTCCATTTTAAGCAAATTTAAAAGTATAATCAAGTGTGTATGAATTTAATTATTGGATTACTTATGAAGGTATGGTATTGAAACATTGTAAATTGTGTATTTTAGTAGAAAAAGAGATTGGGAAGGAGGGAAAGAAAAATGCGAGTCAAGGCAAAGAGGCGACTCACTAGAGGTTTGTACACAACTAAATTGATTTAATTGATTTTAATTTTGTAAATTGTTTTGAATAAATGGTAATGGTTTGCAATTATGATTTCCCCATTGCAATTATGAATTGTGTGTTGCCAATATCTTATGGATTTGAAAATGAATCGAATATGATTATTGAATTTGAAATGTAATTATGTGATTAGAAAATCTTGTAAATTGTTTTTTTTAAACCACAATTAGCATGACAGTCCCGTTCGGAACTCCTCAATGGTAATGGCTATTCGGGGTTTGATAATTGACATTGATTATGTCTCCTATTAATAACGATTAGTAGGATGACAATGTATGAGTACTCATTAGCTAGCTAGCCCTTCCCTCATTAATAACGGCTAGTGAGATGATTTGTTTTGTCATAGTGTACAACATGGCATTAATGGTGAAATTTTGTATCATGGTTTAGACTGTGTGTTCTTGGCAACACTTTTATTTTATGAATTGTGAATCTTAAATGAAATGTGAATTTACATAAATGATTATTATTAATTTGAAATAAACGATTCTTAGTGATTCTGGAATCTGAATCTACTTCGTAAATTATAAAAATTTTGTTTCGTTGTGAATTGTTGATTTATATTATAATTGATTTTAATTTAAAATTAGTTGTGTACCACTGAGTATTATTACTCGGTGATAGCGTGTTTTGCTGTCGCAGATAAGGAAAAGGACAAGGCAGCAGAGTAAGCTACTTGGAGCTGAAACTGAAGTATTAGTTGCACCTTTTTTTCCAGGTATATTAATTATACCCTATGTAAATTTTTCCTTTTAATGTAAATTAATTTTATGTATCCATATATACACATTGAGCAGTTGTCTAAAAGTTGTACTGTTATTTTAATTAATGTAAGCTTTGTAATATAAACTTGTTTACATTTTTTTTTATGTATAAATGCAGTATGTAAATTTCTTTTAGAATTCTTTGAAATTGTGAAATTGAGTTGAATTGAGATTGACTTGGTTTGAGAATAATGGAGGTTGGGATTTAAATATGTATTGGAAGTGTTTTTCACAGGTTTTTTAAGAACTGTTTTTCTCAAATACAGCCGGCACTCTACGAAATTTTTACAAACATTATGGAGATTTTAAATTATTCAATAATTCAATTTTGATATAAATTCCAATTAAAGGATTTTAATAATTAAGAAATATGACCCACCATTTTAAATTGAAAAAAAAGAAAGAGAAAGGATTTAAAATCCCTTGTAGTATGTTCAATGAGTTATTGGTAGGCGAAGTTCAGTAATTCATTCGATATACTACGGGATCATGTTATGCCTTACGGAAGGCCAAAGTGTGACATGTTTTAGTGGTATCCGAGCAACTTTTTGAATGGATTTTGACTTTTGAATTTGAATTATTTTTCTTCATTAGTACAACTGCTCAATGTCATTAACTGATACATATGATTGATTTACATCATGAATAAGAACTAATGGAGGGAAATCTCCCTATGTTGTTTGTTCAGGAGATAAATTATCTTGTAAGTGAACATGGAAGAAGGTGATCGCTCAGTTGAGCAGTCAGTGGCAGCTAAGGCACAGGGTGAGGCCCCGACTCCCCAAGATGCTAGAGGGTCAGCTGCACCAATTCCACTAGTGCAACAATTCCCTACCCAATTTGCTTAACAAATGACAGTTTTATTTCAGTAAATGGCTGGAAATATGCAAGCTCAAGCCCTAGTGCAAGAGCCAACAATGCAACTACCACCCCCAGCTCGATAGTATGATAAATTAATTAAATTTGGGGCCACTGAATTCAAGGGCATTATAGACCCTTTAGAAGCTAAACAATGGTTAGAAAGGATGGAGCAAGTATTTAAGAAGCTACATTGTACGGATGACCTGAAATTCGAATACTCAGTCTCATTATTGCAAGGGGATGCATATGAATGGTGGAAAATGATCTCCAATAGTTTGGTGGAGCCTCCTATCCTAACCTGGGAAGACTTCCTCAGAGAATTCCGATAGCAGTATGTCCCAGACACATATGTTGATATGAAGCTTCAAGAGTTTTTGAGTTTGAAGCAAGGGAATAGATCAATGGCTGAATATGAGAGAGATTTTTCCCGCTTAAGTCACTATGTGGGAAACTTGCTTACTACGAGTAGAGACTGATGCAAAGTGACTTGAGGCTGGTCTAAAGCCCAGTTTGAGGATGTAAGTAGTGGGATTTAGACATGAAAATTTCTCCAAGCTAATATCTCAAGCATTTGAACTAGAAAGAATTAAAATGGAAGGAACACCTAAAAAGAGTTCGGAAGAGAGAGAGAAAACTGGAAAGATTACTGAGCAAGCTCCTGATAGTGGGTCAAGAAAGAGAAAGCACTTTGGAGGATCTAGTTCACGTAAGTCCGATAAAGGTAGATCTTCAGGACAAAGACCACCCCGACCTAGCCAGTAAACATCCAGAGGAACAGCTCCAGTCCGTACTTGTGAAACTTGTGGAAAAATACATGGAGGGGTTTGTTATAAAGCCATCGAAGCCTATTATAACTGTGGTGGGATTGGACATTTTGCTAAGGACTGTTCTAGTGCCCGCAGATCTGGGCCACTTACTACAGCTGAAGGTTCAGTTCAGAGTTCTGCCTCCAGAGGTTCACAGACTATTAGCAAAGGCCAAGGTAGAGGCAGCGATAATACTTCTGGCAGTCAGGCCACAGTAAATAAGCTAGAGCAGATTGGTGCACCGACGAGGGTATACACCATGAGGCATCAAGAAGAGGCTAAAATTTCTCATATAGTTGTCGGTACATTTTCTATTCTTGATCAAGATATGTTTGTGTTGTTTGATTCGAGTTCCACCCATTCTTATGTTAGTGCTAGCATCATTGGTTATCTTGCGGTCCCTTATGTGAAAATGGATTTTGAGGTGCGAGTAACTAGTCTGCTAGGACAAGAGGTCAGGGTCAACATAATATATAAGGATTGTCCTTTGGTGATCTAAGGACACATCGTTTTATCCGACTTGATTGAAATGCCCTTCAAAGATTATGACATTATCTTGGGCATGGATTGGTTAGCCAGGCATCATGCAATCATTGACTATGAATTGAAGATAGTCACTTTTGGTCTCCCTTAGTGTGGTGATGTGGTAATACATGGGGAGAGGCAATTACTGCCATTTAATCTCATTTTAGCTGTACTAGTTAGAAAAATGATCAGAAAGGGGTGTGAAGCTTGTCTAGCTCATGTGATAAACACCCAAGTAGGGAGTCCAGCATTGAGAGACATTCCTACAGTATGTGACTTTACGGATGTGTTTCCTGAATAGTTGCCAGGATTACCTCCGAAAAGAGAGGTGCAGTTTGAAATAGAGGTTATGCTTGGTGTGGACCCAATCTCTATTACGCCTTATAGAATGGCACATGTCGAGTTGAAGGAGTTAAAGGTGCAGTTGCAAGAATTGCTTGATAAGGGCTTCATTCGCCCTAGTGCCTCACCTTGGGGAGTGCCAGTGTTGTTTGTTAAGAAGAAAGATAGCACTCTCCGTGTATGTATTGACTACAGACAGTTGAATAAGGTGACAATAAAGAATAGATACATGTTGCCCCGCATAGATGATTTGTTTTATCAGTTGAAGGGTGTAGCTATGTTTTCCAAAATTGACTTGAGATCGGGATATTATCAGTTGAGGGTGCAAGAGCAGAGCATTCTAAAAACTACTTTTAGAACTCGATATGGCCATTATGAATTTCTGGTTATGATGCCATTTGGGTTAACCAATGCTCCAGCTGCATTTATGGACCTGATGAACACTATCTTCAGGCCCTACCTTAATCAATTTGTGGTTGTGTTTATTGATGACATCTTAGTGTATTCGAAGGATGCAGAGGAACATAATAGGCATCTGAGAATTGTGTTACAGACTCTAAGGGAGAAACAATTATATGCCAAGTTATCGAAGTGTGAATTTTGGCTAAAGGAAATCTCTTTCTTGGGGCATATTGTGTCAGTTCAAGCATTAAGTGTTAGTAGTATGCTCTAGAGCATATCATTTAATATGTCTCTTGTACATATTTTTATTAATAAAAAGGCATTTTCACTTTTCCGTTTACATAATATATTTATGTGTAATAGAAAAGGTCCATTGATATTTTGTTAGAAATTTTATTCTTAAGTTATTAAGAATATGTGTGACAATATTTCTAGCACAAAGTATTATAAATAGGTTCACAATCGAGGATACTTCACAATAAGGACATGACTTATCCAGAAAGATTGTATTCATGTTTGTTCCCAAGTTATTTATATAAGATATAAATAAGATAGAATGGTGAGTCTCATGCCTTACAACAAACATAATAGGCACTTATACATGATAAGTAGGCCGAACCAGTGACACTTATGACAAGCACATGGAGTTTACTCTTGTCAATTCATTGTCATAAATCATATCAGTGCATATAATCTTTAGACCTGAGATAGCACAGTTATCTTGTATATAGGTGGTTTGAGTTTGATACTGCTTTCATACTTGTACTGTGTATGGGTATATGGGCATGTGTTGGCTCCTACTAGTTATATGTGGAGGTAGGTGTTGATCAAGATGGAATCTGTTCCTCTAAGTAAATAGGGATAAAATCCTATGTTCATTTAATTATTCTTAATGTTTCAAGTTCTTGGCCGAGGCAGATAGAAGTTTCTGATGAGAAAATCTTTTTAATCAAGAACTGGAATTAAAAGAGAACATAATATTCATAGCAAATGGGGTTTGGCATAAACCATGACTCCAGCTTGACTTGGGATTTTGTAACAGAGAGATTCTAGTACATGGTAACATATGATTATAGGTTCATTTAAGGTAAACCTTATTACTAATTGGGTGGCCATGGCATGCTATGCTAGGTGTTAACCATGGTCTATGAGGTGCATAAAATGATTTAGAGAAATCATTTATGGTAAGAAAGAGTTCTGATAATATTAAGAGTTGATATAATGTCTCATTGCCAATTAGTGATGAGCCTAGTAAGTCACACACATACACAAGTTATCACCTAATTAAATATGATTTAATTAATTAATTAAATATGATTTAATTGATTAATTAAATAGGTTTGGTTTGCAATTAGATTGCAAAGTCCCTAGCATGACTTGAAACCAAATCTAGATTATTGGATGTATAGTATAAGTTAAATTTATATTTGAAGTGTTTAAATATGAATTTAATTAATGAGAAATTAATTAATAAAGATTAATTAATTGATTTATATTTGATATAAATTGATTAGAAGAAGCGAAATAATTATTTTGGGTTGAGAACTCAAAATTAAGACATAGGGGCATTTTGGTCATTTCATAGGGTGACATGTGGCACCATGAGATGGTGACACATGGCATTACACATAAGCTTGCCAAATGTCTTTTAATCATGTAAGATGATTAAAATCAAGATTAAATATAAGTTTGACACTTGGCACAATGTGATTGGGTCAATTAAACCTAGAACCAATCAAAGGGTGACATGTGGCAAGGGTTTAGTGTGTTGACCTAGCTATTTAAGTATTGTTATGAAAAAAAATAATACAACCAGCAGCTGCTCCTCTTTGTGCCACCACCAGAAGGCTCTTCTCCCTCTCTTCTTCTTGAATTAATTCCAAGAGATTAGCAAAAAATCTCTCATCAATTCCAAGAGATTAGCAAACAATCTCTTGAATTAAAAATACTAGAAATTGTTTCTAATGTCCTGTTTACATCTTTAATCTATTAAAAGGCAAAACTTGATTTTCTAATTAATAGAAAAAGCTTTAGAAGCTGTTCAAGAGCTTCCATAGGTGTTCTTGGTGTGGACAAGCTAGAGGGACAACATCTAGTGTCCTGAAGATGCATCTGAAAGGCACAAATACACTGCAGCGCATCAAGAGGTTAGTGTGTTTGTTTTTTTATCTAATCTAGGGTTCTAAAATTAATCTGATTAATTTTAAAATCTTAAATGGCAAATACAAATCGAAAACATATTAAAAGTGTTTTAATATGTTGTTTATCATTGAAATCAAATAGATAAAAATAAATCTTGCATGATGCATGTGACCTTAGGTGAAAATTTTTGAATTCAATGGTATAAACTTGTGTTTTTCACGCTTTCGCTTCTTCAATTGGTATCAAAGCCACTTTTTTTGCCATTTAGATTGTTGATTATATGATTTAATTGTGTGTTTTGATCATGAGATGATTTATCCATTGTTGGTTGTAATGGATGTGTGGCGGCATGCTTGAAGAACACCATCTTTGGTGCTCCAATTTTGGCTTCCATGGGTGGCTCAATGTTTGGCTTTTTAATTTGCAATTGTTGTATGATCTAAAAGATCATCCTATGTCTAATTAAATTATTTAATTAGAATTTTAATCACACAATTAAATTTTGATTCAAATCAGAATTTTAAAAATTGTTTGAAAGTGATTCAAATCTGAATTTTTAAAGTTGTTTGAATCATATTTAAATTTGATTTTTTAAAGTTGTTTGAATAATATTCAGATCTGAATTTTTTAAAATTGTTTGAATGTGATTCAAATTTGATTTTTTAAAAATTGTTTAAATTTGATTCAAATCTGAATTTTTAAGGTTGTTTGAATGTGATTCAAATCTGAATTTTTAAATTTGTTTGAATGAGATTCAAAACTGAATTTTTAAATTTATTTGAATCATATTCAAATCTGGATTTTTAAGTTGAATATGAGATATTCAATTTAATTTAAGTATGTATGTTTTATTTAATTGTTAAATAGTGATATGTATGATGGATGATCATGGACTGTAAAAGACCAATGTGATTGGATTATTTCTTTTATGTTTCTTTGGGATTGTAAATTAATTAATTTATTTTAATTTATTTTGGGAATGTATTATTAAGGTTGTAATAATTTTTGGGTTGTAATTTCATTTATTTAGTTCTTGTAAATTTGCCTTGGTATGCCAAGGATTGCTATGTAAAATTGGATTGCAAGAAGCTCAAGGAGGTCAAAAGCATTGGTGGGACCAGTGGGAGGAATTCAAGATCAAATGTTGATTATGTACTCCTTCAGCAACTCTTGTAAAATGAATGAATGAAATGCACCTAGGAATGCCCTAATTCAATTCTTGGTGGCTCAAAATTGAATCCCTTAGAAAGTCCATGATCATACCATATTTATTTATTGTCCATGAATGCATGAGATGTATGTGAATGTATGCAGTATATGATATATGCATGCTAAATGGATAATGTGCAAAGTGAGACCTTAATAGTAATTAGGATAGCTACAAAATCTTCCAAACAAATGATTAAGTTGGAAATGTTATAATTAAAGTAATTATAACATGGGCCCTCCATTGAGGCAATTATTTTAAGAGATTTTAAATACTTGCATAAGATGCAACTAATTTAAGAGATTTTCTTAAGACTAATTGCTAAGCATGAGATGTTGTAAATATGTAAATGGTTTTGGTGCCCAATATTGAATGTACCTGAGAACATTAAAATTACTTGCATAATTACTATCTCAATGGGATCAACTTAACTAATGCAAGATAAGTCAATAATGGATGTACCTAAGATTTTGAACATTAGGGGCTAGGTAAAGGATTGAACCTCACATGAGATGTGATAGGCAAGGAGTTGCTCACTTATAGTTTATTGTAATTCCAATAATGAATGTACCTGAGGATGATCAATAGAATTATAAGAATTCAATCACCCACTAGAAATCCATCCAACTAGGATTTCCATTTTCTATATTGGAAGTGTAGGATTCGCTAAGTTAGTGGGAGGACCAATTTGATTAAAAGACCATAATCATTTTGGTTAATTACATGATACATTTACTAATTAATTTGGTTATTTTCTGCATTTAATTTTCTGATAATAATGAGCACAGAACAACCACCACCATCCAATATCCTTGCAAGCATAATTGATCGCAATAGGTTGACAGGACCTAATCTCTCTGATTGGCTAAGAAATTTGAAACTTGTCCTAAACCTTGAACATATAGGATATGTTTTAGATTCAAATGTTCCTGGTCCCTTACCTTTAGAGGCCACTTAAGAGGAACATGAAACTTTGGACAAGTGGAAGGAGCATGATATGAGAGCTAAGTGTTACATGCTTGCTTTCATGAGTAATGAGTTACAAAAGCAGCATGAGAATATGTAGAGTGCGAGTGAGATCCTCCTTCACCTACAAGAGTTGTATGGTGAGCACAGTAGGAATGCTGGGCATGAGATATCTAGGCAGCTGTTCCGCATGAGGATGTTTGAGGGATAGAATGTTGGGGATCATGTCCACAAAATGATTCGACTGATTGAGCAGGTTGAACATCTTGACTTCCACATGGATTTCTAACTACAGACTGATTTGATCCTTCAGTCCCTTCCTGAGTCTTTTGGGAATTTTGTGACAAATTTCCATATGACTAAACAGGAATGCACCTTAGCTAGTTTACTCAACATGCTGGTTATTGCCCAAAAGAATATGCCAGGCAATAAAGGAAAAGAGGTAGCTTTGATTGCATCTTCTTCTATTGGAAAGTCCAACAAGAAGAAAGGCAATAAGAAAAAGAAATCTCAGATTCCTGGTCCTTCTAAGAAATAGCTAAACAGAAAAGGAAGACCAAAGCTGACAAAGGCAAAGGAAAGTGTTTCCATTGCTAACAGGAAAGTGTTTCCATTGATAGTAAGAAAGTGTTTCCACTGGCCAGAGTATAGCAATCTAAATGAATGCAATGCCATGGTGAAAACAAACTCAAGTTCAAAATATATTTGGCACTTAAGGTTATGTCATGTTGCAGAAGATAGGATTACAAAATCGAAGAAAATGGGGATTCTATCCTCATTGAGCTCTGAGCCTACTCCAACTTGTGAATCTTGCCTTCAAGGCAAAATAACTAGATCACCCTTTGTTGGACAAGGGCTAAGAGTTGAAAATATTTTGGAACTAATACATAGTGATGTATGTAGTCCATTTAAGGAAATGGCTAGAGGCGGTTTTCATTACTTTATTACCTTTACTGATGATAAATCAAGGTTTGGGTATTTGTATTTGATGAAATACAAACATAAATCCTTTGAAAAGTTCAAAGAATTTAAATCTGAAGTAGAAAATCAAACAGGAAAGAGTATTAAAGCTCTTCGATCAGATCGTGGAGGTGAATATTTGAGTACTGAATTTGATGAATACTTGAGAGAGCACAGCATTGTTTCCCAACTGACTCCTCCAGAAACACCACAGCTGAATGTTGTATCTGAAAGGAGAAATCGCACCCTATTGGATATGATACATAGTATGATGAGCTATACTGATATGCCAATCTCCTTTTGGGGATTTGCATTAGAATCAGCTTTATATATTCTGAATATGATTCCATCAAAATCAGTTTCTTCCACACCTTATGAGATATGGCATGGAAGAAAACCAAGTCTTAAGCATATTAAGATTTGGGGTTATCCAGCTTATATAAAAAAGCTGAACACTGATAAATTGGAAACCAGATCAAAAAAATGTCGATTTGTTGGATATCCAAAAGATAGTTTTGGATATTATTTTTATTTGCCTATATCACAAAAAGTTATGGTGAGTAGAGATGCTACATTTCTTGAACAATAGTTTGTTCAAGAAGGAGGCAAAGGAAGGCAAATAGAGTTGGAATTAGAGAATTCTGACCAATCAACAGACCAGATGGATATAGATCCATCTAGTCAACCTACACCCATTGATGAAACATCTACAACTGTTCCTCGTAGAACAACCAGGGTCTCACCCACTAGTGAGATATGGTTTCCTTCATGAAGAAGAACAAGAGTTGTCTACTCATGAAGAAGTAGATCATGGAGATGATCCACTTACCTATGAAGAAGCTATATCAGATATAGACTCTTCAAAATAGATTGATGCTATGAAATCCGAAATTGATTCCATGTATAAGAATCAAGTTTGGGATCTTCTTGACCCACCTGAAGGTATTTTACCTATAGGGAACAAATGGGTTTTCAAGAAGAAAATTGGTTCTGATGGAAAGTTAGAGACCTATAAGGCAAGGCTAGTAGCGAAAGGGTTTCACCAAAGGCAAGGAATCGACTATGAGGAGACTTTCTCACCTGTTGCCATGCTTAAATCAGTTAGGATTCTATTAGCAATAGCTGCATACTATGATTATGAGATTTGGCAGATGGATGTCAAAACAGCTTTTCTCAATGGATAAATTGAAGAAAACATTTTCATGGAATAACCTAGGGGTTTTGAATTCCAAGATGGTTCCAAGGTATACAAGCTAAAGCAATCCATTTATGGGTTGAAGCAAGCTTCGAGGAATTGGAACATCCGTTTTGATAAAGCCATTAAATCATTTGGTTTTATAAAAATTGAGGATGAGCCATGTGTATATAAGAAGGTCAGTGACAGTGCTATCACTTTCCTTTTCTTATATGTGGATGATATACTGTTGATGGGTAATGATACAGGTATGTTGACAACTGTAAAAGTATGGTTGTCAAGTACATTCCCCATGAAAGACTTAGGGGAGGCAACCTATATTCTTGGGATTCGCATCTATAGAGATAGAGCGAAAAGAATAATTGGTTTATCCCAAGGTCTATACTTGGAAAAGGTGTTAAAAAGGTTTAACATGCTTGATTCCAAGAGATGATTGTTACCAGTGAGACATGGTATCCATCTTTCTAAAGAGATGTCTCCAAAGACACATGAAGAAAGAGATAAAAATGGCCAAGATTCCATATGCTTTGGCTATTGAAAGTTTAATGTATGCAATGCTGTGTACTAGGCAGGATATTTCATATGCTGTTAGTTTAACTAGCAAGTATCAATCCAATTCAGGTTTGGAACACTAGATAGCTGTCAAGAATATCCTTAAGTACTTGAGAAGAACTAAGGATTTATTCTTGATATATAGAGGTGGAGACTTGCAATTGGATGGTTATACTGATTCTGATTTCCAATCAGATATCGATGATAGAAAGTCTACCTCTGGATATGTGTTCATTTGTAATGGAGGTGCAGTCAGTTGGAAGAGTTCCAAACAAAGCATGACTGCAGATTCCACTATCGAGGCTGAGTATATTGCTGCATCAGATGCTGCAAAGGAAGCTGTTTGGATAAAGAAGTTCATGACAGAACTTACAGTAGTTCCTTCCATTGAGTCAGCAGTTCCACTACACTGTGACAACAATGGAGTAGTCATACAGGCTAAGGAACCAAGGTCTCACCAAAAATCTACCACATTATCAGAGAAATAGTTGGGCAAGGCGATGTAGCCATGCAGAGAATAGCATCAGCTAAAAATCCAGCTGATCCATTCACTAAGCCTATGTTATAGATTCAGCTAGGCCGACATCTTGAGAAGATGGGTCTAAAATATTATAATGAATGGCTCTAGTGCTAGTGGGAGATTGTTAGTAGTATGTCCTAGAGCATATCATTTAATATGTATCTTGTACATATTTTTATTAATAAAAAGGCATTTTCACTTTTCCATTTACATAATATATTTATGTGTAATAGAAAAGGTCCATTGATATTTTGTTAGAAATTTTATTCTTAAGTTGTTAAGAATATGAGTGACAATATTTCTAGTACAAAGTATCATAAATAGGTTCACAATCGAGGATACTTCACAATAAGGACATGACTTATCCAAAAATATTGTATTCATGTTTGTTCCCAAGTTATTTATATGAGATATAAATAAGATGGAATGGTGAGTCTCATGCCATATAACAAACATGATAGGCACTTATACATGATAAGTAGGCCGAACTAGTGACACTTATGACAAGCACATGGAGTTTACACTTGTCAATGCATTGTCATAAATCATATCAATTCAAATAATCTTTAGACATGAGATAGCACAGTTATATTATATATAGGTGGTTTGAGTTTGATACTGCTTTCATACTTATACTGTGTATGGGTATATGGGCATGTGTTGGCTCCTACTAGTTATATGTGGAGGTAGGTGTTGATCAAGATGGAATCTGTTCCTCTAAGTAAATAGGGATAAAATCCTATGTTCATTTAATTATTCTTAATGTTTCAAGTTCTTGGCCGAGGCAGATAGATTTAAACAGAAAAGAGTTTCTGATGAGAAAATCTTTTTAATTAAGAACTGGAATTAAAAGAGAACATAATATTCATAGCAAATGGGGTTTGACATAAACCATGACTCCAGCTTGAGTTGGGATTTTGTAACAGAGAGATTCTAGTGCATGGTAACATATGATTATAGGTTCATTTAAGGTAAACCTTATTACTAATTGGGTGGCCATGGCATGCTATGTTAGGTGTTAACCATAGTCTATGAGGTGCATAAAATGATTTAGAGAAATCATTTATGGTAAGAAAGAGTTCTGATGATATTAAGAGTTGATATAATGTCTCATTGCCAATTAGTGATGAGCCTAGTATGTCACACACATACACAAGTTATCACCTAATTAAATATGATTTAATTAATTAATTAAATAGTTTAATTGATTAATTAAATAGGTTTGGTTTGTAATTAGATTGTAAAGTCCCTAGCATGACTTGAAACCAAATCTAGATTATTGGATGTATAGTATAAGTTAAATTTATATTTAAAGTGTTTAAATATGAATTTAATTAATGAGAAATTAATTAATAAATATTAATTAATTGATTTATATTTGATATAAATTGATTAGAAGAAGAGAAATAATTATTTTGGGTTGAGAACTCAAAATTAAGACACAGGGGCATTTTGGTCATTTCGCAGGGTGACATGTGGCACCATGAAATGTGACACATGGCATTACACATAAGCTTGTCAAATGTCTTTTAATCATGTAAGATGATTAAAATCAAGATTAAATATAGGTTTGACACTTGGCACAATGTGATTGGGTCAATTAAACCTAGAACCAATCAAAGGGTGACATGTGGCAAGAGTTTAATGTGTTGACCTAGCTATTTAAGTGTTGTTATGAAAAAAAATAATACAACCAGCAGCTGCTCCTCTTTGTGCTGCCACCCAAAGGCTCTTCTCCCTCTCCTCTTCTTTATCTCTCATCAATTCCAAGAGATTAGCAAATAATCTCTTGAATTAAAAATACTAGAAATTGTTTCTAGTGTCCTGTTTACATCTTTAATCTCTTAAAAGGAAAAACTTGATTTTTTAATTAATAGAAAAAACTTTAGAAACTGTTCAAGAGCTGCCATAGGTGTTCTTGGTGTGGACAAGCTAGAGGGACAACATCTGGTGTCCTGAAGACGCATCTGAAAGGCACAAATGCACTGCAGCGCATCAAGAGGTTAGTGTATTTGTTTTTTATCTAATCTAGGGTTCTAAAATTAATCTGATTAATTTTAAAATCTTAAATGGAAAATACAGATCCAAAACATATTAAAAGTTTTTTAATATGTTGTTTATCATTGAAATCAAATAAATAAAAATAAATCTTGCATGATGCATGTGACCCTAGGTGAAAATTTTTGAATTCAATGGTATAAACTTGTGTTTTTCACTCTTTCGCTCCTTCATTAAGGTGGATCCTAGTAAGATTGAAGCTATCCTTAATTAGAAGCCACCCAGGAATGTTACAGAAGTTCATAGTTTTCTAGGTTTAGCTGGTTACTATCGCCATTTTGTGAAGATATTTTCTATGTTAGCATCTCCACTAACCAAACTGCTTCAAAAAGATGTGAAATTTCAGTAGATTGATAAATGTCAGCAGAGTTTTGATGAATTGAAAAGATGTTTGACTGAAGTTTGAGTCCTTACTTTACCTACTCGGGGTAAAGAATACACTGTCTACAGAATATTTACTGCAGAAAATAACAAGATCAATTAGTATATGTATCAAGTAATTTACCAAAATAATTATGGTATTTTAATCAAATTGGTCCTCCCACTAACTTAGCGAATCCTACATTTCCATTGTAAGAAACGGAAATCCTAGTTGGATGAATTTCTAGTGACTGATTGAATTCTTTTAGTCTTATTGATCATCCTCAGGCACATCCATTATTGGAATCACAATAAACTATAAGTGAGCAACTCTTTGCTCATCACATCTCATGTGAGGCTCAATCATTTATTTGGCCTCTAATGCTCAAAACCTCAGGCACATCCATTATTGGTTTATCTTGCATTAGTTAAGTTGACCCCATTGAGCCAATAAGCATGTAAATTACTTCAATGATCTCAGACACATCCATTAATGGTCATTAATCATTCACATACTTATAACATCTCATGTTTAACAATTACTCTTAAGAAAATCTCTTAAACAAATGCATCATTCCCATATTTTCATAGTTAATAATGCAAGTGTTTAAAATTCCTTAAAGTAATTGCCTCAATGGAGAGCCATGATATAATTACCATAATTATACCATTACCAACTTAATTATTTGTTTAGAAGATTTTGTGGTCGGCTTAATTACTATTATGGTCTCACTTTGCACATTATCCGGTTTGGCATGCATATATCACATATTTACATACATTCATACACATCTCATGCACACATGGATAATCAAACAATATGGCATGATCATAGACTTTCTAAGGGATTCAATTCTGAGCCACCAAGAATTTAATTAAGGCATTCCTAGGTGTATTTCATTCATTTTATTGCAAGAGATGCTTAAGGAGTACATAACCAACATCTTGATCTTGATCTCCTCCCACTGGTCCCATCAATGCTCTTGACCTCCTTGTGCTTCTTTCAATCTATTTACATTGTAACCCTTAGCATACCAAGGTGAATTTACAAGAATTTGGACTTTAAAGTCCTTAAATAAATGAAATTTCATCCTAAAATATCACAACATTTATGATACATGCCACTAAAGTAAAATTATTATTTTACATCTCAAAGAAAATAAAAGAAATAAATCCAATCACATTGGTCTTTTATTGTCCGTGATCATCCATCATGCATTTTAAAGTTTAACAATTAAATAACTATAAACGTTTAAAATTAAATTGAATATCACATACTCAATTAGCATTCAATTTGAATATCATTCAAATTAATTCTAAATTTTAGGAACTTTTCCCAAATTTAATTTCATGAAAACAATTTTCAATGTGTGATTGGAAATCCTAATTAAACCATTTAATTAGGTCTAGGCTTAATTTTGAGTCCTTAATTATACAACAATTGCACAAAAGAGGCCCAAAATAGCCAAAACACGCCCTAAATACATAACACGACTCGTCTAACAATTACATGGCCCGTGGCGCCGATCACACGGCCCGGAGCATGAAATAACACGGGCCGTGTCATGTGACTCAATCGGGCAGAAAGAAACATAGGCCAATGCACCAAAAAGCACGGCCTGTGTAACACGACACGTCCGCACTATTGCCAGCAAGCCCAGAAACACGACCCGTGGCTCGGGACACTCCCAAGCCATGTTTCTTGCGGTAATTAGGTTTTTTCTAGGTTTTTTTCATTTCAAACCTTATCCAATCACACAATTATGTCCCAAAATCAACCCTAATGGCAAATATAGTGGCTCTGATACCAATTGATGGCTTGGGAAGTGTGGGTTTGGGCCATTAGTAGGTTGCATTTCAAAATTTTATCTAGGGTTACATGCTAGCATAGCATAATAGCTTATGAACCTAGCTAACCTCCTATGACCATGGGTGTACCAAAACACCTTTTAGCATGTTTTTTTTAGTTCATTTGCCATTAAGGATTGGTGTTTAGTATTTAATCACATTAAATGCTAATTAAAAAGGGATGAAGTTCAACTAACCTCTAAGGTGCTGAATCAACCTTCTTAATTCCCTTTGGGAGTTTCCAAGAGCTCCAATTGTAGCTTCTCTAGCTTGTCCACCACAAGCTCACAAAGGATCACCAAATTGCAGCCCCAATCCTTTCTTGAAGCTTGCCAACCACTAAAAACTTAGGGTTTTGCTTTTGGTTAATGGATGTGGGTGCACTAGAAACTCTTTCTAGTATTTTTTATTCAAGAGAAAAGAAAGCTTTCTCTTAGCTATCAATGGAAGAAAATTAGAAGAGGGAGAGAGAGCTAGTGTGCCAGCCAACAAGAAGAGGAAGAAGAAGATTGCTTCTTCCTTTTGTCTTACATTCATATATAAGAGACAAAATCCAACTAATTGGTGCCATATGTCAAGCCATGATTTAATTTTCCTTATATTTGTTTCAATCTCATTAATACAAGTGTCAAAGCTTGATTAAATCATCATAAAGTTGTCTTCCATCATAGGAAGACAAGTGGTACACTCACATGGGTGTCACGTGTTACCATCTCATGGTGCCACATGTCACTATGTAAAATTAATAATTTGCCCCTTGTTTGCAATTTTGAGTTCTCAATCCAAAATTGTATTTTCTCCTTTAAATTAATTTATATCATACATAAATTAATTAATTAATTAATTAATCTCCATTAATTAATTTCACCATTTGATTTATATTTAAACTCTTTAAATATAAATCTAATTTATATTATACATCCAATAACCTATATTTGGTTTCAAGTTATGCTAGGGACTTTGCAATCTCATTACAAACTAAACCTAATTAATTAATTAATTAAACTCTTTAATTAATCAATTAAATCATATATTACTTGGTGATTAACTTGTGTATATGTGTGACTTACTAGGCCCATTACTAATTGGTAATGAGAAATGATATCAACTCTTAATATCATTAGAACTCCTTCTTACCGTAAATGATTTCTCTAAATCATTTTAAGAATCTCATAGACCATGATTAACACCTAGCATAGCATGCCATGGCCACCCAATTAGTAATAAGGAATACCTTAAATGAATCTTTAATCATATGTTACCTTGCACTAAAATCTTTCCGTTACAAAATCCCAATTCTAGTTGAAGTCATGGTTAATGTCAAACTCCATTTACTATGAATCTTATGTTCTCTTTTAATTCCAGGTTTTGATTAATTAGACTTTCCTATCAAAAACAACTTTCTGGCTAAGTCTATCTATCCTGGCCAGGAACTTGAATCATTAAGAATAATTAAATTAACATAGGATTTTATCCCTATTTTTTTAGGATAACGAATCCCATCTTGATCAACAACTATCTCCATATATAACTAGTAGGAGCCAATACATGCTTGTATAGCCATACACAGTACAAGTATGAAAGCAGTATCAAACTTAAACCACCTATGTACAAGATAACTGTGTTATCTCAGGTCTAAAGATTATATGCACCGATACGATATATGACAATGCATTGACAAAAGTAAACTCCATGTGCTTGTCATAAGCATCACTGGTTCAGCCTACTTATCATCTATGAGTGCCTATCATGTTTATTATGTGGAATGAGACTCACCGCTCCAACTTATTTATATCTCATATTAATACTTTGGGAACAAACATGATTACAATCTTTTTGGATAAGTCATGTCCTTTGTGAAGTATCCTCGATTGTGAACCAATTTATGATACTTTGTGCTAGAAATACTGTCACTCACATTCTTAACAACTTAAGAATAGTATTTTTAACAAAATATCAATGGGCCTTTTCAATTACACATAAAAATATTATATAAACAGAAAAGTGTAATTGCGTTTTATTAATAAAATATGTACAAGATACATACAAAATGATATGCTCTAGGGCATACTACTAACAACTTGGGCAATGAAATTTATTAAGAATAATGGAAATTAAATAAATGAATAAAAAGGACCTGAAATGAACTAGATTAGCTCTAAAATTTTATTTATTATGTAACGATCCGAAACACCTAGAAAGTGTTGACATTAGCATAAAAAGATTAGCAAAATAAATATAACTTAAATAAAAATTATAAATGCATCTCCTATAATAATATGAATATAAATTTAATATTTTTATTAATTTTGTATATTATATATTATTAATGTGAATTTATGAACTAAGCGCTTCATAAGAGGAACATAAATGATAAAAGATAGTTAATATTAGAAATTTCATATGAAATTAAAATAATTCTTGATTAAACAAAAAATGCTCTATTGTTATTTTTATTTGTATATATATTTTCTTGTTATATTATTGTACCACTAAGCAGAAATGCTTAGCGTGATAGATTGTTTCCTCGCGTAGGTACTGAAGATAAAGTCCAATGGCTATTAGACTGAGATTTTAGAGTCTAAATCTACAGAAGTGTCCAAGGTTATCACCTCCTCATCAATGCATGTAGATAGAGCCCATATAGGTCATATTATGTATTTTGTACATTATAATTAGTTAGTATGTTGAAATGTAAATTATGGAATTGTAATTAATATGTATGTGATGCAAATTAGTAAATTGGCTCTTTCATATGTAATTAATTTGTATGTTATGTAAATTATGAATTTATGTAATTAGTGTGTAAATCATGTAAATAAATGAAATTTGAAAATTTTTATACATGAATTGAGCATCAATGGAAATGAATGTCACACCTTATCCCTCTGTAAGGCATAACATGATCCCATAGTATACCTAATGAATTACCGAACTTCGCCTACCGATAATCCATTAAATATACTACTAGGAATTTTAAACCAATTTCCAATCATTTTAAAGTGGTGGCTAATGCTGATTAATTATATAAAACCTTTAATCGAAGTTTAGGTTATAAATCAAATTTTTTTAATTAATTTGAAATTTTCAAAAATTTTACGGAAATTGGTAGAGTGGTGTCTATATTTTGAGAAAATAATTCTTAAAAAACCCATTAAAAACACTCCCAATACATTTAATACCCACAAATCCAATATTCTCATCATAATTTAATCTCAACAACCACAATTTCTAGCAATGCATTATTTAAAAAAAATGTAAACAAAAAAAGAAGAACTTAAACTTTTCATTAATAAGAAATAATAAGTTTACAGTACAAATATTTACAATGGTCAAAATAAAATTCTAAAATTTATTATACAACTGCTCAAGTCCAATAAACACACACAGTTACATATACATTAAAATAAAAATTTACAAGGGTATAATCTATATACCCGGTAACGATCCCAAAACTTCTAATCACTTCAAGTCCTAAGCAGCCTACTCTGCTGCTTTATCTGCCTCTTTACCTCTGACAGTAATAAAAAGCTATCGCTAAGCCAAAGACTCAGTGGTGCACAATTTAAAGAAAATAATAATTTACACAGTAAATAAATCATAATTTTTTTTCCAAGTAAATCAATTCAATATTAATACATATAAAATCATACTTTATTTCTAAAGCCAGAAAATTTCTTAACAAAAACATATTTCATTCCATCAATCGTAAAAAAAAATTCTAAAAAGACACACAGTTTTGATCATAAAACGAAAGGCTAATGGGGAATACCAAGGCTAGCTAGCACAATGATATGAGTACTCATTCAATTTGTCCTCAGCTGGCACACACCTCAACACTTCAACCAGAGAGGGAATACTAATCTAATTCATCCCACTAAGTAAGCTAGTGAGGAATTCAAACATATAGTCATGATATTGTAGTTTCAAACTATTTTAATAATTTTCCAAGCATCAAAATATCATTCAATTCACTTTCATATTTTATTCAAAATAATTTCCCAAAAAATTGGGCTAGCAACACATAATTTTATCAAGCAACATATTCAACACAAATGAGGCCATAAATTAATTTCACAACTTATTCAATTCAAAATTAAAATTTAAAATAAAAAAGGGTTAGTTATTGTGCACAAACCTCTAATGAGTAGCCTCTCTGCCTTGACTCACTTTTTTCTTATCTTTCCTGGACTCCTTTTCTACTGAAATACACAATTTAAAGTGTTTCAATACTCAATCAATTCATTTCTAATAAATAATTCAGCAATTAAATTTTGTAGACTTAATCTACCCCAATAGATTTATAAAATTTGAGTCCTTTGCATTTGGTGCATTTGTGGTTATTATTCACTTCACTATTCATTTCAAAATGTTGACTTTTTAAACTTAAGGGGTGTACTAGTTCTAATTGCACCCATATGCCACATTTTGAGTTACAATTGTGTTGGCATTGATTACCAATTGAAATTCAAAACTACCTAAGAGAAATTCCAAAATTTCAGTTTTGGTCACTTAGGTTTACTGTTCCATTAGACCTATCTACATTGGAAATTTGGCCAACTTTTTTTCATCAAAGTTGTTCCCTAATGTCTTAGCTTTAATTTCCTTTTTGAATCAATCCATTTGGAGTTTTGTAGCTTAAGTTATGCTATTTTTACTAAGGCTGGACGGATTGGTCAAAACCCAAAAATTCTGGGCACATTAAGGTTCTGGCAGATTTGATGACCTAAGTTTGGTAGGTAATTTGACCAGGTTATGAATTAAATTAGAAAATCCAGCTCCTTCTTCTTCCCTTCATTTGGTCGAAAATCATTCTCTCTCTCCTCCATTGATGAGCTCTCATCACAACCTTGCCAAACCTTAATTTTCCACCATAAAACCTATAATTTCCTTCAATAAAACTTGCCCTAGAACCTTGCTAAGGTGTTTGGAAGCCAAGAAAAGCCAAGAAAGTGAAGATTTAACAAAGGAAAAATTCTGCCCTACTAAGGTTAGTGCCAATTTCTCTCTCTTTCTCTTTTGATTTTATGTTAGGAGCATGAATTAAGTTAAAAATTGATGGAATTGAATAAAAATATCCATGTATGAGCACTCTTAATTTTTGGCAGCCATGAATAGGGGAGTGTGTGATGAGTTTTGATTTAATTAAAGTTGTCTATGGATGGCCTTCAATGAGAATATGGGACTTAGAACCTTAATTGCTATGTGTGAAGCAAGATTGAAGCATTTGGGAATTAGGGTTTGAGGGAAAATTAGGGTTTTGATAAATTGATGGTAAAATAGTGTTCTTAAGGTCAATTGATGACCAATTGGCATGATTTTACCTTAATTTGGGATTAAATGTGGCATTGGATATTGAAATGGTTAGGTTGCCCTATGTGCTAGAAAATTCTAGACTTGAGTCCAGTGTGTTTGGGCGGCAGCCCTAACTTGACTTGTGTAGCTTCAATTGGTGTAAGGCCAATTAAAGGTAAAACTAAGGACATAATGCCACATTTATGATGAAGAGACCCTACCCAAAAAACTAACTTATGTTGACCTAAAAATTGCCTAAATCCAGGAAACCAAAATTCTGGACCTGGAAAATGACTAAATGAACAGTGTTTGTTCAATTGGCCATAACTTTGAGTAGAAAGGTCCAAATGACCTGATTTTTAAACCCATGCAAATATTAGACAATTTAGAAGAACTTTCATGAAGAATAGAAACCCAAATTCTGACCATAACCAATTCAAATTGCTAGCAAAATTTATGACACCAAAACTGTCAGAACCAAATTCTACCCAGAAAATCTGGACAATGACCAATCCGGCCAGTTATAGTAAAAATGCTATAACTTGAGCTACAAAACTCCAAATGGAGTGATTCAAAAAGGGAATTAAAGAAGACACATTAAGGAACAACTTTGATGAAGAAAGTTTAGCCAAATTCTCACTGTAGATTGGTCCAATAGAACAGTAAACCTAAGTGACCAAATCTGAAAATTTGAAATAACTTCCAATGAGCTTTGAATTGAAATTAGCAACCAATGCCAACATATGTAGGAACCAAAATGTGGTATTTTAGTGCAATTAGAACTTGCCTGCCTATTAATTATGAAAAAGTCAACAATTATGCATGAATAGTAAGGTGAATAGTAATCACCAAACATTAAGTGCAAAGAATTAAACAATTAATTTTGTAACTTGCCCTAGTATGCCTAGTATGATTGGTTTAGATAGGTTGGCATGCCAATAGGGTTCCGATAGCAGTACTGCATATGGCTTTGTGCCATTCCATAATTTATGGCATTTTATGCCATTTTATGATATTATGGTCTATGGTCATTTTACTATGAATGATACACTTGGCTTTATGCCTGATATTTGATATGACTTATTAGCCGTTCTGTTGCACACCTGGCAGACACTTTGTGACCGATGGTGTGATAGCCCGAGGCACTTGGTACCTAGTGCCAATTTACCCATTTATCCAGTCCAGTCAACTAGTATAGGTTACTTGGGCAACCAAAATAATTCTTAATAATTTATAACCAAATAATGAACATAAAAAGTACTAATATTAAGAATATTACGAATAATTACCTAAAATCTAGTTTGCAAAAAATAACTACATAATTTCTGCATATTTATTTATTTTAGTTTATTTTTATTTTATATTGGCACCACTAAGCTATATTGCTTAGTGAATCACTTTTTGCCATGCGTAAGTACTGAAGATACATAGCGAGAGCCCAATAGACCTCTGACTAGGTGAGAGTCAGATCTGTATTATATCCAGTGTCCCTCATCCGTATAGTGTTTTGGATAGGACCATTAGACTTCATTAGTAATTTTGTATTTTGTAATTTGTAATTTGTAATTAGACTTCCATTTTTGTAATGTAAATCAGATACTTATGTAATTATTGTGAAATATATATATTTGTATATTAAATTTGCACATGATATAAATTAATAAAGTTTTAAATTTCATATTTGAGTTGTGTATGCATGAAAATGATTTGAAATTTCATATGTGTTTATATGAGTGACATTAAATTGATGATGAGAATGAGAATGTTACTACATTTGTTTTTAAATCAGATGGAAAATCATCAGAATATTAACAAATTAGGGAAAACTCCATCAGTTTCTCCGTTAAAATAATTGGATTTAAATTTAATAAAAAAAATAAATAAAATGTGGAAAATTAAGAATAAAATGAGATAAGTTAAGATCCTCTAGCACCAAGTGTGACATGCCTTGCTCGGCTACACTGTAGACGAGTAAGAGGTGTCACATATTTTGCTAATCTTGTTATCATTTCACTCAACACTTTTTAGATGTTTTGGATCGTTACATAATAAATAAAATTTTTAGAGCTAATCTAGTTCATTTCAAGTCCTTTTTACTCATTTATTTAATTTCCATTATTCTTAACAAATTTCATTGCCCAAGTAACCTATGACAGACTAACTAAACTGGATAAGCGGGTAAACTAGCACTGGACACCGTGGTGTCTCGAGCCATCATACCATGAGATGCTTACATTAGCCATGTATGCAATCAATATGGCTAAAAAGCCATGGTAACAAATAGTCCGGCATACAAGCCATAAATATGGGCATAAAGCTATGAATACGGGCATAAAGCCTTACGCAGTACTGCTAAATCAATCCTGTAACGCCCTCACCGTAGGTAGTTCATACATTTTACTATTCCCAAGACTAATGTCTGTTCGAACAGTCAAAATGTCTGGAACTACACTTAAACTATAGTGAGGAGGCATAAATTGATGGAATAATTGTTAAGAAAATAAAATAAAAATTTAGAGAATTTATTAATTGGTATAAAATAATAAAAATAACCTGATATGTACTATGAAGGGCATTTTGATCATTTCACCCCTAGAGGTGAATTTTAACCTAAATGTCAAATTAAAAATTTAAAGAATGAAATAATTAACATAAGTTAAAATTTATGAGTTGAATTAGAAAGAAGAAGAAAAGAAAAGAAAAAGAAAAGAAAAGAAAATAAAAAGGTTTATGACAATTTAAAAAAATTAAAGTACCATAAATAGAATATATAAATACCCATAAGAAGACAAAACCCGACCAACTCATCTTCTTCTTCCTCTTTTCTCTCTCCTTGCCGTCTCCATTGGTTCCTCTCTTCCACCATTTTCATTCAAGCTTAAAGCTTGATTTTCTCCTCACTCACCCACGAAAACCCATAGTCTCCTTTATTAAAAATCATCTCCACCCTATAAGGAAACTATTGGTAGCCATTAGAAGAAGGGAAATTAAAGTTTGCAAGTTGGGTCACAAAGGTAAGTGCAAGATACCACTTTCTCTCTTCTTTAAATCTTGTAAGAATGATGATATGAGTGAGTATCACATGAAAATAAAAACAAATGATAATAAAATGAAATGCTCAAATTTTGGCAGCTATGGAACCCTTAGGGTTTGATGATTTTAAATGATGAAAATGGGTTCCATGAGATTGTTTGATAAGTTGATATGTTTGGGAGTTTGAATGTGTAGTGTTTGTGCAAATTGAAATTTTGAAACTAGGTTTTGTGTACATGGTTTGAGGACTTTATGTAAATGCTTGAAATTGACCTATTGAGTTGAGATTGTTGCTTATAGAAGTGTTATGCATGCCAATTGAAATAAGGAAGTTGGAGGAAATTGAAAATTGGAAGTGCTTATTTTCTGCAGGTTGGGACTCAATGAGTTTAGTGTGTTTGTTGAATCATAACTAAAATTATGTGACTCCAATTAGTATGAGGCCAATTGGAGGTGAAACTAGACAAAAAATATCCCATTTTCTATGAAGAACTCATGCTTAAATTCTATCCAAAACTTGACCTAAACACTGCCCAAATCCGAATGACCCTGTACAAAACCCAGAAAATGACAAAATGAATAGTACATATTCATTTGGTCATAACTCGCTCTGTACTGGTCCAAATGGTCTGAATTTGATACCATTGGAAAGCTTAGATATAGGGCTACAATTTTCATGAAGACCACTGAATCTAGAAATGCCAAAAACCAAACCAAATTGCTAGCCCAAGTTAGGTCACAAAACTGTCTAGAATTAGGTTGCCCAGAAACTGCTGGACACAAACTTACCTGACCAGTTTTGTCAAAATGGCCATAACTTGGTCTATAAGAATTCAAATGTAGTGAAATCAATGGCAAAATGTCCACAAGACATAAGTCTATAAAATTGGTATTTTGATCAAAACCCAAAAATCAAGAGAACTAGGTCAAATAGTTAGAATAATTTACTGCATCAAAACCTAGAATCTGGCCAAACTTCATTTGACCCCAGTACAGTCTTTTAGTCATATCTCCCACTAGAAAACTCCAATTGGGATGAGTCATACCTTTCCAGAAACCTAAGAAATAGGGCTCCAACTTTTTTTTAGAAACCTCCCTCAAGTTATGTAACACCCCTATTTGTATAGCCTGGTACATTTTACTGTTCCGGTGATTAAGAGAATTATAACCATATCTAAGACACCTAGATAAGCCCTAAACACAAATAATTATTAATTGCCAAATAGTTAAGTATAAATTAGAAAAACATAACACAAAAAGTTAAATGAGCTGGGAGTCATAGCGATGGGTGATCTTCTCAAGAATGACTGCGAGGTCAGGCTAAACTCAAATTTCGAACCATAAAATATGACGCCGCAGTCCTTAGGACTATTGTGAACACAGTGAAAAAAAGAAAATCAAGAAAAAGAATTATTAAGCAGGTCAAATAATTAGGTCAAAGATCCGGAAGAAATATCGAATAACTTGTAAATCGGATTGAACCAGCGAGAGGCGATTTGGTCAATTCACCCATTGAGTTGACTCCTAACCTAACTGTCTAATAAAATTGGAGAAAATAAAATTTTGGGATCGAGAATTAAATTAAAGAACTAATGGAACAAAAATAAATGCAAAAGAAAAAGAAAAAAGGAAAAAGTTTATTACATCACCTTACATCATCTTTATGACATCATTATGATGTCAAAATACAATTTTAATTTTCCTACCATAATTGACCAAGTCAATTATGTGAAAATACACATAAAAATAACAAATTAAAAGAAAAAAAAAACTCATTTTGGTCTTCTTCCCAAATGTGTGTCGCCCCACATCTTCCTCTCTATTGAAAAACCACCATAAAAGCTTGAGTTCAAGCTTTCTTCCAACCACTTCAACCCACTTTGACCCCAAAATAAACCATAAAAACTTGTTAGTTCAACTTGTGGAAGCTTTAGAGGAAGGAAAGAAAAGAAGAAAAGGAAGAAATTCAAGAGTTGCATTTCAAAGTTAAGGTTAGTGGTTTAAATTGAAAATTTATTGTTTAATATTTGTGTTCTTGGTGTAAGTTAACCTAGAAATTAACTTAAAATCAAACAAAAACAATTTTTGAGAGACCAAACATGAAATTTGTCCAGCTAGGGTTAGGGTTTGATATGAATGAGTTTGATAGTGTTGAATGGTTATTTGAGGTGAATTAGCTGTGTAGATCATGCATGTACACTTTGAAATGCATTAGATGAAACTTTAGATGTAGCTAGGGTTTGGAACATGTGAAAAATTGAAGAAAAATTTGAGAATTGGCCAAATGATATTATTGACCTTATTTGAGTTGAGAAATGGTCAATTGTGACCATTTATAGTGTGTATGAATTCTTGGAAACAAGTTCCAATTCGGATTGGTGAGTGTCAATCTGTAGGCAGCTTGACGTAGATCCCTTTAAGGGACCAAAACTAAAAATTTTCCAACCCAATTGGTGTGAGACCAATTGGGAATGAAACTAGACACAAAATGACACATTTTTCATTTAGGAATCATGCCTAGACAGTGACCATAACTTAGTGAACAATTAGGCCAAATCCGGAATTGGCAAACTGACCTGTACAAAAATGACCAAATGAATAGTAGTTACATAAATGATTATAACTTGGTCTAGGGAGGTCCAAATGACCTGAATTTTTAACAGTAGAAACCTGAGACATAGACCTACAACATTGATGAAGAAAATAAACTCAAATTTTGACTAAAACCTATTTGAAAAACCACCTTCAATCAATGTATAAAAACTACCATAATCTAGAATTTGCCCAGAATTCTGGGTAAAACCAAATCCGGCCAGCCATGTTCAAATGGCTATAACTTAGGCTACAAAACTCCAAATCCGGCCAGCCATGTTCAAATGGCTAAGACAATAAGGAACAACTTCTATGAAGAAAACTTAGCCAAATTATCATAGCAATGTGACCAATGGAACAGTGCAAAATTGAACACCAAAACTAAAAATTTGAAATTTGTGTCTAAGGGACTTGAAGTTTGAGAAAACAACCAAAACTAACAAATTAGGTAACCAAAATGTGGTATGTGGGTGAAATTAGAATTCTCATACCTATTATGCATTAGAAAGTCAACAAATTAACTTGAATAGTATCATGAATAGTAATCCCGAAATATAAATTTCAAATGTCACACCCTACCCCTCTGTAAGGCATAACATGATCCCGTAGTATACCTAATGAATTACCAACTTCGTCTACTGATAACCCATTAAATACACTATAAGGTATTTTAAAACTTTTCTTACTTCTTTTTACAGTGGTGAGCACTATTTACAGGTGTTAAAAAAAATTTTGAACTGAAGGGAAACATCTAACACATTTGAATTATTAGGAATTTCTATAAAAATTTTGGTGGAGTGCCATCTATATTTTAAACAAAACAGTTCGTCAAAAAACTTGTAAAAAGCACTTCAAATATATTTCTCAATCTCAACTCCAACATTCAATCAACATAATGTGTTTCTCAACTCAAATCCATAATAATTTTTCAATATTTCCAAAGGCTAAGATAAAAGAAATATAGTACAAATTTTACAAGCCAAAATAATTCACAATTTATTTTACAACTTCAATGTACAATTTTAATTTATAACTGCTCAAAACCAAGAACGCTATATACATACAGTGAACATACATAACAATACAAAATGCAAAATACGGTATACTTAATATACCCGATGATCTCTCAGAGTTGCCCTAGCAGCCTAGTCTGCTGCCCTGTCAGTCTGTCTACCTACGACAGCAATAAAAAGCTATCGCTGAGACAATGTCTCAGTGGTGCACAACATTAACTAAGTACAACTTTAAATCACAATTCATAAGTCATACAAATAGTGGATACTTAAAACCATAGTTAAATTCAAAGACAATGAATGTCATAAAGAATTTAAACTCCATTTCACAATATCACAATAAATCTCAATAATCAAAACATGGTTAAATTCAAAAGACAGTGAATGTCAATAAGAATTTAGACTCCATTTCACAATCTCACAATACATATCAATAAATCACACACAGCTTAATCATGTTCCAAAGTTCAATTCGTTCCAAAAGCCAATGGCTAATGAGGTATTCAATTCATCCTAAGAGCCGATGGCTAATGAGGAATAATATAGCTTGCTAGCAATAATATGAGTACTCATTCTATTCATCCTCAATAGGCACACACCTCAACACTTTAGCTAGAGAGGGAATTCAATTCATCCTAATAGATAAGCTAGCGAGGAATTCAATCAATATACGTGATAGCTTTGGTTTCAAACCATTTACAATGCTTTTCAATTAATAAGTATCCATCAAATATCATTCAAATAATTTTTCACAGTTTCAAACCATTTACAATGCTTCTCAAGCAATAAGTATCCATTCAAACACATTTCCATAATTTAAAACAATAATATACAAATAGTCATAATTTATTTCAATTGAAAAATTCAAAAGAAATAACTGTTGTGTACAAACCTCTGATAACTGTCTCTTGGCTCTGACTCAGTGTTTCTTTCCCCTTCTCTGAGTCTTTGCTAACTGAAAAACACAATTTTAAGTGTTTCAGTACTCATTTAAACTGTCTCTAACGATAATGCTTAATAATTAATTCATTGAATTCTATTATTTCCTTAGTCAACATAAGATGTCGACCCTCGATACATTCCAGGTGAATTAGGTTTTAATGTTACTAATATGTCACATTTATAGCCTTTTAGGGTTGGTACATGTTACCAAATTCATTTCCATGTATATTGCGTTTTATTGCAATTTTCCGGATCCCGGTATACTAATTTGACCTAACCGGATGACCTAGTTCCCTCAGTTTTCTTTTGAATAGAATAGAATTGAATTCCTCGCTAGTTAGTGTTTTGGCCATAACTCACTCAAAACAGGTCCAATTGGCCTAAAAGGTTTACCATGAATAGTTTAGACATATATCTACAAGTCTTATGAAGACACCAAAGCCCATAAATGACCATAAGCAAGTCAAATAGTTTGCACAAGTTCAGGTCCAAAAACTGGCCGAACCAAAAGTGACCTAAAATGACCTAAAGTGACCAATTTTGATACATTCTGACCAGCAATAGTAAAATGACCATAACTTAGTCTAGTAAACTCAGTTTTCGGGTTTCGGTCAAAACTACAAACTTATAGATCCATGTCTTATTGCACGAGAGGCAAAATTTCAAGTCATTTTGAGTTTACTAGACTAAGTTATGGTCATTTTACTATTGCTGGTCAGAATGTATCAAAATTGGTCACTTTAGGTCATTTTAGGTCACTTTTGGTTCGGCCAGTTTTTGGACCTGAACTTGTGCAAACTATTTGACTTGCTTATGGTCATTTATGGGCTTTGGTGTCTTCATAAGACTTGTAGATATATGTCTAAACTATTCATGGTAAACCTTTTAGGCCAATTGGACCTGTTTTGAGTGAGTTATGGCCAAAACACTAACTACTGCCCAAATGGTCAATTTTCAGGCCTTAAATGCACTAATCCGGATTTGGTCATTTTTCAAGTTACCTTACATGCAGAATTTTGGTAAGCTTCCTTCATGAAAGTTGGCACTTTTTGTGCCTAGTTTCACCTCCAATTGGTCTCATACCAATTGGAGCCACACACTTAAGGTTCTAGGCCAAATTACACACTGCCCTATTGCACATTGTCCATCACTCAATCAAAGGACACATTTAACATTATCAAGTTACACATTCATGCCATTTCTGTTTTGTACCATAACCTAAACACATTTCACAACACATTTTTGGTCATTTTGGCAGCTTATAACCACACTCAATATGCACATTATAGTCTAGAATTTACCAAGTCTAATTTACACACAATTTAACTACATAATATGGCTCATTTACATGTCCAAACTCAAACTCTTCCATACATGTACAAGCTGCCATAACAAGCACCATAATTCAATCATATAATTCCATAAACCCAACTATGAAATAACATTTTTTTTAGTTCACAATTCAAGTTGCTGATTCATACATCTCTCTCCATTAATTTCCAAGCTTCCAAAAATCAAGTATACATTCACATACATCTAATATACATCACCCAACTTATTCCTACACACATAAACACTTCATCAACACTTTAATCTACCATTTACATACAAGGATAAACTGCCCTTAAGGAGTTTCCATGGCTGCCAAAAATACACATCTCCCTTTAAACATCAAACTCCAAAAATCTCTCCACAATTCAAGTACCCATAACATCCACACAAACTTTAACGAAGCAAGCATAAAAAATACTTACTTACCACTTTGGAAACTCTTCAAAACCTCTCCAAAACTTGGTCTTCTTGTTGCCTATCTACTGCACAAGGTGTATGGACAACTTTTAATGAAGGGAAGTGCAAAGAAAGAAGCTTAGATCAAGCTTGCATGGAGCTTTCAAGTGGACGGCAATGGAGGTTCTCTCAAGACCACTTTCGGCTGGTTCTAAGGTTGAAGAAGATGATGAATATTCTTCCCAAGATGAAGATTAAGTGGTCCACTTTGGTGAGTGAGTGGAGCACTAAGTTAGATTTAATGTTTATTTAATCATAACTTTCCTTATTCCCACATTAAGCTCCTGACTTTAGCTATTTACATTAGGTACCACCAATTTAATTTTTCATGACCTTTTCCAAGTGTAATATCATTTATTTTTAATGGACATTTAGGTCAAAAGACAACTCAGGGTGTCAAATGACCACAATGCCCCTGTTTGGGTTGCATTCTCGATTTTTCGGTAACACCGAATTTTTTCGTTTTCTCGATTTCTCACTTTTCTTTGTACTAATTAATTAATTTTTCTTTGATATTTCTAATGGTATTTATACTTCAATAGATATTTATTTAAGTTCTAAAAATATTTTCCAGGGTTCCCCGCGGTCCAGGGCTAGTCAACGATCCACGCCGCGACTTCCCAGTGCAGTCACCCATCGCTAGGGTTCTCGGCTCGTTTAACTTGGTTACATTTCATTGCTATTATTTTTCCTTTGTTTTTCTTATATTTTCTTTTCTTGTATTTCATTATTTTATGTCTCCTCATCAATATTTAAATGTAGTTCTAGGCATCCTAGCTGTCCGGACAACACTGGTCACCGGAACAGTAGAACGCACTACCGAACTTAGGGGTGTTACATCAAAGAACGTCAAATTAAGCATATTAAAGTTAGATTTGAAATTATTTTTGGACTTATGATAATTTATGGCACTGAAACACTGTGAAATTGTGTGTTTTAGTGGAAAAGAATACCGAGAAAGAACTCAAAGCATCGAGTCAAGGCCAATAGGTGACTCATATAAGGTTTGTGCACAACATAGAATTTCTATAAATTTTCTTCTGTAAATTGTTTTGAATGAATTGAGATATTAAATTGTGACTCAATTGTATTGAAATGTTTATTATGCTTTTAACTTAAATTGTTGAAAGTTTACTTATATGCGTTTGAAATGGCAATAAATGTTTAGTAAATTGCTATGACAGTGGGGGAAATTAGTTCTGAATTTTGATTCCTTCTCTGGCTAAAGTGTTGAGGTGTGTGCCAGTAGAAGAAGAAACTTGAATGGATATCCATATATTTGAGCTGGCTAGCCTTATGATTACTCATAAGCCTTCAGCTATTGAGATAAATATGTTTCAAATGGTAATGAAATTGTTTTGAGACTTTCTAAATGAAATTGTTTAGAATAAAAGTTTATAAATCATGTTTTGCATTTGTCTTTCATTTTCAGTACTGTATTTGAATAAATGTGATTTGAATTATGCATAAATATTATTTTAGTATGTTGTGCACCACTGAGTCATAATACTTAGCAATGGCTGTTATTGCTATCGCAGATATAAAGACTAGAGGAGCAGCAGAGTGAGCTGCTGAGGATCTTAGAGCCACCTTTCCTGAAGTTTTGTTGGGTATAAATTTATACCCTGAATATAATGTTTATATTTGTGTATGTAGCTGTATGTATATGTAAAAACTGGTCATGAGCAGTTGTATAAAGTTGTAAGAATATCATTTTGGATTTGCAAATGTAAAGTGGTTGATAAATGTAATTTGCTTTTACTTTAATGAAAAATGAATGGAAATATTGAGTTGTGAATTATTGATTTGAATTTTGGAGTTTAGGAAATGATGTTGAAGTTGGTTTGTGGTAGTTGTTGAGTTGATGAAATAAATTATTGGAAGTGTTTTTACAGGTTTTTGAAGAACTGTTTTCTTAAAATAAAAACAGCACTCTGCTAAAATTTTTCCAAAATTTGTGTAAAAATAAAAATAGACAAAAATGTTAGCTAGCTTTTAAACCTATATTAAATGCAAGAAAATGCTCACCACTTCCAAAAAGTAAAAAAAAAAAAGGTTTTTAGAATCTCTTGTAGAGTACTTAATGAGTTATCGGTAGGTAAAGTTCGGTAGTTCATTAGGTATTCTATGGAATCATGTTATGCCTTACAGAGGGGTAAGGTGTGACATGTTTTAGTGGTATTAGAGCAAATTTTTAAAATATGTTTTAACTTGTGAATTTGTGTCTTTTCTTTGATAAGTACAACTGCTCAATGTCCTTATTTGTTACATACAGTGCATTACATTATAAATATGAACTAACGGAGGGAATCTCCTTGTGTTATTTGCTCAGGAGATATCTCAACCCCAATTTGAAATGGAAAAAGGGGATCACTCTATTGAGCAGTCTGTAAAGGCTGAGGCCCAAGGGGTGTTAGTAGTATGCCCTAGAGCATATCATTTAGTATGTATCTTGTACATAATTTTATTAATAAAAGGCATTTCCACTTTTCCGTTTACATAATATATTTATCTGTTTAGGCATTTCCACATTTCCACCTTCAGTCCCTTCCTGAGTCTTTTGGAAATTTTGTGACAAATTTCCATATGACTAAACAGGAATGCACCTTAGCTGGTTTACTCAACATGCTGGTTATTGCCCAAAAGAATATGCCAGGCAATAAAGGAAAAGAGGTAGCTTTGGTTGCATCTTCTTCTGCTGGAAAGTCCAACAAGAAGAAGGGCAATAAGAAAAAGAAACTTCAGATTCCTGGTCCTTCCAAGAAAATAGCTAAACAGAAAGGGAAGACCAAAGCTGACAAAGGCAAAGGAAAGTGTTTCCACTGCCAATAGGAAAGTGTTTCCATTGCCAGTAAGAAAGTGTTTCCACTGGCTAGAGTATAGCAATCTAAAAGAATGCAATGCCATGGTGAAAACCAACTCAAGTTCAAAATATATTTGGCACTTAAGGTTATGTCATGTTGCAGAAGATAGGATTGCAAAACTGGAGAAAATGGGGATTCTATCCTCATTGGGCTCTGAGCCTACTCCAACTTGTGAATCTTGCCTTCAGGGAAAAATGACTAGATCACCCTTTGTTGGACAGGGGCTAAGAGCTGAAAATATTTTAGAGCTAATACATAGTGATGTATGTGGTCCATTTAAAGAAATGGCTAGAGGGGGTTTTCATTATTTTATTACCTTTACTGATGATAAATCAAGGTTTGGGTATTTGTATTTGATGAAATACAAACATGAATCTTTTTAAAAGTTCAAAGAATTTAAATCTGAAGTAGAAAATCAAACAGGAAAGAATATTAAAGCTCTTCGATCAGATCGTGGAGGTGAATATTTGAGTAATCGAATTTGATGAATACTTGAGAGAGCATGGCATTGTTTCTCGGTGACTCCTCCAGAACACCACAACCGAATGGTGTATCCGAAGGAGAAATCGTACCCTATTGGATATGGTACGTAGTATGATGAGCTATCTTGATATGCCAATCTCCTTTAGGGATTTGCATTAGAATCGACTTTGTATATTCGAATAGGATTCCATCAAAATCGCTTTCTTCCACACCTTATGAGATATGGCATGGAAGAAAACCAAGTCTTAAGCATGTTAAGATTTGGGGTTGTCCAGCTTATATCAAAAAGCTGAACACTGATAAATTGGAGACCAGATCAGAAAAGGGTCGATTTGTTGGATATCCAAAAGATAGTTTTGGATATTATTTTTATTTGCCTACTTCACAAAAGGTTGTAATAAGTAGAGATGCCACATTTCTTGAACAACAGTTTGTTCAAGAAGGAGGCAAAGGAAGGCAAATAGAGTTAGAATTGAAGAATTTTGACCAACCAACATATCAGATGGATATAGATCCATCTAGTCAACCTATACCCATTGATGAAATATCTACAGCTGTTCCTCGTAGAACAACCAGGGTATCTCACCCACCAGTGAGATATGGTTTTCTTCATGAAGAAGAACAAGAGTTGTCTACTCATGAAGAAGTAGATCGTGGAGATGATCCACTTACCTATGAAGAAGCTATATCAGATATAGACTCTTCAAAATGGATTGATGCTATGAAATTCGAGATTGATTCCATGTAAAAGAATTAAGTTTGGGATCTTGTTGACCCACCTGAAGGTATTATACCTATAGGGAACAAATGGGTTTTCAAGAAGAAAATTGGTTCTGATGGAAAGGTAGAGACCTATAAGGCAAGGCTAGTAGCGAAAGGGTTTCGCCAAATGCAAGGAATTGACTATGAGGAGACTTTCTCGCCTGTTGCCATGCTTAAATCAATTAGGATTTTATTAACAATAGCTGCGTACTATGATTATGAGATTTGGCAGATGGATGTCAAAACAGCTTTTCTCAATGGATACATTGAAGAAAACATTTTCATGGAACAACCTAAGGGATTTGAATCCCAAGATGGTTCCAAGGTATGCAAGCTAAAGCGATCCATTTATGGGTTGAAACAAGCTTCGAGGAGTTTGGAACATCCGTTTTGATGAAGCCATTAAGTCCTTTGGTTTTATCAAAAATGAGGATGAGCCATGTGTATATAAGAAGGTTAGTGAGAGTGCTATCACTTTCCTTGTCTTATATATGGATGACATACTGTTGATGGGTAATAACACAGGTATGTTGACGACTATAAAGGTATGGTTATCAAATACATTCTCCATGAAAGACTTAGGGGAGGCAACCTATATTCTTGGGATTCGCATCTATAGAGATAGAGCGAAAAGAATAATTGGTTTATCCCAAAGTCTATACTTTGAAAAGGTGTTAAAGAGGTTTAACATGCTTGATTCCAAGAGAGGATTGTTACCAGTGAGACATGGTATCCATCTTTCTAAAGAGATGTCTCCAAAGACACCTGAAGAAAGAGATAAGATGGCCAGGATTTCATATGCTTCGGCTATTGGAAGTTTAATGTATGCAATGTTGTGTACTAGGCCGGATATTGCATATGCTGTTAGTTTGACTAGCAGGTATCAATCCAATCCAGGTTTGGAACACTGGATAGCTGTCAAGAATATCCTTAAGTACTTGAGAAGAACTAATGATTTATTCTTGATTTATGGAGGTGGAGACTTGCAACTAGATGGTTATACTGATTCTGATTTCCAATCAGATATCGATGATAGAAAGTCTACCTCTGGATATGTGTTCATTTGCAATGGAGGTGCAGTCAGTTGGAAGAGTTCCAAACAGAGCACGACTGCAGATTCCACTACTGAGTGAGTATATTCTCGCATCGATGTCGCAAAGGAAGCTATTTGGATAAAGAAGTTCGTGATAGAACTTACAAGAGTTCCTTCCATTGAGTCAATGGTTTCAATACATCGTGACAACAATGGAGCGATCATCTGAGCTAAGGAACTAAGGTCTCACCCAAAATCCAAACACATAGAAAGGCACTACCACATTATTAGAGATATAGTTGGGCAAGGCGATATAGCCATGCAGAAAAATAACATCTGCTGAAAAATCCAGCTGATCCATTCACTAAGCTTTTGTCACAGACTCAGTTAGACTGACATCTTGAGAAGATAGGTCTAAGATATTGTAATGAATGGCTCTAGTGCTAGTGGGAGATTGTTAGTAGTATGCCCTAGAGCATATCATTTAGTATGTATCTTGTACATAATTTTATTAATAAAAGGCATTTCCACTTTTCCGTTTACATAATATATTTATGTGTAATAGAAAAGGTCCATTGATATTTTGTTAGAAATATTATTCTTAAGTTGTTAAGAAA
Source organism: Hevea brasiliensis (assembly GCF_030052815.1). Taxonomy (NCBI): domain Eukaryota; kingdom Viridiplantae; phylum Streptophyta; class Magnoliopsida; order Malpighiales; family Euphorbiaceae; genus Hevea; species Hevea brasiliensis. The sequence continues at coordinate 37,715,597 of NC_079494.1, read as the reverse complement.
ATGAGTGACAATATTTCTAGCACAAAGTATCATAAATAGGTTCACAATCGAGGATACTTCATAATAAGGACATGACTTATCCAGAAAGATTGTATTCATGTTTGTTCCCAAGTTATTTATATGAGATATAAATAAGATGGAATGGTGAGTCTCATGCCATATAACAAACATGATAGGCACTTATAAATGATAAGTAAGCCGAACCAGTGACACTTATGACAAGCACATGGAGTTTACTCTTGTCAATGTTTTGTCATAAATCATATCAGTGCATGTAATCTTTAGACCTGAGATAGCACAGTTATCTTGTATATAGGTAGTTTGAGTTTGATACTGCTTTCATACTTGTACTATGTATGGGTATATGGGCATGTGTTGGCTCCTACTAGTTATATATGGAGATAGGTGTTGATCAAGATGGAATCTGTTCCTCTAAGTAAATAGAGATAAAATCCTATGTTCATTTAATTGTTCTTGATGTTTCAAGTTCCTGGCCAGGACAGATAGATTTATTCAGAAAAGAGTTTTTGATGAGAAAATCTTTTAATCAAGAACTGGAATTAAAAGAGAACATAATATTCATAGCAAATGGAGTTTGACATAAACCATGACTCCAACTTGAGTTGGGATTTTGTAACAGAGAGATTCTAGTGCTTGGCAACATATGATTATAGGTTCATTTAAGGTAAACCTTATTACTAATTGGGTGGCCATGGCATGCTATGCTAGGTGTTAACCATGGTCTATGAGGTTCATAAAATGATTTAGAGAAATTCATTTATGGTAAGAAAGAGTTCTGATGATATTAAGAGTTGATATCATGTCTCATTGCCAATTAGTGATGAGCCTAGTAAGTCACACACATACACAAGTTATCACCTATTTAAATATGATTTAATTAATTAATTAAAGAGTTTAATTGATTAATTAAATAGATTTGTTTTGCAATTAAATTGCAAAGTCCCTAGCATGACTTGAAACCAAATCTAGATTATTGGATGTGTAGTATAAATTAAATTTATATTTAAAGTGTTTAAATATGAATTTAATTAATGAGAAATTAATTAATAGAGATTAATTAATTAATTTATATTTGATATAAATTAATTAGAAGAAGAAAAATAATTATTTTGGGTTGAGAACTCAAAATTAAGACACAGGGGCATTTTGGTCATTTCACAGTGTGACACGTGGCACCATGAGATGGTGACACATGGGATTATACATAAGCTTGCCAAATGTTTTTTTAATCATGTAAGATGATTAAAATCAAGATTAAATATAGGTTTGACACTTGGCACAATGTGATTGGGTCACTTAAACCTAGAGCTAATCAAAGGGTGACATGTGGCAAGGGTTTAATGTGTTAACCTAGCTATTTAAGTGTTGTTATGAGAAAATAAAACACAACCAGCAGCCACACTCCTTTGTCACGCCATTTTGCAGCCCTTCCTCTATTCTTCTTCATCTCTCATCAATTCAAAGAGATTAGCCATCAATCTCTTGAATTAAGAACACTAGAAATTGTTTCTAGTGTCCTGTTTACATCTTTAATCTCTTAAAAGGCAGAACTTGATTTTCTAATTAATAGAAAAAGCTTTAGAAGCTATTCAAGGGCTGCCATAGGTGTTCTTGGTGTGGACAAGCTAGAGGGACAACATCTGGTGTCCTGAAGACGAATCTCAAAGGCGCAAACATGCTGTAGTGCATCAAGAGGTTAGTGTAATCGTTCTTGATTTAGTCTAGGGTTCTAAAATTAATCTGATTAATTTTAAAATCTTAAATGGCAAATACAGATCCAAAAACATATTAAAAGACTTTTAATATGTTGTTTATCATTGAAATCAAATAGATAAAAATAAATCTTGCATGATGCATGTGACCCTAGGTGAAAATTTTTGAATTCAATGGTATAAACTTGTGTTTTTCACGCTTCCGTTCCTTCAATTGGTATCAGAGCCGCTATATTTGCCATTTAGATTGTTGATTATATATTTAATTGTGTGTTTTGATCATGAGATGATTTATCAATTGCTGGTTGCAATGGAGGTGTGGCGGCATGCTTGAAAAACACCATCAATGGTGCGCATGGTTTGGCTTCCATGGGTGGTTCAAGGTTTGGCTTTTAATTCTGCAATTGTTGTATGATCTAAGGCCTATTCTTTGACTAATTGAAGTGTTTAATTAGTAGTTTGAATCACACAATTAAATTATGATTCAAATCAGAATTTTAAAAATTGTTTGAATGTGATTCAAATCTTAATTTTAAAAGTTGTTTGAATGTGATTCAAATCTGAATTTTTAAAATTGTTTGAATCATATTTAAATCTGATTTTTTAAAATTGATTGAATAAAATTCAGATCTGATTTTTAAAAAAAATGTTTGAATGTGATTCAAATATGATTTTTTAAAAAATGTTTGAATGTGATTCAAATCTGAATTTTTGAAGTTGTTTGAATGTGATTCAAATCTGAATTTTTAAAGTTGTTTGAATGTGATTCAAATCTGAATTTTTAAATTTGTTTGAATGAGATTCAAATCTGAATTTTTAAATTTATTTGAATCATATTCAAATCTAGATTTTTAAGTTGAATATGAGATATTCAATTTAATTTAAGTATGTATGTTTTATTTAATTGTTAAATAGTGATATGCATGATGGATGATCATGGACTATAAAATACCAATGTGATTGGATTTATTTCTTTTATGTTTCTTTGGGATTGTAAATTAATTAATTTTTTTTAATTTTTTTTTTGGGCATGTATTATCAAGTTTGTAATAATTTTTGGGTTGTAATTTCATTTATTTAAGTTCTTATAAATTCGCCTTGGTATGCCAAGGATTACTATGTAATATTGGATTGCAAGAAGTTCAAGGAGGTCAAGAGCATTGGTGGGACCAGTGGGAGGAATCCAAGATCAAGGGTTGATTATGTACTCCTTCAGCAACTCTTGTAAAACGAATGAATGAAATGCACCTAGGAATGCCCTGATTCAATTCTTGGTGGCTCAGAATTGAATCCCTTAGAAAGTCCATGATCATACCATATTTACTGCTTATCCATGAATGCATGAGATGTATGGGAATGTATGCAATTACATGATATATGCATGCTAAATGGATAATGTGCAAAGTGAGACCTTAATAGTAAATAGAATGACCATAAAATCTTCCAAACAAATGATTAAGTTGGAAATGCTATAATTAAAGTAATTATAACATAGGCCCTCCATTAGGGCAATTATTTTAAGAAATTTTAAATAGTTGCATAAGATGCAATTTATTTAAGAGATTTTCTTAAGAATAATTGTTAAGCATGAGATGTTGTAAATATGTAAATGGTTTAGTGGCCAATATTGGATGTACCTGAGGACATTAAAATTATTTGCATAATTACTAGCTCAATGGGATCAACTTAACTAATGCAAGATAAGTCAATAATGGATGTACCTGAGATTTTGAGCATTAGGGGCTAGGTAAAGGATTGAACCTCACATGAGATGTGATGGGCAAAGAGTTGCTCACTTATAGTTTATTGTAATTCCAATAATGGATGTACATAAGGATGATCAATAGAATTATAAGAATTCAATCACCCACTAGAAATCCATCCAACTAGGATTTCTGTTTTCTACTTTGGAAGTGTAGGATTCGCTAAGTTAGTGGGAGGACCAATTTGATTAAAAGACCATAATCATTTTGGTTAATTACATGATACATTTACTAATTAATGTAGTTATTTTCTGCAATTAATTTTCTGATAAAAATGAGCACAAAACAACCACCACCATCCAATATCCTTGCAAGCATACTTGATCACAATAGGTTGACAGGACCTAATCTGTCTGATTGGCTAAGAAATTTGAAACTTGTCCTGAACCTTGAACATATAGGATATGTTCTAGATTTAAATGTTCCTGGTCCCTTACCTCCAGAGGCCACACAAGAGGAACATGAAACTTTGGACAAGTGGAAGGAGCATGATATGAGAGCTAAGTGTTACATGCTTGCTTCCATGAGTAATGAGTTACAGAAGCAACATGAGAACATGCAGAGTGCGAGTGAGATCCTCCTTCACCTACAAGAGTTGTATGGTGAGCACAGCAGGAATGCTAGGTATGAGATATCTAGACAGCTATTCCGTATGAGGATGTCTGAGGGACAGAATGTTGGGGATCATGTCCACAAGATGATTCGGATGATTGAGCAGTTGGAATATCTTGACTTCAACATGGATTTCCAACTACAGACGGATTTGATCCTTCAGTCCCTTCCTGAGTCTTTTGGAAATTTTGTGACAAATTTCCATATGACTAAACAGGAATGCACCTTAGCTGGTTTACTCAACATGCTGGTTATTGCCCAAAAGAATATGCCAGGCAATAAAGGAAAAGAGGTAGCTTTGGTTGCATCTTCTTCTATTGGAAAGTCCAACAAGAAGAAGGGCAATAAGAAAAAGAAACTTCAGATTCCTGGTCCTTCCAAGAAAATAGCTAAACAGAAAGGGAAGACCAAAGCTGACAAAGGCAAAGGAAAGTGTTTCCACTGCCAATAGGAAAGTGTTTCCATTACCAGTAAGAAAGTGTTTCCACTGGCTAGAGTATAGCAATCTAAAAGAATGCAATGCCATGGTGAAAACCAACTCAAGTTCAAAATATATTTGGCACTTAAGGTTATGTCATGTTGCGTAAGATAGGATTGCAAAGCTGGAGAAAATGGGGATTCTATCCTCATTGGGCTCTGAGCCTACTCCAACTTGTGAATCTTGCCTTGAGGCAAAATGACTAGATCACCCTTTGTTGGACAGGGCTAAGAGTGAAAATATTTTAGAGCTAATACATAGTGATGTATGTGGTGCATTTAAAGAAATGGCTAGAGGGGGTTTTCATTATTTTATTACCTTTACTGATGATAAATCAAGGTTTGGGTATTTGTATTTGATGAAATACAAACATGAATCTTTTGAAAAGTTCAAAGAATTTAAATCAAGTAGAAAATCAAACAGGAAAGAATATTAAAGCTCTTCGATCAGATCGTGGATGTGAATATTTTAGTAATTAATTTTATGAATAATTTAGATAGCATGGCATTTTTTATAAGCTGACTCCTCCATGAACACCACAACCGAATGGTGTATCTCGAAGGAGAAATCGTACCCTATTGGATATGGTACGTAGTATGATGAGCTATACTGATATGCCAATCTCCTTTTGGGGATTTGCATTAGAATCAGCTTTGTATATTCTGAATAGGATTCCATCAAAATCAGTTTCTTCCACACCTTATGAGATATGGCATGGAAGAAAACCAAGTCTTAAGCATGTTAAGATTTGGGGTTGTCCAGCTTATATCAAAAAGCTGAACACTGATAAATTGGAGACCAGATCAGAAAAGGGTCGATTTATTGGATATCCAAAAGATAGTTTTGGATATTATTTTTATTTGCCTACTTCACAAAAGGTTGTCATAAGTAGAGATGCCACATTTCTTGAACAACAGTTTGTTCAAGAAGGAGGCAAAGGAAGGCAAATAGAGTTAGAATTGAAGAATTTTGACCAACCAACATATCAGATGGATATAGATCCATCTAGTCAACCTATACCCGTTGATGAAACATCTACAGCTGTTCCTCGTAGAACAACCAGGGTATCTCACCCACCAGTGAGATATGGTTTTCTTCATGAAGAAGAACAAGAGTTGTCTACTCATGAAGAAGTAGATCATGGAGATGATCCACTTACCTATGAAGAAGCTATATCAGATATAGACTCTTCAAAATGGATTGATGCTATGAAATTCGAGATTGATTCCATGTATAAGAATCAAGTTTGGGATCTTGTTGACCCACCTGAAGGTATTATACCTATAGGGAACAAATGGGTTTTCAAGAAGAAAATTGGTTCTGATGGAAAGGTAGAGACCTATAAGGCAAGGCTAGTAGCGAAAGGGTTTCGCCAAATGCAAGGAATCGACTATGAGGAGACTTTCTCGCCTGTTGCCATGCTTAAATCAATTAGGATTTTATTAGCAATAGCTGCGTACTATGATTATGAGATTTGGCAGATGGATGTCAAAACAGCTTTTCTCAATGGATACATTGAAGAAAACATTTTCATGGAACAACCTAAGGGATTTGAATCCCAAGATGGTTCCAAGGTATGCAAGCTAAAGCGATCCATTTATGGGTTGAAACAAGCTTCGAGGAATTTGGAACATCCGTTTTGATGAAGCCATTAAGTCCTTTGGTTTAATCAAAAATGAGGATGAGCCATGTGTATATAAGAAGGTTAGTGACAGTGCTATCACTTTCCTTGTCTTTTATATGGATGACATACTGTTGATGGGTAATAACACAGGTATGTTGACGACTATAAAGGTATGGTTGTCAAATACATTCTCCATGAAAGACTTAGGGGAGGCAACCTATATTCTTGGGATTCGCATCTATAGAGATAGAGCGAAAAGAATAATTGGTTTATCCCAAAGTCTATACTTTGAAAAGGTGTTAAAGAGGTTTAACATGCTTGATTCCAAGAGAGGATTGTTACCAGTGAGACATGGTATCCATCTTTCTAAAGAGATGTCTCCAAAGACACCTGAAGAAAGAGATAAGATGGCCAGGATTTCATATGCTTCGGCTATTGGAAGTTTAATGTATGCAATGTTGTGTACTAGGCCAGATATTGCATATGCTGTTAGTTTGACTAGCAGGTATCAATCCAATCCAGGTTTGGAACACTGGATAGCTGTCAAGAATATCCTTAAGTACTTGAGAAGAACTAATGATTTATTCTTGATTTATGGAGGTGGAGACTTGCAACTAGATGGTTATACTGATTCTGATTTCCAATCAGATATCGATGATAGAAAGTCTACCTCTGGATATGTGTTCATTTGTAATGGAGGTGCAGTCAGTTGGAAGAGTTCCAAACAGAGCACGACTGCAGATTCCACTACAGAAGCTGAGTATATTGCTGCATCAGATGCTGCAAAGGAAGCTATTTGGATAAAGAAGTTCGTGATAGAACTTACAGTAGTTCCTTCCATTGAGTCAGCAGTTTCACTACACTGTGACAACAATGGAGCAGTCATACAGGCTAAGGAACTAAGGTCTCACCCAAAATCCAAATACATAGAAAGGCACTACCACATTATCAGAGATATAGTTGGGCAAGGCGATATAGCCATGCAGAAAAATAACATCTGCTGAAAAATCCAGCTGATCCATTCACTAAGCTTTTGTCACAGACTCAGTTAGACTGACATCTTGAGAAGATAGGTCTAAGATATTATAATGAATGGCTCTAGTGCTAGTGGGAGATTGTTAGTAGTATGCCCTAGAGCATATCATTTAGTATGTATCTTGTACATAATTTTATTAATAAAAGGCATTTCCACTTTTCCGTTTACATAATATATTTATGTGTAATAGAAAAGGTCCATTGATATTTTGTTAGAAATATTATTCTTAAGTTGTTAAGAATATGAGTGACAATATTTCTAGCACAAAGTATCATAAATAGGTTCACAATCGAGGATACTTCATAATAAGGACATGACTTATCCAGAAAGATTGTATTCATGTTTGTTCCCAAGTTATTTATATGAGATATAAATAAGATGGAATGGTGAGTTTCATGCCATATAACAAACATGATATGCACTTATAAATGATAAGTAGGCCGAACCAGTGACACTTATGACAAGCACATGGAGTTTACTTTTGTCAATGTTTTGTCATAAATCATATCAGTGCATGTAATCTTTAGACCTGAGATAGCACAGTTATCTTGTATATAGGTAGTTTGAGTTTGATACTGCTTTCATACTTGTACTATGTATGGGTATATGGGCATGTGTTGGCTCCTAATATTAATATAAGGAGAAAGGTGTTGATAAAGATGGAATATGTTACTCAAAGTAAAAAGAGATAAAATCCTATGTTCATTTAATTGTTCTTGATGTTTCAAGTTCTGCCAGACAGATAGATTTATTCGTAAAAGAGTTTCGATGAGAAAATCTTTTAATCAAGAACTGGAATTAAAAGAGAACATAATATTCATAGCAAATGGAGTTTGACATAAACCATGACTCCAACTTGAGTTGGGATTTTGTAACAGAGAGATTCTAGTGCTTGGCAACATATGATTATAGGTTCATTTAAGGTAAACCTTATTACTAATTGGGTGGCCATGGCATGCTATGCTAGGTGTTAACCATGGTCTATGAGGTTCATAAAATGATTTAGAGAAATTCATTTATGGTAAGAAAGAGTTCTGATGATATTAAGAGTTGATATCATGTCTCATTGCCAATTAGTGATGAGCCTAGTAAGTCACACACATACACAAGTTATCACCTATTTAAATATGATTTAATTAATTAATTAAAGAGTTTAATTGATTAATTAAATAGATTTGTTTTGCAATTAAATTGCAAAGTCCCTAGCATGACTTGAAACCAAATCTAGATTATTGGATGTGTAGTATAAATTAAATTTATATTTAAAGTGTTTAAATATGAATTTAATTAATAAGAAATTAATTAATAGAGATTAATTAATTAATTTATAGTTGATATAAATTAATTAGAAGAAGAAAAATAATTATTTTGGGTTGAGAACTCAAAATTAAGACACAGGGGCATTTTGGTCATTTCACAGTGTGACACGTGGCACCATGAGATGGTGACACATGGGATTACACATAAGCTTGCCAAATGTTTTTTTAATCATGTAAGATGATTAAAATCAAGATTAAATATAGGTTTGACACTTGGCACAATGTGATTGGGTCACTTAAACCTAGAGCTAACTTAAACCTAGAGCTAATCAAAGGGTGACATGTGGCAAGGGTTTAATGTGTTAACCTAGCTATTTAAGTGTTGTTATGAGAAAATAAAACACAACCAGCAGCCACACTCCTTTGTCACGCCATTTTGCAGCCCTCCCTCTATTCTTCTTCATCTCTCATCAATTCAAAGAGATTAGCCATCAATCTCTTGAATTAAGAACACTAGAAATTGTTTCTAGTGTCCTGTTTACATCTTTAATCTCTTAAAAGACAGAACTTGATTTTCTAATTAATAGAAAAAGCTTTAGAAGCTATTCAAGGGCTGCCATAGGTGTTCTTGGTGTGGACAAGCTAGAGGGACAACATCTGGTGTCCTGAAGACGAATCTCAAAGGCGCAAACACGCTGCAGTGCATCAAGAGGTTAGTGTAATCGTTCTTGATTTAATCTAGGGTTCTAAAATTAATCTAATTAATTTTAAAATCTTAAATGGCAAATACAGATCCAAAAACATATTAAAAGACTTTTAATATGTTGTTTATCATTGAAATCAAATAGATAAAAATAAATCTTGCATGATGCATGTGACCCTAGGTGAAAATTTTTGAATTCAATGGTATAAACTTGTGTTTTTCACGCTTCCGTTCCTTCAAGGGGAAGCCCCAGCTATCCAAAATGTCAGTGGATCAGTGGCACCAGCCCCACAAATGCTGTAGTTTCGTGCACAGTTCGCACAGCAGATGGCTGCAATGTTCCAACAAATGGCTGGAAGCATGCCTACCCAAGCTCCACTTCAGACACTTTTTGTGCAACCACAGCCTCCAGCTAGGCAGTATGACAAGCTACTTAAGTATGGGGCTACAGAGTTTAAGGGTACAGTGGACCCCTTAGAGACAGAGTAGTGGTTGGAGAGAATGGTTAGAGTGTTTAAGAAGCTGCACTACCCAAATGAACTAAAATTTTAATACTCAGTGTCCTTGTTGCAAGGGGATGCATATGGCTTGTAGAAGACCATCCCCCATAACTTGGCAGAACCGCCGGTATTGACCTGGGATGACTTCATCAGAGAGTTCAGACAGAAATATGTCCAAGATGCATATGGGGATCAAAAACTACAAGAATTTTTTAGTCTGAAATAAGGCAACAGATCAGTGGCAGAGTATGAGAGGGAGTTCTCCCACTTAAGCCACTATGCTGGGAGTCTCCTGTCCACTAGCAAAGAAAAGTGCAAGAGATTTGAGACAGGTTTGAAGCTCAGTTTGAGGATGCAAGTAGTGGGATTCAGACACAGTAAATTCTTAGAACTCATCTCTTAGGCACTTGAGTTAGAAAGAATTGAATTAGAAGCAACACTAGTGAAAGAGAAAGCTGAGAAAACTGAAAATTCAGAGAAAGAAAAAGGTGAAAAATCAGTTGAACAAAGTCCCAGTGGTACAACTAGAAAAAAGAAGAAATTTGGGGGACCTAGTAGAGGTAGAGGTGGAAGGTTTGGAAGGGGCAGATTCTCTGGACAGCGACCCCATAGATCTGGTCAGCAGTCAACCTAGGGTTCATATCCTCCCCGCCCCTGTGAGACATGTGGCAAGATTCATGGGGGAGAATGTTATTAGGCAACAGGAGCTTGCTTTAACTGTGGAAGCAAGGGCCATCTTGCTAAGGACTGCACTAGTGCCCTTAGATTTTGTCCAGCTCCTACTACTGCAGAGGGATCCATTCAGAGTCCTGCTACCAGAGGTTCACAATCGGTTAGCAAAGGAAGAGGCAGAGGTAGAGGCAATGCTTACAGCGATCGAGGTACTATTAGCTAGTCAAGGCTGAGAGTGCTCGGCCGGGGTTTACATGATGAGACAACGAGAAGAGGCTGAGACTTTCGATGTTGTAGCCGGTACATTCTCTATCTCTGATCAAGATGTATTTGTATTGTTTGATCTGGGTTCAACCCACTTATATGTTCGTGCTAGCATAGTGAGTTTCCTTGCAGTTCTGTGTGCCAAAATGGATTTTGAAGTGCTAGTAACTAGTCCGTTAGGACAAGAGGTCCGGGTTAATAAAATCTATAGAGATTGTCCTTTGGTGATCGAAGGACACATTTTTCTGTCTGATTTGATTGAAATGCCCTTTAGAGATTATGATATCATCTTAGGCATGGATTGGTTAGCCAGGCATCACGCCATGATTGACTGTAGACTGAAGGCAGTCACTTTTGGTCTCCCTCTGTATGGTGATGTGGTAATACATGGGGAGAGGCAATTACTGCCATCAAACATTATTTCGGCTACACCAGCCAAAAGGATGATCAAAAAAGGGTGTGAAGCATACTTGGCACATGTGATAGACACCCAAGTGGGGAGTCCAGCACTGAGGGACATCCTTACAGTACGTGACTTTTTGGATGTGTTTCCTAATGAATTTCCAGGATTACCTCTAGAAAGAGAGGTGCATTTTGAGATTGATGTTATGCCTGGCATGGACCCAATCTCTATAATACCATATAGAATGGCACCAGCAGAATTGAAAGAATTGAAAGTGCAGTTGTAAGAGCTGCTTAACAAGGGCTTTATCTGCCCTAGTGTGTCACCTTGGGGAGCACCAGTGTTATTTGTTAAGAAGAAAGATGGCACTCTCCATTTATGTATTGATTATCGGTAGTTGAATAGGGTGACAATAAAGAAAAGATATCCATTACCCCGCATTGATGATTTGTTTGATTAGTTGAGGGTTGCAACTGTGTTCTCCAAAATTGACCTGAGATCAGATTATTACCAGCTGAAAGTACAAGAGCAGAGTATTCCTAAAACTGCCTTTAGAACCCGCTATGGCCATTATCAATTTTTGGTCATGCCATTCGGGTTAACTAATGCTCCGGCTGCTTTTATGGATCTGATAAACACTATCTTCATGCCATACCTCAACCAGTTTTTGGTGGTATTCATAGATGATATATTGGTCTATTCGAGGAGTGTAGAAGAGCATGATAGACATCTGTGGATTGTACTGTAGACTTTGAGGGAGAAACAGCTATACGCCAAATTTTCAAAGTGTGAGTTTTGGCTGAAAGAAATATCCTTCTTGGGGCACGTAGTATCGGTAGAGGGCATCAAGGTAGATCCAAGTAAGATAGAAGTTGTTCTTAATTGGAGAGATTCATAGTTTTTTGGGTTTAATTGAATACTACCGTCGATTTGTGAAGGGATTCTCCATGTTGGCATCTCCATTGACCAAATTACTTCGAAAAAATGTGAAATTTCAGTGGATGGATAAATGCCAGCAAAGTTTTGATGAATTGAAGAGGTGTTTGACTGAGGCTCTAGTCCTGACTTGAGCTACCCAGGGTAAACAATACATAGTATATAATAATGCTTCTCATAATGGGTTAAATTGTGTACTGATGCAAGATCGGAATGTCATTGCATATGCATCACGCCAGCTGAAACCGCATGAGAGGAACTATCCGACACATGACTTGGAGCTTACAGCTATTGTGTTCGCTCTTAAGATCTGAAGACATTGTTTGTATGGGGAGAAGTGCTGCATCTATACAGATCATAAGAGTTTGAAGTATCTGGGCACTCAGAAGGAGTTAAATTTGAGACAGAGGAGATGGTTAGAATTGATAAAAGACTATGATTGTCTGATAGACTATCAGCCAGGGAAAGCTAATGGGGTGGCTGATGCCTTAAGTCGCAAGACTATGGCAAGTCTACAGATTTCTCCTTTGTCTATAGTACATGAGTTGAGAGTATTGCATGCTAGCTTAGAGATTAATGATGAGGGGCAGACAGCAGTTGCATGGCGTGTACAGCCAGTGTTGATTGATCAAATCAGAATGACTGTTCAAAATGATCAGAAGTATCATAAACTGTTAGAAAAAGTCTGGCAGGGCAAGAAACCTGAATTCTCAGTGAGAGATGACCGCCTGTTGCTTCGCCAAGACAGAATGTGCATTCCTAATGATGTTGATTTGAGGCAGATTATTTTAAAGGAAGCACATGAGTCTCCTTTTACTATGCATCCTGGTGGCACAAAAATGTATAGAGGGCTGAAAAAACATTACTTGTAGATGGGTATGAAGAGAAATGTAGCAGAATTTATTTCTAAATGCCTAACTTGTCAGCAAGTAAAGGCAGAGCATCAAGTACCAGTTGGTTTGTTACATCCATTACCAATACCGAAATGGAAATGACAGAGAATAACTATGGATTTTGTGATGGGACTTCCGAGGACACAGAAGAGCCATGATGTAGTATGGGTCATTGTTGACAGACTAACCAAGTCTACTCATTTTCTGCTTATCCGGATGGACTATAGTTTAGAAAGATTAACCAAGTTGTACATTAATGAGATAACAAAACTGCATGGAGTGCCAGTATCCATCGTATCAGATAGAGATCCTAGGTTTACTTTTAAATTTTGGGGTAGTCTTGAGAGAGCCCTAGGAACTAGATTGAACTTTAGTATAACATTCAATCCACAGACAAATGGCCAGTCTGAGAGAGTAATTCAGATCTTGGAGGACATATTACAGGCTTGTGTGATTGAGTTCGAAGGTAGTTGGGACACACACTTGCCTTTGATTGAGTTTGCTTACAACAACAGCTACCAATCAAGCATTGGTATGCCTCCATATGAATCTTTTTATAGCAGAAAATGTAGAACCCCATTATGTTTGGATGACGTGGGTGAAAGAAAGTTGATTGGGTCCAAAATTGTTCAGCAAACTGATGAGAAAATCAGATTGGTTAGAGATCGACTCAAAGCTGCATTAGACCATCAGAAGTCCTATATTGATATGAAGAGAAGAGATATTGAGTATGCAGTGGGTGAGAAAGTATTCCTCAAGGTTTCCCCTTGGAAGAAAATTATGAGATTTGGTAGGAAGGGGAAACTGAGTCCTCATTTCATTGGGCCATATGAGGTTCTGGAGAGAGTGGGTCCTTTGGCATATCATTTGGCACTACCTCCAGAGTTGGAAAAGATACATAACGTCTTCCATGCGTCTATGTTGAGGAGGTACAGATCTGACCCATCTCGTGTACTACCAGTAGAAGAGATTGAGGTGAATCCAGACCTCACATATGAGAAAGAACCCATAGAGATTCTGGCATATGAGGTAAAGGAGCTACGGAACAAGCAGATACCATTAGTGAAAGTGCTATGGAACCAACATTCAGGCTAGGAGGCCACTTGGGAATGAGAGGATGACATGAGGAGACAGCATCCACAGCTGTTCAGAGACTGATACTAAGAAAAAATTTCGAGACAAAATTTATTTTAAGGGGGGGGGGAGAATTATAACACCCCTATTTGTATAGCCTGGTACATTTTACTATTCCGGTGATTAAGAGAATTAGAACCACATCTAAGACACCTAGATAAGTCCTAAATGCAAATAATTAGTAATTGCCAAATAGTTAAGTATAAATAAGAAAAACAGAACATAAAAAGTAAAATGAGCCGAGAGTCACAGCGATGGGTGACCTTCTCGGGAATGACTGTGAGGTCAGTCTAAACTCAAATTTTGAATCGTAAAATGTGACGTCGCTGTCCTTAGGACTATTGTGAACACAGTGGAAAAGAGAAAATCATGAAAAAGAATTGTTAAGCAGGTCAAATAATTAGGTCAGAGATCCGAAAGAAATATCGAATAAATTGCAAAACGTATTGAACCAGTGAGGGGCAATTTGGTCAATTTACCCCTAGAGTTGACTCCTGACCTAACTGTCCGATAAAATTAGAGAAAAGAAAATTTTGGGATCGAGAATTAAATTAAAGAACTAATGGAAAAAAATAAATGCAAAAGAAAAAGTAAAAGGAAAAAGTTTATTACATCATCTTACATCACCTTTATGACATCATTATGATGTCAAAATACAATTTTAATTTTCCTACCATAATTAACCAAGTTAATTAAGTGAAAATATACATAAAAATAACAAATTAAAAGAAAAAAAAACTCATTTTGGTCTTTTTCCCAAATGTGTGCCGCCCCACATCTTCCTCTCCATTGAAAAACCACCATTGAAGCTTGAGTTCAAGCTTTCTTCCAACCACTTCAACCCACTTTGACCCCAAAATAAACCATAAAAACTTGTTAGTTCAACTTGAGGAAGCTTTAGAGGAAGGAAAGAAAGAAGAAAAGGAAGAAATTGAAGAGTTGCATTTCAAAGTTAGGGTTAGTGGTTTAAATTGAAATTTTATTTTTTAATATTTGTGTTCTTGGTGTAAGTTAACTTAGAAATTAACTTAAAATCAAACAAAAACAATTATTGAGGGCCAACATGAAATTCATCTAGCTAGGGTTAGGGTTTGATATGAATGAGTTTGATGGTGTTGAATGGTTATTTGAGGTTAATTAGGTGTGTAGGTCATGCATGTACACTTTGAAATGCATTATATGAAACTTTAGATGTAGCTAGGGTTTTGAACATGTGAAAAATTGATGAAAATTTTGAGAATTAGCCAAATGATGTTATTGACCTTGTTTGAGTTGAGAAATGGTCAATTGTGACCATTTGTAGTGTGTATGAATTGTTGGAAACAAGTTCTAATTCGGATTGGTGAGGGCCAATCCGCTGACAGCTTGACCTAGGTCCCTTTCAAGGACCAAAACTGAAAATTTACCAACCTAATTGGTGTGAAGCCAATTGGGAATGAAACTAGACACAAAATGGCACATTTTTCATTTAGGAATCATGCCCAGAAAGTGACCATAACTTAGTGAACAATTAGGCCAAATCCGGAATTGGTAAACTGACCTGTACAAAAATGAGCAAATGAACAGTAGTTACGTAAATGACCATAACTTGGTCTAGGAAGGTCCAAATGACCTGAATTTTTACTAATAGAAAGCTGAGACATAGCCCTACAACTTTGGTTAACAAAAAAATCCAAATTTTGACCATAACCTATTTAGAGAACCACCTACAGTCAATGTATAAAATGCCATAATCCAGAATTTGCCCAGAATTCTGGGTAAAACCAAATCCGGCCAGCCATGTTCAAATGGCTATAACTTAGGCTACAAAACTCCAAATGGAGTGATTCAAAAAGAGAAATAAAGTTAAGAAAATAAGGAACAACTTCTATGAAGAAAACTTAGCCAAATTATCATAGTAATGTGACCAATGGAACAGTGCAAAACTGAATACCAAAACTGAAAATTTGAAATTTGTGCCTAAGGCACTTGAAGTTTGAGAAAACAACCAAAACTAACAAATTAGGTAACCAAAATGTGGTATGGGGTGAAATTAGAATTCCCATACCTATTAAGCATTAGAAAGTCAACAAATTGACTTGAATAGTATCATGAATAGTAACCCTAAAATAGAAATTTCAAAAAACGTCAAATTAAGCATATTAAAGTTAGATTTGAAATTATTTTCTGGCTTATGATAATTATGGTACTGAAATACTATGAAATTGTGTGTTTCAGTGGAAAAGAATACCGGAAAAGAACCCAAAGCATCGAGTCAAGGCCAAGAGGCGACTCGTATAAGGTTTGTGCACAACATATAATTTATATAAATTTTCTTCTGTAAATTGTTTTGAATGAATTGAGATATTAAATTGTGACTCAATTGTATTGAAATGTTTATTATGCTTTTGACTTAAATTGTTGAAAGTTTACTTGTATGTATTTGAAATGGCAATAAATGTTTAATAAATTTCTAAGACAGTTTTGAAACCACAGTGTTATGATCATATATTTGAATGCTTCACTAGCATGACTAGTGGGGGAAATTAGTTCTGAATTTTGATTCCTTCTCTGGCTGAAGTGTTGAGGTGTGTGCCAGTAGAAGAAGAAATTTGAATGGATATCCATATATTTGAGCTAGCTAGCTTTGTGATTACTCATAAGCCTCCAGCTATTGAGATAAATATGTTTCGAATGGCATGATATAACTGTGTGTTTTTATGAAATTGTTTTCAGACTTCCTAAATGAAATTGTTTGGACTAAAAGTTCATAAATCATGTTTTGCATCTGTCTTTCATTTTCAGTACTGTATTTGAATAAATGTGATTCGAATTATGCATAAATATTATTTTAGTATGTTTTGCACCACTGAGTCAGAATACTCAGCGATGGCTGTTATTGCTGTCGCAGATATAGGGACTAGAGGAGCAGCAGAGTGAGCTACTGAGGATCTTGGAGCCACCTTTCTTGAAGTTTTGTCGAGTATAAATTTATACCCTGAATGTAATGTTTATATTTGTGTATGTAACGGTATGTATATGTAAAAACTGATCATGAGCAGTTGTATAAAGTTGTAATAATATCATTTTGGATTTGCTAATGTAAAGTGGTTGATAAATGTAATTTGTTTTTACTTTAATGAAAAATGAATGAAAATATTGAGTTGTAAATTATTGATTTGAATTTTGGAGTTTGAGAAATGATGTTGAAGTTGGTTGTGGTAGTTGTTGAGTTGATAAAATAAATTATTGGAAGTATTTTTACAGGTTTTTGAAGAACTGTTTTCTTAAAATACAAATGCCACTCTGTAACACCCCTTTTTGCATAGCCTGGTATATTTTACTGTTCCGGTGACCGATGTCGGTCCGGACAATTGAGGGGATTAGAACCACACTTAAGACAACTAGATAAGCCTTAAACTCAAATAGTTAGTAATTGTCAATTAGTTAAGTATAAAATAAGAAAAACAGAACATAAGAAGTTAAACGAGTAGAGAGTCACAGCGATGGGTGACCTTCTCAGAAAGGACTGCGAAGTCATTTTAAACTCAAATTTCGAATCATAAAATGTGATGCTGCGGTTCCTAGGACCCTTATAAACACAGTGGAAAAGAGAAAATCACGAAAAAGAACTGTTAAGCTAATCAAATAATTAGGTTAGGGAGCCGGAAGAAATATTGAATTAATTGCAAACCGGGATGAACCAGCGAGGGGCAATTTGGTTAATTGACCCCGAGAGCTAACTCTTGACCTAACTGTCAAATAAAATTGGAGAAAAGAAAATTTCATAATCGAGAATTAAATTAAAGAACTATTGAAAAATTAATTAAAAAAAAGCTTTATTTCATCATCTTGATGACATCACAAATAATGTCAAAATAAAAATTAATTTTGCCCAGTAATTGACCAAGTCAAATGGCTAATTTAAGAGATAAATAACATAAAAAAAAAACAAAGAGAAATTCATTTTGCTTCTTTCTTTCTCCTTCTTGCCGATTCATCTCTTTCTCTCATCTCTCTCATTTTCTTCCTCCACCATGAAAGCTTGTGTTAAGCTCTCACAACCCTAAAAACCTCCATTAATTTCACAACTCCCATAAGAAAAAATCTCCCTTGAGCTTTGATTTGAAGATTGAAAAAAAAAAGGATAAGGAAAATTGAAGGATTGGAGAAGTGGAAATTCACAAATTTAGGTAAGTCCATTTCCTCTTTTAAATTAAAATCTCATAATGCATGATTTGTATTTAATTCTCATGTTCAATCAAATTTTTAAATAAATATGATTTAAGTTCTGCATAAAGATTATTTTAATATGTTGTGCACCACTGAGTCCTAGTACTCAGCGATAGCTTTTATTGCTGTCGTAGATATAGAGACTAGAGGAGCAGCAGACTGAGCTGCTGAGGATTGAGGATCTAATAACTTGGAGTTATCGGGTACAATTTATACCCTGCCTGTAAATATTTATTTTGATGTATGTATTGCACATAAATGTATGGACATGTAAATCGGTCTTGAGCAGTTTGTACAAAGTTTGTATGAAGTTGTAATAAAATTTAGTTTAAATTTTCGTACTGTAGATTTTGGTATGATGTATATACATAGTTTGTTGTCTTTAATGAATGGAAATGTTTTATTTTAATTTGAATGAGATTGATAGATATTATTTTACTGATGATTGAATTTTGGAAATTGAGAAATGTTGACTGTTGAATTTTGAGATTTGAGAAATTGTTGAGATTTATTGTGAAATTGAAGTAGTGGTTGAGAAAATGTTTGGAAGTGCTTTTTAAAGGTATTTGAAGAACTGTTTTCTCAAAATATAAATGGAACTCTGTCAAAATTTTTATAAAATTTGCAAAAAAAATAAAATGGGCTAAAAGTTTTAACTAGTTTTTAATTTTAATTAAATGTTTCAAATACCTATTAGAAAGTGCTCACCACTTACTAAAAATAAGAAAATTATTTTAAAATCCCTTGTAGGGTACTTAATGAGTTATCAGTAGATGAAGTGTGGTAGTTCATTAGATATTCTACGGGATGATGTTATGCCTTACAGAGGGGTAAGGTGTGACATGTTTTAGTGGTATTAGAGCAAAACTTTTGAAGTATGTTTTAACTTGTGAATTTGTGTCTTTCTTTGTTAAGTACAACTGCTCAATGTCCATATTTGTTACATACAGTGCATTAAATCATAAATATGAACTAACAGAGGGAAATCTCCATGTGTTACTTATTCAGGAGATACCTTAACTTCAGTCTGAAATGGAAGAAGGGGATCACTCAGTCGAGCAATTTGTTGAAGCTGAGGCACAAAGGGTAGCCCCAACTTTACAGAATGTCAGTGGATCAGTAGCACCAGCCTCGCAAATGTCGCATTTTCCTGCACAGTTTGCACAGCAGATGGTGGTAATGTTTTAACAAATGGCTGGGGGTATGCCTGCTCAAGCTCCACCTCAGACACCTGTAGCACAACCACTACCTCCAGCCAGATAGTATGATAAATTACTAAAGTATGGGGTTGTAGAATTTAAGGGTACAGTGGACCTTTAGAGGCAGAGCAATGGCTTGAAAGAATGGATAGAGTATTTAAGAAGCTGCACTGCCAAGATGAACTAAAGTTTGAGTATTCTGTGTCATTACTGCAAGGGGATGCATATGATTGGTGGAAGACCATCCCCCACAGCTTGGCTGAACCACCAGTGCTAACCTGGGATGACTTCATCAGAGAATTCAGACAGAAATACATCCCAGATGCATATGTTGATCAGAAACTGCAAGAATTTTTGAGTTTGAAACAAGGGAATAGATCAGTGGCAAAGTACGAGAGGGAGTTCTCCCACTTAAGTCATTATGCTGGAAATCTCCTTTCCACCAGCAAGGCAAGGTGCAAGAGATTTAAGACGGGTTTGAAGCCCAGCATAAGGATGTAAGTTATGGGATTTCAACACAGCAACTTCTCAAAGCTCATGTCTCAAGCACTTGAGTTGGAAAGAATAGAATCAGAAGCAACCCCAGTGAAAGAAAAATCAGAGAAAGCTGAGAAATCAGAAAAAGACAAGGGGGAAAAGTTAGTATAATAGAGTTCTGGTGGGACTTCTGGGAAGAAGAAGAAATTTAGTGGACCCAGCAGGGGTCGAGGTGGAAGATTTGGTAGGGGTAGATTTTCTGGATAGAGACCCCCTAGGTCTGGTCAATAGTCGAGCAGGGGTTCACCTATGAGACTTGTGGCAAGATTCATGGGGGGAAATGTTATTGGGCCACTAGAGCCTGTTTTAACTGTGGAGGCAAGGGCCATATAGCTAAAGACTATACTAGTGCTCCGAGATATGGTCCAGTTCGTACTACTGCCGAGGGATCTATTCAGAGTCCTGCTCCCAGAGGTTCACAGTCTGTTGGCAGAGGAAGAGGCAGAGGTAGAGGCACTGCTTTAGGCAGTCAGGGCACAGTTGGTCAATCAGTATAAGGAAGTGCTTCAGCCAGAGTTTACACGATAAGACAGCGAGAAGAGGTTGAGACTTCCGATGTGGTAGCTAGTACATTCTCTATCTCTGATCAAGAAGTATTTGTATTGTTTGATCCGGGTTCAACCCATTCATATGTTAGTGCTAGCATAGTCTGTTCACTTGCTGTTCCATGTGTGCAAATGGGTTTTGAAGTGCTAGTAACTAATCCATTAGGACAAGAGGTTTGGGTCAACAGAATCTAGAGAGACTGTCCTTTGGTAATTCAAGGACATGTTTTTCTATCAGACTTGATTGAAATGCCCTTCATAGAGTATGATATCATCTTAGGCATGGATTGGTTAGCCAGGCATCACGCCATGATTGACTGTAGATTGAAGACAGTCATTTTTATTCTCCCTTTATACGGTGATGTGGTAATACATGGGGAGAGGCATTTACTGCCATCAAACATCATTTCGGCTGCACTAGCCAGAAGGATGATTAGAAAGGGGTGTGAAGCATACTTGGCACATGTGATAGACACCAAAGTGGGGAGTCTAGCACTAAGGGACATCCCTACGGTATGTGACTTTCCGGATGTGTTTCCTGATGAATTGCCAAGATTACCTCTAGAAAGAGAGGTGCAGTTTGATATTGATGTTATGCCTGGTGTGGACCTAATCTCCATAATGCCATATAGAATGGCACCTGCAGAATTGAAAGAGTTGAAAGTGCAGTTGTAAGAATTGCATGACAAGGGCTTTATCTGAATTAGTGTGTCACCTTGGGGAGCGCCAGTGTTGTTTGTTAAGAAGAAAGATGGCACTCTCCATTTGTGTATTGATTATCGACAGTTGAATAAGGTGACAATAAAGAATAGATATCCATTGCCCTGCATTGATGACTTGTTTGATCAGTTGAGGGGTGCAGCTGTGTTCTCCAAAATTGACCTGAGATTAGGTTATCAGCTGAAAGTACAAGAGCAGAGTATTCCTAAAACTGCCTTCAGAACCCGCTATGGCCATTATGAGTTCTTGGTTATGCCATTCAGGTTAACTAATGCTTCGGCTGCTTTTATGGATCTGATGAACACTATCTTCAGACCATACCTCGACCAGTTTGTTGTGGTATTCATAGATGATATATTGGTCTATTCGAGGAGTGCAAAAGAGCATGATAAACATCTGCGAATTGTATTGCCAAATTGTCGAAATGTGAATTTTGGCTGAAGGAAATATCTTTCTTGGGGCATGTAGTATCAGAAGAGGGCATCAAGGTAGATCCAAGTAAGATAGAAGCTGTCCTTAATTGGAGGCCACCCAGAAATGTCATAGAGATTCATAGTTTTCTGGGTTTAGCTAGATACTACCGTAGATTTGTAAAGGGATTCTCCATGTTGGCATCTCCATTGACCATGCTGCTTAGAAAAGATGTAAAATTTCAGTGGATGGATAAATGCCAGTAGAGTTTTGATGAATTAAAGAGATGTTTGACTGAAGCTCCAGTCCTTACTTTACCTACTCCGGGTAAAGAATTCACAGTTTACAGTGATGCTTCTCACAATGGGTTAAGCTGTGTATTGATGCAAGATCGAAATGTCATTGCCTATGCATCACGCCAGCTGAAACAGCATGAGAGGAATTATCCAACACATGATTTGGAGCTTACAGCTATTGTGTTTGCTCTTAAGATCTAGAGGCACTATTTTTATGGGGAGAAATGTTATATCTACACAGATCATAAGAGTTTGAAGTATTTAGGCACCCAGAAAGAGCTGAATTTGAGACAGAGGAGATGGTTAGAGTTGATAAAAGACTATGATTATCTGATAGACTATCAGCCAGGGAAAGCTAATATTATAGCTGATGCCTTAAGTCGCAAGACTATGGCAAGTCTGCGGGTTACTCCTTTGTCTTTGGTACATGAGTTAAGATCACTGCATGCTAGCTTAGAGATTAATGATGATGGGCAGACAGCAGTTGCATGGCATGTACAGCCATTGTTGATTGATCAGATTAGAATGGCTACTCAGAATTATCAGAAGTATCAGAAGTTGTTGGAAGAAGTCAGGCAGGGCAAGAAACTAGAATTCTCAATAAGAGATGATGGTCTATTGCTACACCAAGGAAGAATATGTATTCCTAATAATGTTGATTTGAGGCAGATCATTTTGAAGGAAGCACATGAGTCTCCTTTTGCCATGCACCCTGGTGGCACAAAAATGTATAGAGGGCTAAAAGAGCAATATTGGTGGATGGGTATGAAAAGAGATGTGGCAGAATTTGTTTCTAAATGCCTAACTTGTCAGCAAGTGAAGGCAGAGCATCAAGTACCCACTGGGTTGTTACATCCACTACCAGTACCAGAATGGAAAGGGGAGAGAGTAACGATGGATTTTGTGATGGGACTTCCGAGGACACAGAAGAGTCATGATGCAGTTTGGGTCATTGTTGACAGACTGACCAAGTCTGCTCATTTTCTGCCAGTCAGAATGGACTATAGTTTAGAAAGATTGGCCAAGTTGTACATTGATGAGATTGTGAGACTGCATGGAGTGCCAGTATCCATCGTATCAGATAGAGATCCTAGGTTCACTTCTAGATTCTGGGGTAGTCTTCAGAGAGCCCTAGGAACTAGATTGAACTTCAGTACTGCGTTCCACCTACAGACAGATGGCCAGTCTGAGAGGGTAATTCGGATCTTGGAGGACATGCTACGGGCTTGTGTGATTGAGTTTGAGGGCAGTTGGGATACACACTTGCCTTTGATTGAGTTTGCTTACAACAACAGCTGCTAGTCAAGCATTGGAATGCCTCCATATGAAGCTTTGTATGGCAAAAAATGTAGAACCCCGTTGTGTTTGGATGACGTGGGTGAAAGAAAGATGATTGGACTCGAAATTGTTCAACAAACTGAAGAGAAAATCAGGGTGATCCGAGATCGACTTAAGACTGCATCAGACCGTCAGAAGTCCTACATCGATCTGAAGAGAAGGGATATTGAGTATGTAGTGGGTGAGAAAGTATTGCTCAAGGTTTCTCCTTGGAAGAGAATTATGAGATTCGGCTGAAAGGGGAAACTAAGTCCTCGTTTTATTGGGCCATATGAGGTTCTGGAAAGAGCGGGTCCTTTGGCATATCGTTTGGCACTACCTCCAGAGTTGGAGAAGATACATAATGTCTTTTATGTGTCTATGTTGAGGAGGTATCGATCAGACCTATCTCATGTACTACCAGTGGAAAAAATTGAAGTGAATCCAGACCTCACATATGAGGAAGAACCCATAGTGATTCTGGCTTATAAGGTGAAGCAGCTACGGAACAAGCAGATATCATTGGTAAAAGTGTTGTGGAACCATCATTCGGGCCAGGAGGCTACTTGGGAACGAGAGGAGGACATGAGGAGACAACACCCACAGCTGTTTAGAGATTAATACCAGGTAAAATTTTGAGACAAAATTTATTTTAAGGGGGAGAGAATTATAACACCCCTATTTGCATAGCCTGGTATATTTTACTGTTTCGGTGATCGGTATCGATTCGGACAATTAAGAGGATTAGAACCACACTTAAGACAACTAGATAAGCCTTAAACTCAAATAGTTAGTAATTGTAAATTAGTTAAGTATAAATAAGAAAAACAGAACATAAGAAGTTAAACGAGCTGAGAGTCACAGCGATGGGTGACCTTCTCAGAAAGGACTGTGAAGTCATCTTAAACTCAAATTTCGAACCGTAAAATGTGACGCTGCGGTTCTTAGGACCCTTATAAACACAAAGGAAAAGAGAAAATCACGAATAAAAAACTATTAAGCCAGTGAAATAATTAGATTAGGGAGCCGAAAGAAATATTGAATTAATTGTAAACCGGGATGAACCGGCAAGGGGCAATTTGGTCAATTGACCCCGAGAGCTAACTCCTGACCTAGCTGTCAAATAAAATTGGAGAAAAGAAAATTTTGGAATCGAGAATTAAATTAAAGAACTATTGAAAAATAATGAAAAAGAAAAAAAAAGCTTTATTTCATCATCTTGATGACATCACAAATGATGTCAAAATAAAAATTAATTTTGCCCAATAATTGACCAAGTCAAATGGCTAATTTAAGAGATAAATAACATAAAAAAAATAAAAAGAAATTCATTTTGCTTCTTTCTTTCTCCTTCTTGCCGATTCATCTCTTTCTCTCGTCTCTCTCATTTTCTTCCTCCACCATGAAAGCTTGTGTTAAGCTCTCACAACCCTAAAAACCTCCATTAATTTCACAACACTCTTAAGAAAAAATTTCCCTTGAGCTTTGATTTGAAGATTGAAAAAAAAAAAGGATAAGGAAAATTGAAGGATTGGACAAGTGGAAATTCACAAATTTAGGTAAGTCCATTTCCTCTTTTAAATTAAGTATTATGAATGGATATGAGGTTGAATAAGTGTGAATTGCATGGAAAATATGAAAAATCATGCTTGTTAGGAGTCATAAAAAAATTCACAGCCATGAGATTGAGTGGAGATGATATGTTTTAGTGTAATAAATTATGTACATAAGTGCAATGGAAGTAGTTGTTGTGCTTAGAATGTTTCAATTTCATGAATTGTGCAAATTAAAAAAATTTAGGGTTCTTGGTGCCATTGAAATTGGGAGAAAATTTTGAGAATTAGCCAAATGATGTTTTTGACCTAATGTGAAGTGAAAAATGGTCATTTGTGACCAAATGAAGTGTGTTGGAATGGTGGGAGTTAAGGCCAAATTCGGATGAAGTATGGTCATGCTGCTGACAGCATGACCAAATTTCCTTTAAGGGACCAAAAATGAAATTTTACAAGTTCAATTGGTATGGGACCAATTGGGGATGAAAATAGACACTAAATAACACAATTTTCATTTAGGAA
This sequence comes from Hevea brasiliensis, assembly GCF_030052815.1. Classification (NCBI taxonomy): domain Eukaryota; kingdom Viridiplantae; phylum Streptophyta; class Magnoliopsida; order Malpighiales; family Euphorbiaceae; genus Hevea; species Hevea brasiliensis. The sequence goes on along the minus strand of NC_079494.1, from coordinate 37,690,275 downwards.
GCATGCCCAAAAAGTGACCAAAACCTTGTGAACAAATTAACCAAAGTTGAAAAATCACAGTCTGCCTCCGTACAAACTGACCAAATGAACAGTATTTGTTTATTTGGCCATAACTTGAGCTAGGTAGGTCAAAATGACCTGAAATTTTACCAGTGGTTAGATGAGATATAGACCTAAAACTTTTATGAAGAACACTAACCCAAATTATGCCATTAACCAAGTCATTTGGCCACCCAAAATTGGTGACCTAAAACTGCCAGCACAAAAAAATTGCCCAGAATTCTGGGTTGTGTTCAATCCGGCAGCCATGGTTCAAATGGCTATAACTTGAGCTAAAAAACTCCAATTAGAGTGATTCAAAAATGAGAATAAACTTAAGACAATAATGAACATTTTCTATGAAGGAAGTTTTGCCAAATTCTAACAGAAAAGTGACCAATGGAATAGTGCAACCTTAGACTCCAAACTAAAAATTATCAAATTTGCCTAAAAAGACTTAGAATTTGAATAAACAACCAAAACCAACAAATTTAATGACCAAAATGTGATATGTGGGTGAAGTTGGAATTCCCATACCTATTAAGCCTTAGAAAGTCAATAATTTGACTTGAATAGTGTAGTGAATAGTAACCCCGAAACACAAAATTTCAAGAACGTCGAGTGTAGCAAGTTAGAGCTTGGTAAAAGTGAAGTTAAATTTATTTTTGGATTTATGCTAAGTTATAGTACTGAAACACTATAAAATTGTGTGTTTCAGTTGAAAAGAATACCGGGAAAGAACCCGAGGAACCGAGTCAAGGCTAAGAGGCGACTCGCTTGAGGTTTGTGCACAACATTACTATGCTTTAAAATTCATTGATAAAGTGAATGAAATATGTATTTTACTTTTGCTTTGAATTGTAAAAGTTTATTTCTGATATTATTTATGAAGTTTTAATTTAAATTGTTGAAAGTTTTTGTGTACATTTGAAATGACAATGTTTAGCAAATTGTTAAGATATGTTTTGAAACCATAGTGTCATGACCATATATTTGAACACCTCACTAGCATGACTGGTGGGGGTAATTAGTATCGAATTTTGATTCCTTCTCTGGAGAAGTGTTGAGGTGTGCCAGTAGAAGAGGATGTGAATGGATATCCATATATTTGAGTTAGCTAGCCTTGTGATGTGATTTCTCTTTAGCCTCTGGCTATTGAGATTCTATTTGTTTCGAATGGCATGATCTAACTGTGGGTTTTATGAAATTTGATTTGATACTTCAAAATGAAATTGTTTGGGATTACAATCTCATAATGCATGATTTGTATTTAATTCTCATGTTCAGTCAAATTTTTGAATAAATGTGATTTAAGTTCTGCATAAAGATTATTTTAGTATGTTGTGCACCACTGAGTCCTAGTACTCAGCGATAGCTTTTATTGCTGTCGCAGATATAGAGACTAAAGGAGCAGTAGACTGAGCTGCTGAGGATTGAGGATCTAACAGCTTGGAGTTATCGGGTATAATTTATACCCTTCCTGTAAATATTTATTTTGATGTATGTATTGCACATAAATGTATGGACATGTAAATCGGTCTTGAGCAGTTTGCACAAAGTTTGTATAAAGTTGTAATAAAATTTAGTTTAAATTTTCATACTGTAGATTTTGGTATGATGTACATACATAGTCTGTTGTCTTTAATGAATGGAAATATTTTATTTTAATTTGAATGAGATTGATAGATATTATTTTACTGATGATTGAATTTTGGAAATTGAAAAATGTTGACTGTTGAATTTTGAGATTTGAGAAATTGTTGAGATTTATTGTGAAATTGAAGTAGCAGTTGAGAAAATATTTGAAAGTGCTTTTTATAGGTATTTGAAGAACTGTTTTTCCAAAATATAAACGAAACTTTATCAAAATTTTTATAAAATTTGCGGAAAAATAAAATGGGCCAAAAGTTTTAACTAGTTTTTAATTTCAATTAAATGTTTTAAATACCTATTAGAAAATGCTCACCACTTACCAAAAATAAGAAAATTGTTTTAAAATCCCTTGTAGGGTACTTAATGAGTTATCGGTAAATGAAGTGCGGTAGTTCATTAGGTATTCTACGGGATCATGTTATGCCTTACAGAGGGGTAAGGTGTGTGTAAGGTGTGACACACTCTGTCAAAATTTTTCTAAAATTTGTGTAAAAATAAAAATTAACAAAAATTTTAGCTAGCTTTTAAACTTATATTAAATATAAGAAAATGCTCACCACTTCCAAAAAGTAAGAAAAAGGTTTTTAAAATCTCTTGTAGGGTACTTAATGAATTATCGGTAAGTAAAGTTCGGTAGTTCATTAGGTATTCTATGGGATCATGTTATGCCTTACAGAGGGGTAAGGTATGACAAATTATGCTTATAAGAACCTTAAAAATTGACCTGCAGTCACTGACCTGAACTGAAATCCTGTTGGCACAAGGTACATGAGTCCAGGTAAGTTAATTGGCTCTAAATAATTCCACAAAACTTGAAAAATTGTAATACAAATTTCTCAATGATCATAAGACATAGGGAAACAATTTCTATGAAAGTCACCATGCCTAAAAGTGACTGCAACATGCTCCATCAATTAGGTAAAATTTATGTTCAAAAGCTGCCTAGTTAAGGAATCAGAATCTAGAAATGAATTAGTTATGGTTATTCGACCATAACTTGACTTCTAAACATCCAATTGACATGATTCAAAAGGGAAAATAAAGACAAGACATAGAGGAACAACTTCCATGAAGGAAGTGTGGCCAAACAATGGCTACAAACTAATCAAATCGATAGGTAAAAGTTAGTGCACAAAAACTGGAAATGGTACAAGTGACCATTAAACCAAGCATATTCATTTAAGCATATTTTCCACCAGAAGTCTTCAATTGAAATAAGCCATACCAATCTGGAAAGCTAAGAAACAGACCAAAAACTTTGTTTTAAACATCATTCTCAAATTATAAATGTATGAAGCCTAAATTTAAGGTCAAAACTATTAACCTAAATAGAAAGCATGTTAATATAGACTATTTGAATTCAAGCCAATAATGTGACTATAAATAATTCCATAAGGCTTGAAAATTTTCAATTAAAATTTCTAAATGACTATAAGACATAGGGCAACAAATCTTATGAAAGATACTAGGCCTAAATGTTACTACAAGCTGTCCAAATAAATTATTCAAATTGATTTACAAAAATTTAGATACAAAAAAAAAATTGAACCTAAAGAAAGGTTCTTGAAATAAATTATTGACTTATTCCTAATGAGTCAATATATGCCAAATCACATAAAATAGTTATGTGGGACTCATTTTCCCATCATACATGAACATATAAATTCTGTTAAATAATTATTAATACTAAATTTCCCATAGTAAACCTAGGCTTATATTTGTATAGTTGGATCGATTGGTATACCAATTGGAGACTACAGATAGCAATACTGTCCACAGAGAAAATCATGAACTGATAATATATATCTGGTATGATTGTTCTACAGGCTATATGCCTACTTATTGGCCATTGTGCCTAACTTTATTTCTGCCTTTACAAGCCTGACAGCTGGCCTCGTGCCTGACAGCTGTGTACAGGGTAGACATATGGCTGTCTAACCCGTATACTCCCGTGTATCCAGCATTATAGTTTGTTATAGGTTACTTGGGCACAAATATACATATATGACATGAAATACACCGATATGTCATTAAATACGCTGATATGATTCCAAAGACTCTAATATGATTTTAAAAACCAGAGAATGAAATTAATACACAAAAAATATACTGATAATTAATTCATTTCTAAAGTACAGAAAAGTCATAAATGACTTAGGCTATATAAGAAATAAACAAAAAATATACTGTTAAATTTAACTATTCCCAAAGTGTAGGAAATTTATAAATGTCTTAGAATTTATGATAATTTCACTGATATGACTTTAAGGAGATTGAAAATAAGATATATGCACAGATAAGATCCTGATAAGTAAATTATTGTGACACCCCTTACCCGTCTACAGTGTAGCCAAGCAAGACATGTCACACTCAGTGCCGGAGCACCCTATCTTATCTAACTTTATTCTTTTAATAATTTGTTCTCATTATATTTTAATATCAATTATTTTTCTAAGGAGAAACCAGTGGAGTTTCCCTTATTTTATTTCCAGTTGGCGTATTTCACTATTTACCTGCTTCAAAATTCAACAATATTTTCAAATAAAATCTTATTCATACTCATCATAGTCATCTCACATTCAATTCTTGAAAATCACATACTCATTTGTACAAATCCATTCATTTCCATACATATTCATTAATGTACGATTTATATATATAAATTCTCGTAATTTCATTAATTTACATCTCATGCATATTAAATACAATTTCCTTGATTGCATTACAACATATGAAATAATTACAATACACAAAATACATAATATGACCTATATGGGCCCTATCTACATGCATTGCTGAGGAGGTGACAACCTTGAACACTCTGCAGATCTGAACTCCAAAATCCTAGTCTAGTGTCCACTGGGTTTTAGCTTCAGTACCAGTGAGAAGGAAACAAATCCATCGCGCTAAGCATTTCTGCTAAGTGGTACAATAATATAAGAAGAAAATAATATATACAAATAAGAAAGATTAAAGTATAATTCTAAAGCATAATTTAGATCCTCGGGTATCAATTAAATTTGGTATGATATTTCTAATATCAACTATCTTATATTTTATTTTGTCCCTCTTTGGAAGTGCTGAGTTTATACAGTAATAATATTCGATATACAGATTAATTTTAGGAGTATTATATTTTCGGTTCCTACAATTCTGAAAATTTCATTTGTACTACTTGATTCAGCTATGTTTCCATTGCTAATCTTTTTCCTCATTTCATTCAATACTAATGTTCTTAAATAATTTTAATAATTTACACTGCTCAGGTAACCTATGACAGGCTGATTAAACTGGATAATGGGTCGTTGGCACTAGATACCACGGTGCCTCGCGCCGTCATACCATGGGACGTGTAAGCTCAGTACGTCAATCACGTGTGCAGTCAGTATGGCTAGAAAGCCATGATAACATATCAGTATGGCTAAAAGCCATGATAACATATAATCAGGCATAAAAGCCATGAGTGCGGGCATAAAGCCATGAATATAGGCATAAAGCCTTACGCAGTACTACTAAACAATACCCTATTGGCATGCCAATCTATCCAATCTGACACACGTGCCTAAGCAATACAAAGGCACATAATATCATTATTTTATTAAATACTCCAATTCTAATTTATAGTATTTTAACTTTTATTCATAGAAAAAGCATAAATACCCAAATTTCATTCCTACACAATTTATATAATTCATTATACCATTTATGATAATTTCAATTCACATCAATCAATTTTTATTTACCATTTGTATATCGAAATATTTTCCTTTCTCTCATGAGGAGAACTAATGTCAAATTTATACATCCATTTATTTGTTACCCTATTTATGTAAATTATCATTCATATTCCAAGTAATCCATGAATATTTCATGGATTTCAACTTTAACTAAATTTTTCTTAAATCCTAATGTCACTCAAATTCAAAAATTTTGAATCAACTATTTATATAACTTATCATTTGCAATTCAAGAAGTATTTTTGCTTTCATAAAATTTATGAATCCTCTTATTTTCACTCATGTACCATTAAGTGTTAATAGGTTTTTATTTTATTTCCTAGTGGAAATACTATGTCCAATTTCATTTTTATCCAATGCATATATTTATAAATTTCATTTATATAGTTCACTATTTATCAACCTCACTATCTATTTGTCATTTACCTAATTTATTACACCAATTTACAGGTACTAAGGTTCAAGCATTTTCATTTATATGTACCTAGATTCAAGTATTTTCATTTGTATTCATAAAAGGAACCTAAGTCTCAAATATTATTTGCACATCCTTTATACCTTTAATATTTCATTTATAGTCATTTATAAATCACATTTCAAATTAAATTAACAATATCCCCTAAGTTCTATTTGTGATGAGAATACAAACATCATCTACACATTTACATAATTTAAACATTCATTAAATCATTCAAGTGGGGTAGCATTCACTCCATTAATTTTGGTTATTACTATTCACTTGACCATTCCTACACAAAAATTGACTTTTTAATTCATAATAGATTTGTTAAGCCTAAGTTCACTAATATACCACATTTTCCATTATATTTTTGTTGGCATTGATTGCCAATACCATTTCAAAGCTTATTTTATATTATTCAAAATTTTTAGATTTCATGCCTTAAATTTACTATTCCATTGGTCATTGTTACAGTGGAAATTTTGCAAAATTTTCTTCATCAAAGTTGTTCCTTTATGTGTCTTCTTTAATTTCCTTTTTGAATCACTCCATTTGGAGTTTTGTAGCTCAAGTTATGGTCAATTTACCATAACTGGCCGGATTGGTTCTTACTAAGATTTTCTGGGCAAATTTGATTCTGCCAGATTTGGTGTCCTAACTTGGACTAGCAATTTGAATTGGGTAAGTTCAGAATTTGAGTTTATGTTCTTCATGAAAGTTGTTCTAAATTTTCTAATATTTCCATTGATATAAAATTCAGGTCATTTGGATATTTCTACACTGAGTTATGGCTAAATGAACAAACACTGTTCATTTGGTCATTTTCCAGGGACAGCTTGTGTGTTACCCGGATTGATGCAATTTTTAGGGTATTCTAAGTTGGTTTTCTGGGCAAGGTTTCTCCATTAAAAATATGGCTTAAGGTTTTAAATTTTAGCTCCAATTAGCCTCACACCAATTGGAGCTGTCTAGCTCTACTTATGTTCATATAAACACATTGGACTCATATGTCCAGAATTTCCTACATAAAAATCAACACTTCTAATTCAATTTCTCCCAACTCCCAAACTTCAATTGGTATTCAAGGCACTTCTAATTGTCAACAAAACACCTCAATAAGATCAATTTCAAGCATACCACAAAATCCTCAATTTATGATCAAAACCCTAATTCAATATATCTTAATTCATACAAAGTCCTCCCATACAACTTCTAATACACTTTTTTGTCATCAATCATCATCATTAAGCAAGTTTATATTCAAAAATTCATCAAACTCTTATGGTCATCAAGGCTGCCGAATTTTTGGTCTTTCCAATGCCCATGGTTTTCTTAATTTTTCATGCAATATCAACTCCTCATGACCTCAATTCATGGTTTAATAAAGGAAGGAAGGGAGAGTAAGCACTAATCTCACTTGTGTCCAACTTGCCCTTACCTAAACTTCAATTTTCCTTCACTTCTTAGTTGCCACTATCTTCCTCAAGGTGTGGGATCAATTTTTATTAAAGTGATCTAGGGTTTTTATGGTGAGAAAGGGTGGAAATTCAAGCTTGGAAGCTTGAAAAATGGAAGAAGAACCCTTCCATTGTGGTTTGGCTGGTTGAGGAAGACAATGATCAGAATTGGTTTTCTCATTTTACTCATTTTTATCTCTTTTAATAGGGTATTTAAGTATGCGTTACAATGTGATTGGGTGGAGAGTTTTTAATGACATCATAGTGATGTCATAAGTCCATTTTAATTCATTTTCTTTTCTTTTCTTTTCTTTTTTTTTCTACTCATTTTCAATTTAATTTTTAGTAATATTATTCATATTTTATGTCATATAAATTATTTAATTAATTGGACAAGTTAGCCAAAAATCATCTCTGAACACGAAATGACCAAAATGCCCTCTATTTAGCTTAAGGAGCTAAAACTGTTTGTACCGATCTTAAAAATTCTCATAATATTTTCCTAGCATTCTAATGCTACCTAGGGCGCCATAACTCTTCTTTGGCATCCCAGATATTATTTCACAAGATTTCCCTCGGGTTTAGGATTACTAGCTGTGAAGACAGCAACTTCCCGTTAGGGTCACCCATCACCGAGGCACCAGCTCATTTAACTTTATCGTATTTCATTGCTAAAATTTTTCCTTAATTTGTCTTATTATTATTTGGTCTATTTATGACTCCTCAATCTAGTTTAATTATAGTTCCAGACATTCTAGCTATCCGGTCAGACATTGGTCACTGAAATAGTAGAACGTACGAACTATCTAAAGTGAGGGCATTACAATTATTCCCAAAGTGAAATAAAATATATAATTGACCTAGAAGTGCAAAATTCTACATAGAGCTATTACTTTTAATTATTCAGTTATTATTCCTTAAAATTATGCACCATTAAGCAATTTGCTTAGCGCGTTAGTTTTTCCATCGAGTAGGTATTAGAGATCAGTAGCCGCCACAGTAGTGTTCTGACCGTAGTTAACCAGATCTGTATAGAGTTCAGAGTTCACCTCGTTAGTCTTTTGTATTTTGGTAGGGCCCATGTATAGACTAGTATTTTGGTTCATTGTGTATAATCATGATGTAATTACTAGTTCATGATGTAAACCAAAATTGTAAATATATTTTGAGTTGTAAATAAAGTTATGAATTTCTGTATATAAATTCCCATATGAATGAATGAATGAAAAGTATATTCACTTGGAATTGTTTGAGTAAGAAAAGATATGTTATATAATAAGATGAATAGAATAGATATGACATGAAATTATTTTGACAGGTAACTATTAGAACCCGCTAGATGCCAATAAAACAGAGGAGGCTCTGCCCGGGTTTCCACAGAGATAAATTGCGATAAAAAAAATTTTCTACATGCTTTTCTATAAAGTTTAAAATTAACAATGGACATGATAGGATAAGATAGGGTACTCCAACACCGAATGTGGCACTCGTCGCTAGGCTACACTGTAGACGGGTGAGGGGTGTCACAAATCCCCTATTGGCATGCCAATCTATCCAATTTGACACATGTGTCTAAGCAATACATTGGCACATTAGTACTATTAAGTGTTAATATGTTTTATTATTTCATTATATTTTCTATTTATATTTTGTAGTATTTTAATTCTATTCCTAGTGGAAATACAATGTCCAAACTCATTTTCACCTAATGCATGTATTCATAAATTTCATTCATATGGATCACAATTTATCAATCACATCATCTCACATGTCACTTAGTTTCAAGCATTTTCATTTTTACTCATAATGGGAACATAAGTCCCAAATAACATTTGCACATCATTTACACCTTCAACATTTCATTTATGGTAATTACAATTCACATTTCAGGTTATGTTGGCAATGTCTCGTAAGTTCTATTTGTGATGGGAATACAAGCTCCAACTGCCTACTCACATGATTTAAGTGTTCATTAAATCATTTAAGTGGGTAGGTACCATTCATATCCCAAGTTGTCCATGAAAATTTCATAGATTTTAGATTTTATATCCTAATTTCCTCTAGTAATTTGGCCAAGATGATGGAAGTTGTTTCTTTATGTGTTAACTTTAATTTCCCTTTTGAATCATTCACTTTGAAGTAGTATAACTCTAGTTACAATCAATTGATTAATGACTGTCCAAGGTGTTGAACCCTATAAGTCTACTAGTTTCAGAATTTTCTATCCTCTTTGTCATACAATTTCAAGCTGTAACACCCCTCACCCGACTACAGTGTAGCCGAGCAAAGTGTGCTACATTCGGTGCCGGGGCACCCTATCTTATCTTACTTTATTCCTTTCATAATTTGATCTCATTATATTTTAATATTAATTATTTTTTTCGACGGAGAAACCAGCGGAGTTTCCCCTATTTTATTACCAGTTGACGTATTTTACTATTTACCTGTTTGAAATTCAATAATATTTTCAAAATAAAATCTTATCCTTGCTAATCATAATGATCTCATCAATCATTCTCAAAATTTTTTCATAATTCACATCTCATTCATATATCTCAATTTCATATTCATTTCCATGCATTATCTATATATTTCAAATCTGTCTTCGAGTCCATACAATCTCATTCATGCTCAAATCACATAAGTAAAATTTTCAAACTGCTTTAATTTACATATTAAAATACTTACTTTGAGTAGCTCCCATAATTCATAGGTTAATTACATGAGTTTATTTTGTACAAGATATACAAATAATTTACAATGTGCTAGAAATGAACAATATACATAACATGTATAAAATGAGCCCTATCTACATGCATTGCTGAGGAGGTGACAATCTTGAACTCTTCTAACATACGCAGATCTGGACTCCAAAAATCTCAGTCGATAGTCTACTGGTTTTTACCTTCAGTACCTGCGCGAGGAAGCAATTCCATCGCGCTAAGCATTTCTGCTTAGTGGTGCAATAATATAACAAGAAATAATATATACAAATAAAGAAAGAACAAAGCATAATTTGAATACTTAAGAATCAATTTAATTTAATACAATGTGTCTAATGTTAATTATCTTTTGTTCTCATTTGTTTCGCTTTGGAAGCGTTTAATTCCGAAATTCACAGTGATAATGTACGATATACAGGATTAATAAAAATACTCAATTTATATTCATATGGCAATCGAAGGTACATTTAAAATATTTAGTTAAGTTATACCTATTTTTGCAACTCTCTTATCATTTTACTTAACAATTTTTATGTGGTTGGATCATTTCATAATTGTAACTAATTCTTTTGAAGTCTTATTAACTCATTTATTTGATCTCTAATGTTTTTAATTACTAATAGTCTTAATTTATTTCAATGAATTACACTGTCCAAGTAACCTACGACAGGCTGAATAAACTGGATAACGGGTCGTTGGCACTGGACACCGCAGTGCCTTGGGCCGTCATACTATGGGACGTAAAACGTCAACCACGTATGCAGTCAGTATGGCTAAAAAGCCATGATAACACATAATCGGGCATAAAAGCCATGAATACGGGCATAAAGCCATGAATACAGGCATAAAGCCTTTCGCAGTACTGCTAAAACAATACCCTATTGGCATGCCAAACTACCCAATCTGACACACATGTCTAGGCAATACAAGGGCACATTAGTACCATTAAATGTTCATAAGTTTTATTATTTCATTATATGTTCCATTTATCGTTCATAGTATTTTAATTTTATTTATAGTAGAAGCATAAATCTCCAAATCTCGTTTTTATATAATTTATGCATTCATCGTACCATTCACGTTAATTACAATTTACATCAATCGATTTTCATGTACTATTTGTACATCGAAATATTTTCATTTCTCTCATGATGAGAGCAATTAACCCATTTACACATCCATGTGATTCATCTAATCGTTACAATATTTATATGAATTAGTATTCACATTATTACCCCTCATGTATCAATTTTTGTACAAGGTATTATAATCCTATTTGAAATAAAGACGTAAATCCTAATGATAACTTTATCTCATTTATACTCTAAACAATCCATTTGTGTTAATTACATTTTATATTTCAAGTTGTATTACTTATGTATTATGTGTCATTTTGTTTACTATTCACCTTACTAGTCAACCAAAATGTTGACTTTTTCATACATAATAAATTTATTGAACCTAAGTTCTCAAAGATACCACATTTTGCATTTAAAACTTGTTGGAATTGATTGCCATTACCATTTCTAAGCTTAAAACCAAGAGGGCAGAATTTTCAGTTTTTGAAGCCCCAATTTACTGTTCCATTAAGCCTTGTTGCAGTGGGTATTTGAGGAAATGGTAAACATGAAATTTGTTCCTTATTTTGTCTAGTTGAATTTCGTTTTTTGAATCACTCCATTTGGAGTTTTGTAGGTCCAGATATAGTCCGAAAACCACAGCTGGCCGGATTTCATTTCTGCCGAAATTACCATATCTACAGTAACATGAATAGTGACTGTGATTGCATTTTTGTATAGGTTCTGGCCATAATTTGGGGTAGGTTTCTTCATGAAAGTTGTTTTTCTATGTCTTAACTTATTGCTGTAAAAATTTCAGGTCAATTGACCATTTCTACAGTGAGTTATGGCCAAATGAAGTTTACTGTTTATGTGCACTATTCATACTGGTATCTTAAGTTCTGGCAGATTTTGATCCGACTTTGGTCAGTAATTTGATCAAGTTAAGTTCATAATTTGGTCTAACTTTCTTCATATGAAATGTTCTACCATGCCTTAGGTTTCCATCGGTTCAAGAATCGCCTAAATCCAAGTTTTCTGGAGAGAGTTATAGCCATACAAACATTACTGCTCAAATGAAAATTTGCAGAGTTGCAGGTTTGATAACTCAACTTTGCTCAATAATTTGAATGGGTTAATGGCATAATTTGGGGTGATGTTCTTCATGAAAGTTGTTTGTCTATATCTTATCTTATTTCTGTAAAAATTTTAGGTCAATTGACCATATCTACAGTGAGTTATGGCTTACTGTTCATTTGGTTATTTCTGCAGGTGTTGTTGCAGGGTATCCGGATTGGGGCCAACTTTTGGTCCTCTTGCTTTGGTCTTTTGGGCATGGTTTCTTCAGAAAAAATGTGCCATTATAAGCCTAGTTTCATGTCCAATTGGTCAAACACCAATTGGACCAACACAGCCAAAGTTATGGCTATCTAAGTGGACTGAAATTTCAGTCACTCTGCTGCTGTCCTAAGGCAGCCTACACATTCACTTTGCCATGCTACATTTCAGTCCAAATTGTGGTCAACTTACCTAAAATGGTCACTAATTGACCATTAAAATGTTCGCTAACAATTTCCTAATATAAATCCAAGTTTCACTCCCAAACCCTAGCTCATTTTCAAGGATTACACCAACTACCTTAGTTAGCACACCAATTCATCATACATATATATATATACCTTAAACATCATCTTTAGTCCACTCTAAGTCCATCAAAAACACTTAATCTTGTTCCTCCCTAGGGCTGCCAAAATTCATTGTATACATACACATAAATTCCATTCATTTAATTCACAAATTCTTGCTTATTTTAGGTCTCTAATCATGGAAAGAGAAAGATGTATGCATAATAGGCACTAACCTCTTGTAGGGTAGAATTTTCCCAAGCCTGACTTCACTTTCTTTCACTTTCTTCTCTTCTAATGGCTGCCCAAATTTAGCTCTAGTGATAAGGAAAATTTTTTGTGAAGAGAGGGTGAGGTTTTGGTGTAGTTGGCTATGGAATCAAGCTCATTTGGAGCTTTAATGGTGGTTTTCCTCTTGTTTCTCTCTTTGGTGCGTGAATAAGAAGAAGGGCTGCTGGAATTGTTCTATTTTTACCTCATTTTTTATATCATTTTAATCTCTTTTAATTTGCTTGTCAAATAGTGATTGGTTGGAGAGTGTTGGATGACATCATATGATGTCATAATTTGCTTTTTATTTCATTTTTCTTTTCTTTTCATCACTACTCATTTTCAATTCAATTTTTAGCAATATTTATTCATATTTTAGATCATAATAATTATTTACTCAACTGGACAAGTCGGCCAAAAATCGTCTCTGAAGGCGAAATGACCAAAATGCCCTCCGTTTGGCTTAACGGGTCAAAATTTGCTGTACCGATTGAAAAATTTTTCTAAATATTTTCTTGGCATTCTAATTCCATAGGAACCTCAATGACCCTTCTCTGGAGTCCCAAAAATTATTTTATGAATTTTTTTCCGGGTCTAGGGCTCCTCGTTGCGAGAACCGCAACTTCCCTCTGGTTACCCATCGCTTGGGCACCGGCTCATTTAACTTGATTGTATTTTATTTCTAAAATTTTTACTAAATTTTTCTTATTAATATTTGAGTTAATTATGGTCCCTCACTTTAGTTTAAATATTTTTTCGGACGTTCTAGCTGTCCGGACCGACACTAGTCACCGGAATAGTAGAATGTACGGAGTTGCTACCGGGAGGGTGTTGCATAAGCACTTAGGCTTAGAATTAGTTCTAGGTCCCTAAAATAAAGTTTTAGGCCTTCATCTTAGCTTTTCATATCATTTTAAATCATGTCATTGTGGTTACTATTCATATTACTATTCATGTAAATGTTGACTATTTCATAAATAATAGGAATACAAATTCTAAATTTATGGTAGTACCACATTTTGGGTTATAAACTTGTTGGCATTAGTTACCAATTACAATTTAAGTCTTTCTAGAAGTATTTCCAAAATTTCAGTTTTTGTCACCTAAGTTTAATATTCTATTAGACCAATTTACAGTGGGAATTCATCTAACTTTTCTTCATAAAAGTTGTTCCTTAATGTCTCTAATTTAATTTCCTTTTTAAATCACTCCATTTGGAGTTTTGAAGCTCAAGTTATGGCATTTTTACCATAACTGGTCGGATTAGTCCATGTCCATAATTTCTGGGCAAATTTTGGTTCTGGCAGTTTTGATTAGCTAAATTTGATTAGCAATTTGATTAGGTTATGGTCAGAATTTGAGTTTCTGTTCTTCATAAAAGTTGTTCTACTATGTCTAAGCTTTCCATGGGTTCAAGAATCAGGTCATTTAGACCTCTCTACACAAAGTTATGGCCATTTGAACAATCACTATTCATATGGTCATTTTTCCATATCCAAATTTTAGTTACCTAGATTCAAGCAAATTTTAGGTCACTTTTGTGTTAGTTTTCTAGGCAGGATCTCTTCATGAAAAATGTGGCATTATAACCCTAGTTTCATCTTAAATTGGCCTCACACCAATTGGAACAACACAACTCTACTTATAGCCTTAAAACTATACTAGACTCAAGGTCCAAATTCCTGCATGGAAAATCAGCACTCCCAATATCAATTCCACCCAACTCCTAAACTTCAATTCACATTCAATACACTTCAAATAGTCCATAATTGATCCCAACCTCAATAATTAATTAACATGTCATCAAATTCCCAATTTTCATACCAAACCCTAACTTATTAATTTTGTAATCTCATGTAACACATACCACTCAACATCTAACTCAAATATACTCATTAAAAACCACTTCTAGCCAATTTAATTCAAACAAAACTACCAAACACCAACCATTCTCATGGCTGCCAAAATTTACCTAACTCATATGTCATCTTTTTCTTAAATTTTTATGCCAAAATAACTTAATTCAACATGCTATTAAGGATTAAAGAAGGAAAATAGATGGGATTTGCACTAACCTCAATTGAAGGATTTCCCAAGCTTGCCAACTCCACTTTCTCCTCTCCCTTTTGCTTCTACTTTCTTAGGCAAAGTCTAAAATTAAGTTTTTGTTTTCAGGGCTAGGGTTTTTATGGTGGGAATTGAAGGGAATTTAAGCTTGACAAAAAGAAAAAATGGAGGAATAGGGAGGACTCATGGTTCAGCCAAGAAGATCAAATGAAGAAGATGAAGGCTTTTTAATTTATTTAATTAGTTTGTCCTTTATTTAGATGTTGTCCAATTATAATTGGTTGAAAATTTTTAATGAGGTCATCATATGTTCTGCTTATGTCATTAATTAGCTTTTTTTTTATTTCATTTTATTTTATTTTCTTTCCCTCTCTTCCCTACTCATTTCTAATTAAATTTTCATCAATATTAATTCATATTTTATGACATAAATCTCACTTACTTAAATAGATATGTGTTAGTAGTATGCCCTAGAGCATATCATTTAGTATGTATCTTGTACATATTTTTAATAATAAAAGGCATTTCCACTTTTCCGTTTACATAATATATTTATGTGTAATAGAAAAGGTCCATTGATATTTTGTTAGAAATATTATTCTTAAGTTGTTAAGAATATGAGTGACAATATTTCTAGCACAAAGTATCATAAATAGGTTCACAATCGAGGATACTTCATAATAAGGACATGACTTATCCAGAAAGATTGTATTCATGTTTGTTCCCAAGTTATTTATATGAGATATAAATAAGATGGAATGGTGAGTCTCATGCCTTATAACAAACATGATAGGCACTTATAAATGATAAGTAGGCCGAACCAGTGACACTTATGACAAGCACATGGAGTTTACTCTTGTCAATGTTTTGTCATAAATCATATCAGTGCATATAATCTTTAGACCTGAGATAGCACGATTATCTTGTATATAGGTAGTTTGAGTTTGATCTGCTTTCATACTTGTACTATGTATGGGTATATGGGCATGTGTTGGCTCTGCTAGTTATATATGGAGGTAGGTGTTGATCAAGATGGAATCTGTTCCTCTAAGTAAATAGAGATAAAATCCTATGTTCATTTAATTGTTCTTGATGTTTCAAGTTCTGGCCAGACAGATAGATTTATTGAAAAGAGTTTACGATGAGAAAAATCTTTTAATCAAGAACTGGAATTAAAAGAGAACATAATATTCATAGCAAATGGAGTTTGACATAAACCATGACTCGGCTTGAGTTGGGATTTTGTATGCAGAGAGATTCTAGTGCATGGTAACATATGATTATAGGTTCATTTAAGGTAAATCTTATTGCTAATTGGGTGGCCATGGCATGCTATGCTAGGTGTTAACCATGGTCTATGAGGTTCATAAAATGATTTAGAGAAATCATTTATGGTAAGAAAGAGTTCTGATGATATTAAGAGTTGATATCATGTCTCATTGTCAATTAGTGATGAGCCTAGTAAGTCACACACATACACAAGTTATCCCCTATTTAAATATGATTTAATTAATTAATTAAAGAGTTTAATTGATTAATTAAATAGATTTGGTTTGCAATTAAATTGCAAAGTCCCTAGCATGACTTGAAACTAAATATAGATTATTGGATGTGTAGTATAAATTAAATTTATATTTAAAGTGTTTAAATATGAATTTAATTGATGAGAAATTAATTAATAGAGATTAATTAATTAATTTATATTTGATATGAATTAATTAGAAGACGAAAATAATTATTTTGGGTTAAGAACTCAAAATTAAGACACAGGGGCATTTTGGTCATTTCACAGTGTGACACGTGGCACCATGAGATGGTGACACATGGCATAACACATAAGCTTGCCAAATGTTTTTTTAATCATGTAAGATGATTAAAATCAAGATTAAATATAGGTTTGACACTTGGCACAATGTGATTGGGTCACTTAAACCTAGAGCTAATCAAAAGGTGACATGTGGCTAGGGTTTAATGTGTTAACCTAGCTATTTAAGTGTGGTTATGAAAAGAAAACATAACCAGCAGCCTCTCCTCTCAATTGTCACACCACTTTGAGCCTCTCCAGCTATTTCTCTTCATCTCTCATCAATTCAAAGAGATTAGCCATCAATCTCTTGAATTAAGAACACTAGAAATTGTTTCTAGTGTCCTGTTTACATCTCTAATCTCTTAAAAGGCAGAACTTGAATTTCTAATTAATAGAAAAGGCTTTAGAAGCTGTTCAAGGGCTTCCATAGGTGTTCTTGGTGTGGACAAGCTAGAGGGACAACATCTGGTGTCCTGAAGACGAATCTCAAAGGCGCAGACACGCTGCAGCACATCAAGAGGTTAGTGTAATCGTTCTTGATTTAATCTAGGGTTCTAAAATTAATCTAATTAATTTTAAAATCTTAAATGGCAAATACAGATCCAAAAACATATTAAAAGAGTTTTAATATGTTGTTTATCATTGAAATCAAATAGATAAAAATAAATCTTGCATGGTGCATGTGACCCTAGGTGAAAATTTTTGAATTCAATGGTATAATCTTGTGTTTTTCACGCTTCCATTCCCTCAATATGTTGGTCAAAAATCATCTTTAAAGGTGAAATGACCAAAATGCCCTTCGTTTTATTTAATGAGCTAAAATTGTCTGTACCAATTTACATAATTTTTCTTGTATTTTCTTGGCATTCTATTATCATCAAAACCTTAGCAATCCTTTACTCAAGTCCCAAATAATTATTTTACAGGGTTTTCCCATGAGTCTGGGGTGGCAACTGTCTTTACAGACGCTTCCTGTTAGGGTTATCCATCGTCGTAGCTCCGGGTCATTTAATCTCTTTGCATTTGATTTCTTAAATTTTTCTTTAATTTTTTTCTTGTCATTCTTTAGGTTATTTATGACTCTTCACTCTAATTTAAATATAGTTCCAGACATTCTGGCTATCCAAACAGACATTGGTCACCAGAACAGTAGAATGTATGGACTACCTAAAGTGAGGATGTCACACAATATCTTAATTAAGACTCAACTATACTTCCATTTCCACTACAAACAGAGAAAATTCCACCTATTAATTGACCCCAAATCCTAATATTCCAAATGTCATACAAGGTGAATGGCAACTATTCCAAAGACAAGTCGGACACTTGTCACTAGTTGCACTATTAAAGATAATTTTAATTAACATTTCAACATTAATTATATTGAATATCAACATGTTTATCAATATGCCAAAAGGACCTTTAACATCTTTAAACATTCATAAACATAATTTAGCCCAAAATAAATAAATAAATAAATAAATATATCAGCTACATGAATAAAATTAAAATTTTCAAGGTTCTGTAATACCCCTTATCCAATCTACAGTGTAGCCGAGCAAGGCATATCACATTCTGTGCCAAAGCACCTTATCTCATCTTGTTACATTTCCTGCTAATTAAATTTAATTTTTAATAATTTAAGTTCACTTATTTAATTGGAGAAACTTACAGAGTTTCCCCTAATTTATTAACAATTTCCCATCTGTTTAAAAATAATTTCATATTTAATTCAATATTCTCCATAATCATCTCAATATCTCAAACTCATAATTTCATTCATCATCATTCCCATACAAGTTTAATTTATCATTCATTTCATACATAAACTTACAAATTTCATAATGTACAAAATAATTACATACAATTCATAATTTACATTCCAAAACTTATAAATAATTACATATATGGTTTGATGGACCCTACCAAAATGCACTGCTAATGAGGTGACACTCGGGACCCTATGCAAATCTGAAATCCCAACTCCCAGTCTAAGGTCCACTGGGCTTTCTCTCTTGATCTCTAGTACCTACACATGGCAAAAAGCGACGCGCTAAGCATAATGCTTAGTGGTGCAAGAATAATATAAAAATAAACTAAATAATTAGAAATAAAGAAATTATACTATTATGCCACACAGGATGTATTTTTGATAACTATTTGTAAGATATTTAATTTAATGGTTTTTCTATTCATTATTTATTAGTAATTTTTTAGGACTTATTTTAATGTTCAAGTAACCTATAAAAGTTGACTGGACTGGATAAATACGTAAACTGGCACTGGGCATCAAGTACCTCAGGCCGTCACACCATCGATCACATAATGTCTGCCAGGTGTGCAACAGAATGGCTAAAGAGCCATAATGTCAATCGGATATAAAGCCACGTATATCAAAGAGTAACAGAATGGCTAGAACCATAAGCAGTACTGCAAGTTAGAACCCTATCAGCATGCCAACCTATCCATACCAATCATAAAACTAGGCATACATGGGCACATTAGCATTTTAAATATTAGTTCTTTTCATTTTTTCATTATGATTACTATTCATAGCATTATTCATGTAACACCATTGCTTTAGCCTGACCGTACGTTCTGCTATTCTGGTTACTAAGGTCTGTTTGGACAGCTAGAATATCTAGAATTGTATTTAGCCTAGAGTGAGGAGTCATAAATAACTCAAATAATGTCAAGAAAAATTAAAAAAAAATATTTAGAAATAAAACACAACTAAGTTAAATGAGCCGGTGCCCTAGCGATGGGGGACCTAACGAGAAGTTGCTGTCTTTATAGCTAGTAGCCCTAAACCCAAGGGAAATTCCGTAAAATAATTTTTGGGACTCCACAGAAGAGTCATTGAGGTTTCGATGGCATTAGAATGCCAAGAAAATGCTCAGAGAAATTTTTAGATCGGTACAGACAATTTTAGTTCAACAAGCTAAACGAAGGGCATTTTGGTTATTTCTAAAGGAGCGAAAGCATGAAAAACACAAGTTTAGATCATTGAAATTCAAAATTTTTTATCTAGGGTCACATGCATCATGCAAGATTCATTTTTATATATTTGATTTCAATGATAAACAGCATATTAAAACTCTTTTAATATATTTTTGGATCTACATTTTCTATTTAAGATTTTAGAATTAAAAGATTAATTCTTTAGAACCCTAGATTAGATCAACAATAAGTGCACTAACCTTTTTGATGCACTGCAGTGTGTTTGGCACCTTTGGGATGCTCCTAGGACATCAAATGTTGTCCCTCTAGCTTGTCCACACCAAGATCACCTATGGCAGCCCCTTGAAGAGCTTCGAAAGCTTTTTCTATCAATTAGAAAATCAAGTTTTGCCTTTTGAGAGATTACAGATGTAAACAGGACACTAGAAATGATTTCTAGTATTTTTAATTCAAAGAGATTAGAGATTGTTTGCTAATCTCTTTGAATTGATGAGAGATGAAGAAGAAGAGAAGGGAGAGGCAGCCAAGGGTGGCGGCACCAAAGAGAATGATCAGCTTGTATTTTTTCTTTTCATCCTATTCTTTATATAGCTAGGTCACCACTTAAAACCCTTGCCACATGTCACCTTTTGATTAGCTCTTGACCCAATCACATTGTGCCAAGTGTCAAACCTATATTTAATCTTGACTTTGATCATCTTACATGATTAAAAGACATATGGCAAGCTTATGTATAGTGCCATGTGTCACCATCTCATGGTGCCACATGTCACCCTGTGAAATGACCAAAATACACCTATGTCTTAATTTTGAGTTCTCAATCCAAAATAATTATTTCTGTTCCTCTAATCAAATTATATCAAATATAAAATAATTAATTAATTAATCTCTATTAATTAATTTCTCATTAATTAAATTCATATTTAAACACTATAAATATAAATTTAACTTATATTATACATCTAATAACCTAGATTTGGTTTCAAGCCATGCTAGGGACTTTGCAATCTAATTGAAAACCAAACCTATTTAATTAATCAATTAAACTCTTTAATTAATTAATTAAATCATATTTAATTTGGTGATTACTTGTGTATGTGTGTGACTTACTAGGCTCATCACTAATTGGCAATGAGAAATGATATTAACTCTTAATATCATCAGAACTCTTTCTTACCATAAATGATTTCTCTAAATCATTTTATGCACCTCATAGACCATGGTTAACACCTAGCATAGCATGCCATGGCCACCTAATTAGTAATAAGGTTTACCTTAAATGAACCTATAACCATATGTTACCATGCACTAGAATCTCTCTGTTACAAAATCTCAATTCGAGCTGTAGTCATGGTTTATGTCAAACCCCATTTGCTATGAATATTATGTTCTCTTTTAATTCCAGTTCTTGATTAAAAAGATTTTCTCATCAGAAACTCTCTTCTAATTAAATCTATCTATCCTGGCCAGGAACTTGGAACATCAATAATAATTAAATGAACATAGGATTTTATCCCTATTTACTTAGAGGAACAGATTCCATCTTGATCAACACCTACCTCTATATATAACTAGTAGGAGGCAACACATGCCCATATACCCATTGTAACACCCCTCACCCGTCTACAGTATAGCCAAGCAAGGCATGCTACACGGCGTGCCAGAGCACCTAGTCTGTGATTATCTCATTTCCTGAACTCAATTTGATTTTAAGAAGTCTTTTATGTAAAATTCATATCATGCTGGTTCTATTTTCATACTTTAATAAAATCAGTGTTTCAAAAATGGTAATAAAAATCCAACAAGGTGTCGTTTGTATTTCAGACAAACTGTCCTTCTAAACCTGTTAAAAACAGTTTAATATGATAATATTCTCAAAATCTCAACTATTTCATAGTTTCAAAATACAATCCATCATAATTTACATTCATCCAAATACTCTCCATAGGAGTTTAATATATACAAATTATTACAAACCTTAAAGTTTTAGAATATACAAAAATTACATAACAAAATGTCAAAATACAACTGATAGTCATTACATAAGATCCTAATTCCTACCATGTGTGCAGTGTAGTGCAGATGACTCTGGACTCCTGTGCAGATTTGTTGTCTCACCTGGTCGTATGTCTGCTAGGTTCCCCAGCTGTGTCTCTAATACATACGCATAGCAAAAAGCAATGCGCTAAGCAATTCTGCTTAGTGGTGCCAAATATAAAGAAATATACACTAAAATAAAATAAATGAATTATTTATGAATTTATGATATCAATATTCTTTGCAGTTGCTATTTATATTTTTATTTGCTAACATTTTAATTTTTGCTAATTTTGGTGTTGCTGTATGTCAGTAGACTGGATTTAGCTATTTGAATTTAATAGTGCTTAAATTAACTGCCCATGTAGCCTATACACTAACCAGACTGGATAAATGGATATACTGGCACTGAGTACCTAGTACCTTAGGCCGTCACACCATCGGTCACAAAGTGTCTCCCGATGTGCAAACAGTGTGGCTAAAAAGCCATATAGTCAATCAGGCGATAAGCCAAGTATCATAACACAATTTGTATAGCCGTAGGCTATTAAAATCACAGTGCGGCATAATAAGCCATAAAAACACAGTATGGCATAAAGCCATTTACAGAACAGTAGTCAGAATCCTATTGGCATGCCAACCTATCCAAACTAGTCAACTAGGTAAACTAGGGCACATTACAAATTAATTGTTTAATTCTTCATTTATTTGAGTTTACTAGTTATCATGTAATTTACAAGTCAATGTAAATGTTGACCTTTTTAGGTAATATGGATAAGTTGATTCTAGTATCAACATGTCACAATTTGTAATTCAATATGCTGCCAATATAGTGCAATTTACCCTTTTCACAATTTGGCATTCATTGCCAAATTACTTCAAGCATCATTGTATGTAAATGTCAAATTTTCAGTTTTAGTGTGCTAGATTGGTCTAGCTTAATGTCCCATTTCTCTTGGCTTTTAGCTTCTGGTCAAAGAAGCAAAATTGTAGTCTATGTCTTATTGAACTTTTGGCACAAATTTCAGGTCATTTTGAGTTGTATAGACCAAGATATGGTCAATTTACTAAGGCTGGACATATTGCATCTTTAGTGCAAAATTTGATCAATTTTAGGTCACATTTAGTTCTGATAGTTTTGGCACCCGAAATTGGGCAAGTAATTTGACTTGGTTCTGGCCTTTTTTGGGCTTTGGTGTCTCCATAAGAATTGTAGCTCTATGTCTAAGCTTTCCATGGTAAAAATTTCAGGTCATTTGGACCTGTTTTGAGTGAGTTATGGTCATCTTAGTAACTACTGTTCATATGGTCAAAAATCTGGGCTTGTACTTAACAATTCCGGATTAGGTCATTTTTTAAGGTTAGTTTTTAGGCAGAATTTTGGCAACATTTCTACATGAAAGTTGGCCTATTTTGTATCTTGTTTCACCTCCCATTGGCCTCATACCAATTGGGGTCACCAATTGTCACTTAAGGTTCAATTTACCTACTGCCTTCATAACACAAAATCTGCACACAAAGAACACTTCCAAATGACACTTCTCCTCCTCCCAAACTACAAATATACATTTATAATACTTTTACACCATTCATCATATCTCAATCATGTCCATTTGGACAGAATATACAAGTCTTCAAAATACAATACACAACCTTAGTTTCAAAAGTCAAAATCAACATCTTACACATGAAATTGCTTAGCTAATACATATACTTCAATTAGCAACATACAATACACTTTTACTAATCCAATCGATACCATAATTTACCAATTAATTTCATGAAATTATCAACCTTCTAAGCTCATCAAGGCTGCAAAAATTTATCACTTGTCCAAGGTCTTCCACAATTACTCAAACCCTACCTCAAAACATCAACAT
This sequence comes from Hevea brasiliensis, assembly GCF_030052815.1. Classification (NCBI taxonomy): domain Eukaryota; kingdom Viridiplantae; phylum Streptophyta; class Magnoliopsida; order Malpighiales; family Euphorbiaceae; genus Hevea; species Hevea brasiliensis. The sequence goes on along the minus strand of NC_079494.1, from coordinate 37,666,501 downwards.
TAAACACACTCATGAAATAATCTTTCTAACTCATGCAATACCTTAATTAACATCACAAAACACTTCTTTTACCCATGAATAAATCAAATTCTAAATTCTTCCATGGCTGTTAAAAATAGTATACATCAATAACCCATCAAAACCTTTCAATTTCTTCACCATTCAACTCATCTCAACCTTAGTATAAAGTTTAAACAAGTGAGGTAAGGAAAACTAGCACTAACCTTGTTTTGGAGCTTGCTAAACCTTGATATTTCTCTCTTTTTTACTTCCTATGTGTTACCCATGATGTGTAGACCAAGTTTAATGAAGGAACTTGCAAGAAATCATGGCTTGATCATGTACCATTGGAGCTCTTGCATGGACGGCAATGGTGGAAATGGGAGGATCAATTTCAAGAAGGTGAGAGTGAGGTTGAAGATTAAGTTGTTAGTGGAAAAAAAAATCTGTCCTTAAGTGGTTTGTGTGGTCCCATTAATCCTCCACTAAGTTCCACTAAGTATAATTTAATAATTTAATAATCAAACTTAGTAATATTTCAATTAATCCCCCAAACTTCCTTTAATTACATGGTGTGTAAACTTTCTTATTTTCATGGCATTTTCAAAATTTAATACTACTAATTTTTCATGGACATTTAGGTCAAAAGTCTACTCTAAGTTTCAAATGACCAAAATGCCCTTCTTCGGGTTGTATTTTTGATTTTTCGGTAACACCGATTTTTGTCTATTTCTCGATTTTTCATTTTTCTTTGTACTAATTTATTAATTTTTCTTTGATATTTCTAGTGTAAATTACATTTCAATAAACCTTTAATTATGTCTTGAAATTTAATTTTGAGGGTTTCCCACAGTCTTGGGGTCGGTAATTGCCTTTACCGTAACTTCTCGATGTGGTCACCCATCGCTACGGTGCAGGCTCATTTAACTTAGTTCCATTTTCTCTCTTTTATTTTTCTTTAATTTTTTTTATATTTTCTTTTTATTTATTTCATCAATATATGTCTGTTCACTATCAATGAAGTGTAGTTCCAGACATCCTGACTTGCCCAGACTGACATTAGGTCACCGTAGCTATAAAACATACAGAATTGGTACAGGGAGGATGTTACACCCATACACAGTACAAATATGAAAACAATATCAAACTCAAACCACCTATATACAAGATAACTGTGCTATCTCAGGTCTAAAGATTGTATGCACTGATATGATTTATGACAATACATTGACAAGAGTAAACTCCATGTGCTTATCATAAATGTCACTGGTTCGACCTACTTATCATGTATAAGTGCCTATCATGTTTGTTATATGGCATGAGAGTCACCATTCTATCTTATTTATATCTCATATAAATAACTTGGGAACAAACATGATTACAATCTTTTTGGATAAGCCATGTCTTATTGTGAAGTATCCTCGATTGTGAACCTATTTATGATATTTTGTGCTAGAAATACTGTCACTCATATTCTTAATAACTTAAGAATAGAATTTCTAACAAAATATCAATGGACCTTTTCTATTCCACATAAATATATTATGTAAACGAAAAAGTGAAAATGCCTTTTATTAATAAAAACATGTACAAGATACATACTAAATGATATACTCTAGGGCATACTACTAACAATTTCACCTTCAGAGATGATTTTTGGCCAACTTATCCAATTAAGTAAATAAATTATATGACATAAAATATGAATAAATATTGCTAAAAATTAAATTAAAAATGAATAGAAAAGAAAAGAAAAGAAATGAAAATGAACTAAAATTCCCATTATGACATCATTATGATGTCATTAAAATGCCTTCCACCAATCACCATTCAACAGCACAATTAAAATTCTTTAAAAAGGGAAAAATGAGTCAAATTAAGAAACTAATTTCTGGTTTCTTCTTCCTCATCCAGCCATGACCCTCTCTCTCCATTGATCTTCCAACAAAGTTTCAAATCCCACTCAATTTCACCATAAATCCACTTATTCCCTTCATTAAAATTTATCCTTGCAACTAAAGCAAGCTTGAGGCAGCAAAAAGAAAGAAAAATCAAAAAGTTTTGTAAGCTAGAGAATTGCTTACACAAGGGTTAGTGCCTAGTCCTTCTTCTTTTATTTAATTTTGTGTTAGTCTCATGAATTATGCTAGGAAATTGAGAAATTGAACAAATATGTGAATGTTAGGGCAACTACCCATTTTTGGCAGCCATGAGAAAGTTTAAGATTTGTTGGTTTTTGATGAAATTAAGTAGGTTAATTATGTTATTGATGAGCATAGATGATGGATAAAGTGATTTGGTATGAGTTTGTTGTGTGTATACCATGAATTGGAAAATTAAAGTTAGGGTTTTAGTGGAAATTTGTGGGTTTTTTTAAATTGTTAATGAATTGACATTATTAAAGTCAATTAATGACTATTTGAAGTTGTTTTACCATAAAATGAGGCAAATTGTGACATGGGATTGTGAATTGGTAAGGCTGCCCCATGTGATCAATTTTGGACCATTGGAGTCCAATGTGTTTGGACAACCCTAGTTGGATTTGTGTAGCTCCAATTGGAGGTGAAACTTCACACGTAATGCAACATTTTTTGTGAAGAAACCATGCCCAGAAAACCACAATAAAATGACATAAAAATTAACCTAATCCGGGTAACACACATTATGCCTTGGAAAAATGACAAAATAAACAGTGTTTATTCATTTGGTCATAACTCAGTGTACAAAAGTCTAATTGACCTAAAATTTATGTCAATGGAAAGCTTATACAATTTAGGACAACTTTTATGAAGAATACAACTCCAAATTCTGACCAACACTTAATGAAATTGCCCACCAAAATCAGGACACCAAAGCTGCCAGAATGAGATTCTGCCCAGAAATTCTGGATAGATGCCAATCCGACCAGCCTTGCTAAAATTAGCATATCTTGAGCTAGAAAATTCCAAATGGAGTGATTCAAAAAGAGAATTAAAGAAGACATATAAAGGAACAACTTTCATGCGGAGAATTTTGTCAAATTTCTACTGTAGCAATGACCAATGGAATAGTAAACTTAAGGCATGAAATCTGAAAATTTTAAATAACACACAATAAGCTTTGAAATGGTATTGGCAATCAATGCCAAAAATTTTAGAATACAAAATGTGGTATATTGGTGATATTAGGACTAATATAACTATTGTCTATGAAAAAGTCAATATTTTAGTTGACTAACGGGATAAATAGTAACTATTGAACTTCAATTACAAAGAATTTCATATTTAAAATTGTAATATGCCCTAGTAGGCCTAGTGTGATTAGTTTGGATAGGTTGGCATGCCAATAGGGCTCTGATAGCAGTACTGCATATGGTATCATGCCATTCTGTGATTTATGGCTTATGTGGCCATTCTGTGATTTTATGGCTTTTAGCCATTCTGACACTATTGTGATACTTGGCCTTGTGCTCGATTTCTGTGATGGCTTATCAGCTGTTCTGTTGCACACCGGAAGACACATTGTGATCAATAGTGTGACGGCCCGAGGTACTTGGTACCTAGTGCTAGTTTACCCGTTTATCCAGTCTGGTCAATTTGTATAGGTTACTTGGGCATGGAAAAGTATAAATGTAATTGAATTAATTATTAAAGGAAGTAATGAAATTAAATATCAAGATAAAGAACAAGAATGATTTCAATAAAAAGAGGCTCAAAATCATCATGAAAACGATTAATAAAATGCTAGGAAGAGTTAATATCATGAGATATAATTAACCTTCAACTAAAGAATAATTTAGTGATTATTTATTTTCTTATAAGCATAATAACTAGGGAATTTTTACTTTTATTTGTATATTATATTTTCTTATATTATGGCACCACTAAGCAGAAATGCTTAGCGCATTGGATTTTCCATCGCATAAGTACTGGAGATACGGAGGGCGAGCCTAGTAGACCATAGACTGGGAATTAGACTTGGATCTGCATTTTGGAATTTATGGTACCTCGACCAGCAGTGCATTTGGTAGGATTGCTAGGCTTGTAACACCCTCACTGTGGGTAGTTTGTACGTTCTACTGTTTCAATGACTAATGTTTGTCCGGATAGTTAGGATGTCTGGAACTACACTTAAAGGATAGTGAGGAGATATAAAATGATGGAATACATGGTAAGAAAATATATAAAAAAAAAATTAAGACAAAATAAAAGAAATGAAATGCAATTAGGTTAAACAAGCCAAAATCGTAGCGATGGGTGATCGCACCGAGAAGTTATGGCGAGAACCGTTAACAAGCCCTGGACTGTGGGGAACCCAGGAAAATATTTTTGGGACCAAATTAAAGGTTTACAAAGGTATAATTAACATTGAAAGTGTCAAGGAAAATTTAGTAAGTCAACATAAACGAAAAATAAAAATTAAAGAAATCGGCAGGTCAAGGAATTAATCGATAGTTCAGAAAAATCCGAAATACAACCCGAAGGGGGGGCATTTTGGTCAATTGACACCTAGAGTTGATGTCTGGAACTACACTTAAAGGATAGTGAGGAGATATAAAATGATGGAATACATGGTAAGAAAATACAAAAAAAAAAAATTAAGACAAAATAAAAGAAATGAAATGCAATTAGGTTAAATAAACCGGAATCATAGCGATGGGTGATCGCACCGAAAAGTTATGGAGAGAACCGTTGACAAGCCCTGGACTACGGGGAACCCAGAAAATATTTTTGGGACCAAATTGAAGGTTTATAGAGGTATAATTGACATTGAAAATGTCAAGAAAAATTTAGTAAGTCAGTATAAACGAAAAATGAAAATTAAAGAAATCGACAGGTCAAGGAATTAATCGGTAGTTTCGAAAAATCCGAAATATAACTCGAAGGGGGGCATTTTGATCAATTAACACCTAGAGTTGACTTTTGACCTAAATTTCCATGAAAAATTAGTAGTGTTAAATTTTGAAAATGCCATGAAAATTAGAAGTCATATATATAGAATAATTAGGGAGAAATTAAGGGGTGTAATTGAAATTAACTAAAGTTGATTATTATAATGCTAATGATGATTAGTGGAGCACTATGGGATTATATAAACTCATTAAGTGGACAAGTGTGTGTCCATTACATCTTCTTCCTTAAGTTTCACTTTGGCCGATTAAAATTTCTCTCAAAGAAAACCTTCATGGACGTCCACCTTTGAGCTTTCTCTCTCCATGATCAAACCATCATTTCTTCAAGAGTTCTTCATTAAACTTAGTCTACACATCATGGGCAGTATATTGGGAGCAAAAAGAAAAAGTTTTAGTGAAGTTTGTTAAAGCTCAAAATAAGGTTAGTGCTAGTTTTTTATTCCTTGCTTCATTAAACTTTGTTTTAAGGTTGAGATGAGTTGAATGGTGAAGAAATTTGAAGGTTTTAATGAGTTATTGATGTGTACAATTTTTGGCAGCCATGGAAGTGGAAGGTAATTGAGTTGTTCTTACATGTATTTGATGGGAATTAAGGTTGATTAGAGCAATTTTATGTGCTAGTAAGTCAATTTGGTGAATATGTGATGATTGGGTATTTAATTTAGGGTTTGAACAAATTTTAGAGACCTAAGAGCAAGTGGTAATTTCTGGCAGCTTTGATGGGTTTAGTAGATGGTTAATTACATGAATTTGATTAATGAATCATGGTATTGATGAATGGTGAAAGTATAAGGCATGTTACTAATTGAGATTACATGTATTGCTTAGTAGTTTTTATGTCTGCATTGTAGACTTTGAATAATTAATTTAGGATTTTGTATTAAACATTATGGACCAGTATAAACTATTAGAAAATTGACAAAAATGAGATGTAATGAATGATTTTAGTATGTTACCAATCCAGAATTTAGGTATAGGGAGCTAAGATATAGAAACTTGAATGTGTAGTTGACTGGTATTTGAGAATGGTATAAGGGCAGTATGCATTTGAGTCTATAACCCTAATTGTGTGATCCCAATTGGTATGAGGCCAATTAGAGGTAAAATTAGACAAATAATGAACCAACTTTCATGTAGAAGCCTTACCAAAAATCTGTCCAGAAAGTGACTCAAAAAGTGACCTAATCCGGAATTGGTAAATTGAAACCCAGAATTTTTGACCATATGAACAGTAGCCAGTATTTTGGCCATAACTCAAAACATATCCAAATGACCTGAAATTTATATCATTGGAAAGCTTAGACATGGCGCTACAACTTTGGTTAAGACCACCAAGCCCATAAATGTAACACCCCTATATGCATAGCCTGGTATATTTCATTGTTCCGGTGACAGGTGTCGGTCCAAACAATTAAGAAAATTAGAACCACATCTAAGACACCTAGATAAGCCCTGAATACAAATAATTAGTAATTGCTAAATAGTTAAGTATAAAGAAGAAAAACAAAGCATAAAAAGTTAAATGAGTCAGGAGTCACAGCTATGGGTGACCTTCCCGGGAAGTGACTGCGAAGGCCATCGTAACTCGAATTTCGAACCAGAAAATGTGACGTCGTGGTCCTTAGGACTATTACGAATATAGTGAAAAAGAGAAAATCATGAAAAAGAGTTATTAAGCAAGTTAAATAATTAGGTCAGGGATCCGGAAGAAATATCAAATAACTTGCAAACCAGATTGAACCAGCGAGGGGCAATTTGGTCAATTCACCCCTAGATCTGACTCCTGACCTAACTGTCCAATAAAATCGGAAAAATAAAAATTTTGGGATCAAGAATTAAATTAAAGAATTAATAGAAAAATAATGCAAAAGAAAAAGAAATTGAAAAAGTTTTATTACATCATTTGGATGACATCATGGGTGATGTCAAAATTGGTTTTATTTTTCCCATCAATTTTGACCAAGTCAATTAAGTAAAAATACACATAAAATACCTAACAAAGAAAAGAAAAATTATTTCTTATCTTCTCCCCATGTGTGGCCGGCTTGCTTCTCTCTCACCACCATTGAAGAACTCCATAAAAGCTTGAGTTCAAGCTTTAAAACTCCCACTAAACCTTACCTTGCCCTCAAATTTCTCCATTAGAACTTGAGAACCTCACTTGAGAAGGTGATTAAGCAAGAAAGAAAGAAGAAACAAGGAGTGAAATTGAAGAATTGAAGTTCAAAGTTTGAGGTAAGCAAATTAATTTGAAAATTGTGTTTAATACTTATGCTTTTAGTTCAATCCACCTAGAAATCAACTTAAAAATCAAAGAAAACAATTGTTGGGGGACTTTTAGGGAATTCGGCCAACCATCAAGGGAGTGTGAATTGAATGATTTTTGATGTATTTGAATGGTTGTTTAGGTTGAGTTATGTATGTAGAGTATGGATATATGTTTTGAATGCATTAGATTTGAACTTTATGTAATTAGGGTTCTTGAGTATTTTGATAATTGGGAAAAATTTGGGGAATTGGTTAATTGATGCCATTGACCTTACTTGAGTTGAGAAATGGTCAATTGTGACCATTTTTGGTGTGTGTGAATCGCTAGAACCAAGTTACAATTCGGATTGGTTAGTGATCAGATTCTAACAGCTTGACCTAGGTCCATTTCAGGGACCAAAACTAAAAATTTACCAACTCAATGGGTGTGAGGCCAATTGGAATGAAACTAGACACATAATGGACCATTTTTCATTGAGGAAGCATGCCCAGAAAATGACTATAACTTAGTGAACAATTAGGTCAAACTCGTGTGTAGTGCACTGCCACTATACCAAAATGAACAAATGAACAGTGTTTGTTCATTTGTCCATAACTAGAGCTATACAAGTCCAAATGGCCTGATTTTTGTGGCATTGGAAATGTATGAAAGAGCACTACAACTTTCATGAAGAACACCACCCCAAATTCTACCCATAACCCAGTCGTTTTGTCACCCAAATTTAGTGATCCAAAACTGCCAGAACCAAATTAGGTACCCAGAAATTCTGGGTAGACCAATCTAGCTAGCCCTGTTCAAATGGCCATAACATGGGCTAAAAAACTCTAAATTGAGTGATTCAAAAAGGGAATTAAATTTAAGACAATAAGGAACAAGTTTTATGATGAACACTTTGCCAAATTCTAATAGCAACATAACCAATGGAGCAGTACAAAATAGGACCTTAAAACTAAAATTTTGAAATTTTACTTAAGAGACCTAGAATTTGAAGAAACAATCAAAACCAACAAATTAGGTAACCAAAATGTGAAATTGAAATCCCTATACCTATTAAGCATAAGAAAGTCAAAATTGACTTGAATAATGTCGTAAATAGTAATCCCAAAATGCAAATTTTAAAGAACGTCAATTTAAGCATATTAGAGCTAGAGATAAATAGATTTGAAGTTGTTTATGGATTTATGATAAATTGTGATACTGAAACACTATAAAATTGTGTGTTTCAGTTGAAAGGAATACCGAGAAAGAACCTGAGACGTCGAGTCAAGGCCTAAAGGCGACTCGCACGAGGTTTGTGTACAACATAAAATATTCTTTAAATTTCCTTTGTAAAGTGTATGAAATGAATTGTGATTTATTTATATTGCAAAATGGTGATTGAAATGTATATTATGCTATTAATCTAAATTGTTAAAAATTTAATTTCATGTGTGTTAATTATCAGTAAATGTTTGGAAAATTATTGAGATAGTTTTGAAACTACAGTGTCATGACCATATATTTGAATGCCTCACTAGCATGACTAGTGGGAGGAATTAGTTTTGAATTTTGATTCCCTTTCTAGCTGAAGTGTTGAGGTGTGTGCCAGTAGAGGAAGAAATTGAATGGGTACCCATAGATTGAGCTAGCTAGCCTTGAGATTTCTCATAAGCCTCCGGCTATTGAGATGAACATTGTTCTGATGGCATGATATAACTGTGTGTTTTTATGAAATCCATTTTGAGACTTCCTAAATGAGATTGTTTGGACTAAAAATTTATAAATTATGTTTTTATCTATTTTTCATGTTCAGTACCTTATTTGAATAAATGTGATTTGAATTATGCATAAAATGTTATTTTAGTATGTTGTGCACCACTGAGTCTTAGTACTCAGCGATAGCTTTTTACTGTTGTAGCTGGTAAAGAGACTGGTAAAGCAGCTGAGTGAGCTGCTAAGGAGTATTGAGCTACTTTTAGATATTTTATCGAGTATAATTTTATACCCTTATTGTATATATTCCTTTTCATGTAAATAACTATATATACCTTTGTAAATGGGTCTTGAGCAGATTTTACAGATTTTATACTAATATTATTTTGGACTTCCTGTTGTAACTTTTGTACTAATGAATGTAAATTAAATTTTCTTTAATGCAATGAGTGTGACATTAATTATTACTAATTTTGGAAATAAGTGAATTGAAATTTTGAGTTTTGAACTATTTATTTGAAATGTGGAGTTTCGAGAAAATTTGTGTTGATTGAGTTGAAATGGTCGTTGATTTTGGTTGAAGTGTTATATTGGAATTGTTTTCAACAGGTAAAATTTATCGGTTTTCTCAAATACAGCCGGTACTCTGCCAAAATTTTCCTAAAATTTGCAAAAAAATGGAAATGGACAAAAATTTTACGTGACTTTTAAACCTTAATTAAATGTTTTAAATTCCTACCAAAAACGCTCACCACTTCCAAAAAGTAAGAAAATAGTTTTAAAATCTCTTGTAGTATATTTAATGGGTTATCAGTAGGCAAAGTACGGTAATTCATTAGGTATACTACGGGATCAAGTTATGCCTTACAGAGGGGTAAAAATGGAATAATTCAAAAAAGTAATTAAAGACGACACAATAAGAAACAATTTGATGAAGAGAATTTTGCTAATTTCACCCTATAGCCTGACCCAATGGAACAGTAACCATTAGCCATGAAATCTAAAAATTTGAAATCACATATAATTAGCTTTGAATTAAGTTTGGAAATCAATGCCAACGAGTATAAACTCAAAATGAGGAATCCTAGTGCAACTAGAACCAATATATCTATTCAGTGTGGAAAAGTCAATGTTTATATTTGACTAGTAATGTGAATAAGAAACTTAATGATTTAATAAATCACATGAATGTGTGAATGGGATATTAGTCCTTATTATCAGAGACAGGAAAAATGCTTTGAGCACAATGGTTCTTCAGAAAAATTGATATGAAATGTGATCTGTCTGATGATCTACTGAATAATTGTGACATGTTGATATTAAAATCAACCTATCCATAATGCATACAAATGTCAACAATTTTATTGACCTGTGAAAGGCATAATGACCTATAAACCCTAAAAATAAAGAATTAAATATTTAAGTTTGTAAATGCCCTAGTATTGCCTAGTTGACTAGTTTGGATAGGTTGGCATGCCAATAGGTTTCTGACAGCTGTATTGTAAATGGCTTTATGACATACTATGTTTTATGGCTTATTATGCCACACTATGATTTTAATAGCCTATGGCTATACGGATTATGTTATTATACTCGGCTTATTGCCTGATTGATTATATGGCTTCTTAGCCCCACTGTTTGCACACTGGGAGATACTTTGTGATCGATGAATGTAAATTAAATTTTCTTTAATGCAATGAGTATGACATTAATTATTACTAATTTTGGAAATAATTGAATAGAAATTTTGAGTTGTGAACTATTTATTTGAAATGTGGAGTTTCGAGAAAATTTGTGTTGATTGAGTTGAAATGGTGGTTGATTTTGGTTGAAGTGTTATATTGGAAGTGTTTTCAACAGGTAAAATTTTTCGGTTTTCTCAAATACAGTCGGCACTTTGCCGAAATTTTCCTAAAATTTGTGGAAAAATGGAAATGGACAAAAATTTTACATGACTTTTAAACCTTAATTAAATGTTTTAAATTCCTACCAAAAACACTCACCACTTTCAAAAAGTAAGAAAATAATTTTAAAATCCCTTGTAGTATATTTAATGGGTTATCGGTAGGCGAAGTACAGTAATTCATTAGGTATAATAAAGGATCATGTTATGCCTTACAGAGGGGTAAGGTGTGACATGTTTTAGTGGTATCAGAGCGATTTTTTTGAAGTATGTTTTGACTTGTGAATTTGTGTCTTTTCTTTGATAAGTATAACTGCTCAATGTCCTTATTTGTTACATACAGTGCATTACATCATAAATATGAACTAATGGAGAGAAATCTCCTTGTGTTATTTATTCAGGAGATATCTTAACTTGAAACTGAAATGGAAGAAGGGGATCGCTCAGTTGAGCAGTTAGTAGAGGCTGAGGCCCAAGGGGAAGCCCTAGCTCTCCAAAATGTTAGTGGTTCAGTGGCACCAGCCCCACAAATGCCACAGTTTCTGGCACAGTTCGCCCAGTAAATGGCTGCAATATTTCAACAGATGGCTGGGGGGTATGCCTGCTCAAGCTCTAGTTCATACTCCTGTGGTGCAACCTCAGGCTCCAGTCAGACAGTTTGATAAATTATTGAAATATGGGGTGATAGAATTTAAGGGTACAGTAGACCCTCTAGAGGTAGAGCAGTGGTTGGAGAGAATGGATCGAGTGTTCAAGAAACTGAACTACCTAGATGAACTAAAATTGAATATTCCGTGTCATTACTTCAAGGGGATGTAGATGATTGGTGGAAGACCATCCCCCATAGCTTGGCAGAACCATCAGTATTGACCTGGGACAACTTCATCAGAGAATTTAGATAGAAATATGTCCCAGATGCATATGTAGATCAGAAATTATAAGAATTTTTAAGTCTGAAGCAAGGGAATCGGTCTGTGGCAGAGTATGAAAGGGAGTTCTCCCACTTAAGCCATTATGCAGGGAGTCTCCTATCTGCCAGCAGAGAAAGGTGCAAGAGATTTGAAACTAGCGTGAAGCCTAGTTTAAGAGTACAAGTGATCGAGTTTAAATACAGTAACTTCTCTGAACTTATGTCCCAAGCACTTGAACTAGAGAGAATTGAGTTAGAAGCGACACCAATGAAAGACAAAACAGAGATGACTGAAAAATCAGAGAAAGATAAAGGTGAAAAATCTGTTGAGCAAAGTTCCAATGGTGATACTGGAAAAAGAAAGAAATTTAGGAGATCAGGCAGAGTTGAAAGGTTCAAAAGGGGCAGATTCTTCTGACAGAGACCCCCTAGGTCTGGTCAGCAGTCGATCAGGGGTTTATATCCTCCTCGCCCCTGTGAGACACGTGGCAAGTGTAACACCCTCACTGTAGCAATTCCGTACATTCTCTTTGTTTGATGTAGATGTCGATGCGGGCGACTAGAACGTCTGGAAAAAATATTTAGACTAGAGTGAGGAGTCATAAATAACTCAAATAATAATAGTAAGAATTTAGGAAAATTTTTAGAAATAAAATACAACCAAGTTAAATGAGCTGGTGCCCTAGCGATGGGTACCCTAGTGGGAAGTTGCGATCTTCGCAACTAGGACCCTAAACCCAGGGAAAAATTCATGAAATAATTTTTGGGACTCCAGAGAAAAGTCATTGAGGTTTCCATGACATTAGAATGCCAAGAAAATACTTAGAAAATTTTTTAGATCAGTACAGACAATTTTAGTATGTTAAGCCAAACGGAGGGCATTTTGGTTATTTTGCCTTCAGAGATGATTTTTGGCCGACATCTCCAGTTAATTAAATAATTATTATGACATAAAATGTGAATAAATATTGCTAAAAATTGAATTGGAAATGAGTAGAAAAGAAAAGGAAAGAAAAATAAAAGAAATTAGGAATTATGACATCATATGATGTTATTAAACACTCCCCACCCAATCACAACTTGACAAGCATTTAAAGAAGATAAAAACTAAATAAATAGGGATAAAAATAAAAAGAAATCAGATTGTGTTCTTCAATTTACCGGCAGCCTCCCTTTCCTCACCTCCATTGAAGAAGCTTTCATCTCTCTCTTTTCCAAACCTTGATTTTTCACCACTAAACGTTAAGTTCTTTTCATTAAAAATTGTCCCTACCTCTTGGGAAGGTGTTTGGCAGCCAAGAAAATCAAGAAAAGTGAAGTTTAAGCTTGGGAAAAATTCTGCTCAAAGAGGTTAGTGCTATATCTCTCCATTTTTCCCTCTAAATTTGAAGTTAGGTGTATGGAATTAGTAAGAAATTCATGAAATTAAAAGCAAATCTCCATGTATGGACCAACTAAAATTTTTGGCAGCTTTATGGGGGAAGTAGTTCTAAGTATTTTGATGGATTAAAGTGGATTAGAGGTGGTTTTTGAAGTGTATATGTAGAGTGATAATGAATTAGTATGATTAATTGATGAATGTGCATGAATGGACACTTTGGAAATTAGATTTTGTGAAAAATTAGAGTTTTGCTTATGTAATGGTATGTTAACCTTGTAATGGTCAATTAGTGACCATTTGAATGTGTGTGAGGAGGAATTGAAGTGAGTAAGGATAATGGAGTTGAGTTTAGGCATGCTGCCCTTGGTGACCTGCAAGACTGGTTGTGAGTCCAGCAGGTTTGGGTAGCTATAAATGGAGTCGTATAGGTTCAATTGGTGCAAGGCCAATTGGATATGAAACTAGACACATAATGGAACAACTTTGGTAAAGAAACCCTGCCCAGAAAACCAAACCAAATTGACCTAAAAATTGCCCTAATCCGGGTGACTTACATTCTGCCTGGGCAAAATGACCAAATAAACAGTATTTATTCATTTGGTCATAAATCAGTGTAGAAAAGTCTAATTGATCTGAACTTTTACCAATAGAAATCTGAGACATAGACCTACAACTTTCATGAAGAACATAAATTCAAATTCTGACCATAACCTAGTCAAATTGCCAACCAAACTTAGGTCACCAAATCTGGCAGAACCAAATTGCCCAGAAATTTCTGGGCACAAGTCAATCCGGCCAATTATGATAAAATGACCATAACTTGAGATACAAAACTCCAAATGGAGTGATTCAAAAAAAGAAATGTAACTAGACACAATAAGGAACAACTTTCATGAAGACAATTTTATCAAATTCCTATTGTACAAATGACCAGTGGAATAGTAAACCTAGGGTATGAAATCTGAAAGTTTTCAATAATATAAGATAAGCTTTGAAATGGTATTGAAAATCAATACCAACAAAAATAAAATGCAAAATGTGATATCTTGGTGAACTTATGTTCAATAAATTTATTATGTATTAAAAAGTCAACAATTTGAGTGAATAGTAATGTAAATAGTAATACAAAACACAAAGTGTAAGAACTATATTGTTAAAGGAAAATTAAGGCCATAAATTTGAAATCCATGAAATGTTCATAGATTGCTTGAAACATGAAAAGTAAGCCACCTAATTGATGTGAATAGGTAGTTAGGGCTTATATGCCCATCACAAATAGAATTCATAAAATGTATAAATGAGAAAGGAAAAATGTTTTGAATACAATGGTACATGTGAACCATTGTTTTGAATTATGATCAATGTGAATAACATAATGAATGAATAAATGAACCATATTAATGTATGAATGAGACATTAGTTCTCATTATTGTAGAAAAGAAAAGTACTTTGAGTATAATGGTATAAAAGGATAATTGATGTGAATTGTGATCATATAAATGATCAAATGAATGTATAAATTATAATTGAAATTTATCATGAAATAATGAAGTCATAAAACACAATATATTAACATTTAATGGTACTAATGTGCCCATGTATTGCCTAGACACGTGTGTCAGATTGGATAGATTGGCATGCTAATAGGGTATTGTTTTAGCAATACTGTAAAAGGCTTTATGCCTGTATTCATGGCTTTATGCCCGTATTCATGGCTTTATGCCCGTACTCATGGCTTTATGCTTGCACTCATGGATATTATGCCCGATCATGTGTTATCATGGCTTTTTAGCCATTCTGATTGCATACGTGGTTGACGTTCCACGTCCCATAGTATGACGGCCTGAAGCACCGCGGTGTCTAGTGCCAATGACCCGTTATCCAGTTTAGCCAGCCTATCATAAGTTACTTAGGCAGTCTAATTTATTAAAATAAGTTACAAATATTAGCAATTAAAAATGCTAGAAAGAAAATAAATGAGATGAAGTTTTGAAATAAATTAGATTAGCTCCAAAAATTTATTCTTTAGAATGATCTGAAGTAAATTAAACTAGTTTTAAAAATTTTAAATATTACGGAATGATTGTAAACAACTTAGAAAATATCAAGGAAGTGATAAAAAGACTAGTAGAAAAATTATAACTTAAATAACAATACAGATGTGACTTTTATAAGAATATAAGTATAAGTATAAATTTTAGATTTATTTGTACATGATATAAATGATTATTGTAAACTTATGAAAGAAGTGATTCTAGAGAGCAACATAAAGGACGAAAGATATATTGTATGGAAAATTTCATATGAACCCAGTAAAATTCTTGAGTATAGAAAATATGCTCCAATCATTTTTACTTGTTATATTATTTCCTTGTTATATTATTGCACCACTAAGCAGTAATGCTTAGCGCGATGGATTTGTTTCCTCGTGCAGGTACTGAAAGTAAAAACCCAGTGGACATTAGACTGGAGAATTTAGAGTCTAGATCTGCGGAAGTGTCAGAAGTGTACAAGGTTGTCACCTCCTCAGCAATGCATGTAGATAGGGCCCATATAAGTTATTTTATGTATTTTGTATATTATGTAAATTATGAACTTATGTAATTAGTTTATAAATCATATAAATTTACATAATTTGACCATTTTTACATATGAATTAAGTATGAATGGAAATGTATGGAAATGAATATGAAATTGAAATGTATGGATGAGATTTGAAATATGAGAAAATTATGAGAATGATTGATGAGATAATTATGATTAGCATGGATAAGATTTTATTTTGAAAATATTATTAAATTTCAAACAGGTGAATATTGAAATACGCCAAATGATAATAAAATAGGAGAAACTCCGCTAGTTTCTCTATAGAAAGATAATTGATATTAAAAGATAATAACTTGAAAATGATTAAAGAAATAAAGTAAGATAAGTTAGGGTGCTTCGACACCGAGTGTGACATGCCTTGCTCGGCTACACTGCAGACGGGTGAGGGGTGTTATAGCAAGACTCATGGGGGATAATGCTATTAGGCTATAGGAGCTTGCTTTAACTATGAAGGCACGGGCCATCTTGCTAAGGACTGCACCAGTGCCCATAGATTTGGGCCAGCTCCCACCACTACTGAGGGATCCATTCAGAGTTTTGCTACCAAAGGTTCACAACCGGTTAGTAGAGGTAAAGGCAGAGGTCGGGGCAGTACTTCAGGTAGTCAGGGTACAGTAAACCAGTCAGAACAAGGTAGTCCTCCAGCTAGAGTCTACACTATGTGTCACACCCTACCCCTCTATAAGGCATAACATGATCCCGTAGTATATCTAATGAATTACCAACTCCGTCTACTGATAACCCATTAAATACACTACAAGGGATTTTAAAAACTTTTCTTACTTCTTTTACAGTGGTGAGCACTATTTACAGGTGTTAAAAACTTTGTGAACTGAAGTGATAGAACTAACACATTTGAATTATTTGGAATTTCTGTAAAAATTTTGGCAGAGTGCCATCTGTATTTTGGATAAAACAGTTCTTCAGAAAACCTGTAAAAAGCACTTCAATATTTTTCCAAATCTGAACTCCAACATTTTTCTCAACACAACATGTTTCTCAACTCAAATCCACAGTAATTTTTCAAAGACTAAGATAAAAGAAATATAATATAATTTTTACAAGCCAAAATATCTCATAATTATTTTACAACTTCAAGGTACAATTTGAATTTACAACTGCTCAAAACCAAAAACAATATATACATACAGTGGTCATACATTACAGTACAAAATGCAAAATGTTTGTATACTCATTATACCTGGTAATCTCTCGCTGGAGGTACTAGCAGCCTAGTTCATGCCTATTCATCTGTCTGTCCTACTGCGACAAAGAATAAAGCTATCACGAGATAATGTCTCAGTGGTGCACAACATTAACCAAATACAATTTAAATCACAATTCATAAATCATATAAATAGTGGATACTTAAAACCATAATTAATTTCATGACAGTAGTTGTCAACAAGAATTTAACTCCATTTCTCAATATCACAATAAATTTCAATAAGTCAGATCATGGTTGAATTCAAAATACAGTATATGTAACACCCTCACTGTAGCAATTCCGCACAGTCTACTGTTCCGGTGACCAGTGTCGGTCCGGACAGCTAGAACGTCCGGAAAAATATTTAAACTAAGGTAAAGAACCATAATTAACTCAAATATTAATAAGAAAAATTTAGGAAAAATTTTAGAAATAAAATACAACCAAGTCAAATGAGCCGGTGCCCAAGCGATGGGTAACCAGAGGTAAGTTGCGGTTCTCGCAACGAGGAGCCCTAGACCTGGGAAAAAATTCATAAAATAATTTTTGGGACTCCAGAGAAGGGTCATTGAGGTTCCTATGGCATTAGAATGCCAAGAAAATATTTAGAAAAATTTTTCAATCGGTACAGACAATTTTGACCCGTTAAGCCAAACGGAGGGCATTTTGGTCATTTCGCCTTCAGAGGTGATTTTTGGCTGACTTGTCCAGTTAAGTAAATAATTAATATGACATAAAATATGAATAAACATTACTAGAAATTAAATTGAAATTGAGTAGTGAAGAAAAGAAAAGAAAAATCAAAGAAAATCTCATTTATGACATCTTGATGATGTCATTTATAAATTATGACCAATCACAATTAAGCCATCATTTGACTAACTAATAAAGAGACTAAATGAAGACCAAATAACCAAAAATTACAGCAGCCATTCTTCTTCTTCTTCACCAAAACGTGACTTCTCCCCATCTCCCTCCATTGATGCACTCACCCAAGCTCCAAAACCTAGCCAATTACACCATAAAACCCCTATATGCCTTCATAAAACTTGGTCCTCACACCTAGAGCAAGCTTTGGACAGAAAAAAGAAAGGAAGAAAGTGAAGTTTTGAAGTCTTAGAAGTGGCTCCATTCAAGGTTAGTGCACATATGTATTTAAAACACATTAATTCCATGTTAGAGATGTGTAATAGGTAAGAAATTGTGGAATAAATGAACCAAACCCATGTGTATGAATGCCATGAATTTCGGCAGGCATATTGAAGGAATAGAAATGAGGGTTTTGTTGGACTTAGAGTGGATTAGAAATGATGTTTAAGATACATATACACAAGGATAATAAATTGGTATGCTAACTAAGGCATCTTGTAGAAAACATAAGGTGAAGCTAGGGTTTTGGGGGAGTGAAAATTGATTTGGCTTATGAAATTGTTAGAGCACATTTTAATGGTCAATTAGTGACCATTTTAGGTAAGTTGACCATATTATGGACTGAAAAATAGGATTGCAAAGTGAAGTTATAGGCTGCCCTAGGACAGCAGCAGAGGGACTGAAAATTCAGTCCACTTGCACTGCCATAACTTGGGCTGTGTTGGTCCAATTGGTGTTTGGCCAATTGGACATGAAACTAGGCTTATAATGGCACATTTTTGCTGAAGAAACCATGCCCAAAAGACCAAAGCAAGAGGACCAAAACCTGGCCCCAATCCGGATACCCTGCAAACAGCCCCTGCAGAAATGACCAAATGAACAGTAACTGTTCATTTGGCCATAACTCACTATAGATATGGTCAATTGACCTGAAATTTTTACAGCAACAAGATAAGATATAGACAAACAACTTTCATGAAGAAACCTACCCCAAATAATTCCATTAACCCATTCAAATGATTGGGCAAAGTTAAGTTATCAAACCTGCAACTCTGCAGATTTACATTTGAACAGTAATGTTTGGATGACTATAACTCCCTCTAGAAAACTCGGATTTAGGCGATTCCTGAACCGATGGAAACCTAAGGTATGGTAGAACATGTCATATGAAGAAAGTTAGATCAAATTATGAACTTAACTTGGTCAAATTACTGACCAAAGTTGGACCAAAATCTGTCAAAACCCAAAATTTCAGCATGAACAGTACACGTAAACAGTAAACTTATTTTGGCCATAACTTGAGCTACAAAACTCCAAATGGAGTGATTCAAAAAAAGAAATTCAACTAGACAAAATAAGGAACAACTTTCATGTTTACTATTTCCTCAAATTCCCACTGTAGAAATATCAAATGGAACAATAAAGATGAAGCACCAAATCTAAAAATTTTGTTCAATTAGCATTAAGCTTAGAAATGGTATTGGCAACCAATACCAACAAGTTTTAAATACAAAATGTGGTATGTTTGGGGTGTTAAAACCAATACACCTATTTTCTATCCAAAAGTCAACATTTTTGTTGACCAATGAGGTGAATAGTGACACCAAAACCAAAAATTGGCAATTTTGCCAAAATGACCTAAGCTTTGAGAAAGTGACCAAAACTAACAAGTTTTGAATACAAAATGTGGTATGTTGGGAGTATTAAAACCAATGTACCTATTGTTTATGCAAAAGTCAACATTTTAGTTGACTAATGAAATGAATAGTGACATGAAAACTTGAAATTCAAAAATTGTGAAACTTAAAAATGCAAAATGCCCTAGTAGGCCTAATGTGAAATGCAAAATTTGGATAGTTTGGCATGCCAATAGGGTATTGTTTTAGCAGTACTGCGAAAGGAAAGGCTTTATGCCTGTATTCATGGCTTTATGCCCGTATCCATGGCTTTTATGCCCGTATTCATGGCTTTTATGCCGATTATGTAATATTATGGCTTTTTAGCCATACTGACTGCATGCATCGTTGACGTTCTGCGTCCCATGGTATGACGGCCCGAGGCACCGCGATGTCCAGTGCCAACGACCCGTTATCGATCCAATCGCCCAAAGATAGGTTACTTGGGCATGGAAAAGTATAACTGTGAACTGATTATTAAAGAAAATACGAAAATTAAGTATCAGGGATGATTACAAAAATACAAAGAAGCTCAAGATCATGAAAAAAAAAATAAATAATTAACGAAATGCATGAAGAAGTTAATATCATAAAACATGATTAGCCCTCGACTAAAACAATAAGTGAGTAATTATTCATTTCTTATGAACACAATAGCAAGGAAATTATTATTTTTATTTGCATATTGTATTTTCTTGTATTATTGGCACCACTAAGCTTTATGCTTAGCGTGTCGCTTTTGCAACGCATAGGTACTGAAGATTTGGACAGAGGGCCCAGTAGACCACAGATTGGGTAAGGCCGTTCACAGTTCTGCATAGTGTCCGTGTCACCTCAACTTCTGCAATGCATTGGTAGGACACTAGATTTCATTTTGATATTTTGTAACTAATTTCTATTTTCTCATATGTATTTGAACTTATGTAATGAATTTTGATATTCATGTAAATAATGAAAATTGTATTTGTGAATGGAAGAGTGAATGTCTATTTATGACTTGTACATGATTAATAAATGAGATGAATGATTGAGAAACGAATGGTTGAAAAATATTGAGATTTTGATATTGGAGTTTGTGAATGGATGAATATGATTATTAGAAGTGTTTTTCATAGGTTCCGAAGAACTGTTTTCTCTATTTGTAGCCGGTATTCTGCCGGACTTTCTTTAAAATTTTCGGAACCTCAAATAAATTACAATTTCAATAAATGAATTATATTTCACAAGTTATTTTCAAAACTATGATAAAAATGAATTCAGATAAAATAGAGTGCTCCGGCACACTGAGTGGCATAACTTGCTAGGCTACACTGTAGTCAGGTAAGAAGTGTCACAGTATATGTCAATAAGAGTTTAAATTCATTTCACAATCTCACAATACCTATCAATAAATCACACACAGCTTAATCATGTTCCAAAGTTCAATTCGTCCCAAAAGCCGATGGCTAATGAGGTATTCAATTCGTCCCAAAATTCGATGACTAATGAGGAATAACATAGCTAGCTAGCAAAAATATGAGTACTCATCCAATTCTTCCTCAACAGGCACACACCTCAACACTTCAGCCAGAGAGGGAATTCAATTCGTCCAACTAGACAAGCTAGCGAGGAATACAATCAATATACATGATAGCTGTGGTTTCAAACCATTTCCAATGCTTTTCAATCAATAAGTATCCATCAATATCATTCAAACAATTTCTCACAATTTCAAACCATTTACAGTGCTTTTCAAGCGATAAATATCCATTCAAACACATTTCCACAATTTAAAACAATAATGTACAAATAGTCATAATTCATTTCAATTGAAAAATTCAAAAAAAATAGTTGTTGTGCACAAACCTCTGATAATTATCTCCTGGTCTGGACTCAGTGTTTCCTTCCCTTTCCCTGAGTCTTTACTAACTGAGAAACACAATTTGAAGTGTTTCAGTACTAAATTAAACTGTCTCTATCGATAATGTTTGACAAATAATTCACTGAAAGCTATTATTTGCTTAATCACCTAATATACCGACCCTCGATGTGTTCTAGATATTTTAGGTTTTAGTGTCACTAATATGTCACATTCGATAGTGTTTTAGGGATGGTACTCGTTACCAATTTCATTTCCTTGTTTAGTGCATTTTATTGCAAATTGCTGGATTCTGGGATACTAGTTTGACCTAGCCGGACGACCTAGTTCCCTCGGTTTTCGGGTTTCGGTCAAAACTACAAACTTGTAGATCTATGTCTTATGGAATGCGGGGCAAAATTTCAGGTCAATCCGAGTTATGTAGACCAAGTTATGGTCATTTTACTATTGCTGGTCAAATGGCATCAAATTAGGTCATTTTAGGTCAAATTTGGTCAACTTTGGTTCGGCCAGTTTTTGGACCCGAACTTGTGCAATCTGTTTGACTTGCTTATGGTCATTTCTGGGCTTTGGTGTCTTCATAAGACTTGTAGGTATGGGTCTTAACTATTCATGGTTAAAAGTTCAGGTCAATTGAACCTGTTTTGAGGGAGTTATGGCCTAAACACTAACTGCTGCCCAATTGGTCAATTTTCAGGCCTCATTTGCACTTAATCCGAATTGGTCATTTTTCATGCTACCTTGCAAGCAGAATTTTGGTATGCTTTCTCAATGACAGTTGGTAAATTTTATGCCTAGTTTCACATCCAATTGGTCTCATACCAATTGGAGTTACACATTTAGAGTTATAGGCCAAAATGCACACTGTCCTTAATTACCTTGCTTAAACATGTAGCAATTACACATTTACCTTACCATAAATCCACTCCTCAACCCAATTCTGTTTTGGTACATTACCAAAACCATATACCACTTCACTTTAAAGTCACTTTGGGCAGATTACAAACATCCTTAACACACCAAATAAAACTCTAATTCATAAAGTCCAAATACAACCACAAATACACATAAACACTACTCATTATTTTATACAATTTCGACAACTAATTTATATACATATCCATCAATCCTCAATGTCATAATTCTGCCAATATCTTCATGAATTCATACATTCATCATGGAGTCTCAAGGCTGCCGAAATGCTCCACCTTGCCAAAGTTTCACATAATTTCCTCAACTTCAATTTCAAATGCACAATTACCATTACATATGGAAATAACTTACTAGGACATTAAATCACCCTACTCAACATGAATCCACATCAAATATATGTAAGAATACTTCATCAAATATAAAACTCCATGGCTGTCCAAATTTGGACATATCAAGAACTCCTCAAACTTGAAAATTTTCTTCACAAATCAAACACCCATAACATGTATACAAAGTTTAACAAAGCAATATTCAAAATCTCAAACTTACCTATTGTTGGGACTTGCTAAACCTTCACTAAACTTCTTGATTTTGGTATCAAACTCTTCCTTATGATGTGGAGATAAAACTTAATGAAGATAGGTGTGAGAAAAGAAGGCTTGATCATAGGATTGTGAAGGTTTGAAGGTGGCGGCCATGGGAGCTTTTTGGAGAAATTCATTCAACCATGGGTGAAGGGTTTGGAGAAAATGAAGTGCAGATTGTGTAATGGACTTACACCTGCCCCATTTAGCTTTTAATTTATTCTTTAGTGGTCCACTTACACAAATAAATCATATTATATGTTTAACTCCCATTTATTCCACATTAAACCCTTAATTTTTGTTATTTACTTTAGGTACCACCAATTTAATTTTTCATTATATTTTCCAAGTGTAATATTATTTATTTTTAATGGACATTTAGGTCAAAAGACAATTCGGGATGTCAAATGACCATAACGCCCCTGTTCGGGTTGCATTCCTGATTTTTCGGTAACACTTGGTTTTGTCCGTTTTTCGATTTCTCACTTTTCTTTGTACTAATTAATTAATTTTTCTTTGATATTTCTAATGATATTTATACTACAATAGGGGTCTCTTTAAGTCCTAAAAATATTTTTCAGGGTTCCCCGCAGTCCAGGGCTAGTCAACGGTCCACGCCGTGACTTCCTGCAAGGCCACCCATCGCTAGGGTTCTCGCCGCTTAACTTGGTTACATTTCTTTGCTATTATTTTTCCTTTGTTTTTCTTATATTTTCTTTTCTTGTATTTCATTATTTTATGTCTCCTCACTCATAACGTGTAGTTCTAGGCATCCTAGCTGTCCGGATAACATCGCCACCGAATAAAGAGAACGCACTCATCAACATAGGGTGTTACAATTCTCCCCTAAAATAAATTTCGTCTCTAAATTTTTTCCTGGCATTAGTCTCTGAACAGCTGTGGGTGCTGTCTCCTCATATCCTCTTCACGTTCCCAAGTAGCTTCCTCGGCCCGAATGATGGTTCCACAAAGACTTTAACTGTGTGTATCTGTTTGTTCCTCAACTGCTTCACCTCATATGCCAGAATTTTTATGGGTTCTTCCTCATATGAGAGGTATGGATTTACCTCAATCTCTTCAACTGATAGTACATGAGATGGGTCAGATCTGTACCTCCTTAACATGGACACATGGAAGACACTGTATATCCTTGCTAGCTCTGGAGGTAATGCCAACCGATATGCCAAAGGACCCACTCTTTCTAGAACCTCATATGGTCCGATGAAACGAGGACTCAGTTTCCCCTTTCTACTAAATCTCATAATCCTCTTCCAAGGAGAAACTTTGAGGAATACCTTATCACCCACTGCATATTCAATATCTCTTCTTTTCAGATCAACATAGGACTTACGATACCGATGCACCTTTGAGTCTATCTCTAATCAACTGATCTTTCCTCCTGTCACTGAACAATTTCTGGCCCAATCATCTTCCTTTCACCTACTTCATCCCAACATAAGGGAGTTCTGCACTTTCTACCATACAAAGCTTCATATGGAGGCATCCTAATGCTTGATTGGTAGCTGTTGTTATAAGCAAACTAAATCAAAGGCAAGTGTGTATCCCAACTACCTTCTAATTCAATCACACAAGCCCGTAGCATATCCTCCAATATCTGAATAACCCTCTCAGAAAGGCCATCTGTATGTGTGTGGAATGTCATCTTGAAGTTCAATCTAGTTCCTAGGGCTCTCAAGACTACCTCGTAATCTAGAAGTGAACCTAGGATCTCCGCTGACACAATTGATACTGCACTCCATGCAATTTTACAATCTCATATATGTACAATCCGCCAATCTTTCCGTGCTATAGTCCATCCGAATCGCAAAAAGTGAGCAGACTTGGTCAATCACAACTATAACCCATACTGCATCATGACTACTCTTTGTCCTTGGTAGTCCTGTAACAATATCCATAGTTATACGTTCCCATTTCCACTGCATCGACAAAGGATGTAACAAACCAGCTGGAACTTGATGTTCTGCCTTTACTTGCTGACAAGTTAGGCATTTGGAAACAAACTCAGCTATATCCCTCTTCATGCCCATCCACCAGTAATGCTCTTTCAGCCCTTTGTACATTTTAGTTTCACCAGGGTGCATAGTAAATGGAGACTCATGTGCTTCCTTCATAATGATTTGTCTCAATTCAGCATCATTAGGAATGCACATTTTGCCCTGATGTAGCAATAAACCATCATCTCTCACAGAAAATTCAGGTTTCTTGCCCTGCTGGACTTCTTTCAGTAGCTTCTGATATTTTTCATCACTCTGAGCAGCCATTCTGATCTTATCAATCAACACTGGCTGTACATGCCATGCAACTACTGTCTGTCCCTTATCATCAATCTCTAAACTGGCATACTGTGCTTTCAATTCACATACCATGGGCAAAGGAGAAACTCTGAGACTTGCCATAGTCTTGCGACTTAAGGCGTCAGCCACTACATTTGCTTTCCCTGGCTGATAGTCTATTAAGCAATCATAATCTTTGATGAGTTCTAACCATCTCCTCTGCCTCAAATTCAATTCCTTCTGGGTGCCTAAGTACTTCAAGCTCTTGTGATCTGTATAAATGTAGCATTTCTCCCCATACAAATAGTGTCTCCAGATCTTCAGAGCAAAAATAATAGCTGCTAACTCCAGATCACGTGTTGGGTAATTCCTCTCATGCGGTTTCAGCTGGCGTGATGCATAAGCAATGACATTCTGATCTTGCATCAGTACACAGCCTAGCCCATTGTGAGAAGCATCACTATAAACTGTGTATTCTTTACCCGAAGTAGGTAAAGTGAGAACTGGAGCTTCAGTCAAACACCTCTTCAACTCATCAAAACTTTGCTGGCATTTATCAGTCCACTGAAATTTTACATCTTTCCAAAGCAGTTTGGTCAGTGGAGAAGATAACATAGAAAACCCCTTCACAAACCGACGATAATATCCAGCTAAACCTAAAATCGCACTTCTGTGATGTTCCTGGGCGGCTTCCAATTAAGGATAGCTTCTACCTTGCTTTAATCTACCTTGATCCCTTCAGCTGACACAACATGTCCCAAAAAGGAGATTTCTTTCAGCCAAATTTCACATTTCGACAATTTGGCGTATAGCTGTTTCTCCCTTAAAGTCTGTAGTACAATCCGCAGGTGTCTATCATGCTCTTCTACATTCCTCGAGTATATCAAAATGTCATCAATAAACACCACCACAAATTGATCAAGATATGGTCTGAAGATAGTATTCATCAGATCCATAAAAGCAGCTGGAGCATTTGTTAACCCGAATGGCATTACTAGAAACTCATAGTGGCCATACCGAAGTTCAAAGCGCTTTTGGAATACTCTGCTCTTGCACCTTCAACTGATAATAACCAGATCGCAAATCAATTTTGGAGAATACAGCTGCACCCTTCAATTGATCAAACAGATCATCAATGTGAGGCAATGGATATCTGTTTTTTATTGTCACTTTATTCAACTGCCGATAATCTATACATAAGCGGAGAGTACCATCCTTCTTCTTAACAAACAACACTGGTGCTCCCCAAGGTGACATACTAGGGCAGATGAAGCCCTTTTCAAGTAATTCTTGCAATTGTATCTTCAACTCCTTTAACTCTGCTGGTGCCATTCTGTATGGCGTTATGGAGATTGGATCCACACCAGGCATAACATTAATTTCAAACTGCACTTCTCTTTCCAGAGGTAATCCTGGCAATTCATCAGGAAACACATCTGGAAAGTCATGTACTGTAGGGATGTCCTTCAATGCTGGACTCCCCACTTGGGTGTCTACCACATGTGCCAAGTATGCTTCACACCCCTTTTTGATCATTTTTTCTGGCTAGTGCAGCCGAAATGATGTTTAATGGCAATAACTGCCTCTCCCCATGTATTACCACATCACTGTACCGAGGAAGGCCAAAAGTGACTGTCTTCAGCCTACAGTCAATCATGGCATGATGCCTAGCTAACCAATCCATGCCCAAGATGATATCATAATCTCTGAAGGGCATTTCAATGAGATCAGACAGAAAAGTGTGTCCTTGGATCACCAAAGGACAATCTCTATACATTCTATTAACCCTGACCTCCTGTCTTAATGGACTTGTTACTAGCACCTCAAAGTCCATTTTTGTACATGGAACAGCAATGCAATCAATGATGCTAGCACTCATATAAGAATGGGTAGAACCCGGATCAAATAACACAAACACATCTTGGTTAAAAGTTGAGAAGGTACCAGCCACAACATCAGATGTCTCTGCCTCTTCCCTCTGTCTCATTGCATAGATTCTGACTGGAGCACTATCTTGCTCTGAATGTTTCACTGTGCCTTGGCTGCCTGCTGGGCTACCTCTACCCCTGCCTCTACCTCTACTAGGTGGTTGTGAACTTCTGGTGACAGGGCTCTGAACTAACCCTTCTGCAGTAGTAGGAGGTGGTCCAACTCTGTGACTACTGGTGCAGTCCTTGGCAAAGTGTCCTGTGCCTCCATAGTAATAACAGGCTCCAATAGCCTTGTAGCAGATCCCACCATGATTTCTTCCACATGTCTCACATTGGCGGGGAGGGTAGGAACCTCTGGTATTCTCACGACTGGATAGGGAGGCTTCATCTGAATATCTTCCCTACCAGATTTCTTGCCACCTCTCTGTGTCCCCATAATTCTTCCTCTTTCCAAGAGGGACCACCTGGAACTCGTTTCTCGATTTTCCCTCTTTCTCTGTCTTCTCTGATTTCTTTTTCTCAGGAGCAACTTCAGACTCAATTCTTTCTAACTCTAGAGCTTGAGAAATAAGTTCAGAGAAGTTAGTGTGTTTGAACCCGACTACTTGTAATCTGATATTGGGCTTCAAGCCAGTTTCAAACCTCTTGCATCTCTCCCTGCTGGTAGAAAGTAAACTCACTGCATAATGGCTCAAAGTGGAAAATTCTCTTTCATACTCACCGATGCTCCCCTGCTTTGGACTTAGGAATTCTTGTAACTTCGGTCTACATAAGCATCGTGGACATACTTTGTCCGAATTCCCGAGAAAGTCATTCCATGTTAGCACTGCAGTTCTACTGCATGGGGAATGGTTTTCCACTACCATAAGCATCCCCACAGAGCAAAGATACAGAGTATTCGAATCTGAGCTCCTCTGTGCAATGCAGTTTCTTGAATACCCTATCCATCCTCTCTAACCATTGTTCAGCTTCTAGATGATCTACTGTCCCCTTAAACTCTGTAGCCCCATATTTCATCAATTTGTCATACTGTCTAGTAGGAGATTGTGGTTGTACCACTGGTGTTTGTATTGGGACTTGAGTAGGCACATTACCAGCCATTTGTTGGAATATTGCAGCCATTTCTTTGGCGAATTGAGCAGAAATCGCGATGCTGCGCAGCGGTGTTCTTTGAACCACTAACATTGTGTAGGCCTAGGGCATCCCCTTACACCTCAGCCTCAATAGATTGATCGACTGAACGATCACCCTCTTCCATGGTCAATTCGAGGATCTCAAACCTCCTGAACAATTAACACAAGGAGATTTCCTCCCGTTAGTGCATATTTATAATGTAATGTACTGTATGTATTAAACAATGATATTGAGCAGTTGTACTATGAAGAAAGAATGTTCAAATAACATGTGAAAACAGAATTTAAAAACTTTGCTCTGATACCACTAAAACATGTCACACCCTACCCCTCTGTAAGGCATAACATGATCCCGTAGTATATCTAATGAATTACCAACTCCGTCTACTGATAACCCATTAAATACACTACAAGGGATTTTAAAAACTTTTCTTACTTCTTTTACAGTGGTGAGCACTATTTACAGGTGTTAAAAACTTTTGTGAACTGAAGTGATAGAACTAACACATTTGAATTATTTGGAATTTCTGTAAAAATTTTGGCAGAGTGCCATCTGTATTTTGGATAAAACAGTTCTCCAGAAAACCTGTAAAAAGCACTTCAATATTTTTCCAAATCTCAACTCCAACATTTTTCTCAACACAACATGTTTCTCAACTCAAATCCACAGTAATTTTTCAAAGACTGAGATAAAAGAAATATAATACAATTTTTACAAGCCAAAATATCTCATAATTATTTTACAACTTCAAGGTACAATTTGAATTTACAACTGCTCAAAACCAAAAACAATATATACATACAGTGGTCATACATTACAGTACAAAATGCAAAATGTTGGTATACTCATTATACCCGGTAATCTCATTGAGGTACTAGCGACCTAGTCTCACGCTCTGTCTGTCTCACTGCGACAAAGAATAAAAGCTATCGCTGAGATAATGTCTCAGTGGTGCACAACATTAACCAAATACAATTTAAATCGCAATTCATAAATCATATAAATAGTGGATACTTAAAACCATAATTAACTTCATGACAGTAGTTGTCAACAAGAATTTAACTCTATTTCTCAATATCACAATAAATTTCAATAAGTCATATCATGGTTGAATTCAAAAGACAGTATATGTCAATAAGAGTTTAAATTCATTTCACAATCTCACAATACCTATCAATAAATCACACACAGCTTAATCATGTTCCAAAGTTCAATTCGTCCCAAAAGCCGATGGCTAATGAGGTATTCAATTCGTCCCAAAAGCCGATGACTAATGAGGAATAACATAGCTAGCTAGCAAAAATATGAGTACTCATCCAATTCTTCCTCAACAGGCACACACCTCAACACTTCAGCCAGAGAGGGAATTCAATTCGTCCCACTAGACAAGCTAGCGAGGAATACAATCAATATACATGATAGCTGTGGTTTCAAACCATTTCCAATGCTTTTCAATCAATAAGTATCCATCAATATCATTCAAACAATTTCTCACAATTTCAAACTATTTACAGTGCTTTTCAAGCGATAAATATCCATTCAAACACATTTCCACAATTTAAAACAATAATGTACAAATAGTCATAATTCATTTCAATTGAAAAATTCAAAAGAAATAGTTGTTGTGCACAAACCTCTGATAATTGTCTCTGGTCCGACTCGTGTTTCCTTCCTTTCCTCGAAGTCTTTACTAACTGAGAAACACAATTTGAAGTGTTTCAGTACTAAATTAAACTGTCTCTCTCGATAATGTTTGACAAATAATTCACTGAAAGCTATTATTTGCTTAATCACCTAATATACCGACCCTCGATGTGTTCTAGGTATTTTAGGTTTTAGTGTCACTAATATGTCACATTCGATAGTGTTTTAGGGTTGGTACTCGTTACCAATTTCATTTCCTTGTTTAGTGCATTTTATTGCAAATTGCTGGATTCTGGGATACTAGTTTTACCTAGCCGGACGACCTAGTTTCCTCAGTTTTTGGGTTTTGGTTAAAACTACAAACTTGTAGATCTATGTCTTATGGAACGTGGGGCAAAATTTCAGGTCAATCCGAGTTATGTAGACCAAGTTATGGTCATTTTACTATTGCTGGTCAAATGGAATCAAATTAGGTCATTTTAGGTCAAATTTGGTCAACTTTGGTTCGCCCAGTTTTTGGACCCAAACTTGTGCAATCTGTTTGACTTTCTTATGGTCATTTCTGGGCTTTGGTGTCTTCATAAGACTTGTAGGTATGGGTCTTAACTATTCATGGTTAAAATTTCAGGTCAATTGGACCTGTTTTGAGGGAGTTATGGCCTAAACACTAACTGCTGCCCAATTGGTCAATTTTCAGGCCTCATTTGCACTTAATCCGAATTGGTCATTTTTCATGCTACCTTGCAAGCAGAATTTTGGTATGCTTTCTCAATGAAAGTTGGTACATTTTGTGCCTAGTTTCACATCCAATTGGTCTCATACCAATTGGAGTTACACATTTAGAGTTATAGGCCAAAATGCGCACTGTCCTTAATTACCTTGCTTAAACATGTAGCAATTACACATTTACCTTACCATAAATCCACTCCTCAACCCAATTCTGTTTTGGTACATTACCAAAACCATATACCACTTCACTTTAAAGTCACTTTGGGCAGATTACAAACATCCTTAACACACCAAATAAAACTCTAATTCATAAAGTCCAAATACAACCACAAATACACATAAACACTACTCATTATTTCATACAATTTCCACAATTAATTTATATACATATCCATCAATCCTCAATGTCATAATTCTGCCAATATCTTCATGAATTCATACATTCATCATGGAGTCTCAAGGCTGCTGAAATGCTCCACCTTGCCAAAGTTTCACATAATTTCCTCAACTTCAATTTCAAATGCACAATTACCATTACATATGGAAATAACTTACTAGGACATTAAATCACCCTACTCAACATGAATCCACATCAAATATATGTAAGAATACTTCATCAAATATAGAACTCCATGGCTGTCCAAATTTGGACATATCAAGAACTCCTCAAACTTGAAAATTTTCTTCACAAATCAAACACCCATAACATGTATACAAAGTTTAACAAAGCAATATTCAAAATCTCAAACTTACCTATTGTTGGGACTTGCTAAACCTTCACTAAACTTCTTGATTTTGGTATCAAACTCTTCCTTATGATGTGGAGATAAAACTTAATGAAGATAGGTGTGAGAAAAGAAGGCTTGATCATAGGATTGTGAAGGTTTGAAGGTGGCGGCCATGGGAGCTTTTTGGAGAAATTCATTCGGCCATGGGTGAAGGGTTTGGAGAAAATGAAGTGCAGATTGTGTAATGGACTTACACCTGCCCCATTTAGCTTTTAATTTATTCTTTAGTGGTCCACTTACACAAATAAATCATATTATATGTTTAACTCCCATTTATTCCACATTAAACCCTTAATTTTTGTTATTTACTTTAGGTACCACCAATTTAATTTTTCATTATATTTTCCAAGTGTAATATTATTTATTTTTAATGGAAATTTAGGTCAAAAGACAATTCGGGATGTCAAATGACCATAACGCCCCTGTTCGGGTTGCATTCCCGATTGTTCGGTAACACCGGGTTTTGTTCGTTTTTCGATTTCTCACTTTTCTTTATACTAATTAATTAAATTTTCTTTGATATTTCTAATGATATTTATACTTCAATAAGGGTTTCTTTAAGTCCTAAAAGTATTTTCCAGAGTTCCCCGCAGTCCAGGGCTAGTCAATGGTCCACGCCGTGACTTCCCGTTGTGGTCACCCATCGCTAGGGTTCTCGGCTCGCTTAACTTGGTTACATTTCTTTGCTATTATTTTTCCTTTATTTTTCTTGTATTTTTTTTCTTGTATTTCATTATTTTATGTCTCCTCACTCATAACGAAGTGTAGTTCTAGGCATCCTAGCTGTCCGGATAACACTGGCCACCGGAACAGTAGAACGCACTACCGAACATAGGGGTGTTACACTATGAGACAGTGAGAAGAAGCTGAAACTTTTGACATTGTGGCTGGTACATTTTCTATCTCTGATCAAGATGTATTTGTGTTGTTTGATCCGGGTTCTACCCACTCATATGTTAGTGCTAGCATCATTAGTTCCCTTGCTATTCCGTGTGTTAAAATGGGGTTTGGGGTGCTAATAACAAGTCCGTTAGGATAAGAGGTCAGAGTCAACAGAATGTATAGAGATTGTCCTTTAGTGATCCAAGGACATGTTTTTCTGTTAGATTTGATTGAAATGCCCTTCAGACATTATGACATCATCTTGGGCATGGATTGGCTAGCCAAGCATCATGCAATGATTTACTGTAGACTGAAGATAGTCACTTTTGGTCTCCCTCTATACGGTGATGTGGTAATACATGGGGAGTGGTAATTACTGCCATCAAACATCATTTCAGCTGCACTAGCTAGAAGGATGATCAGAAAGGGGTGTGAAGCGTACTTGGCACATGTGACAGACACCCAAATGGGGAGTTCAGTATTGAGAGACATCCCTACTATATGTGTGTCACACCCTACTTCCTCGTAAGATGTAACATGTTCCCGTAATACACCTAATGAATTACCGTACTTCATCTACTGGTAACCCATTAAATATACTACAAGGGATTTTAAAAAAATTTTCATTCATTTTGGAATTAGTGGGTAAATTTTTTTTTTTAAATTTTAAAAACCTTCATTTAGAGTCCAAACATAAATCAAATTTTTGGATTTTTAAAATCTCCATAATTTTTACAAAAATTTCGGCAGAGTGTCGTTTGTATTTTGAGAAAACAGTTCTTCAAAACCTAAAAATAGAAACACTCCTAATATATTTCTCAATCACAACTCCATTTGCAACCACCAAACTTCAAATCAACAACAATAGCAACACTTCAATTTAAAATCCAAATTTCAAATCAAGAATTAATATCTCAAAACATTTCATAACTCATGCACATTGCATTTTAAATCATTAATTTACAATCATAAGTTAATTTACAGATGCAAAATCTCAAAAATAATATTATTACAATTTTATCTGTACAACTGCTCAAATTACAGAGATACATATGCATACTATCATATTTACATCAAACTAAACTACCAGGGTATAGACAAATACCCGTGCAAAAATTCTTCAATTGTGCTCCTTGCTAACTGTAGCAGCTCGCTCTGCTGCTATGCCCTTTTCTCTATCTACGACAGCAAGTTAAAGCTATCGCTGAGTGTATAAATACTCAGTGGTGCACAATAAAACATAAAATGCAAAATATAAAACATTTATGAACAAATCATCATTCAAAAATCTCATAATCGCATTTCACAAATTTTTTCTCAAATCACATTTATAACAAATCATAATTTTCAAAACTTAATATAGCACAACTTGATCAAACAATTTAATAAACATAGTATTGCCAAACAATAACACATCTTAGGCCATGACACAAAATTTCCGAACATGTCGTGTGTACATCACGACAAGGCATACTCACCCCACTAATCGAAATCAATGAGGGAGGTGGCTAGCTAGCTAATGAGTACTCATCCAAACTCGCCTCTCAAACTGGAAAGTCAGAGAGGGAGGAATATGGTCAAATATCAAACTCACCCCACAAGTGGAGGAGGAACATATTAATATTGCCATGCCAAGGGTGAATTAAAAATAATTTAAATCAAGTTATTCAAACATCTCATACAATTCACAAATCATATTTCATTCCAAACTTTTCATTTACAAAGTAGGCAACACTATTTTTCAAATAAGATTTTCAAAGCCATAACTAAATTCAAAACCATATTGTTCAAATATTTCATACAAATCAATAATTAATTTTCTTTCAAAATTTTCATTGTAGAATAGGCAACACAACATTCTCGAAATTCATAATGAACAAACACATTCACAATGTATAATAAATCAATTTCCATTATGAAAACTATAATTTAAAATTTTTGTGCACAAACACAATCAATTTTCAAAATCAAATTTCCATTAACAAGTGGCAACACCATAGTTCTCCAAACCCATAATTAACACAATACATACAAATCAAGTTTTCAGTGGAAAAACAATAATTTAAAGTTATTGTGCATAAACCTGGACTTAATCGCCTCTAGGCCTTTTGGGTCTTTTTCAGCTGAAACACAAAATTTATAGTGTTTCAGTATCTTATTTCACAGTAAATCCAATAATTAATTCATAAATACATAATTCTAGCCCAAATATGCTTAAACTAACATTCTTGAAAATTTTTATTTTGGAGTTACTATTCATGATACTATTCAAGTCAATTTGTTGACTTTCTAAGGCTTAATAGGTATGGGAACTTCAACTTCACCCACATACCACATTTTGGTTACCAAACTTGTTGGTTTTGGTCATTTTCTCAAATTCTAAGTCTTTTAGGCAAATTTACAATTTTTCAGTTTTTGTGTCCTAAGTTGCACTGTTCTATTGGTCACTTTCCTGTTAGAATTTGACAAAACTTTCTTCATAGGAAATGTTCCCTATTGTCTTAAGTTTATTCTCCTTTTTTAATCACTCCAATTAGAGTTTTGTAGCTCAAGTTATAGCCATTTGAACCATGGCTGCCGAATTGGACTCAACCCAAAATTCTGGGCAATTTTTGGTACTGGAAGTTTTGGGTCACCAATTTTGGGGTGGCCAAATGACTTGGTTAATGGCATAATTTGGGTTTGTGTTCATCATGAAAGTTTTAGATCTATATCTCATCTAACCACTGGTAAAATTTCAGGTTATTTTGACCTGCCCAGCTCATGTTATGACCAAATGAATAAACACTGTTCATTTGGTCAGTTTGTACAGGGACAGACTGTGATTTTTCAAGTTTGGTCAATTTGTTCACTAGGTTTTGGTCACTTTTTGGGCATGATTCCTAAATGAAAATTGTGTCATTTTGTGTCTATTTTCATTCTCAATTGATCTCATACTAATTAGACTTGTAAATTTTCAGTTTTGGTCCCTCAAAGGGACCTTGGTCATGCTGCCAGCAGTATGACCACACTCAATCCGAATTTAACTTTAACTCCAACAATTCCAACACACTTCATTTGGTCACAAATGACCATTTTTCACTTCAAACTAGGTCAAAGATATCATTTACAAGTTTCTCACATTTTTGGTCTCTAAACCCTAAGTCCAAAACCCTAATTTGTCTAATCATCACAATTCATGTAATCTAAGTATACAAATCACATATACAACATTAATTCAGCAAGATTTCATGTTTAACCTAACTAAACATCATCAAAATTCTAGGGTTCCATGGCTGCCAAATTTTCTCTTCCCTTATTCAAACATGGTTTTCTTTATTTCTAATGTAAATTCATCACATTTAAACTTAAATTCATGAATTCAATAAGAATCTAATCTTGAAGTTACACTTACCTCAATTTGTAGATTCCCTAGTTCTTCAATTCCCCAAAATTTCTCTTCCTTCTTACTCCCAAAGTGTTTATCTAGGTCTAAGAGTAAGATTTAATGTTGGGATTTAGGAGATTTATGGAAAGGTCCCAAAGAATTCCAAGCTTTTCTTGCTTAAAAATGGTGGAAGTAAATGAGAAAGAAAGGAGAGAGACTTGGACTGCAATATGAAGAAGAAGATAACTTTTGTTTTATTTTTTTTATCTTTTCTTTTATCAAGTACTTAACCTATGGAAGACCAATAATTATCCAAAAATTTAACTTTTTTAATTATAATATTTATTGCATCATGCATGAGGTCATGCATGATGTCATCACCTTTTTCACTTTTCTTTTTTTCTTTTTTTTTTATTTTTCTATTAGTTTTTTAATTTAATTCACGATTCTAAAATTTTCTTTTCTCCAATTTTATTTGACAGTTGGGTCAGGAGTCAGCTCTCGGGGTCAATTGACCAAATTCCCCCTCGCTGGTTCAACCCGGTTTGCAAATAATTCAATATTTCTTTCGGCTCCCTGACCTAATTATTTGACTGGCTTAACAATTATTTTTTGTGATTTTCTTTTTTTCACTGTGTTCGTAATGGTCCTAAGGACCGCGGCGTCACATTTTACGGTTCAAAATTTGAGTTTAAATCGACTTCGCAGTCGTTCCCGAGAAGGTCACCCATCGCTGTGACTCTCGGCTCGTTTAACTTCTTATGTTCTGTTTTTCTTATTTATACTTAACTAATTGACAATTACTAATTAATTGTGTTTATGGCTTATCTAATTGTCTTAAGTGTGGTCCTAATCCTCTTAATTGTTCGGACCGACTCCGGTCACCGGAATGGTGAAATATACCAGGCTATGCAAATACGGGTGTTACAATTCTCCCCCCCTTAAAATAATTTCATCCTCGAAATTTTATCTGGTATCAGTCTTTGAACAGTTGTGGGTGCTGTCTCCTCATATCCTATTCACGCTCCTAAGTAGCTTCTTGGCCTGAATGATGGTTCCTTAGTACTTTAACCAATATCATTTACTCATCGATTGCTTACCTCGTGTGCCAAGTTTCTTATGAGCTTCTGTCATAAGTTAGATTCATATTCATTTTAATTTTAGAGGTAAGCAAATCTATGTGCTAGTGGATCCGCTTTTCTAGGACCTCATGTGACCCTATAGGTGAGAACTTAGTTTTACTCTTTTCTTATCAAATCTCTTGATCATTTGATGTAACCTTTGGTTTAGTTTAGAATATTTTAGTCTTTTCTTGCTGTTGTTTTAGCAATTATTTTCTTTTGTAGTCTTTTCTTTCTTGGCCATAGGTCCATAACCATTATCTTACCATCTCCATTTATGACCAAGGCCTATGTGCCATTTTGCACTATCTTGTTTGCTTTTGTTTAACTTATTTCTTTCTTGATAAAATAGTTCGGGATATCGTTATGCATCTTAAGTAAATTGCTTGCCTTGGTAGCAATTCCTCATCTAGTATTTTTCTCATTTCTTACTATTCTATTTAGTTTTATCTATCGATATTCTATAGCTTATTTTGCACTGATGTGTAGTCATTATTTTCTTTTGTACTGAACTATAACCTTTCAATATTCTAACTTTAGAGTTTTAAATCCCAAGTTAGGATTTTCAAACTCCTTTCCAACAAGAAAAC
Source organism: Hevea brasiliensis (assembly GCF_030052815.1). Taxonomy (NCBI): domain Eukaryota; kingdom Viridiplantae; phylum Streptophyta; class Magnoliopsida; order Malpighiales; family Euphorbiaceae; genus Hevea; species Hevea brasiliensis. The sequence continues at coordinate 37,629,240 of NC_079494.1, read as the reverse complement.
TTTATCTGATCATAACTATACTAAAATAGATGCCATTTGCAACTATTCTTATTCTTGTGTATTATTGGATAGTACGTAGCTTTACTGTGACACCCTTTACCCGACTACAGTGTAGCCGAGCAAGTTATGCCACTCAGTGTGCCGGAGCACTCTATTTTATCTTAATTCATTTTTATCATAGTTTTGAAAATAATTTGTGAAATATAATTCATTTATTGAAATTGTAATTTATTTGAGGTTCTGAAAATTTTAAAGAAAATCCGGCAGAGTACCGGCTAAAAATGGAGAAAACCGTTCTTCGGAACCTGTGAAAAACACTTCCAATATTCACATTCAATCATTTCCAAACTCCAATATCAAAATCTCATTAATATTTCTCAATTTCAGTTCTCAACAACCTTTTCATTTCTCAATCATTCATCCATCTCATATGATACCATGCATATATCATAGATAAACATTCACTTTTCCATTTACAACCACACTTTTCATTTTTTTTTTTTACATAAATATCAAAATACATTACATAAGTTTCAAATACATATGAGAAAATAAAATCAATTACAAAATACCAAAATGACATCTAGTGTCCTACCAATGCTCCGCAGACAGTGAGGTGACACAGACACTATGCAGAACTGCAGGATGGACTTACCCAATTTGTGGTCTACTGGCTCTCGATCAGTATCTTCAGTACCTACGCGTTGCAAAAGCGACGCGCTAAGCATAAAGCTTAGTGGTGCAAATAATAAAATAGAAAGAAATAATATGCAAATAAAAATCATAATTTCTTAGCCATTGTGTTCATAAGAACTAAATAATTACCAACTTAATGTTTAGTCGAGGGCTAATTACGTTTTATGATATTAACTTCTTCATGCATTTTGTTTATTTATTTTCTTCATGATCTTGAGTTTCTTTGTATTCTATCGTTATCATTCCTGATATTTAATTTTCGTATTTTCTTTAACAATCAGTTCGATTCTGCTTATACTTTTCCATGCCCAAGTAACCTATCTTGGGCATCGGATCGATAACGGGTCGTTGGCACTGGACACCGCGGTGCCTCGGGCCGTCATACCATGGGACACAGAACGTCAACCACGTATGCAGTCAGTATGGCTAAAAAGCCATGATATCACATAATTGGCATAAAAGCCATGAATACGGGCATAAAAGCCATGGATACGGGCATAAAGCCATGAATACAGGCATAAAGCCTTTCCTTTCGCAGTACTGCTAAAACAATACCCTATTGGCATGCCAAACTATCCAAACCAATCACATTAGGCCTACTAGGGCATTTTGCATTTTTAAGTTTCACAATTTTTGAATTTCAAGTTTTCATGTCACTATTCATTTCATTAGTCAACTAAAATGTTGACTTTTGCATAAATAATAGGTACATTGGTTTTAGTACTCCCAACATACCACATGTTGTATTCAAAACTTGTTGGTTTTGGTCACTTTCTCAAAGTTTAGGTCATTTTGGCAAAATTGCCAATTTTTGGTTTTGGTGTCACTATTCACCTCATTGGTCAACAAAAATGTTGACTTTTGGATAGAAAATAGGTGTATTGGTTTTAACACCCCAAACATACCACATTTTGTATTTAAAACTTGTTGGTATTGGTTGCCAATACCATTTCTAAGCTTAATGCTAATTGAACAAAATTTTCAGATTTGGTGCTTCATCTTTATTGTTCCATTTGATATTTCTACAGTGGGAATTTGAGGAAATGGTAAACATGAAAGTTGTTCCTTATTTTGTCTAGTTGAATTTCTTTTTTTGATTCACTCCATTTGGAGTTTTGTAGCTCAAGTTATGGCCAAAATAAGTTTACTGTTTACGTGCACTGTTCATGCTGAGATTTTGGGTCTGACAGATTTTTGGTCCAACTTTGGTCAGTAATTTGATCAAGTTAAGTTCATAATTTGGCCTAACATTCTTCATATGAAATGTTCTACTATGCCTTAGGTTTTCATCGGTTCAAGAATCGCCTAAATCCGAGTTTTCTAGAGAGAGTTATAGCCATCCAAACATTACTGCTCAAATCAAAATCTGCAGAGTTGCAGGTTTGAACAGTGACTGTGACTGCCATTTGGGTTAGGTTCTGGTCATAATTTGGGGTAGGTTTCTTCATGAAAGTTGTTTTTCTATGTCTTAACTTGTTTCTGTAAAAATTTCAGGTCAATTGACCAAATCTACAGTGAGTTATGGCCAACTGTTCATTTGGTCATTCTGCAAGGGCTGTTTGCAGGGTATCTGGATTGGGGCCAAGTTTTGGTCCTCTTGCTTTGGTCTTTTGGGCATGGTTTCTTTAGAAAAAATGTGCCATTATAAGCCTAGTTTCATGTCCAATTGGCCAAACACCAATTGGACCTACACAGCCAAACATATGGCAGTCCAAGTGGGCTGGAATCACAGCCTCCCTACTGGTTACCCTAGGCAGCCTACCAATTAATTTTGCATCACTCTAAATCGCTTTAAATTATGGTGAACTTACCTCAAATGGTCACTAATTGACCCTTAAAATGTTCTTTCACCATTACCTAAGCAAGGTCCAAGTTTCTCTCTAAAATTTCCAGCTCATGCAATATACATGTTACTAGAACGAATAGTGCACTCAGTGCACAATCAGCATGCAGAAACAGGGGGCAAAAATAATCACTATAATTTATAGAAACAAGATTTGAAGACCATATTTTCCAGAACTCAACCTTCATATGTCTAACTCAATCTCCAATTGGAATCACATCAAAATCAGATCGGAAATTGCAGAACTAATTAAAAAGGTGCAACCTGTCCAGAATCCAGTACATGCAGGATAGTAGTAAGGAAATGTAAAAATATCACCCAGCAGCTACCACAATTAGCTCTTGGCCATAACTACAAGGTTTTAGAGCATTCAATAAGCGTTTCAAGGACTCAAGAATCACATCATTTCGAGTTTTATAGCTCCAGTTATGATTTATTGAAGGTGGCTGTCATGTTGCAGGAAATCAGCAGAACAGAGTCCACATCTGAGCAATAAAATGTTTTGTCCTCAAACCCTAACCTAACATTAGAATCAAGTCTGACATAAAACTACAAAGTTTTAGAACATTCCTTAAGGTTTCTTTTGACATAAAAATCACCCTGATCTGAGATTCCTAACTCCAGTTATGAATTTTTAAAATTTACTATTTACGCATACACTGTACAGATTCTAGATCTTCACTCATCTACAAGTTTCTATGGCATCTAGTTGTAGGATTTACTAATTTCTTCTATAAAACACAGAAATAAACATGCACTAACCTTGGTTGAAAATCCAGCTAGTCACTCCCTTTTGCTTCCAATCTCTCAAGCTAGGTCAAAAATCAAGTTTTTGTGTTTGGAGGTTGGGAAAATATGGAAGATTTTAATGGGAAATTAGAGCTTCAAAAAGCATCCATGGAGGAAGGCTCAAGAAGTGGTTCACGTCCAAAAGAAGAAGAAGAACCAGAAATTTTGTGTCTTCATTTGTCATTTTTCTCTTTTTAATTTGGCTTATTAGGTTGTGATTGGTGGAAGCCCTCCAAATGACATCATGTGATGTCATATTTAGGTTTTTCTTTCATTTTCTTTTCTTCTTTTCTCTACTCATTTTCACATTAATTTTTAGTAATATTTATTCATATTTTATGTCATATTAATTATTTACTCAACTGGACAAGTCGGCCAAAAATCACCTCTGAAGGCGAAATGACCAAAATGCCCTCCGTTTGGCTTAACGGGTCAAAATCGTCTGTACCGATAGAAAATTTTTTCTAGGTATTTTCTTGGCATTCTAATACCATAGGAACCTCAATGACCCTTCTCTGGAGTCCCAAAAATTATTTTATAATTTTTCCCCCGGGTCTAGGGCTCCTCGTTGCGAGAACCGCAACTTCCCTCTGGTTACCCATCGCTTGGGCACCGGCTCGTTTGACTTGGTTGTATTTTATTTCTAAAATTTTTACTAAATTTTTCTTATTAATATTTGAGTTAATTATGGTCCCTCACTTTAGTTTAAATATTTTTCCGGACGTTCTAGTTGTCCGAACCGACACCGGTCACCGGAACAGTAGACTGTACGGAGTTGCTTCTGGGAGGGTGTTACATTTACACAATAAATCCCAAGTCAGTACTATAATCTACAGCTTACAGCACAAACATAAAGAATATTGCATAGTTACTATGATACATCCCAATAGAACAAACTTCTCTATATCTTATTTCTTTTAAATTCACTAATTCTTGAACTTATTTTAATTATGGTACCCACTGACATCTATCAGCAGTAATACCCTTACCCGCATCTAAGGTAGCTATATTACTATAACTTACTTTTAGGTTCTCTTTCCTTACATAATTAGGCTTACTAATCAACTTTACAAATTCTTGTGTACTAGCAAATACTTTTCACTAACAAACTCTTCCAAAATTAATTTTAAAAAGACTAGTCACTAACATATCAAAATTTTTTTTTTACACATATACATATCTCAATTAAGAATTAAGAAAATACTAGCAACCATACCAGAAATCTCATCCTCGTCTTTCTGTCGCATAGTGTATACTCTCATTGGAGCATCACCTTGTCTTGGTTGATTCACAGTACTCTGACTTCTAGGTGTACTACCCCTACCTCTGCCTCTGCCTCTACCAACTGTTGGTAAACTCTTCGGGGTGAAAACTTGGGCTGATCCTTCTACCGTGGTAAATGATCCATAATGGCATGGACTTACACAATCCTTAGCAAAATGACCAGTCCCTCCACAATTGAAACATGCTCCTATAACTCTATAACATACTTCACTATGTGGTTTACCATAAGTCTCACAAAGTCGATTCGATAGTGTATTTTTGCGTCTCTGTTGAGTTTGCTGATCGGATTGGGATGGTTTCTATCTAGAAGATATACTTCTACCCGATTTGCGTGAGCTAGATCCTCCAAAATGTTTTCTTTTCCCAGAGCCACTCTCAGTAGCTTGACTAGTAACCTTTTTAATTTTCTCTTTCTCTTGTGTACTCTTTTTCACTGCCCATTCTGATTCTATCCTTTCCAGTTCTAGGGCTTGTGAGATCAATTCAGAAAAATTCTGGTGTCGGAACCCTACCACTTACATTCTTAAGCTAGGCCTCAACCTAGCCTCAAACCTTTTACACCGGTCTCTGGGGGTGGAGACTAAGCTTCCAGCATAATGGCTTAGCCTTGAAAAGTCCCCCTCATACTCTGCTATAGTTCTATCCCCTTGCTTTAACCTTAAAAACTCTTGCAGCTTCATGTCTACATAAGTATCAGGAACCCACTTTTGCCGGAATTCCCTTAAAAAGTCTGCCCATGTGAGGACTGGTGGCTCTACCAAACTGTAGGGGATGGTCTTCCACCACTCATATGTATCCCCTTGCAGAAGTGATACTGAATATTCGAACTTCAACTCTTCAGCACACTGTAGTTTTCTGAAAACCCGTTCCATCCTCTCTAACCACTGTTCTGCTTCCAGTGGATCCACTGTTCCTTTGAATTCTGTAGCCCCAAATTTCATTAATTTCTCATATTGCCGAGCCAGAGGTTGTGGTTGTGCAACAAGTGCTTGAGGTGGCACATTTCTCACCATTTGTTGAAAGAACGCAGCCATCTGTTGTGCAACTGAGCAGGGAACTACAGTGTTTGAGGAGGAGCTGGAGTGGCTGACCCACTCACATTCTGGAGTGCTGGGGCTTCTCCTCGGGCCTCAGCCTCGACAGATTGCTCTACGAAACGATCTCCCTCCTTCATTCTGTTTTCCAAAAATTTTCTACTCTCTGATAACAAACACAAGGAGGTTGATCTCCGTTAGTGCATATTCATGATGTAAATATGTCATATATATCAAACATTTAAGCAGTTGTATTTACTGACAAAATATTTCAAATTCACAATTCAAAATTTATTTTAAAACCTTGCTCTGATACCACTAAACATGTCACACTCTACTTCCTCGTAAGATGTAACATGTTCCCGTAGTACACCTAATGAATTACCATACTTCACCTACAGGTAACCCATTAAATTTACTACAAGGGATTTTAAAACAATTTTCGTTCATTTTGGAATTGGTGGGTAAAATTTTTTTAAAAATTTTAAAAACCTTCATTTAGAGTCCAAACATAAATCAAATTTTTGGATTTTTAAAATCTCCTTAATTTTTACAAAAATTTCAGCAGAGTGCCGTCTGTATTTTGAGAAAACAGTTCTTCAAAACCTAAAAATAGAAACACTCCCAATATATTTCTCAATCACAACTCCATTTGCAATCACCAAACTTCAAATTAACAGCAATAGCAACACTTCAATTTAAAATCCAAATTTCAAATCAAGAATTAATATCTCAAAACATTTCATAACTCATGCACATTGCATTTTAAATCATTAATTTACAATCATAAGTTAATTTACAGATGCAAAATCTCAAAAATAATATTATTACAATTTTATCTATACAACTGCTCAAATTACAGAGATACATATGCATACTATCATATTTACATCAAGCTAAACTACCAGGGTATAGACAAATACCCGTACAAAAATTCTTCAATTGTGCTCCTTACTAACTGTAGCAGCTCGCTCTGCTGCTATGCCCTTTTCTCTATCTGTGACAGCAAGTTAAAGCTATCGCTGAGTATATAAATACTCAGTGGTGCACAATAAAACATAAAATGTAAAATATAAAACATTTATGAACAAATCATCATTCAAAAATCTCATAATCGCATTTCACAAATTTTTTCTCAAATCACATTTATAACAAATCATAATTTTCAAAACTTAATATAGCACAACTTGATCAAACAATTTAATAAACATAGTGTTGCCAAACAATAACACATCTTAGGCCATGACACAAAATTTCCGAACATTTCGTGTGTACATCACGACAAGGCATACTCACCCCACTAATCGAAATCAATGAGGGAGGTGGCTAGCTAGCTAATGAGTACTCATCCAAACTCGCCACTCAGACTAGAAAGTCAGAGAGGGAGGAATATAGTCAAATATCAAACTCACCCTACAAGTGGAGGAGGAACATATTAATATTGCCATGCCAAGTATGAATTAAAAACAATTTAAATCAAGTTATTCAAACATCTCATACAATTCGCAAATCATATTTCATTCCAAACTTTTCATTTACAAAGTAGGCAACACACTATTTTTCAAATAAGATTTTCAAAGCCATAACTAAATTTAAAACCATATTGTTAAAATATTTCATATAAATCAATAATTAATTTTCTTTCCAAATTTTCATTGTAGAATAGGCAACACAACATTCAGGAAATTCATAATGAACAAAAACATTCACAATGTATAACAAATCAATTTCCATTATAAAACTATTATTTAAAATTTTTATGCACAAACACAATCAATTTTCAAAATCAAATTTCCATTAACAAGTGGCAAAACCATAGTTCTCAAAACCCATAATTAACACAATGCATACAAATCAAGTTTTCAGTGGGAAAATAATAATTTAAAGTTATTGTGCACGAACCTGGACTTAATCGCCTCTAGGCCTTCCGGGTCTTTTTCAGCTGAAATGCAAAATTTATAGTGTTTCAGTATCTTATTTCACAGTAAATCCAATAATTAATTCATAAATACTTAATTCTAGCCCAAATATGCTTAAACTAACATTCTTGGAAATTTTAATTTCGGAGTTACTATTCATGGTACTATTCAAGTTAATTTGTTGACTTTCTAAGGCTTAATAGGTATGGGAACTTCAACTTCACCCACATACCACATTTTGGTTACCAAACTTGTTGGTTTTGGTCATTTTCTCAAATTCTAAGTCTTTTAGGCAAATTTGCAATTTTTCAGTTTTTGTGTCCTAAGTTGCACTGTTTTATTGGTCACTTTACTGTTAGAATTTGGCAAAACGTTCTTCATAAGAAATGTTCCCTATTGTCTTGAGTTTATTCTCCTTTTTTAATCACTCCAATTGGAGTTTTGTAGCTCAAGTTATAGCCATTTGAACCATGACTGCCGGATTGGACTCAACCTAGAATTCTGGGCAATTTTTGGTGCTGGCAGTTTTGGGTCACCAACTTGGGGTGGCCAAATGACTTGGTTAATTGCTTAATTTGGGTTTGTGTTCTCCATGAAAGTTTTAGGTCTATATCGCATCTAACCACTGGTAAAATTTCAGGTCATTTTGACCTGCCTAGCTTAAGTTATGACCAAATGAACAAACACTGTTCATTTGGTCAGTTTGTACAGGGACAGACTGTGATTTTTCAAGTTTGGTCAATTTGTTCACTAGGTTTTGGTCACTTTTTGGGCATGATTCCTAAATAAAAATTGTGTCATTTTATGTCTATTTTCATTCTCAATTAGTCTCATACCAATTGGACTTGTAAATTTTCAGTTTTGATCCCTCAAAGGGACCTTGGTCATGCTGTAAGCATCATGACCACACTCAATCCGAATTTAACTTTAACTCCAACAATTCCAACACACTTCATTTGGTCACAAATGACCATTTTTCACTTCAAACTAGGTCAAAGACATCATTTACAAGTTTCTCACATTTTTGGTCTCTAAACCCTAAGTCCAAAACCCTAATTTGTCTAATCATCACAATTCATGCAATCTAAGTATACAAATCACATATACAACATCCATTCACCAAGATTTCATGTTTAACCTAACTAAACACCATCAAAATTCTAGGGTTCCATGGTTGCCAAATTTTCTCTTCCCTTATTCAAACATGGTTTTCTTTATTTCTAATGTAAATTCATCACATTTAAACTTAGATTCATGAATTCAATAAGAATCTAAACTTGAAGTTGTATTTACCTCAATTTGTAGATTCCCTAGTTCTTCAATTCTCCAAATTTTCTCTTCCTTCTTGCTCCCAAAGTGTTTATCTAGGTCTAAGGGTAAGATTTAATGTTGGGATTTAGGGGATTATGGAAAGGTCCCAAAGAATTCCAAGCTTTTCTTGCTTAAAAATGGTGGAAGTAAATGAGAAAGAAAGGAGAGAGACTTGGACGGCAATATGGAGAAGAAGATAACTTTTGTTTTATTTTTTTTCTTTTCTTTTATCAAGTATTTAACCTATGGAAGACCAATAATTATCCAAAAATTTAACTTTTTTAATTATAATATTTATTGCATCATGCATGAGGTCATGCATGATGTCATCACCTTTTTCACTTTTCTTTTTTTCTTTTTTTTTTCTATTAGTTCTTTAATTTAATTCTCGATTCTGAAATTTTCTTTTCTCCGATTTTATTTGACAGTTGGGTCAGGAGTCAGCTCTCGGGGTTAATTGACCAAATTGCCCCTCGCCGGTTCAACCCGGTTTACAAATAATTTAATATTTCTTCCGGCTCACCGACCTAATTATTTGACTGGCTTAACAATTCTTTTTCGTGATTTTCTTTTTTTCACTGTGTTCGTAATGGTCCTAAGGACCGCAGTGCCACATTTTATGGTTCAAAATTTGAGTTTAAATTGACTTCGCAGTCGTTCCCGAGAAGGTCACCCATCGCTGTGACTCTCAGCTTGTTTAACTTCTTATGTTCTGTTTTTCTTATTTATACTTAACTAATTGAAAATTACTAATTATTTGTATTTATGGCTTATCTAGTTGTCTTAAGTGTGGTCCTAATCCCCTTAATTGTCTGGACCGACTCCGATCACCAGAACAGTGAAATATACCAGGCTATGCAAATACGAGTGTTACAATGTGACTTTCCAAATATGTTCCCTAATGAGTTGCCAGGATTACCTCTGGAAAGAAAAGTGCAGTTCGAGATTGATGTTTTGCTTGGTGTGGACCCAACCTCTATAACACCATATAAAATGGCACTAGAAGAATTGAAAGAGTTAAAGTTGCAATTGCAATAGCTGCTTTATAAGGGCTTTATCCACCCTAGTGTGTCACCTTAGGGAGTGCCAGTGCTGTTTGTTAAGAAGAAAGATGGCGCTCTCCGCTTATGTATTGACTACCAGCAGTTGAATAAGGTGACAATAAAGAATAGATATCCATTGCCCCGCATTGATGATTTGTTTGATCAGCTGAGGGGTGTTGCTATGTTCTCCAAATTTGACCTGAGATCAGGTTATTATCAGCTGAAAGTACGAGAGCAGAGTATTCCTAAAACTGCCTTTAGAACCCTCTATGGCCATTATGAGTTTTTGGTCATGCCATTCGAGTTAACTAATGCTCCAGCTGCATTTATGGATCTGATGAACACTATCTTCAGACCATACCTCGAGCAGTTTGTAGTGGTGTTCATATATGATATATTGGTTTATTCGAGGAGTGCAGAGAAGCATGATAGACATCTGCGGATTGCACTGCGAACTTTGAGGGAGAAACAGCTATACGTCAAATTGTCAAAGTGTGAATTTTGGCTGAAAGAAATTTCCTTTTTGGGGCACATAGTATCTGCAGAAGACATTAAGGTAGATCCAAGTAAGATAGAAGCTGTCCTTAATTGGAAGCCACCTAGAAATATCATAAAAATTCACAGTTTTCTGGGGTTAGCTGGATACTACCACTGATTTGTGAAGGGGTTCTCTATGTTAGCTTCTCCACTGACCAAACTGCTTCAGAAAAATGTGAAATTTTAGTGGACAGGTCAATGTTAGTAGAGTTTTGATGAGTTGAAGAGGTGTTTGACTGAAACTCTAGTCCTTACTTTACCTAACCTGGGTAAAGAATACATAGTTTACAGTGATGCTTATCACAATAGTTTAGGCTGTGTATTGATGTAAGATTGGAATGTCATTGTATATGCATCACGCCAGTTGAAACCGCTTAAAGAATTATCTGACACATGACTTGGAGCTTGCAGCTATTGTATTTGCTCTTAAGATCTGGAGACACTACTTATATGGGGAGAAGTGTTACATCTACACAGATCATAAGAGTTTGATGTAACACCCCTGTTTGCATAGCCTGGTACATTTTACTACTCTGGTGACTAGTATCGATCTAGACAATTAAGGGGATTAGAATCACGTCTAAGAAACCTAGATAAGCCCTGATCGCAAATAATTAGTAATTGCCAAATAGTTAAGTATAAAGAAGAAAAACAGAACAAAAAAAGTTAAATGAGCCGGGAGTCACAGCGATGGGTGACCTTCCCGAGAAGTGACTGCGAGGTCAGCCTTAACTCAAATTTTGAATCGGAAAATATAATGCCGCGGTCCTTAAAACTATTGCGAACACAGTGGAAAAGAGAAAATCATGAAAAAGAGTTGTTAAGCAGGTCAAATAATTAGGTTAGGGATCCGGAAGAAATATCGAATAACTTACAAACCGGATTGAATCAATGAGGGGCAATTTGGTCAATTCACTCCTAGACCTGACTCCTGACCTAACTGTCTAATAAAATTGGAGAAAAGAAAATTTCGGAATTGGGAATTAAATTAAAGAACTAATGGAAAAATAAATGTAAAAGAAAAAGAAAAGAAAACTTTATTTATATCATGCTTACATCATTATTGTGATATCATAAATGACATTTTGATTTTTCCCTACATAATTAACCAAGTCAATTCTTATTCAAATAAAACATAAATACATAAAATAATTAAAAAGAAAATCATTTCCTTTCTTCTCCCATCAAGTTCGGCCGCCCTCTCTTTTGCCATCTCCATTGATGAACCAACATGAAAGCTTCAATCCAAGCATGATTCCAACCACTTAACCCTACTTTGACCCCAAATTAATTCATAAAAACTTGTTGGCTTCACTTGAGGAGACATTCAAAGAAGGAAAGAAAAGGAGAAAAGGAAGTAAATGAAGAATTGAAATTCAAGGTTGAGGTTAGTAGTTTGAATTGGAATTTCTTTGTTTAATACTTATGTTTTTAGTTTAAGTAGCTTAGATTTTAGCTTAAAATCAAAAGAAAAAAACTTGTTGGGGGAGTAACTAGAAATTCAGCCAGCCTTAGTTGTGGTTGGAATTGATGGAATTTGGTGAAATTAAATGGTTGTTTAGGTTGAGTTATGTATGTAGAGTACGGATATATGTTTTGAATGCATTAGATTTAAACTTTAGGTAATTAGGGTTCTTAAGTATTTTGATAATTGGGAAAAAATTTGGAGAATTGGTTAATTGATGCCATTGACCTTACTTGAGTTGAGAAATGGTCAATTGTGACCATTTGTAGTGTGTGTGAATTCCTAGAACCAAGTTTCAATTCGAATTGGTTAGGGTCAGTATGCTGACAGCTTGACCTGGGTCCCTTTCAAGGATAAAACTGAAAATTTACCAAACTAATTGGTGTGAGGTCAATTGGGAATGAAAATAGACACAAAATGGAACATTTTTTATTCAGAAACCATGCCTAGAAAATGACATTAGGATAGTGAACAATTAGGTCAAATCCGGATTTAGGCACACTGCCCTCTACAAAAATGACCAAATAAACAGTAGTTACTTAAATGACCATAACTTGGTCTAGGAAGGTCCAAATGATCTGAATCTTATACCGATGGGAATCTGAGACATAGCCCTACAACTTTCATGAAGAAAACAAACCCAAAATTTGACCATAACCTATCCAAAAAGTCACTTGCAGTCAGCACACAAAAACTGCCAATATCTAGAAAATGCCTAGAATTCTGGGTAACACCAAATCTGGCCAGCCCCATTCAAATAGTCATATCTTGGGCTAAAAAACTTCAAATGGAGTGATTCAAAAAGGGAAATAAATTTAAGACAATAAGGAACAACTTTTATGAAGAAAACATAGCCAAATTTCAATAGCAACTTGACCAATGGAACTGTGCAAAACAGGACACAAAATATGAAAATTTGAAATTTCACCTAAGAGACTCAAAATTTAAGAAAACAACCAAAACCAACAAATTAGGTAACCAAAATGTAGTATGTAGGTGAAATTAAAATTCCCATACCTATTAAGCATGAGAAAGTCAACAATTTGACTTGAATAGTGTCGTGAATAGTAACCCCAAAATGCAAATTTTAAAGAACGTCAAGTTAAGCATGTTAAAGCTAGAAATAAATATATTTGAATTTGTTTTTGGATTTATGATAAATTGTGATACTGAAACACTGTAAAATTGTGTGTTTCAGTTGAAAGGAATACTGGAAAAGAACCCGAGACGTCGAGTCAAGGCCTAGAGGCGACTCGCACGAGGTTTGTGCACAATATAAAATATTCTTTAAAATTTCCTTTGCAAAGTACATGAAATGAATTGTGATTTATTTATATTGCAAAATGGTGATTGAAATGTATATTATGCTATTGATCTAAATTGTTAAAAATTTAATTGCATGTGTGTTAATTGTCAGTAAATGTTTGGAAAATAATTGAGATAGTTTTGAAACCACAGTGTCATGACCATATATTTGAATGCCTCACTAGCATGACTAGTAGGAGAAATTAGTTTTGAATTTTAATTCTCTCTCTAGCTGAAGTGTTGAGGTGTGTGCCAGTAGAGGAAGAAATTGAATGGGTACCCATAGATTGAGCTAGCAAGCCTTGTGATTCCTCATAAGCCTCTGGCTATTGAGATGAACATTGTTCTGATGGCATGATATAACTCTGTGTTTTTATGAAACATGTAACATCCTCCCGGTAGCAATTCCGCACAGTCTACTGTTCCGGTGACCAGTGTCGGTCCGGACAGCTAGAACTTCTGAAAAAAATATTTAAACTAAAGTAAGGAACCATAATTAACTCAAATATTGATAAGAAAAATTTAGTAAAAATTTTAGAAATAAAATACAAACAAGTTAAACGAGACGGTGCCCTAGCGATGGGTAACCAGAGGGAAGTTGCGGTTCTCGCAACGAGGAGCCCTAGACCCGGGGGAAAAATTATAAAATAATTTTTGAGACTCCAGAGAAGGGTCATTAAGGTTCCTATGGCATTAGAATGCCAATAAAATATTTAGAAAAAATTTTCAATCGGTACAGACAATTTTGACCCGTTAAGCCAAACGGAGGGCATTTTGGTCATTTCGCCTTCAGAGACGATTTTTGGCCGACTTGTCCAGTTAAGTAAATAATTATTATGGTCTAAAATATGAATAAATATTATTAAAAATTAAAGTGAAAATGGGTAGAGAAGAAGAGGAAAGAAAAATGACAATAAATGTCAATTTTGACATCATATGATGTCATTTAAGAGTTTCCCACCAATCACATTTAATCAACCATTTACTTAACCAATAAAAGAGACAAATGGACCTAAAAATTCTGCTCTTCTTCTTCTTCATCTTCTTCCAATACGTGACCTCTTCCATAGCTAAGCATATTCAAGCTTTTCAAAGCTTGATTCACCCATTTCTACCCAACAAAATCATAACCTAGCTTCACAAAAAAATTAACCTAGCAACTTGAGCAACCTCTAGGCAGCCAAAAGAGGAAGAAAGAAAGGAGTTTGGGTGGCTGGAAATTCTGCCCCATTCAAGGTTAGTGCACCTATCTATTTAAAACTCTTTATTTCTATGTTAAAGACTTGAAATAAGTAAGGAATTGTAAGTAAAATGAATAAAAACTATGTGTATGTATGCCATCAATTTTGGCTGCCCTAAGGAAAGAACAAAGGTGGAGTGTTTTTGATGGTTTTAATGGACTTAGAATGAATTAGAGATTATGTTTAAGGTGTATATACACATAAATAATGAATGGAAGTGCTTAATTAGGTGTATGTGTGAATCATAAGGGAAAACTAGGGTTTTGAGAAGTGAAAAATTGACTTGGCTTAGGAAATTGTTAGAGAACATCTTAATGGTCAATTAGTGACCATTTTAGGTATGTTGACCATGAATTGGACTGAAAAATAGTATAGCCAAGTGAATGTGTAGGCTGCCTTGTGAGTGCAGCAGAGTGACTGAAATTTCAGTCCACTTGCACAGCCATAACTTTGGCTGTGTAGGTCCAATTGATGTTTGGCCAATTGGCATGAAACTAGGCTTATAATGGCACATTTTTTCTGAAGAAACCATGCCCAAAAGACCAAAGCAAGAGGAGCAAAACTTGGCCCCAATCCGGATACCCTGCAAATAGCCCCTGCAGAAATGACCAAATGAACAGTAACTGTTCATTTGGCCATAACTCACTGTAGATATGGTCAATTGACCTGAAATTTTTACAGCAACAAGTTAAGACATAGAAAAACAACTTTCATGAAGAAACCTACCCCAAATTATGACCAGAACCTAATCAAATCATTGAGATATTTGAAGTTTACTGTATTGAGATTTCCAGAATTTTCATTTGAGCAGCAATGTTTGGAGGACTATAACTCTCTCTAGAAAACTCGGATTTAGGCGATTCTTGAACCGATGGAAACCTAAGGTATGGTAGAACATTTCATAAGAAGAAAGTTAGACCAAATTATGAACTTAACTTGATCAAATTACTGACCAAAGTTGGACCAAAAATCTGCGGACTCCAAAATCTCGGCATGAGCGATTGCGTGAGCGATGAAACTTATTTTGGCCATAACTTGAGCTACAAAACTCCAAATGGAGTGATTCAAAAAAAAGAAATTCAACTAGACAAAATAAGGAACATTTTCTATGAAGGAAGTTTTGTCAAATTCCAACAGTAAATCGACCAATGAAACAGTGCAACTTCGGAGCACCAAAACCGAAAATTGGCAATTTTGCCAAAATGACCTAAGCTTTGAGAAAGTGACCAAAACCAACAAGTTTTAAATGAAAAATGTAGTATGTTTGAAGTGCCAAAGTCAATGTACATATTTTCTATGCAAAAGTCAACATTTTAGTTGACTAATGAAGTGAATAGTGACATGAAAACTTGAAATAAGCTTGGAAATAGATTTGGTAATTGATTTCAACAAGTTTTAAATGCAAAATGTGGTACATCGGGAGTGTTAAAACCAATGTACATATTGTCTATGCAAAAGTCAACATTTTTGTTGACCAATGAGGTGAATAGTGACACCAAAACTTGAAATTCAAAATTTGAAATTAGAAATGCATTGCAATTGGCAATTAATACTAGTAAATGTAAAACTCAAAATGTGGGATCTTGGTGTAATTAGAATTAATATATCCACTAAGTATGAAAAAGTCAACATTTTGGTTGACTAGTAAGGTGAATAGATAGTTAGAGCTTATATGCCCATCACAAATGGAATTCATAAAATATTAGTAACTCAACTTGAAATATAAAATTTGTAATTTCATAAGTAGATTCTTGAATGTATAAATGAGAAAGGAAAAATGTTTTGAATACAATGGTACATGTGAACCATTGTTTAGAATTGTGATCAATATGAATAACATAATGAATGGATAAATAAACCATATTAATGTATGAATGAGACATTAGTTCTCATTATTGTAAAGAGGAGAAGTATTTTGAGTACAATGGTATAAAAGAATAATTGATGTGAATTGTGATCATATAAATGATCAAATGAATGTATGAATTATGATTGAAATTTATCATTAAATAATGAAGTCATAAAGCACAATATATTAACATTTTAAAATATCAAATGCCCTAGTATACCTAACAAGATTGGTTTGGATAATTTGGCATGCCAATAGGGTATTGTTTTAGCAGTACTGCAAAAGGCTTTATGCCTGTATTCATGGCTTTATGCCCGTATTCATGGCTTTTATGCCCGATTTCATGGCTTTTATGTCCGATTATGTGATATCATGGCTTTTTAGCCATACTGACTGCATACATGGTAGACGTTCTGCGTCCCATGGTATGACGGCCCGAGGCACCGCAGTGTCCAATGCCAACGACCCGTTATCCAGTCCAGTCGTCTAGTATAGGTTATTTGGGCAGTCAATTAAAGTATTATTCAATTCAGGCAGCTAAGTTAAGTTAAGTATAATGAAAATCCAGTACAATTAAATTAAGTATTGAATGAATAAGCAAAAGAGATTAGCAAAAGAAACATAACAAAAATATAAATTGTAGAATCGTACAGACTTGAAATACAATACAGATAGAATAAATTATATACCTACTAGTATTACTGAAAAGTTATAAACTAAGCACTTCCAAAGAGGAACAAACTAGTATATAAGATCGTTGATACTAGAAATACCATACCAAATTAAATTGATTCTTGAGTATCTGAATTATCATTTATTTCTTTCTTTACTTGTATATATTATTTCTGGTTATATTATTGCACCACTAAGCAGAAATGCTTAGCGCGATGGAATTGCTTCCTCGCGCAGGTACTGAAGGTAAAACCAGTAGACTGTCGACTGAGATTTTTGGAGTCCAGATCTGCAGAAGTGTCAGAAGAGTTCAAGATTGTCACCTCCTCAGCAATGCATGTAGATAGGGCTCATTTTATACATGTTATGTATATTGTTCATTCCTAGCACATTGTAAATTATTTGTATATCTTGTATGAAATAAACTCATGTAATTAACCTATGAATTATGGAAGCTATTCAAAGTAAGTATTTTAGTATGTGAATTGAATTTGAGTTATAATGAGATTATACTTGTGAATATTGAGATATTGAAAATCTAATGAGATTTCTGAGAAATCTGGATACTGCATTGAGATACATTATGTTTGAAAATTTTTGAGACTATTAAGTTTGAGAAATTGAGTATATATTGAAATTGTCTTTGGCAGGTTCAGAAGAACTGTTAGTCCAAATTACAGCCGACACTTTGTCGGATTATCGTTAAAATTTTTGAAATTTCCAACTTAGTTAGATTTTGATAAAAGTAAAAATAGCCTAAATCTTCAATAAAGTTTTTGAATAAATAAATCAAGGACTGTAATGAAATCAGATAAAATAGAGTGCTCCGGCACACTGAGTGGCATAACTTGCTCGGCTACACTGTAGTCGGGTAAGGGGTGTCACAAAACATGTTTTGAGACTTTCGAAATGATACTGTTTTGACTGAAATTATAAATTGTCTTTTGTCTATACTTTTCATTTTTCAGTACTATATTTGAATAAATGTGATTTGAATTATGTATAAAATGTTATTTTAGCATGTTGTGCACCACTGAGTCATAGTACTCAGCGATGGCTGTTTATTACTGTCACAGATAGAGAGACTAGTGGAGCAGCAGAGTGAGCTGCTGATGATCTTGGAGCTACATCCTTGAGATTTTGTCAGGTATAATTTTATACCCTGATTGTAATGTTTATTTTGGTGTATGTAACTGTATATACATGTATAAACTAGTCTTGAGCAGTTGTATAGATTTTGTAATAATATTATTTTGGATTTTCTGATGAAAATTTGGGTTAATGAATGTAAATAAATTTTCCTTTAATGCAATGTGTATGAATTTAATTATTACTAATTTTTAAAATAATTGAATTGATTTTTTGAGTTGTGAAATTTTGATTTGAATTATGGAGTTAGAAAAAATTGTGTTGAGTTGAATTTGGTGGCTGAAGTGATATATTTGGACTTGATTTCTATAGGTAAAATTTTTGGTTTTTCTCAAATACTGCCAGCACTCTGCCAAAATTTTTTCAAAAATTGCGGAAAAATAAAAATGGACAAAAATTTTAACTAGTCTTTAAACTTCAAGTAAATATTTTTAATACCTGCCATAAAAGCTCACCACTTTCAAAAAGTAAGAAAATTGTTTTAAAATCCTTTGTAGTGTATTTCATGGGTTATCAGTAGATGGAGTCGGTAATTCATTAGGTATAATACGGGATCATGTTATGCCTTACAGAAAGGTAAGGTGTGACATGTTTTAGTGGTACCAGAGCAAATTTTTGAAGTATGTTTTGACTTGTGAATTTTTGTCTTTTCTTTGATAAGTACAACTACTCAATGTCCTTATTTGTTACATACAGTGCATTACATCAAAAATATGAACTAATAGAGGAAAATCTCATTGTGTTATTTGTTCAGGGGATATCCTAACTCCAAACTAAAACGGAAGAAGGGGATCACTCAGTTGAGCAATCAGTAGAGGCTGAGGCCCAAGGGAAAGCCCCAGCTCTCCAAAATGCTAGTGGCTCAGTGGCACTAGCCCCACAAATGCCACAGTTTCCAACACAGTTCGCCCAGCAAATGACTGCAATATTTCAACAGATGGCTGGGGGTATGCCTGCTCAAAACTCCACTCTAGACTCCTGTGGTGCAACCTCAGGCTCACAGTATGATAAATTGTTGAAATATGAGGCGACAGAATTCAAGGGTACAGTAGACCCTCTAGAGGCAGAGCAGTAGCTGGAGAGAATGGACCGAGTGCTCAAGAAACTGCACTGCCCAGATGAACTGAAATTTGAATATTCTGTGTCATTACTTCAAGGGAATGCATATGATTGGTGGAAGACCATCCCCCATAGCTTGGCAGAACCACCAGTATTGACCTGGGACAACTTCATCAGAGAATTTAGATAGAAATATGTCCTAGATGCATATGTGGACCAAAAATTATAAGAATTTTTAAGTCTGATGCAAGGGAACAGGTCTGTGGCAGAGTATGAAAGGGAGTTCTCCTGCTTAAGCCATTATGCAGGGAGTCTCCTATCTACCAGCAGAGAAAGGTGCAAGAGGTTTGAAACCAGCCTGAAGCCTAGTCTAAGAGTACAAGTGGTCGGATTTAAATACAGTAACTTCTCTGAACTTATTTCCCAAGCACTTGAAGTAGAGAGAATTGAGTTAGAAGCGACACCAATGAAAGAGAAAACAGAGAAGACTGAAAAATCAGAGAAAGATAAAGGTTAAAAATTAGTTGAGCAAAATTCCAGTGGCAATACTAGAAAAAGAAAGAAATTTAGGGGATCAGGCAGAGGTGGAAGGTTTAGAAGGGGCAAATTCTCTGGAAAGAGACCCCCTAGGTCTGGTCAGCAGTCGACCAGGGGTTCATATCCTCCCCGCCCCTTTGAGACATGTGGCAAGACTCATGGGAGAGAATGTTATTGGGCTATAGGAGTTTGCTTTAACTGTGGAGGCACGGGCCATCTCGCTAAGGACTGCACCAGTGCTCGTAGATTTGGGCTAGTTCCCACTATTACTGAGGGATCCATTCAGAGTTTTGCTACCAAAGTTTCACAACTAGTTAGCAGAGGAAGAGGCAGAGGTAGAGGCAATGCTTTTGGCAGTCAGGGTACCATTAAACAACCAGCACAAGGGAGTGCTCCGGCCAGAGTTTACACTATGAGACAGTGGGAAGAGACTGAGACTTCCGATATTGTAGCCGATACTTTCTCTATCTCTGATCAGGATGTCTTTGTGTTGTTTGATTCGGGTTCAACCCATTCGTATGTTAGTGCTAGCATAGTTAGTTCTCTTGCCATTCCCTATGTCAAGATGAGTTTTGAAGTGCTAGTAACAAGTCCATTAGGACAAGAGGTCAGAGTCAACAGAATGTATAGAGATTGTCCTTTGGTGATCCAAAAACATGTTTTTCTGTCAGATTTGATTGAAATGCCCTTCAGATATTATGATATCATCTTGGGCATGGATTGGTTAGCCAGGCATCACGCCATGATTGACTATACATTGAAGAAAGTCACTTTTGGTCTCCCTCTATACGGTGATGTGGTAATACATGGGGAGAGAAAGTTACTGCCATCAAACATCATTTCAGCTGCACTAGCTAGAAGGATGATCAGAAAGGGGTGTGAAGCATAATTGGCACATGTGATAGACACCCAAATGGGGAGTCCAGTATTGAGAGACATCCCTACTATATGTGACTTTTCAGATGTGTTCCCTGATAAGTTGTCAGGATTACCTCCAAAAAGAGAAGTGTAGTTCGAGATTGATGTTATGCCTGGTGTGGACCTAATCTCTATAACACCATATAAAATGGCACCAGCAAAATTGAAAGGGTTAAAGGTACAGTTGCAAGAGCTGCTTGATAAGGGTTTTATCCGCCCTAATGTGCCACCTTGGGGAGCGCCAGTGTTGTTTGTTAGAAGAATGATGACACTCTCCACTTATGTATTGACTATCGGCAGTTGAATAAGGTGACAATAAAGAATAGATATCCATTACCCCGCATTGATGACTTGTTTAATCAGTTGAGGGGTGCAGCTGTGCTCTCCAAAATTGACCTGAGATTGGGTTATTATCAGCTGAAAGTGCAAGAGCAGAGTATCCCTAACATTACCTTTAAAACCCACTATGGCCATTATGAATTCTTGGTCATGCCATTCGAGTTAACTAATGCTCCGGCTGCTTTTATGGATCTGATGAACACTATCTTCAGACCATACCTCGACCAGTTTGTTATGGTATTCATAGATAATATATTGGTCAACTCGAGGAGTGTAGAGGAGCATGATAGACATTTGCGGATTATACTACAGACTTTAAGGAGAAACAGTTATACACCAAATTATCAAAGTGTGAATTTTAGCTGAAAGAAATATCCTTCTTGGGGCACATAATATTGGCAGAGGGCATCAAGGTAGATCCAAGTAAGATAGAATCTGTCCTTAATTGGAAGCCACCCAGAAATATCACTGAAATTCATAGTTTTCTAGGTTTAGCTAGATATTACTGCCGTTTTGTGAAAGGGTTCTCCATGTTGGCATTTCCATTGACCAAATTACTTCGGAAAGATGTGAAATTTCAATGGACTGACAAATGCCAGCAGAGTTTTGATGAGTTGAAGAAATGTTTAACTGAAGCTCCAGTCCTTAATTTACCTACCCATGGTAAAGAATACACAGTTTACAACGATGCTTCTCACAATAGGTTAGGCTGTGTACTGATGCAAGAGTGAAATGTCATTGCCTATGCATCACACCAGCTGAAACTGCATGAGAGGAATTATCTGACATATGACTTGGAGCTAGCAGCTATTGTGTTTGCTCTTAAGATCTGGAAACACTATTTTGTATGGGGAGAAGTGCTACATCTACATAGATTATAAGAGTTTGAAGTATCTGGGCACTCAGAAGGAGTTAAATTTGAGACAGAGGAGATGGTTAGAGTTGATAAAAGACTATGATTGTCTGATGGACTATCAGCCAGGAAAAGCTAATGTGGTGGTTGACACCTTAAGTCGTAAGATTATGGCAAGTCCACGGGTTTCTCCTTTGTCTATGGTATATGAGTTAAGAGTATTACATGCCAGCTTAGAGATTAATGATGAGGGGCAGACAATCGTTGCATGGCATGTACAATCAGTGTTGATTGATCATATCAGAATGGCTACACAGAATGATCAGAAGTATCAGAAACTGTTAGAAAAAGTCAGACAGGGCAAGAAACCTGAGTTCTCAGTGAGAGATGATTGCCTATTGCTACACCAGGGTAGAATGTGCATTCCTAATGACGTTGGCTTGAGACAAATCATTTTGAAGGAAGCACATGATTCTCCTTTTGCTATACACCCTGGTGGCACAAAAATGTATAGAGAGCTGAAAGAGCACTATTGGTGGATGGGTATGAAAAGAGATGTAGCAGAATTTGTTTCCAAATGCCTAACTTATCAGCATGTGAAGGCAGAGCATCAATTACCAGCTGGTTTGTTACATCCACTACCAGTACCGAAATGGAAATGGGAGAGATTAATGATGGATTTTGTGATGAGACTTCTAAGGACACAAAAGACCCATGATGCAGTATGGGTCATTGTTGACAGACTGACCAAGTCTACTTATTTTTTGCTTGTCCAGATGGACTACAATTTAAAAAGATTAGCCAAGTTGTACATTGATGAGATAGTAAGATTGCATGGAGTGCCAGTATCCATCGTATCAGACAGAGATCCTAGGTTCACTTCTAGATTTTGGGGTAGTCTTCAGAGAGCCCTAGGAACTAGATTGAACTTCAACATGGTATTCCACCCACAGACAGATGGCCAGTCTGAGAGAGTAATTCAGATCTTGGAGGACATGCTACAGGCTTGTGTGATTGAGTTTGAGGGTAGTTGGGACACACACTTGCCTTTGATTGAGTTTGCTTACAACAACAGCTACCAATCAAGCATTGGAATGCCTCTATATGAAGCTTTGTATAACAGAAAATGTAGAACCCCGTTGTGCTGGGATGACATGGGTGAAAGAAAGATGATTGGGCCAGAAATTGTTCAGCAGACTGAAGAGAAAATCAGATTAATCAGAGATCGACTTAAGGCTGCATCAGACTGTCAGAAGTCCTATAGTGATATGAAGAGAAGGGATATTGAATATGCAGTGGGAGACAAAGTATTCCTCAAGGATTCCCCTTGGAAGAAAATTATGAGATTTGGCAGAAAGGGGAAACTGAGTCCTCGTTTTATCGGACCATATGAGGTTCTGGAAAGAGTGGGTCCCTTAGCATATCATTTGGCACTACCTCCAGAGTTGGAGAAGATACATAACGTCTTCCATGTATCGATGTTGAGGAGGTATAAATCTGACCCATCTCATGTACTACCAGTGGAAGAAATTGAAGTGAATCCAGATCTCACATATGAGGAAGAACCCATAGAGATTCTGGCTTATGAGGTGAAGTAGCTACGGAACAAGCAGATACCGCTAGTGAAAGTGCTGTGGAACTATCATTCGGGCTAGGAGGCTACTTGGGAATGAGAGGAGGACATGAGGAGGCAGCATCCACAGCTGTTCAAAGACTGATACCAGGTAAAATTTCGAGACGAAATTTATTTTAAGAGGGGGAGAATTGTAACACCCCTATTTGCATAGCCTGGTACATTTTACTATTCCAGTGACTGATATTGGTCCGAACAATTAAGGGGATTAGAATCACATCTAAGACACCTAGATAAGCCCTGAATGCAAATAATTAATAATTGCCAAATAGTTAAGTATAAATAAAAAAATAGAACAAAAAAGTTTAAATGAACCAGGAGTCACAACGATAGGTGACCTTTCCCGGAAGTGACTGCGAGGTCAGCCTTAACTCAAATTTCAAACTGGAAAATGTGACGCCGCTGTTCGTAGGACTATTGCAAATGCAGTGGAAAAGAGAAAATCATGAAAAAGAGTTGTTAAGTAGGTCAAATAGTTAGGTTAGGGATCCAGAAGAAATATCGAATAACTTGCAAATTGGATTGAACCAGCGAGGGGCAATTTGGTCAATTCACACCTAGAGCTGACTCCTGACCTAACTGTCCAATAAAATCAGAGAAAAGAAAATTTCGGAATCAGGAATTAAATTAAAGAACTAATAGAAAAATCAATGTAAAAGAAAAAGAAAAGAAAACATTATTTGCATCATGCTTACATCATTATTGTGACATCATAAATGACATTTTGATTTTTCCCTACATAATTGACCAAGGCAATTCTTATTCAAATAAAACATAAATACATAGAATAATTAAAAAGAAAATCATTTCCTTTCTTCTCCCAACAAGTTCGGCCGCCCTCCCTTTTGCCATCTCCATTAATGAACCACTATGAAAGATTGAATCCAAGTTTGATTTCAACCTCTTAACCCTACTTTGACCCTAAATTAATCCATAAAAACTTGTTGGCTTTCACTTGAGGAGACATTCAAAGAAGGAAAGAAAAGGAGAAAAGGAAGTAAGTGAAGAATTGAAATTCAAGGTTGAGGTTAGTAGTTTGAATTGGAATTTCTTTGTTTAATACTTATGTTTTTACTTTAATTAGCTTAGATTTTAACTTAAAATCAAAAGAAAAAAACTTGTTAGGGGAGTAACTAAAAATTCAGCCAGCCTTAGGTGTGGTTGGAATTAATGGAATTTGGTGAAATTAAATGGTTGTTTAGGTTGAGTTATGTATGTAGAATATGGATATAAGTTTTGAATGCATTAGATTTAAACTTTAGGTAATTAGGGTTCTTGAGTGTTTTGATAATTGGGAAAAAATTGGAGAATTGGTTAATTGATGCCATTGACCTTACTTAAGTTGAGAAATGGTCAATTGTGACCATTTGTGGTGTGTGTGAATTGCTAGAACTAAGTTTCAATTCAGATTGGTTAGGGTCAGTATGCTGACAGCTTGACCTAAGTCCATTTTGAGGGACTAAAATTTAAAATTTACCAACCCAATTGGTGTGAGATCAATTAGGAATGAAAATAGATACAAAATGGCACATTTTTTATTCAGGAATCATGCTCAAAAAATGACATTAGGATAGTGAACAATTAGGTCAAATCTGGATTTGGACACACTGCCCTGTACAAAAATGACTAAATAATTAGTAGTTACTTAAATGACCATAACTTGGCCTAGGAAGGTCCAAATGATCGAAATCTTATACCGATGGAAAGCTGAGATATAGCCCTACAACTTTCATGAAGAAAGAAAACTCAAATTTTGATCATAACCTATCTGAAAAGTCACCTACAATTAGCATACCAAAACTACCAATATCCAAAAAATGCCAAGAATTCTGGGTAACACCAAATCCGGCCAGCCCCATTCAAAAAGTCATATCTTGGGCTATAAAACTCCAAATGGAGTGATTCAAAAAGGTAAATAAAGTTAAAACAATAAGGAACAACTTCTATGAAGAAAACTTAGCCAAATTTCAACAGCAACTTAACCAATGGAACAGTGCAAAATAGGACACCAAATATAAAATTTTGAAATTTCACCTAAGAGACTTAAAATTTGAGGAAATAACCAAAACCAACAAATTAGGTAACCAAAATGTGGTATGTGAGTGAAATTAAAATTCCCATACCTATTAAGCATGAGAAAGTCAACAATTTGACGTGAACAGTATCATGAATAGTAAACCCGAAATGCAAATTTTAAAGAACGTCAAGTTAAGCATATTAAAGCTATAAATAAATACATTTGAATTTGTTTTTGGATTTATGATAAATTGTGATACTGAGACACTATAAAATTATGTGTTTCAGTTGCAAGGAATACTAGGAAAGAACCCGAGACGTCGATTCAAGGCCCAGAGGCGACTCGCACGAGGTTTGCGCACAACATAAAATATTCTTTAAAATTTCCTTTGCAAAGTGCAAGAAATGAATTGTGATTTATTTATATTGCAAAATGGTGATTGAAATGTATATTATGCTATTGATCTAAATTGTTGAAAATTTAATTGCATGTGTGTTAATTGTCAATAAATGTTTGGAAAATTATTGAGATATTTTTGAAACCACAGTGTTATGACCATATATTTTAATGCCTCACCAGCATGACTAGTGGGAGGAATTAGTTTTGAATTTTGATTCCCTCTCTGGCTGAAGTGTTGAGGTGTGTGCCAGTAGAGAAAGAAATTGAATGGGTACCCATAGATTGAGCTAGCAAGCCTTGTGATTCCTCATAAGCCTCCGGCTATTGAGATGAACATTGTTCTGATGTCATGATATAACTGTGTGTTTTTATGAAACATGTTTTGAGACTTTCGAAATGAGACTGTTTTGAATGAAATTATAAATTGTCTTTTGTATCTACTTTTCATTTTTTAGTACTATATTTGAATAAATGTGATTTGAATAATGCATAAAATGTTATTTTAGTATGTTGTGCACCACTGAGTCATAGTACTCAGCGATGGCTGTTTATTGCTGTCGCAGATAGAGAGACTAGTGGAGCAGCAAAGTGAGCTGCTGAGGATCTCGGAGCTACATCCTTGAGATTTTGTAGGGTATAATTTTATACCCTGATTGTAATGTTTATTTTGGTGTATGTAACTGTATGTACATGTATAAACTGGTCTTGAGCAGTTGTATATATTTTGTAATAATATTATTTTGGATTTTCTGATGAAAATTTGGGTTAGTGAATGTAAATGAATTTTCCTTTAATGCAATGTGTATGAATTTAACTATTACTAATTTTTAAAATAATTGAATTGATATTTTGAGTTGTGAAATATTGATTTGAATTATGGAGTTAGGAGAAATTGTGTTGAGTTGAGTTTGGTGGCTGAAGTGATATATTTGGAAGTGGTTTCTATAGGTAAAATTTTTGGTTTTTCTCAAATACTGCCGGCACTCTGCCAAAATTTTTCTAAAAATTATAGAAAAATAAAAATGGATAAAAATTTTAACTACTCTTTAAACTTCAAGTAAATATTTTTAATACCTGCTATAAAAGCTCACCACTTTCAAAAAGTAAGAAAATTTTTTAAAATTCTTTGCAGTGTATTTAATGGGTTATCGATAAACAGAGTCGGTAATTTATTAGGTATACTACGGAATCATGTTATGCCTTACAGAGGGGTAAGGTGTGACATTTGAAGTATCTGGGCACCCAAAAGGACTTGAATTTGAGACAAAGGAGATGGTTAGAGTTGATAAAAGACTATGATTGTCTAATAGACTATCAGCCAGGGAAAGCTAATGTTGTGGCTGACGCCTTAGGTCGCAAGACTATGGCAAGTCTACGGATTTCTCCTTTGTCTATGGTACATGAGTTGAGAGCATTGCATGCCAGCTTAGAGATTAATAATGAGGGGCAAATGTAGTTGCATGGCATGTACAGCCAATGTTGATTGATCATATCAGAATGGCTGCTCAGAAGGATCAGAAATATCAAAAGTTATTAGAAGAAGTCAGACAGGACAAGAAATCAGAATTCTCAGTAAGAGATGATGATCTACTGCTACACCAGGGCAGAATGCGTGTTCCTAATGACGTTGACTTAAGACAGATCATTATAAAGGAAGCATATGAGTCTCCTTTTGCTATGCACCTTGGTGGCACTAAAATGTAATAAGGGTTAAAGGAGCATTGCTGGAGGATGGGTATGAAAAGGGTTGTAGCTGATTTTGTCTCTAAATGCCTAACTTTTTAGCAAGTGAAGGCAGAACATCAAGTACCAGCTGGTTTGTTACATCCACTACTAGTGCCTGAATGGAAATGGGAGAGATAACTATGAATTTTGTGATGGGACTTCTAAGGACACAGAAGAGCCATGATGCAGTGTGGGTCATTGTTGACAGATTGACCAAGTCTGCTCATTTTCTGGCAGCCTAGATTGACTATATCCTGGAAAGATTGGCCAAATTATATATAGATGAGATTGTGAGATTGCATGAAGTGCCAGTATCCATCATATCAGACAGAGATCCTAGGTTCACTTCTAGATTCTGGGGTAGTCTTCAGAGAGCCCTTGGAACTAGATTGAACTTTAACACGGCATTCCACTCACAGACAGATGGCCAGTCTGAGAGGGTAATTCATATCTTGGAGGACATGCTACGGGCTTTTGTGATTGAGTTTGAGGGCAGTTGGGACACACACTTTCCTTTGATTGAGTTTGCTTATAACAACAGCTGCCAATCAAGCATTGGGATGCCTCCATATGAAGCTCTATATGGCAGAAAGTGTAGAACTCCCCTGTGTTAGGATGAAGTGGGCGAAAGAAAGATGATTGGGCTAGAAATTGTTCAGCAGACTGAAGAGAAAATCAGATTAATCAGAGACCGACTCAAGGCTGCATTAGATCGTCAGAAGTCCTATATTGATCTGAAGAGGCAAGATATTGAGTATGCAGTGGGTGAGAAAGTATTCCTCAAGGTTTTTCCTTGGAAGAAAATTATGAGATTCGACAGAAAGGGGAAACTGAGTCCTCGTTTCATCGGGCCATATGAGATTCTGGAAAGAGTGGGTCATTTATTATACTGTTTGGCACTACCTCCAGAGTTAGAGAAGATACATAACATTTTCCATGTATCGATGTTGAGGAGGTACAGATCTGACCCATCTCATGTACTACCAGTGGAAGAAATTGAAGGGAATCCAGACCTCACATATGAGAAAGAACCCATAAAGATTCTGGCTTATGAGGTGAAGCAACTACGGAACAAGCAGACACCATTGGTAAAAGTATTGTGGAACCATCATTCGGGCCAAGAAGCTACTTGGGAACGAGAGGAGGATATGAGGAGAGAACACCCAAAGCTGTTCAGAGACTAATACCAGGTAAAATTTCGAGACGAAATTTATTTTAAGGGGGGGAGAATTGTAACACCCCTATTTGCATAGCCTGGTATATTTCACTGTTCCAGTGACCGGTGTCGATCCAGACAATTAAGAGAATTAGAACCACATCTAAGACACCTAGATAAACCCTAAATACAAATAATTAGTAATTGCCAAATAGTTAAGTATAAAGAAGAAAAACAAAGCATAAAAAGTTAAATGAGCCGAGAGTCACAGCGATGGGTGACCTTCCCGGGAAGGGACTGCGAAGGCCATTGTAACTCAAATTTCAAACCGAAAAATGTGACGCTGCGGTCCTTAGAACTATTACGAACATAGTGGAAAAGAGAAAATCACGAAAAAGAGTTGTTAAGCAGGTCAAATAATTAGGTCAGGGATCTAGAAGAAATATCGAATAACTTGCAAACCGGATTGAACCAGAGAGGGACAATTTGGTCAATTCACCCCTAGAGCTGACTCCTGACCTAACTGTCCAATAAAATCAAAGAAACAAAAATCTCGGGATCAAGAATTAAATTAAAGAATTAATGGAAAAATGATGCAAAGAAAAAGAAATTGAAAAAGTTTTATTACATCATTTGGATGACATCATGGGTGATGTCAAAATTGGTTTTATTTTTCCCATCAATTTTGACCAAGTCAATTAAGTAAAAATACACATAAAATACCTAAAAAAGAAAAGAAAAATTATTTCTTGTCTTCTCCCCAAATGTGGCCGGCTTGCTTCTCTCTCACCACCATTGAGGAACTCCATGAAAGCTTGAGTTCAAGCTTTAAAACTCCCACTAAACCTTACCTTGCCCCTAAATTTCTTCATTAGAACTTGATAACCTCACTTGAGAAGGTGATTAAGCAAGAAAGAAAGAAGAAACAAGGAATGAAATTGAAGAATTGAAGTTCAAAGTTTGAGGTAAGCAAATTAATTTGAAATTTGTGTTTAATACTTATGCTTTTAGTTCAATCCACCTAGAAATCAACTTAAAAATCAAGGAAAACAATTGTTGGGGGACTTTTAGGGAATTCTGCCAACCATCAAGGGAGTGTGAATTGAATGATTTTGATGTATTTGAATGGTTGTTTAGGTTGAGTTATGTATGTAGAGTATGGACATATGTTTTGAATGCATTAGATTTGAACTTTATGTAATTAGGGTTCTTGAGTATTTTGACAATTGGGAAAAATTTGGGGAACTGGTCAATTGATGCCATTGACCTTACTTGAGTTGAGAAATGGTCAATTATGACCATTTGTGGTGTGTGTGAATTGCTAGAACCAAGTTACAATTCGGATTGTTTAGTGATCAGATTCTGGCAACTTGACCTAGGTCCCTTTTAGGGACCAAAACTGAAAATTTACCAAATCAATTAGTATGAGGCCAATTGGGAACGAAACTAAACACATAATGGACCATTTTTCATTTGGGAATCATGCCCAGAAAATGTCTATAACTTAGTGAACAATTAGGTCAAACTCGGGTGTAGTGCACTGCCACTATACCAAAATGACCAAATGAACAGTATGCCATAACTGAAGCTATACAAGTCCAAATAGACTGATTTTTATGGCATTCGAAAGGTATGATAGAGAACTACAACTTTCATGAAGAACACCACCCCAAATTCTACCCATAACCCAGTCGTTTTGTCACCCAAAATTAGTGATCCAAAACTACCAGAACCAAATTACGTGCCCAGAAATTCTGGGTAGACCAATCCGGCCAGCCCTGTTTAATGGTTATAACTTGGGCTAAAAAACTCCAAATGGAGTGATTCAAAAAGGGAATTAAATTTAGGACAATAAGGAACAATTTTTATGAAGAACACTTTGCCAAATTCTAATAGCAACATGACCAATGAAACAGTACAATACAGGACCTTAAAACTGAAATTTTGAAATTTTACCTAAGAGACCTAGAATTTGAAGAAACAATCAAAACCAACAAATTAGGTAACCAAAATGTGGTATGTGAATAAAATTGAAATCCTTATACCTATTAAGCATAAGAAAGTTAACAAATTGACTTAAATAATATCGTGAATAGTAACCCCAAAATGCAAATTTTAAAGAACGTCAATTTAAGCATATAAGAGCTAGAGATAAATAGATTTGAAGTTGTTTATGGATTTATGATAAATTGTATACTGAAACTCTGTAAAATTGTGTATTTAAGTTGAAAGGAATGTCGAGAAAGAATCTAAGACGTCGAGTCAAGGCCTAGTGGCGACTCGCACGAGGTTTGTGCACAACATAAAATATTCTTTAAATTTCCTTTGCAAAGTGCATGAAATGAATTGTGATTTATTTATATTGAAAAATGGTGATTGAAATGTATATTATGCTATTGATCTAAATTGTAAAAATTTAATTTCATGTGTGTTAATTGTCCGTAAATGTTTGGAAAATTATTGAGATTATTTTGAAACCACAGTGTCATGAACATATATTTGAATGCCTCACTAGTATAACTAGTAGGAGGAATTAGTTTTGAATTTTTATTTCCTCTCTGGTTGAAGTATTGAGGTGTGTGCCAGTAGAGGAATAAATTGAATGGGTACCCATAGATTGAGCAAGCTAGCCTTGAGATTCCTCATAAGCCTCCGACTATTAAGATGAATATTATTCTGCTGGCATGATATAATTGTGTGTTTTTATGAAATCCATTTTGAAACTTCCTAAATGAGATTGTTTGAACTAAAAATTTATAAATTATATTTTGTATCTGTTTTTCATGTTCAGTACCTTATTTGAATAAATGTGATTTGAATTATGCATAAAATGTTATTTTAGTATATTGTGCACCATTGAGTCTTAACATTCAGCGATAGCTTTTTATTGCTGTCACAGGTAAAGAGACTGGTAGAGCAGCTGATTGAGCTGCTAAGGAGTACTGAGTTACTTTTGGATATTTTATCAGGTATAATTTTATACCCTTATTGTATATATTCCTTTTGATGTAAATAACTGTATGTACCTTTATAAATGGGTCTTGAGCAGATTGTGCAGATTTTGTAATAATATTATTTTGGACTTCCTAATGTAACTTTTGGACTAATGAATGTAAATTAAATTTTCTTTAATGCAATAAGTATAACATTAATTATTACTAATTTTGGAAATAATTGAATTGAAATTTTGAGTTGTGAACTATTTATTTGAAATGTGGAGTTTCGGGAAAATTTGTGTTGATTATGTAATGATCGGGCTCCAACCGTTAGAGGAATTATCCGCTTGGGCCATAAGCCTCATGGTTTTGTCCCATAGGTGGAATGGAGAACTTCCTAGGAGGTCACCCATCCTAGGATTTCTCTCAAGAAAGCACGCTTAACCCTAGATTTCTTCCAACTCTCCAGGCTATTCCACCAAAAGGCGCCTCTAGTGATTTGTTCCCTCATTTTATATATCATTACTTTTTGAACCCAATACCAACTCTGTGCTTTACCGATGTGGGATTCGCCTAAGGGACCTTTCTCCCCCCCTTTCGGGACACAACGTCCTCGCTGAGGTTTGCCCCACCATCACCTAAGAGGACACGCAAGCGGCTCTAATACCAATTGTAACGATCGGGCTCCAACCACTAGAGGAATTGTCCGCTTTGGCCGTAAGCCTCACGGTTTTGTCCCATAGGTGGAATGGAGAACTTCCCAGGAGGTCACACATCCTAGGATTTCTCTCAAGTGAGCACGCTTAACCCTGGAGTTCTTCCAACTCTCCAGGCCATTCCACCAAAAGGCGCCTCTAGTGATTAGTTCCCCTATCTTATATATCATTACTTTTTGAACCCAAGACCATCTCCGTGCTTTGCCGATAAGGGAACTAATCATTAGAGGCGCCTTTTGGTGGAATGGCCTAGAGAGTTGGAAGAACTCCAGGGTTAAGCATGCTCGCTTGAGAGAAATCGTAGGATGGGTGACCTCCTGGGAAGTTCTCCATTCCACCTATGGGACAAAACCGTGAGGCTTATGGCCAAAGCGGACAATTCCTCTAGTGGTTGGAGCCCGATAGTTACAATTGGTATCAGAGCCACTCGAGTATCCTCTTGGGCCATGGTGGGGCAAACCTCAGAGAGAACGTTAAGTCCCGAAAGGGGGGGAGAAAGGTCCCTTAGGCAAATCTCACATCGGCAATGCACGGAGTTGGTCTTGGGTTCAAAAAGTAATGATATATAAAATGGGGGAACTAATCACTAGAAGCGCCTTTTGGTGGAATAGCCTGGAGAGTTGGAAGAACTCCAGGGTTAAGCGTGCTCGCTTGAGAGAAATCCTAGGATAAGTGACCTCCTGGGAAGTTCTCCATTCCACCTATAGGACAAAACTGTGAGGCTTATGGCCAAAGTTGACAATTCCTCTAGCAGTTAGAGCCCGATCATTATAATTGGTATCAGAGCCACTCGCGTGTCATCTTGGGTGATGGTGGGGCTCAGCGAGAATGCTGAGTCCCGAAAAGGGGGGGAGAAAGGTCCCTCAGGTAAATCTCACATCAGTAAAGCAAGGAGATGGTCTTGGGTTCAAAAAGTAATGATATATAAGATAGGGGAACTAATCACTAGAGGCGCCTTTTGGTGGAATAGCCTGGAGAGTTGGAAGAACTCCAGGGTTAAGCGTGCTCGCTTGAGAGAAATCCTAGGATGGGTGACCTCCTGGGAAGTTCTCCATTCCACCTATGGGACAAAACCGTGAGGCTTATGGCCAAAGCGGACAATTCCTCTAGTGGTTGGAGCCCTATCGTTACAGATTGAGTTGAAGTGGTGGTTGATTTTGGTTGAAGTGTTATATTGGAAGTGTTTTCAACAGGTAAAATTTTTCAGTTTTCTGAAATACAGCCGGCACTCTGTCAAAATTTTCCTAAAATTTACGGAAAAATGGAAATGGACAAAAATTTTACATGACTTTTAAACCTTAATTAAATGTTTTAAATTCCTACCAAAAATGCTCACCACTTCCAAAAATTAAGAAAATGGTTTTAAAATCTCTTATAGCATATTTAATGGGTTATCGATAGGCAAAGTATGGTAATTTATTAGGTATACTATGAGATCATGTTATGCCTTACTGAGGGGTAAGAATGGAGTAATTCAAAAAGGGAATTAAAGAAGGCACAATAAGAAACAATTTGATGAAGAGAATTTTGCTAATTTCACCCTATAACCTGACCCAATGGAACAGTAACCATTGGCCATGAAATTTGAAAATTTGAAATCACATATAATTAGCCTTGAATTAAGTTTGGAAATCAATGCCAACGAGTATAAACTCAAAATGAGGAATCCTAGTGCAACTAGAACCAACATATCAATTCAGTGTGAAAAAGTCAACGTTTATGTTGACAAGTAATGTGAATAAGAAACATAATGACTTAATAAATCATATGAATGTGTGAATGGGACATTAGTCCTTATTATCAGAGACAGGAAAAATGCTTTGAGCACAATAGTACTTCAGAACAATTGATATGAAATGTGATCTGTCTGATGATCTACTGAATAATTGTGACATGTTGATAATAGAATCAACCTATCCATGATGCATAAAAATGTCAACAATTTTGTTGACAAGTGAAAGGCATAATGACCTATAAACCCTAAAAATAAACAATTAAATATTTAAGTTTGTAAATGCCTTAGTATTGCCTAGTTGACTAGTTTGGATAGGTTGGCATGCCAATAGGGTTCTGACAGCTATATTGTAAATGGCTTCATGCCATACTATGTTTTATGGCTTATTATGTGACACTATGATTTTAATAGCCTATGGCTATACAGATTATGTTATTGTACTCGGCTTATTACCTGATTAATTATATGTCTTCTTAGCCCCACTGTTTGCACACCGAGAGATACTTTGCGACCGATGGTGTGACGGCCCTAGGTACTAGGTACCTAGTGCTATTTTATCCACTGTTTGCACACTGGGAGATACCTTATGACCGATGGTGTGACGACCCAAGGTACTAGGTACCCAGTGCTATTTTATCCACTGTTTGCACACCGGAAGATACTTTGTGACAGATGGTGTGATGGCCCGAGGTACTAGGTACCCAGTCCTATTTTGTCCGTTTATCTAGTCTGGTCAGTGTATAGGCTACACGGGCAGTCAATTAAAACATTATTTCATTCAGGCAGTTAAGTTAAGTTAAGTTTAATGAAATTTTAATACAATTAAATTAAGTATTGAATGAAATGAGTAAAAAAGATTAGCAATAGAAATATAACAAAAATACAATTTGCAGAACCGTAGAGACTTAAAATACAATATAGTTAGAATAATTTGTATACTGGGTATTATTACTGAAATGTAATAAACTTAGCACTTCCAAAGAGGAACAAACTAGTATATAAGATAGTTGATACTAGAAATACCATACCAAATTAAATTGATTTCTGAGTATCCGAATTATGATTTATTTCTTTCTTTATTTTTATATATTATTTCATTGTTGTATTATTGAACCACTAAGCATAAATGCTTAGCGCGATGGAATTGTTTCCTCGCACAGTTACTAAAGGTAAAACCAGTAGACAATTGACTGAGATTTTTGGAGCCCAGATCTGTAGAAGTGTCAAAAGAGTTCAAGGTTGTCACCTCCTCAGTAATGCATGTAGATAGGGCTCACATTAAGCATATAATATATTTTGTATATTTTAATTATTTCTTATGTTATAATTCAAATTAAGAAATTGTATTGAATAAGTCTGTGATTTAATTAAACTGAATAATATGTAGACTATGATTTTATGCAATTAGTTGCAAATTATGTACAATGATGAAATTGAGAATTTCGATATAAGAGCTGAGTGTGATTATGAATGAGACTATGATTATGGTTATTGAGACCATATGGTATTTACCACATTAGTCAGACTTTAATAAATAATGTTAGTGCCTAAACCATTTTTTGACAAATAAAGTTTTGAAATTAACAGTGAACAGGACAGCATAAGATAGAGTGCTCCGGCACCGAATGTGCATTCCTTGCTCGGCTACACTGTAGACGAGTGAGGGATATGACAAGGCTTCATTTTGTATTTTACATTTTGTATTAGATCTACATTTTGCCATGTAAATGATAAACTTCTGTAATTATTGTACATATTATGAGTAAATGAATTTGAGCATTTCTTTGTAAATATGAGTATGTAATTATTTATGCATGGAATGAAATTGAAATTTTGAGTTTGAAATGTTGAGAAGTGTTGAGATTTGATGAATTGTGATGACTTTGTGATGAAATGATTTGGAGTTTGGGAATGAATGAAAATTTGGGAGTGTTTTTCACAGGTTCCGAAGAGCTGTTTTCTCCATTTTTAGCCAGCACTCTGCTGGATTTTTGGTAAAATTTTCAGAATCTTAAATTAATTCATAATTTCAATAAATAAATTAAATGACATAAATTTCACTTAGTGATAAATAAATAAATAAATTAAGAAAGGTTAAATTGTAATAAAATAAGATATTGTGGTCCGGCACACCATGTGGCATATCTTGCTAGGCTACACTGTAGACGGGTAAGGGGTGTCACATTTAGTGGTATCAGAGCACGGTTTAGGCGTTTCTGGGTCTAGATAGAGTACATACCATTGCATTGTATTTGTAAGAGTCCAGGTGACACTAATGCAGATCTATTTGTTTCTAATTTTGATTAGGATATAGACCCCACATCGTAGAGAGCAGTCAATGAAGAGGTGGAGAGTAATGCTCTACTAGTGGTTAAAGCTGGAGGCAGGGGGGAACCTGCTCCACCAGCACCATAAGTGCCTACACAGCCTCTGCCGGCTATTTTTGTAACACCCTCACTGTAGCAATTACGTACATTCTACTGTTCAGGTGACCGGTGCCGGTCCGGACAGCTAGAACATCTGGAAAAATATTTAGACTATAGTGAAGAATCATAAATAACTCAAATATTAATAAGAAAAATTAAGAAAAAAAATTTTAGAAATAAAATACAACCAAGTTAAATAAGCCAGTGCCCTAGCGATGGGTAACCCAGTGGGAAGTTGCAGTCCTCGCACCTAGAAGCCCTAAACCCGGGAGAAAATTCATAAAATAATTTTTGGGACGTCAGAGAAGAGTCATTGAGGTTTCTATGGCATTAGAATGCCAAGAAAATGCTTAGAAAAATTTTTAGATTGGTACAGATGATTTTGGCTCAATAAGCCAAACGGAGGGCATTTTGGTCATTTCGTCTTCAGAGATGATTTTTGGCTAACTTGTCCAGTTAAGTAAATAATTATTATGATATAAAATGTGAATAAATATTGCTAAAAATTAAATTAAAAATGAGTAGAAAAGAAAAGAAAAGAAAATGAAATAAAAGTCATATTTATGACATAAGCATGATGCAATTAAAATATTTTCACCCAACCAAATTTTGACACATCATTATAAACTACGTAAACATGAATAAAAGGAGATAAAAATTAAAGAACTAAACAGCTATCTTCAATCTTTGGGCAACCAAAATGTAGAGAGAGAGAGAGAGAGAGAGAGGAAAGAAAACTCCATGAAAGCTCCACTAAGCTCCAAACTCCACTAAATTCCACCATAAATCTCATCCTCCCTTCATTAAAATTTACCCTTATCACTAGATCAAGCTTGGGGCAACCATTAGAAGGAAAAATATTGAAGAAGTTGGGACTCAAGTAAGGTTAGTGTCCAATTCCTTGACTCTTTCCTTTAAATTCTTGTTAGAAAGAAAATTTGAGCTAGGATATGTGTAATTTCTTTAAAAATAAGCATGTTATAGTGTCACCCTATTTTTTTTGCAGCCATGGACTTGTTATGGTGTTGATTTAAAAATAAATATGTTATAGTGTCACCCTCTTGGGGTCATAACTCAAGCTAGGTAACTCCAATTGGTGCAAGGCCAATTGGAGGTCAAACTAAACACAAAATGCAACAATTTTGATGAAGGAACCTGTCCTAGAAAACTAACCTAAGTGACTCTAAAAATTGACCTAATCTGGGTGACCAATAAGCAGTCCCTGGAAGATGACTAAATAAACAGTGTTCATTCATTTAGTCATAACTCAGTGTAGAAAGCTCCAATTGACCTGAACTTTTACCAGTAGAAATCTGAGACATAGTCCTACAACTTTCATGAAGAAAACAAACCCAAATTTTGACCATAACATGTCCAAAAACTGACCTGCATTCAGTGTACAAAAACTGCAGAATTAATTCTACCCAAAAAATCTAGAAAAATTACAATCCGGCCAGTTATGGTGTTTAGGCCATAACTTCATGTAACATATTCACTTTAGCTAGTCCGTACAGTTTACTGTTCCAGTGACCAGTGTTGGTCCAGACAGCTAGAAAATCCGGAAAAATATTTAAACTAAAGTGAGGAACCATAATTAACTCAAATATTAATAAGAAAAATTTAGGAAAAATTTTAGGAATAAAATACAACCAAGTTAAATGAGCCAGTGCCCTAGCGATGGATAACCTAGTGAGAAGTTGCGGTTCTCGCAACTAGGAGCCCTAGACCAGGGGAAAAAATTATAAAATAATTTTTGGGACTCCAGAGAAGGGTCATTGAGGTTCTTATGGCATTAGAATGCCAAGAAAATGCTTAGAAAAATTTTTCAATCAGTACATACAATTTTGGCCCGTTAAGCCAAACGGAGGGCATTTTGGTCATTTCGTCTTCAGTGATGATTTTTGGCCAACTTGTCTAGTTAAATAAATAATTTATATAACATAAAATATGAATAAATATTGTTAAAAATTTAATTGAAATTAATTAGATAAGAAATGGAAAGAAAAGGAAAGAAAATGACATTATGACATCATAATGATGTCATTAAAGTTCTCCCAACCTATCCCATATGGACACATGGCATAACTTTATTTAAAATAGACTTAATGGGCTGAAAATGGAAGAAAAATCAGAATTCTCTCCCTTCTTCTTTTCCTTTCCGTAAACCATTCCTTCCCTAACCACTATGAACAAGCTTTTTCAAGCTTGATTTTCCCTAGCTTTCTTCCACCAAAAACCCTAATTGTCAACACAAAAACTTGCTCTTTCATCTTGGTGAAGCTTTTGGGAGCAAAAAGAATTAATAAGAAAGATTTCTTACAAGCTTTGGATTAGCTCCCCAAGAGGTTAGTGACTTAAACTTATGTTTCTCTTCAAATTTATGTTGAATAAGTATAATTGAGTGCAAAATTGCAAAGAAATTTGCTAAATATATTGTGTATGTCCACCCCAAAATTTTGGGCAGCCTTGAACCTAGTAGAGTTTTGAAGATTTCTTAGAGTTAAATTGTAATTTGGCTGCCTTTAACATTAATACAATACTTAGGACAATAGAAGGTATGTAAATGCATGAATGGTAATGTGTGAGTTAGGGTTTGGGGTGGAAAATGAGAACTTGACCTTGTGATGATGAAAATAGGTTTTAATGGTCAATTGGTGACCATTTAGTTCTGTTTAAATAAAAAATGAAGTGTGTTGAGTGATGGGATTTGGGTTTGGTGTGGCTGCCCTAGGTGACCTGTAGAATTGGACATGAGTCCAGCAGGTTTGGGCAGCCAAAACTTAAATTGTAGAGGTTCAATTGGTGCAAGTCCAACTAGACACTAGACACATAATGGCACAACTTTGGTGAAGAAACCATGCCCATTAAACCAAACCAAGTGGACCAAAAACTTGCCCTAATCCGGGTGATCTGCAGTCTGCCTGGGCAAAATGACCAAATGAACAGTGTTTGGTCATTTGGCCATAAATCAGTGTAGAAAGGTCCAATTGATCTGAAATTTTACCAGCAACGATCTGAGATATAGACCAACAACTTTCATGAAGAAACCTAACCCAAATTATGACCAGAACATATTCAAAAGGTGAGTTTCAATCACTATTCACTACACTATAGATATGGTCAGTCCAGAAATTCTGGACAGAATTTCAATCCGGCCAGTTGTGGTTTTTGGACCATAACTTGAGTACAAAACTCCAAATGGAGTGATTTAAAAAAAGAAATGCAACTAGACAAAATAAGGAACAACTTTCATATTGATCAGTTTGCCAAATTCCCACTGCAAAATTGACTAATGGAACAGTAAAGATAAAGCAAAAAAAAAAAAGTGAAAATTCTGCCCAACTACATTAAGCTTAGAAATGGTATTGGCAACCAATACCATCAAATTTTGAATGCAAAATGTGGTATGTTGATGATATTAGAACCAATTTACCTATTGACTATGCAAAAGTCAACATTTTTGTTCACCAATGAATGGAATAGTAACACTAAAACTTAAATTCCAAAAATTGTGAAACTTAAAAGTGTAAAATGCCCTAGTATACCTAACAAGATTGGTTTGGATAGCTTGGCATGCCAATAGGGTTCTGTTAGCAGTACTGCATATGGCTTCATGCCATTCTGTGTTTCATGGCTTCCCATGCCATTCTGTGACATAATAGCCTTTGGCTATGTTATTTGAATTATTACACTTGGGTTTTAACCCCAATAATTATTACAGCTTATTAGTTGTTCTGCTGCACACCGGGAGACACAATATGACCGATGGTGTGATGGTTTGAGGTACTTAGTACCCATTGCCAGTTTACCCATTTATCTAGTCCAGTCAATTAGTATGGGTTACTCAAGCAATGATAATATACCTCACAAAATTTTAATCGAATAATAATGCAAGTAATATCAGAAGTTAAGTCTACCAAAAATGTAAACACACATTCTGCATATTCATTTTATTTTATTTTATTTTATTTTATTTTATTTTATTTTATTTTATATTGTCACCACTAAGTAGAATTGCTTAGCGCGTCGCTTTTGCCACGCGCAGGTATTGGAGACCTAGCTAGTGAGCCCAACAGACATTAGACTGGGTGAGCCTTCAGATTTGCATCCGGAGTCCCGAGTCACCTCATGTTAGTAATATGCCCTAGAGCATATCATTTAGTATGTATCTTGTACATATTTTTATTAATAAAAGGCTTTTCCACTTTTCTGTTTACATAATATATTTATGTGTAATAGAAAAGGTCCATTGATATTTTGTTAGAGATATTATTCTTAAGTTGTTAAGAATATGAGTGACATTATTTCTAGTACAAAGTATCATAAATAGGTTCAAAATCGAGGATACTTCATAATAAGGACATGACTTATCCAGAAAGATTGTATTCATGTTTGTTCCCAAGTTATTTATATGAGATATAAATAAGATGGAATGGTGAGTCTCATGCCATATGACAAACATGATAGGTACTTATAAATGATAAGTAGGCCGAACCAGTGACACTTATGACAAGCACATGGAGTTTACTCTTGTTAATGTTTTGTCATAAATCATATCAGTGCATATAATCTTTAGACCTGAGATAGCACAGTTATCTTGTATATAGGTAGTTTGAGTTTGATACTACTTTTATACTTGTATTGTGTATGGGTATATGGGCATGTGTTGGCTCCTACTAGTTATATATGGAGGTAGGTGTTGATCAAGATGGAATCTGTTCCTCTAAGTAAATAGAGATAAAATCCTATGTTTATTTAATTGTTCTTGATGTTTCAAGTTCCTGGCCAGCACAGATAGATTTAATCAGAAAATAGTTTCTGATGAGAAAATCTTTTTAATCAAGAACTGGAATTAAAAGAGAACATAATATTCATAGCAAATGAAGTTTGACATAAACCATGACTCCAGCTTGAGTTGGGATTTTGTAACAGAGAGATTCTAGTGCATGGTAACATATGATTATAGGTTCATTTAAGATAAACCTTATTACTAATTGGGTGTCCATGGCATGCTATGCTAGGTGTTAATCATGGTCTATGAGGTGCATAAAATGATTTAGAGAAATCATTTATGGTAAGAAAGAGTTCTGATGGTACTAAGAGTTGATATCATATCTCATTGCCAATTAGTGATGAGCCTAGTAAGTCACACACATACACAAGTTATCACCTAATTTAATATGATTTAATTAATTAATTAAAGAGTTTAATTGATTAATTAAATAGGTTTGGTTTGCAATTAGATTGCAAAGTCCCTGGCATGACTTGAAACCAAATCTAGATTATTGGATGTATAGTATAAGTTAAATTTATATTTAAAGTGTTTAAATATGAATTTAATTAATGAAAAATTAATTAATAGAGATTAATTAATTAATTTATATTTGATATAAATTAATTAAAAGAAGAGAAATAATTATTTTGGGTTAAGAACTCAAAATTAAGGCACAGGGGCATTTTCGTCATTTCGCAGTGTGACACATGGCACCATGAAATGGTGACACATGGCATTACACATAAGCTTGCCAAATGTCTTTTAATCATGTAAGATGATTAAAATTAAGATTAAATATAGGTTTGACACTTGGCACAATGTGATTGGATCACTTAAACCTAGAGCTAGTCAAAGGGTGACATGTGGCAAGGGTTTAATGTGTTAACCTAGCTATATAAGTGTTATTATGAGAAAATAAAATACAACTAGTAGCCACACTCCTTTGTCATGCCATTTTGAGGCTCCATCTATTCTTCTTCATCTCTCATCAATTCAAAGAGATTAGCCATCAATCTCTTGAATTAAAAATACTAGAAATTGTTTCTAGTGTTCTGTTTACATCTCTAATCTCTTAAAAGGCAGAACTTGAATTTCTAATTAATAGAAAAAGTTTTAGAAGCTGTTCAAGGGCTGCCATAGGTGTTCTTGGTGTGGACAAGCTAGAGGGACAACATTTGGTGTCCTGAAGACGAATCTCAAAGGCGCAAATACAATGCAGCGCATTAAGAGGTTAGTATAATCGTTCTTGATTTAATCTAGGGTTCTAAAATTAATCTAATTAATTTTAAAATCTTAAATGGAAAATAAAAATCCAAAAACATATTAAAAGAGTTTTAATATGTTGTTTATCATTGAAATCAAATAGATAAAAATAAATCTTGCATGATGTATGTGACCCTAGGTGAAATTTTTTGAATTCAATGGTATAAACTTGTGTTTTTCACACTTCCATTCCTTCAATTGGTATCAGAGCCACTATATTTGCCATTTAGATTGTTGATTATATGATTTAATTGTGTGTTTTGATCATGAAATGATTTATCCATTGCTGGTTGCAATGGAGGTGTGGCGGCATGCTTGAAAAACACCATCAATGTTGCGCATGGTTTGGCTTCCATGGGTGGTTCATGGTTTGGCTTCCATGGGTGGTTCAAGGTTTGGCTTTTAATTCTGCAATTGTTGTATGATCTAAGGCCTATTATTTGACTAATTAAAGTGTTTAATTAGTAGTTTTAATCACACAATTAAATTATGATTCAAATCAGAATTTTTAAATTGTTTGAATGAGATTCAAATCTGAAATTTAAAAGTTGTTTGAATCATATTCAAATATGAATTTTTAAAGTTGTTTGAATAATATTCAGATCTGATTTTTTTAAAAATATTTGAATGTGATTCAAATCTGAATTTTTAAATTTGTTTGAATGATATTCAAATCTGAATTTTTAAATTTATTTGAATCATATTCAAATCTGAATTTTTTAGTTGAATATGAGATATTCAATTCAATTTAAGTATGTATGTTTTATTTAATTATTAAATAGTGATATGCATGATGGATGATCATGGACTATAAAAGACCAATGTGATTGGATTTATTTCTTTTATGTTTCTTTGGGATTGTAAATTAATTAATTTATTTTAATTTATTTTGGGCATGTATTATTAAGTTTGTAATAATTTTTTGTTGTAATTTCATTTATTTAAGTTCTTGTAAATTCACCTTAGTATGCCAAGGATTACTATGTAATATTGGATTGCAAGAACTTCAAGGAGATCAAGAGCATTGGTGGGACTAGTGGGAGGAATTCAAGATCAAGTGTTGATTATGTACTCCTTCAGCAACTCTTGTAAAATGAATGAATGAAATGCACCTAGGAATGCCCTAATTCAATTCTTGGTGGCTCAGAATTGAATCCCTTAGATAGTCCCTGATCATACCATATTTACTGCTTATCCATGAATGTATGAGATGTATGGGAATGTATGCAATTATATGGTATATGCATGCTAAATGGATAATGTGCAAAGTGAGACCTTAATAGTAATTAGGATGACTATAAAATCTTCCAAACAAATGAT
Source organism: Hevea brasiliensis (assembly GCF_030052815.1). Lineage (NCBI taxonomy): Eukaryota > Viridiplantae > Streptophyta > Magnoliopsida > Malpighiales > Euphorbiaceae > Hevea > Hevea brasiliensis. The sequence continues at coordinate 37,585,297 of NC_079494.1, read as the reverse complement.
TAAGTTGTAAAAGCTATAATTAAAGTAATTATAACATGGGCCCTCCATTGGGGTAATTATTTTAAGAAATTTTAAATAGTTGCATAAGATGCAATTAATTTAAGAGATTTTCTTAAGAATAATTGTTAAGCATGAGATGTTGTGAATATGTAAATGGTTTGGTGGCCAATATTGGATGTACCTGAGGACATTAAAATTATTTACATAATTACTGGCTCAATGGGATCAACTTAACTAATGCAAGATAAGTCAATAATGGATATACCTGAGATTTTGAGCATTAAGGGCTAGGTAAAGGATTGAACCTCACATGAGATGTGATGGGCAAGGAGTTGCTCACTTATAGTTTATTGTAATTCCAATAACGAATGTACCTGAGGATGATCAATAGAATTATAAGAATTCAATCACCCACTAGAAATCCATCCAACTAGGATTTCCGTTTTCTACTTTGGAAGTGTAGGATTCGCTAAGTTAGTGGGAGGACCAATTTGATTAAAAGACCATAATCATTTTGGTTAATTACTTGATACATTTACTAATTAATCTAGTTATTTTCTGCAATTAATTTTCTGATAATAATGAGCATAGAAAAATCACCACCATCCAATATCCTTGCAAGCATACTTGATCGCAATAGGTTGACAGGACCTAATCTCTCTGATTAGCTAAGAAATTTGAAACTTGTCCTAAACCTTGAACATATAGGATATGTTCTAGATTCAAATGTTCCTGGTCCCTTACCTCCAGAGGCCACTCAAGAGGAACATAAAACTTTGGACAAGTGGAAGGAGCATGATATGAGAGCTAAGTGTTACATGCTTGCTTCCATGAGTAATGAGTTACAGAAGCAGCATGAGAACATGCAGAGTGCGAGTGAGATCCTCCTTCACCTACAAGAGTTGTATGGTGAGCACAGTAGGAATGCTAGGTATGAGATATCTAGGCAGCTGTTCCACATGAAGATGTCTGAGGGACAGAATGTTGGGGATCATGTCCACAAGATGATTCGGCTGATTGAGCAATTGGGACATCTTAACTTCAACATGGATTTCCAACTACAGATGGATTTGATCCTTCAGTCCCTTCCTGAGTCTTTTGGGAATTTTGTGACAAATTTCCATATGACTAAACAGGAATGCACCTTAGCTTGTTTACTCAACATGCTGGTTATTACCCAAAAGAATATGCCGAGTAATAAAGGAAAAGAGGTAGCTTTGATTGCATCTTTTTCTACTGGAAAGTCCAACAAGAAGAAGGGCAATAAGAAAAAGAAACCTCAGATTCCTGGTCCTTCCAAGAAGATAGCCAAATAGAAAAACAAAGATCAAAATTGACAAAGTAAAGGAAAGTGTTTCCACTATCAGCAGGAAAGTGTTTCCACTACCAGCAAGAAAGTGTTTCCACTGTCCAGAGTATAGCAATCTAAAAGAATGCAATGCCATGATGAAAATCAACTCAAAATTCAAAATATATTTGGCACTTAAGATTAGGTCATGTTGCAGAAGATAGGATTGCAAAATTGGAGAAAATGGGAATTTTATCCTCATTGGGCTCTGAGCCTACTCCAACTTGTGAATCTTGCCTTCAGGGAAAAATGACTAGATCACCCTTTGTTGGACAAGGGCTAAGGGCTAAAAATATTTTGGAGCTAATACACAGTGATGTATATGATCCATTTAAGGAAATGGTTAAAGGTGATTTTCATTACTTTATTACCTTTACTGATGATAAATCAAGGTTTGGGTATTTGTATTTGATGAAATACAAATATGAATCCTTTGAAAAGTTCAAAGAATTTAAATCTGAAGTAGAAAATCAAACATGAAAGAGTATTAAAGCTCTTCGATCAGATCGTGGAGGAGAATATTTGAGTACTGAATTTGATGAATACTTGAGAGAGCATGGCATTGTTTCCAATTGACTCCTCCAGGAACACCACAGTTGAATGGTGTATTTAAAAGGAGAAATCGTACCCTATTGGATATGGTACGTAGTATGATAAGCTATACTGATATGCCAATCTCCTTTTGGGGATTTGCATTAGAATCAGCTTTGTATATTCTGAATAAGATTCCATCAAAATCAGTTTCTTCCACACCTTATGAGATATGGCATGGAAGAAAACCAAGTCTTAAGAATGTTAAGATCTGGGGTTGTCCAGCTTATATCAAAAAGCTGAACACTGATAAATTAGAAACCAGATCAGAAAAAGGTCGATTTGTTGGATATCCAAAAGATAGTTTTGGATATTATTTTTATTTGTCTACTTCACAAAAAGTTGTGATAAGTAGAGATGCCACATTTCTTGAACAACAGTTTGTTCAAGAAAGAGGCAAAGGAAGGCAAATAGAGTTGGAATTGGAGAATTCTGACCAACCAACTGATCATATGGATATAAATCCATCTAGTCAACCTACACCCATTGATGAAACATCTATAGCTGTTCCTCGTAGAACAACCAGGGTATCTCACCCACCAGTGAGATATGGTTTCCTTCATGAAGAAGAACAAGAGTTGTCTACTCATGAAAAAGTAGATCATGGAGATGATCCACTTACCTATGAAGAACCTATATCAGATATAGACTCTTCAAAATGGATTAATGCTATGAAATCTGAAATTGATTCATGTATAAGAATCAAGTTTGGGATCTTGTTGACCCACCGGAAGGTATTGTACCTATAGGGAACAAATGGGTTTTCAAGAAGAAAATTGGTTCTGATGGAAAGGTAGAGACCTATAAGGCAAGGCTAGTAGTGAAAGGGTTTCGCCAAAGGCAAGGAATCGACTATGAGGAGACTTTCTCACCTGTTGCCATGCTTAAATCAATTAGAATTCTATTAGCAATAGCTGCATACTATGATTATGAGATTTGGCAGATGGATGTCAAAATAGCTTTTCTCAATGGATACATTGAAGAAAACATTTTCATGGAACAACCTAGGGGTTTTGAATCCCAAGATGGTTCTAAGGTATGAAGCTAAAGCGATCCATTTATGGGTTGAAACAAGCTTCGAGGAGTTGGAACATCTGTTTTGATGAAGCCATTAAATCCTTTGGTTTTATAAAAAATGATGATGAGCCATGTGTATATAAGAAGGTAAGTGACAGTGCTATCACTTTCCTTGTCTTATATGTGGATGACATACTGTTGATGGGTAATAACACAGGTATGTTGACAACTGTAAAGATATGGTTGTCAAATACATTCTCCATGAAAGACTTAGGGGAGGCAACCTATATTCTTGGGATTCGCATCTATAGAGGTAGAGCGAAAAGAATAATTGGTTTATCCCAAAGTCTATACTTGGAAAAGGTGTTAAAGAGGTTTAACATGCTTGATTCCAAGAGAGGATTGTTACCAGTGAGACATGGTATCCATCTTTCTAAAGAGATGTCTCCAAAGACACCTGAAGAAAGAGATAAAATGGTCAGGATTCCATATGCTTCGGCTATTGGAAGTTTAATATATGCAATGTTGTGTACTAGGTCGGATGTCGCATATGTTGTTAGTTTGACTAGCAGGTATCAATCCAATCTAGGTTTGGAATACTGGATAGCTGTCAAGAATATCCTTAAGTACTTGAGAAGAACTAAGGATTTATTCTTGATATATGGAGGTGGAGATTTACAATTGGATGGTTATACTGATTTTGATTTCCAATCAGATATCAATGATAGAAAGTCTACATCTGGATATGTGTTCATTTGTAATGGAGGTGCAGTCAGTTGGAAGAGTTCCAAATAGAGCACGATTATAGATTCCACTACAGAGGCTGAGTATATTGCTGCATCAGATGCTGTAAAGGAAGCTGTTTGGATAAAGAAGTTCGTGACAGAACTTGCAGCAGTTCCTTCCATTGAGTCAGCAGTTCCACTACACTGTGACAACAATGGAGCAGTCATACAGGCTAAGGAACCAAGGTCTCACCAAAAATCCAAACACATAGAAAGGCGCTACCACATTATCAGAGAAATAGTTGGGCGAGGTGATGTGGCCATGCAGAAAATAACATCAGCTGAAAATCCAGCTAATCCATTCACTAAGCCTATGGCATGCTATGCTAGGTGTTAACCATGGTCTATGAGGTGCATAAAATGATTTAGAGAAATCATTTATGGTAAGAAAGAGTTCTGATGGTATTAAGAGTTGATATCATATCTCATTGCCAATTAGTGATGAGCCCAGTAAGTCACACACATACACAAGTTATCACCTAATTAAATATGATTTAATTAATTAATTAAAGAGTTTAATTGATTAATTAGGTTTGGTTTGCAATTAGATTGCAAAGTCCCTAGCATGACTTGAAACCAAATCTAGATTATTGGATGTATAGTATAAGTTAAATTTATATTTAAAGTGTTTAAATATAAATTTAATTAATGAGAAATTAATTAATAGAGATTAATTAATTAATTTATATTTGATATAAATTAATTAAAAGAAGAGAAATAATTATTTTGGGTTAAGAACTCAAAATTAAGGCACAGGGGCATTTTCGTCATTTCGCAGTGTGACACATGGCACCATGACATGGTGACACATGGCATTACACATAAGCTTGCCAAATGTCTTTTAATCATGTAAGATGATTAAAATTAAGATTAAATATAGGTTTGACACTTGGCACAATGTGATTGGGTCACTTAAACCTAGAGTTAATCAAAGGGTGACATGTGGCAAGGGTTTAATGTGTTAACCTAGCTATATAAGTATTGTTATGAGAAAATAAAATACAACCAGTAGCCACACTCCTTTGTCAAGCCATTTTGAGGCTCTGCATCTATTCTTCTTCATCTCTCATCAATTTAAAGAGATTAGCCATCAATCTCTTGAATTAAAAATACTAGAAATTGTTTCTAGTGTCTTGTTTACATCTCTAATCTCTTAAAAGGCAGAACTTAAATTTTTAATTAATAGAAAAAGCTTTAGCTGCCATAGGTGTTCTTGGTGTGGACAAGCTAGAGGGACAACATTCGGTATCCTGAAGACGAATCTCAAAGTCGCAAATACGCTGCAGCGCATCAAGAGGTTAGTGTAATCATTCTTGATTTAATCTAGGGTTCTAAAATTAATCTGATTAATTTTAAAATCTTAAATGGCAAATACAGATCCAAAAACATATTAAAAGAGTTTTAATATGTTGTTTATCATTGAAATCAAATAGATAAAAATAAATCTTGCATGATGCATGTGACTCTAGGTGAAATTTTTTGAATTCAATGGTATAAACTTGTGTTTTTCACGCTTCTGTTCCTTCACCTCACACCTGCAGTGCATATGGTAGGACATAGGATTTTGGGAGCATTTTGAATTTTGGCATTTTGTATTAGTTTGGATTGTAACTATAAACTCTTGTAATTATGTATTAATGTAAATATATGAAATTTCATATTATTGAAATTTTCTGCATAATGTATGTTGATAAATGAAATATTGAGAAATATTTATGAATATGCTTCAAGTGATGAAGTGAACAGAAAAGTTTTAAAAATAGTATTGTGATTTGAGATTGAGATTTTGAGATTGACTTGAAATGTGTATAATGAAGTTTGGATTTGGAAATTATATTGGAAGTGTTTTTAAACAGGTTCAGAAGAACTGTTTTTCCAATTTACAGCCGGCACTCTGCCGGATTTTCTATAAAATTTGCGAAAAAATTCAGATTTATCAAAATTGAAAATAAATGAATAAAAAGGGATAAATTGTAATAGAAACATAAATTGGTGCTCCGGCACACTGAGTGGCATAACTTGCTCGGCTACACTATAGACGGAAAGGAGTGTCATATTTAGTGGTATCAGAGCATCGGTTTAGGCGTTTCTGGGCCTAGATAGAGTGCATACCATTGCATTGCATTTGTAAGTGTTTAGGTGATACTAATGCAGATCTGTTTGTTTTCTTATTTTGAATAGGATATGGATCCTGCTTCGCAAAGAGCAGTTGAGGAAGAGGTGGAGAGTCATGCTCCACCAAGGGCTGAATCTGGGGGCAGGGGAGAATCTACTCCACCAGCAGTTGAGGCACCTGCCCAACCTCAGTTTGCTCTATTTCAGCAAATGACCGAATTCTACCGGCAAATGATGGGGGTAATTCCACCACCACAACCACAGCCATAACCTTCACCAGCACCACAGAAATCTCTTCTGGAGAAACTACGAAAGCATGGGGCTGTGGACTTCTTTGGGATGAGGGAGGATGATCCCATGACCACAGAAAACTGGTTGGATAGAACAATCAGAGTACTGAAACAGCTAAACTGCACCCCCGAGTAGAACCTGGAGGGTGTTGTGTCCCTACTTCAGGATGATGTATATCAGTGGTGAGACACAGTAACGAGTGAGGTGCAACCCGAACAGATCACTTGGGAATTCTTCCTCATAGAGTTTAGGAAGAAATATATGAGCAAAGTGTATCTAGAAGAGCGCAGAAGAGAATTTATCAGTCTGAGACAGAGACAATTATCAGTGGTTGAGTATGAGCGTGAATTTGCCAAACTAAGCCGATATGGGAGGGAGATAGTCCTTACAGAGGCAGAGAGGTGCAGAAGGTTTGAAGAAGGGCTCAATGACAACATCAAAGTCATGATCACAGCATTGGAGATTACTGATTTTGCTAAGCTAGTAGATGCTGCATCAAAAGTGGAATGAGTCAGAATCAATGAACAAAATAAAAGGGAAAGACAGCGAAAGAGGGGTTCGGGTCAGTCCAGTACATTTTTTGCTCCCAGTAAGAAGAGTAAGGGTCCTCCTGCTCAGAGTTCAGGACCACCACAAGGTCGAAGTCGATTTGAGGGCCTGCACCACAGTTTACACCTATGAGAGGCCAGTCCACACCATCAGTGGGCAGCTCTCCAGGGACAGTGTTTAGGGGACCAGCTCCAGCATCTTCTACCTATCAGTACTGCCAGAAGTGGCATAAGGGAAACTGTTGGCGAGTGACTGGTGCATGCTTACAGTGTGGATCCACAGAACACCAGATCAAGAATAGTCCGAAGAGGACCACTACAGTTGCTCCAACACAAACTGACAGACCTGCTCCTACACCACAAAGGGGTAGGAAGCCTTGTAAACTTGAGGCAGCTGGTCCATCACTGAGGCCCGCATCCGAGTCAGCTGAGAGGCTAGATACCAAAATACCAGCCAGGGCCTATGCCATCAGGGCTCAGGAGGAGCAAGATGCCCTGGATGTCATTAGGGATACGTTTTCCCTCTATAACACTTCTGTGCATGCATTAGTGGATCCAGAATCCACTCATTCCTACATTTGCATCAAACTACCCATAGAGAGGGGAGTTCCAGTAGAGGAGAGTGATCAAGACATTCTGGTCACAAATCCACTAGGCCACAGTGTGGTAGTGAATAAGGTGTATAAAGGTTGCCCGTTGAGGATTCAGGGGTATGAATTCTCGACAGACCTAATTGAGTTGCCCTTCCACGAGTTTGACATGATTTTGGGAATAGACTGGTTGTCATGTCATCAGGCAATAGTTGATTGCAAATTGAAGAGGATTTCTCTGAAAACTTCTGAGGGTAATGAGATCACTATTGTGGGTGAAAGGACAGATTTCCTGTCTAATGTTATCTCAGCCACAGTTGCAAGAAGATTGATGAAAAAAGACTGTGAAGCTTATCTAGCACATGTGATTGATACTAGGCAGGCTAAGCCAAACCTGGGTAATATACCCATAGTAAGAGACTTCCCAGATGTATTTCCTGAAGAGTTGCCTGGTTTACCACCAGAAAGGAAAGTCAAGTTTGCTATTGAGGTAATGCCGGGTACAGCACCCATTTCCATTGCTCCTTATAGAATGGCACCACTAAATTGAGAGAGTTGAAAATTCAGTTACAAGAGTTGCTTGATAAGGGGCTCATACGCCCCAGTATGTCACCATGGGGAGCTTCAGTGCTATTTGTGAAGAAGAAGGATGGAACCTTGAGATTGAGTATTGATTATCGGTAGTTGAACAAAGTAACTGTGAAGAATAAATATCCGTTGCCCAGAATTGACGATCTGTTTGATCAGTTGAAGGGAGTCGGTGTATTTTCAAAAATTGATCTCAGATCAGGGTATCATCAGTTGAGGGTAAAGGATGCAGATGTGTCAAAAACTACATTCAGAACCCGGTATGGGCACTATGAATTTCTAATGATGCCGTTTGGGTTAACAAATGCACCAGCAGCATTTATGGACCTTATGAACCGTATCTTCCATCCATACTTAGATCAGTTTGTCGTGGTCTTTATTGATGATATTCTGGTGTATTCCAAGACTAGGGAAGAACATGATGAACATTTGAGGATTGTTCTGTAAACCCTGCAAAAAAAGAAGCTGTATGTTAAGTTGTCCAAGTGTGACTTCTGGATTAGTGAAATCTCCTTTCTTGGACACATAGTATCAGCAGAGGGGATTAGAGTGGATCCCAAAAAGATAGAAGCAGTGATAGAATGGAAGGCTCCCAGAAATACAACTGAGGTCAAAAGTTTCTTGGGGCTAGCTGGGTATGACAGAAGATTTGTGAAGGGGTTCTCTCTTATAGCTGCTCCAATGACCAAGTTGTTGCATAAGAATGTCAAATTTGGCTGGAACGACAAGTGCCAAGCCAGTTTTGAGAGGCTGAAGGCTATGTTGACAGAAGCACCAGTATTAACACAGCCAGTATCGGGAAAAGACTTTGTGGTCTACAGTGATGCCTCGCATAATGGGTTAGGGTGTGTGTTGATGCAAGAGGGGAAAGTGGTCGCCTATGCTTCTAGGCAGCTAAGGCCACATGAACAGAACTACCCTACCCATGATCTAGAGCTTGCAGTAATTATCTTCGCACTAAAGATATGGAGGCATTACTTGTATGGTGAAAAGTACTACATTTACACAGACCACAAAAGTCTGAATTACTTGCCAACCCAGAAAGAGCTCAATCTTAGACAGAGGCGATGGATTGAGTTCCTGAAGGACTATGATTGTGTGATAGATTAGCATCTTGGGAAGGCAAATGTAGTTGCTGATGCTTTAAGCAGAAAGTCCATCACAGCTTTAAGATCACTCAATGCCTGTCTGTCCTTAGCTCAAGATGGAGCTATTTTGGCTGAGTTGCAAGTAAAGCCAACCCTGATACAGCAGAAACAAGATGGGCAGAGGGCAGATGAAAAATTAATGGCCATTATGGGTAAAATTCCAAAGGGGAAGGAAACTGATTATGAGGTGAAAGCGGATGGGTGTCTGTACTACAGAGGAGGAGTGTGTGTACCAGATGATGGGGAACTGAAGACTAATATTCTGAAAGAAGAGCACACTAGTGTTTATGCTATGCACTCAGGAAGCACGAAAATGTATAATGATTTGAAGCCTCATTATTGGTGGCCTGGTATGAAGAGGGATATAGCTGACTATGTGACTAAGTGTTTGACATTTCAGCAAGTTAAAGCAGAACATCAAGTTCCATCAGGATTGCTACAGCCTATAAGCATACCTGAATGGAAATGGAACCGGGTCACTATGGATTTTGTTAGTGGTCTACCTCTCACCCAGAAGAAGCATGATACAGTATGGGTGATAGTGGATAGATTAACGAAGTCAGCACATTTTCTGCCAGTTAGGACTGACTACTCACTGGAGAAGCTAGCAGAATTGTATATCAGTGAGATAGTTAGACTGTATAGAATCCCACTTTCCATCATATCTGATCGAGATCCAAGGTTTACATCGAGATTCTGGAAAAAGTTACAAGAAGCCTTGGGCACACAACTTCGTTTTAGCACGGCTTTTCATCCCTAGACGGATGGACAGTCAGAATGAGTAATCCAGGTAAACCTAAGAACTGACTGAATTTTTGTAATTAATAAATTAAAATGATAGTAACAAAGTGAATTATGTGATAGATCTTGGAGGATATGCTAAGGAGTTGTGTCATTGAGTTTGAGAGGAGTTGGGATAGATACCTCCCACTGGCAGAATTCGCATATAACAATAGCTACCAAGCTAGCATTCAAATGGCTTCGTATGAAGCACTGTATGGGAGGAAATATAGAACCCCAGTGTGTTGGACTGAATTGGGCGAAGACAAGCTGGTAGGACCAGACCTGGTGAAACAGACTGAGGAGAAAGTGAAGATAATCAAAGCTAACCTAAAGATTGCCTCAGATAGACAGAAGTCTTATGCCGACCTGAAGAGAAAAGAGATAGAGTATGCAGTTAGTGATAAAGTGTTTCTCAAAGTCTCACCGTGGAAGAAAGTATTGAGGTTTGGAAGAAAGGGTAAGTTAAGTCCTAGGTTCATTGGCCCATATGAAGTCATTGAACGTGTGGGACTAGTGGCCTATTGGCTAGCTTTACCACCAAAACTGGATAAAATTCATAATGTATTCCATGTTTCTATGCTGAGAAGATATCGCTCAGACCCTTCACATGTCATTTCCATGGAAGAGATTGAAATCCAACCGGACTTGACATATACAGAAGAACCTATACAGATCCTAGCTCGGGAAGTGAAGGAACTAAGAAATAAACAAATTTCACTGGTGAAAGTGCTTTGGAGGCACCACAACACTGAAGAGGCAACTGGGGGAAAGTGAAGAGACGATGAGGCAATAGTTCCCTCAACTATTTACATCAGGTAAATTTCGAGGACGAAATTTTTTCTTAGAGGGGAAGAGTTGTAACATCCTCACTTTAGCTAGTCCGTACAGTCTACTGTTCCGGTGACCAGTGTCGGTTCGAACAGCTAGAACATCCAGAAAAATGTTTAAACTAAAGTGAGGAACCACAATTAACTCAAATATTAATAAGAAAAATTTAGGAAAAATTTTAGGAATAAAATACAACCAAGTTAAATGAGCCGGTGCCCTAGCGATGGGTAACCTAGTGAGAAGTTGCGGTTCTCGCAACTAGGAGCCCTAGACCAGGGGGAAAAATTATAAAATAATTTTTGAGACTCCAGAGAAGGATCATTGAGGTTCTTATGGCATCAGAATGCCAAGAAAATGCTTAGAAAAATTTTTCAATCGATACAGACAATTTTGGCCCATTAAGCCAAACGGAGGGCATTTTGGTCATCAGAGATGATTTTTGGCCAACTTGTACAGTTAAATAAATAATTTATATAATATAAAATGTGAATAAATGTTGTTAAAAATTTAATTGAAATTAATTATACAAGAAATGGAAAGAAAAGGAAAGAAAATGACATTATGACATCATAATGATGTCATTAAAGTTCTCCCAACCTATCCCATATGGACACATGGCATAACTTTATTTAAAATAAACTTAATGGGCTGAAAATGGAAGAAAAATCAGAATTCTCTCCCTTCTTCTTTTCCTTGCCGTAAACCATTCCTTCCCTAACCACCATGAACAAGCTTTTTCAAGCTTGATTTTTCCTAGCTTTCTTCCACCAAAAACCCTAATTGTCAACACAAAATCTTGCTCTTTCATCTTGGTGAAGCTTTTGGGAGCAAAAAGAATTAAAAAGATAGAGTTCTTACAAGCTTTGGATTAGCTCCCTAAGAGGTTAGTGACTTAAACTTATGTTTCTCTTCAAATTTATGTTGAATAAGTATAATTGAGTGCAAAATTGCAAAGAAATTTGCTAAATATCTTGTGTATGTCCATCCCAAAATTTTGGGCAGCCTTGAACCTAGTAGAGTTTTGAAGATTTCTTAGAGTTAAATTGTAATTTGGCTGCCTTTAACATTAATACAATACTTAGGACAATGGAAGGTATGTAAATGTATGAATGGTAATGTATGAGTTAGGGTTTGGGGTGGAAAATGAGAACTTGACCATGTGATGATGCAAATAGGTTTTAATGGTCAATTGGTGACCATTTAGTTCTGTTTAAATAAAAAATGAAGTGTGTTGAGTGATGGGATTTGGGTTTGGTGTGGCTACCCTAGGTGACCTGCAGAATTGGACATGAGTCCAGCAGGTTTGGGCAGCCAAAACTTAAATTGTAGAGGTTCAATTAGTGCAAGGCTAATTGAACATGAAACTAGACACATAATGGCACAACTTTGGTGAAGAAACCATGCCCATAAAACCAAACCAAGTTGACCAAAAGCTTGCCCTTATCCGGGTGATCTACAGTCTACCTGGGCAAAATGACTAAATGAATAGTGTTTGGTCATTTGGCAATAAATCAGTGTAGAAAGGTCCAATTGATCTGAAATTTTACTAGCAATGATCTGAGATATAGACCAACAACTTTCATGAAGAAACCTAACCCAAATTATGACCAGAACATATTCAAAAGGTGAGTTGCTTTCACTGTTCACTACACTGTAGATATGGTCAGTCCAGAAATTCTGGACAGAATTTCAATCCTGCCAATTTTGGTTTTTGGACCATAACTTGAGCTACAAAACTCCAAATGGAGTGATTCAAAAAAAGAAATGCAATCAGACAAAATGAGGAACAACTTTCATGTTGATCCGTTTGCCAAATTCCCACTGAAAAATTGACTAATGGAACAGTAAAGACAAAGCAAAAAAAAAGTGAGAATTCTGCCCAACTACATTAAGCTTAGAAATGGTATTGGCAACCAATACCAACAAATTTTGAATGCAAAATGTGGTATGTTGATGATATTAGAACTAATGTACCTAGTGCCTATGCAAAAGCCAACATTTTTTTTGACCAATGAATGGAATAGTAACACTAAAACTTAAATTCCAAAAATTGTGAAACTTAAAAGTGTGAAATGCCCTAGTATACCTAACAAGATTGGTTTGGAGAGCTTGGCATGCCAATAGGGTTCTGTTAGCAGTACTGCATATGGCTTCATGTCATTCTTTGTCTCATGGCTTCCCATGCCATTCTATGACATAATAGCCTTTGGCTATGTTATTTGAATTATTACACTTGGGTTTTAACCTCGATAATTATTACAGCTTATTAGCTGTTTTGCTGCACACCGGACTGATGGTGTGATGGTCCGAGGTACTTAGTACCCAGTGCCAGTTTACCCGTTTATCCAGTCTAGTCAATTAGTATGGGTTACTCGGGCAATGATAATAAACCTCATAAAATTTTAATCGAATAATAATGCAAGTAATATTAGAAGTTAAGTCTACCAAAAATGTAAACACACATTCTGCATATTCATTTTATTTTATTTTATTTTATTTTATTTTATTTTATTTTATTCTATTTTATATTGTCACCACTAAGCAGAATTGCTTAGCGCGTCGCTTTTGCCATGCGCAGGCACTGGAGACCTAGCTGGTGAGCCCAGCAGACATCAGACCGGGTGAGCCTTCAGATTTGCATCCGGAGTCCCTAGTCACCTCACACCTGCAGTGCATATGGTAGGACATAGGATTTTGGGAGCATTTTGTATTTTGGCATTTTGTATTAGTTTGGATTGTAACTATAAACTCTTGTAATTATGTATTAATGTAAATATATGAAATTTCATATTATTGAAATTTTCTGCATAATGTATATTGAAAAATGAAATGTTGGGAAATATTTATGAATATGCTTCAAGTGATGAAGTGAACAGAAAAGTTTTGAAAATATTATTGTGATTTGAGATTGAGATTTTGAGATTGACTTGAAATGTGTATAATAGAGTTTGGATTTGGAAATTATATTGGAAATGTTTTTAAACAGGTTCAGAAGAACTGTTTTTCCAATTTACAGTCGACACTCTGCCGGATTTTCTATAAAATTTGCGAAAAAATTTAGATTTATCAAAATTGAAAATAAATGAATAAAAAGGGATAAATCGTAATAGAAACATAAATTGGTGCTCCGGCACACTAAGTGACATAACTTGCTCGGTTACACTGTAGATGGGTAAGGGGTGTCACACTTTAGCTACAAAACTCCAAATGGAGTGATTCAAAAAAAGAAATGTAACTAGACACAATAAAGAACAACTTTGATGAAGAACATTTGGCCAAATTCTCACTGTAGAATGGCCTAATGGAACAGTGAACTCTAGCAACCAAAACTAAAATTTATGATTTATTCACCATTGGTTAGAAGTATGGATTGGCAACTAATGCCAATACTTTTGAAAACCAAAATGTGGTAAATTTATGTGATTAGAACTATGTAGCTATAATGCATTGGAAAGTCAATAATTTGACCTAAATAGTAAAATAAATAGTAACCTTACATGTAAAGTATGAAAAATTCAATCAAAAACTTGAAAATGTGCCCTAGTACACCTAGTAAGATTGGTTTGGATAAGTTATCATGCCAATAGGGTTCAGTTAGCAGTACTGCACATGGCATTATGCCATTTTTGTGATTTTATGGCTTTTAGCCATTCTAAAATTATGGTGATACTTGGCCTTATGTCTAATAATTATTACAGCTTATTAGCTGTTCTGTTGTACACCGGGAGATACATATGTGACCAATGGTGTGACGGCCCGAGGTACTTGGTGCCCAAAGTGCGATTACTGCTTATCGATCAGTCATCCAGTATAGGTTACTTGGGCAACTAAAAATGGAAGTTGATAAATTTAATGAAATCATTGATATAACAAGTGCCAAATAAATAGACTACAAATAATTACCAAAAATTTGTCTGCATGAGACATCAATATATACACTGCATATTTATTTTCTTTTAGTTCTTTTATTTTATTATTGGCACCACTAAGCATTATTTCTTAGAGCATCGCTTTTTGCCATGCGTAGATTCTAGAGAGACAGATAGAGAGCCCAATAGACCACAGACTGGGTGAGGTCACAGATCTACATAGAGTCAGAGTTACCTCTCATCTGTAGTGCATCAGTGGTAGGACCTTAAGGTCCCTTTTGAAATTTTGTTTTTGCATTTTGTAATGGGTAGTAGTTTGTGATTTGTAAATTATGAACTCACGTAAATAGTAAATTTATTAATCATATGTTGATGTACATATTTTGTAAAATTTCGTTAATTAATATGGTTTGAGAATATCTTCATGAAATTAAGTTTGATTTTGGACCTGAATGAAATTGTGGATTTATGTTGAAAACTTGAGATGGTTGTGAATGTTGAAAATTGTTGAGACCATGTTGATGGTTATTGGAGTTTGAGAATATGGATGAATATTTAGGAGTATTTTTCACAGGTTCCGAAGAACTGTTTTCTCCATTTTTAGCCGGCACTCTGCCGGATTTTCTATAAAATTTTCAAAACCTCAAATAAATTTATAATTTCTATAAATGACTTAAATGAGTTAAATTTCACAAATTGCACTTCATAACCATGAAGAAATAAATTAAGGAAAGATAAAAATAATTGAGATAAAATATGGTGTTTCGGTACACTATGTGGCATATCTTGCTCAGCTACACTGTAGACGGGTAAGGGGTGTCACATTTAGTGGTATCAGAACACGGTTTAGGCGTTTCTGGGTCTAGATCAAGTCCATAACATGCATTGCATTTGTAAGAGTCAAGGTGATACTAATGCAGATCTGTTTGTCTTTGTTATTTTGATTAGAATATGGACCCCACATCTCATAAGGCAGTTAAGGAGGAAGTGGAGAGTCATGCTCCACCTGCAGCAGCTGAGACTGGGTGCAGGGGAGTGTAACACCCCTCACCCGTCTACAGTGCAACCGAGCAAAGCGTGTCACACGGAGTGCCGGAGCACCTAATCTTATCTGATTTCATTATAGTTCTTTATTTACTTGTTCAAAAACTTTACCTGAGGTTTAGGCTATTTTTACTGTTTATCAAAATCTAACTAATTTGGAAAATTCAAAAATTTTAATGACAATTCAGCAGAGTGTCGGCAGTAATTTGGACTAACAGTTCTTCTGAACCTGTCAAAAATAATTTCAATATATACTCAAATTCATAACTCAGATTGACTCAAAGCATTCTCAATAGTTTCTCAAACTCAGATTCAGTCTCAAAATTTCTCAAACTCAATCTCATTCAGAATCATTATGATTACATAATCAACTCAGATATCATAATTTTTATATTTCACTAATGTATATAATTTGCCAATTAAGTACATAAATTTGTCAAGTACAGGATATACAAATGAAATTACAGTTGCTAATTCACATTACAATATAAGCATTAATTATAATGTACAGATTAGAAAACATACTTAAAACGAGCCCTATCTACATGCATTGCTGAGGAGGTGACAACCTTGTACTCTTCCAACACTTCTACAGATCTGGACTCCAAAAATCTCAGTCGACAGTCTACTGGTTTTACCTTCAGTACCTGCGCGAGGAAGCAATTCCATCGCGCTAAGCATTTCTGCTTAGTGGTGCAATAGTATAACAAGAAATAATATATACAAATAAAAAAATAAATAAATCATAATTCGGATACTCAAGAATTAATTTAATTTTGGTATGATATTTCTAGTATCAACTATCTTATAAACTAGTTTGATCTTCTTTGAAAGTACTAAGTTATAACCTTTCAGTAAATATACTCAGTATACAAATTATTCTAACTATATTGTACTTTAAGTCTCTATGGTTCTGCAAATTGTATTTTTGTTATGTTTTTATTGCTAATCTCTTTTACTCATTTCATGCAATACTTAACTTAATGGTACTGAAATTTCATTTTACTTAACTTAACTTAACTGCCTAAATTGAATAATGTTTTAATTGACTGCCCGTGCAGCCTATACACTGACCAGACTGGATAAATGGATATACTAGCACTAGGTACCTAGTACCTCGGGTCGTCACACCATCAGCCACAAAGTATCTCCCGGTGTACAAACAGTGTGGCTAAAAGCCATATAATCAATCAGTGAGGCAATAAGCCAAGTATAATAACATAATCTATATAGCCATAGGCTATTAAAATCACAGTTTGGCATAATAAGCCATAAAACACAATATGGCGTAAAGCCATTTACAGAACAGCTGTCAGAATCCTATTAGCATGCCAACCTATCCAAACTAGTCAACTAGGCAAACTAGGGCATATTACAAGATTAAATATTTATTTCTTTATTTTCAGGGTTTACTGGTCATTATATAATTCACTAGACAATGAAAATATTGACCTTTTTATACATCATGGATAAGTTGATTCTAGTATCAACATGTCACAATTTGCATTTCAATATGCTACCAATATTGTAACATCCTCCCTATACGTGTTCTGTACGTTCTATTGCTCCAGTAGTCAAATAACAGTCTAGGCAAGTCAAGATGTCTAGAACTACACTTCAGTGACAGTGAACATACATATAATGATGAAATAAATAAAAAGAAAATACAAGAAAAATTAAAGAAAAATGAAAGAGAGAAAATGAAGCTAAGTTAAACGAGCTGGCACCACAGCGATGGGTGACCGCACTGGGAAGGCCGTTGTCGACCCCAGGACCGCGGGGAACCCTCTGAATTTAATTTTGAAACATAAATAAAGGTTTATTGAAATGTAATTGACACTAGAAATATCAAAGAAAAATTAATAGATTAGTACAAAGAAAAATGAAAAATCGAGAAACAGACAAAAATCGGTGTTACAGAAAAATCGGGAATGTAACCCGAAGTGGGGTATTTTGGTCATTTGACATATAATGTTGCCTTTTGACCTCAATGTCCATTAAAAATAAATGATATTACACTTTAGAAATGACATGAAAAATTAAATTATGATACATTATGTAAATTGTGAAAGAAAGGAGGTAAATGTGTAAATAAAGGAAACTTAATATAATTAAACATTAAACAACTCATTAGTGCTCCACTAACTATATTATAAACTACATAAAATACACCTTAGTGGGCAGAATTGGGTCATCTTCAACCTTGGGAGAAGCTTGCCGAATTGATCCTCTCAAAGTCCTCCATGGCCACCATGCATGAAGCTTTCTCTCTCCATCATCAAGCCCTCATTTTCACTTGCTTCCTTCATTAAAGCTTGCCTATTCACCTTGGGGAAGATATTGGCAACAAGAAAAACCAGATTTGGTGAAGTTTTGATAAGCTCCAAAAGTTGTAAGTGTCCAAAACCTCTCCCTTGCTTTAGTAAAGCTTGTGTTTAGGTTGAGGTGAGTGTTTTGGTGAAGAGAAATGAAAGAAATAGTGAGAAATGGACTTGTCCATTTTCGGCAGCCATGAACCCTTGTTGAGCTTGAGTTATTTTTACTTCTAATGAATGAAAATGAAGGTTGATTAATTCAAACGAAAGTTGTAGTAAGTTTTTGCATAAGTATGTGCATGTAGTGTTTAGATTAAAGGTGTGAAATGGAACCTTGATGCCTTGAGCAAACTGCCATGTTTGGCAGCCCCTAATAGCATGAATTTGTGTGTGAACATGTGGTTATTAATGATATATGTTAATGTTAAATTGTGGGCAGCAAGTGTAAGTGATATTGAAGTATGAATATGTTGAAGTACATGTGTAATATTAACATTGAAGTATGTTGAATTTTGGTGGAAGTGAATGTTGAATTTCATGATGAAAGCACTTGAACATTCTGCCCAGAATTGTTTCTGAAATTGTGTACAATATATGTATAGAAGTGTTGTTGATTGAATATTGTAGTAATGAGGAGGGGAAGGAACATCAAATTGGGAGTGTATGTGCTTTGTGCAGGTTGTGTTTTGAAGGCAGCACCTAAATTAGGCCATAAGTGCCAAACTGTGAACCCAATTGGTATGAGGCCAATATGGGGTGAAACTAGACACCAAATAGGCCAACTTTCATGTAGAAATGTTGCCAAAAATTCTGCCTAGAAACTGACCTTAAAAAGTGACCAAATCCGGATTAGTGCATTTAAGGCCTGAAAACTGACCATTTGGGCAGCAGTTAGTATTTAGGCCATAACTCACTCAAAAAAGGTCCAATTGACCTGAAATTTTGACCATAAATAGTTACGACCTATATCTACAAGTCTTATGAAGACACCCAAGCCCAGAAATGGCCAGAACCAAGTCAAATGGCTTGCAAAAGTTTAGGTACAAAAACTGCCAAACCAAAAGTGACCTAAAAATTTACCAAATTTTGCACCAAAAGTGCAATCTGTCCAGCTTTAGCAAATTGACCATATCTTGGTCTACACAACTTGGAATGTCCTGAAATTTTGCCCCGCGTGCAACAAGACATAGAGTTTTGCTTCTTTGACCAGAAGCTAAAAACCAAGGGAAATAGGACTTTAAGCTAGACCAATCTAGCATACAAAAATTGAGAATTTGACATTTTGCATACAGTGATGCTTGAAGCATTTTGGCAATGAACGCCAACTTGTAAAAATGGTAAATTGCACTATATTGGCAACATATTGAGATATAAATTTTGACATATTGATGCTAGAAACAACTTATCCATATTACCTAAAAAGGTCAACATATGCATTGACTTGTGAATTATATAATAGTTAGTAAACTCCAAAGATTGAAGCATTAAACAATTAATTTATAATGTGCCCTAGTTTGCCTAGTTTACTAGTATGGATAGGTTGGCATGCCAATAGGATTCTGACAGCTGTTCTGTAAATGGCTTCATGCCATACTGTGTTTTTACGGCTTATTATGCCGCACTGTGACATTAATAGCCTACGACTATACATATTGTGTATTTATTTTTGGCTTATCGCCAGATTGACTAAATGGCTTTTTAGCCACACTATTTGCACACCGGGATACACTTTGTGACCGATGGTGTGACGGCCCAAGGTACTAGGTACCCAGTGCTAGTATATCCGTTTATCCAGTCTGGTCAGTATATAGGCTACACGGGCAGTAATCCAAGTACTATTAAAAATTCAAATACATAAATCCAGTCTACTGACATACAGCACCACCAAAAATTCGTAAACACTTTATTTACTTTATTTTAGTGTATATTTCTTTATATTTGGCACCACTAAGCCAAATTTCTTAGCGCGTTGCTTTTGTAACGCGTAGGTATTGGAGATAGAGCTGGGGAGCCCAGCAGACCTACGACCGGGTGAGACATCGACCGCACAGGAGTCGAGTCATCTGCATCTTGCATTGCATACATGGTAGGACTTAGGATATCTTGTATTTTGTACTTTTGTTGTATATTTGAAATTCAGCCCTGTATTTTGTAATGTTATGAAAGCTCTAAAGTTTGTAATATTTTGTACATATTAAATAACATGGAGATTTTCTGTATATATTTAAATTATTATGAACTGTATTATGGAACTGTTTAATGACTGTAAAAGTCTATTGACTTTACTGAGAAATAGAGACCTTGAAATGTTTGAGATTTTGATATTACCATATTGAACTGTTTTCAACAGGTTTGGAAGGACAGTTTGTCCAAAATACAAACGGCACCTTGCCAAATTTTTATTACTATTTTAAAACACTGACTTTATTAAAGTGTGAAAATAGAACCAGTATGCTATAAATAGCACATAAACACTTCTTAAAATCAAATTGAGTTTAGAAAATGTGATATTCACAGACTAGGTGCTCCGGCACGCCGTGTAGCACGCCTTGCTCGGCTATTCTGTAGACGGGTAAGGGGTGTTACATTTAGTGGTATCAGAGCACGGTTTAGGCGTTTCTGGACCTAGATTGTTTGCATATCATGCATAGCATTGTAAGTGTTAAGATGACTCTAATGCAGATCTTTTGATTTGTTTTGTTATTTTAATCAGAATATGGACTCCACATCGCAGAGAGCAGTCGATGAGGAAGTGGAAAGTCATGCTCCATCTATGACTAAACCAGGAGACTGGAGGGAACCTGTTCCACCAGTACCAAATGCATCAGCCACATTTCAGCAAATGGCTGAGTTCTTTAAATAGATTGTAGGAGTTATGCCACCACCACCACCTCCACATCAAAAATCTCATATGGAGAGACTCAGGAAGTTTGGAGCAGTGGACTTTCTGGGCAAAAGGGAAGATGATTCTGTCACAGCTAAAAACTGGTTGGACAGAACTGGAAGAGTCTTGAAACAACTTCATTGTACTCTAGAGCAGAATTTGGAAGCTGTTGTATCACTACTGCAGGATGATGCATACCAGTGGTGGGATACAGTAACTAGTGAGGTGCCACCAGAATAGATAACTTGGGATTTCTTTCTCACTGAGTTCAGAAAGAAGTATGTGGGCAGTGTATACTTGGAAGAGAAGAGAAGGGAGTTTATTACCCTACGCCAGAAACAGCTGACAGTGGCTGAATATGAAAGAGAATTTGTCAGACTGAGCCGCTATGGGCGGGAAATAGTCCCTAATGAGGTAGAGAGATGCAAGAGATTTGAGGAAGGACTCAATGATAACATTAAAGTAATGATTACAGCCTTGGGGATTACAGAGTTTGCCAAATTAGTGGAAGCTGCACTGAAGGTTGAAAAGGTTAGAATGAATGAGCAGAACAGAAGGGACAGACAGCAGAAAAGAGGTCAGGGTCAGACTGGTACATCTTCTGCCACTAGCAAGAAATTCAGAGGTTCACCTACTCAGAGTTTTAGTAGAGCACCAAGTCAGGGTCAATCACAGAGGCCCAAATCTCAGTTTGCACCAAGAAGAGGCCAGTCCACCCCTTCAATGGCTAGCTCTCCAGGAACAGGGTACAGGGGACCAGCCCCAACAGTATCTGTTTCTTGCCCACATTGCCAAAAATGGCATAAGGGTGAATGTTGGAGGATGATAGGTGCTTGTTTACGGTGTGGATCTACAGACCACCTAGTCCGAGATTGTCCACGCAGAACTGCTACATCCACTCTGGTATCAACTGATAAGCCTGCCCCTCCCGCTCCAAGGGGTAGAAGGCCAGGTAAGGCTGAGGCAGCTGGTACTTCACAGAAACCTGTGTCAAAGTCTGTGGAGAGAGCAGTTGTAACATCCTTCCGGTAGCAATTACTCGCATACCATCGCTCTGGATCGGTGTCGGTCCGGACAGCTAGAACGTCCGAAAAAATATTCAAATCAAAGTGAGGGACCATAATTAACTCAAATATTAATGAGAAAAATTTAGTAAAAATTTTAGAAATAAAATACAGTTAAGTCAAAAGAGCCGGTGCCCAAGCGATGGGTAACCAGAGGTAAGTTGCGGTTCTCGCAACGAGGAGCCCTAGACCCGGGGGAAAAATTATAAAATAATTTTTGGGACTCCAGAGAAGGGTCATTGAGGTTCCTATGGCATTAGAATGCCAAGAAAATACCTATAAAAATTTTTCAATCGGTACAGACAATTTTGACCCGTTAAGCCAAACGGAGGGCATTTTGGTCATTTCGCCTTCCGAGGTGATTTTTGGCCGACTTGTCCAGTTGAGTAAATAATTAATATGACATAAAATATGAATAAATATTACTAAAAATTAATGTGAAAATGAGTAGAGAAAATAAGAAAAGAAAATAAAAGAAAAACCTAAATATGACATCACATGATGTCATTTGGAGGGCTTCCACCAATCACAACCTAATAAGCCAAATTAAAAAGAGAAAAAAATAACAAATGAAGACACAAAATTTCTGGTTCTTCTTCTTCATTTGGACGTGAATCTCTCCCTCTCCCTCCACCATTTTATCAAGCTTTGAACTTGATTTTCTCTTCATCCACTCACTAAAACCCATAAGTCTCTTCATCAAAAATTAATCCCACACCTAGACAAAGCTTTTGGCAGCCTAGAAAAGGAAGGAAAGTGAAGTTTTAGCTTGAAGAAATCTGCCCTACAAGAGGTTAAAGTGAGGTTAGTGCTATCCTTTCACTCTCACTCCTTTAATCCTTGTTAAAGCATCATTTTAAGTTAAGAAATTGTAAGAGTTTGAAGTAAGTTATATGTGTTAGGGCATCTTTAATTTTTGGCAGCCCTAAGGAAGGATGAGGTTGATTGTTTTAATGAATTTAGAATGGATAGAAATGATGTTTAAGGTATGAATATGCATGGATGTTGAATTAGTGTGCTAATTGAGGTTTATGGATAATTTAAATTGGACATTAGGGTTTTGAGAAGTGAAACTTGGATTTAGCTTATGGAATTGTGAAAGAACATTATAAGGGTCAATTAGTGACCATTTTAGGTATGTTGACCATGAATTGGACTGAAAAATAGTATAGCCAAGTGAATGTGTAGGCTGCCTTGTTAGTGCAGAGGGACTGAAAATTCAGTCCACTTGCACAGCCATAACTTTGGCTGTGTAGGTCCAATTGATGTTTGGCCAATTGGACATGAAACTAGGCTTATAATGGCACATTTTTGCTGAAGAAACCATGCCCAAAAGACCAAAGCAAGTGGACCAAAACTTGGCCCCAATCCGGATACTCGCAACAAAGAATCGCAGAATAACCAAATGAGCGAATCGCTCATTTGGCCATAACTCACTGTAGATATGGTCAATTGACCTGAAATTTTACAGCAACAAGTTAAGACATATACAAACAACTTTCATGAAGAAACCTACCCCAAATTATGACTAGAACCTAACCCAAATGGCAGTCAAGCATCTTGCTCAAACTCGCAACTCTGCAGATTTTCATTTGAGCAGTAATGTTTGGATGGCTATAACTCTCTCTAGAAAACTCAGATTTAGGCGATTCTTGAACCGATGAAAACCTAAGGCATAGTAGAACATTTCATATGAAGAAAGTTAGACCAAATTATGAACTTAACTTGATCAAATTACTGACCAAAGTTGGACTAAAATCTGCCAAAACCCAAAAGTGCAGCATGAGCGATTGACGTGAACAGTAAACTTATTTTGGCCATAACTTGAGCTACAAAACTCCAAATGGAGTGATTCAAAAAAGGAAATTCAAATAGACAAAATAAGGAACAACTTTCATGTTTACCATTTCCTCAAATTCCTACTGCAATAGTGCCCAATGGAATAGTAAAGTTGAGTTAGCAAAATTGAAAATTTTGCTTCTCTTGGTTTAAGCTTAGAAATGGTATTAATGCTTAATGCCAACAAGTTTTGAATGAAAAATGTGGTATGTTTGAAGTGCCAAAGTCAATGTACATATTTTCTATGCAAAAGTCAACATTTTTGTTGACCAATGAGGTGAATAGTGTCACCAAAACCAAAAATTGGCAATTTTGCCAAAATGACCTAAGCTTTGAGAAAGTGACCAAAACCAACAAGTTTTGAATACAAAATGTGGTATGTTGGGAGTACTAAAACCAATATACCTATGGTTTATGCAAAAGTCAACATTTTAGTTGACTAATGAAATGAATAGTGACACCAAAACTTGAAATTCAAAATTTGAAATTAGAAATGCATCTAGGGGACTTTAAATTGCAATTGGCAATTAATACTAGTAAATGTAAAACTCAAAATGTGGGATCTTGGTGTAATTAGAATTAATATATCCATTAAGTATAAAAAGGTCAACATTTTGGTTGACTAGTATGGTGAATAGTAATCAAAATGATTAGTGAATTAAGATGAAGACCTAGAACCAATTCTAAGCTTAAATGCTTAGAATTGTATGACAAATATGGACTATGCATCCTAGTCAAAATTGTTAAAAAGAAATTTAGGCCATAAATTTGAAATCCATGAAATATTCATGGATTACTTGAAACATGAAAAATAAGTCACCTAATTGATGTGAATAGATAGTTAGGGCATATATGCCCATCACAAATGGAATTCATAAAATATTAGTAACTCAACTTGAAATATAAAATTTGTAATTACATAAGTAGACTCTTGAATGTATAAATGAGAAAGGAAAAATGTTTTGAATACAATGGTACATGTAAACCATTGTTTAGAATTGGGATCAATATGAATAACATAATGAATGGATAAATAAACCATATTAAGGTATGAATGAGACATTAGTTCTCATTATTGTAAAGAGGAGAAGTATTTTGAGTACAATGGTATAAAAGGATAATTGATGTGAATTGTGATCATATAAATGATCAAATGAATGTATGAATTATGATTGAAATTTATCATGAAATAATGAAGTCATAAAGCACAATATATTAATATTTTAAAGTATCAAATGCCCTAGTATACCTAACAAGATTGGTTTGGATAGTTTGGTATGCCAATAGAGTATTGTTTTAGCAGTACTGCGAAAGGCTTTATGCCTGTATTCATGGCTTTATGCCCGTATTCATGGCTTTTATGCCCGTATGCATGGCTTTTATGCCCGATTATGTGATATCATGGCTTTTTAGCCATACTGACTGCATACATGGTTGACGCTCTGTCCCATGGTATGACGCCCAAGCGGTGCAATCGGTGCCAACGACCCGTTATCCATCCATCGTCTAGTATAGGTTACTTGGGCAGTCAATTAAAGTATTATTCAATTCAGGCAGCTAAGTTAAGTTAAGTATAATGAAAATCCAGTACAATTAAATTAAGTATTGAATGAATAAGCAAAAGAGATTAGCAAAAGAAACATAACAAAAATATAAATTGCAGAACCATATAGACTTGAAATACAATACAGATAGAATAAATTATATACCTGCTAGTATTACTGAAAAGTTATAAACTAAGCACTTCCAAAGAGGAACAAACTAGTATATAAGATCGTTGATACTAGAAATACCATACCAAATTAAATTGATTCTTGAGTATCTGAATTATCATTTATTTCTTTCTTTACTTGTATATATTATTTCTGGTTATATTATTGCACCACTAAGCAGAAATGCTTAGCGCGATGGAATTGCTTCCTCGCGCAGGTACTGAAGGTAAAACCAGTAGACTGTCGACTGAGATTTTTGGAGTCCAGATCTGCAGAAATGTCAGAAGAGTTCAAGATTGTCACCTCCTCGGCAATGCTTGTAGATAGGGCTCATTTTATACATGTTATGTATATTGTTCATTCCTAGCACATTGTAAATTATTTGTATATCTTGTACAAAATAAAATCATGTAATTAACCTATGAATTATGGAAGCTATTCAAAGTAAGTATTTTAGTATGTGAATTGAATTTGAGTTATAATGAGATTATACTTGTGAATATTGAGATATTGAAAATCTAATGAGATTTCTGAGAAATCTGGATACTGTATTGAGATACATTATGTTTGAAAATTTTTGAGACTATTAAGTTTGAGAAATTGAATATATATTGAAATTGTCTTTGGCAGGTTCAGAAGAACTGTTAGTCCAAATTACAGCCGACACTTTGTCGGATTATCGTCAAAATTTTTGAAATTTCCAATTTAGTTAGATTTTGATAAAAGTAAAAATAGCCTAAATCTTCAATAAAGTTTTTGAATAAATAAATTAAGGACTGTAATGAAATCAGATAAAATAGAGTGCTCAAGACACCTTGAGTGGCATAACTTGCTCGCCACAATCGTAGTCGGCAAGGGGTGTCACACAGGCTGCGTAAAACCAGCCAAAGCCTATGCTATAAGGGCACAGGAGGAACAGGATGCTCCAGATGTTATCAAGGGTACGTTCCTCCTTTATAATACTTCTGTGCATGCATTAGTGGATCCTGGATCTACTCATTCATATATTTGTATCAAGCTGCCCATAGAAAAGGGAATACCAGTGGAGGAAAGTGACCAAGACATCCTGGTCACAAATCCACTAGGCCACAGTGTGGTAGTAAACAAGGTGTATAAGGGCTGTCCATTGAAGATTCAAGGGAAAGAGTTCTTAGCAGACTTAATCGAACTACCTTTCCATGAGTTTGATGTGATTTTGGGAATGGACTAGTTATCCCATCATCAGGCAATAGTAGATTGTAAATTGAAGAGAATCTCTTTGAAAACTGCAGAGAACGAACAAATAATAGTTGTGGGTTAAAGGACAGATTTCTTGTCCAATGTCATCTCAGCTACAGTTGCAAGGAGATGGCTGAGAAAAGGGTGTGAAGCCTATCTGGCACACGTGGTTGACACTAGGCAGGGTAAACTTGACTTGTCTAACATACCCACAGTAAGGGATTTCTCTGAGGTATTTCCTGAGGAATTGCCTAGTTTGCCACCAGAAAGGTAAGTTGAATTTGCTATTGAGATTATGCCGGGTACAGCTCCAATTTCAATTGCTCCATATAGGATGGCACCTGCTGAATTGAAAGAGTTAAAAATCCAGCTACAAGAATTACTAGACAAGGGGTTCATACGCCCCAATGTGTCACCGTGGGGAGCTCCAGTACTATTTGTAAAGAAAAAAGGTGGGACACTAAGGTTATGTGTTGACTACCGGCAGTTAAACAGAGTAACAGTGAAGAACAAGTATCCATTGCCTAGAATTGACGATCTGTTTGATCAGTTGAAGGGAGCCAGTGTGTTTTCTAAGATTGATCTCAGATCAGGGTATCATCAGCTAAGGGTTAAGGATGCAAATGTGCCTAAGACTGCATTTAGAACCCAGTATGGGCATTATGAATTCCTGGTGATGCCATTTGGGTTAACAAACGCTCCAGTAGCATTCATGGACCTTATGAACCGTATCTTCCATCCATACTTAGATCGGTTCGCAGTGGTCTTCATTGATGACATCCTGGTGTATTCCAAGGATAAAGCAGAACATTATGAGCATTTGAGAATTGTTCTACAGACTTTAAAAGAGAAGAAATTGTATGCTAAATTGTCCAAGTGTGAGTTCTGGTTGAATGAGATTGCATTCCTTGGACATGTAGTATCAGCTGAAGGGATTAGAGTGGATCCCAAGAAGATTGAAGAAGTGATGGAATGGAAGCCTCCCAGAAATACAACTGAGATCAGAAGTTTCTTGGGGTTAGCTGGATATTATAGAAGATTTGTAAAGGGATTTTCCCTGATAGCTGCTCCAATGACCAAATTACTACACAAGAATATGAAATTTGACTGGAATGACAAGTGTCAAGCCAGTTTTGAGAGGCTGAAGGCTATGTTGACAGAGGCACCAGTGTTAACACAGCCAATGTCTGGAAAAGACTTTGTAGTCTACAGTGATGCCTCACACAATGGATTAAGGTGTGTACTCATGCAAGAAGGAAAAGTGGTCGCATATGCTTCCAGGCAGTTAAGGCCACATGAAAAGAATTACCCTACTCATGATTTAGAGTTAGCAGCAATTATCTTCGCATTGAAGATATAGAGGCATTACTTGTATGGGGAAAAATGCTACATATACACAGACCATAAGAGTTTGAAGTATCTGCCAACCCAGAAGGAACTTAATTTGAGACAGAGGCGATGGATTGAATTCCTTAAAGATTATGATTATGTGATTGACTATCACCTTGGGAAGGCAAATGTAGTCGCTGATGCTTTAAGCAGAAAATCTATTGTAGCATTAAGATCTCTGAATGCCCAACTATCCTTAACTCATGATGGAGTTATTTTGGCTGAGTTGCAAGTGAAGCCGAATCTGTTACAACAGATACAGGATGGGCAGAAGACAAATGAGAAATTAATGGCTGTTATGGGCAAAATCACTGAGGGGAAGGAAACTGAATATGAAGTGAAAGAAAATGGGTGCCTGTACTATAAAGAAAGAGTGTGTGTACCAAATGATAAAGAGTTGAAAACCAGTATTCTGAAAGAAGCACATAATAGTGTGTATGCTATGCACCCAGGGAGCACAAAAATGTACCATGACCTGAAACTCCGATACTGGTGGCCAGGTATGAAGAAGGACATAGTTGACTATGTAACTAGATGCTTGACATGTCAACAAGTCAAAACAGAACATCAAGTTCCATCAGGTTTGTTACAGCCCATAAACATACCTGAATGGAAATGGGACCGAGTCACTATGGACTTTGTCAGTGGTCTACCTCTCACTCAGAAGAAGCATGATGCAGTATGGGTGATTGTGGATAGGTTGACCAAATCAACACATTTTCTCGCGATGAATCGACTACTCACTGGAAAAGCTAGCAGAATTGTACATCAGTGAGATAGTTAGACTACATGGAATTCCAATTTCCATTATATCTGATAGAGACCCGAGGTTTACATCTAGATTTTGGAAGAAATTACAAGAATCCTTGGGCACACAACTCCATTTTAGTACGGCTTTTCATCCTCAGACGAATGAACAGTCGGAAAGAATAATCCAAGTAAATTTTGAAACTCATTGAGTTATTATAAACAATAAATTGAACTGATAATGATAATAATGATAGTGATAACTGAATATGTGTGATAGGTCCTCGAGGATATGCTGAGAAGTTGTGTTATTGAGTTTGAGGGAAGTTGGGACAGATACCTTCCACTGGCAGAATTTGCATATAATAATAGCTATCAAGCTAGCATACAAATGGCACCCTATGAAGCAATCAGATGGGAGAAAATGCAGAACACCTGTATGTTGGACTGAATTGGGTGAAGATAAGCTAGTGGGGCCAGACCTGATAAAACAGACAGAGGAAAAGGTGAAACTGATAAAGGCCAATTTGAAAATTGCCTCAAACCAACAGAAATCTTATGCTGACTTGAGGAGAAAAGACATTGAGTATGAAGTTGGCGAGAAGGTATTTCTCAAAGTATCACCGTGGAAGAAAGTGTTGAGATTCGGGAAAAAGAGAAAATTAAGCCCTAGGTTTATTAGCCCATATGAAGTTATTGAACGTGTGGGACCAGTAGCCTACCGATTAGCCTTACCACCTGAGCTGGACAAGATACATAATGTGTTCCATGTCTCGATGCTCAGAAGATACAGATCAGATCCTTCACATGTCATCTCAGCAGAAGAAATTGTGGTACAACCTGACCTGACATATGAAGAATAACCAATTAAAATCTTGGCACGAGAGGTAAAGGAGCTCAGAAACAAGACAATTCCACTAGTGAAAATCCTATGGAGACACCACAACACGGAAGAGGCAACATGGGAGAGCGAGGAGACAATGAGACAACAGTTCCCTCAGCTCTTCACATCAGGTAAATTTTGAGGATGAAATTTTTATTTAGAGGGGAAGAGTTGTAACATCCTCCCTATACGTGTTCTGTACGTTCTATTGCTCCAGTAGTCAAATAACAATCTAGGTAAGTCAAGATGTCTGGAACTACACTTCGGTGATAGTGAACAGACATATAAT
Organism: Hevea brasiliensis; assembly: GCF_030052815.1. NCBI lineage: Eukaryota > Viridiplantae > Streptophyta > Magnoliopsida > Malpighiales > Euphorbiaceae > Hevea > Hevea brasiliensis. Next base: position 37,555,412 of record NC_079494.1, on the reverse strand, counting down.
GATGAAATAAATAAAAAGAAAATACAAGAAAAATTAAAGAAAAATGAAAGAGAGAAAATGAAGCTAAGTTAAACGAGCCGGCACCACAGCGATGGGTGACCGCACTAGGAAGGCCGTTGCCAACCTCAGGACCGCGGGGAACCCTCTGAATTTAATTTTGAAACATAAATAAAGCTTTATTGAAATGTAATTGACACTAGAAATATCAAACAAAAATTAATAGATTAGTACAAAGAAAAATGAAAAATCGAGAAACAAACAAAAAACGGTGTTACAGAAAAATCAGAAATGTAACCTGAAGTGGGGTATTTTGGTCATTTACACATAGTGTTGCCTTTTGACCTCAATTTCCATTAAAAATAAATGATATTACACTTTAGAAATGACATGAAAAATTAAATTATGATACATTATGTAAATTGTGAAAGAAAGGAGGTAAATGTGTAAATAAAGGAAACTTAATATAATTAAACATTAAACAACTCATTAGTGCTCCACTAACTATATTATAAACTACATAAAATACACCTTAGTGGGCAGAATTGGGTCATCTTCAACCTTGGGAGAAGCTTGCCGAATTGATCCTCTCAAAGTCCTCCATGGCCACCATGCATGAAGCTTTCTCTCTCTATCATCAAGCCCTCATTTTCACTTGCTTCCTTCATTAAAGCTTCCTATTCACCTTGAGGAAGATATTGGCAACAAGAAAAACCAGATTTGGTGAAGTTTTGATAAGCTCCAAAAGTTGTAAGTGTCCAAAACCTCTCCCTTGCTTTAGTAAAGCTTGTGTTTAGGTTGAGGTGAGTGTTTTGGTGAAGAGAAATGAAAGAAATAGTGAGAAATGGACTTGTCCATTTTCGGCAGCCATGAACCCTTGTTAAGCTTGAGTTATTTTTACTTCTAGTGAATGAAAATGAAGGTTGATTAATTCAAACGAAAGTTGTAGTAAGTTTATGCATAAATATGTGCATGTAGTGTTTAGATTAAAGGTGTGAAATGGAACCTTGATGCCTTGAGCAAACTGCCATGTTTGGCAGCCCCTAATAGCATGAATTTGTGTGTGAACATGTGGTTATTAATGATATATGTTAATGTTAAATTGTGGGCAGCAAGTGTAAGTGATATTGAAGTATGAATATGTTGAAGTACATGTGTAATATTAACATTGAAGTATGTTGAATTTTGGTGGAAGTGAATGTTGAATTTAATGATGAAAGCACTTGAACATTCTGCCCAGAATTGTTTCTGAAATTGTGTACAATACATGTATAGAAGTGTTGTTGATTGAATATTGTAGTAATGAGGAGGGGAAGGAACATCAAATTGGGAGTGTATGTGCTTTGTGCAGGTTGTGTTTTGAAGGCAGCACCTAAATTAGGCCATAAGTGCCAAACTGTGAACCCAATTGGTATGAGGCCAATATGGGGTGAAACTAGACACCAAATAGGCCAACTTTCATGTAGAAATGTTGCCAAAAATTCTGCCTAGAAACTGACCTTAAAAAGTGACCAAATCCGGATTAGTGCATTTAAGGCCTGAAAACTGACCATTTGGGCAGCAGTTAGTATTTAGGCCATAACTCACTCAAAACAGGTCCAATTGACCTGAAATTTTGACCATGAATAGTTAAGACCTATATCTACAAGTCTTATGAAGACACCCAAGCCCAGAAATGGCCAGAACCAAGTCAAATGGCTTGCAAAAGTTCAGGTACAAAAACTGCCGAACCAAAAGTGACCTAAAAATTTACCAAATTTTGCACCAAAAGTGCAATCTATCCAGCTTTAGCAAATTGACCATATCTTGGTCTACACAACTCGGAATGACCTAAAATTTTGCCCCGCGTGCAACAAGACATAGAGCTACAATTTTGCTTCTTTGACCAGAAGCTAAAAACCAAGGGAAATATGACTTTAAGCTAGACAAATCTAGCATACAAAAATTGAGAATTTGACATTTTGCATACAGTGATGCTTGAAGCATTTTGGCAATGAATGCCAACTTGTAAAAATGGTAAATTGCACTATATTGGCAGCATATTGAGATATAAATTTTGACATATTGATGCTAGAAACAACTTATCCATATTACCTAAAAAGGTCAACATATGCATTGACTTGTGAATTATATAATAGTTAGTAAACTCCAAAGATTGAAGCATTAAACAATTAATTTATAATGTGCCCTAGTTTGCCTAGTTTACTAGTATGGATAGGTTGGCATGCCAATAGGATTCTGACAGCTGTTCTGTAAATGGCTTCATGCCATACTGTGTTTTTACGGCTTATTATGCCGCACTGTGACTTTAATAGCCTACGGCTATACATATTGTGTATTTATTGTTGGCTTATCACCAGATTGACTAAATGGCTTTTTAGCCACTCTATTTGCACACCGAGAGACACTTTGTGACCAATGGTGTGACGGCCCGAGGTACTAGGTACCCAGTGCTAGTATATCCGTTTATCCAGTCTGGTCAGTATATAGGCTACACGGGCAGTAATCCAAGTACTATTAAAAATTCAAATACATAAATCCAGTCTACTGATATACAGCACCACCAAAAATTCATAAACACTTTATTTACTTTATTTTAGTGTATATTTCTTTATATTTGGCACCACTAAGCAAAATTGCTTAGCGCGTTGCTTTTGTAACGTGTAGGTATTGGAGATACAGCTGGGGAGCCCAGCAGACCTACGACCGAGTGAGACATCAGATCTGCACAGGAGTCCAGAGTCATCTGTACTGCATTGCATACATGGTAGGACTTAGGATATCTTGTATTTTGTACTTTTGTTGTATATTTGAAATTCAGCCCTATATTTTGTAATGTTATGAAAGCTCTAAAGTTTGTAATATTTTGTACATATTAAATAACATGGAGATTTTCTGTATATATTTAAATTATTATGAACTGTATTATGGAATTATTTAATGACTGTAAAAGTCTATTGACTTTACTGAGAAATAGAGACCTTGAAATGTTTGAGATTTTCATATTACCATATTGAACTGTTTTCAACAGGTTTGGAAGGACAGTTTGTCCAAAATTCAGACGGCACCTTGCCAAATTTTTATTACTATTTTAAAACACTGACTTTATTAAAGTGTGAAAATAGAACCAGTATGCTATAAATAGCACATAAACACTTCTTAAAATCTAATTGAGTTTTGAAAATGTGATATTCACAGACTAGGTGCTCCAGCACGCCGTGCAGCACTCCTTGCTCGGCTATTCTGTAGACGGGTAAGGGGTGTTATAAATATAGTGCAATTTACAATTCTCACAAGTTGGCATTTTTTGCCAAATTACTTCAAGGCTTCATTGCATATTAATGTCAAATTTTCAGTTTTAGTGTGCTAGATTGGTCTAGCTTAATGTCCTATTTCTCTTAGTTTTTAGCTTCTGGTCAAAGAAGCAAAATTGTAGCTCTATGTCTTATTGAACTTTTGGCACAAATTTCAAGTCATTCTGAGTTGTATAGACTATGATATGGTCAATTTAATAAAGCTGGACAGATTGCATCTTTAGTACAAAATTTAGTCAATTTTAGGTCAAATTCAATTCTGGCAGTTTTGTTACCCTAACTTGGGCAAGCAATTTGACTTGGTTCTGGTCATTCTAGGCTTTGATGTCTCATAAGAATTGTAGCTCTATGTCTAAGCTTTCCATGGTATAAATTTCAAGTCATTTGGACCTATTTTGAGTGAGTTATTGTCAAATGAGTGACTATTATTTATATGGTCATTTCTGGGTTGCAATGGTTCTGCACAGTTTTGATACCTCAACTTGTGCAAGCAATTTGACTTAGTAAATGACATTTTTGGGTTCTGTGATCTTCACCAAAGTTGTAGCTCTATGTCTAATCTTTCCATGGTATAAATTTTAGGTCATTTGGATCTGTCTTGTGTGAGTTATGGCCAATTGAATGGCTACTGTTCATATGGTCAAAAATTCTGGGTTCACTAATGGCAATCCAGATTTAGTCATTTCTTTAGGTCATTTCTAGGCAGAATTTTGGTAATATTTCTACATGAAAGTTGGCCTATTTTATATCTAGTGTTGCTTCCAATTGACCTCATACCAATTAGGGTCACAAATTTTCACTTATGGTTCAATTTACCTACTGCCTTCAACACACACAACCTATACATAAAAGAACACTTCCAATGTTTAATCTTTCTTCTCCCAAACTACAATACAATATTCATAGCACTTCTAATCTCATTCATCAAGTCTCAAGTTGGTCAATTTGGGCAGAATACACAAGTGTTCAATATACATATTACTACCCTAATTCTCAAAATTAAATTCAACACAATATATACATGTATTCACTTAATTTTTACTACATATAATTCCACCACTACTTCATATATATTGCCCTTAAACCATAATTATCATAATTTATCAATTTAATTCATGATATCAAGCATCAATTCATGCACTTCAAGGCTGCCAAGAATGGCAGTTTGCTAAGGTCTCCATATTTCTTTCCAAAACCCCTAAATTCAATACTTACTTACACATACATGGCAATTAATTGGCTAGCACTTCAATTTAACTCCATCAACACCAATTCTTATCAATTTTATGTAAGAAAAATTCAAAGAACATGAGCTCCCATGGCTGCAAAAAATTGTACACATCAATAACTCATCAAAACCTTCAAATTTCTTCACCATTCAACTCATCTCAACCTTAAAACAAACTTTAATGAAGCAAGGAATGAAAAACTAGCACTAACTTCAACTTGAGCTTCACAAATCCATGGAATTTTCTCTCCTTTTTGCTATCTATATGTTGTCCATGGTGTGTAGACAAACTTTAGTGAAGAAATATTGAAAGATGGAGGGTTGAATCAAGAGAGAGAGAGCTTGGTTGGAACATCCATGGAGGTTCTTCATGGAGTTGGTTTCGGCTGGATTTTGGAGAGGTTGAAGATGACTTCATTTGCTGTCCAAAGGCCTTTTATATGTCCACTTCATGTGTAGTGAGTGCTCCACTAAGTGTAGTTTATAATTAATTAATTTCCAAGTTCCATAATTTGCCAATTTGCCACCAACTTCCACTATTTACATTATGTACTACAATTCTTATTTTTCATGACATTTTAAAAGTATAATATCACTTATTTTTAATGGAAATTTAGGTCAAAAGTCCACTCTAGGTGTCAATTGACCAAAATGCCCCTCTACGGGTCAAATTCAGACTTTTTTGGTAACACCGATTTACTCCTTGTACTGCCGATTTCTTTAATTTTCATTTTTCGTTTATACTAACTTATTAATTTTTCTTTGACATTTCCAATGTCAATTACACCTCAGTAGACCTTTAATTAGGTCTCGAAAATATTTCCCCAAGTTTCCCACTATCCAAGGCTAATCAACGGTCCTCGCCATAACTTTCCGATGCGGTCACCCATCGCTACGGGTTTGGCTCATTTAACTTAGTCACATTTGATCTCTTTTATTTTTTTCTTAATTTTTCTCATTACATATTTCATTATTTTATGCTTCCTCACTGTCAATTAAATGTAGTTCCATACATTCCGACTTACCGGGGCAGGCATTAGTCATCAGAACAGTGGAACATACAGACTACGTAAAGTGAGGATGTTACAGGGAGAACCTGCTCCACCAGCACCAGCAGAGCCTGCTCAGCCTCCACAAGTCATGTTCCAGCAAATGGCCGAGTTTTTCAGACAAATGGCAGGGGTAATGCCACCACCACCACCTCTACAGTAGAAATCCCATCTGGAAAAACTGAGAAATTTGGAGCAGTAGATTTCTTTGGCAAGAGAAAAGATGATTTTGTTGTAGCTGAGAACTGGTTGAATAAAATGGGAAGAGTTTTAAAACAACTTCACTGCACCCCAGAGCAAAACTTAGAAGTTGTTTTATCTCTACTGCAAGATGATGCCTATCAATAGTAGGATACAGAGTCCAGTGAAGTGCAACCAGAACAAATAACCTGGGACTTCTTCCTCTCAGAGTTCAAAAAGAAGTATGTGGGTAGTGTATATCTAAAAGAGAGAAGAAGAGAATTTATTAACCTGAGGCAGAGACAGCTAACAGTGACAGAGTATGAAAAGGAATTTATTAAACTAAGCCGTTATGGAAGGGAGATAGTCCCTAATGAGGCCAAAAGGTGTAAAAGATTTGAAGAGGGGCTAAATGACAACATAAAGATAATGATCACTACCTTGGGAATCACAGACTTCACCAAGTTAGTGGAAGCTACAGTAAAAGTTGAGAAAGTCAGAATAAGTGAGCAGATTAGGAGAGAGAGATAATAGAAGAGGGGCCCGGGTCAGCCTAACTCATCTCCTGCACCTGGGAAGAAGTTCAAAGGTCCACCTGCTCAAAGTTCAGGTCAGCCTCTAGGTCAGGGTCAGTCCCAGGGGCCCAGGCCACAGTTCACACCTAGGAGAGGCTAGTCCACACCATTAGTGGGCAGCTCTCCAGGGACGGTGTTCAGGGGACCAGCCCCAGCAATCTTCTGCTTGTCCACACTGCCTGAAGTGGCATAAGGGGGAGTGTTGGAGAGTGACGGGTGCCTATCTAAGGTGTGGTTCGATAGAGCATCGGTTAAAGAACTGTCCACGCAAAATTGCCACAGCTGCTCCAGCAGAAGCAGATAGACCTGCCCCTGCACCTTAAAGGAGTAGGAAATTTGGTAAATCTGAGGCAGTTGGTCCATCACTGAGACCTGCATCTGAGCCAGTCAAGAGGCCAGAAGCCAGAGCACCTGCTAGAGCCTATGCCATGAGAGCTCAGGAGGAGAAAGATGCCCCAGATGTTATAAGGGGTACGTTCTCCCTCTACAACACATCTGTGCATGCATTAGTGGATCCGGGATCCACTCATTCATACATTTGCATCAACCTACCCATAGAAAGGGGGATACTAGTAGGGGAGAGTGACTAAGACATTCTGGTCACTAATCCATTGGGCCAGAGTGTATGAATTCTTGGAAGACCTGATTGAATTGCCTTTCCATGAGTTTGGCGTGATTTTAGGAATGGACTGGTTATCACGTCATCAGGCAATGGTTGATTGTAAATTGAAGAGGATTTCCTTGAAAACTCCTGAGGGTAATGAGATTACAGTTGTGAGGGAAAGGATAGATTTCTTGTCCAATGTCATCTTAGCCATAGTTGTAAGAAAACTGATGAAAAAAGGCTGTGAAGCCTACCTAGCACATGCAGTGGATACTAGGCAGGCTAAGCCAGAACTGTATGACATACCCACAGTAAGAGACTTCCCAGATGTGTTCCCTGAAAAATTGCCTGGCTTGCCACCAAAAAGGGAAGTCGAATTTGCTATTGAGATACTGCCGGGTACAGCACCAATCTCTATTGCTCCTTATAAGATGGCACCTACTGAGTTAAAGGAGCTAAAAATCCAGTTGTAGGAGTTACTAGATAAGGGGTTCATACGCCCCAATGTGTCACTATGGGGAGCTCTAGTGCTGTTTGTAAAGAAGAAGGATGGGACTTTGAGGTTATGCATTGATTACAGGCAGTTGAATAAAGTGACTGTGAAGAATAAGTATCCATTGCCTAGAATTAATGATCTGTTTGATTAGTTGAAGGGAGCAGGAGTATTTTCCAAAATTGATCTCAGATCAGGGTATCATCAGTTAAGGGTGAAGGATGCAGATGTACCAAAGACTGCATTCAAGACCCGATATGGGCATTATGAGTTCTTGGTGATGCCCTTCGGCCTAACAAATGCACCAGCAGCATTCATGGACCTTATGAATCGTATCTTCCATCCATACCTAGATTGGTTCGTAGTAGTCTTTATTGATGATATTTTAGTGTATTCCAAGACCAAGGAAGAACACGATGAGCATTTGAGGATTGTGCTGCAAACCCTAAGAGAAAAGAAGCTATATGCTAAGTTGTCCAAGTGTGACTTCTGGTTAAGTGAGATTGCATTCCTTGGACACATAGTGTCAGCTGATGGGATTATAGTGGATCCCAAAAAAATAAAAGCAGTGATGGAATGGAAGCCTCCCAGAAATACAACTGAGGTCAGAAGTTTCTTGGGGCTAACTGGGTATTATAGAAGATTTGTTAAGGGATTTTCTTTAATAGTTGCTCCAATGACCAAGCTGTTACACAAGGATGTCAAATTTGACTAGAATGACAAATGTCAAGCCAGTTTTGAGAGGCTAAAAGCTATGTTGATAGAGGCACCTGTGTTAACACAGCCAGTATCTGGGAAAGACTTTGTGGTCTATAGTGATGCCTCACATAATGGGTTAGGGTGTGTATTGATTCAAGAGGGGAAGGCAGTCGCCTATGCTTCCAGGCAGCTAAGGCCACATGAACAGAATTATCCTACCCATTATCTGGAACTTGCAACAATTATCTTCGCACTAAAGATATGGAGGCACTACTTGTATGGTGAAAAGTGCTACATTTACACAGACCACAAAAGTCTGAAATATTTGCCAACCCAGAAGGAGCTCAATCTTAGACAGAGGTGATGGATTGAGTTCAGTTCCTGAATGACTATGATTGTGTGATTGACTACCATCCTGGGAAGGCAAATGTAGTTGCTAATGCTTTGAGCAGAAAATCCATCACAGCCTTGAGGTCATTGAATTCCCGTCTATCCTTGGCTCGAGATGGAGCTATTTTGGTTGAGTTGCAAGTGAGGCTAAACCTGCTACAGCAGATCTTAGATGGGCAGAAAGTAGATGAGAAGTTAATGGAGATTATGAGTAAAATCTCAGAAGGGAAGGAAACTGACTATGAAGTGAAAGCAGATGGGTGTCTGTACTACAAAGGAATAGTGTGTGACCAGATGATGGGGAATTGAAAGCCAGTATTCTAAAAGAGGCACACACTAGTGTTTATGCTATGCACCCAGAAGTACAAAAATGTATCATGATCTGAAGCTTCAGTATTGGTGGCCTGGTATGAAGAGAGACATAGCTGACTATGTGACTAAATGCTTGACATGTCAGCAAGTCAAAGCAGAACATCAAGTTCCATCGGGTTTGCTACAACCTATACGCATACCTGAATGGAAATGGGATAGGGTCACCATGGATTTTGTAAGTGGTCTACCTCTCACCCAGAAGAAGCATGATGCAGTATGGGTGATAATAGATAGATTGACGAAGTCAGCACACTTTCTGCTAGTTAGGACTGACTACTCACTGGAGAAGTTAGCAGAATTGTATATTAGTGAGATAGTTAGACTGCATGGAATTCCACTTTCCATCATATCTGATTGAGACCCAAGATTTATATCGAGATTTTGGAAAAAGTTGCATGAATCCTTGGTTACGCAACTCCACTTCAGCACAGCTTTCCATCCTTAGACGGATGAGCAATCAGAAAGAGTAATCTAGGTAAACAATTAAAACCAATTGAACTAATACAAATATCGAACTGAAATGATAATAATAACATGAAATATATGTTAGGTCCTTAAGGATATACTGAGGAGTTGTGTCATTGAGTTTGAGGGAAGTTGGGATAGATACCTTCCACTGGCAGAATTTGCCTACTACAATAGCTACCAAGCTAGCATCCAAATGGCCCCGTATGAAGCATTGTATGGGAGGAAATGTAGAACTCCAGTGTTTTGGACTGAATTGGGCGAAGATAAACTAGTAGGGCCAGACCTAGTGAAACAGACTGAGGAGATGGTAAAATTAATCAAAGCCAATCTGAAGGTTGCCTCTGACAGACAGAAATCCTATGCCTACCTGAAGAGAAAAGAAATAGAATATGCAATTGGCGACACGGTTTTCCTCAAGGTGTCACCATGGAAAAAAGTACTGAGGTTTGGAAGAAAAGGTAAGTTAAGCCCTAGGTTCATTGGCCCATATGAAGTCATTGAATGTGTGGGTCCAGTGGCCTACAGGCTAGCTTTACCACTAGAGCTAGACAAGATTCACAATGTGTTCCACATATCTATGCTAAGAAGATACTGCTCAGATCCTTCACATGTCATCTGCATGGAAGAAATTGAAGTACAACCGGATTTGACATATGAAGAAGAACCCATACGAATCTTGGCTCGGGAAGTAAAAGAGTTGAGGAATAAGCATATTTCACTAGTGAAAGTTCTTTAGAGGCACCACAACACCGAGGAGGCAACTTGAGAAAGTGAAGAGACAATGAGGCAAAAATTCCCTCAACTATTTGCATCAGGTAAATTTCGAGGACAAAATTTAAATTAGAGGGAAAGAGTTATAACACCCTCACTGTAACAATTCAGTACATTCTACTGTTCAGGTGATCGGTGTTGGTCTGGACAGCTAGAACATCCAGAAAAATATTTAGACTAGAGTGAGGAATCATAAATAATTCAAATATTAATAAGCAAAATTAAGAAAAAAAAATTTAGAAATAAAATACAACCAAGTTAAATGAGCCGGTGCCCTAGTAATAGGTAACCCAGTGGGAAGTTGCGGTCCTCGCAACTAGGAGCCCTAAACCCAGGAGAAAATTCATAAAATAATTTTTTGGACTCCAGAGAAGAGTCATTGAGGTTTCTATGGCATTAGAATGCCAAGAAAATGCTTAGAAAAACTTTTAGATCGGTACAGACGATTTTGGCTCAATAAGCCAAATGGAGGGCATTTTGGTCATTTCGTCTTCAGAGATGATTTTTGGCCGACTTGTCCAGTTAAGTAAATAATTATTATGATATAAATGTGAATAAATATTGCTAAAAATTAAATTAAAAATGAGTAGAAAAGAAAAGAAAAGAAAAGAAAATGAAATAAAAGTCATATTTATGACACAAGCATGATGCAATTAAAATATTTTCACCCAACCAAATTTTGACACATCATTATAAACTACTTAAACATGAATAAAAGGAGATAAAAATTAAAGAACTAAACAGCTATCTTCAACCTTTGGGCAGCCATAACGTAGAGAGAGAGAGAGAGGAAAGAAAACTCCATGAAAGCTCCACTAAGCTCCAGACTCCACTAAATTCCACCATAAATCTCATCCTCCATTAAAATTTACCCTTATCACTAGATCAAGATTGGGGCAGCCATTAGAAGGAAAAATATTGAGGAATTACAAGCTCAAGTTGGGACTCAAATAAGGTTAGTGTCCAATTCCTTGACTCTTTCCTTTAAATTCTTGTTAGAATGAAAATTTGAGCTAGGATATGTGTAATTTCTTTAAGAATAAGCATGTTATAGTGTCACCCTATTTTTTTTACAGCCAAGGACTTGTTATGTGTTAATGATTTCTTTGGATTAAATGTGTGAATAGGCTTCCCTTAATATGATTATATCATTCAAAATATTAGTTTATGAGTTTAGTGCAAGAAAATGAAACTTTGGAATTTTAGGGTTAGGGTTTGAAACTCAAATATGGGAGTAGATGCAAGTGAACACAAAATGATGTTGTAATGGTCATGTAGTGACCATTTGGTGTAGTTTGAATTGGAAATGGAGTGATTGGTGACATTAACTAATGTAAAGAATGAGACTACCTTAAGTGTGCATTTTGGACCCTTTGAGTCCAGTGTGCTCTTGGGGTCATAACTCAAGCTAGGTAACTCCAATTGGTGCAAGGCCAATTGGAGGTCAAACTAGACACAAAATACAACAATTTTGATGGAGGAACCTATCCCAGAAAACTAACCTAACTCTAAAAATTGACCTAATCTGGGTGACCAATAAGCAGTCCCTGGAAAATAATCAAATAAATAGTGTTCATTCATTTGGTCATAAGTCAGTGTAGAAAGGTCCAATTGACCTGAATTTTTACCAGTGGAAATCTGAGACATAGTCCTACAACTTTCATGAAGAAAATAAACCCAAATTTTGACCATAACATGTCCAAAAACTGACCTGCAATTAGTGTACAAAAACTACAGAATTGATTCTGCCCAAAAAATCTGGAAAAATTACAATCCGGCCAGTTATGGTGTTTAGGCCATAACTTCAGCTACAAAACTCCAAATGGAGTGACTCAGAAAAAGAAATGTAACTAGACACAATAAAGAACAACTTTGATGAAGAACATTTGGCCAAATTCTCACTGTAGAATGGCCTAATGGAACTGTGAACTCTAGCACCCAAAACTAAAATTTCTTATTTATTCACCATTAGTTAGAAGTATGGATTGGCAACTAATGCCAACACTTTTGAAAACCAAAATGTGGTAAATTTATGTGATTAGAACTTATGTAGATATTATGCATTGAAAAGTCAATAATTTGACCTAAATAGTAAAATGAAAAGTAACCTTACATGTAAAGCATGAAAAATTCTATCAAAAACTTGAAAATGTGCCCTAGTACACCTAGTAAGATTGGTTTGGATAGGTTCGCATGCCAATAGGGTTCAGTTAGCAGTACTGCACATGGAATTATGCCATTCTGTGATTTTATGGCTTTTAGCCATTCTGAAATTATGGTGATACTTGGCCTTGTGCCTAATAATTATTACAACTTATTAGCTGTTCTGTTGCACACCGGGAGATACATATGTGACCGATGGTGTGACGGCCCGAGGTACTTGGTACTGAGTGCCAGTTTACCTGTTTATCTAGTCCAGTCATCCAGTATAGGTTACTTAGGCAACTGAAAATGGAAGTTGATAAATTTAATGAAATCATTGATATAACAAGTGCCAAATAAATAGACTACAAATAATTACCAAAAAGTTGTCTGCATGAGATATCAATATACACACTGCATATTTATTTTCTTTCAGTTCTTTTATTTTATTATTGGCACCACTAAGCATTATTGCTTAGCGCGTCGCTTTTTGCCATGCGTAGGTTCTGAAGAGACAGACAAAGAGCCCAGCAGACCACAGACTGGGTGAGGTCACAGATCTGCATAGAGTCAGAGTCACCTCTCATCTGCAATGCATCAGTGGTAGGACCTTTAGGTCCATTTTGGAATTTTGTTTTTGCATTTTGTAATGGGTAGTAGTTTGTGATTTGTAGATTATGAACTCATGTAAATAGTAAATTTATTAATCATATGTTAATGTACATATTTTGTAAAATTTCGTTAGTTATATGGTTTGAGAATATCTTCATGAAATTAAATTTGATTTTGGACCTAAATGAAATTGTGGATTTATGTTGAAAACTTGAGATGGTTGTGAATGTTGAAAATTGTTGAGAGCATGTTGATGGTTATTGGAGTTTGAGAATATGGATGAATATTTGGGAGTGTTTTTCACAGGTTTCGAAGAACTGTTTTCTCCATTTTTAGCTGGCACTCTGTCGGATTTTCTATAAAATTTTCAGAACTTCAAATGAATTTATAATTTCTATAAATGACTTAAATGAGTTAAATTTCACAAATTGCACTTCATAACCATGAAGAAATAAATTAAGGAAGGATAAAAATAATTGAGATAAAATATGGTGTTCCGATACACTGTGTGGCATATCTTGCTCAGCTACACTGTAGACGGGTAAGGGGTGTCACAATTTTTTAGCAAATGACCGAGTTTTTTAGACAGATGGCCGGGGTTATGCCACCGCCACCACCTCTACAGTAGAAGTCACATTTAGAAAAGCTCAAAAAATTTGGGGCTATGGATTTCGTGGGTAAGAAGGAAGATGACCCAGTGGCAGCTGAGAATTGGTTAGACAAAACCATACGGGTATTGAAACAACTTCATTGCACCCCAAAGCAGAACCTGGAGGGTGCTGTGTCCCTGCTCCAAGATGATGCCTATCAGTGGTGGGACACAGTATCTAGTGAGGTGCCCCCATAGCAAATAACTTGGGAGTTCTTCCTTATGGAGTTCAGGAAGAAGTACATTAGGAGTGTGTATCTAGAAGATAAAAGAAGAGATTTCATTAGTTTGAGGCAGAGACAGCTGACCGTAGTAGAATATGAGAGAGAATTTATGAGACTGAGTAGATATGGGAGGGAGATAGTCCCCACAGAAGTAGAGAGGTGCAGAAGGTTCAAAGCGGGGCTAAATGATAATATCAAAATTATGATAACAGCTTTGGGGATTTCAGATTTTACAAAATTGGTTGAAGCCGCACTGAAAGTAGAAAGGGTTAGAGTAAGTGAACAGAGCAGGAAAGATAGGCAAATTTAGATTAGGGCAGTCAAGTATACCGACTGATAGTAAAAAGTTAAAGGGTTCATAGGACCAGACACAGAGCAAGAGAGGCTAGGATGGAATATTTGTAGCTAGCTCCCCGGGCATAGTAACAAGGGGATCAGCCCCAGTGCCTAAATGTACGCACTGTAGTAGGAGACACAGAGGGGAGTGTCGACTGTTAACTGGAAAGTGTTTCAAGTGTGGGACTACGGATCATTTCATAAGAGATTGCCCTCAGAGGAGTGATTTGACAGCTCTAGCACAAACTAATAGATCTGTCCCCACAATACAAAGGGGTAGAAGACCTAGTAGAGATGAGATGGCTGATATTTCACAGAAGGTTGTTTCTGAGACAATCAAAAGGCTTGAAGTCAAGTTGGCACCATGGGTATATGCCATGGACGCTAGAGAGGAGCCAAAACTAGACATTGATGAGGCAATACAAGGAAGTGAAAAAACAAGGAGGTAGCAGCTCCTTGATTACTTAAGTCAAGTAAATTTCGAGGATAAAATTTAAATTAGAGGGAAAGAGTTGTAACACCCTCACTTTAGCCTGACCGTACGTTCTACTGTTCTTGTGACCAAGGTCCGTCCAAACAGCTAAAATGTCTGAAATTGTATTTAGACTAGAGTGAGGAGTCATAAATAACTCAAAAAATACCAAGAAAAATTAAGGAAAAATTTTAGAAATAAAACACAACCAAGTTAGATGAGCTGATGCCCTAGCGATGGGGGACCTAACGGAAAGTTGCTGTCTTTACAGCTAATAGTCCTAAACCCAAGGGAAATTCCATGAAATAATTTTTGGGACTCTAGAGAAAAGTCATTGAGGTTTTGATGGCATTAAAATGCCAAGAAAATGGTCAGAGAAATTTTTAGATCTGTATAGACAATTTTAGTTCAACATGTTAAATAAAGGGCATTTTGGTCATTTCACCTTCAGAGATGATTTTTGGCTAACTTGTCTAATTAAGTAAATAAATTATATGACATAAAGTATGAATAAATATTGCTAAAAATTACATTAAAAATGAATAGAAAAGAAAAGAAATGAAAATGATCTAAAATTCTCATTATGACATCATTATGATGTCATTAAAATGTCTTCCACCAATCACCATTCAACAACACAATTAAAATTCTTTAAAAAGGGAAAAATGAGTCAAATTAAGAAACTAGTTTCTAGTTTCTTCTTCCTCATCCAGCCATGACCCTCTCTTCCCTCTTCCTCCATTGATCTTCTAACAAAGCTTCAAATCCCACTCAATTTCACCATAAATCCACTTATTCCCTTCATTAAAATTTATCCTTGCAACTAGAGCAGGCTTGAGGTAGCAAAAAGAAAGAAAAATCAAGAAGTTTTGTAAGCTAGGGAATTGCTCACACAAGGATTAGTGCCTAGTCCTTCTTCTTTTCTTTAGATTTTGTGTTAGTCTCATGAATTATGCTAGGAAATTGAGAAATTGAACAAATATGTGCATGTTAGGGCAACTCCCCATTTTCGATAGCCATGAGAAAGTTTAAGGATGTTGGTTTTTGATGAAATTAAATGGCTTAATTATGTTATTGATGATTATAGATGATGAATAAAGTGATTTGGTATGAGTTTGGTGTGTGTATGCCATGAATTGGAAATTGAAGTTAGGTTTTTTGTGGAAATTTGTGGGTTTTGTTAAATTGTTACTGAATTGACATTATTAAGGTAAATTAATGACTATTTGAAGTTGTTTGACCATAAAATGAGGCAAATTGTGACATGGGATTGTGAATTGGTAAGGCTACCCCATGTGATCAATTCTGGACCATTGGAGTCCAGTGTCTTTGGACAGCATTTATGTAGCTCCAATTGGTGCAAGGCCAATTGGAGGTGAAACTTCACACATAATGCAACATTTTTTGTGAAGAAACCATGCCCAGAAAACCACAATAGAATGACCTAAAAATTGACCTAATTCGGGTAGTACACATTCTGCCCTGGGAAAATGACCAAATAAACAGTATTTATTCATTTAGTGATAACTCAGTGTAGAAAAGTCCAATTGACCTGATATTTATATCAATGGAAAGCTAAGACAATTTAGGACAACTTTTATGAAGAACACAACTCTAAATTCTGAGTAGAACTTAATGAAATTGCCCACCAAAATCAGGACACCAAAGCTGCCAGAATGAGATTCTGCCTAGAAATTCTAGGTAGATACCAATCCGGCCAGCCTTGCTAAAATTAGCATATCTTGAGCAAGAAAACTCCAAATGGAGTGATTCAAAAAGAGAATTAAAGAAGACACATAAAGGAACAACTTTCATGAAGAGAATTTTATCAAATTTCTACTGTAGCAATGAGCAATGGAACAGTAAACTTAAGGCATGAAATCTAAAAATTTTAAATAATAAACAATAAGCTTTGAAATGGTATTAGCAACCAATGCCAAAAATTTTAGAATACAAAATGTGGTATATTGGTGATATTATGACTAATATAACTATTGTCTATGAAAAAGTCAATATTTTAGTTGACTAATGCGATGAATAGTAACTATCGAACTTCAATTACAAAGAATTTCATATTTAAAATTGTAATATGCCCTAGTAGGCCTAATGTGATTGGTTTGGATAGGTTGGCATGCCAATAGAGTTCTGATAGCAGTACTGCATATGGCATCATGCCATTCTGTGATTTATGCCTTATGTGGCTATTCTGTGATTTTATGGCTTTTAGCTATTCTAAAACTATTGTGATACTTGGCCTTGTGCCTGATTTCTATGACGGCTTATCAGCTGTTCTGTTGCACACCGGGAGACACATTGTGACTGATGGTGTGATGTCCCGAGGTACTTGGTACCCAGTACTAGTTTACTCGTTTATCCAGTCTGGTCAATTTGTATAGGTTACTTGGGCATGAAAAAGTATAAATGTAATTGAATTGATTATTAAAGGAAGTAAGGAAATTAAATATCAAGATAAAGAACAAGAATGATTTCAATAAAAAGAGACTCAAAATCATCATGAGAACAATTAATAAAATGCTAGGAAGAGTTAATATCATGAGATGTAATTAGCCTTCAACTAAATAATAATTTAGTAATTATTTATTTTCTTATAAGCACAAAAACTAGGAATTTTTACTTTTATTTGTATATTATATTTTCTTCTATTATGGCACCACTAAGTAAAAATGCTTAGCGCATTGGATTTTCCATCGCGTAGGTACTAGAGATACGGAGCGCGAGCTCAGTAGACCGTAGACTGGGAATCAGACTTGGATCTGCATTTTGCATTTTGTGGTACCTCGACTAGCAATGCATTTGGTAGGATTGCTAGGCTTCATTTTGTATTTTATATTTTGTATTAGATCTACATTTTGTCATGTAAATGATAAACTTCTATAATTATTGTACATATTATGAGTTAATGAATTTGAACATTTCTTTGTAAATATGAGTATGTAATTATTCATGCATGGAATGAAATTGAATTTTTGAGTTTGAAATGTTGAGAAGTGTTGAGATTTGATGAATTGTGATGACTTTGTGATGAAATTATTTGGAGTTTGGGAATGAATGAAAATGTGGGTGTGTTTTTCACAAGTTTCAAAGAACTGTTTTCTCCATTTTTAGCCGGCACTCTACCGAATTTTTGATAAAATTTTCGAAACCTTAAATTAATTCATAATTTTAATAAATAAATTAAATGACCTAAATTTCACTTAGTGATAAATAAATAAATAAATAAACAAATTAAGAAAGGGTAAATTGTAATAAAATAAGATATGGTGCTCCGGCACACAGTGTGACATATCTTGCTCAGCTACACTGTAGACGGGTAAGGGATGTCACAATTCATGCTAAATTTTTGGTTATGTCATATATAATAGGAACATAAGTTCCAAATTCATGTTCATCCCACATTTTTTTTCATTAAGTTGTTGGCATTAATTGCCAACCATAATTCAAGTCATTCTAAAAGTATTTCAAAAATTTCAGATTTTGTAACCTAAGTTCACTGTTACATTAGGCCAATCTACATTAGAAATTCGGCCAACCTTTCTTCATCAAAGTTATTACTTAATGTTTTAACTTTAATTCCCTTTTTGAATCATCCCACATGGAGTTTTTTAGTCCAAGTTATGGTATTTTTATCACAACTGATCGGATTGGTCTATGTCCAGTATTTTCTTATCAGTTTGGTTTTGGCAGCTTTGTTGAGCTAAATTTGGTTAGCAATTTTATTTGGTTAGGGTCAGAA
Organism: Hevea brasiliensis; assembly: GCF_030052815.1. Classification (NCBI taxonomy): domain Eukaryota; kingdom Viridiplantae; phylum Streptophyta; class Magnoliopsida; order Malpighiales; family Euphorbiaceae; genus Hevea; species Hevea brasiliensis. The sequence continues at coordinate 37,537,083 of NC_079494.1, read as the reverse complement.
TTAGGGTTCCTGATCTCCATGAAAAATGTTCTACTATGTCTAATTTTTCCATGAGTTTAAGAATCAGGTTATTTGGACCTCTCTATAATGAGTTATGCCCATTTGAACATTCACTGTTCATATGGTCATTTTTTCAAGTCCAGCATATAGTTACCCGGATTCAATCTAATATTAGGTCACTTTGTGTTAGGTTTCTGGGTAGGGTCTCTTCCTAACAAATGTGGCATTATATCCTAAGTTTTACCTCCAATTGGCTCTACACCAATTGAAGCTATATAACTCTACTTATGACTGCCTAAACCTACTGGACTCAAAGTCCAGAATTCCAACATAAAGGATCACTTCTTCTTTTAGCATTTCAACTCGAAAACGAACTCCATTTTAAGGTCAAACCACATCAAATGGTCATTAATTGACCTTAACAACATCACTTCAATAACAATTTAACAAAACCCCAATTTTCTCCATAAAACCCTAACTCTCAATTCAAGATTCATACGGCACATACTAATTAAGCACACTAATCATACTTATCATCATACTCAAGCAATTTATCAAGTTTATTTGCAATCAACACTTCAAATCCTACTCCTAAAAAAGCTGGCCAAAATTCTTGTCAAGCATACATCCATCAATTTCATCATTTATCATGTAATTTTATTGTAAATCACTTCATTTTTACCATTAGAAGAAGAAGGAGCAAGAGTTTAGCACTAACCTTAGTTGGTCAATCTTCCAAGGCTTTCCAAACATTACTTTCTTTCAAATTCTTAGCTGCCAAACACTTCTCCAAGACCTAATAACTAATTTTTGTGCTGGGGATTAGGGGTTTTGTTGTGAGATTCCATGGAATTTCAAGTAAGAATGAAGAGAAATGGAGGAGAGCTCTTAAAATGGTGGTTCGGCCATGTGTTCCAAGGAAGAAAATGATTCAATTTTGTTTAATTTAATTTCTTTTATCCCTTTTATAAGTGGTTGTCTCTTTTTAATTGGTTAGAGATTTTAATTGCATCATTATGACATCATGCATATGTCATAATTAGGATTAAATTTCATTTTTTTATTTTCTTTTCTTCTTTTCTCTACTCATTTTCATGTAAATTTTTATCAATATTTCTTCATAATTTATTATATAAATCTCACTTAATTAAATTAACATGTTGGTCAAAAATTAACTCTGAGGGTGAAATGACCAAAATGCCCTTCATTGTGTTCATGACATCACAATTGTCCTTACCGGTTAGCATAATTTTTTTCTTGCATTCCCATGATGCTTTTATTGTCATTAAACCTCATTAATCCTTCAATTAAGTCCCAAATATTTATTTCATAGGTTTTCCCATGGGTCTGAGATTGACAACTGTATTCTCAGTCGCTTCCCGTTAGGGTTACCCATCGCCGGAGCCTCGGCTCCTTTAATCTCTTTGCATTTCATTTATTTAATTTTTCCTAAATTTACAAAGTCATTATTTAGGTTATTTATGGCTCCTCACTTTAGTTTAAGTCTGGTTCCAGATATTCTAACTGTCCGAACATATGTTAGTCACAGGAACAGTAGAATGTACGGACTACCTAAAGTTAGGGCGTTATAGGTTCAATGTGAAAAGTAAGAAACTTTCATCAAAATAATTTACAAAGCTCAATCTACTAAGAATTTCACCTTAATCCAAGAATTAAAGTTGCTAAGGATAATTTTTAGAAATTTTTAAAAATACGAAAACACATTTTAGGTGAGACTTACTGCTATCAATCAAGGTGTTGCATGGGGCCCATGTGCGACTGTTACACCTATTCCCTTGTAAGACATGACATGTTCCCATAGCATACCTAATAAATTACCGAACTACATCTATTGATAATCCATTAATTATGCTACAAGGGATTTTAAGCAAATTATAGCTTTTGATCTTATCAATTCTTTGGCAGAAAATTTCATGGGAATAGTTAAAATTCAATGTAAACATTCATTGGAAATAATAATAGATTGAATATTGCAAAGTTACATTTCCATAAGTTTTCAAATAAAATATAAATAGTTAAAAACTCAAAATACTTTAGTAATGAAATGCTTTTTAATACAAACTGCTCAATGTCCGTACATCCATACATATAGGTACAAAATACATCCAAAGGAATCACAAGGGTATACCTAACGTAAATACCCACAATCAATACCAAAATGATGCTTCCAAGTCTCTCACTCGACAGCCTTCTCCTTTTCCTTAGCTGCGATAGCATAAAGAAGCTATCACTTAGTATATCACTCAGTGGTGCACAACTAATAACTTTAAAACTTAAAGTAAAATACAACTTATCAAATCATAATAAATCACATTTTTCTTAAGCATGAAAACTTCACAATAGTTCTAAGTCCATAAGAGCCATTTATTGGAATAACATTTCAAATGAGAAATCACAATTCACAAAGTATTAGTGTTGCCAACATCAACATACAGTTTAGGCCATGACACAAAATTTCACGATTAGTGCTGTGTTGTACACCACGACAAAGCAATCTCAACCTCACTAACCGTTATTAATGAGGGAAGGGCTAGCTAGCTAATGAGTAATCATGTAGACTTACCCCACTAACCATTATTAATGGGAGACATAATCAATATCAATTATCAACCCCAAGTAGCCATTACTACTGGGGAGTTTCGAAAGAGACTGTCATGCTAACTGTAGTTTCAAAACAGTTTCCAAAAATTTCCCGCTCAACAATCATATTTATAAACCAATAAACACATTTAAATTCATCATAATATCCATATAAAGGTGGCAACACTCAAATTTCTCAAATGCAAGAGAAAAACTATATTTCAGTCAAAATAAACTTGTTCAAAGCAAACTCAGTCAAATAAACACATTCCAAACAATTTACAAGTTTAAAAACAAAGAAAATGTTAGTTGTGCACAAACCTTCAATGAACTCCTTTATCTTTACTTACTTCTCATTGTTCGTCCTAACCTCCTTCTCTACTGAAAATATGCAAATAGAATACCTCAACACTCATCTCAATTGCTGCCAAAAACTCATTACATGAATGTCTAATGCATCCCAAGTTAGCTTTGCAAATTTCAAAGAGTTTTGATTTTCTGGCAACCTAGTACATTAAACTTTGAACCCAATTTTTACCTAGTTTCAATCATACGTTGATGAGGAGTCCTTCATGACAATTGTCCCTCTAGGTCTCATCTTTATTTCTCTTTTTAAATCACCTCATTTGAAGTTGTGTAGCCAAAATTATAGTCAAATGAATTTTACTATTCACGTGAGGCTGATTGTGGTAGCTTTGGTGACTTAACTTTGGCTAACAATTTGATTGGGTTAAGTTCATAATTTGGCTCCAAGTTCTTCATATGAAATTTTCTACTATATTTTAAATTTTCATTGGTTCAAGAATCACCTAAATCGAAGAGTTCTATAGAGAGTTATGGCTGTTTAAAATTTACTATTTACGTTAGTGTTCACTGCTCTGATAGATTTATTAACTCAACTTTACTCAGCAATTTGGTTGGGTTAAGTTCGAAATTAGGCTTCAAGTTGTTCATACGAAATATTGTATTATGTTTTAAGTTTCTATCGGTTCAAGAATCACCTAAATTAGAGTTTTCTAGAGAGAGTTATAACCTTGCAAATTTTACTGTTTATATGGTCATTTTACAAATTTCCAGATTTTCTGCAGATTTAGTGACTCAACTTTGCTTAGTAATTTGATTACTGAGAAATTGAGCGAAAAGCTATAGGTAACGATCTCTACCCCTCTCTTCTTTTTCATCTTCTTCTTCTTTCCTTTTTCATTTCTTCTTATTTTCTTTTAAAGCTTCAATCTTCCATCCAAAATAAAATTAAACATTCTCCCATCACAATTATGAATTACATCTCCATTTTCAAGAAAAGATACATAGAAACTTTAAGCAAAGCTTAAATCCAAATCCTTAAAATTAATTTCACAATCAACACACCCTAAGGCTAAAGATGAGCATATTCTTTGTGGTAACTCCTTAGACACAGTTTAAGGCACATGATCTGTTGTGTAAGGCATATAATATATGCATTAATACGTCACCCATAGATAAATAAGGTATAGAATGCATGCAGAAGAGAGAGAGAGAGAGAGAGATGACCTGATGATGGTTGTGTCATGTTGGATTGCTGGCAGACGCCACCACAGCCTGAGTTGGGCTTGAAATATAATTGAAACTGATTAATGATTCACAAGCTTAAATCAAATTGGAGCCATCTCCTTTAACCACATTCAACCGAACAAAATATTTTTTATTTAATTTCGATTCGAACCAACTTATTTCTTTAAATGGGAAAAAAAATGTTGGATTAACTTAAATCGGAACCATAACAACTAGAACTCAGAAATCGCAACTCATCAAAACACCCTATATCTTCGCGGAAGCTCCAAACCGTTCAACTAAAAAGGACCTAATCGTTAGCATTAAATAAAAAAACAAAATAAAATAAACCCTAATTGTGAGCAAGGGTGTAGGAAACTCGAAGATTGATGTAACACAAACAGTAACATTGTCTAGAATACACTACAGAATTGACCCAGAAATACAAAGACCAACCTAACAATCTAACAATCTAACAATCTAACCAGCAAGGATTTATAATGCACTGACTCATTTCACTAAAACGTACCATAAATTCACAAGGAGAAAGTGACTGATTTAAACAAACAAATCTATATTAAGTGAAAAAAATAAAAATTAAAAAAAAATAAGAATTCACAAGAGATGGTATCAATATTCCATTGTCATCACTGAAACAGAATCAGGTTCATAACCGTGCACCCTAAGGCGATAAATGCAAGTATGGGATGAGCTTCCATGGTTGGATACGAAATCCAGCCTAACAGTGTCAACAACACGAGAGGCTGCAGAGTCCAACACAGCAAAGGTCTGAGCATTGCTCTTATCAAGGTCATAAGTGAATTCAGTTAAAAGAAACATCTTCTCAATATGAATTGCAAGATCTATGTCATTCCCCTGCAGCCACCCAGACACCCGACAGTCTTTCGGAGCACTTGACCGGTCATAAGCAACACTCTGTCCATAAAAGAACAATAATATTATTGGAGCAGAGTATAAATTAATGATAGAAAAAAACCAATAAATAAATAAATTAGTAGCAATAACAATCAATAAAGGTGCTAAAAATTTTTTTAAAAAATTGATTTTTTTTTTTTTCTAGAGAATCATAGAGAAAGTTTACAAATGACAAGTGTTTATTTTTCAATATACGTAATAGAATGTTTCAAGTGAGCCACCAACCCGACCGACCCAGTAAAACGAGGAGTCCTACTTTAATGAACTTGTCCTAGTAACACCAGGATTTCTCACAAGCAAGCATCTTATGCGCCTACCAGGGACGATAGTCAAAATAAGTAAATTTTCAGATCTTTTACACCCTGATGGACTCCAGAATTTACTATCCACATGCATTAAAGGATGTTTGAAGTTTAGGTATGTTCTAGCCTTGTTATTGGAACTCCGTCCTGCTTAAGACTAGGAGTCCAAGTTCTTACACATTTAAGATTACTCTCAGCCTATAATATATGCTTTTCTTATTTCAATAAATAAAGAAATAACTATTTTATAGGAATTGTTCTCTAATTCTATTTGGGATTTTACACTAGAATTCTAACCTTCAGTGGGAAGCCTGCAGAAGTTTAACTAAGAAACTTACAATCTTTTTTTTCTTTTCACAAGAAAATTTAAGAATTCAGATTTAGGAATTTTTGTTTCCTCAAGTTCTTCATAGTCCTAGCTGTCCTACATCAACTTTTCCTAGGAGACAAAAATAGGCAGTTAAAAGTGACATTCTATTATATTTCTACATATTGTTTGAGAAATAAACAATCATTTGAAGTCAAAAGACATTGCACTTAAGCCTTCCTATTTATTCAATGCTTAACAGGCCCTCTAATTGGTCAAAGCCAATCTACCAATACAACTTGGCCTTACCTAAGAACAATCATCGACATAATTTAACATTGCTAACATTATTTAGCTTTAGCATTTGAAATTAGTCTCTCTAAAATCATTTAAACAGCTGCAAAGAATATATTTTTCTAGTTTAATCTTTTAAAATCCTAATATGCTGCTAAAAATTAGTTTCCCACAATCTTTTGTCCTGCATCCTACAGTCCCAAGGATTAGCTTACTTACCTCTCAACATAATCTTCTTTCCATTTTATTTTTTGCACACTTTGCATCTTCCTTCCTACCTAAGAAACCTATAATAACACATGATTACAAGGCCCATCTCAAGTAACCAAGCAGTTTATGAAAATGGACAAGAAAACAATGTAACAAGTTTCCACTATATGAGATAGAAGAGTACAGCCTCTGACAATCCAGGAGGAAAAAAAAATTCAACTATTTTAACAGACTAGAAAAAATAATATAGTACCCTTTGCAGGTTTTATAATCAGAAAAGTTGATTGACATAGATCATTTGATTAAAAGTTTGCCAACGCAATCAAAGTGCACAAAATTATTTGCCAAACTCAATGATAATAGAACACAATTAATTAAAGTCAATTCAATGGTATGTACTTAAAGTTTTACATGTTATATACAGTTAAAATGGAAAAATTTTAAAACTTCTTCAGCTACTAATGGCAAAACAGTTGAAAGCTTCCTCAGATTCAATCTACCTTAAAAACAATTATTATCCAGACGTTTTAGTTTAAAACCATATCCCAACTAAACATCAAACTTGGTACCTATATTTCCCCATATTACTCTATTCTAACCGTTGATTTTAAATTATTTTTAGACTACAATGACATAAAGGATTCCCCAGTAACAAACCCATGGCCAATAGAAGGCACTATCAAAATTTTGCACAGCAACAAGTGGGAAAAGATCGAATCATGAATATAACCTTAAACTACAGCATCCATACCTCGATATTGTTTGTTGTATCAAACCATCAAAAAAGGAGAAAAATCAACTTCTGAATGTTGCATATTTGAAAAGTAAATTAGACTTTTCCATCGAGATTTTGTTAGGGTTAGGAATCCAAAGTATTCAGTTATAGCTGAGAAAATAGAACAAAGAATAGGAAAAGAAGAGAAAGAAGCAAAGAAACTACAGAGAGAAGAGAATGTATAGAATTTAACAAGAAAAGAGTAGAATCTTCATCGAAAATATCATGGAATGCCTTACAAAGAGCTTCACCAGCTCATTTATACTCAGATTCCCACCAATAGCTACAGCAATCTCAGTAACTGCCACTAACAATTTTTTCCTACAACATACTAGCTGCCTTTTCTAGCTGATTCTATTCTTATTACTGAACCTCCACACTACTATTATTTTGTAGAAAGAGATGATTTTCCTTAATTTCAATTAATCTGTACATGGGTATATATATATACAATTGATTCCTATAATTGTGTTCTACTAATTAGGAAGAAATCCTAAATAAGAAATTCTAAATAGGAATACAGAATACAGAATATACAAATAAATAATATAGTGATTGACTTTCCATAACACTCTCCCTCAAGTTGGAGCATAGATATTAATCATGTCCAATTTGTTACAAATGTAGTCAATCCTAGCTCCATTCAGAGTTTTTGTGAAAATATCTCCTAACTGCTCTCCAGTTTTGATGTGTCCTGTTGAGATGATCTGTTATTAAATCTTTTCACGAACAAAGTGACAGTCAATCTCAATATGTTTGGTCCGCTCATGAAACACCAGATTAGAAGCAATATGGAGAGCAGCTTGATTATCAAACCACAATTTCGCAGGCAGGGAGGTCTTAAAACCTGTCTCATCTAGTAATTGAAGTATCCACATTACCTCACATACTGATTGTGTCATGGCTCTGTATTCGGATTCAGCACTAGATCGAGAAACTACACTCTGCTTCTTGCTTCTCCAAGACACCAAATTTCCTCCAATAAAAAAGCAATATCCAGTAGTTGACCTCCTGTCAACTTTAGATCCAGCCCAGTCGGCACTTGAAAAACATTCAACATTTAAATGCCCATGATTACCATATAACAAACCTCTTCCTGGAGCGCCCTTCAGATAACACAAAATTTGTCCCAAGGCTTTCCAATAAGCAACAATTGGGGAAGACATAAACTGACTTACCACACTAACGGCATAAGCAATGTCAGGACAAGTGACTGTAAGGTAGTTCAATTTTCCTACCAATCTCCTGTATCTCTCTGGATCTTCAAACAACTCACTATCCCCTGCTAACAGTTATAAATTTGGAGTCATTGGTACACTACAAGGCTTAGCACCTAATTTTTCTGTCTCTGTCAATAGATCAAGGACATTTTTTTTTAGACAAGAAAATACCCTTCTTACTTCTCATAACTTCAATACCCGACAAATACTTTAACAATCCCAAGTCTTTGGTCTGAAACTGAGTTTGGAAGAAGGTTTTAAGAGATGAAATACCTGCAGAGTCACTCCCAGTGACGACAATGTCATCCACATAGACTACCAGGAGAATTAGACCAGCCTCAGATTACCTATAAAATACTGAGTGATCGCACTTACTCTTTTGCATACCAAATTCCTGTACTGCTTCACTGAATCTCCCAAACCAGGCCCTAGGACTTTGTTTCAAGCCATAAAGAGACTTCCGAAGTCTACAAACTTTACCCAACTCCCCATGAGCAACAAACCCAGGTGGTTACTCCATATACACCTCCTCATGAAGATCACTATGAAAGAAAAAAATTCTTGATATCCAATTGGTGCAGGGGCCAATCATATGTAGCTGCTAAAGAGATAAACAAGCGAACAGAAGTAAGTTTAGCTACAGGAGAAAAAGTGTCAGAGTAATCAACCCCATATGTCTGAGCATATCCTTTTGCCACAAGGCGTGCTTTTAACCTAGCCACAGAACCATCAGGATTTACTTTTGCTGTAAATACCCATTTGCAACCAATAGTTTTTTTACCAGTGGGCAAAGGCAACAGTTCCCATGTACCATTAGCATCTAAAGCCTCCATTTCCTCTTTCATAGCAGCACACCAGTCAGGATTAAACAGTGCCTCACCAACAGTATTAGGGATAGGAACATAGTCTAAAGAAGTAACAAAACACCAAGAATAAGAAGACAATTGATTATAAGAAACAAAAGAAGAGATAGAGTAAGTACATGAACGTTTACCTTTACGAAGAGCAATGGGTAAGTCTAGATCAGAATCATGATCAGTATAAAGTACAGGATCTCCCAACGAAGTAGCTGGTGAAGGATCTGAGTCAGGAATCTCCAATCTCCTGGAATAAACATGAACAACGGGAGGTCGAGTAGGTCTAGAGACAGAAGGAACAGGCCATGGGAAAAGACTAGAAATTGGTTGGACAGTATATATTAAGAGATCATCCTCCTCCCCCTGACTCTCATACACAGATGATTGAGGAAAAAATGGAGTGGACTCAAAAAATGTGACATCTGCAGAAACAAGATAACGATTAAGAGTAAGAGAGAAACAGCAATACCCTTTTTGGAGCCGGGAGTACCCAAAGAAGACACATTTAAGAGACTTTGGATCTAATTTAGTAACCTGTGGACGAACATCACGTACAAAACAGGTACAACAAAAAATACGGGTTCAACAAGGAACAAAGATTTTACAGGAAACAAAACAGTGTAAGTAATATCCCCATTAAGGACAGAAGACGGCATACGATTGGTCAAAAAATATGCCGTAGAAACTGCATCCGCCCAAAAGTGTTTAGGAACTTTCATATGAAAAAAAAGAGCACGAGTTACCTCAAGAAGATACCGATTTTTTATTTCGACCACGCCATTTTGGGATAGGGTATCCACACAGAAAAACTGATAAAGAATGTCATTTTGTCTCATATAAGACTGAAATTGTGCTGAAAAGTATTCTTTGGCATTGTCACTTCTTAATATGCTCACAGAAATATTAAATTGAGTTTTGATTTCATTACAAAAGGCACAAAAGATAGAAAACAACTCAGAACGATTCTTCATTAAATATAACTAGGTAACACGAGAGTAATCATCAACAAAAGTAACAAAATAACGAAATCCAGTTTTAGAAGTAACAGAACAAGGACTCCAAATATCAGAATGAACTAACTCAAAAGGGGATGAAGCCCATTTAAAATCCATAAAATAAGCCGTGAGAGACTTATCCTTTTCTCAGCACGGTAGAATGCCTTACAAACATCATAAATACGGGAGATATTCCCTTTATCAGAATACAGAAAATCTAAGTAATCCATCAATTCCTTAACAAATTCACAATGATTAATTAAACTAATTACCTCACTGTGAATCGAATTCCGAAGCTGCAAAAAAATCGAGAATCATCCCTTAGCCAAATTTGTCGCGTATCATCAGTAGGTGGATCTTTAGTAAGGTGATCATCCTTATCAATGTTATCCCTTAGCCAAGTTTGTCGTGTATCATCAGTAGGTGGATCTTTAGTAAAGTGATCATTCTTATCAATGCTACACCAATAGACCCTAACAATCATACTTCACTCCAAATAATTCGAACCATTAAGTTTGTGTTCCGTAATCTTAGTCATCACCGGAATCACATCAGAAATAACATTCTTATTGTCTACTATTTGTTGAGACAAAGAAAACTAAACAAAACGCTAATCCAAAGTGCTTACAATAGCAAAATAATCCAAAATCACAAATCAAGCATACCGAAATAGGATCTGAGAGCCAAACCTTAGAAGTCCTTTAATGGTGTACTGAATCAGGCAACAGCACACAGTGGCGGAATGAGGGGGTTGAGGCGACGCCGGCGATGTTGATCAGAGTTGAAACGGCCGGTCGGCGGCCAAAGTCTCTCCTGAGCTAGGTGGTGAGAACAAATAGTCACCCTAGATAGATGACCTGCTCTGATATTATGTAGAAAGAGACGATTCTCCTTAATTTCAATTAATCTGTATATGGGTATATATATACAATTGATTCCTATAATTGCGTTCTACTGATTAGGAATAAATCCTAAATAAGAAATTCTAAATAGAAATACAGAATACAAAATATACAGAGAAATAATATAGTGATTGACTTTCCATAACATATTTATTATTTTAAATCTAGTCCTCTTATATGTGACAATACCCCCTCTATGAGTGCATTCTTTTCCCCAAGAATGATCAAAGTCTGAAACTGAGCCTGAATGAAGGTTCTGTCTTCTCAAGTGGCATCTTCAGCTGGTAAGTTGGTTCATTGAATAATACCTTGGAGAACTTGCTAGTGATGATTAATTGCAGCAATTGTAGACCAAAAGAGATCATACATGCATTCCCCCCCCCCCCCCTTTTTCAATAAAAAAAAAAGGGAAGAAGAAGAAGAAAAGCAGCAACTTTTGCAGGTTCATTTGGTAAACAGGCAGCTGCAGCAAGGGCCTGACAGCACTTATATTCATGAAGTGTAATGATTTTATTTTCTTCCTTCGTCTCCAAATTTCAAACTGATTCCCCCTAAGTATCATTTTTACGAGACCTCAACTCAAATATACTACCACTAGAATTCCAATAATTTTTCCCACATTTTCTTTCGTCATAAAATTTTCTGTCCTCTTCATTGTTAAAGACTTCAATGTTCTCACCATTATCAACATTCTCAACATCTTTTTTATCCTATTTCTGCCATCAGCTTCCTCTTCCTTTCTTGTGCTTTCTCCCTGTCAACCTTTGCAGTACCCTTTCCCATTGATGCCCACAGCTGCTCACATCTTTCATCCTTCTTATCTCCACCACCATGAAAAATTACAGTGTCCTCAAAATAGACAGTAACCTTTTTAACATCAAGATCTGTGGTCTTTCCCTATTGAATTGTTGACATCAAGAGAAGAATAGAATCTTCATTGAAAATGTCTTGGAATGCCTTACAAAGAGCTTCTCCAGCTCATTTATACTCAGATTCCCACCAATAGCAACTGCAATCTCAGTAACTGCCACAAACAACACTTCCCTCCAACATACTAGTTGACTTTTCTAAATAATTCTATTCTTATTGCTGAACCTCCACGCTACTATTATTTATCATTTGTAAATCTAGTCCTCTTAAATGTACAAAATTCCAGTCAGCAGACTCAATTTACGGACTAGATTAGATAAAGTCCGTAATGAGAGTATTAGAGAAAAGGTAGAAGTGGTGCCAATTGAAGATAAGTTGAGAGAAGGGAGATTGAGGTGGTTTGGTCATGTGAAGCGTAGACATACGGAGGCAGGCTCCAGTTAGACAAGAGGATAGAAAGAAAAAAAGGAGTAGACCTAAATTGACTTGGAGGAGAATAGTACAACATGACCTAGTAGCATTACACATTTCTGAGGATTTAACCCAAAATCGTTTAAAGTGGAGAAAGCGAATCCATATAGACGACCCCAAATTTTTGGGATAAAGGTGTAGTTTAGTTGAGTTGAGTGGACTCAATTTTCCCATCCAAAAATGACGACAAAGTCATCCTATCTGCAAATGAATTCTAATGTCTGCTAGTCATACAAATCATACAACTCCAGACCAACTATACCACATTTCATATAATGGTCAACACAAAAAGATTTTCATTCCCAGTTGATCTGTGATTAATATTCCATCATCCTAAAGAATAAGCATAGGCAGCACTAGCCAAACTTACAAATGCAAATAGGCTACTTGAATATATCAACTCTCTTGGTTGCATGTGTAAATCATTGTATTTTAACTATTAGTTTAAAACAAATATTGTCAAATTGATCACTAAAATAGTACACAATAAAAGATCTGTAGCAACCAAGAAGCATCACATTAAGGTTATAGAATCAAAATTTATAAACATGAGAGGATTATAAACATCAAAAAACTGTAAAACTCAACTGCAACGTCTTAACAATTTAAACAACTATGAGTCTTTACAACTGCCAACACTTCACAACAACAGAAAGACATATAGTGATTTAAAAAGAATTACCTTAGCAACATGTTCCAGAGTAACAGCCTCAGAAATGATAGCTGTTCGAAGCCTAATTTGAACGAATCCTCTACTTCCTTTGAGTGGAAAGCACTGCCCAGGCTCTCCAAAGCTTGGTTTCAACATCTTAACCGCATCAGGATGAATACCACTTCGGCCACTCATCAAGAACCAGCTGCTTCCCTTCCCAGCCATATACGGCTCTGAGTGTTTCACAACCATTGCCCCACCAGATGCCAGTGCATAGTCCCCCCTTCCCAGCCCATCTGCAGCGTGCTTCTCAATTTCCCTCTCCACTATCTCCCTCGCATATGTCCTAATTTTATCCAAACTTACATTACTTTCACCAAGTTCACTGCCCTGTTGCTTCTTCAACTCCTCATAAAACTTTTTGAAGTCCTCCTTGGACAACCAGCCCACAGCCTTTAACTCACCCATTGACTTCTCCAGTTCTTCATTTCTAGCTACTAATTGCCTCAACTCACTCTCCAAAAATACACTTTTGGCGTCAATCTTCTTGTCCATTTCCCTCCTTAACCCTCCAACCTCGTTTTCAATCTTCGCATCGACAACCTCCACTTGAACCTGAATCATTTTCACAGTAGTCTTCAGAAACGATTCAACTTCCGCAATTCGGGCCTCAAACTCCGATAATCCCAATTGTGTCCCCGATGTAGAATAATCCCCTGGTTTCAGAGCCAGCCTCCTAACCATCTGCACCAACCCTATTAACACGAGCAAAAGCACAAAATTCTTGGTGAAAACACTAAACACCGTTTGCCACCTGCCCTTCTCGGGCTTGGCGACCACTTTACGAGTCCTTCGAGGCGAAACGGTGGAATTTGCCATGGCGTTGTTCCTCTTGACTTGAGCCAAATCTTTCGAGGATCTTTCCAGAGCGGCCTCACCCCGAATGGAATGGTGGCTTACATCCTTACTGTGAGAGGCCGCGAGTTTATCATTGCCTATAACATTGTTAATAGCAAGATCGCCGCCATTAATTTGCGCTTCATTGGGTAAAAAATCAATATTGTTGGTCTTCGTCTCACCGACGACGAGCGGTCTCCGCCGAGCCGCAGGGTTCGCAGTGATCGACACCGTTGAACCAGACATGGCTGTGCCCGATCAGAGCAATTGGGTTTGAACTTAAGATGTGACCTATGCTACGTTTGGAGCGCTTCGTTTGGATATAAAGTGTGTTCGATTATAATCCAAAAAACAAAAAAAACGTTTTTGTTTATTTTTTTTTTAATTTTAATAATTAAGGTCGAATTTTTTTTTAAGACTCAATTAATATTTTAAAATTTTAACAAATGAATTTTAATTAATCATACATGAGTCCTCTCGTGAATTTTAAGTTTAAATAAAGTCAATTATATTAAAAAAAATTATACATATTAAAACTTAAATTTATTCAATTTAACTATGAGAGAAGAAAAACACATAATAGCCAAATGCGTTAAATTTTTAAATGCATTTACAACTTTTTTTTTTGGTACATTCAAATGTACAAAAGTATTTTTATATTTCTTTTTAAGTGATTTATATTTTTAAGGATTAATCATTAATTAGTTATTTTATTCAGATAAATAATAAATTAAATTTTAAGTTAATAATATATTAATAAATATTTCATCAATTTTTAATTATATTTTAATTAAGAATGGGCATGTGGATTTTAAAATAAATTCATTGATTTGAAATTTAATAAGGAAAATAGAAGAATTAAGAGAAGAAACGGCAGTATAAGTTTTCCTGCATATTTCACCGTCATACCAGAAAAGACAGGCTGTATTTTTTTCACTTGATTAACTGGTATTTATTATAAGATTTTTTTTTTTTTTAACTAATGCTAAAAATAAGCATGAAGAGAAACTTTAAAGAAAATAAATAGGAAAGTGGAAGCGGGATAGTGTATGTTGGAGCAGGGAGACAATAACAAAAAGAAAGCTTATTTTGGCTTTTGTATTTTTTTAATATTTAAACCAGTTTAATTTTTACTAAAAATTTAAACTTGGCTCATTAAATTTATAATAAGTTTAAATACGACTTGAATTCAAATTTAAAACTTAAGTTCACTCATTTAAATTTTATGAGGCTCATATTAGTTTTTAACTAACCCATTTATTAAAGTTTACGAACTCAATTATTTATTAAATTTGTGAGTTTGACTCGTATTTAGTTGTGTATTAAAATTGTGAGCTTAAGCTCAATTCACGGAGTTTAATGAGTCAAAATCAAATTACAAGATAATATATATAATTTTTTAACAAATTAACTCACAAAATAATTAAATTAATAATTATAATGACACTATTTATTAAATTATAATGGTAATAAATCATATATTCTTATATAATTACATATTTTAATTTATAATTACATTACTTATAATTTAATTATCTAACAATTAGTCATAGTTATATGTTATTCACACTATTTATTAAATTATAATGGTAATAAATCATATATTCTTATATAATTACATATTTTAATTTATATTTACATTACTTATAATTTAATTATCTAACAATTAGTCATAGTTATATGTTATTCGTATAATTATTTTTATATGTTTTATTAAATGTTATGATATGTAATTTATTTTTTAATTAAATCATTTGTAATATTTAAGTTATTAGCTAGAAAGTCAATGAAGTTTATGAAGGAGCGGAAGCATGATAATTGATGCATTGGAGTATTGAATTTCAAAATTTTTCTTCTAGGGTTTTATACATCATGCCACATCTCTTATCTGCCTAATTAATTTTAATGCTCAATTGCATATTAAAACACTTTTAATATGTATTAGGATCTTCATTTGCCATTCAAAATTGTGAATTAAATTAATTCAATTAAACCCTAATTTAAAAGAGGAATTTGAGCACTACCTCTTTGATGCACTATGGATACAATTGACAACTTTAGGAAGCTCCTAGGACCCCAAGTATCATCCCTCTAGCTTGTCCACACCAAGATCACCAATGGCACCCCCAATATTGCTTCTCAAGCTTTTGCCAACCAATTATAATTTGGAGTTCTGCTTTTGGAGAGGTTATTGTGTGTATAGAACACTAGAAACAATTTCTAGCAATTTAAATTCAAAGAAACCAATGGATTTTTCTTTGAATCAAGTGAGAAAAGAAAAGAGGAGATGAAGAACCCTTTATGCCGTCACATATAAGAGAGAAATGAGAGGTGGCTGATTTTTCTTATAACTTCACTTTATATACTTAGGTCAAATAATCACTTAAATTCTTTGCCACATATCACCACCACATTGCATCTTATTTTTAATTGACTTAATCACATTAAGCCAAGTGTCAAAGCTAGACTTAATCTTGACTTTGATCACCTTGCATGATAGAAAGACAAATGACAAACTTATATGATGCCATGTGTCACATCTCATTGTGCCACGTGTCACCATGTGAAATGACCAAATTACCCTTACGTTTTAATTTTGAGTTCTCAACCCAAAATAATTATTTTTTCTCTTCTAATTAATTTATATCAAATATAAATTAATTAATTAATCTTCATTAATTAATTTCTCGCAATTAAATTCATATTTAAACACTTTAAATATAAATTTAACTTGTACTATACATTCAATAACCTAGATTTGATTTGAAGCCATGCTAAGGACTTTACAATCACATTGCAAACTAAACCTATTTAATTAATCAATTAAACTCTTTAATTAATCAATTAAATCACATTTTACTTGGTGATTAATGTAACGCCCTCACTTTAGGTAGTTCCGTACATTTTACTGTTCTAGTGACCAATGGCTGTCCGGAGAGCTAGAGTGACTGGAACTATATGTAAACTAGAGTGAAGAGTTATAAATAACCCAAATAATGGCAAGGAAAAATTTAGAAAAAATTAAGCAATAAAATGCAATGAAGTTAAATGAGCCGGTACCCCGGTGATGGGTGACAAAACGGAAAGATGCTATCTTCACAGCTAGTAGCCCTAAACCCGAGAAAAATCCCGTGAAATAATTTCTGGGATGCCAAAGAAGAGTTACGGCCCCCTAAGTAGCATCAGAATGTCAAGAAAAGATTAGGAGAATTTTTAAAATCGGTACAGATAGTTTTGGCTCATTAAGCAAAATGAAGGGCTAGTCATTTCACCTTCAGAGAAGATTTTTGACTGACTTGTTAATTTAAGTAGGTGAATTATATGACTTAAAATGTGAACAAATATTGATGAAAATTTAATTAAAAAAATGAGTAAAAAAAAGACTTATCGGGTACTAAAGAAAAAGGCAAACTGAAAACCTGATAAGACTAAAAATTCAGTCAATGAAATTTGGAAGTTTCACATTGACCAAAAATGAAATTTATTAAGTTAACAAAACTAAATTAGTTTAATTAATTGAAATTATAAAAATTAAATATAATTATTTAATTAGTCAAACCAAAATGATTAGAAATTTCAATTTAATTGCAAAAGTGCCATCTAACAATATTTATAAATTTGCCATTGGGCATTAAATTAATATATAAATCAATAATTGAAAAGAAAATTCTGTCTTCCCATTTTTCATCTTCCAGTCCATTGCTCTCTCCCCCTCTTTTTTTTTCAATTTCTTCCATTGATACACCTACTCAAAGCTTGAAACCCTAAGTCTCAACCAAAATTTCCTTAGAAAAACTATATCCCACCCTAAACTAAAGCCTAGCTAGTAGAGAGCACTTAAGAAAACCAACAGAAATTAAGAGTTTGGGGCAAGAGGAATTTCAGTCAAGGTGGTTCTATGAGGGGAGTGAAGATTTGGTGGATTTGAAGGTTGATTTAGGCTAAGGAGAGCTTGAAGACAAGGTTAGTGCTATGAACTTCATTTAATTTTGAAGTTTGATAAATTTGGTTAGGATTTGATACATTTGGGAATTTTATTATCTATGTTTTATTTATTGTAATTAAGCAAATATTATTGCTATTGGGATGTATGATTGTTGAAATATGTTGAGAAGATACCAAATGAGTTAAGGGAGTGTGGTGTTGTGTTTATGCAGGATTTTCTAGACCTTGAGTTCAGTGTGGTTTTTAGGCCATAAGTAGAATTGTGCAAGTCCAATTAGTGCAAGGTCAATTGGAGATGAAACTAACACATAATAATACAACTTTCATGAAGAAACCCTGCTCAGAAAACCAAGTTAGAATGACCTAGAAATTGCCCCAATCCGAGTGACCAACAAGCTGTCCCTGGAAAATGATTAAATGAACAGTATTTGTTCAAATGGTCATAACTCACTGTAGAAATGTCCAATTGACCTGAAATTTATATCAATGGAAAGCTTAGACAATTTAGAACAACTTTTATGAAGAACACAAACTTAAATTTTGAACCTAACTAATTGAAATTTCTAGCCCAAGTTAGGACACTAAATTTGACTGAACCAAATTCTGTCCAGAATTTCTGGACAAAACTAATCCGGCCAGTTATAGTATTTAGGCCATAACTTGAGCTACAAAACTCCAAATGGAGTGATTCAAAAAGAAAATTCAAGAAGACACATAAAGGAACAACTTTCATGAAGAAAGTTTTATCAAAATTCTACTGTAGCAAGGTCCAATGGAACAGTAAACTTGGACCTCAAATTCTGAAAAATTGAAATAAAACCTAGGAGGCTAAGAATTGAGTTTGGCAATCAATGCCAACAAAAATGAAATACAAAATATGGTATCTTGGTGAATTTAGGCTCAACAAATTTATTATAAATCAAAAAGTCAACCTTTGAATGGAAATGGTCAAATGAGTAGTAACCATTAAATTATGTGAAGTAGAAAATCAAACTATAAGAAACATTATAGTTATTAATATAGGTGTGGTAGGTAAATTGTGAATGGTGAATTTGAGTGACATTAGGATTTAAGAAAAATTTAGCTAAATTTGAAATCCATGAAATATTCATAGATTACTTGAAATATGAATGATAATTCACCTAAATCATGAGGAATAGATAGTTAGGGCTTATATGCCCATTACAAATAGAATTCATGATACATTAGTAATACAATTGGAAATATAAAATTGTAATTAGCATAAGTGAATTGTCAAATGAATAAATGAGATGAAGTCAACATGAGGAATTATGTTTCATTGTAATTATAACAAAAATAATATCCTACCCAATAAGTGGTACATGAGAGGAATTAAGTTGAATTATGAATACTTGTCTTATCATGAAGAAAAAGAGAAATTAAAATTAATACATAAATAAGTTTGTATCTCAACTACATTGCTAGTGTAACACCCTCCCTGTAGCAACTCCATACATTCTACTGTTCCGGTTACCAGTGTAGGTCCGGACAGCTAGAACGTCCGAAAAAATATTTAAACTAAAGTGAGGAACTATAATTAACTCAAATATTAATAAGAAAAATTTAGGAAAAATTTTAGAAATAAAATACAACTAAGTTAAATGAGCCGATGCCCTAGCGATGGGTAACCTAGTGGGAAGTTCCGGTTCTTGCAACTAGGAGCCCTAAACTTGAAGGAAAATTCATAAAATAATTTTTGAGACTCCAGAGAAGGGTCATTGAGGTTCTTATGGCATTAGAATGCCAAGAAAATGCTTAGAAAATTTTTTCAATTGGTACATACGATTTTGGCTCAATAAGCCAAACGAATGGCATTTTGGTCATTTCGTCTTCAGAGATGATTTTTGGCCGACTTGTCCAGTTAAGTAAATAATTATTATGACATAAAATATAAATAAATATTGCTACAAATTAAATTGAAATTGAGTAAAAAAGAAAAAAATTAATTAAATAAGGAATTATGACATCACATGATGTCATTAGTGTGCCTCCACCCAGTCACATGGTGACACATGGCTATAACTCACTTAAAATAAGTTAAATGGGCAGAAATGAAAGAAAAAAATCAGATTTTTTTTTTCCTTTCTTCTTCCATCCGTAGCCTACCTTATCCCTTCCACCCAAACCTCTATGAAAGCTCCACCAAAGCTTCATAACTAACCAAATCTCACCCCAAAACCCTAAACACCCTTCATAAAAATTAATCCCCACATCAAGAGAAAGGTTTTGATTATCATAAAGTGAAGAAATTCCAAGGTTCATACAAGCCAATAAAGAGACCAAAGAGGTTAGTGCATGTTAATTACTTAATTTTGTTTATTTCCTAAAATTTAGTTTGAATATGAACAAATAATTAAGAAATTGAGATAAATCATGTGTGAAATTGAGAATGGAACTTTGGCCAGCTTTATGGGAGTGGTAGTTAATGGTTTTGATGGATTTAAAATGGCTTAGAAATGGTGTTGATATGTAGACATAAATTTGAAATAGATTAGTATGCCTAATTGATATGTGTTGTGTGAACCTTGAATTTGAGCTAGGGTTTGGACACAAAAACTTGGATCTTGTTCATGTGTTGGTGAAATTAAGTTTTAATGGTCAATTAGTGACCATTTGGTTATGTGTAAACAAGAAATGAAGTGGTTTGTGTAGTGGGAATTGAGGTTAGTATGGCTGCCCTTGGTGACCTGCAGGATTGGGCATGAGTCCAGTAGTTTTGGGCAACAATAACTGGAGTTGTAGAGGTTCAATTGGTGCAAGCCAATTGGACATGAAACTAGACACATAATGGCACAACTTTGGTGAAGAAACCATGCCCATAAAACCAAACCAAGTTGACCTAAAGATTGCCCTAATCCGAGTGACCTACATTCTGCCTGGGCAAAATGACCAAATGAATAGTGTTTAGTCATTTGGCCATAACTCAGTGTAGAAAGGTCCAATTGACCTGAAATTTTACTAGTAATAAGCTGAGATATAGACCTACAACTTTCAAGAAGAAACCTAACCCAAATTATGACATAACACATTCAAAAAGTGACCTGCAGTCACTGCTCAAAATATTGTAAATTTGGTTAGTCCAGAAAATCTGGAAAATTTATAATTCGGCCAATTGTAGTTTTAAGGTTATAACTTGAGCTACAAAAGTACAAATGGAGTGATTCGAAAAATGAAACGTAACTAGACAAAAAAAGGAACAACTTTCATGTTGATCACTTTGCCAAATTCCCACTGCAAAAATGACTAATGGAATAGTAAACACAAAGCTTGAAGTCTGAAAATTTTGAATAATTAACATTAAGCTTAGAAATGGTATTGGCAACCAATACCAACAATTTTAGAATGCAAAATGTGGTATGTTGGGAGTATTAGAACCAATGTACCTATGGTCTATGCAAAAGTCAACATTTTAGTTGACTAATAAAATGAATAGTAACAACTAAACTTAAATTTCAAGAATTATAAAGTTTAAAAGTGTAACATGCCCTAGTACACCTAGCAAGATTGGTTTGGATAGGTTGGTATGCCAATAGGGTTCAGTTAGCAGTATTGCACATGGCATTATGCCATTATGTGATTTGATGGCTTTTAGGCATTCTGACATTGTGATGATACTTGGTCTTGTGCCTAATATTTATTACAGCTCATCAGCTATTTTGTTACACACCGAGAGACACATATGTGACTGATGGTGTGACGGCCCGAGGTACTTGATATCCAGTGCTAGTTTACCCATTTATCCAGTCCAGTCATCCAGTATAGGTTACTTGGGCAACAAAAAAAATGAAAGTTAATAAATTTAATGAAATAATGAATATAACAAGTACCAAATAAATAAGACTACCAATAATTATCAAAAATTTGTTTGCATGAGACATCAATACTCTCACTACATATTTATTTCCTTTTAGTTCTTTTTATTTTATTATTGGCACCACTAAGCATTATTGCTTAGCACATCGCTTTTTGCCACGCGTAGGTTCTGGAGAGACAGATAGAGAGCCTAGCAGACCACAGACTGGGTGAGATCACAGATCTGCCTAGAGTCAAAGTCACCTCTCATCTACAGTGCATTAGTGGTAGGACCTTTAGGTCCCTTTTGAAATTATATTTTTGCATTTTGTAATAGGTAGTAGATTGTGATTTGTAAATTATGAACTCGTGTAAATAGTAAATTTATGTAATCATATGTTGATGTACATATTTTGAAGAATTTTGTTAATTAATATAATTTGAGAATATTTTAATGAAATTTTAGTTGATTTTGAATTTGAATGAAATTGTGGATTAATGTTGAGAACTTGAAATGATTGCTAATGTTGAGACCACGTTGATGGTTATTGGAGTTTGAGAATGATTGTAAATGATTATTGGAAGTGTTTTTCACAGGTTCCGAAGAACTGCTTTCTCCATTTTTAGCCGGTACTCTGCCAGATTTTCTATAAAATTTTCAAAACCTCAAATAAATTATAATTTCAATAAATGACTTAAATGAATTATATTTCATAAATTGTACTTCATAACTATGAAAAAAATAAATTAGGAAGAATAAAAAAATGATTGAATTAAAATAGGGTGTTTCGGTACACTACGTGGCATATCTTGCTCGGCTACACTGTAGACGGCTAAGGGGTGTCACAGCTAGGGAAAATTTAATTTTCAGTTCTGGACCTCATAATATATTCGTAATATAACTGGGAATATAAAATGTGAATTATGTCACACCTTACCCCTTTGTAAGGCATAACATGATCCCGTAGAATACCTAATAAACTATAGAACTTCACCTACTGATAACTCATTAAGTACCCTACAAGGGATTTTAAAACAATTTTCTTACTTTTGATAAGTGGTGAACATTTTCTAGTAGGTATTAAAATCATTTAATTAAAGTTGAAAACTAGTTAACATTTTTGGCCCATTTTATTTTTCCATAAATTTTATAAAAATTTCGGTAGAGTGCCGTCTGTATTTTGATAAAACAGTTCTTCAAATACCTGAAAAAAAGCACTTTCAATAATTTTTCTCAACAACTTCTTCAAATTCACAATCAATTCCAACCAATTTCTCAAGTTTCAAAATTCAACAATCCTCAAGATACTGTCAATCAATTTCATACATTCATATTTCATTAAAGATAAACAATTTATATATACATCATACTAAAATTTACATTAAGAAAATCCAAACTAAAATTTATTACAAATTTTATACAAACTTTGTACAAGCTGCTCAAGACCGATTTTACATGTCCATACAATTACGTGTAATACATACATCAAAATTAATATTTACAATCAGGGTATAAATTATACCCGATATAGCTTCAAGCAGGTAGCTCCTTTGTTCTCAGCAGCTCACTCAGCTGCTCTTCTAGTCTCTATATCTGAGACAACAATAACAACTATCGCTGAGTACTAGGACTCAGTGATGCACAGCATACTAAAATAATCTTTATACAGAATTTAAATCACATTTATTCAAAAATTGGACTGAATATGAGAATTAAATACAAAACATGAATTATGAGATTTTAATCCAAACAAGTTCATTTCGAAGTATCAAAACATATTTCATAAAACCCACAGTTATATCATGCCATTCGAAACAAATATAATCTCAATAGCCAGAGGCTAAAGAGAAGTCACATCACAAGGAAGGCTAGCTCAAATATATGGATATCCATTCAATTTTTTCTTCTACTGGTACACACCTCAACACTTCAGCCAGAGAAGGAATCAAAATTCGAAATTGATTACCCCCACTAGTCATGCTAGTGAGGTGTTCAAATATATGGTCATGACACTGTGGTTTCAAAACTTATCTTAACAATTTGCTAAACATTACCATTTCAAATATACACAATTAACTTTCAACAATTTAAATCAAAAGCATCATAAGAATGTCATAATTCAATATTTCACATTATTCAAAACAATATGCAGAAGATAATTTACAAAAATTATATGTTGTGCACAAACCTTAAACGAGTCGCCTCTTGGCCTTGACTCGATTCCTCGAGTTCTTTCCCGGTGTTCTTTTTCACTGAAACGCACAGTTTCATAGTGTTTCAGTATCATAACTCATCATAAGTCCAAAAATAAATTCACATTCACTTATGCCTAGCTCTAATGTGCTAATCTTGACGTTCTTTAATTTTTGTGTTTTGGGTTACTATTCACTACACTATTCAAGTCAATTTGTTGACTTTCTAAGGCTTAATAGGTATGGGAATTCCAACTTCACCTACATACCACATTTTGGTCACTAAATTTGTTGGTTTTGGTTGTTTACTTAAATTCTATGTCTTTTAGGCAAATTTGCAAATTTTTAGTTTTGGTGTCTTAAGTTGCACTATTCCATTGTTTATTTTTCTATTAGAATTTGGCAAAACTTTCTTCATAGAAAATTTTCCCTATTGTCTTAAGTTTATTCTCCTTTTTGAATCACTCTAATTGGAGTTTTGTAGCTCAAGTTATAGCCATTTAAACCATGGCTGCTGGATTGGACTTAACCCAGAATTTCTGGGCAAATTTTGGTTATGGCAGTTTTAGGTCACCAATTTTGGGTGGCCAAATGACTTGGTTAATGGCATAATTTGGGTTTGTGTTCTTTATGAAAGTTTTAGGTCTATATCTCATCTGTCCACTGGTAAAATTCCAGGTCATTTAGACCTGTCTAGCTCAAGTTTTGGCCAATTCATTTGGTCAATTTGTACAGGTCAGACTGAGAATTTCTGG
The DNA here is from genome assembly GCF_030052815.1 of Hevea brasiliensis. NCBI lineage: Eukaryota > Viridiplantae > Streptophyta > Magnoliopsida > Malpighiales > Euphorbiaceae > Hevea > Hevea brasiliensis. Next base: position 37,512,558 of record NC_079494.1, on the reverse strand, counting down.
ATTTGGTCAATTTGTTCACTAGGTTTTGGTCACTTTTTGGGCATGCTTCCTAAATGAAAATTGTGTCATTTTGTGTTTTGTTTCATTCCCAATTGGTCTCATATCAATTGGACTTGTAAATTTTCAGTTTTAGTCCCTCAAAGGGACCTTGGTCCTGCTGCCTATAGCATGACCACATTGAATCCGAATTTAACCTCAATTCAAACACTTCCAATACACTTTATTTGGTCCCAAATGACTATTTCTCACTTCAAACTAGGTCAAACACATCATCTCACCATTTCTCCAAATTTTGTCTCCTAAACCCTAAGTGTCCAAACCCTAGTTCACCAATTCTTTGCATTTTATCTAATTCAAAGCCTTTAACCATAGTCATTCAAATCCTTAATGTTTATTTTCCCTTTCTAATTCAATCAAACCATGCAATAATACCCCTACACACATGCTGGCCAAAATTCACTTATAGTTCCCACTTTGAATTTGTTTCAACTTTCTCATAATTTACAAGCTATTTCACTAACTATACATAAATTAAATTTAGGAAATAGAGAGTTAAAACTCTAACCTTTGCTTTGGATTCCCAAAACTTCAATTTTCTATTTTTCTTCCTCTTTCTTTCTTCTATACTTCTTGTCTAGGGTTCTTGAGAAGCTTTCTAGGGTTTAGGGTTAATTTCAGTGAAAGAACATCAAGTTATTCATGGTTGAATAACTCTTTTATGGTGGACAATCATGGAGGAGGGAGAGAAGGAGTTTCGGCTGGCTTGGAAGGGAAGAAGGGAAATGAATTTTATTTCTTTATTTTGTATATTTATCCTTTAATTGACTTAGCCAAATTATCAAGTAAATAAAAATTAATTATGACCTCATATATGATGTCACAAGATGATGTAATAACCTTTCATTAAACTTGTTTTCTTTTCCTTTTATTTTCCGATAACTTCTTCAATTTAATTATATATTTCAAAATTTTCTTTTCTCTAATTTTATTTGATAGTTAGGTTAGGAGTCAGCTCTCGGGGTCAATTGACCAAATTGCCCCTCGCCAGTTCAACTCGATTTGTAAATAATTTAATATTTCTTCCAGCTCCCTGACTTAATTATTTGACTGGCTTAACAATTCTTTTTCGTGATTTTCTCTTTTCCACTGTGTTCGTAATGGTCCTAAGGACTGCGGCGTCATATTTTACGGTTCGAAATTTGAGTTTAAATTGACTTCGTAACCCTTCCCGAGAAGGTCACCCATCGCTATGACTCTCGGCTCGTTTAACTTCTTATGTTCTGTTTTTCTTATTTATACTTAACTAATTTGCAATTACTAATTATTTGTATTTATAGCTTATCTAGTTGTCTTAAGTGTGGTTCTAATCCCCTTAATTGTCCGGACCGACACCGATCACCGGAACAGTAAAATATACCAGGCTATGCAACTAGGGGTGTTACAATTCTCCCCCCCCCCCCCATTAAATAAATTTCGTCTCAAAATTTTACCTGGTATCAATCTCTGAAAAGTTTTGGGTGCTGTCTCCTCATGTCCTCCTCTCGTTCCCAAGTAGCTTCTTAGCCCGAATAATGGTTCCACAGCACTTTTAAACAATGCTATCTGCTTGTTCCGTAGCTACTTCACCTCATAAGCCAGAATCTCCATGGGTTCTTCCTCATATGTGAGGTCTGGATTCACGTCAATTTCCTCTACTGGTAGTACATGAGATGGGTCTGATCGATACCTCCTTAACATAGATACATGGAAGACATTATGTATCTTCTCCAACTCTGGAGGTAGTGCCAAACGATATGCCAAAGGACCCACTTTTTCCAGAACCTCATATGGCCCAATGAAACGAGGACTCAGTTTTCCCTTTCTACCGAATCTCATAATTCTCTTCTAAGGGGAAATCTTGAGGAATACTTTCTCACCCACTGCATACTCAATATCTCCTCTTTAAATCAATATAGGACTTCTAACGATCTGATGCAGTCTTAAGTCGATCCCTGATCACTCTGATTTTCTCTTCAGTTTGCTAAACAATTTCGGGTCTAATCATCTTTCTTTCACCCACGTCATCCCAACACAACAGGGTTCTACATTTTTTGCCATACAAAGCTTCATATGGAGGCATCCCAATGCTTGATTGGTAGCTATTGTTGTAAGCAAACTCAATCAAAGGCAAGTGTGTGTCCCAACTGCCCTCAAATTCAATCACACAAGCCCGTAGCATGTCCTCTAAGATCTGAATTACCCTCTCAGACTGGCCATCTATCTGTGGGTGGAATGCAGTACTGAAGTTCAATCTAGTTCCTAGGGCTCTCTAAAGACTACCCCAGAATCTAGAAGTGAACCTAGGATCTATGTCTGATGTGATGGATATTGGCACCCCATGCAGTCTCACAATCTCATCAATGTACAACTTGGCCAATCTTTCTAAACTGTAGTCCATTCGGACTGGCAGAAAATGAGTAGACTTGGTTGGTCTGTCAACAATGACCCAAACTACTTCATGACTCTTCTGTGTCCTCGGAAGTCCCATAACAAAATCCATAGTTATTCTTTCCCATATCCATTCTGGTACTGGTAGTGGATGTAACAACCCAGCCGGTACTTGATGCTCTGCCTTCACTTGTTGACAAGTTAGGCATTTGAAAACAAACTCTGCCACATCTCTCTTCATACCCATCCACCAGTAATGCTCCTTTAGCCCTCTATACATTTTTATGCCACCAGGATGCATGGCAAAAGGAGACTCATGTGCTTCCTTTAAAATGATCTGCCTAAAATCAACATCATTAGGAACACATATTCTGCCCTGGTGTAGCAGTAGACCATCATCTCTGATTGAGAATTCTAGTTTCTTGCCCTTCCGGACTACTTCCAACGACCGATACCTTTCATCATTACGAGCGACCATTACGATTTGATCAATCAACACTGGCTGTACATGCCATGCAACTGCTGTCTGCCCATCATCATTAATCTCTAAGCTGGCATGTAATGATCTCAACTCATGTACCATAGACAAAGGAGTAACCCGTAGACTTGCCATAGTCTTGCGACTTAATGCATCAGCCACCACATTAGCTTTCCCTGGCTGATAGTCTATCAGACAATCATAGTCTTTTATCAACTCCAACCATCCCCTCTGTCTCAAATTCAGCTCTTTCTGGGTACCCAAATACTTCAAACTCTTATGATCTGTGTAGATGTAACACTTTTCCCCATACAAATAGTGTCTCCAGATCTTAAGAGCAAACACAATAGCTGCAAGCTCCAAATCATGTGTCGGATAGTTTCTTTCATGCGGTTTTAGCTGGCGTGATGCATAGGCAATGACATTTCGATCTTGCATCAATACACAGCCTAACCCCTTGTGAGAAGCATCACTCTAAACTGTGTATTCTTTACCCGGGGTAGGTAAAGTAAGGACTGGAGCTTCAGTCAAACATTTCTTCAATTCATCAAAACTCTGTTGGCATTTATCCGTCCACTGAAATTTCACATCTTTTCTAAGCAGCTTGGTCAATGGAGATGCCAACATGGAAAATCCCTTTACAAATCGACGGTAGTATCCAACTAAACCCAGAAAACTGCGAATCTCCATGATATTTCTGGGTGGCCTCCAATTAAGGACAGCTTCTATCTTACTTGGATCTACCTTGATGCCTTCTTCTGATACTATATGCCTCAAGAAAGATATTTCCTTCAGCCAAAATTTACACTTCGACAATTTGGCATATAGCTGTTTCTCCCTCAAAGTCTGCAGTACAATCTGTAGATGTCTATCATGCTCTTCTATATTCCTCGAATATACCAATATATCATCAATAAATACCACAACAAACTAGTCAAGGTATGGTCTGAAGATAGTGTTCATCAGATCCATAAAAGCAGTCGGAGCATTAGTTAACCCGAATGGCATGACCAAGAACTCATAATGGCCATAATGGGTTCTGAAGGCAGTTTTAGGAATACTCTGCTCTTGTACTTTCAGCTGATAATAACCTGATCTCAGGTCAATTTTGGAGAATACAGCTGCATCCCTCAATTGATCAAACAAGTCATCAATGCGAGGCAATGGATATTTATTCTTTATTGTCACCTTATTCAACTGCCGATAATTAATACATAAGCGGAGAGTGCCATCTTTTTTCTTAACAAACAACACTGGCGCTCCCAAAGGTGACACACTGAGGTGGATAAAGCTCTTGTCAAGCAGCTCTTGCAACTGCACTTTCAACTCTTTCAATTCTGCAGGTGCTATTCTATATGGTGTTATAGAGATTGGGTCCACACCAGGCATAACATCAATCTCAAACTGCACCTCTCTTTCTGGAGGTAATCCTAGTAATTCCTCAGGAAACACATCTGGAAAGTCACATACAGTAGGAATGTCCCTTAGTGCTGGACTCCCCACTTGGGTGTCTATCACATGTGCCAAGTATGCTTCACACCCCTTTCTGATCATCCTTCTGGCTAGTGCAGCCGAAATGATGTTTGATGGTAGTAAATGCCTCTCCCCATGTATTACCACATCACCGTACAAAGGGAGACCAAAAGTGACTGTCTTCAGTCTACAGTCAATCATGGCGTGATGCCTGGCTAACCAATCCATGCCCAAGATGATATCATACTCTTTGAAGGGCATTTCAATCAAATCTTGCAGAAAAACATGTCCTTGGATCACCAAAGGACAGTCTCTATAGATTCTGTTGACTCGGACCTCTTGTCCTAACGGACTAGTTACTAGCACTTCAAAACTCATTTGGACACATGGAACAGCAAGTGAACTGACTATGCTAGCACTAACATATGAGTGGGTTGAACCCGGATCAAACAACACAAATACTTCTTGATCAAAGATAGAAAATGTACCGGTTATAACATCAGAAGTCTCAGCCTCTTCTCGTTGTCTCATCGTATAAACTCTGGCTGAAACACTTGTGCTGACTGACCAGCAGTGCCCTGACTGCCAGAAGCAGTGCCTTTACCTCTGCCTCTTCCTCTGCCGACTGATTGTGAACCTCTGGGAGCAGGACTCTGAATAAATCCTTCTGCAGTCATAGGAGTTGGACCGTATCTAGGAGCACTAGTGCAGTCTTTTGCTAAATGGCCCTTACCTCCACAGTTAAAACAGGCTCCAGTGGCCCAATAGCATTCTCCCCCATGAATCTTGCCACAAGTCTTACAGGGGCAGGCAGGATATGAACCCCTGCTCGACTACTGACCAGACCTAGGGGGTATCTGTCCAGAAAATCTGCCTCTTCCAAATCTTCCACCTCGACCTGTGCTAGGTCCACCAAATTTCTTTCTCTTCCCAGAAGTACCACCAGAACTTTGTTCAACTGATTTTTCCCCTTTGTATATCTCGAATTTTTCAACTTTTTTTTGAATTTTCTTTTACAGGTGTTGCTTCTGATTCAATCCTTTCTAGCTCAAGTGCTTGAGACATGAGTTCTGAAAAATTGCTGTGCCTGAATCCCACAACTTGCACCTCAAACTGGGCTTCAAACCAGTCTCAAATCTCTTGCACCGTTCCTTGCTGGTAGAAAGGAGACTCCTAGCATAACGGCTTAAGTGGGAGAACTCCCTCTCATATTTTGCCACTGATCTACTCCCTTGTTTTAGACTTAGAAATTCTTGTAACTTTTGATCCACATATGCATCTGGGACGTATTTTTGTCTGAATTCTCTGATGAAGTCATCCCAGCTCAGTACTAGTGGTTCAGCCAAGCTGTGGGGGATGGTCTTCCACCAATCATACGCATCCCCTTGCAGTAGTGACACAGAATATTCAAACTTTAGTTCATCTTGGTAGTGCAGCTTCTTGAACACTCTGTCCATTTTTTCAAGCCATTGCTCTGCCTCAAGCGGGTCTACTGTACCTTTAAATACTATAGCCCCATACTTCAATAACTTGTCATACTGTCTGGCTGGAGGCAGTGGTTGTGCCATAGGTGTCTGGGGTGGACCTTGAGCAGGCATACCCCCAGCCATTTATTGAATCTTCGCAGTAATCTGCTGTGCAAACTATGCAAGATAATGCGGCATTTATGGGGCTGGTGCTACTGACCCACTGACATTCTGTAAAGCTAGGGCTTCCCCTTGTGCCTCAGCTTTAACAGATTGCTCAATAGAGTGATCCCCTTCTTCCATTTCAGTCTGAAGTTAGGGTATTTCCTGAACAAGCAACACATGGATATTTCCCTTCGTTAGTTCATATTTATGATGTAATGCACTGTATGTAACAAATATAGACATTGAACAGTTGTACTTAACAAGGAAAGCCACAAATTCTCAAGCTAAAACATAATTTAAAAATTTGCTCTGATACCACTAAAACATGTCACACCTTACCCCTTTGTAAGGCATAACATGATCCCGTAGAATACTTAATGAACTACCGAACTTCATCTACCGATAACTCATTAAGTACCCTACAAGGGATTTTAAAACAATTTTCTTACTTTTGATAAGTGGTGAGCATTTTCTAATAGGTATTAAAATCATTTAATTAAAGTTGAAAACTAGTTAACATTTTTGGCCCATTTTATTTTTCCACAAATTTTATAAAAATTTCAGAAGAGTGCCGTCTGTATTTTGAGAAAACAGTTCTTCAAATACCTGAAAAAAAGCACTTCCAATAATTTTTCTCAACAACTTCTTCAAATTTACAATCAATTCCAACCAATTTCTCAAGTTTTAAAATTCAACAATCCACAAGATACTGTCAATCAATTTCATACATTCATATTTCATTAAAGATAAACAATTTATATATACATTATACTAAAATTTACATTAAGAAAATTCAAACTAAAATTGATTACAAATTTTATACAAACTTTGTACAAGCTGCTCAAGACCGATTTTACATGTCCATATAATTACGTGCAATACATATATCAAAATGAATATTTACAATCAGGGTATAAATTATACCCAATAGAGCTTCAAGCAGGTAGCTTCTTTGTTCTCAGTAGCTCACTCTGCTGCTCTTCTGTCTCCATATCTGCGATAGCAATAACAGCTATCGTTGAGTACTAGGACTCAGTGGTGCACAACATACTAAAATAATCTTTATGCAGAATTTAAATCACATTTATTCAAAAATTGGACTGAATATGAGAATTAAATACAAAACATGAATTATGAGATTTTAATCCAAACAAGTTCATTTCGAAGTATCAAAACACATTTCATAAAACCTATAGTTATATCATGCCATTCGAAACAAATATAATCCCAATAGCCAGAGGCTAAGGAGAAGTCACATCACAAGGCTAGTTAGCTCAAATATATGGATATCCATTCAATTTCTTCTTCTACTGGCACACACCTCAACACTTCAGCCAGAGAAGGAATCAAAATTCGAAACTGATTACCCCCACTAGTCATGCTAGTGAGGTGTTCAAATATATGGCCATGACACTGTGGTTTCAAAACTTATCTTAACAATTTGCTAAACATTGCCATTTCAAATATACACAATTAACTTTTAACAATTTAAATCAAAAGCATCATAAGAATGTCATAATTCAATATTTCACTTGTTCAAAACAATACGCAGAAGATAATTTACAAAAATTATACGTTGTGCACAAACCTTAAACGAGTCGCCTCTTGGCCTTGACTCGATTCCTCGGGTTCTTTCCCGGTGTTCTTTTTCACTTAAACACACAGTTTCACAGTGTTTCAGTATCATAACTCATCATTAGTCGAAAAATAAATTCACATTCACTTATACCTAGCTCTAATGTGCTAATCTTGATGTTCTTTAATTTTTGTGTTTCGGGTTACTATTCACTATACTATTCAAGTCAATTTGTTGACTTTCTAAAGCTTAATAGGTATGGGAATTCCAACTTTACCCACATACCACATTTTGGTCACTAAATTTGTTGGTTTTGGTTGTTTACTCAAATTCTATGTCTTTTAGGCAAATTTGCAAATTTTCAGTTTTGGTGTCTTAAGTTGCACTGTTCCATTGGTCATTTTTATGTTAGAATTTGCCAAAGCTTTCTCCATAGAAAATGTTTCCTATTATCTTAAGTTTATTCTCCTTTTTGAATCACTCCAATAAGAGTTTTGTAGCTCAAGTTATAGCCATTTGAACCATGGCTACCGGGTTGGACTTAACTCAGAATTTCGAGGCAAATTTTGGTTCTGGCAGTTTTAGGTCACCAATTTTGGGTGGCCAAATGACTTGGTTAATGGCATAATTTGGGTTTGTTTTCTTCATGAAAGTTTTAGGTCTATATCTCATTTATCCACTGGTAAATTTTCAGGTCATTTAGACCTACCTAGCTCAAGTTATGGCTAAATGAATAAACACTGTTCATTTGGTCAGTTTGTACAGGTCAGACTGAGAATTTCCAGATTTGGTCAATTTGTTCACTAGGTTTTGGTCACTTTTTGGGCATGCTTCCTAAATGAAAATTGTGTCATTTTGTGTCTATTTTCCTTCCCAATTGGTCTCATACCAATTGGAATTGTAAATTTTCAGTTTTGGTCCCTCAAAGGGACCTTGGTCTTGCTGCCTGCAGCATGACCACATTGAATCCGCATTTAACCTCAATTCAAACACTTCTAATACACTTCATTTGGTCCCAAATGACCATTTCTCACTTCAAACTAGGTCAAACACATCATCTCACCATTTCTCTAAATTTTGTCTCCTAAACCCTAATTGTCCAAACCCTAGTTCACCAATTCTTTGTATTTTAGCTAATTCAAAGCCTTTAACCATAGTCATTCAACTCCTTAATGTTTATTTTCCCTTCTAATTCAATCAAACCATGCAATAATACCCCTACACACATACTGGCTGAAATTCACTTATAGTTCCCACTTTTAATTTGTTTCAACTTTCTCATAATTTACAAGCTATTTCACTTACTACACATAAATTAAATTTAGGAAATAGAGAGTTAAAACTCTAACCTTTGCTTTGGATTCCCAAAACTTCAATTTTTTATTTTTCTTCCTCCTTCTTTCTTCTATACTTCTTGTCTAGGGTTCTTGAGAAGCTTTCTAGGGTTTAGGGTTAATTTTAGTGAAAGAACATCAAGTTATTCAAGGTTGAATAACTTTTTAATGGTGGACAATCATGGAGGAGGGAGAGGAGTTTCGGCCGGCTTGGAAGGGAAGAAGGGAAATGAATTTTATTTCTTTATTTTGTATATTTATCCTTTAATTGACTTAGTCAAATTATCAAGTAAATAAAAATTAATTATGACCTCATATATGATGTCACATGATGATGTAATAACCTTTCATTAAACTTGTTTTCTTTTCCTTTTATTTTCCCATAACTTCATCAATTTAATTATATATTTCAAAATTTTCTTTTCTCTAATTTTATTTGACAGTTAGGTCAGGAGTCAGCTCTCGGGGTCAATTGACCAAATTGCCCCTCGCCGGTTCAACCCGGTTTGTAAATAATTTAATATTTCTTTCGGCTCCCTGACCTAATTATTTGACTGGCTTAACAATTCTTTTTCATGATTTTCTCTTTTCCATTGTGTTCGTAATGGTCCTAAGAAACGCGGCGTCATATTTTACGGTTTGAAATTTGAGTTTAAATTGACTTCGAAACCCTTCCTGAAATGGTCACCCATCGCTGTGACTCTCGGCTCGTTTAACTTCTTACGTTCTGTTTTTCTTATTTATACTTAACTAATTAGCAATTACTAATTATTTGTATTTATAGCTTATTTAGTTTTCTTATGTGTGGTTCTAATCCTCTTAATTGTCCGGACCGACACCGGTTGTAACATCCTCCCAGTAGCAACTCCGTACATTCTACTGTTTCGGTGACCGGTGTCGGTCCGGACAGCTAGAACGTCCGGAAAAATATTTAAACTAAAGTCAAGAACCATAATTAACTCAAATATTAATGAGAAAAATTTAGTAAAAATTTTAGAAATAAAATACAGTTAAGTCAAATGAGCCGGTGCCCAAGCGATGGGTAACCGGAGGAAAGTTGCGGTTCTCGCAACGAGGAGCCCTAGACCCGGGGGAAAAATTATAAAATAATTTTTGGGACTCCAGAGAAGGGTTATTGAGATTCCCATGACATTAGAATGCCAAGAAAATACCTAGAAAAATTTTTCAATCGGTACAGACAATTTTGACCCGTTAAGCCAAACGGAGGGCATTTTGGTCATTTCGCCTTCAGAGGTGATTTTTGGCCGACTTGTCCAGTTGAGTAAATAATTAATATGACATAAAATATGAAGAAACATTACTGAAAATGAAATTGGAAATGAGTAGTGAAAGAAAAGAAAAGAAAATACAAAATAATGCAAATAATGACATAGTATGATGTCATTTAAAATTACCAACCAATCACCATTAAGCAACTATTTGACTAACAAATAAAAGAGGTTAAAAGAAGACCAAAATAACAAAAAAATGCAGCAGCCATCCCTCCTTTCCCATTGCAGCCGAAATCCCTTCACCATGCTCCTCCATTTTTGGTTCTTGAAAGCTTCAAATTTCCATGCTTCCTCACCCTAAAACCCATAAGTCCCTTCATCAAAAATTAATCCCACACCTTGCTAAACCTTTTGGCAGCCAAGAGGGAGAAGGAAAGTGAAGTTTGGGCCTTGGGAAATTCTGCTACTTAAAGGTTAGTGCAACTATAAACATAAAACTCTTAAATTTCATGATTTTGGACTTGAAATTTAGTAAGACTTGTAATTTAAATGACCAAAAACCTATGTGTAGGAGCTCTTGAATTTTGGATGCCCTAGAAAAGGAATATGTAGGAGTGTTTTTGATGAGCTTGAAGTGAAATAGAAACCATGTTTGAAGTTATAAACATATGAGTAATGCATTAGTAGCTAACCAAGGTAAATGGCATAAATCATGAAATTGAATTAGGGTTTAGGAAAGGTGAAAATGTGACTTGGCTTAGGAAATTGTTAGAGAACTTTTTAATGGTCAATTAGTGACTATTTTAGGTAAGTTGAGCACAATTTGGACTGAAAAATAGGATTGCAAAGAGAAGGAGTAAGCTGCCCTAGGACAGCAGCAATGGATTGAGATTTCAGTCCAATTGCACAGCCATAACTTTGGCTATGTTGGTCCAATTGGTGTTTGGCCAATTGGACATGAAACTAGGCTTATAATGGCACATTTTTGCTGAAGAAACCATGCCCAAAAGACCAAAGCAAGAGGACCAAAACTTGGCCCCAATCCGGATACCCTGCAAACAGCTCCTGCAGAAATGGCCAAATGAACAGTAACTGTTCATTTGGCCATAACTCACTGTACATATGGTCAATTGACCTGAAATTTTTACAGCAACAAGATAGGATATAGACAAACAACTTTCATGAAGGACACCAATCTAAATTATGCCATTAACCTAATCAAATCATTGAGCAAAGTGAAGTTTACTGTACTGAGATTTCCAGAATTTTCATTTGAGCAGTAATGTTTGGATGGCTATAACTCCCTCTAGAAAACTCGGATTTAGGCGATTCTTGAACCGATGAAAACCTAAGGCATAGTAGAACATTTCATATGAAGAAAGTTAGGCTAAATTATGAACTTAACTTGATCAAATTACTGACCAAAGTTGGACCAAAATCTGCCAAAACCCAAAAGTGCAGCATGAACAGTGCACGTGAACAGTAAACTTATTTTGGCCATAACTTGAGCTACAAAACTCCAAATGGAGTGATTCAAAAAAGGAACTTCAACTAGACAGAATAAGGAACAACTTTCATGTTTACCATTTCCTCAAATTCCCACTGTAAAAATAACAAATGGAACAGTAAAGATGAAGCACCAAATCTGAAAATTTTGTTCAATTAGCATTAAGCCTAGAAATGGTATTGGCAACCAATACCAACAAGTTTTAAATACAAAATGTGGTATGTTTGGGGTGTTAAAACCAATACACCTATTTTCTATCCAAAAGTCAACATTTTTGTTGACCAATGAGGTGAATAGTGACACCAAAACCGAAAATTGGCAATTTTGCCAAAATGACCTAAGTTTTGAGAAAGTGACTAAAACCAACAAGTTTTGAATGCAAAATGTGGTATGTTGGGAGTGTCAAAACCAATGTACCTATTGTTTATACAAAAGTCAACATTTTAGTTGACTAATGAAATGAATAGTGACATGAAAACTTGAAATTTAAAAATTGTGAAACTTAAAAGTGCAAAATGCCCTAGTAGGCCTAATGTGATTGGTTTGGATAGATTGGCATGCCAATAGGGTATTTTATTAGCAGTACTGCGAAAGGCTTTATGCCTGTATTCATGGCATTATGCCCGTATTCATGGCTTTTATGCCCGTATGCATGGCTTTTATGCCCGATTATGTGATATCATGGATTTTTAGCCATACTGACTGCATACATGGTTGACGTTCTGCGTCCCATGGTATGACGGCCCGAGGCACCGCGGTGTCCAGTGCCAACGACCCGTTATCCAGTCCAGTCGTTCAGTATAGGTTACTTGGGCATGGAAAAGTATAACTGTAATTGAATTGATATTTAAAGAAAATACGAAAATTAAATATCAGGAATGATTATGATAGAATACAAAGAAACTCAAGATCATGAAGAAAATAATTAACAAAATACATGAAGAAGTTAATATCATAAAACGTAATTAGCCCTCGACTAAACATTAAGTTGGTAATTATTCAGTTCTTATGAACACAATAGCAAGGAAATTATTATTTTTATTTGCATATTATATTTTCTTGTATTATTGACACCACTAAGCTTTATGCTTAGCGCGTAGGTACTGAAGATTTGGACAGAGGGCCCAGTAGACCACAGATTGGGTAAGGCCGTTCACAATTCTGCATAGTGTCTGTGTCACCTCACCGTCTGCAGTGCATTGGTAGGACACTAGGTGTCATTTTGGTATTTTGTAATTGATTTTATTTTCTCATGTGTAAATGAACTTATGAAATGTAATTTGATGTTCATGTAAATAATGAGAATTGTGTTTATAAATGGAAAAGTGAATGTTTATCTGTAATTTATATTTGATTATCACATGTGATGAATGATTGAGAAATGAATGGTTGAAAAATGTTGAAATTTTGATAAATGGAATTGAGATGATTGAATATGAAAATAGGAAGTGTTTTTCACAGGTTCCGAAGAACGGTTTTCTCCATTTTTACCCAGTATTCTGTTAGATTTTCTTTAAAATTCTCGGAACCTCAAATAAATTATAATTTCGATAAAAGGCTTAAATAAATTATATTTCACAAGTTATATTCAAAAGGAAGAATAAAAAAAATGAATTAAGATAAAATAGAGTGCTCGGCACACTGAGTGGCATAACTTGCTCGGCTACACTGTAGTCAGGTAAGGGGTGTCACACCGGTCATCGGAACAGTAAAATATACCAGGCTATGCAAATAGGGGTGTTACAAATTTATATATATGGACTGTTAGATGTGAAAATGAGGTGAAATTATCACTAGAGCTTATGCCTCTTTTGTAACTAGAAATTAATACCTTACATAATTAATGGCATATGAGAAACAAAAAGAATGTTTTGAGTACAATGGTATATGAGAACCATTGTTGTGAATTGTGATCAACACAAATCATATAATGAATAAATATATGAATTATGATGAAGGCAAAATTTATGTAGAAATGTATTTTAAAAATTTATACTTCTGTTAGGAATAGAATTGAAATGTTATAAATTATAATTGGAATTTGTTATGAAATAATAAAGTCATAAAACACAATATATTAACATTTAATGGTACTATGTGCCCATGTATTGCCTAGACATGTGTGTCAGATTGGATAGATTGGCATGCCAATGGGGTATTATTTTAGCAGTACTACGTAAGACCGCACTCATGGCTTTATGCCCGCACTCATGGCTTTTATGCCCGATTATATGTTATCATAGATTTTAGCCATATTGATATGTTATCATGGCTCTTAGGCCATACTGACTGCATATGTGGTTGACGTTTTGCGTCCCATGGTATGACGGCCTGAGGCACCGTGGTGTCTAATGCTAATGACCCGTTATCCAGTTTAGTCAGCCTGTCATAGGTTACTTGGGTAGTGTAAATTATTGAAATTATTTAAAAACATTAGTAATTAAGAATATTAGAAAGTATTGAATGAAATGAGAAAAAAGATTAGCAATGAAAACATAACTGAATCAAGTAATACAAATGAAATTTTCAGAATTGTAAGAATCGAAAATACAATACTTCTAGAATTAATCTGTATGTCAAATATTATTACTGTATAAACTCAGCACTTCCAAAGAGGGATAAAATAGAATATAAGATAGTTGATATTAGAAATATCATACCAAATTTAATTGATACCCAATGATCTACATTATACTTTAGAATTATACTTCAGTCTTTCTTTATTTGTATATATTATTTTCTTGTTATATTATTACACCACTAAGTAGAAATGCTTAGCGCGATGGATTTGTTTCCTTCGCGTAGGTACTGAAGATAAAACCCAGTGAACATCTGACTGGGATTTTTGAAGTCCAGATCTGTAGAAGTGTCTGACGTATTCAAGGTTATCACCTCCTCAGCAATGCATGTAGATAGGGCTCACATTAGTTTGGCTATTTCATATTTAATCAATTTATACATCATGTAAATTATGAGATTATGTAATTATTTTGTAAATTATGTAAAATAATGAAATTTGAAAATTTTGCTTATGCGATTTGAGCATGAATGAGATTGTATGAGTTTGAAGACATAATTGAAATATATATATGATGCATGGAATGATGAGATTATTATTGTAAATATATTATTGAAAAATTTTAGCAGGTGAATAGTAAAATACGCTAAATGGTAATAGAAACGGGGGAAACTCCGCTGGTTTCTCTTTAGAAGAAAATAATTGATATTAAAATATAACGAGAACAAATTATTAAAGGAATAAAGTAAGATAAGATAGGGTGCTTCGGCAACGAGTATGACATGTCTTGCTCGGCTAAACTGTAGACGGATGAGGGGTGTTACAATTAACTTGTGTATGTATGTGACTCACTAGGCTCATCACTAATTGGCAATGAGATATGATATTAACTCTTAATATCATCAGAACTCTTTCTTACCATAAATGATTTCTCTAAATCATTTTAGGCATCTCATAGACCATGGTTGACATCTAGTATAACGTGCCATGGCCACTCAATCAGTAATAAGAAATACCTTGAATGAACTTATAATCATATGTTACCATGCACTAGAATCTCTCTGTTACAAAATCCCAATTCGAGCTGGAGTCATGGTTAATGTCAAAGCCCATTTGCTATGAACATTATGTTCTCTTTTAATTCCAATTCTTGATTAATTAGATTTTCTTGTCAGAAACTCTTTTCTGACTAAATCTGTCTTTCCTGGCTAGGAACTTGAAACATCAAGAACAATTAAATGAACATAGGACTTTATCCCTATTTACTTAGGGTAACAGATTCCATCTTGATCAACACCTATCTCCATATATAACTAGTAGGAGCCAACACATGCCCATATACCCATACACAGTACAAGTATGAAAGCAATATCAAACTCAAACCACCTATATACAAGATAACTGTGTTATCTCAGGTCTAAAGATTATATGCACTGATATGATATATGATAATGCATTGACAAGAGTAAACTCCATATGCTTGTCATATGTGTCACTGATTCGGCCTACTTATCATGTATAAGTGCCTATCATGTTTATTACGTGGCATAAGACTCACTACTCCATTTTATTTATATCTCATATAAATACCTTGAGAACAAACATGATTATAATCTTTCTGGATAAGTCATGTCCTGTGTGAAGTATCCTCGATTGTGAACCAATTTATGATGCTTTGTGCTAGAAATACTATCACTCATATTCTTAACAACTTAAGAATAGAATTTCTAACAAAATATCAATGGACCTTTTTTATTACACATAAATACATTATGTAAATGGAAAAGTTAAATTGCCTTTTATTAATAAAATATGTACAAGATACATACAAAATGATATGCTCTAGGACATACTACTAACAATCTCCCACTAGCACTAAAGCCATTCATTACAATATCTTAGACTCATCTTTTCAAGATGTCAGTCTAACTGCGCTTGTGACATAGGCTTCGTGAATGGATCAGCTAGATTTTTAGCTGATGCTATTTTCTGCATGGCTATATCGCCTTGCCCAACTATCTCTCTAATAATGTGGTAGCGCCTTTTTATGTGTTTGGATTTCTAGTGAGACCGGGGTTCCTTAGCCTGTATGACAGCTCCATTATTGTCACAGTGGAGAGGAACTACTGATTCAATGGAAGTAACTACTGCAAGTTTTGACATGAACTTCTTTATCCAAACAGCCTCTTTTGCAGCATCTAATGCAGCAATATACTCAGCTTCTGTAGTGGAATCAGTAGTCATACTCTGTTTAGAACTCTTCCACTTGACTGCACCTCCATTACAAATGAACACAAACCCAGAGGTAGACTTTCTATCATCGATATCTGATTGGAAATCATAATCAGTATAACCATCCAATTGCAAGTCACCACCTCTATAAATCAAGAATAAATCCTTAGTTCTTCTCAAGTACTTAAGGATATTCTTGACAGCTATCTAGTGTTCCAAACCTGGATTGGATTTAAACTTGCTAGTCAAACTAACAGCATGTGTGATATCCGGCCTAGTACACATCATTGCATAAATCAAACTTCCAATAGCCAAAGCATATGGAATCCTGGCCATTTTATCTTTCTTCAGGTGTCTTTGGAGACATCTCTTTAGAAAGGTGAATACCATGTCTTACTGGTAATAATCCTCTCTTGAAATCAAGCATGTTAAACCTTTTTAATACCTTTTCCAAGTGTAGACTTTGGGATAAACTAATTATTCTTTTCACTCTATCTCTATAGATGCGAATTATAAGAATATAGGTTGCCTCCCCTAAGTCTTTCATGGAGAATGTATTTGACAACCATACTTTTATAGTTGTCAACATACCTATGTCATTACGTATCAATAGAATATCATCCACATATAAGATAAGGAAAATGATAGCACTATCACTAACCTTCTTATATACACATGGCTCATCCAAATTTTTATAAAACTAAATGACTTAATGGCTTCATCAAAACGGATGTTCCAACTCTTCGAAGCTTGTTTCAACCCATAAATGGATCGCTTTAGCTTGCACACTTTGGAACTATCTTGGGATTCAAAACCCCTAAGTTGTTCCATAAAAATGTTTCATCAATGTATCCATTGAGAAAAGCTATTTTAACATCGATTTGCCAAATCTCATAATCATAGAATGTAACTATTGCTAATAAAATCCTAATTGATTTAAGCATGGCAACAGGTAAGAAAGTCTCCTTATAGTCGATTCCTTGCCTTTGGCGAAACCCTTTCGCTACTAGCCTTGCTTTATAGGTCTCTACCTTTCCATCAGAATCAATTTTCTTCTTGAAAATCCATTTATTCCATATAGGTACAATACCTTCAGGTGAGTCAACAAGGTCCCAAACTTGATTCTTATGCATGGAATTAATTTCAGATTTCATAGCTTCAATCCATTTTGAAAAGTCTATATCTGATATAGCTTCTTCATAGGTAAGTGGATCATCTCCATGATCTACTTCTTCATGAGTAAACAACTCTTGTTCATCTTCATGAAGAAAACCATATCTCACTGGTGGGTGAGATATCCTAGTTGATTTACGAGGAATTACTGTAGATGTTTCATTAATAGGTGTAGGTTAACTAGATGGATCTATATCCATTTGATCTATTGGTTGTTCAGAATTCTCCAATTCTAACTCTATTTGCCTTCCTTTGCCTCCTTCTTGAATAAACTGTTGTTCAAGAAATATGGCATCTCTGCTTACCATAACCTTTTGTGATGTAAGCAAATAAAAATAATTTCTAAAACTTTCTTTTAGATATCCAACAAATCGACCTTTTTCTGATATGGTTTCCAATTTATCAGTGTTCAGCTTTTTGATATAAGTTGGATAACCCCAAATCTTAACATGCTTAAGACTCAGTTTTCTTCCATGCCATATCTCATAAGGTGTGGAAGAAACTGATTTTGATGGAATCCTAATCAGAATATGCAAAGCTGATTCTAATGCAAATCCCCAAAAGGAGATTGGCATGTCAGTATAGCTCATTATACTGCGTACCATATCTAATAGGGTATGATTTCTCCTTTCAGATACACCATTCAGCTGTGGCATTCCTGGAGGAGTCAGCTGGGAAACAATGCCATGTTCTTTCAAGTATTCATCAAATTCAGTACTTAAGTATTCACCTCCACGATCTGATCAAATAGTTTTAATACTTTCCTGTTTGATTTTCTACTTCAGATTTAAATTCTTTGAACTTTTCAAAGGATTCATGTTTGTATTTCATCAAATACAATTACCTAAATCTTGATTTATCATCAGTAAAGGTAATAAAGTAAAAAAAACTGCCTCTAGCCATTTCCTTAAATGGACTACATACATCACTATGTATTAGCTTCAAAATATTTTCAGCTCTTAGTCCTTGTCCAACAAAGGGTGATCTAGTCATTTTGCCCTGAAGGCAGGATTCACAAGTTGGATTAGGTTCAGAACCTAATGAGGATAAAATCCCTATTTTCTCTAGTTTTTTAATCCTATCTTCTGCAATATGACCTAATCTTGAGTGCCAAAGATATTTTGGACTAGATTTGATTTTCATCATGGCATTACATTCATTTAGATTGCTTGCATTCAATTTGTGTTTATCATTATTATCCAAATAATAAAGACCATCATGCATATAACCCGAGCCAGTATATTTATTTCTAAAATAAATATTACAAACATTATTTGTGAACTGAAATTCATAATCGTTTCTAGTCAAACTAGATATAGAAATGATGTTCTTAAAAGCATCAGGTACATACAAAATATTATTTAAACACAAAACATGTCCACACATCTAAAAAGATTTAGATCCTATGGCTAAAGTTTCAACAGTTTAGCCATCGCCAATCCAGAGTCTAACATCTTAAGCATGCAAGCTGCTACTGTTTGTTAGTTCCTGCATATCATAAGAAATGTGAGAACTGGCACCAGTATCTAAAACCCAAGCTGTAGATGAACTATGAGCATCATCAGAACCTAAATAACAAGATATTGACATACCTTCTAAAGGTGTGTCCTTCTTGTCCTTCAGAGAAGTAAGATACTCTGGGCAATTCCTTTTTCAGTGCCCATCCTTCTGGCAGTGAAAACACTTTCCTTTGCCTCCATCAACTTTAATGTTCGCTTTCTATTTGGCTATCTTCTTGGAAGGTCCTAGAACTTGAGGTTTCTTTTTCTTATTGTCCTTTTTCTTGTTGGACTTTCCAACAGAAGAAGATGCAATCAAAGCTACCTCTTTTCCTTTATTGGCCAGCATATTCTTTTGGGCAATAACAAGCATGTTAAGTAAACCAGCCAAGGTGTATTCCTGTTTAGTCATATGGAAATTTGTCACAAAATTCTCAAATAACTCAGGTGGGGACTGAAGGATCAAATCCATTTGCAGTTGGAAATCTATGTTAAAGTCAAGATGTTCCAGCTGCTTTATAAGCCGAATCATCTTGTGGACATGATCGCCAACATTCTGTCCCTTAAACATCCTCATTCGAAATAGCTGCCTAGATATCTCATACCTAGCATTCCTGCTATGCTCACCATACAACTCTTGCAGGTGAAGGAGGATCTCACTTGCATTTTGCATGTTCTCATACTGCTTCTGTAACTCATTACTCATAAAAGCAAGCATGTAACATTTGGCTCTCATATCATGCTCCTTCCACTTATCCAAAGTGTCATGTTCCTCTTGAGTGGCCTCTGGAGCCAAGGGACCAGGAACCTTTGTGTCTAGAACATATCCAATACATTTTACGTTCAGAACAAGTTTTAAATTTCTTAGCCAATCAGAAAGATTAGGTCCCATCAACCTATTGTGATCAAGTATGCTCGTAAGGATATTGGATGGTGGTGGCTGTTGTGTGCTCATTATTATCAGAAAATTAACTGTAGAAAATAACTAGATTAATTAGTAAATGTATCAAGTAATTAACCAAAATGATTATGGACTTTTAATCAAATTGGTCCTCCCACTAACTTAGCAAATCCTACACTTTCAAAGTAGGAAACGGAAATCCTAGTTAGATGGATTTCTAGTGAGTGATTGAATTCTTATAGTCTTATTGATCATCCTCAAGCACATCCATTATTGGAATTACAATAAACTATAAGTGAGCAACTCCTTGCCCATCACATCTCATGTGAGGTTTAATAATTTATTTAGCCCATAATGCTCAAAATCTCAAGCACATCCATTATTGATTTATCTTGCATTAGTTAAGTTGATCTCATTAAGCCAGTAAATATGCAAATAATTTTAATGTCCTCAGGCACATCCATTATTGGCCATCAACTATTTACATATTTACAACATCTCATACTTAACAATTATTCTTAAGAAAATCTATTAAATTAAATGCATCACATGCAAGTATTTAAATTTTCTTAAAATAATTACCTCAATGGAGGGCCCATGATATAATTACTTTAATTATACCATTTCCAACTTAATCATTTGTTTGAAAGATTTAGTGGTCGACTTAATTACTTTTATGGTCTCACTTTGTACATTATCTAATTAGCATGCATATATCATATACTTGCATACATTCCCATACATCTCATGGATAAACAATTAATATGGTATCATCATGGACTTTCTAAGGGATTCAGTTCTGAGCCACCAAGAATTGAATCAGGGCATTCCTAGTTGTATTTCATTCATTCATTTTACAAGAGTTACTGAAGGTGTCACACCCTGCGCCTCCGTAAGATGTAACATGATCTCGTAGTACACCTAATGAATTACTATACTTCGCATACCGGTAACCTATTAAATACACTACAAGGGATTTTAAATAATTCCTTACTTCTTTTTAAAGTGGTGAGCACTTTTGACAAGTGTTAAAACTTTTTAATCGAAGTTAAATCACACATTAGGTCTGAAATTGCCACAAATTTTATAAAAATTTTGGCAGAGTGCCGTCTGTATTTTGAGCAAAACAGTTCTTCAAAAACCTATAGAAAACACTTCTAATATATTTGTTTCAGTCCCAAACTCCAATATGGCTCAACACAAAATCAATTTTCTCAAATATAAGTCAAACTAAATTCAACATCACTTTTAGTAGTTTCAAAAATAGAATGCAAAATGACTAAGTATTTCAAAGTTGAGATAAGAAAATTATAGTATAACATTTTTATAGGCCAAAATAATTTACAACTTTATTTTACAACTGCTCAAGACCAAGTACAATATATATATACAGTTTACATACATTACAATAATATTTACAAGGAAGTGGTATACTCATTATACCCGGCAAAACCTTAAAGCGAAGTTACAAGCAGCCTACTCTGCTGCTTTATCTGTCTGTCTACCTGCGACAGTAATGAAAAAGCTATTGCTGAGTAAAATTTACTTAGTGGTGCACAATAAAAATTTAAAATGCGGTATATAAAACATTTATTGACAATTCACAATTCAAATGATTCACAATTTCATGTCACAATTTTCAAAGCTCATATAACACAAATTTGATCAAACAATTTGACAACACATGTAACACCCCTTACCCGACTACAGTGTAGCCGAGCAAGTTATGCCACTCAGTGTGCCGGAGCACTCTATTTTATCTTAATTCATTTTTATCATAGTTTTGAAAATAACTTGTGAAATATAATTCATTTATTGAAATTGTAATTTATTTGAGGTTCCGAAAATTTTATAGAAAATCCGGCGGAGTACCGGCTAAAAATGGAGAAAACAGTTCTTCGGAACCTGTGAAAAACACTTCTTATGATCATATTCAATCAATCCCAACTCCAATTATCAACAAAGTCTCAGAATAATTTCGTCAATTTCATATATTTCTCAATCATTCATCTCATGGTACTCATATACAATTCATATTTTGTATCACATCAAGTTACAGCAATTTCTTAAAGATTCCTCTTTTTATCATTCACATCATCATTAGACTCAAATCATAAATAAATTCTCACATGTGATTTATAATCACAAATTACAAGTACTTACATTAATACAAAATTATATTACATTTATTCAAATACATATGATAAAATAAGAGTTTAATTACCAAATTTACAAAAATCTCAAAATACAAAATGGGACCTAGTGTTCTACCAATGCACTGTAGTCTGTGAGGTGACACGGACACTATGCAGAACTGTGAACTGCCTTACCGAATTTGTGGTCTACTGAGCCCTCTGTCCAAATCTTCAGTACCTACGCGTTGCAAAAGCGACACGCTAAGCATAAAGCTTAGTGGTGCCAACAATACAAGAAAATATAATATGCAAATAAAAATAATAATTTCCTTGCTATTGTGTTCATAAGAAATGAATAATTACTAACTTATTGTTTAGTCGAGGGCTAATCAGGTTTTATGATATTAACTTCTTCATGCATTTCGTTAATTATTTTCTTCATGATCTTGAGCTTCTTTGTATTTTTGTAATCATTCCTGATTCTTAATTTTCGTATTTTCTTTAATAATCAGTTCAATCACAGTTATACTTTTCCATGCCCAAGTAACCTATCTTGGACGATCGGATGGATAACGTCGTTGGCACCGACATGGTGCCTCGGGCCGTCATACTATGGGATGCAGAACGTCAACCATGTATGCAGTCAGTATGGCTAAAAAGCCATGATATCACATAATCGGGCATAAAAGCCATGCATACGGGCATAAAAGCCATGAATACGGGCATAAAAGCCATGAATACGGGCATAAAGCCTTTCGCAGTACTGCTAAAACAATACCCTATTGGCATGCCAAACTATCCAAACCAATCTTGTTAGGAATACTAGGGCATTTAATACTTTAAAATGTTAATATATTGTGCTTTGTGACTTCATTATTTCATGATAAATTTCAATCATAATTCATACATTCATTTGATCATTTATATGATCACAATTCACATCAATTATTCTTTTATACCATTGTACTCAAAATACTTCTCCTCTTTACAATAATGAGAACTAATGTCTCATTCATACATTAATATGGTTTATTTATCCATTCATTATGTTATTCATATTGATCACAATTCTAAACAATGGTTCACATGTACCATTGTATTCAAAACATTTTTCCTTTCTCATTTATACATTCAAGAATCTACTTATGTAATTACAAATTTTATATTTCAAGTTGAGTTACTAATATTTTATGAATTCCATTTGTGATGGGCATATATGCCCTAACTATCTATTCACATCAATTAGGAGACTTATTTTTCATGTTTCAAGTAATCCATGAATATTTCATGGATTTCAAATTTATGGCCTAAATTTCTTTTTTAACAATTTTCACTAGGATGCATAGTCCATATTTGTCATACAATTCAAAGCATTTAAGCTTAGAATTGGTTCTAGGTCTTCATCTTAATTCACTAATCATTTTGATTACTATTCACCATACTAGTCAACCAAAATGTTGACCTTTTTATACTTAATGGATATATTAATTCTAATTACACCAAGATCCCACATTTTGAGTTTTACATTTACTAGTATTAATTGCCAATTGCAATTTAAAGTCCCCTAGATGCATTTCTAATTTCAAATTTTGAATTTCAAGTTTTGGTGTCACTATTCACCTCATTGATCAACAAAAATGTTGACTTTTGCATAGACAATAGGTACATTGGTTTTAACACTCCCGATGTACCACATTTTGCATTTAAAACTTGTTGGAATCAATTACCAAATCCATTTCCAAGCTTATTTCAAGTTTTTATGTCACTATTCACTTCATTAGTCAACTAAAATGTTGACTTTTGCATAGAAAATATGTACATTGACTTTGGCACTTCAAACATACTACATTTTTCATTTAAAACTTGTTGGTTTTGGTCACTTTCTCAAAGCTTAGTTCATTTTGGCAAAATTGCCAATTTTTGGTTTTGGTGCTCCGAAGTTGCACTGTTTCATTGGTCGATTTACTGTTGGAATTTGACAAAACTTCCTTCATAGAAAATGTTCCTTATTTTGTCTAGTTGAATTTCTTTTTTTGAATTACTCCATTTGGAGTTTTGTAGCTCAAGTTATGGCCAAAATAAGTTTACTGTTCACGTGCACTGTTCATGCTGCTATCATGGGTTCTGGCAGATTTTGATCCAACTTTGGTCAGTAATTTGATCAAGTTAAGTTCCTAATTTGGTCTAACTTTCTTCATATGAAATGTTCTACTATGCCTTAGGTTTCCATCGGTTCAAGAATCGCCTAAATCCGAGTTTTCTAGAGAGAGTTATAGTCCTCCAAACATTGCTGCTCAAATGAAAATTCTAGAAATCTCAGTACAGTAAACTTTACTTTGCTCAATGATTTGATTAGGTTATGGTCATAATTTGGGGTAGGTTTCTTCATGAAAGTTGTTTGTCTATGTCTTCACTTGTTGCTGTAAAACTTTCAGGTCAATTGACCAAATCTACAGTGAGTTACTGTTCATTTGGTCATTTCTGCAGATGCTGTTGCAGGGGATCCGGATTGGGGGCCAACTTTTGGTCCACTTGCTTTGGTCTTTTGGGCATGGTTTCTTCAGAAAAAATGTGCCATTATAAGTCTAGTTTCATGTCCAATTGGCCAAACACCAATTGGACCAACACAGCCCTAGCTATGGCAGTCCAAGTGGACTGAAATTTGATCACCTCTTTGCACTCACAAGCGACATGCTCCTTCACTTTGCCATGCTACATTTCAGTCCAATTTATGGCCAACTTACCTAAAATGGTCACTAATTGACCGTTAAAATGTTCTCTAACAATTTCCCAAGCTAAATCCAAGTTTCACTCCCAAACCCTAGCTCATTTTCAAGGATTACACCAATTACCTTAGTTAGCACACCAATTCATCATACATATATATATACCTTAAACATCATCTTTAGTCCACTCTAAGTCCATCAAAAACACTTAATCTTGTTCCTTCCTAGGGCTGCCAAAATTCATTGTATACATACACATAAATTCCATTCATTTAATTCACAAATTCTTGCTTATTTTAGGTCTCTAATCATGGAAAGAGAAATATGTATGCATAATAGGCACTAACCTCTTTAATGGCAGAATTTTCCAAGATTAAACTTCACTTTCCTTCACTTTCTAGGCTTCCAAACACTTCCCCAAGAGGTATGGACAAGTTTTAATGAAAGGTGTCTAGGGTTTAGTAATGAAAATTCATGGGAAATGGAGGAAATGAAAGAAAATTTTCATGGAGGGAGGAAGAAGAGAAACTCACGTTTTTGGCTGAAGAGAAGGCAGCTAGTATTTTAATTCCTTTGGCCATGTTTATCTCTTTTATTTGTTAATTAATAGGTTGTTTAAATATGATTGGTTAGAACTTTTAAATGACATCATAAAGATGTCATAATGGGCCTTTTTCCTCATTTTCTTTTCCTTTCTTCACTACTCATTTTCAATTTAATTTCTAGTAATGTTTATTCATATTTTATGTCATATTAATTATTTACTCAACTGGACAAGTCGGCCAAAAATCACCTCTGAAGGCGAAATGACCAAAATGCCCTCCGTTTGGCTTAACGGGTCAAAATTGTCTGTACCGATTGAAAAATTTTTCTAAATATTTTCTTGGCATTCTAATGCCATAGGAACCTCAATGACCCTTCTCTGGAGTCCCAATAATTATTTTATGAATTTTTCCCCGGGTCTAGGGCTCCTTGTTGCGAGAACCGCAACTTCCCTCTGGTTACCCATCGCTTGGGCACCGGCTCGTTTAACTTGGTTGTATTTTATTTCTAAAATTTTTACTAAATTTTTCTTATTAATATTTGAGTTAATTATGGTTCCTCACTTAAGTTTAAATATTTTTCCGAACGTTCTAGTTGTCCGGACCAACACCGGTCACCGGAACAGTAGAATGTACGGAGTTGCTACCGGGAGGGTGTTACAACATAGTGTTGCCAATCAATAACACAACTTAGGTTATGACATAAATTTTTCGAACATGCCGTGTTGTACACCATGACAAGACATACTCATCCCACTAATCGAAATCAATGAGGGAGGTGGCTAGCTAGCTAATGAGTACTCATCCAAACTCACCTCAGACTAGCAAGCCAAAGAGGGAGGAAAATAATCAAATATCAAACTCAACCCTACAAGTGGAGGAAGAACAGAGTAAGGGACTGCCATGCCAAGTGTGAATCAAAACAATTTCAAATTATATTATTCAAACATTTCATGCAAAACATAATCAATTTCCAAAGTTAATTTTCCATTCACAAAGTAGCTACATAGTATTTATTGAAACCCATAATTAACACAATGCATACTAATCAAGTTTTCAATGGGAAAACGATAATTTAAAGTTGTTGTGCACAAACACAATTTAAAACTATAATGTTCAATTATAATTCAGGCAACAATCAAACAAACCTCATTTTTAAATTTCCATTTCTAAAATAGGCAATAAACTTTTCTCAAATAAATATTCCCAAGTCATATACTCACAACTCATTTCTCCAAATAAATATTCTAGTAAAAGCAGTGAATATAAAAAGTATTATGCACAGACCTAGTTTGAGTTGTGTCTAGGCCTTGACTCAATGTTTCTTATGCTTCTCAATATCCTTTTCAACTGAAACACACATTTTAAAGTGTTTCAGTACTCAGTTAACTTATTTCTAACAATAAAATCCAATATCTAAATTTTCTTAGTACTATTCCCTTCAATTCATTTCATTAGTCAACCTATAATGTTGACCTTTGATGTAATCTAAGTGAGTCAATTTTAATGTTCCCAATTTGTCACATTTTATAGTCTCTAAGTGTTGGTATATGTTACCAATTTCATTTTAAAGCTTATTGCATTTTATTGCCATTTTCCAGATTTCATGGCCAATGTTTACTGTCTATTGGACCAAGTTACAGTGTAAATTTAACAAATTTCTCTTCATTAAATTGTTTCTCATTGTGTCTTCTTTAATTTCCTTTTTGAATCACTCCATTTGGAGTTGTATAGCTTAAGTTATGGTCAATTAACCATAACTAGGTCAAATTTAAATTTTAGTTTCCTTTTTAGGCAATTTGGGTTCTGATTTTATTAATTTATTTGGACTATTTGTAATCACATTGAGGTCTAGCATTCTTCATAAGTAGTGTTGCCCTATGTCTTAGGGAAAACTAGAAATTTTGCTTACTATTTTTCAAGTCTTATAAAATTCTTTATAGATAAATTGTTCACTTAGACTCAAAGGTCCTATATTGGCATGGTCCTCAATTAGATCAATAGCTTTGACCTTAAATTCTGACCTTATACATTTATAATTTGAGAAAATTGTCTAAAACAATATTTTAGGTCTCTTTCTTAGCTTTCTAGAAGGGTATGGCTCATTTAAATTGGACACTTCTGGTGGAAGATATGTTTATTTGAATTTTCTGGATTTTATGGTCAAATGTGCTAATTTCAGATTTAGTGTGCCAATTTAATCAAGTTAATTCACCTAGTTCCCATGATTTTTGGGTTTTGGTCAAATTACCAATATTGTAGATCTATGTCTTATTGAAATTTTAGGACTAAATTCATGCCATTTGAAGTTCTATGGACCAAGTTATGGTCATTTTACTATTGCTGGTCAAGTTGCACTTATATTGCAAGGTTTAGGTCGTTTTTAGGTCAAAGTCAATTCGGTCAGTTTTTCTAACCCAACTTTGGCGATTATTTTTACTTGCTTATGGTCATTTTTGGGCTTTAGTGTTTTCATAAGAGTTATAGCTCTATGTCTAAGCTTTCTATGGTAAATTTCAGGTCATTTAGACCTGTTTTGAGTGAGTTATGGCCAAAAGACTGACTACTGTTCATATGGTCAATTTCTGGGTTTACAATGTTGCAATTCCTAATTAGGTCAAGGTTGAGGTCCTTTTCTGGACAGAATTTTGGCAAGCTTTCTACATAAAAGTTGGTCCATATTGAGTCTAGTTTTATCTCCAATTAGCCTCATACCAATTGGGGTCACAAATTCACTTATGGCTTAAAATGTATACTGCCCTTAAACACAATTCTCATATCCCAACCAATGCACATTCAACTTGTTATAATTTCACTTCCTATACCTCATTCTGAATTGGTACCAAACCATAACCACTCAACACATTATATTATGGTCAACTTGGGCAGAATATACAATTCACAATACATCAATTACAACTCAGAATTTCAAAGTCCAATTTCAACAAGACATACACATGAATATCTCTCATTAACGCATCTAATCTCCCAATAATAATTACATACACATTCTGCCATCCTTGATACATAATTCACCAAAAAATTACATGAATTTAAACACTCTACCATGCATCATAAGGCTGCCCAATTTACACATACACATCAAGTTTCCATTTTCAATTCATAAACTCACAATTCAAACTATACACATGGTAATCAAACTCTTATACCTTTAATCACTATAATTAACCTCATTACCCATCAATTTCAAGTGAAAATAATTCAAACTTCTTCAGTATCCATGGCTGCCGAAAATGGAGCACCTCTATAACTCATCAAAACCTTAAAATTTCTTCATCATTTTACTTATCTCAAGCTTCACACAAACTTTACTTAAGAAAGGAAGGAGTTTGGACACTTACCTATTGTTGAAACTTGTTAAATCTTCACCAAAATCTCTTGAAATTACTATCAACTTCTTCCTTGTAAGGTGGGGAGAAACTTTAATGAAGACAAGTTGGGGAAATGGTGGCTTGATCATGGAGTTTTCATGATTGAAAGGTGGGCGGCCATGGGAGGACTTCTTCAAGCTTTGGTTCGGCCAAGATGAAATTAAATGGAGAAGATGAGTTGTAGAAGTTAGTGGAATTTTCTATTGATTTGTGTCCTTATATAGTGCTTAGTGGTCCACTAAGTATTAAGAAATTATTTGTTTAATTAAACTTTTATTTATTCAATTTTCTTACCTCATCATTTCCCTTAATCCCACTTCATTCCAAATTCAAATTTTCATGTAATTTCCAAACTTTAACACTAATCTATTTTCATGGACATTTAGACCAAAAGTCAACTCTAGGTGTCAATTGACCAAAATGCCCCTATTTGGGTTGTATTCCCGATTTTTCGGTAACACCGATTTTTATCGGTTTCTCGTTTTTTCATTTTTCTTTGTACTAATGAATTAATTTTTCTTTGACATTTCTAATGTCAATTATACTTCAATAAGTCTTTAATTATGTCTCGAAACTAAATTTTGAGAGTTCCTGTGATCTGGGTCGATTATTGCTGTAGTAACTTCCCTGTGCGGTCACCCATCGCTGCGGTGCTGGCTCGTTTAACTTAGTTTCATTTTCTCTTTTTTATTTTTCCTTAATTTTTCTTGTATTTTTTTTTATTTATTTCATCATTTCAGGTCTCCTCACTGATATATAAGTGTAGTTCCAGGCATTCTAGCTGTCCGGATAGACACTGGTCATCGAAACAGTAGAACGCACAACCGAATATAGGGGTGTTACAATTCTCCCCCCCTTAAAATAAATTTCGTCCGTGAAATTTTACCCAATAGCCATCTTACAATAGTCATACGTTTATTTCTCCTTTCTATAAGATCGTATAATCTTCTTTCCTTTGAATTTGTGTAAGACGTTTAACAATCTAATACAATATTTAATTTGTTTGTATAACACCAATCTTCTCTTACTATTGTTCTGTCTAATATTTCGATTAATGTTTCCTTATTGAATGACCATTGAGGTCATGTTAGAATTATTTATCTAATCATTGGTCCTCTGACCATTCTAGTCAACAATCTTACTCATATTCATAACATTTCTTTATTATATCTGAGCCAACTGTTCAAATTTTTACTTCCACAACTCCTTTATCTATCGATTTTCAATAATTTATCGTATTCTAGGAAATGTTTTTCGCTAACAAACTCTTCCAAAACTAATTCCAAAAAGACTAGTCACTAACATATCAAAATTTATTTTTATACGAGGGATAGCAGGAAGGCAAACAATGTTGGCACTAACATAAAAGTATGCAGACCCCAGGTCAAACAATACATATGTATATCTTAGTTAAAAATTGAGAAAATACTAGCAATAATGTCAGAAATCTCAGTCTTTTCCCTCGGCCGCAAAGTGTATACTTTAGCTAAAGCATCACCTTATTCTGGCTGATTCACAGTACTCTTCTGTATAAAATCAAAGACTACTTACAAACATCCTTATCTTGGCATACCACGAGGAAGCACGTAGCTCTACACAATAATCCCATATCGGTACTGTAATCTGCAGCTTACAATACAAACATCGAGAATATTATATAGTCATTACATTATAACCTCATGGACTAGATTTTCTAACATCTTATCTGTACACTTATTTCCTTATCTGTCTTTTAAAGTCATATCAGTGGTCTCTTCATGTAATTATTTAAATTTAGAACTCATTACTTATATTTATGCCCAAATGACCTATCAAAACACTTGCAGGCCTTACGTATCACCGTCCCTGCAAGCCCCTTCTCTATCTTTGGTGACAATTAAGGGTACTTATCAAGGCACCTGCAGGCGTTACGTATCGCCGTCCCTGTAAGCCCTTGGGTGGTACCTATCAGAGTACTTTACAAGCGTTACGTATCGCAGTCCCTGCAAGCCCCTTGATACCGATATTCATTGTCTTTTAAAATCATATCAACCATATATTGTCAATCCATGACTTTCCATGTAGGCAGTACTGCTATCTGTAATCCCTAATTGGTATACCAATCGATCCATACAATATACATAAGCTTAGGTTTACTTTGAGTAATTAAGCATTATTAATTGTCTAACAAAATCTTCATGTCCATGTATTATGGAAAAGGTGGGTCACACATCACTATTTCATGTGATTTAACATGTAGTGGGGCTGGTAAAGTTGGACTTCCTACTCTCTGAGGGGCTGGGGCCTCACCTTGTACTTCCGCCGTCACAGACTGTTTTATTGTCTTATTCTTCTCTTCCATATCTTTTCACAGGATTTTCTATTTCTTATACAACCAACACAAGGAGATTTCTCTCCATTAAATCGTATTTATGATGTAATGTACTGTATATATCAAACCATGATATTGAGCAGTTGTACTATGAAGGAAAAATATTCAAATTACAGGTCAAAACAGAATTTAAAAACTTGCTCTAATACTACTAAACATGTCACACCCTACGCCTCCGTAAGATGTAACATGATCCCGTAGTACACCTAATGAATTACCATACTTCGCCTATCGGTAACCCATTAAATACACTACAAGGGATTTTAAACAATTTCTTACTTCTTTTTAAAGTAGTGAGCACTTTTGACTAGTGTTAAAACTTTTTAATCGAAGCTAAATCACACATTAAGTATAAAATAGCCACAAATTTTATAAAAATTTCGGTAGAGTGCCGTCTGTATTTTGAGCAAAACAGTTCTTAAAAAACCTATAGAAAACACTTCCAATATATTTGTTTCAGTCCCAAACTCCCAAATGGCTCAACACAAATCAATTTTCTCAAACATAAGTCAAACTCAACACAACATTACTTTCAGTAGTTTCAAAAATAGAATGCAAAATGACTAAGTATTTCAAAGTTGAGATAAGAAAATTATAGTACAACATTTTTATAGGCTAAAATAATTTACAACTTTATTTTACAACTACTCAAGACCAAGTACAATATATACATACAGTTCACATACATTACAATAATATTTACAAGGAAGTGGTATACTCAATATACCTGGCAAAATCCCAAAGCAAAGTTACAAGCAGCCTACTCTGCTGCTTTATCTGTCTGTCTACCTATGACAGCAATGAAAAAGCTATTGCTGAGTAAAATTTACTCAGTGGTGCACAATAAAAATTTAAAATGCGGTATATAAAACATTTA
This sequence comes from Hevea brasiliensis, assembly GCF_030052815.1. Lineage (NCBI taxonomy): Eukaryota > Viridiplantae > Streptophyta > Magnoliopsida > Malpighiales > Euphorbiaceae > Hevea > Hevea brasiliensis. Next base: position 37,480,534 of record NC_079494.1, on the reverse strand, counting down.
TTGACAATTCACAATTCAAATGATTCACAATTTCATGTCACAATTTTCAAAGCTCATATAACACAAATTTGATCAAACAATTTGATAACACAGTGTTGCCAATCAATAACACAACTTAGGTCATGACACAAATTTTTCAAACATGCCGTGATGTACACCACGACAAGACATACTCACGCCACTAATTGAAATCAATGAGGAAGGTGGCTAGCTAGCTAATGAGTACTCATCCAAACTCACCTCAAACTGGCAAGCCAAAGAGGGAGGAAAATAATCAAATATCAAACTCAACCCCACAAGTGGAGGAAGAACAGAGTAAGGGACTGCCATGCCAAGTGTGAATTAAAACAATTTCAAATAATATTATTCAAACATTTCATGCAAAACATAATTAATTTCCAAAGTCAATTTTCCATTCACAAAGTGGCAACACAGTAGTTATTGAAACCCATAATTAACACAATCCATACTAATCAAGTTTTCAATGGGAAAATGATAATTTAAAGTTGTTGTGCACAAACATAATTTAAAATTATAATGTTCGATTGTAATTCAGGCAACAATCAAACAAACTTCATTTTTAAATTTCCATTTCTAAAATAGGCAATAAACTTTTCTCAAATAAATTTTCCCAAGTCATAAACTCACAACTCATTTCTCCAAATAAATTTTCTAGTAAAAGCAGTGAATATAAAAAGTATTATGCACAGACCTAGTTTGAGTCGCCTTTAGGCCTTGACTCAATGTTCCTTATACTTCTCAATATCCTTTTCAACTGAAACACACAATTTAAAGTGTTTCAGTACTCAGTTAACTTGTTTCTAACAATAAAATCCAATATCTAAATTTTCTTAGTATTATTCCCTTCAATTCATTTCATTAATCAACCTATAATGTTGACCTTTGATACACTCTAAGTGAGTCAATTTTAATGTTCCCAATTTGTCACATTTTATAGTCTCTAAGTGTTGGTATATGTTACAAATTTCATTTTAAAGCTTATTGCATTTTATTGCCATTTTCTAGATTTCTTGGCCAATGTTTATTGTCTTTTGGAACAAGCTACAGTGTAAATTTAATAGATTTCTCTTCATTAAATTGTTTCTCATTGTGTCTTCTTTAATTTCCTTTTTGAATCACTCCATTTGGAGTTGTATAGCTCAAGTTATGGTCAATTAACCATAACTAGGTCAAATCTAAATTTTAGTTTCCTTTTTAGGCATTTTCAGTTCTGATTTTACTAATTTATTTGGACTTGTTGACACCATATTTTGGCAGACCTCCGAAGTCAAGGGACTTTAAAATCGACTTTATAAGCTGCTCTCAGCCGATGTCTTTTGATCACAAATGACTTTTCTGAACTCATCGATTGCTCGACCATGAAATAAATCGATCCCACACTTAGTTAATTATTTTCCGATCTCTTATCAGATGGGTCTGACTCAATATTGGGTTTCCAGGCTATCCAGTCTTGCCAATCGATGCTCTCAGATCCCTCCGTACAAATATTGTAGAACTTCATTTGACTATTGAGGTGTTTTGAATTTCTCGTTTGAAGACCCCCGATATTTTTTTAAAATAAAGTTACGATTTCTTTCTGATCTAATAATGGTTCCAATCTTAAAGGTTCAAGTCAATGTCAAGTTTTCTGATTCTAATGTTCTAAAGTTTTACCCCGTGTTTAGTCATGACTTAGTCCGATCTCAAGCTTACGTTTAGTCTGATCTCAAGCTAACACTTAGTTCGATCTCAAGCTTACGTGTAATGTCTTTCTGATCTCTTATACTCTGATTAATGGTTGCTTTCAAGTTTAATGTTCCAATATGTTCAAACAACTAAGTAACTCATACAATTTGGACGCTTGCTGATCTCATTAAGAAATTAAACAAAAAGATTTCCATTTATTTCAAAGAAAAATAATATACAAGTCACTCAGTAAGTGGGTCACCCCCAGCTTGCTCCCCAGGTACATCCTCCACTATCTGATTCTCTCCCTCTCTCTCTCTCTCTAGCTCCTCGTCGCTCTCCTCTTCGGCATCTGGGGTGAGCTCATTCAACCAGGAGAAGTCTTATTCAGGATACCGCTTCCTCAGCTCGGCCAGAAGGTCATTATGGGCGTTCACATAAGCCTCGGCCTCTTTTATGGTGCTCTCCTCTTCCTTAGCTTGGAGCTCCTCTTCCTTGGCTCGGAGCTCCTCCTCCTTGACTCGGAGCTCTTTAGTAAAACGAGCGAGATCGACGGATCGACCAGCTCGGGAGTCTTCAAGTTCCTACTCCACCTCCGCTATCCTGTCCTTATAATGCTTCATCCGATCTTCCATTCCGGCGATGTAGTCATTAGCAGAGGAGAGTTGAGCTTGTGTAGCTGAGGCGTCCTAGATCGCCTTAAGGATCTCTCTCCTTAAGGCGTGGGCCTTCTCTCTGATTACGTGTTGATTTGAGGTGGCCTCGAAGCCCAGGCTCATTATCTGAGTTAAGATATCGTCGATGCTCTCCTCTGCTAACCTGTTCCGATCTTCTTGGAAGCAGATGGAAGCTCCTATGACTTTGGCCAGGCCAGGATTCCCTCTTCTAGAGCGGTTCCTTTCCATTGATTGGATCAGGAGTTGAGCGCCCCGGGAAAGCGTCATAACCATTGTAGACCCTTATTTTGTGATTAGTATGTGCATTGAAGCCGTGGGAAATCCGATGATAAAAAATTATATGATTGTAAAATGTAATTGGAAGCATGGAGCTGAATTATTAATTCTGTGGTATGATCTTGAAAAAAAAATAATAATAATAAAGTTTTGGAGAAATTAATTTAATTAAATTTAAATAAAATTTTATTTGTTTAAATTTAATATGGGTAGTTATTAAATGGATCTAATTAAGTTTAATTGGGCTCCATGGGCCTAAGAAAGCCTATTTAGGAATTTTAAATGGGACCCATTTAATTATTTTCTGAAAATTAAAATAACAAAATATCTCTTCTCGGCCCCACTCTCTTCCTCACTCCCTATTGGTGTCACCCCCTTTCCATCTCTTTCTATTGGTTGGAACACCTCACCCATATTCCAGTCTCATCCAAATTCATCAATCCTAGTCATTTAAGTTATCTGAACTTTATCACACTAGGACTCCAAATCCTACCACACCTTTTCCTCACTTTCTATTGGTGCCTTCCATTTTTCCTGTCTTTCTATTGGTTGAAACACCTCACCCATATCCCAGTCTTATTCGAATTCTGCAATCGTAGTTGTTTAAGTCATCTAAACTTTATTACCCTAAGACTCCAAAACCTATCACACCTCTCTCCCAAAACCCTATAAATACCCTAGTAGAGAAGGAAAGAAGGGGGGGATGGGAGAAAAGAGGAAGAGAAAATTCAGAGCTATAAGAAATTTAGAGATAGATATTCAAGACTCTTTGAGTTCTTCCTTATTTTTTCTTTTCTTCAAGAAGATTTTCATACAAGATTTCTGGAAGGTCATTTTTTATTGTTTTCTTTTCAAGATCTATGGCACACAATATTTTAATTCTATGCTCCTTATCTTCAATTTATTTTATATGTTCATATAGATCATGTAATCATGTTTAATTTGAGGGGATACACGACTCTGCACATGTTTAGTTTCTGTCTCTCGTATTTTTATTATTTTTCTTTATTTTCTAAATCTGTAAAAAATTTTTAAAAATGATATTCATATTCTACACAAAATTCCATTAATTTTAGGCTCAAGAATCACAAAAAAAAGCTTTAATATTTTGTAAGTTATGGCTGTTTGAAGTTAGGGTTCCTGTAAAATCTGATTTGCAGGATATCCGACTTGTGGAGCCCATATCTCCCTTGTTCCTTAATATTTTTGTGTAAATCTAGTGTCTAAAATTAACTTCAAAATCTTATAAATCTTTTTCAATTGGTTTTGCATTCATATCTATTGTGGTTAATGAGTTATGAATTTTATAAAAAAGTAGTACGATTCTGTCACTTAGAAAAGTTACAATTTATGTAGACCATTCGGTTAGGGTTTTGTTTGATTTATAAATTTTATGATCTTGTATGATATGCAGGTTGTCTTTTGTAATTTTTTTATGATTTTTAGGCATGTATAACTATTTTTAAAAAATCGAATTTCTTGCTACTGTTAATCTGCCAGAATTTAGAAATTGTATATTTATGCATGTTCTTGTATTTTCTTGGGTTTTAATTGATATTTGATCTATTTTTCTGCGTTCTTTTAATTCAAGAAGTGTTATGAAGTGTTTGGATCATGTTAGAAGACTTAGACCTTTAGGTAGTTGTAACTAATTAGGAATCTTAACCCTTTAGGAGACTAGAGTTAGAATCCAATGTAAATTGTTATTAATATTTTCTTTATTTCTTTTATTTTCTTTAGTTTCTTTATTTTTTATTACAAACAAAATTGGTAAGTAGCCCTAAGGTAAGTACCAAAGAGGGCATTTATGTGGAGCTTATATGGAGCTAAACGGGAGTAAGCCAAGGATATCATTGCCATACTAGAAGAGAATACCCTTTTTTAAGGGTAGCTTGCCCCAATGGCAACTGCATTTACCAACAGGTAAGTAGCTCTAAACTTCTTGAATAATCATTAGCATAAAATTGTAGTAATAACAGAACTTTTATTTGGTAAATTAAAATTAACTTTTTTTTTAATTTAACTGACTTTTGCATGTAATTAATTTAAATAAATACTTTGTAAATTAAAATTAATCTTGTTTGTAAATCAAACTAACATTGGCATGTAAATAAATTTAATTTGACACTTAGTAATTGTAAATAAATTTGCATGTTAGAAATCTTTATTAGGTTGTGATTGTTTGGGCCTTATGTGGTATTAGAATAAATTAAACATGTACATAATTAACTTAGTTCAATTATCCTTAGGGTAACTTGGTGAAAATTAATTAATTAGGTTAAATAGAAATGTAGGGTTATTTGAAATTGAATTTGTTTGTAAATTAAATTCTCAATAATAAATTAATTTTAGTCATCTGGTAAATATCATGTAAATAATTAGCAACCCCATAGATAGGAATTACTTGTGCATGAAAATTGTGTGTAAACAACAACCCTTTTGTGAATTACTTGCGTGTGTAGGATTAGAATTGCATTTTTTAGGATAAAGTTTAATAAAGGAAAAATAAACAAGACTTCTAGAAACATTAGTAGAGGACTGGCACTCGAATCAACAAGGTTAGACCAGGCGTAAGGGGTGCCTAACACCTTCGCCTTACGTACCCACTATCCCAAACCTAGACATTGGGCTATGGTAATGACAGTTGTGGAAACTCTGCAAGGAGTAAGTTGCCATCCATGACCCTCGGAAGAAACACTGAATATGTCCCGGTTATTACCCGAGTGGCTACTCTTGTCTATCTATGCCTTTGTGGCATAAATCCTTAGTATCGTGGTAGTGTTATGAGAAGACGGTACTTACCAGTGGTTTGATTCTATTTGGACTGTATGAAGTGCATGTCTAGGAAATGCTGTCTAAGGAGGTGGTACTTAAGTGAGACCATTGTGACTCCACCATCTTTCCTGGGCATTACCTGGTGCATTTTATATAATTCTAATGGATGATATTTCGCGTCACGTCCCCCACCCTTACAGTTTGGCGACTCCTCTGGGGACTAAATGGATAGTTACTCCAACATGTTTCTATTAGTCTAATATTATTCCTCTGTTAAACTTCTTGCATTGCACTACACTATCACACGGATCACCCTTACCCTTTTAACCCCGTTAGTACTAGCCAAGGAGACCATGGTTCTACTCGAGCTATGATGAATTGGTGAATGCTAGCACCCCATGCCTGTACCTTTGAGTATATAAAAGAGCCACAGCTCCGGCCGTTGTGCTTAATGGACAAGCTCTCGCATGGGTGACCCTTTTCCTACCCGATGAAGCCCATGAGCCATAGATTTCAATCCTAGGTACCCCATAGATTTTTGTTGTGCTAGATTTATAACCTTACTGTTCAAACCATAAGTTCTAGTGGTAGTTGAGATGAACCTAGGCCTATGCATAGGCCCAATGTGTGTATAGGCCCAAGTCCATTTCAAAACCCATGTTAAGCAAGAGGATGCTTACTTATGGTTAAACTTTAAGGATATAAATCCTTTGTTTGTGAGGGAAGGATCGTCCTGGACCACCCCCTGTTGATGTGTCCAGTGTACCATAGCCTAGGATAGAATTTTTTCTTACCCTGCACGTGAGAGTTGAAGGTATAAGGGGGCAAAGATTCAGTTCTGGAGATTTTTTTTTCGGTTTTGATTCAGTCTTTGGTCCGATTTTAGTTCAGTTTATATGGTCTGGTTTTGGTTTAGTTTTGGTTCTATTGGTATGTTTCGGTTTTGGTTTTGTAAAAGTAAAGGCAAAAAAAAAAAAAAAAGGTCCATTTATGCATTACATTCATGTACATAGCATGCTTAGTTTAATCCGTAAATCCTATTTTTTTGAGCAAACATAGCCGCAAACACATCAAAGAAACTTCCAATTAGGTCACTTGGTTTAGGAAAGGGAAAAGACTAGTAGGGATTTCACCTACACTACTTAAGATGGAAGAAACTATGGCCGTGCTTGATGAAATATTGAACGCCAAGATGTTTGAGCTAGAAGAGACAATTGTGGTCAACTTTAGAAAGAGGCCTCGAGGTAGGCCAATTAAGTGGCATTAAAGTTATTGAGGTTTAAATTGTGTCTTACACCCCAAGGAGATTTTTTCCAATTCAGCCAATCCTTATCTGAAGTTTTGGAGCGTCTCAAAGTTCAAGACCTCCTATCGCTTTTAGCACCCAGACCACTACCAAATCCACTCCCACCTAACTATGATATCAACCAATGTTGCCAGTTCTACCAAGCCACAATCATGACACCGACTGATGCTTTCAACTTAAGCATGATATCTAAGACCTAATTGATGCCAAAAGGATAATTGACCTAGAAAATCAACCCAAAAGCCCCATGCCTAGCCAAAATTTCCACCTACATCAGATCTCGACATGATCTCCATCACTCCAAATAACCCTAACAAAATTATTGACTTTATCCAACCCATCCAAAAGCCCAGTGAACCTATCCAACCCATCCAAAAGCCCAGTGAACCTATCCAACCCATCCAAAAGCCCAATGAACCTTAGTTTATAATGGTTGTTGACATTTGTGATAATTCTAGCTATGATGAGGGTCCTTTGGATGTCTGAACTAAATCTGATGAGGAGATAGTTGCATTATAACTAGATGGTTCAGTTCCACTAGTGTCTGATTTTCAAGTTGTTGGGATCTATGAAAACTAGATGGATCTAAAAGTGGCTACTATGAAGAAAGGGATGAAGTTTTTTCTTAGCATAGGCCTAGGAGAAAGTATAGATGGTCTGGTGACTTTTCTTGAGATGAAGGGTTAGATCACAAGTCATGGTTTGGGCTATGAGCCAACAGAAGAGGAAGAAGAGCCAAAGCCTCATAAGTTCTTGAAAGAGGGGGCAATTACCTTGATATATGATTAGGGGTTACCACATGTGAAAGAGCTAAAGCAGAAAATCAACACCATTAATCTAATGACTGCATGGAAAGCCAAACACCTAAAGCTACACCCCTAAGTTTGAGTCTATCTTTTGTAATGCTCACAGTAGTGATACTGATGTTTCCAATTCTGATGTACTTGATAAAGATTTTGAGGCAAAGATTAATAACATGACTAGTCCTTTTGCTTACTTGTTTGATGTTTATTCTAATAGGCGTATGCATGGCATTCATAATCATTTAGAATCAGATTCTATTAATGCATCAAAATCGATCTCTATTAATTTGGGTACACCAAATAATCCTAAAGACATTATGTTAGCTAAAGATTTAACCCAAGAAGAAAGAGATAAATTTATAGCCTTGTTAACAAAGTACCAAGAAGCAAATACCTTGAGCTTAGAATCAGATGGCTGATTCCAAAGCCACGCTGGTGTCCTCATAGGAAAAAGAGTGATCAAAAGTTGACTTAGCTAGTTATCCTAATGAGGAGTAAAATTTTGTGCTATGAAGGATTAATAGTAACACATGTGGACCTAGAGGGAGAAGGAAAATGATATGAAGACATAAGGAGGTCTCTGGAAGTGAGAGAATACTTGCAATAAGCCTACAAAAGAGATAGAGCAATAATTCATAGATTAGCCACTCAATTTACTTTAGCTAGGGGGCAATTCTACAAACTCTTATGTGTGATAGAAAAATAGGCTAAGCAAATAATGAAAGAAGTACATGCAGGAATGTGTGGTCCCCATATGAATGAAAAGGTTCTAGTTGGAAAAAAAAAATATTCGAAACATATAAGGATTAGCTTGAAAAACTCCTTTATGTTCTTTAAGGTTATCATAGTACTACAAGGACATCCACGAGGGCAACCCCATTCTCTTTAGTGTATGGGACTAAAGTAGTGCTATCCATTAAGTAAGAGGTCAAATCCTTGAGAGTGATGTTAGAAGCTAAGATCCTAGAAAATGAGTGGGCCTAGAAAAGATATGAAGAACTAGCTTTGATTGATGAGAAGAGGATGCGAGCCTTGTATCATATGCAGGCTTATCAGAGGAAGATAATAAGGCCTTTAATAAGAAGGTGAAGCCAAGAAAGATCAAAGAGGGAGACATGGTTTTGAAACAAGCTCGGCCCATCCCTTTTGATCCAAGAGGAAAGTTTAAGCCAAACTGGGATGGTCCATACATAGTCAAAAAGATCTTGCCAGGAGGTGCTATAAGAATATCAGACCTGGATGGGAATGAATTTCAAGAACCAGTCAATTTAGACAAGCTCAAATGGTACTTTGTGTGAGACAGGTCCGCTAGGCTGAAAACCTGCAAAAGGCGGTCTAGGCAAAAGTAAGGGTCAGAGAAAAAAGAACGAAAGAAAAAAAAAAGAAAAAGGAAAAAAAAAAGAAAAGAAAAGAAAAGAAAAAATGCTAGATTGAAAACTTGCAAAAGGCAGTCTAGGCAAAAGGAGAGATGAGAGAAGATCTGGATGGAAAACCTGAAAAGGCCATTCGGCAGGTTAGAAAGCTTATTTCTAACTTTGAAAGGTTAGAAATTTAGCAAAACTAAATGTAAGAGGGAGTAATGGTGTACCTGAATAAATAAAGAAGTTTTTATTGCATTAACCAGGAATAGGTTTTATTGAATTGTGAATGTTTTGTGTCTTGAGGGATACATCAAAAGATTAAGTAACTGAACTGCATTTTTTTGATTTAACCTATTGTCTTGTGAGCATGATAGAATAGGTGCTTGATATGAATATCCTGGTGATTGTCTAATTTCAAAAAAAGAGAAAAAGAACAAGAAAAAGAAAAGAAAAAAAGAGAGCTCACTAAGTGGAAAACCTGAAAGGGCCGCTTAGGCAAAAGTTAAAGCAAGCCCACTGAGATGAAAACCCAAAAGGGCATTTCAGGCAAAAGTTAAGGCATAGAGAATGGAGTTCATGGAAGATAAATGAGTCAAAGCAGAAACCATGGGAGGAGAGAAGAAAAAGAAAAATCAGAGGGAAATTGTGTTGTGACCTTAAGGAAGTCTTTTTTGGTGAACAATTCTTCTAAAAAACTTTGAGTCTAAAAGAAAGTTTTTGCAAAAAGATGTCCCTCAAAGGACTAAGTTTTTTTAGAATCTCTAGCAAAATCAGCATGCCTATGATAGGAAGCAGCATACAAGAAGCACAAAAATCACAAAAAGAGTTTTGAGACCCAGTCATCTCAATTTTTTCAAATCATGAAACAGATATTTTTTTGTCAGTCCTTAGACGTTGTTTAGGGCATATGGCATAGTTGTGTAAGGCGCAGAAGAACATGCATCAACATGTCACCTGTAGGTGTGTAAGGCGTAGAAGAACATGCATCACCACAGTTTCAAGTGTCGAACTATGAGTGGGTCTGATTCTTCCTCAGGATAATGAGAGGGATACGTAGGTAGTTTAAGACTGCGGTCCTAAATACGAATCCACAACATTTCAAATCACACAGTTGCCATTGTCATGAGATAGTAGCTAGTCTCATGACATAGAGTGTATCGACAGAGTAAGATGCACTCAATTTTCACATGACACAGTTATCACTGTTATGAGATCATAGCTAGTCTCATGACATAGAGTGTACTGACAGAGTAAGATGCATTCAATTTTCACATGACATAGTTATCACTGTTATGAGACCATAGCTATTCTCATGACGCAGAGTGTATTGACAGAGCAAGATGCACTCAATTTTCACATGACACAGTTATCACTGTTGTGAGATCGTAGCTAGTCTCATGATGCAGAGCGTATCGACAGAGCAAGATACACTTATTTTTCAAATGACATAGTCATTACTGTTATGAGACCGTAGCTAGTCTCATAACATAGAGTATATCGACCGAGCAAGATATACTTGATCCTCATAGCCAATGTTTCATAGTTATTAGAAATTTGAGTTTCACTTTAACGAAACTTGAGCAATGCTTTCACATTGATTTCAACTTTCGCCAAAGTGGGGGGCAAACTGTAGACCCTTATTTTGCGATTAGTATGTGCATTGAGGCCGTGAGAAACCCAATGATGAAAAATTATATGACTGTAAGATGTAATTGGAGGCATGGAGCTGAATTATTAATTCTGTGGCATGATCTTGAAAAATAATAATAATAATAAAGTTTTGGAGAAATTAATTTAATTAAATTTAAATAAAATTTTATTTTGTTTAAATTTAATATGGGTAGTTATTAAATGGATCTAATTAAGTTTAATTGGGCTCCATGGGCCTAAGAAAGCCTAGTTAGGAATTTTAAATGGGACCCATTTAATTATTTTCTAAAAATTAATATAACAAAATATCTCTCTCCTCCTTGGCCCCACTCTCTTCCTCACTCCTTATTGGTGTCACCCCCTTTCCCTCTCTTTCTATTGGTTGGAACACCTCACCCATATTCCTGTCTCATCCAAATTCATCAATCCTAGTCATTTAAGTTATCTAAACTTTATCACACTAGGACTCCAAACCCTACCACACCTCTTCCTCACTCCCTATTGGTGCCTTCCATTTTTTCCTGTCTTCTTATTGGTTGAAACACCTCACCCATATCCCAGTCTTATTCGAATTCTGCAATCATAGTTGTTTAAGTCATCTAAACTTTATCACCCTAAGACTCCAAAACCTATCACACCTCTCTCCCAAAACCCTATAAATACCCTACTAGAGAAGGGAAGAAAGGGGGGATGGGAGAAAAGAGGAAGAGAAAATTCAGAGCTATAAGAAATTTAGAGATATTCAAGACTCTTTGAGTTCTTCCTTATTTTTTCTTTTCTTCAAGAAGATTTTCATACAAGATTTCTGGAAGGTCAGTTTTTATTGTTTTCTTTTCAAGATCTATGCCACACAATATTTTAATTCTATGCTCTTTGTCTTCAATTTATTTTATATGTTCATATAGATCATGTAATCATGTTTAATTTGAGGGGATACACAACTCTGCACATGTTTAGTTTCTGTCTCTTGTATTTTTATTATTTTTCTTTATCTTATAAATCTGTAAAGAATTTGTAAAAATGATATTCATATTCTACACAAAATTCCATTAATTTTATGCTCAAGAATCACAAAAAAAGCTTTAATATTTTATAAGTTATGGCTGTTTGAAGTTAGAGTTCCTGTAAAATCTGATTTTCAGGATATCCGAGTTATGGAGCCCATATCTCTCTTGTTCCTTAATATTTTTGTGTAAATCTAGTGTCTAAAATTAACTTCAGAATCTTATGAATCTTTTCCAATTAGTTTTTCATTCATATCTATTGTGGTTAACGAGTTATGAATTTTACAAAAAAAGTAGTATGATTTTGTCACTTAGAAAAGTTACGATTTATGTAGACCATTCGGTTAGGGTTTTGTTTGATTTATAAATTTTATGATCTTGTATGATATGTAGGCTGTCTTCTGTAATTTTTTTTTTATGATTTTTAGGCATGTATAACTATTTTTAAAAAATTGGATTTCTTGCTACTGTTAATCTGCCAGAATTTAGAAATTGTATATTTATGCATGTTCTTGTATTTTCTTGGGTTTTAATTGATATTTGATTTATTTTTCTGTGTTCTTTTAATTCAAGAAGTGTTATGAAGTGTTTGGATCATGTTAGAAGACTTAGACCGTTAGGTAGTTGTAACTAATTAGGAATCTTAACCCTTTAGGAGACTAGAGTTAGAATCCAATATAAATTGTTATTAATATTTTATTTATTTCTTTTATTTTCTTTAGTTTCTTTATTTTTTATTACAAACAAAATTGGTAAGTAGCCCTAAGGTAAGTACCAAAGAGGGCATTTGCGTGGAGCTTATATGGAGCTAAACGGGAGTAAGCTAGGGATATCATTGTCATACTAGAAGAGAATACCCTTTTTTAAGGGTAGCTTGCCCCAATGGCAACTGCATTTACCAACAGGTAAGTAGCTCTAAACTTTTCGAATAATCATTAGCATGAAATTGTAGTAATAATAGAACTTTTATTTGGTAAATTAAAATTAACTTTGTTTTTAATTTAACTAACTTTTGCATATAATTAATTTAAATAAATACTTTGTAAATTAAAATTAATCTTGTTTGTAAATTAAACTAACATTGGCATGTAAATAAATTTAATTTAATACTTGGTAATTGTAAATAAATTTACATGTTAGAAATCTTTATTAGGTTGTGATTGTTTGGGCCTTATGTGATATTAGAATAAATTACACATGTACATAATTAATTTAGTTCAATTATCCTTAGGGTAACTTGGTGAAAATTAATTAATTAGGTTAAATAGAAATGTAGGGTTATTTGAAATTGAATTTGTTTGTAAATTAAATTCTCAATAATAAATTAATTTTAGTCATCTGGTAAATATCATGTAAATAATTAGCAACCCCATAGATAGGAATTACTTGTGCATGAAAATTGTGTGTAAACAACAACCCTTTTGTGAATTACTTGCGTGTGTAGGATTAGAATTGCATTTTTTAGGATAAAGTTTAATAAAGGAAAAATAAACAAGACTTCTAGAAACATTAGTAGAGGACTGGCACTCGAATCAATGAGGTTAGACCAGGCGTGAGGGGTGCCTAACACCTTCGCCTTACGTACCCACTATCCCAAACCTAGACATTGGGCTATGGTAATGACGGTTGTGGAAACTCTGCAAGGAGTAAGTTGCCATCCATGACCCTCAAAAGAAACACGGAATATGTCTCGATTTTTACCTGGGTGGCGACTCCTGTCTATCTATGCCTTCGTGACATAAATCCTTAGTACCGTGGTAGTGTTATGGGAAGACGGTACTTACTAGTGGTTTGATTCTATTAGGACTGCATGAAGTGTATGTCTAGGAAATGCTGTCTGAGGAGGTGGTACTTAAGTGAGACCATTGTGACTTCACCATCTTTCCTGAGCATTACCTGGTGCATTTTATATAATTCTAATGGATGCTATTTCGCCTCATGCCCCCCACCCTTACAACCATAGGACCCGAGGACTTACCTTCCACATTGGAAGAGATCGGAAGAGGCGGGGGAGGCGAAAGTTCGATCTGCTGAAGAGCAGGAGCGACGACCTCTACCTCTGGGATCGGTTGCTCTTGAGGTTCGGGAGGAGAGCTCGGCACCTCTACCAATTCACGAGGAGGGGTCTGAGCATTAGCAACGATGGCCCCCTTCATCGCCCACACTTTTTGGGAGACCTCCCTCTTTCACTTGCGGCTCTCCTTGGAAGTGTCGCCGCCTGCCATACCTGCGCAGAAATGAGGTCAGTGAGTTCGCTAAGATTTAGAGGCCAGAGATATGGATAGTACCAGGGCCAAGGTCAGAGAGCTAAAGCTCGTAGTCTTCATCAGTGATCAGCCGCATCATCCAATACTTCAGTTCGGCCATCACCGCGTCTAAGCAAGAGAATTTCAGGGTGGACTCCTGAGACTTTAACTCTTTCACCATGGCGTCTTTGTCCTTATTTAAGACGATCTTCTTTGGGATCGAAACGACCAGGTGTTGCCAACTCCGTGGGATACCCTCAAAGCCATTTCGAATCTTGCTCCTCAAAATAAAGAATCGGTTCTTCCAGTTCTTCAACAAAGAAGGGAGATCGGTGAAGAGCCCATAGTTCGGCTTTGCCTGATAGAACCAAAATTTGTCATCCTTCCTTTGGGAAAGCCTATGTAGCTCGGCAAAGACTTTAGCCACGGGCTCCAGTCTCTTAGCTCGGCAGAGGCTCCGGAAGGCTACCAAAGTTAGCTAAGAGTTCGGATGCACTTGAGCTACCGAGACATAGTGAAACTTTAGGACGGCCTTGTAAAATTCGTCTAAAGGGAAACGGAGCCCGGCCTTCAGCTGCTCTTCATACACCATGATGAGATCACTTTCATCAAAGAAGTGATCGGCCCGATGGTCGCCGTGGCATTTGATCAGTTCAAAGGAGTCGATCCGCATATTGTACTCTTGACTTATAGATTGGAGATCGGTTTCTCTCAAGACTGAAGGCAACTCATCAATTGGCAGGTTTTCTCTCCTCAAAGACGCCCCTCGCCTCGGTCTGGTAGCCGGTCCAATAACCAGAATGATGGCCGTACTGGTTTGACCGCCTGATCTAATCACATTGTCCTCTTCTGAGGTCCACGAAACATAGACGAAAGGGGGGCTCGCAGCTCTCTGACCCTCGGTGCCACTCATTTTTAGAAAAACAAAAGAAATTAATTGAGAAAAGAATCAAAATCCTTACCAGAATGTGATCGGTGCTGGAAAAACTTGAGAAAATGAGAGAATGCTGAGATTGCTAGGAAAGTTTTGAAAATGACATAAGGAAGCAACTGACTTACCCTCCTCCTATTTATACCCGTCTGAGCATTTAATGCTCACGAAGTCCCAAGCAATGCATCGGTTAGTGGAATCGAGTCGCTTTCCTAACACGTCGCGGGAAAGTTCTAGAAACACAATAATAAAATCGAATAAATGAGATCGGTTAGTTAGGGCTATCGGATTGAGCAAACTTTTAAAACCATGGATCGGCTAATGGCGATTCATTTAGAGATCAGATAGGATATGCATATCAGAGGTCGAAAAAATAACAAATGAAATAATAAAATAAAAACCTTGAAATGAAACTTATTTGATTTCCAAAAGATCGGATTACATCTTCTGGGCGATCTTAAGAGATCAGATTACATCATTGGGGAAATCTTTAAATATCAGATTACATCTGGGCGATCTCAAGAGATTGGATTATATCATTGGGGAAATCTTTAAATATCGGATTACATCATTTGGGTGATCTCTAAAGATCAGCACTACATCTTACCTAATAATGGCCTATGTTAAAGCCTAGTCTTGTGGCTGAATCAAAAGATGTGTCTGATCAGAAAGCCAGCCACAAGTATTGGATAGATGTGCAGCTCAAATAGGGTGACTATGACTCTTATGATATTGAGCGGAGTCATCGCTGATGTCATCAACCAAAACCGAGCTACAGTTGGGACACCCGATGTGGTGAGGGGCCAAATGAACTTCAAGAGGCAGTCACCGACTTTAAGATTGAAATTAGCAGTCCTCTTGCCCGAGATCGGTCCACTGATTATACCAGGAGACTGATTCGAGATCAGCACTTTCATCACTTTCGACCTTGATTGGTAAATTAGTCTGGTTCCATCACTGTCATTAGATAATGTCCTTATGGTTCTCTAATCGTCGGGTCATAAACTTTCAGGCGAAGGGCGAAGAAAATAGTCAGGAAAAGATCAAAGGCAGCCATAAATTAGAATCTTTACCAGAGAAGCTTGAATCAAAGAAAAAAAGTATTGAAAAAAAAACTGAAGGAGAAAAGTGAAGTGTGAAGGAGATTTCCCTGTTGGTGCATATATATAGGGCCTGGGCATTTATTGCTTACAAAAACCGAAGTGGATGCATCGGTAACTGAGGAATTAATTGCTTTAACCCAGGATAAGTCCAATAAAAAGGAAAAATCTAAAATGGGAGAGATCAGGAAATGAGATAAGACCCGATTCGAGAGAGATCGAAAAGGAGAAGGCCATGATAGGGAGATCGGAAGGAATAGAGATTGGAAAGCATGGAGAGATTGAATAACTTTCAAATGATTCTCTTCATAATCAGAGCCAAGTTAGTTAAAGCATTGCAGGCATGATCAAATCTTCACCACACGCCTCATTGGCAGAAATGCCTACCTAGCTGACAGACGCCAAAATAGTTATGGTAGTCCTGTACATTTTGATCTCCACCGATGATCACAATTGTAAGGATGGACCCAAAGCCCTTGGATCAAAAAGTAGACCACAAGTTCGACGCTTTTTATTCCCAGCCTTCGAATTCATCTTGTAAGGTAAGAACCTGAGCCGTTGGATTAAAAGAAGAAAGGATGGATATTTTGAATAGAATCCTAACTCTCCATTTTGATTCTCTTTAATTTTCAGACATCGAATTATGTCCTTTTAAATCTAAACCCCCCATCTCCCCTAATGAGATCTTGACCCTCCATGATGAGCACCCGTTCTCTATAAATACCTGCATGTAATATTGTAGAAAGGACAGACAAAAAAATGGTGGTGGTGATTATAGTGGAAAGACTCTTGAATTTGGTTCAGTTTTGCTCCTTTGCAATTTTGAGCTTTTGAGAAAGTTTAGAAACCAGTTTTCTTAAGTATCTTCATCGAAGGAGTTCTGAACCCTGAAATTTTCATTTTCAGTGCCTGTTCTTTGCTTTGTAAAGCTATTTTCTTTATTCAGTTTCATTCTCATCGCCCTAATATTAGTACATTACTCTCCAAGTTCAACTTCATTCCTACCTGGTTCCCGCTACTTCGAGTAAGTATTAGTATTTTGGGCATCAGCTTTCACCTCTACAAGATTTGTGGACACCGGAGTTAGCTCATTAGTCTCCTCAACGTCTCACAGGTAAGTGCCTAGATTGTCATTTTATCGAATACTCATGCTTTATTTTCTCTGTTTTTATTCTTAAAATTTCTTTTATATTCAGTCACGCTAAAATTTCAAAATAGATTGTTCAAGCCAATAGTTATTTCCTGTGTCTTCTATCTCATTTGCAAATTTCATTTATTATCATTTAGTTTTCATTTCCTTTAAGAGTAGACGTTCAACTCACAGGTAACTTATAAATACTCAAAAGATATAGGCAAGGGTATTTCGATATGAGAGTTTACAGTAAAAAATGACAAAAGGATAGGTGTAAAAAAGGGTCAAACAGTAGGTCAAACAAATAAGTTATAAGGTCGGGCTACAAAACGAGCTCAGGTGATAATATAATAAAGCGGGAATCGAGATAGGATCGGATCCCTAACTAAGTGATTAAAAGAGATCGGATATCGCCAATCAAAGAATTCTGATAAGGCGATCACATAGGAAATCGGTGAGAAGTTTGGTCTTGCATCCACTCTCTAGTTATAAGGCTCAGTGGGCCAGGAAAAGTTTGACAGTTTTCTTTTGCGCCATCGGTCACCAGAATCTTTAGTTCGTAGTTCTTATAAAATGCGATTCCAACAAACACCATAAGAGTTTAGGGAAGAGTTCTTACCCAAACTCAATCTAAACTTTTAACAGAATACTTTAAGAGATCGGGAGAGAGTTCTTATCTGATTCTCAACCAAAAATCTTAATAAAATATATGGAGATCGGAGGAGAGTTCTTATTTGAGATCCTTCACTTAAAACTTCAAACTGAATACTTTAAGAGATCGGGGAGAGAGTCCTTACCCGATTCTCAACCAAAAATCTTAATAAAATATGTGGAGATCGGAGGAGAGTTCTTATCCGAGATCCTTCACTTGAAACTTCAAACTGAATACTTTAAGAGATCGGGGGGAGAGTCCTTACCTGATTCTCAACCAAAAATCTTAATAAAATATGTGGAGATCGGAGGAGAGTTCTTATCCGAGATCCTTCACTTAAAACTTTAAACCAAATACTTTAAGAGATGGGGAGAGTTCTTACTCGATTCTCGTCCAAAATTCCAATAAAATATATGGAGATCGGAGAAGAGTTCTTATCCGAGATCCCTCCCTTAAAACTTTAAATGGAATACATTAAGATATCGGAGGAGAGTTCTTACCCGATTCTCAGTTAAAACCTTAAAAAAAATGTGGAGATCGAAGGAGAGTTCTCATTCGAAACTTCCCACTTAAATTAATACATCAAGGGATCGGGAGAGAGTCCTTATCTGAATTCTCTTAACTAAAACCCGAATTAAAATACCACAACTTCAATACATAAAGTAAACCCTAAACAAAATCTGCTACCCGACACTTACTCACTAAGGGTCATCTCATGTACTCATGTCCTTGGGCAGCCCTAAATAGTGAAATATCAAATATTCCTTTTACCCTTATGAAGGATTAACATCGTCACTCCAACCCCCAAATTACCAATTTCAATTTATAAAGAGCATAATATTAAATCTGCTTACCCTCATTAAGAAACGAGGTGGGGTGCCTAACACCTTCCCCACCCGTATACAGACTCCGAACTTAGAATCTCTATTTTCGAAGTGGTTTCTTTTTAAATTTTTATTACAAATGGTTTTCTTTAATTTTTCTCAAAAATAAAATGGCAACCCCTCACTTTTCCCACTTCGGTGAGAGTTCATCCAGGCGACCAAAAAAACCCTTGCGACAGCTAGGCGACTCCACTGGGGATTTTTTACCTTAACCCTAGTTTAGAGGTCCAAAAGAGGATTTAATTTTATGCTCATATAAATTAAAACCGTAGTTAGGTGGGCTTAATTTACAAAATTTGAAAATCTCAATATATTGATTATTGTTATTCTTGCTAACCATTTTGCTTATCTTGACTGTCTTATTTCCCATAGCACTCTTCGTCTAAAAAAAAAAGAAAAAAACTCCCCCGTACAGGGAAGAGGTAAAGGTGTCCCTTCACACACTAAACACTCACACAATGTCCTCTTACACTTCAGCCCTATACCCGGGGTTTCTTACCCTTTTAGGAAATAGGAGGGAGTCATATAGCGGTACCCTTGGGTTTTACCCCGTTAGTATCCGTGAAGCTTCTGCTTAGATTGGAACTTGTTCCATTTACTGTGATACCCTTGGAATTCTCTCGTTAGTATCGTGGTGGTGGAATGGGGCTCTACTGTTTACAGTTGGGACAATTTGGGAACCTGTGGCTTTAGAAATTAGACCTTGAGCTAAACTATCACATTAACTGAAAGCCATAGCAAATTACCTCCTAAGATAGAACTATCCAATTAGGTGGTACTTACCCGGCACTAGGACTCTTCCCATTTTAAACAAAAGGGGCATACTTGCTTTCACCTTACTTTGTTTGTATTTTTAAATTTTTTTTAAGGGTAATTTTGAATCATATTGTTAGGAGGATCTAAACATCTTCCTACTCTGATAGGTGTATAGATATTTCCATGCTAATAGTATAATTCAAAATTACTTGAATTTGTTTTGCTAATAATTTTTCTCCACAGGCAATACAAATTGGGGTTTGTTAGAGGATAAACGGAAACTTTAATATGATATCCTCGAGTCAGCCAACAGAAGAAGTTCCAAGGTAGGAACGGAATGCTAGACAATGGTCCAAACTGCTTCATAGTTTAGAGTCCCCACAGATTGATGGCACTGGGACAGACATTGGCCTATTACCTCCATTAGATCCAAGCAAGGTTGAAGTCAGAATCACCGGTCTTGAGGACCTATGTAGCAATTAGAAATCACTTCTCAATCACGTCAAGGTAAAGTTTGAGGAAAATTATGGAAGGATTGCAACCTTAATACGGGTCAGAATACAAGTTCCGGTGTTAAAGGCCATGTTATCGACTTGGAATCCCAAGTATGGGGTGTTCTCCATTAACGATGTTGATACGACTCCCACTATGGAAGAATATTAGGCGCTGCTAGAAATCCCTTATGTGGCCCAAAATTGGATTTACCTACACCTCGAGCATAGACAGACTTGGAAACGGTTCACACATATATTGGGAGTCTCTGCTAAGGAAGCAAAGGAAAAGGAAACTGTCAAGGGAACCACACGTAGGTGGTATTGGACTTACGTTAAAAAGCGTTTGTATCTGCACATTCAAAATAAACAATGGGAACAGGCTTCGATAGCACTAGCTTTGGGGATTTACAGCTTGATCTTATTTCTCGGGCCTTTGGGAATTATAACTTGCGGCGTCACAGAAGTGTTCTGAGCAGTAGAAAAGCAAAATGTTAACCCAATACTGGTAATCCTTGCAGAAACCCTTTTGACTCTTACCTATTACTAACGACAAGGCAAGGGATCTATCAAGTGCTGTTCCCAATTGCTACATCTTTGGATTCTCAGTCACATATGTCCTCTGGAAACTAGGGGATTAACTTGGTATCCTGACCAGCCGCTTATCGAAAAATGGCTAGACTGGCAATAAGTCGAAAGAATGAGTTGCAATGGCAAGAGCAGATTCTGAGCTTCAACAGTTACAACTACTGCTGGAGGAAGTTATCAACTTTGGGTCAGCCTATTTTGTTCAGTGCAGGGAGTAGTCATTCGGTACCTTTGATTGGAGTGACTGGATACACAAGTTACACCCCAGCTTTGGTAATGAGGCAGTTCGGTTTCCCAATTCGTGCCCAATGTTGAAGAACTTCATCAAACTCATTTCTACCATGAACTCAGTGGAAAGGAAGAATTGAAAGCATTCCGCAAATCCTGGGAGAGCATCACTATGATGAAACGGTCACCTAAAGGGCCTAGTACTACGGAAGATTATCTCAGATGGAGAACAAACAGAGACCAAGGATGCCCCAAACTAGCAGAACCTAAGAGGAGCGTGTCTCATCGGGAAATTCTCTCAGAAGAAGCTAATGTCCAAGTGGTCAGCTCTCTACAAAATTTGAATGCCGAGAACCAGTGATTACAAGAACGAATAAGACAGTTGGAAGACCAACAGCAGATGATGAAAAAAGAGGTGAAAAGGCTTAGGGAAGAAGCGACGACTGAAAAGGCGGAATTTGAGGAACAAAAACACGTTGAGAAAAAGAAAAGATTTCCCTCCAAGGTGTAATAAGAGAGGCAGGAGTTCGGAATGGCAAGTTACAAGAGAAAATGGAATACCAAGAGATACTTATGGAAGAGTATAAACAAGAAAGCAAAAAGAAGAAGTTTGAACTAAAGGAGCAGGCACAACTTATCAATGATATTTTGAAAGAGTGTGCTAAAGAAAGAAAAGAAAAAGAAAGGCAAGCAACCCTTCATCAAGAGCTAAGAGAAAATGTTGAACAACTAGAAAGAATGATAGCACAAGGGAAACAAGAGCTCCTACCAGAATCTGAATATGCCTTAAGGACATTCAACCCCGCCAGACAAGAAGAAAGACTCTATGAGTACCTCAAAAGATGTCATTGTATTTTAAAGAGTCTCCCTGAGCCTAGGCAATTATAAAAGAATGCTATATATGAACATTTGATTAATGAATCGCTTTGGACCATTATTTAGTAAAATATGAATGAATAGTATAACTCCTGTAGGAATTGTCCTCGCTAGGGTTATATAAAAAGACGAATGTGCCATATGGACAAGTATCATAGACATGCATTCGATCCAGTCATTCACCATCAGACTATCGAGCGATGCCATGATAAAGTTGACATAATTATCTTTCTGCAGACTCCATTTTTGGCGGTTGTAGGCCACTGTATCCTTTGTCCAATTAGGATCCCTAACTCTAACAGAATTTCAAACTGATTTAAAATTTCTTCTCACAGGAAATCAATATTGCTCCAAGAAAAGCAAGCCTGACCGAACAAGCAGTTCAACTAAGATGAGTGTACTTAACAAGGTCTCGAACAAAGAAGAAAATGGAAGACCAGGAACAAGTCCAGAACCTGTAGGAACAAGTTTTTGAATTGAGAGACCAAGTCTTAGAGCTCATGAAATTGATGAAGGAGATATCCCAAAATAAGCCTACATCAGAACCAAATTTGCCACTACCTCCCCCACTCTCTACAATGGTTGATTCCCATCAAGCTTCAACCTCTTTCACTTTTCAACCACCCATTCCAGATTCGACAATCACTATCAATTAGACCCTCCTAAATAATGACTTACCTTTTCCTTATTATCTTGCTGTCTAAAATGCCGAGTTACACCCTTCCATACCGATCCCTCCTATCCACTCTATAACTTATTTCCCAACTGGGGGAATGCCTCATGTAGTAGGAGAAAGTAGAGTAAAAGAAAATGAGAAGTTTACTGCTCTAGAAGAAAGATTAAGGGCAATGAGGGCCTGAATATGTACGAATCTGTAGATGTGTCGTCACTCAGATTGGTGCCAAATGTGGTGGTACCACCCAAATTCAAAGTTTCAAACTTCGACAAATACACTAGTAATTCAGACCCTCGCATTCACTTGGCTACTTACATCACTAAAATGTCAGCCCTTACGGAAGACGATAGACTCCTGGTCCACTTCTTCCATGAGAGTCTCTCTTGGGCAGCATTACGATGGTGTATTCAATTAGATAGGAGCAAACTGTGCTCCTGGAAAGATTTGGCTGACGCTTTCCTAAAACAGTACAAATTCAACTGTGACGTCGCCCCCACAACGAGAGACCTCCAAAATCTGGTACAGAGAGAAAGGGAAAGCTTTAAGGAGTATGCCCAGAGATGGAGAGAGAAAGTAGCGGAGGTATATCCTTCGGTTACTGACCATGAACTCTGCTCTCTGTTCATTGAGACATTGAAGGCGCCATACTTCAATTTGTTGATCAGGAACACCTCCAACAGCTTTTCAGACATTATCTAAGCTGGTGAAAGAATTGAAGCTAACCTAAGGTTAGGACGGTTGCAGGAATTGATAGAGAATTCTGTAAAGAAAAATCCCAGTTTTGGAAAGAAGAGAGAAGGTGATGTGCATTCCATCACCCAACAAGCCCAACCTCTATTCTCTCAGAATAATTTTCGGTCATACCCTTCGGCTCAAGGCCTGACAATAGCCAACATTCCACCCCCTTTTCAAAATTATCCTCACCCTCACCCATAATATCCACCGCAAACAGCTTACCAACCCAGACCGCCTGCTCAACCTATTCAACCAAGACCACCTCCTTCCCTAAACAATCCAAGACCACAGAGAAACCCTGATCCACCTCTCTCCCTTTCACTCAGTGAAATGTACTGATACCTCCTCGGTATAAATCAAATAGTGCCTATCCCCCCTGGATCCGATTCAGCCCACATATCCTAGGTGGTATAACGTTAGTGCCCGATGTGAATATTATGGCAGGGCACTCAGGCACTCAACTAACAACTGTTGAGCTCTCAGGAGAAGAGTACAAGCCCTCATCAGAAACAGGTGGCTAAAGATTGAAGGAAATGGTTCTCTCCCCAATGTCACTTTAAACCCATTGCCCAATCATAGTACGGGCAATGGCGTGAACATGATAGACCCTGAGGACAAAAGGTCAACTTTGGAGGTAGATCAACTGATTCCTCACTTCGAGGAAATTTTTGCAATGGCAGTATGAGAAGGTTACCTCTACCCTCAGACACCGGGGTCGGAAAGTGATACGAGATGCCCCTTCCATGGAGGAGCAGCTGATCATGAGCTGCGCAACTGTAAGAGGTTCAAGTAGGAAGTTCGGGGGATGCTGTCACTCAAAACTTTGAGATGTCAGCGGAGGTCAAAGATGGAGGATGAAGTGAACACAGCCAGATTTGGTCGGGATGTCTCTACCATCAATCCCAAATTAACCATTTCTGCTTCCAGCATGCCAACACCAATACCACCAATAATAATCATCCGAACCCTGCCTCAACTCTCAGTCATAAACACCCATGCAGTGCCTTGAAACTACAATCTTCAAGCCTTTACTCATGAGGCATCCAGTAGTACTTCGGCCCTACCCTCAACTATACACATACTCAACCCATAACCCCTCTTAAACCATGCTTCACTCCTCACGAGCACTTTAAAATGACTTATGCTGGACCCTCCTATTAGTAGTATGCCCTAGAGCAGCAGTTATTTTTCTGATAATAATGAGCACACAAGAACCACCACTATCCAATATCATTACGAGCATACTTGATGACAATAGGTTGACAGGGCCTAATCTTTCTGATTGGCTAAGAAATTTAAAACTTGTCCTGAACCTAGAACGTATTGGACATGTTTTAGATTCAAAGGTTCTTGGTCCCTTACCTCCAGAGGCCACTCAAGAGGAACATGACTATAACACCCTCACTATAGCTATTTCGTACATTCTACTGTTCCAATGACCGGTGTCGGTTCGGACAGTTAGAACATCTAGAAAAATATTTAAACTAGAGTGAGGAATCATAAACAACTCAAATAATAGTAAGAAAAATCTAAGAAAAATTTTAGAAACAAAATACAACCAAGTTAAATGAGCCAATGCCCTAGCGATGGGTAACCTAGTGGGAAGTTACGGTCTTCGCAGCTAAGAGGCCTACACCCGGGAAAAAAATTCATGAAATAATTTTTGAGACTCCAGAGAAGAGTCATTGAGGTTTCTATGGAATTAGAATGCCAAGAAAAGGCTTAGAAAAATTTTTAGATCGGTACAGACGATTTTGGCTCGATAAGCCAAACGGAGGGCATTTTGGTCATTTTATCTTCAGAGATGATTTTTGACAAACTTGTCCAATTAAGGAAATAAATTATATAACATAAAATATGAATAAACATTGCTAAAAATGAAATTAAAAATGAGTAGTAAAGAAAAGAAAGAAAAATAAACTAAATGGAAATTAAAATCAAATAATGACATAAGCATGATGCAATTAAAATGTTTCTACTCAATCAAATTTTGACAAGTCATCATACACTACTTAAAAAGAAAGGAAATGAGTTAAAAATGAAAAATAAATTCTGCATTCATCTCCTTCAACCAGCCGCCTCCCATCCTCTCTCCTTTCACCATTTTTATTCCAAACTTCTCAATAGAAATTGCTTGAAAAATCACCATAAAATCATAAGTTTTCTTCACAAAAACTCCTCCTCACACCTTAAACCATCTCTAGGCAGCAATTAGAAGAAGAAATTAAGGAGATTTATAAGCTCAAGTTAGCTCCCAAAAGAGGTTAGTGCCTAATATTTCATCTTTCTTTTTAATTTCTTGTTTAAGAACATGATTTAAGTTGAATTAGTAAGAAAAGAAATGAAAATTATATGTATATATATATATATATATCCCATGATTTCGGCAGCCATAGATGGTTTAGGGTTTGATGAATTCCTTTGAATTAAAAATTGGCTTCATAGCTGCCCTTAACACTAATTTCATGATTAGGATAATGAAATGTAAGTTAATGCATGAATTGAAATGGTAGAGTTAGGGTTTGGGCACAAATTTAAGATTTTGTTTATGTATTGATGAAAAGAAGTTATAATGGTCAATTAGTGACCATTTGGTCATGTTTGAGTAGGAAATTGAGTGAATGGTACCAAGGGAATGGAGGTTAGGCATGCTGTTCAATGTGCCCTGCAGGTCTGGATGTGAGTCCAGCAAGTTTGGACAGCTTTAACTTGAGTTGTGTAGCTTTAATTGGTGCAAGGCCAATTGAACATGAAATTAGACATATAATGGCACAACTTTGATGAAGGAAACTTGTCCAAAAAACAAACTTAGGATGCCCTAAAAATTGACCAAATCCGGGTAACACACAATTTGCCTGGGCAAAATGACCAAATGAACAGTGTTCATTCATTTGGTCATAACTCAGTGTAGAAAGGTCCAATTGACCTGTAATTTATGTCAATGAAAAGCTTAGACAATTTAGAACAACTTTTATTTTGAACACAAACTCTAATTCTGGACTTAACCAAATGAAATTATTGGCCAAATTTGAACTACCAAATCTGGCATAATGGTATTCTACCCAGATTTTCTAGGTAGATACTAATCCGGCCAGCCTTGCTCAAAGTGGCATATCTTGAGCTAGAAAACTCCAAATGGGGTGATTCAAAAAGTGAAATGTAAGTAGACACAATAAAGAACAACTTTGATCAAGAACAACTTTGATCAAGAACACTTGGCCAAATTCTCACTGTAGAATGGCCTATTGGAATAGTGAACTCTAGCACGCAAAACTGAAATTTTTGATTTATTTTCCATTGGTTAGAAGTATGGATTGGCTACTAATGCCAACACTTTTAAGAACCAAAATGTGATAAATCTATGTGATTAAAACTCATGTAACTATTATATATGAGAAAGTTAATATTTTGACTTAAATAACTAAATGAATAGTAACCTTACATGTTAAGCATAAATATTCAAGAAATAACTTTATAATATGCCCTAGTAGGCCTGGTGTGATTGGTTTGGATAGGTTGGCATGCCAATAGGGTTCTGATAGTAGTACTGTATATGGCTTCATACCATTCTGTGATATGATAGCCTATGGCTATACTGATTATGATGTTATACTTGGCTTTATGCCTTATTGCTTTTATGGCTTATTAGCCATTCTATCTGCACACCAGGAGACACATTGTGACTGATGGTGTGACAGCCTGAGGTACCTGGTACCCAGTGCTAGTTTACCCATTTATCCAGTCCGATCAATTTGTATAGGTTACTTGGGCATGGAAAAGTATAAATGTAATTGAATTGATTATTAAAGGAAGTAAGGAAATTAAATATCAAGATAAAGAACAAGAATGATTACAATAAAAAGAGGCTCAAAATCATTAAGAAAACAATTAATAAAATGCTAAAAAGAGTTAATATCATAAGATGTAATTAGCCTTCGACTAAACAATAAATAAGTAATTATTTATTTCTTATAAGCATAATAACTAGGAAATTTTTACTTTTATTTGCATATTATATTTTCTTGTATTATTGGCACCACTAAGCTTTATGCTTAGCGCGTCGCATTTGCCACGTGTAGGTTCTAGAGAGACTGACAGAGAGCCCAGCAGACCACAGATTGGGTGAGGCCTGTTCACATATCTGCATAGCGTCCGTGTCACCTCACAGACTTCAGTGCATTGGTAGGACAATAGGTCCCATTTTGGGTATTTTGTATTGTTTGTATTTTATAATTAAACTTTTATTTTATCATGTATAGTTGAAACCCATGTAATATATTTTGGTATTAATGCAAGTATTTGTAATTTGTGTTTATAAATGAAAATTTAGTATTTATTTATGATTTGTACATGATTGTCATGTGAAATGAACGAATGACAAATAGAAAAATTTTTGAAATATGGTTGAAAAATATTGAGATTATGTTGATAAAATGGAGTTTCAGAATGATGGGAAATGTATTAGAAGTGTTTTTTACAGGTTTCGAAGAACTATTTTTTCCATTTTTAACTGGGACTCTGCCGGATTTTCTATAAAATTTTCGGAACCTCAAATGAATTTATAATTTCAATAAATGACTTAAATGAGTTAAATTTCACAAATTGCACTTCATAACCATGAAGAAATAAATTAAGAAGGGATCAAAAATAATTGAGATAAAATATTGTGTTCCAGTACACTGTGTGGCATATCTTGCTTGGCTATACTGTAGATGGGTAAGGGGTGTCACAATGACACTTTGGACAAGTGGAAGGAGCATGATATGAGAGCCAAATGTTACATGCCTGCTTCTATGAGTAATGAGTTACAGAAGCAACATGAGAACATGCAGAGTGCAAGTGAGATCCTCCTTCACTTGCAAGAGTTGTATGGTGAGCATAGCAGAAATGCTAGGTATGAGATATCTAGGCAGCTATTTTGAATGAGGATGTTTAAGGGACAGAATGTTGGGGATCATGTCCACAAGATTATTCAGCTTATTAAGCAGCTAGAACATCTTGCCTTTTACATGAATTTCCAACTGCAAACAGATTTGATCCTTCAGTCCCTACCTGAGTCATTTGAGAATTTTGTGACAAATTTCCATATGACTAAGTAGGAAAACACCTTGGCTGGTTTACTTAACATGCTGGTTATTGCACAAAAGAATATGCCTAGCAATAAAGGAAAAGAGATAGCTTTGATTGCATCTTCTTCTTATGTTGGAAAGTCCAAAAAGAAGAAGGGCAATAAGAATAAGAAACCTCAAGTTCTAGGACCTTTCAAGAAGATAGCCAAAAAAAAGGGCAAGACCGAAGTTGACAAAGGTAAGGGAAAGTGTTTCCACTGCCAGAAGGATGGGTATTGGAAAAGGAACTGCCTAAAGTATCTTGCTTCTTTGAAGGACAAGAAGGACACACCTTCAGAAGGTATGTCTATATCTTATTATTTAGATGCTGATGATGCTCATAGTTCATCTACAGCTTGGGTTTTAGATACTGGTGCCAGTTCTCACATTTCTTGTGATTTGTAGGAACTAGCAAACAGTAGCAGCTTGCATGCTCGAGATGTTAGACTCTGGATTGGTAATGGCTCAACTATTGAAGCTTTCGCCATATGATCTAAATCTTTTTACATGTGTGGACATGTTTTGTGTTTAAATAATATTTTGTATGTACCTGATGCTTTTAAGAACATCATTTCTATATCTAGTTTGACTAGAAATTGTTATGAATTTCGGTTCACAAATGATGTTTGCAATATTTATTTTGAAAATAAATATGTTGGCTTGGGTTATATGCATAATGGTCTTTATTATTTGTATAATAATGATAAACACAAATTGAATGCAAACAATCTAAATGAATGTAATGCCATTATGAAAATCAAATCTAGTCTAAAACATCTTTGGCACTGATGATTAAGTCATATTGCAGAAGATAGGATTACAAAACTGGAGAAAATAGAGATTTTATCCTCATTGGGTTCTAAACCTACTCCAACTTGTGAATACTGCCTTCAGGGCAAAATGACTAGATCAACTTTTATTGGACAAGGACTAAGAGCTGAAAATATTTTGGAGCTAATACATAGTGATGTATCTGGTCCATTTAAGGAAATGGCTAGAGATGGTTTTCATTACTTTATTACCTTTACTATTGATAAATCAAGGTTTGGGTATTTGTATTTGATGAAATACAAGCATGAATCATTTGAAAAGTTCAAAGAATTTAAATCTGAAGTAGAAAATCAAACAGAAAAAAGTATTAAAACTCTTCGATCAGATCATGGAGGTGAATACTTAAGTACTGAATTTGATGAATACTTGAAAGAGCATGGCATTATTTCCCAGCTGACTCTTCCAGGAATGCCACAGATGAATGGTGTATCTAAAAGGAGAAATCGTACTCTATTAGATATGGTACGTAGTATGATGAGCTATACTGACATGATAATCTCCTTTTAGGGATTTGCATTAGAATCAACTTTGTATATTCTGGATAGGATTCCATCAAAATTAGTTTCTTCCACACCTTATGAGATATGGCATGGAAGAAAATCAAGTCTTAAGCATATTAAGATTTGGGGTTGTCCAGCTTACATTTAAAAGCTGAACACTAATAAATTGAAAATTAGATCAGAAAAAGGTCGATTTGTTAGATACCTAAAAGAAAGTTTTAAATATTATTTTTATTTACCTACATCACAAAAGGTTGTGGTAAGCAGAGATGCCATATTTCTTGAATAATAGTTTATTCAAGAAGGAGGCAAAGGAAGGCAAATAGAGTTAGAATTGGAGAATTCTGACCAACCAACAGATCAAATGGATATAAATCCATCTAGTCAACCTATACGTATTAATGAAACATCTATAGTAATTACTCGCAGATTGACCAGGATATCTCACCGACTAGTGAGATATGGTTTTCTTCATGAAGATGAACAAGAGTTGTTTACTCATGAAGAAGTAGATCATAGAGATGATCCTCTTACCTATGAAGAAGCTATATCAGATATAGACTCTTCAAAATGGATCAATCCGAAATTGATTCCATGCATAAGAATCAAGTTTGAGACCTTGTTGACCCACCTGAAGGTATTGTACCTATAGGGAATAAATGGGTTTTCAAGAAGAAAATTGGTTCTGATGGAAAGGCAGAGACCTATAAAGCAAGGCTAGTTACGAAAGAGTTTCACCAAAAGGCAAGGAATTGACTATGATGAGACTTTCTCACCTGTTGCCATGCTTAAATCAATTAGGATTCTATTAGCAATAGCTGCATACTATGATTATGAGATTTGGCAAATGGATGTCAAAACAGCTTTTCTCAATGGATACATTGATGAAAACATTTTCATGGAACAACTTAGGGGTTTTGAATCCCAAGATAGTTCCAAGGTGTGCAAGCTAAAGCGATCCATTTATGGGTTAAAACAAGCTTCAAGGAGTTGGAACATCCATTTTGATGAAGCCATTAAGTCATTTGGTTTTATCAAAAATGTGGATGAGCCATGTGTATATAAAAAGGTTAGTGATAGTGCTATCACTTTCCTTGTCTTATATGTGGATGACATTTTATTGATAGGTAATGACATAATTATGTTGACAACTATAAAAGTATGGTTGTCAAATACATTCTCTATGAATGACTTAGGGGAGGCAACCTATATTCTTGGAATTCACATCTATAGAGATAAAGCGAAAAGAATAATTGATTTGTCTCAAAGTCTATACATGAAAAAGGTATTAAAGAGGTTTAACATACTTGATTCCAAGAAAGGATTGTTACCAGTGAGATATGGTATTCACCTTTCTAAAGAGATGTCTCTAAAGACACCTGAAGAAAGAGATAAAATGGTCAGGATTCCATATGCTTCGGCTATTGGAAGTTTGATGTATGTAATGATGTGTACTAGGCCGGATATCGCATATGCTATTAGTTTGACTAGCATGTTTCAATCCAATCCAGGTTTGGAACACTAGATAGCTGTCAAGAATATCCTTAAATACTTGAGGAGAACTAAGGATTTATTCTTGATTTATGGAGGTGGTGATTTTTAATCAAATATTGATGATACAAAGTCTACCTCAGGGTTTGTGTTCATTTATAATGGAGGTGCAGTTAGTTGGAAGAGTTCTAAACAGAGTATGACTGCTGATTCCACTACAAAGGCCGAGTACATTACTATATCAGATGCAGCAAAAGAGGCTGTTTGGATATAAGAAACCCCAGTCTCACCAGAAATCCAAACACATAGAAAGGCTACCACATTATCAGAGAGATAGTTGGGCGAGGCGATGTAGCCATGTAGAAAATAGCATCAGTTGAAAATCCAGCTGATCCATTCACTAAGCCTATGTCACAAGCTTAGTTATACCGACATCTAGAGAAGATGGGTCTAAGATATTGTAATGAATGGCTCTAATGCTAGTGGGAGATTGTTAGTAGCATGCCCTATAGCATATCATTTAGTATGTATCTTGTACATATTTTATTAATAAAAGGCAATTTCACTTTTCCGTTTACATAATGTATTTATATGTAATAGAAAATGTCCTTTGATATTTTGTTAGAAATTCTATTCTTAAGTTGTTAAGAATATGAGTGACAGTATTTCTAGCACAAAGTATCATAAATTGGTTCACGATCGAGGATACTTCACAAAGGACATGACTTATCTAGAAAGATTGTAATCATGTTTGTTCCCAGGGTATTTGTATGACATATAAATAAGATGGAGTCGTGAGTCTCTTTCCACATAACAAACATGATAGGCACTTATACATGATAAGTAGGCCGAACCAGTGATGCATATGACAAGCACATGGAGTTTACTCTTGTCAATGCATTGTTATATATTATATCAGTGCATATAATCTTTAGACCTGAGATAATACAATTATCTTATATATGGGTAGTTTGAGTTTGATATTGCTTTCATACTTGTACTGTGTTTGGATATATGGGCAGGTGTTGGCTCCTACTAGTTATATATGGAGATAGGTATTGATCAAGATGGAATCTGTTACCCTAAGTAAATAAGGATAAAATCCTATGTTCATTTAATTATTCTTGATGTTTCAAGTTCCTGGCCGGGACAGACAGATTTAGTCAAAAAAGGGTTTCTGATAAGAAAATCTAATTAATTAAGAATTAAAATTAAAAGAGAACATAATGTTCATAGTAAATAGGGTTTGACATTAACCATGACTCTAGCTCGATTGGGATTTTGTAACAGAGAGATTCCAGTGCATGGTAACATATAATTATAGGTTCATTTAAGGTATTCCTTGTTACTGATTGGGTGGCCATGGCATACTATGCTAGGTGTAAACCATGGTCTATGAGATGGCTAAAATGATTTAGAGAATTTATTTATGGTAAGAAAGAGTTCTGATGATATTAAGAGTTAATATCATATCTCATTGCCAATTAGTGATGAGCCTAATGAGTCACACACATACACAAGTTAATCACCAAGTAAAATGTGATTTAATTGATTAATTAAAGAGTTTAATTAATTAATTAATTAGGTTTGGTTTGCAATGAGATTGCAAAGTCCCTAATATGGCTTGAAACCAAATCTAGGTTATTGGATATATAGTATAAGTTAAATTTATATTTAAAGTGTTTAAATATAAATTTAATTATGATAAATTAATTAATAGAGATTAATTAATTAATTTATATTTGATATAAATTGATTTAAAGAGGAGAAATAATGATTGAGAACTCAAAATTACAACATAAGGGTAATTTGGTCATTCCACATGGTGACATATTGCACCATGAGATGGTGACACATGGCATCATATAAGTTTGCCATTTGTCTTCCTATTATGCTAGGTGATCAAAGTCAAGATTAAGTCTAGCTTTGACACTTGGCTTAATGTGATTAGGTCAATTAAAAATAAGATGCAATGTGGTGGTGACATGTGGCAAAGGGTTTAAGTGATTACTTGACCTAATTATAAAGGGAAAAGAAAAGAAGAAACAAATAACACTCTCTCTTGTCTCAAGTGTGGCGGCACCTTTTCTCTCCCTCTCCTCTTCTTGCTTTCTCATCAATTCAAAAAAAATAACCCAAATTCCTTTGAATTAAAATTGCTAGAAATTATTTATAGTGTCCTATACACACATACAACCTCTCTAAAGGCAAAAACCCAAATTATAATTGGTTGGCAAGTCTCGAGAAGCTGATTTGGGGGCTACCCATTGGTGATCTTGGTGTGGACAAGCTAGAGGGACAACACTTGGTGTCCTAGGTGCTTCCTAAAGGTGCCAATTGCATCCATAGTGCATCAAAGAGGTTAGTGCTCAAACTCCTCTTTTAAACTAGGGTTTAAATGAATTAATTTGTTAATTCATAATCTTGAATGGCAAACATAGATCCTAATACATATTAATTGAGCATTGAAATTAATTAGGCACATAAGAGATGTGGCATGATGCATGAAACCCTAGAAGAAAATTTTTTTGAAATTTAATGCTCCAATGAACTAATTACCATGCTTCTGCTCCTTCACTTACATGAAAACAAATCAAAGATGAAGGTGGTAGATGAAAAAAATTAATAAGACTATCAATCTGAGTTCATTAATGATTTTTACACATACACCATCAAAAGACCCCTTTCTATCATGGACACCTCCTGCATCATTGCACGTCCTCTATGAGCTAAAGCAGTACTCTTCCCAAGCATATCACTCTAAGCCATGTGTTGTTCATTCTACATGCAATCTTATTTTAGATCTTGCCAATCTTGAGGGTACCATAAATCAAGAACCATATGTGGCATTACATGACGACTACTATGGATGAAAATCGCTCTTTGATTAGCAATTTTAATAAGGGTCAAGCTAATGACCTCAAATTAGCACTTCTTGAAAGGCAACCCAAGTTTTAAATTTAATCTTTGCATTTGTCTATTTCTTTTGTTTTTTCACACTCACAAAAATGATTTCGATATTTGTTCACTTTGTAAGTTTAAGAAGCACTTGAAAGGAGTAATGGAGATCAAACTCATAAATCTTCAAGGGAAGGCAAGCTTCAAAGGGGAGTATTTTATATCCATTAGCTTTTCCTTGTTATTACATTTATGATGTCACGCTTGACCTTCATTGTTATTACATTTATGATGTTACTCTTGACCTAATTGTGATATCTTGATGACATTGATGACAATGTCAAATTTGAGTTTGGGTGTGCATTTCATGCATTGCATTCATATATTACATTTCATTCTGCATCACCTTATTATGTCTATATTATATGCATTTCATGCATTACATTCATGTATTGCATTTTATCACCTTATTATGTTTATATTATATTTGTGTATAAAAAATCTAGAAAATTTTTATAAATTTTAAAAATTTTAAACTTTTTCAAAAGGCATTTAACTTAGAATTATAACTAAAACCTTAATGAGCTAATGAGTGGACTATCTGGGAAAGAGGAATGAATGTAACTGGATAGGCAAAAAGGCTTCAATATGTTGTTTGTGAAAAACTTAATCACCTAAGTGGAGTTAAACTAGTTAAACCCTTTCATAGCTATTAATCTGTCACATTGAACTTACAAAATTAGGAGAAAATTTTTGAAATACAAGCAAACCTAAAAATGCCTCACCAGCTCTAGAACATGTCTCTTAGACCTATCAAGGCGAAATCCTAGATATGCTTGATGAAGAGATTATTAAGGCATTCTTTAATATAGCCTTATCAAGCCTTAGCCATCCTTAATTAAAATATATATCCCCTGCAGTCAATTTGAAACCTATATTTATCGCCTAGAATTTATTGCTTACCTACATTATTTACCTAGCCCTTAGCCTAAACACCTACCTTACCCTTTTGAGGAAGCTAAATGCATAAGTAAAAAGTATATTAAGTGCTAAAAACATAGAGAGATGATGTAATACTCAAGAAAGAGTACAAGTGTGCAATTGAAATCAAAGAAAAAATTGCCTTTCCAACCCAGCAAAAGTAATGAGTTTAGGGGAGAGGACAAAAGGAACATAAAAAAAAAAAGAGAGAGAGAGAAGAAGAAAAAGAAGAAGAAGTCCCAAGATAAGTATCATGGAAGCATGCTTAGCACTATAAAAAAACCAAGAGTCCCTCCTCTCCATACAAAATCAGTAGAATAAACTTAGTATACTTGGTATTTTATGCATAAATGCTATCCTTATATTTGTATTCCCTAAAAACCTTTCATTGGCAATCAAGTCATTATCCCTTTAGCCCCATTACAACCCTTTTAAAGACCTTTTGATCTTTTGAAAAGTGTATGCTATATTAGTGGAGATAGAAAATTGAGATATGCCTATAGAGTTGGAATTGAGTCACTTCATCATAATTATCCATAATATAGGCAATTTTGGGGGAGTAAGTGTTTCTCAAGTCTATCCTAATAAAACAGGTTATTTGTGACTTATTAATAGCCTTGTATAGAGGAATAATTATTTAAAATACCATAAAGGGGGTGAGGTTCTAGCAGGCAACTATTATGGTCCCTATGCCTTGAAAGTGAGAATTGGTGTGAAGGTTGAAGAGTGTCCAATTATTTGCAGGTTAAGTTTTTTATTATGTTTCTAAGTACCCCAATGAGTTTTTAAAAAAGTTTTTTTTTTTTTGCTTGAGGACAAGCAAAGGTTTGAGTTTGGGGTTATTGATTAAGTTAAATTATATAGACATTTAAGGTTAACATTCATTGCATTTAGTTGGCATTTAGTTTTCTTTCATGTTTATTTTTATGTGTTTTTTGTAACACCCCTATGTTCGGTAGTGCGTTCTACTGTTCCGGTAACCAGTGTTGTTCGGACAGCTAGGATACCTAGAACTACACTTCATTATGAGTGAGGAGACATAAAATAATGAAATACAAGAAAAGAGAATACAAGAAAAACAAAGGAAAAATAATAGTAAAGAAATGCAATCAACTTAAGCGAGCCGAGAACCCTAGCGATGGGTGACCGCACCGGGAAGTCACGGCGTGGACCGTTGACTAGCCCTGGACCGCGGGGAACCCTGAAAAATATTTTAGGACTTAAATAGACACCTATTGAAATACAAATACCATTAGAAATATTAAATGAAAATTAAATAATTAGTACAAAGAAAAGTGAGAAATCGAAAAACGGACAAAACCCGGTGTTACCGAAAAATCAGGAATGCAACCCGAACAGGGGCATTGTGGTCATTTGATACCCCGAGTTGTCTTTTGACCTAAATTTCCATTAAAAATAAATAATTTTACACTTGGAAAATGTCATGAAAAATTAAATTAGGGGTACCTAATATAAATAGCAAAAGTGGAGTGTGATTTGAGTAATTAGCACTTAAACATATTAAATTATTTTCTTAAGTGAGTGGAGCACTATGGGAATTTAATAAACACTAAGTGGGCAGATTACTCCACTAAAACTTCATCTTCCTCATTCATTCAAACACCATGGCCGAAATGAAGAGCTCCCAAAGTCCTCCCATGGCCGCCCAAATGCATGGCTCTTTACACCCATTTTCAAGCTATATTTTCTTTACTTATCTTCATTAAAGTTTATCCCCACGTCACAAGGAATAGTTTGATAGCATTTTTAAGAAGTTTTAGTGAAGATTTAGCAAGTCCCAACAATAGGTAAGTTTGTGTTTTTGATTGTTGCTTTGTTAAAGTTTGTAAGGATGTTATGGGTGTTTAATTTATGGAGAAATTTTTGAGGTTTGATGTTGAATGGGGATGTGTACTTTTGGCAGCCATGGAAACACTTTGAAGGCAGTTTATTTTTGCTTGTAAATGGTGAATTAAATGATTGATTAAATGTATATTGTGTAGGAAATTGTTTGGGTGATGTATACTTAGTATATGTAAATGTGAATTGAAATTTGAAGCTTGGAAATTAATGGAATGTAAAGGTACCATTGTGGCAGGTTGTTAACTCTTGAAGAATGTTGGAATTCATACTTGGTTTATGGTATATTAATGTTGAATTGTGTTGGATGTTAGGGCAGTTTGAGTGTATATATGATAGTGTGAGGTTGGACATGTAAAAGTGTTATGGTTAGGTGCTTGAATTGTTGTAAATTGAGTTTGACAAATTCTGCACTTTATGGTGTATGTTGAATGTGATTGTAAGCTGCCAAAATGACCTATAATATGTTGTGAATTATGTTTAGGTTATGGTACAACCAGAATTGGCTTGAATGTTGAGTTTGGTGAGTGTTAAAAGTGATCCTTGATGTGTATGAAAGAAATGCAATAAGGCAGTTTGAGTTTTAGGCCTAGAACATTAAGTGTGTGGCTCCAATTGGTATGAGACCAATTGGAGGTGAGACTAGACACAAAATGTGCCAACTTTCATGAAGGAATCTTGCCAAAATTCTGCTTGCAAGGTAGCTTGAAAAATGACCAAATCCAGATTAAGTGCAAATAAGGCTTGAAAATTGACCATTTGGGCAGCAGTTAGTGTTTAGGCCATAACTCACTCAAAACAGGTCCAATTGACCTGAAATTTTAACTATGAATAGCTAAGTCCCATATCTACAAGTCTTATGAAGACACCAAAGCCCAGAAATGACCATAAGCAAGTGAAACAGCTTGCACAAGTTCAGGTCCAAAAACTGGCCGAACCAAAATTGACCTAAAATGACCAATTTTAGTGCAATTTGACCAGCAAAAGTAAAATGACCATAATATGGTCTACATAACTCAGAATGACCTGAAATTTTTTCCCGCGTTCCATAAGACATAGATCTACAAGTTTGTAGTTTTGACCGAAACCCGAAAACCAAGGGAAATAGGTCGTACGGCTAGGTCAAACTAGTATCCCGGAATCCAGCAAGTTGCAATAAAACGCAAAATACATAGAAATGAATTTGGTAACATGTACCAACCATAAAAGACTATCGAATGTGACATGTTAGTAACATTAAAACCTAATTTACCTAGAATGCATCGAGGGTCAATATATTAGGTTGATTAAGCAAATAATAGCATTCAGTGAATTGCTTGTCAAGCATTATCGTTAGAGACAGTTTAATTTAGTACTGAAACACTTCAAATTGTGTTTCTCAGTTAGCAAAGACTCAGGAAAAGGGAAGGAAACACTGAGTCCAAACCAGGAGACAGTTATCAGAGGTTTGTACACAATAGCTATTTCTTTTGAATTTTTCAATTAAAATGAATTATGACTATTTGTACATTATTGTTTTAAATTGTGGAAATGTGTTTGAATGGATACTTATTGCTTGAAAAACATTGTAAATGGTTTGAAACTGTGAAAAATTGTTTGAATGATATTGATGGATACTTATTGATTGAAAAGCATTGGAAATGATTTGAAACCACAACTATCATGTATATTGATTGTATTCCTCACTAGCTTGTCTAGTGGGACGAATTGAATTCCTTCTCTGGCTGAAGTGTTGAGGTGTGTGCCTGTTGAGGACGAATTGGATGAGTACTCATATTTTTGCTAGCTAGCTATGTTATTCCTCATTAGTCATCGACTTTTGGGATGAATTGAATACCTCATTAGCCATCGACTTTTGGGACAAATTGAACTTTGGAACATGATTAAGCTGTGTGTGATTTATTGATTTGTATTATGAGATTGTGAAATGGAGTTAAATCCTTATTGACATTCACTGTCTTTTGAAGTTAACTATGTTTTAATCTCTGAGATTTATTGTGATATTGTGTTAAATTCCTTCTGACATTCATTATCTTGAATTTAACTATGATTTTACGTATCCATCATTTAAATGATTTATGAATTATGATTTAAAGTTGTATTTGGTTAATGTTGTGCACCACTGAGACATTGTCTCAACGATAGCTTTTTATTGCTGTCGCAGGTAGACAGATGGACAAGGCAGCAGACTAGGCTGCTAGTACATCCAGCGAGAGATTATCGGGTATATTGAGTATACCACATTTTGCATTTTGTACTGTAATGTATGTACACTGTATGTATATATTGTTTTTGGTTTTGAGCAGTTGTAAATTAAAATTGTACATTGAAGTTGTAAAGTAAATTATAAGTTATTTTGACTTGTAAAAATTGTATTATATTTCTTGTATCTCAGTCTTTGAAAAATTACTGTGGATTTGAGTTGAGAAATATGTTGGAGTTGAGATTTGGAAATATATTGAAGTGCTTTTTACAGGTTTTCTGAAGAACTGTTTTATCCAAAATATAGATGGCACTCTGCCAAAATTTTTACAGAAATTACTAATAGTCCAAATGAGTTAGCTGTTTCACTTCAGTTCACAAAGGTTTTTAACACCTGTAAATAGTGCTCACCACTGTAAAAGAAGTAAGAAAAGTTTTTAAAATCCCTTGTAGTGTATTTAATGGGTTATCAGTAGACGGAGTTGGTAATTCATTAGGTATACTACGAGATCATGTTATGCCTTACAGAGGGGTAGGGTGTGACATGTTTTAGTGATATCAGAGCTAGTTTTTAAAATTTTGTTTTCACCTGTTACTTGAATATTTTTTCTTCATAGTACAACTGCTCAATATTATTGTTTGATACATACAGTACATTACATTATAAAAATGCACTAACGGGAGGAAATCTCCTTGTGTTGTTTGTTCAGGAGATCTAAAATCCTCGCATTGACTATGGAAGAGGGTGATCGTTCAGTCGATCAATCTATTGAGGCTGAGGTGCAAGGGGATGCCCTGTGCCTACACAAAGGTCGGCGGTTCAAGAAGACCACCGCAGCGATCAGCGATTTCTGCTTTCGCTTAGCAGATGGCTGCAATGTTCCAACAAATGGCTGGTAATGTGCCTACTCAAGTCCCAATACAGACACCAGTGGTACAACCACAGTCTCCTACTAGGTAGTATCATAAATTGATGAAATATGGGGCTACAGAGTTCAAGGGGACAGTAGATCCTCTAGAGGCTGAACAGTGGTTAGAGAGGATGGATGTCACACCCTACCCCTCTGTAAGGCATAACATGATCCCGTAGTATACCTAATGAATTACCAACTCCGTCTACTGATAATCCATTAAATACACTACAAGGGATTTTAAAAACTTTTCTTACTTCTTTTACAGTGGTGAGCACTATTTACAGGTGTTAAAAACCTTTTTGAACTGAAGTGATAGAACTAACACATTTGAATTATTTGGAGTTTCTGTAAAAATTTTGGCAGAGTGCCATCTGTATTTTGGATAAAACAGTTCTTCAGAAAACCTGTAAAAAAAACGCTTCAATAGATTTCCAAATCTCAACTCCAACATTTTTCTCAACACAACACATTACTCAACTCAAATCCACAGTGATTTTTCAAAGACTGAGATAAAAGAAATATAATATAATTTTTACAAGTCAAAATAACTCATAATTATTTTACAACTTCAATGTACAATTTTTATTTACAACTGCTCAAAACCAACAACAATATGTACATACCGTGAACATACATTACATTACAAAATACAAAATATTAGTATACTCGTTATATACAGTAGTCTCTCATTGAGGTACTAGCGACCTAGTCTCTGCCGCTCTGTCTGTCTACCTGCGACAGCAATAAAAAGCTATCGCTGAGACGATGTCTCAGTGGTGCACAACATTAACCAAATACAATTTAAATCACAATTCATAAGTCATGTAAATAGTGGATACTTAAAACTATAGTTAAATTCAAGACAATAATTTCATAAGGAATTTAATATAATATTACAATAAATCTCAGTAATCAAAACATAGCTAAATTCAAAAGACAGTGAATGTCAATAAGAATTTAAACTCATTTTACAATCTTACAATATGCATCAATAAATCACACACAGCTTTAATCATGTTTCCAAGTTCAATTCATCCCAAAAGCCGATGGCTAATGAGGTATTCAATTCATCCCAAAAGTTAATGACTAATGAGGAATAACACAGCTAGCTAGCAAAAATATGAGTACTCATTCTATTCGTCCTCAACAGGCACACACGTCAACAATTAAGACAGAGAGAGAATTCAATTAAACCGACTATATAAGCTAGCGAGGAATACAATCAATGTACATGATAGCTGTGGTTTCAAACCAATTACAGTGCTTTTCAATCAATAAGTATCCATCAAATATCATTCAAACCATTTTTCACAATTTCACAACTTAAAACAATAATATGCAAATAGTCATAATTTATTTCAATTGAAAATAATTCAAAAGAAATAGTTGTTGTGCACAAACCTCTGATAACTGTCTCTCGGTCTGGACTCAGTGTTTCCTTCCCTTTTCCTGAGTCTTTGGTAACTGAGAAACACAATTTGAAGTGTTTCAGTACTAAATTAAACTGTCTCTAATGATAATGTTCGATAAGTAATTTACTGAAGGCTATTATTTGCTCAATCACCTAATATACCAACCCTCGATGCGTTTTAGGTAAATTAGGTTTTAGTGTCATTAATATGTCACATTCGATAGGGTTTTAGGGTTGGTACATTTTACCAAACTCATTTCCTTGTTTAGTGCATTTTCTTGCAATTTGCTGGGTTCCGGGATACTAGTTTGACCTAGCCGGACGACCTAGTTCCCTCGGTTTTCGGGTTTCGGTCAAAACTACAAACTTGTAGATCTATGTCTTATGGAACGTGGGGCAAAATTTTAGGTCAATCCGAGTTATGTAGACCAAGTTATGGTCATTATACTATTGCTGGTCAAATGGCATCAAATTAGGTCAATTTTAGGTCAATTTGGTCAACTCTGGTTCGGCCAGTTTTTGGATCCGAACTTGTGCAAGCTGTTTGACTTGCTTATGGTCATTTCTGGGTTTTGATGTCTTCATAAGACTTGTAGGTATGGGTCTTAACTATTCATGGTTAAAATTTCAGGTCAATTGGACCTGTTTTGAGTGAGTTATGGCCTAAACACTAACTGCTGCCCAATTGGTCAGTTTTCAGGTTTCACTTGCACTTAATCCGAATTGGTCATTTTCTTATGTCACCTTGCAAGCAGAATTTTGGTATGCTTTCTCAATGAAAGTTGGCACATTTTGTGCCTAGTTTCACCTCCAATTGGTCTCATACCAATTGAGGTTACACATTTAAAGTTATTGACTAAAATGCATACTGCCCTTAACTACCTTACTTAAACATACATCAATTACACACTTACATTACTATATGTCCACTTCCCTTATCAATTCTGTTTTGGTTCATTACCAAAACCATATTCCACTTTACATTAACATCACTTTGGGCAGATTACAAACATCCTTAATACACCAATTAAAACTCACATTTACAAAGTCTAAGTACAATCACATATACACCTAAACCTTACTAGTTCTTACATACACTTTACACAATCAATCTATATACATATCCATCAACCTTAATGTCAATATTTCTGCCAACACCTTCATGAACACATACATTTATCCAAGAATCCCAAGGCTGCCGAAAAGCTTCCTCAACACCAAAGTGTCCTACAATTCATCAATTTCCATTCCAAGTGCAAAATCACCATATACATATGGAATAATTTACTAGGATATTAAATCACCCTAATCAACATCATTTCTCATCAAATATATGTATAAATATTTCCTTAAATACATAACTCCATGGTTGTCCAAAATGAACATATCAATAACTCCTCAAACTTGAAATTTTTCTTCACAAAACCAACACCCATAACATGAACACAAAGTTTAACAAAGCAATATTCA
Source organism: Hevea brasiliensis (assembly GCF_030052815.1). Lineage (NCBI taxonomy): Eukaryota > Viridiplantae > Streptophyta > Magnoliopsida > Malpighiales > Euphorbiaceae > Hevea > Hevea brasiliensis. Next base: position 37,438,035 of record NC_079494.1, on the reverse strand, counting down.
AAAAAATGTAAACTTACCTATGGTTGGAACTTGCTAAACCTTGATTAAACTTCTTGATTTTGGTATCAAGCTCCTCCTTATGATGTGTAGACAATTTTTAATGAAGCTATCTAAGTGATTGGAGTTGAAATGGAGGAGTGGATCAAGCTTGAAGGCCAAACGGCAATGGAGGTCTTTTGGTTCTTCAATTCTGCAAGGTTTGGTGATTTGGAGAAGATGAAGTTTCTGATGGTGTAATGGAAGTACACCTGTCCCACTTTGTTTTTATTTTATTCCCTTAATGGCCCACTCACTCAATTAATCATATAATATGTTAAATTCCCACTTATTCCATATTAAACCCTTAATTCTTGCTATTTACTTTAGGTACCACCAAATTAATTTTTCATTTTATTTTCTAAGTGTAATATCATTTATTTTTAATGGACATTTAGATCAAAAGACAATTCGGGGTGTCAAATGACCATAATGCCCCTGTTCGGGTTGCATTCCTGATTTTTCGATAACACCGGGTTTTGTCTGTTTTTCGATTTCTCACTTTTCTTTGTACTAATTATTTAATTTTTCTTTGATCTTTCTAATGAGATTTATTCTTCAATAATGGTCTATTTAAGTCCTAAAAATATTTTCCAGGGTTCCCCGCAGTCCAGGGCTAGTCAACGGTCCACGCCGTGACTTCCCGGTGCGGTCACCCATCGCTAGGGTTCTCGGCTCGCTTAACTTGGTTACATTTCTTTGCTATTATTTTTCCTTTATTTTTCTTGTATTTTCTTTTCTTTTATTTCATTATTTTATGTCTCCTCACTCATAATGAAGTGTAGTTCTAGGCATCCTAGCTGTCCGGACAACACTGGTCACCGGAGCAGCAGAACGCACTACCGAACTTAGGGGTGTTACAATTCTCCCCCTTAAATAAATTTCGTCTCAAATTTTACAGCATTAGTCTCTCGAACAGGTGTGGGTGCTTTCTCCTCATATCCTGTTGATGTTCCCAATTAGCTTCCTGGCCCGAATGATGGTTCCACAAAGACTTTAACCAGTGTATCTGTTTATTCTCACCGCTTCACCTCATAAGCCAGAATTTCTATGGGTTCTTCCTCATATGAGAGGTCTGGATTTAATTCAATCTCTTCAACTGATAGTACATGAGATGGGTCAGATCTGTACCTCCTTAACATGGACACATGGAAGACACTGTGTATCCTTGCTAGCTCTGGAGGTAATGCCAACCGATATGCCAAAGGACCCACTCTTTCCAGAACCTCATATGGTCCAATGAAACGAGGACTCAGTTTCCCCTTTCTGCCAAATCTCATAATCCTCTTCCAAGGAGAAACTTTGAGGAATACCTTATCACCCACTGTGTACTCAATATCTCTTCTTTTCAGATCAACACAGGACTTCTGACGGTCTGATGAAGCCTTGAGTCTATCTCTAATCAATCTGATCTTTTCCTCTGTCTGCTGAACAATTTCTGGTCCAATCATCTTCTTTTCACCTACTTCATCCCAACATAGGGGAGTTCTGCACTTTTTGCCATATAAAGCTTCATATGGAGGCATCCCAATGCTTGATTGGTAGCTATTGTTATAAGCAAACTCAATCAAAGGCAAGTGTGTATCCTAACTACCTTCAAACTCAATCACACAAGCCCGTAGCATATCCTCCAATATCTGAATAACCCTCTCGCATCGGCCATCATGTCTGGGTGGAATGTCGTGCTAAAGTTCAATCTAGTTCCTAGGGCTCTCAAGACTACCCTAATCTAGAAGTGAACCTAGGATCTCTGTCAGACACAATTGATACTGGCACTCCATGCAATTTTACAATCTCATATATGTACAATCTGGCCAATCTTTCCATGCTATAGTCCATCCGAACTGGCAAAAAGTGAACAGACTTGGTCAATCTGTCAACTATAACCCATACTGCATCATGACTACTCTGTGTTCTTGGAAGTCCTGTAACAAAATCCATAGTTATTTGCTCCCATTTCCACGCTGGTACTGACAAAGGATGTAACAAACCAGCTGGAACTTGATGTTCTGCCTTTACTTGCTGACAAGTTAGGCATTTGGAAACAAATTCAGCTATATCTCTCTTCATACCCATCCACCAGTAATGCTCTTTCAGCCCTCTGTACATTTTAGTTCCACCAGGGTGCATAGCAAATGGAGACTCATGTGCTTCCTTCATAATGATTTGTCTCAATTCCACATCACTAGGAACGCACACTCTGCCCTGATGTAGCAATAAACCATCATCTCTCACAGAGAATTCAGGTTTCTTGCCCTGCTGGACTTCTTTCAGTAGCTTCTGATATTTTTCATCACTCTGAGCGACCATTACGATCGATCAATCAACACTAGCTGTACATGCCAAGCAACTACTGTCTGTCCCTCATCATCAATCTCTAAACTGGCATGCTGTGCTTTCAACTCATATACCATGGACATGGGAGAAACTCTGAGACTTGTCATAGTCTTGCGACTTAAGGCGTCAGCCACTACATTTGCTTTTCCTGGCCGATAGTCTATTAAGCAATCATAATCTTTGATGAGTTCTAACCATCTCCTCTGCCTCAAATTTAATTCCTTCTGGGTGCCTAAGTACTTCAAGCTCTTGTGATCTGTGTAAATGTAGCATTTCTCCCCATACAAATAGTGTCTCCGGATCTTGAGCAAAACAATAGCTAACTCGGATCATGTGTTGGGTAATTCCTCTCTTGCGGTTTCAGCTGGCGTGATGCATAAGCAATGACATTCCGATCTTGCATCAGTACACAGCCTAACCCATTGTGAGAAGCATCACTATAAACTGTGTATTCTTTACCTAGAGTAGGTAAAGTGAGAACTCGAGCTTCAGTTAAACACCTCTTCAACTCATCAAAACTCTGCTGACATTTATCTGTCCACTGAAATTTTACATCTTTCCAAAGCAGTTTGGTCAGTGGAGAAGATAACATAGAAAACCCCTTCACAAACCGACGGTAATATCCAGCTAAACCTAAAATGCGAATTTCTGTGATATTCCTGGGTGGCTTCCAATTAAGGATAGCTTCTACCTTGCTGGAATCTACCTTGATACCTTCAGCTGACACAACATGTCCCAAAAAGGAGATTTCTTTCAGCCAAAATTCACATTTCGACAATTTGGCGTATAGTTGTTTCTCCCTTAAAGTCTGCAGTACAATCCGCAGATGTCTGTCATGCTCCTCTGCATTCCTTGAATATATCAAAATGTCATCAATAAACACCACCACAAATTGATCAAGATATGGTCTGAAGATAGTGTTCATCAGATCCATGAAAGCAGCTGGAGCATTTGTTAATCTGAATGGCATTACTAGAAACTCATAGTGGCCATACCGAGTTCTGAAAGCAGTTTTTGGAATACTCTGCTCTTGTACCTTCAACTGATAATAGCCAGATCGCAGATCAATTTTGGAGAATACAGCTGCACCCTTCAACTGATCAAACAGATCATCAATGCGAGGCAATGGATATCTGTTCTTTATTGTCACCTTATTCAACTGTCGGTAGTCAATACATAAGCGGAGAGTACCATCCTTCTTCTTAACAAACAACACTGGTGCTCCCCAAGGTGACACACTAGGGCAGATGAAGCCTTTTTCAAGTAGTTCTTGCAACTGTATCTTCAACTCCTTCAACTCTGCTGGTGCCATTCTGTATGGCGTTATAGAGATTGGATCCACACTAGGCATAACATTAATTTCAAACTGCACTTCTTCTCGGAGGTAATCACGCAATTCATCAGGAAACACATCTGGAAAGTCATGTACTGTAGGGATGTCCTTCAATGCTGGACTCCCCACTTGGGTGTCTACCACATGTGCCAAGTAGGCTTCACACCCCTTTCTGATCATTTTTCTGGCTAGTGCAGCCGAAATGATGTTTGATGGCAATAACTGCCTCTCCCCATGTATTACCACATCATTGTACTGAGGAAGGCCAAAAGTGACTGTCTTCAGCCTACAGTCAATCATGGCATGATGCCTAGCTAACCAATCCATGCCCAAGATGATATCATAATCTCTAAAGGGCATTTCAATGAGATCAGACAGGAAAGTGTGTCCTTGGATCACCAAAGGACAATCTCTATACATTCTATTAACCCTGACTTCTTGTCCTAGTGGACTTGTTACTAGCACCTCAAAGTCCATTTTTGTACATGGAACAGCAATACAATCAATGATGCTAGCACTCACATAAGAATGGGTAGAACCCGGATCAAATAACACAAACACATTTTGGTTAAAAGTTGAGAAGGTACCAGCCACAATATCAGATGTCTCGGCCTCTTCCCTCTGTCTCATTGCATACATTCTGATTGGAGCACTATCTTGCTCTGATTGTTTCACTGTGCCTTGGCTGCCTGCTGGGCTACCTCTACCCCTGCCTCTACCTCTGCTAGGTGGTTGTGAACTTCTGGTGACAGGGCTCTGAACTGACCCTTCTGCAGTAGTAGGAGGTGGTCCAACTCTGCGACTACTGGTGCAATCCTTGGCAAAGTGTCCTGTGCCTCCACAGTTATAGCAGGCTCCAATAGCCTTATAGCATATCCCACCATGATTTTTTCCACAAGTTTCACATTGGCAGGGAGGGTAGGAACTTCTGGTACTCTGCTGACCAAATAGGGGAGGTCTCTGTCCTGAATATCTTCCCCTACCAGATTTCTTGCCACCTCTGCCATGTCCCCCATGGTTCTTCCTCTTCCCAGTATGACCACTGGAACTCTGTTCTACTGACTTTCCCTCTTTATCTGTCTTCTCTGATTTCTTTTTCTCAAGAGTAGTCTCAATCTCAATTCTTTCTAACTCTAGAGCTTGAGAAATAAGTTCAGAGAAGTTAGTGTGTTTGAAACCGACTACTTGTACTCTGATACTGGGCTTCAAGCCAGTTTCAAACCTCTTGCATCTCTCCCTGCTGGTAGAGAGTAGACTCACTGCATAATGGCTAAGGCGGGAAAATTCCCTTTCATACTCGGCCACTGATCTGCCCCCCTATTTCAGACTTAGGAACTCTTGCAGCTTATGGTCTACATAAGCATCAGGGACATATTTCTGTCTGAATTCCCTGAGAAAGTCATTCCAGTCAAGACTGCAGTTCTACTGCATCGTGGGGAATGGTTTTCCACCAATCATAAGCATCCCCAGAACAAAGACACTGAGTATTCAAATCTGAGCTCCTCTGTGCAATGCAGTTTCTTGAATACCCTATCCATCCTCTCTAACCACTGTTCAGCTTCTAGAGGATCTACTGTCCCTTTGAACTCTGTAGCCCCATATTTCATCAATTTATCATACTGCCTGGTAGGAGACTGTGGTTGTACCACTGGTGTCTGTATTGGGACTTGAGTAGGTACATTACCAGCCATTTGTTGGAACATTGCAGCCATCTGCTGTTTAACCGAAAGCAGAAATCGCAGTCTTGTAAGGGCTGGTGCTGCTGAACCACTGACATTATGTAGGCCTGGGGCATCCCCTTGCACCTCAGCCTCTATATGTAGGAATTGTAGGTTGGGAGTTCCTAATTTCTCCCGACAATTTCCCTATGTTTCTTTTGGACCTGGGTTCTAGTCAAAACACAAAAATTGTAGTTATATGTGTTACAAGCATTTTTGGCTTTAAAATCACTGCATTTGCAATTTTGTAGCTCAAGTTATGGTATTTTTGCCACAACTGGTCGAATACCCTAAAGTTCAGGATTTCCAGATTCAGGTTTCATCCATGGCAGGTTTGATTGACTAATTTTACCTAGCAATTTAGTTGAGTTAGGGTCAAAACTAGATCTCCTAATCTACATGAAAAATGTTCTCCTATATCTCAAAATTTCATAGGTTCAAGAATTAGGTCAATTGGAGTTTCCTAGAGTGAGTTATGCTTAAATTACTAAACACTATTCATATGGTCATTTTTGTAGGTCCTGAATGTGTCATTCTAGATTCAAGCCTAATTTAAGGCAACTTATGATCAATTTCTAGGCAACCTTCCTTCATGACATTTCTAGCATTATGTCTTAAGTTTCATCTCCAATTGGCCTCACACCAATTAGAGCTATGTAGCTGTACTTATAACCATTCAAACCTACTAGACTCAAGGGTCCAAAATTCCTGCATAAGAGCCACACTTCCAATTCATTAATTCATCTCAACTACCAACTTCATTTCATAATCAATACACACCAATTAGTCAATATTTGACCACAAGAACATCAATTTCATACCATAACACAAAATCCCCCAAATTTCCAAAACCCTAATTTCTCTTTCTTCTTAATTTCATATAAATTTCATACAACTCAACTCACAGTTCATATATACACATTCATCAATACCCATAGGCAAGTTTAAATTCATCAGACATATCAATCCATCACCCCATCAAGGCTGGGCATATTTCACTCTCAACATTCATGCATAGTTTCTCTAATTTTCTTTACAATTTCAACTCAATTCAACTTATTTTCAAGAATCAAACAACTAATTCAAGGTTAAATTGCACTTAACTCACTTGAGAGACTTTTTGAACTTCCAAAACTTCAATTTCTCTTCTTCTTTTTGCTACCAAACTCTTAAGCAAGGCCTAATAGCAAGTTTTAGTGTTGGGGGTTATGGGAAATATGGTCAGAAAAGTAAGGAATTAGAGCTCTGAAGGACTAAAAATGGTGGAAGGTCAAGGAGTGGTTTGGCCAAGGTGTTGAAGGAAGAAGATGATGATTTTTAAAAATAAGAAGGGATTTATTAAATTTGTCTCTTATTTACATATATGTCTTATTTTTATTTGTTTTAGATTTTAATTATAATTTATATAATTATAACATTTTCATTAATTCCATCCATGTCCTATATGATTTTCCATATACACTTCATAGTTTTAATTCAATTTCAATATTTTGTTCTCACACATTTTAATGGACATTGAGGTCAAAAGTCAACTCTGGGTGTCAAATGACCAAAATGCCCCTCATCAGGTTATAGTCAATCTTTTTCGATCATGACATTTAATTCCATAACCCAATGGTCACTTTGACTTTTATACTGCTTATTTCAACTTATTTTCATTTCATTTGTAGTCTCAAACTGGCTTTGAATAGTACTATTCATGGACTGAAAATAGTACTGTTCAGAGCTCAGAAATTCAGGACATTACACATAACCTCAATCTCAAACTCCACTTCTCTAAGCGGAGGCAATCCTGGTAATTTGTAAAAAAAATCTAGAAAATCACACACTGTAAGGATATCTTGAAGATTTAGACTCCTCATATGTGTGTCTACCACATGTGCCAGATAAGCCTCACACCCCCTTTTATCTTCTTAGCTAGTACAGCTGAAATGAGATTAGAGCGCAATAACTGTCTCTCCCCTTGTATCTCCACATCTATATACTCAGGGAGGCTAAAAGTGACTGTCTTCAATCTACAGTCAATCATTGCATAATGCCAGATAGCCAATCCATGCCTAAAATAACATTATAATCCTTGAATCACTAATGAACAATCTTGATATAGTCTATTCACTTTCACCTCCTGTCCTAATGGGCTAGTCACCAACACATTATAATCCATTTTCTCATAAGGAATAGCAGTATAGCAAACAACTCCAGCACTAACATATGAATAAGTAGAGCCAAGGTCAAACAATACATATACATCTTGATCAAAGATAGAGAATGTACTAGCTACCACATCAGAAGTTTCTGCCTCCTCTGTAACACCCCTATGTTCGGTAGTGCATTCTACTATTCTGGTGACCAGTGTCTGTCCAGACAGCTAGGATGCCTAGAACTACACTTAATTGACAGTAAGGAAGCATAAAATAATGGAATATGTGATGAGAAAAATTAAGGAAAAATAAAAGAGGTAAAATGTGACTAAGTTAAACGAGTCGAACCTGTAGTGATGGGTGACCGCACTGGGAAGTAACGGCGATGACCGTTGACTAGCCCTAGACCGCAATGAACCCGGGAAAATATTTTTGGGACATAATTAAAGGTTTACTGAGGTATAATTGACATTGAAAATGTCAAAGAAAAATTAATAAGTTAGTATAAAGAAAAACGAAAATTAAAGAAATAGGCGGTATAAGGAGTTAATCGGTAGTATCGAAAAATCTGAAATATAAATGGAATAGGGGCATTTTGGTCATTGACACCTAGAATGGACTTTTGACCTAAATGTCCATTAAAAATAAGTGGTATTAAATTTTTGGAACTTCATGAAAAATAAAATTAAAAATAAAATGCAATTAAAAGAGAAATGGGGGATTAGTTTGCAAATATTGAAACCTTGGATTAAACTAATGTTTAATTATTATTAGTGGACCTTAGTGGGGGTATAAATACCCATAAGTGGACAGCAATGACCACTTCAACATTCATTTTCTTCATTTTGCACAACCATGGCCGAAACATATTCTCTCAAAATCTCCATGGAAGGTTTCAATCAAAGCTCTCAATCCTCACCATTTTTCCACATAAAATCACAAGGTGCCTTCACAAGAACTTATCCTTACCTCATGGGCAGCATGTAGGAAGCAAAAAGAAGAAGTTTTGGTGAGGTTTAGCAAGCTCCAAATAAAGGTTAGTGCTTAATCTTTCCAATTTCCTTCACTAATCCTTGTGTTGAGCTTTGGGTAAGTTGAATTGCTAAGAAAAATTGAGGAAATGATTGAGTATTGGTGAACCTTAGTTTTGGCAGCCATGAAAATGCACGGTTAGTGACTTATTCTATATTTAGTGGATGGAAATTAAGATTGATTAACTCAAATAAAAGTTGTAGTAGGTTAATGTTCAAGTATGTGCATGTTAGTGCTTGAATTAAGGGTTTGAAATGGGACCTTGATGCTTTGGCAAAGTGCCATGTTTGGCAGCCCATAATATCATGAATTTGTGTGTGTGAATATGAAGTTTTTTAATGAAATATAATAGTGTTAAATTGTGGGCAGCATGTGTAATTGGTATTGAGGTATGAGTATATGGAAGTCTATGTGTAATATTGATATTGAGATATGTTGAATTTTGGTGGAAGTGAAAGTTTAACTTGAATGAAGTATTGTGTGCATTGAGCACTTGAGTGTTCTGCCCAAAATATTTGCTAGAATTGTGTACAATATATATAGAAGTGCCATTGATTGAATATTGAAGTACTGGAAGGAGGAGAATTATCAAAATTGGAAGTGTGATGTTCAAATGCAGGTTGTGTATGTTGGCAGCACTTAAATTTGGTCATAAGTACAAAACTATGAACCCAATTGGTATGAGGCTAATGGGGGGTGAAACTAGACACCAAATAGGCCAACTTTCATGGAAAAATGTTGCCAAAATTCTGCCTAGAAACTAACCTTGAAAATGACCAAATTCGGAATGGCAGCCTTGCAAACCCAGATTTTTTACCATATGAACAGTAGTAATTAGGATGACCATAACTCACTCCAAACAGGTCCAAATGACCTGAAATTTTTATCATGAATAGATTAGACATAGAGCTACAACTCTTATGAAGACACCAAAACCCAGAAATGACCATAAGCAAGTCAAATAGCTTACACAATTTCGGGTACCAAAACTGCTAGAACTAAAAATGACCTAAAATTGACCAAATTTTGCACTAAAGGTGCAATCTGTCTAGCTTTAGTAAATTGATCATATCTTAGTCTATATAACTCAGAATGACCTAAAATTTTGCCTTGAGTGCAATAAGAAATAGAGCTACAATTTTGCTTCTTTGACTAGAAGCTAAAAACCAAGAGAAATAGAACTTTAAGCTAGACCAATCTAGCACTCAAAAATTGCGAACTTGACATTTATATACAATGATGCTTGAAATAATTTGGCAATGAATGCCAACTTGTAAAAATGGTAAATTGCACTATATTGGTAGCATATTGAAATGCAAAATGTGACATATTGGTAACATTAAACCTAATTCACCTAGAGTGCATCAAGGGTCAACATTATAGGATGACTAATGAAAGGAGTAGTATTAATAAAATTTAATTATGGAACCTTATGATTAGAAACAATTTAACTGAGTACTGAAATACTTTAAATTATGTGTTTTAGTTGAAAAGGATATTGAAGAGCATAAGGAACATTGAGTCAAGTCCAAGAGGCAACTCATCCGAGGTCTGTGCACAATACTTTTTATATTCACTGATTTTACTAAAAAATTTATTTGGAGAAATGAGTTATGAATAGTTTTTTATTGTTTTGGCTTTGAGAATTTTATTTGAGAATTATTGTGTTGCCTACTTTGTAAATGGAAATTTTGAGATAAAATGTGTTTAGTGGTATTAGAGCAAAGTAGAGACAGCGATACGTAATGCCTACGATTTCTGGGAACTCTCACTCGTGAACTGTGGCGAAGCGTGGCTCTCCGCCTAGGAGAAACTATTGACAGTCAGATTTTTTATTTTGTTTCACTTCAGTTAAAATTTTTTTTTTACTTGTCAAAAGTGCTCACCACTACAAAAAGAAATAGGAAAAGGTTTTAAAATCCCTTGTAGTGTATTTAATGAGTTATCAGTAGGCAAAGTTTGGTAATTCATTAGGTATACTACGGGATCATGTTATGCCTTACGGAGGGCTAGAGTATGACATGTTTTAGTGGTATCAGAGCAAGTTTTTAAATTCTGTTTTGGTTTGTAATTTGAATATTCTTTCTTCATAGTACAACTGCTCAATGTCATGGTTTGATACATACAGTACATTACATTATAAATATACATTAATGGGAGGAAATCTCTTTGTGTTATTTCTCCAAGAGGTGTAATATCCTCTAATTGACTATGAAAGAAGGGGATCGTTCAGTCAATCAATCAGTAGAGGCTGAGGTACAAGGGGAAGCCCCAGCCCTTCAAAATGTGAGTGGATCAACTAAGTTTGGAGGATCTAGTGGGTCAAGAAAGAGAAAGCACTTTGGAGGATCTAGCTCACGTGAATTTAGTAGAGATAGATTTTCTGGACAAAAACCACCCTGATCGAATCAGCAAACTCAGCAGAAACCCAGAAATGCGCTGTCAGATGGACTTTGTGAAACTTGTGGTAAACCACATAGTGGGGTATATTATAGAGCCATAGAAGCATGTTTTAATTGTGGAGAGACTGGTCATTTTTCTAAGGATTGTATAAATCCACGCCGTTCTGAATCATTTACTACACTAGAGGGATCAGCCCAAGTTTCTGCCCCAAAGACTTCACCATCAGTTAGTAGAGGTAGAGATAGAGGTAGGGTAGTACACCTAGAAGTCAGAGTACCATGAATCAGCCGGAACAGGGTGATGCTTCAGCTAGAATATACACTATACAGTAGAGGGAAGAGGCTGAAACTTTTGACATTTGTAACACCCCTATGTTCAGTAGTGCGCTCTACTGTTCCGGTGACCAGTGTTGTCCGGATAGCTAGGATGCCTAGAACTACACTTAGATATGGGTGAGGAGACATAAAATAATGAAATACAAGAAAAGAAAATACAAGAAAAACAAAGGAAAAATAATAGCAATGAAATGTAACCAAGTTAAACGAGCCGAAAACCATAGCGAGGGGTGACCCCACGGGGAAGTTACGGCACAGGCAATAGCTGACCCCAGGACTGCAGAGAACTCTCAGAATTTAGTTTCGAGACATAGTTAAAGACTTATTGAAGTATAAATTTCATTAGAAATATCAAAGAAAAATTAATTAATTAGTACAAAGAAAAACGAAAAAACTAGAAACCGATAAAAATCGGTGTTACCGAAAAAGCCGAAAAGCAACCCGAATATGGGCATTATGGTCAATTGACATCCCGAATTGCCTTTTGACCTAAATGTCCATTAAAAATAAGTAGTATTAAATTTTTAAATTCCATGAAAACAAGAAATATTACATATAATGTAATTAAAAGAATTATGAGGGTATTATAGCAATTATGATAACCTTGGATTAATATAATGTTAATTACACTTAGTGGAACTTAGTGGAGGATTAGTGGGAGTATTTAAACACACAAGAGGACAAGAATACAACCACTTTCACCTTCATCTTCTTCCTTGAGCCACCTTGCCGAATTGTTCTCTCCATTTTCCCTCCATGGCCGGCCACCTATGCAAGCTCAAATCTTCACTTTCAAGCCATAATTCCTTGTAAGTCCCTTCCTTAAAAGTGATCCTCATACCATGGGCAGTAGATAGGCAGCAAAAAGAAAGAAATTTGGTGAGTTTTTAAGAATCTTCAAAAGTGGTAAGTGTGTATTTTTCAATCTTGCTTCATTAAACTTTGAGTGGATGTTGTGGGTAGTTGATTTATGGAAGAAATTTTGAAATTTGATTTTTTAATGGAGATGTACATTTTGGTAGCCATAGAAATTTAGTATATGTAGCTTATTTTTACTTGTTTATGGTTGTTTAAGATGTTGTTATTGATGGCAGTATGGATATGTGTATAATGGGTTGGAATTGGGTATGTAAATGGAGTATTTTCATATGGGTAAATGGTGTAAATGGACTTTGGAAAATTCTGTGTTATAGTGTGCATATTGAGAATGGTTACAAGCTATCCAAAATGACCAAAAATGTGTTGTTAAATGTGTAAATGGTAAGGTACAAACCAGAATTAGCATGAAGGAAGTAGTTTGGTAAGTGTTGAATATATAATTGGTAAGTGATGAGAAGTGTGTAGTAGGGCAGTGTGTGTTTTGGCTTAGAACCTTAAGTGTGTGACTCCAATTGGTATGAGGCCAATTGGAGGTGAAACTAGGCACAAAATGTGCCAACTTTCATGAAGGAAGCTTACCAAAATTCTGCCCAGAAGGTGACTTGAAAAATGACCAAATCCGGATTAGTGACTTGAAAGCCTGAAAATTGACTATTTGGGCAGTAGTTAGTATTTTGACCACAACTTACTCAAAACAGGTCCAATTGACTTGAAATTTTTACCATGAATAGTTTAGACATATATCTACAATTCTTATGAAGACACCAAAGCCTAGAAATGGTTATAACCAAGCCAAATAGCTTGCACAAGTTCAGGTACCAAAACTGACCGAACCAAAAGTGACCTAAAAATGACCTAAACTTACCATTTTGGTGCATTCTGTCTAGCATTGGTAAATTGACCATAACTTGGTCTACACAACTCATAATGACCTGAAATTTTGCCCCGCGTGCAATAAGACATAGACCTACAAGTTTTTAGTTTGGACCGAAACCCAAAAATCGAGGAAACTATGTCATCCTACTAGGTCAAATTAGTATACCGAAATCCGGCAAATTGCAATAAAATGCAATATACTTGAAAGTGAATTTGGTAACATGTACCAACACTAAAGGGCTATAAAATGTGACATATTGGTAACATTAAACCTAATTCACCTAGAGTGCATCGATGGTCAACATTTTAGGTTGACTAAGAAAAATAATAGAATTCAATAAATTATTTATTGAACCTTATTGTTAGAGACAGTTTAAATGAGTACTGAAACACTTCAAATTGTGTGTTTCAGTTAGCAAAGACTCAGGGAAGGAGAAAGAAACACTGAGTCAGGACCAAGAGACATTTATCAGAGGTTTGTGCACAACAGTTATTTCTTTTGAATTTTCAATTGAAATAAATTATGACAATTTGTATGTTATTGTTTTAAATTGTGAAAAATTATTTGAATGATATTTGACGGATACTTATTGATTAAAAAACATTGTAAATGATTTGAAACCACAGCTATCATGTATATTGATTGAATTCCTCGCTAGCTTATCTAGTGGGATGAATTGACTTTGAATTCCCTCTCTGGCTGAAGTGTTGAGGTGTGTGCCTGTTGAGGACGAATAGAATGAGTACTCATATTATTGCTAGCTAGCTATGCTATTCCTCACTAGCCATCGACTTTTGGGATAAATTGAACTTTGGAACATGATTAAGCTGTGTGTATGATTTATTGATATTTATTGTGATATTATGAAATGGAGTTTAAATTCTTATTGACATTCACTGTCTTTTGAATTTAACTATGGTTTTAAGTATCCACTATTTATATGACTTATGATTTATTATTTAAAGTTGTATTTTGCTAATGTTGTGCACTACTGAGACATTGGCTCAGCGATAGCTTTTCATTGTTGTCGCAGGTAGGCAGACTGACAGGGCAGCAGACTAGGCTGCTAGTGCTACATTGAGAGTCCATCGGGTATATTGAGTATATCATATTTTGTATTTTGTATTATAATGTATATTCACAGTATGTATATATTGTTCTTGATTTTGAGCAGTTATAAATTAAAATTGTACATTAAAGTTGTAAACTAAATTTGTAAATTATTTTGGCTTGTAAATATTGTGATATATTTCTTTTATCTCAGCTTTTGAAAACACTAGAAAATTATTGTGGATTTGAGTTGGCAAATGTTGAGAAACTTATTGTGTTGATTGGTTATTGGAGTTTGAGATTGAGGAAAATACTGGAAGTGCTTTTTACAGGTTTTTGAAGAACTGTTTTATTCAAAATACAGATGGCACTCTGCCAAAATTTTTGCAGAAATTGTTAATACTTCAAATATGTTATTTGGTTTCATTTCAATTAAAAAAATTTTTAACACCTATAAAGAGTACTCACCACTGTAAAAAGAAGTAAGAAAAGGTTTAAAATCCCTTGTAGTGTATTTAATGGGTTATCAGTAGATGATATTTGGTAATTAATTAGGTATACTACGGGATCATGTTATGCCTTACAGAGGGGTAGGGTGTGACATGTTTTAATGGTATCAGAGCTGAACTCCCTTTAGTATGGTGCGAGGACGCACCAGGCGAAAGCTAGTGGGCTTGTCACGACCCAGGGATGGGGTTGGGACGTGCTTGTTCAACCAGCTATGCACTGGGGTGGATTCGTGTCCCACATCAGAAACGGGAAGGAAAGATTTGGGCCATATATGTGGGAGCCTTCCTCACCTGGTCAGCGGGCTTTTGGGAATGAAACCTCCCAAGGGACAAATCTGTGAGGCCCACGGGCCAAAGCAGACAATACTGACTGGAAATGGATTGGGCTGTTGCAACATTTTTGCTGGTACTTTTTCAATTTTTAACTAAGATATATTTATGTATTGTTTGACTAGGGGTCTGCATACTTTTATGTTAGTGCCAGCATTGTTTACCTTCCTGCTGTCCCTCGTATAAAAAAAAAAAATTGTCAGTTACCTAAAAGTAAGTTACATTAATGGAATTGCTCTAGATGAGGGCAAAGATGTTACAATTAGTAATTGTCAATGGATATTGTAATCAGAATAAGTTTCGGATATTAGTTAATTCGAGAAGGATAAAATATAGGAAAGTTTGATCTATTGGAATGTATCGTAGTAACTATGCAATGTTCTTGATGTTTGTACTGTAAGCTGCAAAATACAGTATTGACTTGAGATTATTGTTTAGAGCTACGTACTACTTGATAGTACACCAAGATGAGAATAGTTGCCAATGGCATCTGTTTTGGTATAGTTATGCCAGGACAGAATTTTATTGTTGGAAATAAGTTAGAAAATCCTGCTTAGGGATTTAAAACTCAAAAGTTAGAATATCGAAAGGTTATAGTTTAGTACAAAAGGAAGTAAGTTATAGAATATTAATAGATAAAAAGAGTTGTGGAAGTAAAAATTTGAACAGTTAGTTCAGATATAACAAAGAAATGTTACGAATGTGAGTAAGATTATTGACTAGAATGGTCAGAGGACCAATGACTAGATAAATAATTCTAACATGACCTTAAGGGTCATTCAATAAGGAAACATGAACTGAAATATTAGATAGTACAATAGTAAGAGAAGATTGGTGTTATACAAATAAATTAAATGTTATATTAGATTGTTAAAAGTCTTATACAAATCCAAAGGAAAGAAGATTATATGATCATATAGAAAGGAGAAAATAAACGTATAAATATTGTAAGACGGCTATTGGGTAAAATTTCGCGGACGAAATTTATTTTAAAGGGGGGAGAATTGTAACACCCCTATGTTCGGTAGTGCGTTCTACTATTTCAGTGACCAGTGTCTGTCTGGATAGCTAGGATGCTTAGAACTACACTTAATTGACACTGAGGAAACATAAAATAATAAAATATGCGATGAGAAAAATTAAGGAAAAATAAAAGAGGTAAAATGTGACTAAGTTAAA
Organism: Hevea brasiliensis; assembly: GCF_030052815.1. Taxonomy (NCBI): domain Eukaryota; kingdom Viridiplantae; phylum Streptophyta; class Magnoliopsida; order Malpighiales; family Euphorbiaceae; genus Hevea; species Hevea brasiliensis. The sequence goes on along the minus strand of NC_079494.1, from coordinate 37,421,876 downwards.
CGAGTTGAACCCGTAGCGATGGGTAACCGCACTGGGAAGTTACGGCGATGACCGTTGACTAGCCCTGGACCGCGGGGAACCTGGGAAAATATTTTTGGGACATAATTAAAGGTTTACTGAGGTATAATTGACATTAGAAATATCAAAGAAAAATTAATAAGTTAGTGTAAAAAAAAAAACAAAAATTAAAGAAGTTGGCGGTACAAGGAGTTAATCGGTAGTATCGAAAAATTCGAAATATAAACCGAATAGGGGCATTTTGGTCATTGACACCTAGAATGGACTTTTGACCTAAATGTCCATTAAAAATAACCGTTATCAAATTTTTGGAACTCCATGAAAAATGAAATTAAAAATAAAATGCAATTAAAAGAGAAATGGGGGATTAGTTTGCAAATATTGAAACTTAGATTAAACTAATGTTTAATTATTATTAGTGGACCTTAGTGGGGGTATAAATACCCATAAGTGAACAGCAATGACCACTTCAGCGTTCATTTTCTTCATTTTGCACAACCATGGCCGAAACATATTCTCTCAAAATCTCCATGGAAGGTTTCAATCAAAGCTCTCAATCCTCACCATTTTTCCACATAAAACCACAAGGTGCCTTCACAAGAACTTATCCTTACCTCATGGGTAGCATGTAGGAAGCAAAAAGAAGAAGTTTTAGTGAGGTTTAGTAAGCTCCAAATAAAGGTTAGTGCTTAATCTTTCCAATTTCCTTTACTAATCCTTGTGTTGAGTTTTGAGTAAGTTGAATTGCTAAGAAAAATTGGGGAAATGATTGAGTATTGGTGAACCTTAGTTTTGGAAGCCATGAAAATGCATGGTTAGTGACTTATTCTATATTTAATGGATGGGAATTAAGGTTGATAAACTCAAATGGAAGTTGTAGTAGGTTAATGTTCAAGTATGTGCATGTTAGTGCTTGAATTAAGGGTTTGAAACGGGACCTTAATGCTTTGGCAAACTGCCATGTTTGGCAACCCATAATATCATGAATTTGTGTGTGTGAATATGAAGTTTATTAATGAAATATGATAGTGCTAAATTATGGGCAGCATGTGTAATTGATTTTGAGGTATGAGTATATGGATGTGTATGTCTAATATTGATATTGAGATATGTTGAATTTTAGTGGAAGTGAATGTTGAACTTGAATGTTGTATTGTGTGCATTGAGCACTTGAGTGTCTACCCAAGATGTTTGCTTGAATTGTGTACAATATATATAGAAGTGCCATTGATTGAATATTGAAGTATTGGAAGGAGGAGGATTGTCAAAATTGGAAGTGTGATGTTCAAATGCAGGTTGTGTATGTTGGCAGAATCTAAATTTGGTCATAAGTGCAAAACTGTGAACCCAATTGGTACGAGGCCAATGGGGGGTGAAACTAGACACCAAGTAGGCCAACTTTCATATAGAATTTTGCCTAGAAACTGACCTTAAAAATGACCAAATCCGGAATGGCAGCCTTGCAAACCCAGATTTTTGACCATATGAACAGTAGTTATTAGCATGACCATAACTCACTCAAAACAGGTCCAAATGACCTGAAATTTTTACCATGAATAGATTAGACATAGACCTACAACTCTTATGAAGACACCAAAACTCAGAAATGACTATAAGCAAGTCAAATATCTTGCACAATTTCGGGTACCAAAACTGCCAGAACTAAAAGTGACCTAAAATTGACCAAATTTTGCACTAAAGGTGCAATCTGTCCAACTTTAGTAAATTGACCATATCTTGGTCTATATAACTGAGAATGACCTGAAATTCTGCCCCGAGTGCAATAAGACTTAGAGCTACAATTTTTCTTCTTTGACCAGAAGCTAAAAATCAAGAGAAATAGGACTTTAAGCTAGACCAATCTAGCACACAAAAATTGAGAACTTGACATTTACATACAATGATGCTTGAAATAATTTGGCAATGAATGCCAACTTGTAAAAATGGTAAATTGCACTACATTGGTAGCATATTGAAATGCAAAATGTGACATATTGGTAACATTAAACTAATTCACTTAGAGTGCATCAAGGGTCAACATTATAGGTTGACTAATGAAAGGAGTAGTATCAATAAAATTTAATTATGAAACATTATGATTAGAAACAATTTAACTGAGTACTGAAACACTTTAAATTGTGTGTTTCAGTTGAAAAGGATGTTGAAGAGCATAAGGAACATTGAGTCAAGGCCAATAGGCGACTCATTCAAGGTCTGTGCAAAATACTTTTTATATTCACTGCTTTTACTAGAAAATTTATTTGAAGAAATGAGTTATGAATAGTTTTTATTGTTTTGGCTTTGGGAATTTTATTTGAGAATTATTGTGTTGCCAACTTTGTAAATGGAAATTTTGAGATAAAATGTGTTTAGTGGTATTAGAGCAAAGTACGGACAGCGATACGTAACGCCTACGATTCCTGAGAACTCTCACGTGTGAACTCAGGAGCTTGCAGGGATGGCGATACGTAACGCCTGCAAGTGCTCTGATAGGTACACTATATTTCTCCTCCATTTGTGGGGTAAGTATAACTATATTCCTCCCTCTTTGACTTGTCAGTCTGAGGTGAGTATGGATGAGTTCTCTTTAGCTAGCTAGCCACCTCCCTCATTGATTTTGATTAGTGGGGTGAGTATTCCTTGTCGTGGTGTACAACACGGCATATTAGGAAAAGTTTGTATCATGACCTAAGTTGTGTTATTGATTGGCAACACTGTATTATTCAATTGTTTGATCAAATTTGTGTTACATGAGCTTTGAAAATTGTGACATGAAATTATGAATCATTTGAATTATGAATTGTCGATAAATGTTTTATATATCACATTTTAAATTATTATTGTGCACCACTGAGTAAATTTTACTCAACGATAGCTTTTTCATTGTTGTCGCAGGTAGACAGACAGACAGAGCAGCAGAGTAGGCTGCTTGTGCTACATTTTGAGATTTCGCCAGGTATATTGAGTATACCATATTTTGTAGTTTTTGTTGTAATGTATGTACACTGTATGTATATATTGTACTTGGTCTTGGGCAGATGTAAACTAAAATTGTAAATTATTTTGGCTTGTAAAAATATTGTGACATGTTCCCTTATCTCAGGTTTTGGAAACACTGTAAAATTGATTGTTGAACTGAATTGATAATGTTAAGAAATTTATTGTGTTGAACAAATTTATTGGAGTTGGGATTGAACAAATTATTGAAAGTGCTTTTTACAGGTTTTTGAAAAACAGTTTTGTTCAAAATACAGATGGCACTCTGCCAAAATTTTTACAGAAACTATTGACACTCGGATTTGTTATTTTGTTTCACTTCAGTTAAAATTTTTTTTCTACCTGTCAAAAGTGCTCACCACTGCAAAAAGAAATAAGAAAAGGTTTTAAAATCCCTTGTAGTGTATTTAATGAGTTATCAGTAGGAGAAGTTTGGTAATTCATTAGGTATACTGCCGGATCATGTTATGCCTTACGGAGGGGTAGGGTGTGACATCCTCTCTCTGATGCATGGTATATACTCTGACTGATGCACCAATCTGCTCAGGCTAATTAATTGTATCTTGACTAGCAATAGCACTTCCTCAGCCACTACCTCTACCTCTGCTAGCAGACTATGAAACTCTTGGGGTAGAACCCTGAACTAACCCCTTTGCTGTAGTGTAGGGCATAGGTCTGCGTATACTGGTGTAATCTCTAGCAAAGTGTCCAGTTCCTTCATAGTTATAGCAAGCTTCTGTGGTCTTGAAACATACTCCCCCACGTATCTTGCCATATGTCTCACATGTGTGAATAGATGATGATCCTCTGGACATCTACTAACTAGGTTTGGTTATCCTCTAAACTGAATATCTGCCTCTGCCAAATCTCTGAGTACTGGATCCCCAAAAATTCTTCCTCTTCCTTGAACCACTACCTATACTTTGAACAGTCATCTTCACACTCTTTTCTTTCTCTCGCACTCCCTTCTCCGCTGTCTCCTCAAGTTTTACTCTCTCTAACTCGAGAGCCTGTGAAACCAAATCTAAGAAATTCATGTACTGGAAGCCCACTACTTGCTTCCTAATGCTCGGTCTCAAACCTACCTCAAACCTCTTACACCTGTCTCTACTGGTAGTAAGTAGGCCTCCTACGTAGTGACTCAATCGGGAGAACTCTCTTTCATATTCTGCTACTGTCTTGTCCCCCTGTCTCAAACTTAGAAATTTCTAGAGTTTCATATCAACATAGGTGTCAGGGACATACTTCTGTTTAAATTCTCAAAGAAATCATCCCATGTCAAAATAGGAGGTTCCATTAGACTATTTGGGACAATTTTCCACCACTCATAGGCGTCGCCCTGAAGCAATGAAACTGCATATTCAAATCTCAAGGCATCTGTACATTGCAGCTTCTTAAATACTCTGTCCATTCTTTCTAACCACTGTTTTGCCTCCAGTGGGCCTACAATATCCTTAAATTCAGTAGCTCCATACTTCATTAGCTTCTCATACTGCCTCGGTGGGGGTCATGCCTGTACATTACCAGTCATTTGCTGAAAAACTACAGCCATCTGCTGGGCAAACTGCACTGGAAAGGAAACTGCACTGGAAGGGCTTGCGCTGCTAGCCCTTTTGCACCCTAAGGGGCTGGGACCTCTCCTCGAACTTCAGCTGCTACCAATTGTTCCGCAAAGTTATCCCTCTCTTCCATACTACCACACAAAGATCTCTACCTCCTGGACAACCAACATGAGAAAATCTACCTGTAAGTTCATTTCTATGATGTAAATGTACTATATATATCAATCCATAACATTTGAGCAGTTATACTCATCTGAAGAAAATATTTTTAGTATGTAACTCAAATCATGCTCTGATACCACCAAAACATGTCACACCTTACCCTTACATAAGATATGACATGCTCCCGTAATATGCCTAATGAATTACCAAAACACCCTCTACCAATAATCTATTAAACATATTACAAGGGATTTAACGATTTCAATTTCAATTTCAAATTAAAATTATTGATAAAAGGTTTAATACTTTTTCTAAAGTTTAAGAAAAATACCTTGAAATTAATTTAAAAAAAATAAGCATTTTTAAAACTTAAAGAAATTTGATGAAAATTCAGCGTGGTGACAGCTAAAAATTCAACTACCCAAAAATTTTAATCCTATTAAACAAAACGTGTAGCAATATATGTATATGACAAATTCATCAAATCGGCATTTCATCAAATGCTTTTCTTCATTCACAACCAAAAGAAATACATTCTTATAAATTTACATTTATTTGATATCAATAAAATAATACATCACTTTTGTATAACTGCTTAAATATTTCTTATATACATGTAGTCATTATTTACATCTGAAACAAAATTCAAAAGAGTAAACCTAGAATTATACCCCGCTAGTAAAATGAATACGGCTTCTACTACACTTAGTCAGCTTTCTTTTCGTTTCCTCTACCTGGGACAGCATAAAAAATAGCCATCGCTGAGTACAAGGATTCAGTGGTGCACAACCATCAATTTATAAAACTAACATAAAACATAAGATGTTAAACCATAACAAAGTATTTAATATGTTCAAAATTTCTATGAAACATAAAAATAATAATATTCACAATCATCAACAAATCATTTATTTTCAACAACACATTTATTATAATATTTAAAAATAACTAGTGTTACTAATATCTCACAGTTTAAGTAATGACACAAATTTTCTGATCAATGCCGTGTTGTACACCACAACAAAGATATCTCAACCCCATCTAGCCGAAACTGATGAGGGAAGCAAAGCTAGCTAGCAAATATGAGTGCACCCATCCGATTTCAACCTCAACTGGTAAGCGAGAGGGGGAGGATAACATAACCAATCTTAACCCCTCAAGTGGAGGAGGAACATATCCAATCTCAACCTCATAAAGTGAGGGAAGCAATCATAGTTTGTCATGCCAACTGTGGTGTTAAAAAAATTTTAAAACAATTTCCATTCAAATAAACGAACATTTCAAATCATCACAAATCATCATATATGGTTGGCAATACATCAATTTCACAAACACTTCTAAATCACATACATCCGGCCACCCTCGTGCTACAATAGAATAAATGGCCAAACATTCGCCTTTTCATCACAATAATAAATTCTTTTCAACATTAAAAATATTCTCAAAATAATATAAATAATTCTCAAGGACAAAGGAAATTCATATTTGAGGTTGAAGAAAATCTATTCTTTTCATTTGCAAATTTAAAATACAAGAAAATCAGAGTTGTGCACAAACCGTATCTTAGTATCCTTTCTTTAACCTATTTCTCCTTTTACTTCAAACTTCTTTTCTCCACTGAAACACATAATTTCAAAAGATTCAATACTGATTCTAACTTCCACCAACAACTAACCAAATAAATTCCTAAAATAACTACTTATTCTAACTATTTTATATTACAGGGCAGAATTTGAACATGTCCTCAGAACTCAATTTCAGTCTAGTTCCAGTTATAATTTATCAAATTGGTCTTCAGGAAAGTTGTTCCTCTATGTCTTAGCTTTAATTATCATTTCAAATCACTCAATTTGGAGGTATAGGTCATTAGTTATAGCCAAAATACCAGGTACTATTCCTGGGTGCCTTATCTTGAGATTTCCAGGTTTCCAGATTTCCACTTCAGATTTGCACTCAATATTCAAGTACTTTAATCCCAGAATTTGTACTAGGTCTTTAAAGAAAAGTTTTAGGCCTTTGTCTTAAGTTTCCAAATCATTTTGTCACACCTCAATTGGAGATGTACAAAGGAAGATATGCCTTGTTTACTACACGGAGGTCACAAGGCTGAATTACTGAATTGCAGGAATTTCAGTTTTGCAATTTTAACTTACTCAAAAATTTCAAACATTTTGTCCTAAGAATTTGAAGGCTTGGAAGCATGGATTTAAGGGTATTAGAGCATTGAATTTTAAAATTATTTCTAGGGTTACATTGAACATTTCAAATGAGTTATGTACCTAACCAATTTCTAATGCCCATAAGCATACCAAAACACATTTTAGCATGCTTTAAAGGTTCATTTGCCATTAAGAATTAAAGTTTAAAATTTGATTTCATTAAACCCTAACTAAAAGAGGGATTATTGATTTCTAACCTCCAAGGCGTAGAATCAATCAATCTTACTCCCTTAGGGTGCTCCTAGGACTCCAAATATTGTCCCTCTAGCTTGTCCACCACAAGCTTACCAATGGCAACCCAAATGTGTCTTTAAAGCCTTACCAACCACTTGACCTTTGGGGTTTATACTTTAATGAGGGTATGTGAATGTATATGGGACTAGAAACTTTTTCTAGTAATTTTAATTCAAAGGAAATCAAGGTTTTCCTTTTGAATTAATGAAGAACACAAGAAGAGGGAGATATGGCCATTATTGCCATCCAAGAAGGTGAGAAGAGGAAGATGATTGTTTTCTTCTTCTTTCTTCATTTATATACATAAGACAAATTTACTTAAATGCTTGCCACATGTTAATCCTACTTTTAGAAGACTTAATCACATTAAGCAACTTGTCAAAGCTAGGTTTAATCTTCATTTATTCATCTTTTATGAATGGAAGACAAGTGGCAAGCTTGTAAAGTGCCATGTGTCACCATCTCATGGTGCTATGTGTCACCATGTGAAAAGTCCAATTTGCCCTTATGTATATCCTTGAGTTCTCAACCCAAAATTATTATTTCTCTCCCAAATTAATTTATATCAAATATAAATTAATTAATTAATTAATTTTCATTAATTAATCTCACAATTAAATTCATATTTAAACCTTTTAAATATAAATTTATTTTATATTGTACATCCAATAACCTAGGTATGGTTTCAAGTCATGTTAGGGACTTTACAATTTAATGCAAACCAAACCTATTTAATTAATTAATTAAACTCTTTAATTAATCAATTAAATCATTGAATACTTGGTGAATTCTTGTGTAGATGTGTGACTTACTAGGCTCATTACTAATTGACAATGAGAAATGATGTTAACTTTTAATATCATTAGAACTATTTCTTACCGCAAATGATTTCTCTAAATTATCTTAGGCATTGAAGGAGTAAAAGCATGGATTAAAGGGCATTAGGAGCTTGAATTTCAAAAATCAATCTAGGGTTACATGCCACATGCTTGATGAGTTATGTGTCTAATCAATTTCTAATGCCCAATTGCATACCAAAACACATTTTAGCATGCTTTAAACTTTCATTTGTCATCATAGATTGTGAATTAACATTTAATTCAATTAAACCCTAACTAAAAGAGGGGTTTTTGAATACTAACCTCATGATGCACAATTGATGCAATTCGTCTTGCTTTTGATGCCTCTAGGACTCCAATTGTAGTCCCTCTAGCTTGTCCACCACAAGCACACCAAGAAGCAACTATGGGAGCCCCAAATTGACTTCCCAAGCCTATTCAACCACTTGAAAATGGGGTTTAGTGATTTAGTAAAGGTTAATGGGTGTTTAGGACACTAGAAACATTTTCTAGCAATTTTAATTCAAAAAAGATCAAGGATTTCTTCTTGAATTAAAATGAACAAATGAAGAGAGGAGGAGAACACCAAGTTGCCATCCACTTTGAAGAAGAAGAAGAGAAATAATTCTCTTTCTTCCTTTTCTCCTTTTATAGTAAAGTCAAACTTCACTAACTCCTTGCCACATGTCACCACAAGATCCCATCTTGCTTTTGGTTGATTTAATCCTTTGGAGCCAAGTGTCAAGCTCCATTTAAATGATGAAAAGTGGTCTTCCATCATAGGAAGACAAGTGGCAAGATCATATGGTGCTATGTGTCAACATCTCATGGTGCCACATGTCACCATATGATTTAATCTTATTTTTATATTTTAATTTGAGTTCTCAACTCAAAATAATAATTTCTCTTCTTCAAATTAATTTATATCAAATATAAATTAATTGATTAATTAATCTCCATTAATTAATTTCGTACAATTAAATTCATATTTAAACAATTAAATATAAATTTAATTTATGCTATACATCCAATAACCTAGATTTGGTTTCAAGTCATGCTAAAGACCTTGCAATCTTATTACAAACAAACATATTTAATTAATCAATTAAACTCTTTAATTAATCAATTAAATCATATTTTACTTGGTGATTAACTTGTGTAAATGTATGACTTACTAGGCTCATTACTTATTGGCAATGAGAAATAATATTATCCCATAATATCATTAGAACTCTTTCTTACCTTAAATGATTTCTCTAAATCATTTCAGGCATATTATAGACCATGTTTGACACCTAGCATAGCATGCCATGGCCACCCAATCAGTAATAAGGAATATCTTAAATGAACATTTAATCATATGTTGCCATGCACTAGAATCTCTCCGTTACAGAATCCCAATTCCAGTTGGAGTCATGGTTAATGTCAAACTCTATTTGCTATGAATATTATGTTCTCCTTTAATTCCAATTCTTGATTAATTAGATTTTCTTGCCATGAACTCTTTTCTGACTAAATCTATCTATACTAGCCAGGAACTTAAATCATCAAGAATAATTAAATGAATATAGGATTTTTTCCCTATTTACTTAGGGTAACGGATTCCATCTTGATCAACACCTATCTCCATATATAACTAGTAGGAGCCAACACATGCCCATATACCCATACATAGTACAAGTATGAAAGCAGTATCAAACTCAAACCACCTATATACAAGATAATTATATTATCTCAGATCTAAAGATTATATGCACGGCTATGATTTATGACAATGTATTGACAAGAGTAAACTCTATGTGCTTGTCATAAGTGTCACTGGTTCGGCCTACTTATCATGTATAAGTGCCCATCATGTTTGTTATGTGGCATGAGACTCACCACTCCATCTTATTTATATCTCATATAAATACCATGGAAACAAACATGATTACAATCTTTCTAGATAAGTCATGTCCTTTGTGAAGTATCCTCGATTGTGAACCAATTTATGATACTTTATACTAGAAATACTGTCACTCATATTCTTAACAACTTAAAAATAGAATTTCTAACAAAATATCAATGGACCTTTTCAATTACACATAAATAAATTATGTAAACAGAAAAGTGAAATTGCCTTTTTATTAATAAAATATGTACAAGATACATACAAAATAATATGCTCTAGGGCATACTACTAACAGGCATCTTATAGACCATGGTTGACACCTAGCATAGCATGCCATGGCCACTCAATCAGTAATAAGGAATACCTTAAATGAACCTTTAATAATATGTCACCATGTACTAAGATCTCTCCGTTACAAAATCCCAATTCTAGCTAGAGTCATGGTTAATATCAAACTCCATATGCAAGGAATATTATGTTTTATTTTAATTCTAATTCTTGATTAATCAGACTTTCTTGTCAGAAACTCTTTTCCGATAAAGTCTATCTATCCTGGCTAGGAACTTGAATCATTAAGAACAATTAAATGAACGTAGGATCTTATCCCTATTTACTTAGGGTAACGAATCCCATCTTGATCAACACCTATCCCTATATATAACTAGTAAGAGCTAACACATGCCCATATACCCGCACACAGTATGAGTATGAAAGAAGTATCAAACTCAAACCACCTATATACAAGATAACTGTGTTATCTCAGGTCTAAAGATTATAGGCACTGATATGATATATGACAAAGCATTGACAAGAGTAAACTCCACGTGCTTGTCACAAGTGTCACTGGTTTAGCCTACTTATCATATATAAGTGCCTATCATGTCTGTTATGTGGCATGAGACTCACCACTACAACTTATTTATATCTCATTTTAATACTTTGAGAACAAGCATGATTATAATCTTTTTGGATAAGTCATGTCCTTTTGTGAAGTATCCTCGATTGTGAACCAATTTATGATCATTTATACTAGAAATACTGTCACTCATATTCTGAATAACTTAAGAATAGAATTTCTAACAAAATATCAATGGACCTTTTCAATTACACATAAATAGATTATGTAAATAGAAAAGTGTAATTGCCTTTTATTAATAAAAATATGTACAAGATACATACAAAATGATATGCTCTGGGGCATACTACTAACAATCTCCCACTATCACTAGAGCTATTCATTACAGTATCTTAGACCCATCTTCTCAATATATCAGTCTAACTGAGTTTGTGACATAGCCTTCATGAATGGATCAGGAGGATTTTCAGCTGATGCTATTTTCTGCATGGCTACATCGCCTCGCCCAACTATCTTTTTAATAATGTGGTAGCGCCTTTCTATGTGTTTGGATTTCTAGTGAGACCGGGGTTCCTTAGCCTGAATGACCACTCCATTGTTATCACAATAAAGAGAAACTGCTGATTCAATGGAAGGAACTAATGCAAGTTCTATCACGACTTCTTTATCCAAACAGCCTCTTTTGCAACATCTGATGCAGTAATATACTCGGCCTCTATAGTGGAGTCAGCAGTTTCACTCAGTTTGGAACTCTTCCAACTAACTGTTCCTCCATTACAAATGAATACAAGACCAGAAATAGACTTTCTATCATCGATATCTGATTGAAAATTAGAATTAATATAACCATCCAATTGTAGGTCGCCTCCTCCATAAATCAAGAATAAATCCTTAGTTCTTCTCAAGTACTTAAGAATATTCTTGACAGCTATCTAGTGTTTCAAACCTGGATTGGATTGAAATCTGCTAGTCAAACTAACAGCATATGCTATATCTAGCCTAGTACATAACATTGCATACATTAAACTTTCAATAGCCGAAGCATATGGAATCCTGGCCATTTTGTCTCTTTCTTCAGGTGTCTTTAGAAACATCTCCTTAGAAAGATGGATACCATGTCTTACTGGCAACAATCCTCTCTTAGAATCAAGCATGTTAAACCTTTTTAACACTTTTTCCAAGTATAGACTTTAGGATAAACCAATTATTCTTTTTGCTCTATCTCTATAGATGCAAATTCCAAGAATATAGGTTGTTTCCCCTAAGTCTTTCATAGAGAATGTATTTGATAACCACACATTGACAGTTGTTAACATACCTATGTCATTGCCTATTAATAATATGTCATCTACATATAAGACAAGGAAAGTGACAGCACTCCACTAATCTTCTTATAAACACATGGCTCATCTACATTTTTTTATAAAATCAAATGATTTAATGGATTCATCAAAACAAATATTCCAACTCCTCGAAGCTTATTTTAACCCATAAATAGATCATTTCAGCTTGCACACTTTGGAATGATTTTGGGATTCAAAACCCCTAAGTTGTTCCATGAAAATGTTTTCTTCAATATTTCCATTGAGAAAAGCCATTTTAACATCCATCTGCCAAATTTCATAATCATAGTATGCAGCTATTTCTAACAAAATTCTAATGTATTTAAGCATAGCAACAAGCGAGAAAGTCTCCTCATAGTTGATTCCTTGCCTTTGGCGAAACCCTTTCACAACCAACCTTGCTTTATAAGTCTCTACCTTTCCATCAGAATCGATTTTCTTCTTGAAAACCCATTTATTACCCATAAGTATAAGACCTTCAAGTGGGTCAATAAGATCTCAAACTTGGTTCTTATACAAGGAATCCATTTCAAATTTCATAGCTTTAATCCATTTAGAAGAATCTATATCTGATATAGCTTCTTCATAGGTTAAAGGATCATCTCCATGATGTGTTTCTTCATGAGCAAACAACTCTTGTTCATCTTTATGAAGAAAACCATATCTCTCTGGTGGGTGAAATATTCTGGTTGATCTGTGAGGAATTATTGTAGATGTTTCATTAATAGGCATAGGTTGATTAGATGGATCTATATCCATCTGATTTGTTAGTTGGTCAGAATTGTCTAATTCTAACTCTATTTGCCTTCCTTTGCCACCTTCTTGAATAAACTGTTGTTCAAGAAATATGGCATCTCTGCTTACCACAACCTTTTGTGATGTAGGCAAATAAAAATAATATCCAAAACTTTCTTTTGGATATCCAATAAATCGACCTTTTTCTAATTTGGTTTCCAATTTATCAGTCTTCAGCTTTTTAATGCAAGCTGGACAATCCCAAATCTTAACATGCTTAAGACTTGGTTTTCTTTCATGCCATATCTCATAAGGTGTGGAAGAGACCGACTTTGTAACGCCCTCACTTTGCGTAGTCCGTACATTCAACTACTCCGGTGACCTAATGTCAGTCCGAATAAGTCAGGATGTCTGGAACTATACTTCAGTGATAATAAATAGGCATAAAATGATGAAATAAATAAAAAGAAAATACAAGAAAAATTAAGGAAAAAAAAAGAGACGAAATGAAAGTAAGTTAAACGAGCCGGCACCGTAGCAATGGGTGACCACACCGGGAAGTTACGGCGAAGATCGTTAACTAGCCCTAGACTGCAGGAAACCCTGGGAAATATTTTTAAGACTTAAATAAACATCTATTGAGATATAATTGACTTAGAAAATGTCAAAGAAAATTTAATTAATTAGTACAAAGAAAAACAAATATTAAAAAAATCGGCGAGTCAAGGAATTAATCGGTAGTACAAAAAATCTGAAATACAATCTGAAGAGGGGCATTTTAGTCAATTAATACCTAGAGTTGACTTTTAACCTAAATCTTCATGAAAAATTAGTAATATCATAAAAATAGAAAATTTGACATAAAATGTAAATAGTGAGGAATTTGGGGCATAATTACAATTAAGAAAAAATTTTGATTATTAAACATTTAATCCACCATAGTGGAGCACTATGGATTTGTAAATTGATTAAGTGGACAGCATATCCCACTTCAGCCACTTCTTCTTCTTTATTTCATCTTCAAGCAGAATCTAATCCTCCCAAAAACTCCATGGATGGCCAAAGCTTCAAGCTCTCATCCACCAACATCAAGCCATGAAATCTTCAAGGTCCTTTTATTAAACTTTATCCTCATACCTTGGGCAGCATATTAGGAGCAAAAAGAAGGAGTTTTTTCAATGTTTGAGCAAGCTCCAAAAAGAGGTAAGGGTCCAATTCACTTCCTTTCTTAAGTAAAGTTTATGTTTAGCTTGAGATGAGTTGATTGGTGATGAAAATTGATGGAATTGTTGAGTTATTGGACTGCCCAATTTTAGGTAGCCATGGGAGCCTATATTACTTGAGTATTCTGCCTAATTTACTTTGCTAGAATTTTTTTGAATAAATATAGAGTGCCAAGAATAAATATTGAGGTATTGGGAGGAGGAGGATTGCCAAATTGGGAGTGTAAATTCTCTTATGCAGGTTGTGATTGTTGGCAGTGTATAAATTAGGTTATAAGTGTAAAGTTGTGACTCTAATTAGTATGAGGCCAATTAGAGGTGAAATTAGACATAAAATAGGCCAACTTTTATGTAGAAGTGTTGCCCAAATTCTGCCTAGAAGTGACCTAAAAAGATTGACCAAATTCGGATTGGTGACTTTGCAAACCTGAAAATTGACCATTTGAATAGCAGTCAGTATTTTGGCCATAACTCACTCAAAACAGGTCCAAATGACCTGAAATTTATACCATGGAAAGCTTAGACATAGAGCTACAACTCTTATGAAGACACCAAAGCCCAAAAATTACCAAAACCAAGTCAAAATTCTTGCACAAGTTGGGTTACAAAAACTAGCCGAATTGACTTTGACCTAAAAATGACCTAAACTTTGCAATATAAGTGCAACTTGACTAGCATTAGTAAAATGACCATAACTTGGTCCATAGAACTCCAAATGACATGAAATCAGTCCCAAAATTTCAATAAGACATAGATCTACAATATTGGTAATTTGACCAAAACCCAAAAATCAAGAGAACTAGGTCAATTAACTTGATTAATTTGGCACATAAAATCTGGAATTGGCACATTTGACCATAAAATCCAGAAAATTCAAATAAGCATATCTCCCACAAGAAGTGTCCAATTTAAATGAGCCATACCAATCTGGAAAGCTAAGAAAGAAAGCTAAAACATTGTTTTAGACAACTTTCTCAAATTATAAATATATAAGGTTAGAATTTAAGGTCAAAGCCATTGACCTAATTGAGTACCATGCCAATATAGGACCTTTGAGTCCAAGTTAACAATTTGTCTATGAAGAATTCTATAAGACATGAAAAATGGTAAGCAAAGTTTTTGGTTGTCCCTAAGACATATGGCAACAATACTTATGAAGAATGCTAGACCTCAATATGATTACAAACAATCCAAATAAATTAGTAAAATCATAACCGAAAATGCCTAAAAAGGAAACTAAAATTTAGATTTGACCTAGTTATGGTTAATTGACCATAACTAGAGCTATACAACTCCAAATGGAGTGATTCAAAAAGAAAATTAAAGAAGATACAATGAGAAACAATTTAATGAAGAGACATCTGTTAAATTTACACTGTAGCTTCATCCAATAGACAGTAAACATTAGCCATAAAATCTGAATAATTACAGTAAAATGCAATAAGCTTTGAAATGAAATTAGCAACATATATCAACATGCAAGGAATGAAAAATGGAACATATTAGTGACATTAAAACTAATTCACCAAGTGTGTATTAAAGGTCAACATTATAGGTTGACTAATGAAAGGAATAGTATCAATAAAATTTAATTATTGAACCTTATTACTAGAAACAATTTAAATGAGTACTGAAACACTTTAAATTGTGTGTTTCAGTTAGAAAAGACATTGGGAAAGGAAAAGACCCACTGAGTCAAGGCCAAGAGGTGACTCATCAGAGGTTTGTGCACAACTAGTTTTTAATTGATTTTGTTCTGAAAATTTCATATGACTAAATGACGTATTTTCCTTTTGTATTATTTTTATCAAGTAGTGGATTTAATTCAATGATTATTGAAATTATTATAGTACGTATAAATTAAGCTTTGTGAAATGGTATTTCAACAAGTATTAAGCAGTGTTGTGGATTGAATAAGTTATGTTTTGGAAAATTATAATAGAATATGTTTTGAATTGTGATGAGCATAAAAATTATTGGATATTGGAATTGACATTGAATTGAATTGTGTTGTGATTTATGCTCACAAAAAGGACAAAAGGATTCACGATATTGTTTTATATCTCACTATAGATGTGACACCCCTTACCTGTCTATAATATAGCCGAGTAAGATATGTCACACAGTGTACCGGAACACCCTATTTTATTTCAATTATTTTTTTTCCTTATTTATTTTTTTCATAGTTATGAAGTATAATTCGTGAAATATCATTCATTTAAGTCATTTATTGAAATCATAAATTTATTTGAGGTTCCACAAATTTTATAGAAAATCCGGCAGAGTACCGGCTAAAAATGGAGAAAACTGTTCTTCGAAACCTGTGAAAAACACTTCCAAAATTTTCAATCAATCCCAAACTCCATTTCATCAACAAAATCTCAATATTTTTCAATAACATTTCCATTTCTTAATCATTCATCTCATATGATATTCATGTAAAAGTCATAAATAAATATTCACTTTTTCATTCATAAACACAATTTCCACTATTTACATTAATACCAAAATACATTACATAAGTTTCAATTACATATGAGAAAATAAAAAGTAATTACAAAATACCCAAAATGAAACCTAGTGTCCTACCAATGCACTGATGTCGGTGAGGTGACATGGACACTATACAGAGCTACAAATGATCTCACCCAGTCTGTGGTCTACTGGGCTCTCTATCGGTCTCTCCAGAACCTACGCGTGGCAAAAGCAACGCGTTAAGCAATAATGCTTAGTGATGCCAATAATAGAATAAAAAGAAATAACAGAAAATAAATATGCAGTGCATATTTTAATGTCTTATGCAGATAATTTTTCGATCATTATTGGTAATCTTATTTATTTTGTACTTGTTATACTCATAATTTCATTAAATTTATCCACTTCTATTTTTAATTGCCCAAGTAACCTATACTGGATGACTAGACTGGATAAACAGGTAAACTAGCACTGGGTATCAAGTACCTCAGGCCGTCACACCATTGGTCACATATGTATCTCCCGGTGTACAACAGAATAGCTAATGAGCTGTAATAAATATTAGGCACAATGCCAAGTATCATCACAATGTCAAAATGGCTAAAAGCCATAAAATCACAAAATGGCATAATGCCATGCACAATACTGCTAACTGAACCCTATTGGCATGCCAACCTATCCAAACCAATCTTGCTAGGTGTATTAGGGCATGTTACACTTTTAAATTTCACAATTCTTAAAATTGAAGTTTAAGTGTTACTATTCATTTCATTAGTCAACTAAAATATTGACTTTTGCATAGACAATAGGTACATTGGTTCTAATACTCTCAACATACCACATTTTGCATTCTAAAACTGTTGGTATTGGTTGCCAATACCATTTCTAAGCTTAGTGTTAATTATTCAAAATTTTTAGATTTCAAGCCTCATATTTACTATTCCATTGATCATCTATACAGTAAGAATTTGATAAATTGTCTTCATGAAAGTTGTTTCTTATTTTGTCTAGTTACATTTCTTTTTTTGAATCACTCCATTTGGAGTTTTGTAGCTCAAGTTATGGCTTAAATACCATCACTGGCCGAATTGGATAGAATCCAAAATTCTGGGCAAAACTGGTTCTGCCAGATTTGGTAACCTAAGTTTGGTTGGCAATTTGGCTAGGTTATGGTCAGAATTTGGATTTGTGTTCTTATGAAAGTTGTAGGTATATGTCTCGTATTTATGCTGGTAAAATTTTAGATCAATTGGACCTTTCTACACTTAGTTATGACCAAATGAATAAATACTGTTCATTTGGTCATTTTGCCCAGGCAGAATGCAAGTCACCCAGATTAGGGCAATTTTTAGGCCAACTTGGTTTAGTTTTTTAGGTAGGGTTCTTCACCAAAGTGGTGCCATTATGTGTCTAGTTTCATGTCCAATTGGCCTTACACCAATTGAACCTCTACAACTCCATTTATAACTGCCCAAACCTGCTGGACTCATGCTCAGTCCTGCAGGTCAGCCAAGGTAGTTCACCCATACATAAATGCCAAGCCTCAACTCACTTCATTTCCTCATCACACACATTCAAATGGTCACTAATTGACCAACCATTACAAGGTTAATGAACTATCACATGAGCAAACCCTAATGTTGTTCAAGTGTCCACATTTTCAAGGTTCATTCATGCATCACACTTGCATTTCACTTACTCTTAAATGTTCAATCACTCATCTCATGCTATGGGCAGCTCATAAACACTTTACTTCAAGTAAATTCATCAAACCTAGCCATCCCTAGGCTGCCCAAATTGTAAGGATGAATATACATAAGTTTTATTTTATTTTTCTTACACTTTTCCACTTATCTCATGCCAATAAACATGAATTAAGTAAAAGAGATAGGAGATTGGACTCTAACCTCTTTGAGCAGAATTTCTAGGTAACAAAACTTTAATCCTTTCTCTTCTTTTTACTATAAATAGCTTCTCCAAGATGTGGGAATGATTTTTAGTGAAGTGAGTTTAGGGTTTTGTGGAGAGGAAGCTTAGGAAAATCAAGCTTTAAAAGAGAAAATGGAGAGAAAGCTTCTTGGCTATGGTGGACAGGAAATGAGGAAGAAGAGTGCAGTTTTTTCATTTCAATTTTCTGCCCATTTGACTCATTTTAAGTGGTTTATGGACATGTGTCACGGTGTGATTGGGTGAGAGTGCTTAGTGATATAAGCATGAGGTCAAAATTACAATTTTAATTCATTTTCTTTTCTTTTCTTTGTTACTCATTTTCAATTCAATTTTTAGCAATATTTATTCACATTTTATGTCATAATAATTATTTACTTAACTGGACAAGTCGGCAAAAATCACCTCTGAAGGTGACCAAAATGCCTTCCGTTTGGCTTAATAGACTAAAATTGTCTGTACCGATTGAAAAATTTTTCTAAGCATTTTCTTGGTATTCTAATACCATAGAATCCTCAATGACTCTTCTCTGGGGTCCCAAAAATTATTTTATGAATTTTCCCCCGGGTCTAGGGCTCTTAGTTGCAAGAACCGCAACTTCCCACTGGGTTACCTGTCGCTAGGGCACTGGCTTATTTAACTTGGTTGTATTTTATTTCTAAAATTTTTCCTAAATTTTTCTTATTAATATTTGAGTTAATTATGGTTTCTCACTTTAGTTTAAATATTTTTCCGGACGTTCTAGCTGTCCGAACTAACACTAGTCACCGAAACAGTAGAATGTACGGAGTTGCTACAAGGAGGGTGTTACAACTATTTCTCTCTAATTTAAATTTCGTCCTCGAAATTTACCTGATGCAAACAGTTGAGGGAACTATTGTCTCATCATCTCTTCACTTTCCCAAGTTGCCTCCTCGATGATGTGGTGCCTCCAAAGCACTTTCACCAGTGGAATCTGCTTATTCCTCAACTCTTTTACTTCTCGAGCCAGGATCCGTATGGGTTCTTCTTCATATGTCAAATCCGGTTGTACTTCAATTTCTTGCATGGAGATGACATGTGAAGAATCTGAGTAGTATCTTCTTAGCATAGATACATGGAACACATTGTGGATCTTGTCCAGCTCAAGTAGTAGAGCTAGCCTGTAGGCCACTGGACCCACACATTCAATGACTTCATATGGGCCAATGAACCTAGGGCTTAACTTACCTTTTCTTCCAAACCTCAGTACCTTCTTCCACAGTGACACCTTGAGAAACACTTTGTCACCAACCGCATATTCTATTTCTTTTCTCTTCAAGTCGACATAAGATTTTTGTCTATCTGAGGCAACCTTCAGATTGGCTTTGATTAGCTTTACCTTCTCCTCAGTCTGTTTCACCAGGTCTGGCCCTACCAGTTTATCTTCACCCAATTCAGTCCAACACACTGGAGTTCTACATTTCCTCCCATACAGTGCTTCATACGGGGCCATTTGGATGCTAGCTTGGTAGCTATTGTTGTATGCAAATTCTGCCAGTGGGAGGTATCTATCCTAACTTTCCTTAAACTCAATGACACAACTCCTCAGCCTGTCCTCAAGGACCTGACATATATTTCATGTTATTATTATCATTTCAGTTCAATATTCGTATTAGTTCAATTGGTTTCAATTATTTACTTGGATTACTCTTTCTGATTGCCCATCCGTCTGAGGATGGAAAGTTGTGCTGAAATGGAGTTGTGTACCCAAGGATTCATGAAACTTCTTCCAAAATCTCGATCTAAACCTTGGGTCTCGATTAGATATAATGGAAAGTGGAATTCCATACAGTCTAATTATCTCACTGATATACAATTCTACTAACTTCTCCAGTGAGTAGTCAGTCCTAACTAGCAAAAAGTGTGCTGACTTCGTCAATCTATCTACTATCACCCATACTGCATCATGCTTCTTCTGGGTGAGAGGTAGACCACTTACAAAATCCATGATGACCCGATCCCATTTCCATTCAAGTATGCGTATAGGCTGTAGCAAACCCGATGGAACTTGATGTTCTGCCTTGACTTGCTAACATGTCAAGCATTTAGTCACATAGTCAGCTATGTCTCTCTTCATACCAGGCCACCAATACTGAAGCTTCAGATCATGATACATTTTTATACTTCCTAGTTGCATAGCATAAACACTAGTATGTGCCTCTTTCAAAATATTGGCTTTCAATTCCCTATCATCTGGTACACATACTCTTCCTTTATAGTACAGACACCCATCTGCTTTCACCTCATAGTCAGTTGCTTTCCCTTCTGAGATTCTACTCACAATAGCCTTTAGCTTCTCATCTGCCTTTTGCCCATCTAAAATCTACTGTAGCAGGTTTGGCCTCACTTGCAACTCAGCCAAAATAGCTCCATCTCGAGCCAAGGATAGACGGGCATTCAATGATCTCAAAGCTATGATGGATTTTCTGCTCAAAACGTCAGCAACTACATCTGCCTTCCTAGGATGGTAATTAATCACATAAAGTCCTTCAAGAACTTAAACCATCGCCTCTGTCTAGGGTTGAGCTCCTTCTGGGTTGGCAAGTATTTTAGACTTTTATGGTCTGTGTAAATGTGACACTTTTCACCATACAAGTAGTGCCTCCATATCTTCAGTGCGAAGATAATTGCTGCAAGTTCTAGATCATGGGTAGGGTAATTCTGTTCATGCGACCTTAGCTGCCTGGAAGCATAAGCGACCACCTTCCCCTCTTGCATCAATACACACCCTAACCCATTATGAGAGGCATCACTGTAGACCACAAAATCCTTTCTCGACACTGGCTGTGTTAACACTGGTGCCTCTATCAATATAGCCTTTAACTTCTCAAAACTGGCCTAACACTTATCATTCCAGTCAAATTTGACATTCTTGTGTAACAACTTGGTCATTGGAGCAGCTATTAATGAAAATCCCTTCACAAATCTTCTATAATACCCAGCTAGCCCCAAGAAACTTCTAACCTCAGTTGTATTTCTGGGAGGCTTCCATTCCATCACTGCTTCTATTTTCTTGGGATCCACACTAATCTCATCAACTGACACTATGTGTCCAAGGAATGCAATTTCATTCATCTAGAAATCACACTTGGACAACTTAGCGTACAACTTCTTTTCTCTTAGGGTTTACAGAACAATCCTCAAATGATCATCATGTTCTTCCCTGGTCTTGGAATACACCAAAATATCATCAATAAAGACCACTACGAACTGATCTAGGTATGGATGAAAGATACGGTTCATAAGGTCCATGAATGTCGCTGGTGCATTTGTTAGGCCAAAGGGCATCACCAGAAACTCATAATGCCCATACCGAGTCTTGAATGCAGTCTTTGGCACATCTGTATCCTTCACCATCAACTGATGATACCCTGATCTAAGATCAATTTTGGAAAATACCTCTGCTCCCTTTAACTGATCAAACAGATCATCAATTCTAGGCAATGGATATTTGTTATTCACAGTCACTTTATTTAACTGCCGGTAATCGATGCATAACCTCAAAGTCCCATCTTTCTTCTTTACAAATAGCACTGGAGCTCCCCATGGTGACACACTGGGGCGTATGAACCCCTTATCCAGTAACTCCTGTAACTGGATTTTCAGTTCCTTCAATTCTATGGGCGCCATCCTATAAGGAGCAATAGAGATTGGTGCTATACCCGGCAGTATCTCAATATCAAACTCGACTTTCCTTTCTGGTGGCAAGCCAGGAAATTCTTCGGGAAATACATCTGGGAAGTCTCTTACTATGGGTATGTCACATAGATCTGGCTTAGCCTGCCTAGTATCCACCACATGTGCTAGGTAAGCTTCACAGCCTTTTCTCATCAGTTTTCTTGCAACTATGGCTGAGATGACATTGGACAAGAAATATGTCCTTCCCCCACAACTGTAATCTAATTACCCTCAGGAGTTTTCAATGAGATCCTCTTCAGTTTACAATCAAACATTGCTTGATGACGTGACAACCAGTCCATTCCCAAAATCATGTCAAACTCATGGAAAGGCAACTCAATCAGGTCTGCCAAGAATTCATACCCCTGAATCCTTAACGGGCAACCCTTGTACACTTTGTTTACCACTACACTGTGGCCCAATGGATTAGTGACCAGGATGCCTTGGTCACTCTCCCCTACTAATATCCCCCTTTCTACGGGTAGGTTGATGCAGATGTATGAATAAGTGGATCCTGGATCCACCAATGCATGCACAGATGTATTATAGAGGGAGAACGTACCCCTGATGACGTCCGGGGCATCTTGCTCCTCCTAAGCTCTTGTAGCATAGGCTCTAGCAGGTGGTCTGCCCTCAGGCCTCTCTGCTGGCTCAGATGCAGGCCTCTGTGATGGTCCCACTGCCTCAGATTTGCCAGTTTTCCTACCCCTTTGTGGTGCAGGAGGAGGTATGTCTGCTTGTGTTGGTGCAGCTGTAGTAGTTCTGCATGGACAGTTCCTCAGCTGATGCTCTATCAACCCACACCTTAAGCAGGCACCAGTCACTCTCCAACACTCCCCCTTATGCCACTTCAGGCAATGTGGACTTGCAGAAGATGTTGGGATTGGTCCCCTGAACCCCGTCCCTGGAGAGCTGCCCACTGATGGTGTGGACTAACCTCTCCTAGGGGTGAACTGTGGCCTGGGCCCCTGGGACTGACCCTGACCTTGTGGTTGACCTGAACTCTGTGTAGGTGGACCTTTGAACTTCTTTAGAGGTGCAAGAAATGAACTAGACTGACCCGAGCCCCTCTTCTGATCTGCTCACTTATTCTTACTTTTTTAACTTTTATTGCAGCTTCCACTAACTTGGTGAAGTCTGTGATTTCCAAGGTAGTGATCATGATCTTTATGTTATCATTTAATCCCTCTTCAAATCTTTTACACCTCTCGGCTTCATTAGGGACTATCTCCTTTCCACAGCGGCTTAGTCTGACAAATTCTTTTTCATACTCCGCCTCAGATTAATGAACTCTCTTCTTCTCTCTTCCAAGTATACACTATCCACATATTTCTTCTTGAATTCTGAGAGGAAGAAGTCCCAAGTTATTAATTCTGACTGCACTTCACTAGACATTGTATCCCACCATTAGTAAGCATCATCTTGCAACAGAGATACAACAGCTTCTAGATTTTGCTCTGGAGTGCAGTGGAGTTGTTTTAAAACTCTACCGATTCTGTTCAACCAATTTTTGGCTACATTAGAATCATCTTCTCTCTTGTCAAAAAAATCCACTGCTCCAAATTTTCTCAATTTTTCCAGGTGTAATTTCTGTTGTGGAGGTGGTGGTGGCATTACCCCAGCCATTTATCTAAAGAATTTGGCCATTTGTTGGAACATGGCCTGTAGAGGCTGAGCAAGCTCTGCTGGAACTAGTGGAGTAGGTTCTCCCCTACCCCCAGTCTCAGCTACTGTAGGTGGAGCATGACTCTCCACTTCCTCCTCAACTGCCTCTGAGAGGTGGAGTCTATATCTTATTCAAAATAAAAAAAGACAAACAGATCTGTATTAGTGTCACCTCGACTCTTACAAATGCAATGCATGGTATGAACTCGATCTAGGCCCAGAAACGCCTAAACCGTGCTTTGATACCACTAAATGTGACACTCCTTACCCATCTACAATATAGCCGAGTAAGATTTGTCACACAGTGTACCGGAACACCCTATTTTATTTCAATTATTTTTTTTCTTATTTATTTTTTTCATAGTTATGAAGTATAATTCGTGAAATATCATTCATTTAAGTCTTTTATTGAAATCATAAATTTATTTGAGATTCCGCAAATTTTATAGAAAATCCGGCAGAGTACCAGCTAAAAATTGAGAAAACACTTTCAAAATTTTCAATCAATCCCAAACTCCATTTCATCAACAAAATCTCAATATTTTTCAACAACATTTCCATTTCTCAATCATTCATCTCATATCATATTCATGTAAAAGTTATAAATAAATATTCATTTTTTCATTCATAAACAAAATTTCTACTATTTATATTAATACCAAAATACATTACATAAGTTTCAATTACATATGAGAAAATAAAAAGTAATTACAAAATACCCAAAATGAAACCTAGTATCCTACCAATGCACTGATGTCAGTGACGTGACACGGACACTATGCAGAGCTACAGATGATCTCACCCAGTCTGTGGTCTACTGGGCTCTCTATCGGTCTCTCCAGAACCTACGCGTGGCAAAAGCAATGTGCTAAGCAATAATGCTTAGTGGTGCCAATAATAGAATAAAAAGAAATAACAAAAAATAAATATGCAGTGCATGTTCTGATGTCTTATGCAAATAATTTTTCGATCATTATTGGTAATCTTATTTATTTTGTACTTGTTATACTCATAATTTCATTAAATTTATCCACTTCCATTTTTAGTTGCCCAAGTAACCTATACTGGATGATTGGACTGGATAAACGGGTAAACTAGCACTGAGTATCAAGTACCTCAGGCCGTCATACCATCGGTAACATATGTATCTCTCGGCGTGCAACAGAATAGCTAATGAGCTGTAATAAATATTAGGCACAAGGCCAAGTATCATCACAATGTCAGAATGGCTAAAAGCCATAAAATCACAGAATGGCATAATGCCATGTGCAGTACTGCTAACTGAACCTTATTAGCATGCCAACCTATCCAAACCAATCTTTCTAGGTGTACTAGGGCATGTTACACTTTTAAATTTCACAATTCTTAAAATTGAAGTTTAAGTGTTACTATTCATTTCATTAGTCAACTAAAATGTTGACTTTTGCATAGACAATAGGTACATTGGTTCTAATACTCTCAACATACCACATTTTGCATTCTAAAATTGTTGGTATTGGTTGCCAATACCATTTCTAAGTTTAGTGTTAATTATTCAAAATTTTCATATTTTAAGCCTTATATTTACTATTCTATTAGTCATTTATACAGTAAGAATTTGGCAAAATTGTCTTCATGAAAGTTGTTCCTTATTTTGTATAGTTACATTTTCATTTTTGAATCACTCTATTTGGAGTTTTGTAGCTCAAGTTATGGCCTAAACCATAACTGGCCGGATTAGATAGAATCTAAAATTCTGGGCAAAACTAGTTCTGCCAGATTTGATAACCTAAGTTTGGTTGGTAATTTGACTAGGTTATGGTCAGAATTTGGATTTGTGTTCTTATGAAAGTTGTAGATCTATGTCTCAGATTTATGTTGGTAAAATTTTAGGTCAATTGGACCTTTCTACACTAAGTTATGACCAAATGAATAAACACTGTTCATTTGGTCATTTTGCCCAGGCAGAATACAAGTCACCCGGATTAGGGCAATTTTTAGGCTAACTTGGTTTGGTTTTCTGGGCAGGGTTTCTTCACCAAAGTGGTGCCATTACGTGTCTAGTTTCATGTCCAATTAGCCTTACACCAATTGAACCTCTACAACTCTATTTATAACTGCCCAAACCTGCTGGACTCTTGCTCTGTCCTGTAGGTCAGCCAAGGCAGCTCAACCATACACAAATGCCAAGCCTCAACTCACTTCATTTCCTCATCATACACATTCAAATGGTCACTAATTGACCATTACAAGGTTAATGAACTATCACATGAGCAAACCCTAATGTTGTTCAAGTGTCCACATTTTCAAGGTTCATTCATGCATCGCACTTGCATTTCACTTACTCTTACATGTTCAATCACTCATCTCATGCTATGGGCAGCTCATAAACACTTTACTTCAAGTAAATTCATCAAAACCTAGCCATCCCTAGGCTGCCCAAATTGTAGGGATGAATATACATAAGTTTTATTTTATTTTTCTTACACTTTTCCACTTATCTCATGCCAATAAACATGAATTAAGTAAAAGAGATAGGAGATTGGACTCTAACCTCTTTGAGCAGAATTTCTAGGTAACAAAACTTCAATCCTTTCTCTTATTTTTGCTACAAATAGCTTCTCCAAGATGTGGGAATGATTTTTAATGAAGAGAGTTTAGGGTTTTTTGGAGAGGAAGCTTAGGAAAATCAAGCTTTAAAAGAGAAAATGGAGAGAAAGCTTCTTGGCTATGGTGGACGGGAAATGAGGAAGAAGAGTGCAGTTTTTTCATTTCAATTTTCTGCCCATTTGACTCATTTTAAGTGGTTTATGGACATGTGTCACAGTGTGATTGGGTGAGAGTGCTTAGTGACATAAGCATGAGGCCAAAATTGCAATTTTAATTCATTTTCTTTTATTTTCTTTGCTACTCATTTTCAATTCAATTTTAGCAATATTTATTCACATTTTATGTCATAATAATTATTTACTTAACTGGAGAAGTCAGCCAAAAATTACCTCTGAAGGTGAAATGATCAAAATGCCCTCCGTTTGGCTTAACAGACTAAAATTGTCTGTACCAATTGAAAATTTTTTCTAAGCATTTCTTGGCATTCTAATGCCATAGAATCCTCAATGACTCTTCTCTGGAGTCCCAAAAATTATTTTATGAATTTTCCCCTGGGTCTAGGGCTCCTAGTTGCGAAAACCGTAACTTTCCACTTGGTTACCTATCGCTAGGGCACCGGCTTATTTAACTTGGTTGTATTTTATTTCTAAAATTTTTCCTAAATTTTTCTTATTAATATTTGAGTTAATTATGGTTTCTCACTTTAGTTTAAATATTTTTCTGGACGTTCTAGCTATCCAGACCGACACTGTTCACCGGAACAGTAGGATGTACGGAGTTGATACAAGGAGGGTGTTACAATAGATGCTTGACTAGGTTATTACCCGTCTCTCTCATTAGTTGAGAAGACAATGGAGTTAGCTTTGTTTTGATTACCATGGTATGTACACAGGCTTAGATTCTCCTCTTATTAGAGGTTAGATCTAATTTTATATGTTATGGCTCTTTCGGAAGTTTCATTATTGTGATGTGTACTATGCACGATGATTCGACCTCCCCGACCATAGGGAGTTAGAATCCGATTCGACCTCACCGACCATAGGGAGTTAGAATCACCCTGAAGATGGCCCTTGCGGATTAGTCTTGCATAGTTAGTGAGATAAAGAATGGTTTTTGAATAGTAAAGAATTGTGATTTCAATTATGATTTATGTATAATTGATTTTGTTGGAATTAATCTTTATTTCTATGATTGCTAGAATTACTTTAAATGTTCAGTTGTGATTTGATAAATTGAATTTCTTACTCAAAGTTATTTTAACTAATGATTTATATTATTGGAAATGAAGATTTTGACTTTTAGAATTTTGTTGAATTTTGAGACTTTCAAATTAATTGTTATAATTTTGTCAATGTATATTGTACTATGTTTTAAATTATAGTTGTGCACCACTGAGTTCACCACTCAGCGATAACTTTGTATGCTGTCGCAGGTAAAAAGAGCATAGAGCAGTTGAGTAAGCTTCTTTGAAGACACATTCAGATCAGCTCTAGGTATATCATAGGTATACCCATGTACATAAGTTTGATGTATGCATGTAATAATATGTATGTAAATTATTTGAGCAGTTGTATAAAAACTCTTGTAAAATATTTTGGTATATAATTAAGTGTAAATTATTGTAATATAAATTTGAGATTTCATTTACCTGTATAGTTTTGTAATATTAATTTTTGAATCTTGTAATCAATGAAATGTTTCTTTTATGATGAGGTTGGTTTGAAAATGAAATGATTTGATTATTGAGATTTGAATTGTGAGATGAAATGAAGTTTATTGGGGTTGTATTTGAGAAATCATATTGGGAGTGTTTTCCTTTTCAGTTTTGAAGAACTGTGTTCTCAAAATAAAGCTGGCACTCTGCCGAAATTTTAAAAAAATTTTATAACACCAGATTTTAATTGATGATTTAAATTTCACGAAAATTATTTTAAAATCCCTTATAGCATATTTAATTGGTTACCGGTAGGTGAAGTACAGTAATTTATTAGGTGTACTACGGGATCATGTTATATCTTACGGAGGGGTAGGGTGTGATAGACTTTGATGGAATCCTATTCAAAATATGCAAAGCTAATTCTAGTGCAAATCCCCAAAAGGAGATTGGCATGTTAGTATAGCTCATCATGCTACGTACCATATCTAATAGGGTACAATTTCTTCTCTCATATACAACATTTAATTGTGGCGTTCCTGGAGGAGTTAGCTGGAAAATAATGCCATGCTCTTTCAAGTATTCATCAAGTTCAATACTTAAGTATTCACCTCCACGATCTGATCGAAAAGTTTTAATATTTTTTCCCGTTTGATTTTCTACTTCAGATTTAAATTCTTTGAACTTTTCAAATGATTTATGTTTGTATTTCATTAAATACAAATATCCAAACATTGATTTGTCATTAGTAAAGGTAATAAAGTAATGAAAACTACCTCTATCTATTTCCTTAAATGGACCACATACATCACTATATATTAGTTCCAAATATTTTCAACTTTTAACCCTTGTCCAACAAAAGGTGATCTAGTCATTTTGCCTTGAAGACAAGATTCACAAGTTGGAGTAGGTTCAGAATCCAATGAAGATAAAATCCATATTTTCTTCAGCATTATAATCCTATCTTCTGCAATGTGACCTAATCTCAAGTGCCAAAGATGTTTTGTACTAGAGTTTATTTTCATTATGGCATTACATTCATTTAGATTACTTGCATTCAATTTGCATTTATCATTATTATCCAAATAATAAAGTCTATCATGCATATATGAAGAAGAAAGAAGAAGATAAAGATAATGATGGTGATAAGGATGTGCTTTAAATAATATATTTACTTCATTAATTAATTTTGTCTTATTTATAAAACATCCAAATATTTATAATTATCATTTTAATTATAATTATTACAATTCAATAATTCCTCCTATAACCCCATTAAATTTTCATACTCCTTTCAATTAGTTAAATCCTATTATGATAAATCAATCTCACTTAATTTAATTGACATTTCGGTCAAAAGTCAACTCTTTAAGTGAATTAATCAAAATGCCCTTCATCGAGTGATAATCCATCTTTTTCAATAATACCGATTAAGTCCATAACTCAATGATCACTTCGGATTTTATTCTGCTTATCTTAATTAATTTCCATCTAATTTTTAGTCTTCGAATTGACTTTGAATAATATTATTCACATACTGAAAATAATACTATTCAGAGCTCGAAATTCTCGGGACATTACATAACCAAATTAAAATTTTAAATAAAATTGAAAAAAGTGCTTAGTGTTTTTTCAATTAATTAGTCCTATTTTTATATGAATTTTAATTTTTTTTGCACAAAATAAACTAAAACAAATTTTACAATCTTTATTAAATTAACCAAATTAAAAATTTAAATAAAATTGAAAAAGGTGCTTAGTGTTTTTTTCATTAATAAGTCCTATTTTCATATAATTTTTAATTTTTTGTGGCAATAAAATATTCTAATTATAAACTTATTAAAAGATAAAAAAAACTATCCATAAAAATATTTAAACTTTATTTAGATAATTGATCATTTAAAATAAATATAAATTTTATTTTAATTAAAATATAATAAAATATCATAATATCAAATTTAAATATTCGTTCATTTTAAATTTTTATCTATTTAAATAATTTTTATTATTATTTAATTATTTAAATATATAAGTATTTAATGTTTTATTAAAGAATAAATTAATAATAATTATAATAATATATATTTAAACTATATAATTTAAGTTTTCATTAAAATATTTACTGTATGCAATTTTTTGTTATAAATGTTTCAATTTATTAAATTTTTTTTATATTATATAAAATTATAAATTCAAAATAATAAAAAAAATATAAAATCAATTCAATTATTAACCGAACTTTACGGGCATAAACTTTTATATACCAAAAATAAGCTACCCTCTCCCATTGCTTTCCCACAAGTCAACTAGTAAATCATCCATTTTGCATTCAAGCACATACAAAAACAGGTTTAAAAAATTTGATATAAGCAAAAGTGCAAAACCGTTCTCTTGGAAGTAACCATAAACAAAAAATGGTTGACATATCAAAGCAAGAAAGGGACGAGTAGTTATATAAAACACACAAAAGGCTCTAAAAAAAAAACCCATCCTACGTAGATAATGGACACCCGCACCAACAACCGTAGCATTTTTTATCTTTTACAAAAAAAATCCCTAATCCCCATTAACAAAAACAGTAAACAAACATGTATGATTGTATGCATATTCCATTAAGCACGCAATTGCTAGCAAGCATACCTCGATCTATTGCATGAATCCTGAAATGGCTGTAGAAGAAATAAAATCGAGACTTCACAAATCAATATAGAATCACCGTTACCAGATCTTGAAGAAGAAGCCCCTCTCTCTCATGCTCACAATATAAAATGGATTTGGGGTTTCCTTTCTTCAGTATCAGATGATCAGTTAATCAAATATTTATACAGAGTTATCCCAAAGATCGTTGTAATTAGGTGACAATTTTCTTGCTTACCAGTCATCAGTTCCTTAATCACAGGATGCGGTGTCGTTTATGCAAGGCCTTATATACTAGTCATTAGCTGTTTAACCCATAAATCTGATTTGAGTTTAAATTACATGTTAAATTTGAGAAGTGAGGAACGTAACTGGAGAATTTATATGCTAAAGCCTAAAATCATGACTGCATGTAAGAAAATAGTAAGTTAACAGGATGCGGATATGCATATATAAGTGAATTTCATTGAATAATAATTATCTAATATTCAATTTTAAAAAATAATAACTATTCAGAAGTTTCTTTTTTTCTTTCGAACAATTCAAATAATTATAATGATAAATTGGTCTGTTTTATATTAGTTAGTTATTTCATGTATATTTCTTGTATGAAATCAGCATTTTAATATATAATTTCCTACCTAATTGACTGCAATTGAAAATGAAAGGCGTAAATAACTTTGACCCATAATTTTATGGACATATTTTAGGCCTCAGCCTTTATTTTATTGCATATTCTGTTTCTTTAAAGGAGAAGTTGAGAACATGAACACCAACTTGAACCTTTTCACATCAACTTTTATGAATAAGCAATTAGGCATGCTTCTTATCCACATTACCAAAACACAATAGAAAATTGCTTGACTAATCGATTGGTAAATATGATATTATCAACAAGTTTAGTGGAACCTGTAATTATTTTCATTCAAACTGCATTTTCAAAGTCAACCTTTAAATAAAACCAACTACTTTTGCCGTATAACTCAATCAATAAACAAATACATAATGACTGTCAATCAAAGCATAATTTGGTTAGTCTGCTCACACCTTAATGGAAGCCAAGTTTTAATGGTTTTTCAAGTTCAAAACCCTTTTATATAAGTCATGTAGTAATAGATGTCGGGGTATAAATCTCACAAATATCATTCTCTTCCCAAAAAAAATAAAATAAAATAAATTTCACATATACCCCAAGTTACACACAACCCACGAAGTCATAATCTCCTGGATTATGATTTCAACACCTAGGAAAATCATAGAAAATTTCTGTAGATTGAGTTTAGATTTATAAATTTAAATTTAAAATAATAACTTTGAAAATTAGAATTTAAAATTTATAAATTTAAAAATATTTTGTTTAGATAATAAAAATAATTTTAAGAATATTATATTTATCTAAAATTTAATTGAAATTTAATTTTTTTTTTTTTTTTTTACACCTTCCAGACAAGATATTTAATCCAAATTCAATTTCAAATTCATAAGTCAAATCCATGAATTCAAACACAACATTAGATTAATATATTATAGAGTAAATGCCAAACTTTGGACAAATCACAGGCTATATATTTTCCTTGAATATTAAGATAGAATA
This sequence comes from Hevea brasiliensis, assembly GCF_030052815.1. NCBI lineage: Eukaryota > Viridiplantae > Streptophyta > Magnoliopsida > Malpighiales > Euphorbiaceae > Hevea > Hevea brasiliensis. The sequence goes on along the minus strand of NC_079494.1, from coordinate 37,389,537 downwards.
ATCTTTGAGCAGATTCAGTTAGTGAGGAAACATGAATCTAACATATATTTTCTATTGAAGATATGAACATGTATAGTATACGCATTCATCTTTACACACAAGGTTACGGTGATCTTTCACATGTGCTCGAGGATCATGCCAATGTTCACATTAAAAAGTCATAATATCAGACTCAACAATGTCCTGTCTAGACCTTCCATTTTACACTGATAATCGGATTTTGGAGGACAAAAAATCAAAACATTAACAATGAAAAAAAAAATACTGTCAACAATTCTGTATCTCTGACTATGCTATCGAGGTCTCGTATTCGAAGTACGAATTGTCACACCATGTAAAAATTTGGTGTATCCAAGAAAACTCAGTTTTCCATCAGAACTTCTAATCCAATCATTGACTATAGAATGGGCCGTGGGACCCAAATTCATTTCCTGCACAGATTATTTGTATGGCAAGGTTGTTGGAAAATGTACGCAACCTTAAGTTTAATTTCCAAACAGTAGATGAACATACCAGAGCCAATTCCTGTACTGAAATGACCCGGTTTCCTTCTTCTTCGAAGTAATCAAACGCCGTCCTCGCAATGTCTTCCCAATTTTCAAGGACCTCAAGTTGATATGTACTTATTGCAGCAGCACAGAATTCCTCAAACCCAATTTTTTTATAGGAGAGTGGTTCCATCTGAAAATGTTAGCATCAACATTTAAGGGCTAAAGTATCACAATGCCTCGTGCAAATCATATCACTTAGAGCTCAAGTTATTTACAATCTGGGATTAAAGCTATAGGCAGAGAAAACAACAGTGTAAAGGTAAGATTTATAGTCCTCCCAAACAGAGAAAGATATGGTCTCCAATAACTCATCCCATGCAATTTCAAGCATAAGCACAGAAATTGAAGCAACCATTAAGTGAAGGTGCAAAGCACTGGGACAAAATTTAGATGTCATGAGACTACACCACAAGCAAACTTCCTATGTTTCTTGGACTTGGATCAAATAATTGCAATATTATCAAGGCGAAAAGTGACACTAAGGCGACAGTGTACCTTTATGGCCTTAGGCGAGAGGTAAGGCGATAGCCTTTTTGAAGCAAGGCGTCATAGCCTAAATTACCTAAATTATATATATATATATATATATATATATATATATATATATATATATATATATACTTCTAACATAAAAATTCATACTTTTAACTAGTTTAATAAATAAAAAAGCATATTAAAAAGAAAAAAAAATTGGATGATAAATATAAAAATTCATACTAAAAAAACATGGTATATTTAAAAAGTATCAATGTTATCCTAGTTCAAGCAAATAAGAAATTAAAGTATTAAATAATTGATCTTTTCAATAATTTACACAATTACACAACATAGCAACAACTATCAATGTTGTCTTCAATTCAAGCACATGAGAAATTAAAGTACTAAACAATTAATTTTTTCAATGATTTGCACAATTACACATCACAGCAAGAGCATCAATACCCATCTAACAAAAACATTTCACAATTCACAATACCCATTTAATAAAAAAGCATATCACAACAATACCCATTTAATAAAAAGGCATATCACACTACCAATTGAACAAATTTAACAAAAAATTAAAAAGAAACAAAAAAAAAGTAAAGGAACTGCTGGATCGCAAATGAGAGATTGAGAGGAGAAGAAAATAGCAGGTGTTGGATCTAATATAAAGAAGATGGGAAGGAGTAATGAAAAGAAGAAAAAAATTAAAAAAGAAAATAAAACACCCTGGGTTGCAGGTGCTGGACCTGCTGGCAGGTTGCGCAGGTGAAAAACTAAGGAGAAGAAAATAGAAGAAAAGAAGAGGTGAGAGAGAGAGACAGGAAAGAATGTGAAGACAAGAGAAAGAGAGAGAAAGGAAGGAAGAAAATACCCTGTTTCTCTCGTCTGCTTTGTGTTCTCTTTGCATTCTGCTCATGTTGGTGGCATAAAGTGGAGCTATTTTTAGAGTTTTCTTTTGTTTTATGCTGTTACAAAAAATTAAAAAAAATAAAAGGGAGAAAGTGTCCTTTAGCTTGAAGAGGCGTCGCCTCACCACCCCATCGCCTCTCACCTCCAAGGTCTCGAGCGCTCGCCTGTTATTACTTGCCTTACCTCAGCCAGGCAAGGCATCAAGGCCTCGCCCAATGCCTTTCTTTGCCTTTAACAACACTGAGTAATTGTACAAGGACACATGTCTAGGGGTCAAACTTGAAAACTTTCCAGTATTTTCATTAATACTCTCACCAAATGTTGAAGTTTCGTATCCATGTCCAGGCATCCTTATCTAAAATGGGCAGTTAAAGTAAAGTGAAGAGTTAAAGAAACTACTAATAGGCCTTGGTCAAGTGGTGGAAAGGATTCTAGGGCTAGGATATTGAGACTATTTGGTTACTTTGCATTCTAACATAGCGCAGCATTGCAATAGATTATAATGTACATCTTCTATTTGCACCTTTTATTCCTATATTCGCAACTAAAAAGTAATAATTAACAAATTAACTACTTGAAAGGAAACAGGTAGGTTAAATGCTCCCTTCAAGTTATACTTAAACTCACAGGTTTCACACCATAGAAAACAGGATAAAGTCAAAAGAGCATAATAATGAAAGGGTTATGTACTAAAGAAAAACCAAGCTAAAATGCTGAATTATGGAATTATCACTTTTTTGTCATTGCAATGATTGAATATCAAAGTACGTTGCCGAAGAGATCCATCAGATAGATAAAGCAACCTCACCATATTAAAAATGTCAAGAACCCTCGACTCCTTCATGGCATCAGTAACATGTCTCATTAATGCCTGCACTTGTTCACCATACGTTTAAAGGTCATGAAATGACTACATTTAAAATCAGGTTCATTAATCAAATTGCATTATCCTACTTTATAGGTAGTTCCTTAGCTTGAGGGTGCAAAGCTTCTTGTAGAGAAAAATAAATGTTATAAAAAAAAAAAAAAGGAGTATTTACCAAGTACTAACCACTTTAAAATTATTAAGGGAAATAAATCCATCTTTTGGTTCCAAGAGATTAAACTGTGCCTTGAGATAGAAAAGCTCATCTTCCGGAACAGCTTTCGAAAGAGCCTGCAACCATAATAAAAACATTAAAGAATAATACTATAGAGGACTCTATCCTCAGTCCTAAAAAATTAAGTGTAAGGCTATCTTGTCTCAAACAGTGGACCATATGCATCATTTTGCTCAACGATGCCCAAAAAAGGCATGCCAACCCACATCTATCACTTAATGTTTCACACATATCAATCATTTAAGTAGATTATCACGTTGATGTCCATTATTTTTTCTTTCTAATTTGGGCAGGTGGAAAAAGACACCTATTGATACAAGAATCTTTGTGAATTACCTTCAGTGCTGCACGCTTGAATGATGTGGCACGAACGTAGGACTTAACCAACTTGTAGATCAAAATATCCAAAGGCACAGGTCGGTTTTCATCTCGTAACCAAGGATGAGCTGCACATATAAATGTATTCATTAGCACCACAAATAGCTAGTGTCATAATCAGCAAAAAGCATATATAATTATATGTCGAGAGAGAGAGAGAGAGAGAGAGAGAGAGAGAGAGAGAGAGAGAGCATTCAAACTTTCAATACTTGATTGTTATGAAATATTTACAAAATACTTACTCAGAGCTTGGGCAGCAGTCATTCTCTTTCTGTGGTCCTTGTTCATAAGCCTTTTCACAAAATCCTTAGCTTCAGGTGATACCACAGGCCAAGGTGAGTCATCAAAATTAGGATCAGCTCTCAAAACAGAACGGAAAATTCCCGATTCAGTACGAGCCCAGAACGGTCTACTTCCACATAACAATATATAAGTTATGACGCCAATACTCCACATATCAGCTTCAACACTGTAAGATCTATGGAGAACTTCAGGTGCAACATAATATGCACTGCCAACAATATCATTGAGACGTTGATCTGCATATGTAAAGTAGATGAATATTTTGTTGTCAAACTAACAGTTGAATATAACACAACATGAATTAAAGGGGACTGACTGACAAGGAATACATAAACTCCGCCTAAGTAGTTTGTGTTTAGTCAGTCCCAAGCCCGAATAAAGAAGGAAAGTTGCAGTAGGTGACAACCAGCGTAAAATTTCATCATATCTCATGATATGGATTCAAATGATATAAACGTTGGGGCGTCCTCCACTTAAGACGCACTACATCGGAGCTCGGGTGTAATGAGAAATATGCAAGGGTGTAGAGCGTTCACAGAAAGCGACGCACCATGCCATGCCGACGCCCGGATGTGGTGTTAAATGAGCAAGGGTTTCCATATCATGGACGGACGTGGGCAAAGAAGTTAGTCCATAGGACAGATGATAGAACAGATAGTGGAACAGAACACAAGATAAACATAGAGAACAATAGAAGATATCATAGAAGGAGATCAATTAGGAATGAACAGGATATGAGGATAATCAAGGTTGGTACTTGAAATGTTGGATAACTTACAGGAAAATTAATGGAGCTTGTGGATACCTTGGAAAGGAGAAGGGTGAATATTGCTTGTATTCAAGAGACTAAATGGGTAGGAGAGAAAAGTAAGAAAGTGGGTAATTCAGAATACAAAACTGTGGTTTACCGGAAAGGAAAGGAACAAGAACGGAGTGGGTATAATCATATATAGGACATTGAAAGATGCTGTAATAGTTGTGAAAAGAGTAGGAGATAAAATTATACTAGTAAAGCTAGTACTAGAAAGAGAAACAATAAATGTAATTAGTGCTTATGCCTCACAAATAGGACTAGACAGTAAATAAAAAAAGTTTTGGGAAGATATGGATGATCTAATGCAAAGCATACCAAATGAAGAGAATGTTTTCATCGGTGGAGATTTGAATGGACATGTAGGAAGTGATAGGCAAGGTTATAAGAATGTCCATTGAGGTTTTGGTTTTGACAGCCGAAATGAGGAGGGAAAAAGTATCATGGATTTTGCTATGGCATACGACCTAATACTAGCAAATACCTACTTTATAAAAAGAGAATCACATTTAGTGACTTTTAAAAGTGGGCAACATAGAAGCCAAATTGACTTCCTCTTAACCAGGAAGACAAATAAAGCACTATGCAAGGATTGCAAGGTCATTCTAGGAGAGGCTTTAACAAGTCAACATCCGTTAGTGGTCTTGGATGTCAAGTTTAGGAACAATTCAAGTAAGATTAAAAGAAATAGTATAGCTCGAACAAAGTAATGGGAGTTTAAAGGAGTAAAGCAAGTGAAGTTAAAAAAAGAACTTTTCGAGTCTGAAGCATGGAAGCTGGATGTGAAGGCCAATGATATGTGGATGCAAATGACATCAAAGATTAGAGAAGTAACTAGAAAAGTACTTGGAAAGTCTAGAGGACATAAACCACCCTCCAAAGAGAGATGGTGGTGGAATGAGGAAGTACAAAAGGCAGTGAAGAGAGAGGGAATGGTATAAGAAATCACCTAAGTGTGATAATAATGAGGCATATGAACAGTACAAGATAGCAAAGAAAGAGGCAAAAAAGGCAGTTAGTCAAGCAAGAGCGCAGGCCTTTGAAAAGTTATATGAAAAACTTGAAACTAAAGAAGGGGAGAAAGATATTTATAGATTAGCAAGGAGGAGAGAAAAAAAATGTCAAGATCTCAATCAAGTTATGTGCATTAAGGATAAAGAAGGAAAAGTGTTGGTGAAAGATGAGGACATTAAAGAAAGATGGAGAAATTATTTTGATGATCTCTTTAACAATAGTAAAAGTGATAATAGCGTAAATATAGACTACAGAGCAGTAGAAAAGAATGTAAATTATACTAGAAGGATTAAATCTTTAAAAGTAAAGGAAGCACTTAAGAGAATGAAAGTGAGTAAAGCCTGTGGACCCGATGGAATACCAATTAAAGTGTGGAAGTGTTTAGGAGATATGAGAGTGGCATGGTTAACTAAATTATTTAGTAAGATTCTAAACTCAAAGAAATGTCTGATGAATGGAGGAGGAGTATTTTAATACCTATTTTTAAAAATAAGGGAAACAAACAAAGTTGCTCAAACTATAGGGGAATTAAACTCATGAGCCATACTGTAAAGTTGTGGGAGAGAGTTGTGGAACATCGACTACATCATTACACTTCTATCTCTCTCAATCAATTTGGCTTCATGCCCGGTCGTTCAACTACGGAAGCGATCTTTCTCATTAGAAGCTTGATGGAGAAATATAAAGATGTGAAGAAAGATCTACACATAGTTTTTATCGATTTTGAGAAGGCTTATGATAGTGTTCCAAGAGATATCTTATGGAAAGTGTTAGAACAAATGAGGGTGTATATTAGGTACATACAAGTGTTGAAAGATATGTATGAAAGAGCAACTATTATTGTGCGCACAGTGGGAGGGGACACGAGAGATTTTCCTATCTCAATTGGATTACACCAAGGTTCAGCTATAAGCCTTTACCTTTTTACATTAGTTTTAGATGAATTGACGAAACATATACAAGAGAGTATCCCTTGGTGCATGATGTTTGCAGATGATATAGTTCAGATGATATAGTTCTGATAGATGAAATGCGAAAAGGAGTCAATAGAAAGCTAAAACTTTGGAGAAGTACTCTAGAGTTAAAGGGTTTTAAGTTAAGTAAAAAGAAGATAGAATACATGCATTGCAAGTTCAGTGAAGGCCGAACTGGTGATAGGGAAAGAGTTAGTTTTGATGAAGTGGTACTGCCCCAAAGTAATCACTTTAAATATCTCGACTCAATCCTTCAAATAGATGGGGGATGTGAAGAGAATGTTAGTCATAGGATTAAAACCGGATGATTGAAGTGGAGAAGTGTCACGGAAGTTTTATGTGATCACAATATTCCCAATAAATTGAAAGAAAAATTTTACAGTACAGTCATACAACTGGCCATGTTATATGGTAGTGAGTGTTGGACACTGAAGGAGTCGTATGTGTCTAAAATAAGAGTTGCGGAGATGAGAATGTTAAGGTTGATGAGTGGTCATACTAAACTAGATAAAGTCTGTAATGAAAATATTAGAGAAAAGATAGAAGTGGTGCCAATTGAGGATAAGTTGAGATAAGGAAGATTGAGGTAGTTTAGTCATGTGAAGCATAGACATGCGTAGGTTCCAGTTAGACAAGTAGAGCAAATTAGGTTAGGGGATAAAAAGAAAAGAAGGGGTAGGCCTAAACTGACTTGGAGGAGAGTAATACAACATGACCTAGAAGCATTACACATTTCCAAGGATTTAACCCAAAATTGCTTAGAATGGAGAAAGAGAATCCATATAGCCGACCCCAAATTCTTGAGATAAAAGCTTAGTTGAGTTGAGTTGAGTTGACTTGACTTGACTGACAAGGAATACATGATTGAAAATGGAATTGTAGCAAGCATTGCTGAAAGAATAGAGAATTTTTTATTATGTTTGCAGCAACTAAATTCCATAAATTTAAGAAATTTAATACAATTCCATGCATGTCATGTTTGAGAGATAAATTTTGACAACTGTCCCTGAACTTATCTAGTTGTAACATTACAGTCGCTCATTTTAAAAATGTAACATAAAACCCCATCAACTCTCAAATTTTGCACAGCAAAATCACTCTAACCTCCAATTACTAGTTTTTCAGTTAGACGCTGACTTGGACACTTCTAGCATGGAGCTTAGTCAGTATTTCTCTTTTCTCTCTCAAGCCATGTGTAAATTGAGTTCTTTTTCTCTCTATAGACAAAATAATTTTTCATGTGTAAAGAGAATAATTTTAAACTTTGCATAAGAGAGAATAGAGAAATGTTGACTATGTGCCATGCAGGAGCTATTCACATCAGTTTCTAACTGAAAAATCAGTAATTCAAAGTCAGAGGAATTTTACTGTGCAAAATTTGAAAGTTTAGGGGGTTTTATGTTACATTTTAAAGTTAAAGGACTGTAGTGTTACAACTATATAAATTCAGGAACAGTTGTTGAAATTTATCCCAGGTTTGAGTAATCAAAAAAGTTATCATTTCAATTCCACAATTTTAATTTCAAGAAAGTAGAAAAAAAAAATTACTAAGGAAAATTTTAGTATCATTAATGGAATTTTCAATGAATTCCACACCGGCTAAATTATGAAATAAAATGGACTTAAAGAAACCCTCCATTCTTCAATTCACTAAAGAAAACCAAACCTTTTGTGTGTGAGTATGCATGATAGGTTGTTTAGCGTTGACCATTAACCAAATGAAAGCCATATTGTTATGATCTCTCGCACAAGATCTAGTCACGGGCCTATTAATAATGAAATATGATTCAAAAGCTGAAGCTTTTGTTTTACCTCAATTCCTTACTCGACTTATTGTTGCTGAAAACATGAGCTCATTAAAAGGGAGTTCTAACCTTAGACTCAATGGAGAAGAGAGAGTCTAATAATTCTGCTTCATTTTATTCATTCAAGTGACCATTTTTAAAGAGAGGTTTACACAAGATTTTTTCGAATTCTACTAGAATTAGAAGTCCAAGTAATAATAGCAATCCCTATATAAGAGGAATTGCAATTCTGAAAAAGAAATAACTCTTAATTAAAACAAGAATTAATATCTAATAATAATAGGAAGTAAATCCTGAAAAATCAATCAGCTTTGCCGAGGGGTCCCACAATGCGTCCATAACACATATCTATAAAGAGAGAGAGAGAGAGAGAGAGAGAGAGAGAGAGAGAGAGAAGGTAATAAAACTAATGTCAAAACATTTTGGCCCATGAGTTCTAAAACCAACTTTTTAAAAATATTTCAGTTAGCAAATTATATATGAGAAGTCAAAATCCATGTTTTAACAAATATATGTACAAATGTGTGCCCAATGCAAGTGCATACTTAGTGTATATGATACCACATCTCTAGAAATGTGATTTCTAAAGCACAATATAGGACAATAATTTTCCATCAAAAATTGAACCTCGTAATCCAATGATCAAAATTCAACATAAGTTTGAACGTCATAATAATAATCAAAAGTAAAACCTCATTTGATATTGTGGTATTGAAGTATAACTTGATTAAACCCACATAAAGGATGAAAATTAAAATAATTTGTTGCTTTTTCCTGATATTATAGTATTTATCATCTGTTCATCACTCAACACTAGAACCAAAAGTAAGTTTTAGTTTTAGAAGAAACAGGTCACCTGGCCTAATAAAATCCGATAAACCAAAATCAATGATCTTCATTGGAGCATCCTCATCTCTTGTGGTAAAAAGAAAATTCTGCAAGTGGGCACAATTTACATTAAAAGTTGGAAATGAAGTTGGAGACACAGTCATGACACCTTGAAGATGACATACGTCTGGCTTCATCATTCCACAACATATGATTTCCAAATGAACAGTGTATGGACATATGTATGTACAAGCATACACATGAGTGGATGTGTTTGTTCTGCTATACCTCTGGCTTAAGATCCCGGTGCACGACACCTTGAAGATGACAAAAGGCAACTGCACTTAAAATTTGCATGATAATAGATTTAGCATCTTCCTCAGTGTATCTTCCGCCTCTACAACAATAAGTCACTAGCATCAATTGGATTACTCAACAGTAAACTATTAATCACCTCAAATATTTAAGAACAAAAGTATCCTATTCTCAGAGAGGTCATGCAACATATTCCTGTATTACCTCGATAAAATTCTGTCCAGTAGTTCTCCACCTTCACACAATCTGCCAATAACAAGATCAGAATATATTTTTAAGTTTTCAAATGATGTAGAAAGTAAAAATATGTTAATCCTCATTTGCTCACTATTTTCCTCAAAATTTGGCTTACAACGGGGAGTTCATTGTCACTATCAACTTTACGTGCACAAAATATAAAATAAAAAAAAATAATATAAACAAATTAACATTAGTAAGATAGATATTAAAAAAAGGAAAAGAATATAACAAAGGTACTAGTAAAAAAATAATTGCAATAAAAATATACATACTCCATGACTATGTAAAAATAATTGCAATAAAAATATACATACTCCATGACTATGTAGACATTATTGGCGTCTTCAAAAGCATCATGAAATTTGATCATATGCTTATGCCCAGATAGAGCTTTCATTATTTTTACCTCCCGACGAACATCTTCAATGGATATTGCTGTAGTCATCTGCATTTGACACTCATTTAGTTACCAAAACACCTTGAAATGAAACTAAAGCCTGTCAACTTATTGAGATTGCCAATTACTGGTATTAATGAGCTAAGAAAGAAGGGGAAAAAGAAAAGAAAAGAAAAAGCAGCTCACTCTAACAAAGTTAAAAATTACTTGGAAGCTTTATCATGGTATGATCCAAAGTTCAACAGTGTAATAACATGTATTGCATGCCAAATGACATTTTGCATGAATTCGCCAATCCATGCTTGTAGGCACACTGCACCATTTCTGGCAAGCAGATATGATGTAAATTAATGCCTTCTATTCAACAAACATTGAATTTCCCTTAACATCTTAGGAATGAAATTACAAGTTTATGTTTATCTTTAAATTAAAGAGTAATATGTTTTAAGTAACATCATTAAAACTTTTGGACCACAATACAGTAAGTGTTAAAATTGTTCAACAGAAATAGAAAGAAGTTTTAATAACAGAAAGTCACTTTTGGCCTAGGGCACATTCAAAGAAAACAAAAATGATAAAGATGAAAAGGAAAGGAACCATGAGAACTGCAAAAGTAACAATTACTAATCCACTGACCACCACCAATTGTCATAGTTTGCCACAGATTGAAACCAAATGCACAAACATAAAATTTTCATAGGTTCATACATTTTCATGATCTTCTTCAATGAGGGAAAATTATTTTTTTATTATAATATAAATGCCAAAAATTATTTCCAATTATTTTCAATATTACAATCAAACAACAAAATATAATTCATTTTGTCAAAAAAAAATACACGTTATTAAAAAAAAAACTGAGAAATGTTGTTTCCATAAAATAAATGGAGACTAAAGGTTCCATTTGTTCCACGGAAAATAACTTGCATATGAGAAATATTTTTCGTTATTTGATTGCAATATTAAATTAATGGTATATATTTATTTCATGTATGTATAAGTGTTTTCATATTTTTATTAATATTATTAAAGTCTAGAAAATGGAAAATGACTTCCTCTTCATTTTCCTTAAAAATGACTTAGTTTTCCTATTGACTACGAAAATATTTTCCATTATGAAAAATATTTTTTAGGAAGGAGCCTAAAGTATTACCATAACAATTGTCTAATTCAAAACAATCTCACCAATCAATATGAAAGCATGTAAGAGCTCAAAAATTATTTCCAATTGATTTTCAATAATACAATCTAACAACAAAATATAATTCATTTGTTAAAAAAAAATCCTGAGACATGTTGTTCCATAAAATAAATCGAGCCAAAAGTATGGCCATAACAATTGTCTCACTCAAAACAATCTCCCCAATCAACATAGAAGTATCTAAGAGCTCAACATGATCCGTTATTTTTAATCTTTATTTAAAAACTAATATTAGTTTTAAGGAGTTAAATATATTGTTATTCCTGTCCAAACTTTAAATTATAAAAAACAACATCATCTTGTTTTGTCATTCTCTTCCACAATCTGCTAAGATGACTTGAATATACAATTTCAGCAAAATTTGCATTTGGTTAGTGCACATTATATTCAGCAGAAATGTTACATTTACACTTCCAACTATTACGGAAAGTTCTACCACAAGCCTTGTACTTAATACTCTACAAGACAACCTCTTTCAAAAAAAAAAAATTTACTCTACAAGACGACCCTTTAATGCTTTGTCACCAACTTCAATTTCAAATAAGTTACATCAAGTGAAACTTCTCAATATTCTCCAGAATTTAACTAAACCAGGAATTTAGTGGTAGTGTTAAAAAATAAATCTCAATGTAAGGTCAATAATTTAGGCTAGAAATAATTGAAATTCACTGGAAACTTTATCAAACTCCATTGACTAGCTCATTCAATTCCACAAACTAGGGAGAAAAAGTCTATTAGTGGTGAATAATAGCATATGCACCTTAGCTTTGGAAATGATCTTGACAGCGACGGGCTGTCCCTTGAGCTCTCCTCTCTTTCCTTTCGCCCAGCAAGTATGACCAAAATGCCCTCGCCCAACCTCTTTCCCCAACTCGAACTTCACTGGAAAATTCTTCGCGTAGCCGAAACTCTTATCCAGCTGCCTCTCGCCCTCCCCTCCCTCTGCGTTCTCTGGTATTGGCACCTCCTTGGGCGGCTTAGTCTGCCCCCGCCGCCTCATAATCGCCATGATCGGCTTAGCTGGAGAAGGAGGGGGCAACGGCCACCTGAACTTTCTCCCTGGAGTACCCGCAGGAGAAGGAGACGGCGGCACTCCAGCTGGAAGAGGGCTCTGAAATGGACTGGCCGCGAAGTTGTTAAAATCAGTGGACGACGGTGTCTCCGCCCGTCGTACAGCTGGAGATGGCGATGAAGCCGAATTAAAATGGTTACCCGGTGTGATTCCATCATTCTCGACCGCGGATACGTCTTTACTACAGCAATGGCCCATCGTCGGATATGGAGGTGGTGCTAATAGTCTTTGCTTGATCAAGTGAATAAAGAAAAAAAAAGTCAGATCATCGAACGGCAGAGAATCTAGCTTAGACAATTTTACAATCGAAGTATTTCTACCAGCGAAAAGATCAATAGCCAGTAGAAAGAAGAATAAGAAGAAGGCAAAGAGAAGATACGAAAGAAATATCGAAATTGCGGGCTGCTTCGCTATAAATTTAAAAGTTTGAGAGAAATAAAGCTAGCGTGGCATATGACAGCACGCATTTATGGTAAAAGCAGTACTTCTGGCCGTTGATCAGAAAAAATACCGAGATGTAAAAAATTAGGCCCACACTTATTATTATTATTATTTTGATAGTTGCTGTGAGTGATTGATTACATGACGACACACAGATATACCAATTTTGTACTTGAGAGAAGAAAACGCGTTTTTCGCTGTTCCATTTTTTTTTTCCCCTAAAAAAACTCTCTGTTGAAAAGAAGGTGAATATACCAATTCGCACGTTGACTCGCCAAAGGGAAATAAACCCAAGCGATTGGGAATAGGGATATTTTAAACGATAAACGAGACAGAGGTTTGCCGTTGAGGATATAGTAGAGGTCTGCCTCTTTGATGGCATCGCTGCTCGTTGATAGAGAGCCTCGGCTTTTGTTGAGATATTATAGAAAGTTAACTACTGAGAATATGATTGACTGCTTAATTGGATGTAGGCATATTGACTGGCTTCATCACTTATTCAGATTCAATACTTATAACTACAAAGTTTACAAGGAAAATTCATTTATATATTTTAATTTTCTCAATTTGAACACTATTTATTAACATTAATAATAATTCTAATTCATCTTTTATATTTAAAGGAGTTGAAAAAATCGAGTAATAAGTGATAAATTACGAAATAGAAAATAATTATCATTTTTAATAATTTTTATCATAAAAATAACAAATTTCATAGTTGATAAATGTATGGGCTTAAAAATTAATCAAATCACTCTTAACTGAGAACAATTAAAATCCATTTAATTAAAAAATAAAATTGTATATAGAAATTTTATATAATTATATCAATTACCAAACTCATTAGATGGATGTATGATTTTGGGATTAGTCATTTAAATAATGGCAAAAAAATTGTTATAAAAAAATAGTGTGAAATTGAGACAATTTATCAAATAGCGTTGCAAGATTTAAAGTATAGGTTTACTCTTACAAATGTCATTTTAAGTAGTATTTTATATGCATATAATTTATATCTTTCTCTGAAAATATTAGGTCGAATATCATTTTTAAGAGAAAAAAAAAAAGTGTAAAAGTTAACACCGTTTAGTTGCTAGAAATAAAAAAAATACTAGTCATTTTGTTTGCATATTGCGTAATTTATTTATTTTTTATTTTATTATATAATTTAATATTTATTATTATAAAATTTTATATTTCAAAATCATACTGTAAATTTTTTTTTAGTTAATTATTTTAAACAAATTAAAATTTTTATTAAAATTTTGAATAATTATATTTCTATTAAAATTAAAATTAATTTTTATTTCTAAAATAATTATCAATTATTTTCTTCTAAATATTCCTTCATAAAAATATAATAATATAATATTTATATAGTATAATTACATTTAAAAAAATCATATATTATTAGAAATAGTTTATTTATAATAATTATAATAATAAATATGCTAAAAATAAAATCTTAAATATTACGGTAATATTCAGAAAATAATAATAATAATAATAATTTCTTAATTTATGATTTACATTTTTTTTTTGAAATCTTAAGTTGGTTCTTTTAATTTTGAATTTTTTATACTTATCAACAATTACAAATCTTTATTATTTAATTTTTCTTTAAAATATTTTATATTTTTTTAAAATAATATTTATTTTTTTTATATAAATCACTGAAAAATTATATAGTTAATGACATATCTTTTCATTCTAGTATTTTAATTTTCAAACTCTATATTTTTTATAAGAATGTTTATTTTTTAAGTATAGTCTATAATTATGTACATAACAAAAAAATTTGAAAACCAATTTATTATTATAAACATAATGAATTTGAAAAATAAAACATAATAAATAATTAAAATATAATTATGTAAATTTAAAAAATATCAAACAATTAAATTATTATTGCTATGAGCAGATAAAAAAGTGAGATATTTTAATAAGTCATATACTCAATATTTAAAAGAAATGAGAAATAAATTTATTTTTTTAGTATTAATAAATAAATTATTTAATAAGTAACTGATATAAATATAATTTAATTTTAACTTTTAAATTTTGATAAATAATTTGCATTATATTTTAAATTAGTTCATGTATATTAATCAAAGGATAAAATAAAAGTAAAAATGAAAATATTACAACTTTGAAAGAAGTAAAATGAATAAAAACAAAAAAGGAAAATGAAAATTTAAATTTTGAAATTAAAGGATATAAATTAAATTAAGGTAATCGATATTTATGCCAAGTGGATATTATTTAATAAATTATTAATCTATGTGAATTATAAAATATGACATATGTTAAATTTTTAAGTGCATTAATAAGTTAAATGACTTAATTTTATGGGACCATTTTTATACTTTAACTTTAATATATATAATCATTCTCCACTCTTGAGATAGTGGAATGAAAATTTAAAAGAAGAAGAAGTATACGAAAAAATTATTGCTCTCACTTATTCAGTTAAGTTTTCTCTTGCTTAAATTGGATTACAATTTTTAAAAGTGTGTTCTTAACAAACTTTTTTTTTTTTTAAATATCATATGCAGAAAGCTAAAAGCATTTAAAGGTTATTAAATTTGAATATAAGGAGAAGAAGAAATAAAAAAAAATAAACTTATTTGTTTATAATGCAAATATTTATTATGATTGCTATGATTTATTGCGTTAATATTTTGTTTTTTTATAATTTTATTAGTTTTTTTTTTATAATGTGCATTGTATGTTGTTCTTATTGTTCATATTCATGATTTAATTTTTTAAATGCAATTTTAGAAAAGTTTTATACTAATTAACTAATAAATCATAAAATATTTTATAAATTTATTTCTTTATTTTCTAAAGAATTACTTGCTCCCCCAATTTAAGAAGTTTTTTCTCTATTTTCTTAAAAATTAGTTTCTCCTTAATTTGAGAATTGATTTTTTTTTTATTATCCTAGCTTGTTTCATAAATTTTATAGTTTTACATTAAATATATAATATAAGAAATTTATTAAGTTTCGTTTGAAAAAAATTATTTGTAAAAAAAGAATTCAATTTAATTTTCACACAATCATGTTATTTTTTACATGATTTTTTATTTCTTTTAAAATGAAATTTTTTTAAAGTTAAAATGAATTAATTTTTTTCATCCGTTATATTTAATTGACTAAAAAAATAATTAAATTGAATTATTGTAATATTCTAGTTTCCAAACAAAGTAAAAAAATAAAATTGACTCTAACATGATTTGTCTATAGTGCATTAAGGACAATTATTTTTAGTTTCTATCTAATCATAACAATCAAGTACTTTCCGATAAAAACAAAGAAATAATTTAGATATAATTTATTTTAATATTAAAATATATATGATTAAGGTGCATAAATTAAAGAGAAGGTGTTATATAAAATGTAAAAATCACTCAAAGTGGGTGCAAATTTGCACAAATTAAATAAAATATCACAAGACTAAGTATTATAAACAATAAATAACTTAGTAATGCATTATTCTATCTTTCTACAGGTTGACATAGGATCACCTGAACAACATAGGTGGGTACCGCACAAGCATTTCATACAGAACAGCACAAAGTGATAACCCGTGATTTCATAATAAATAACTATTAATGGCATAAGTATAAAATTTTTTTTAAAAAAATTAGAAATTTATAAGCATCTAATAAACATTGGCAACTAAATGAATCTCTATATTGACATTTGCATGTTTATTTGTTTCATCTATATATATATATATATATATAACTTTTTTTTCTTTAAGTTTCAGTTTCAATTAGAAATCTAAAGAAAAAAAGTTTCAATAGGAAAAAAATTAATAAATTTCCTATTGAAACTTTTTTTCTTTAGATTTCTAATTGAAACTTAAAGAAAAAAAAAAGTATATATATATATATATATATATATATATATATATATATATATATATATATATTTCTTAAAAAAATTAATAAATTTCCTATTGAAACTTTTTTTCTTTAGATTTCTAATTGAAACTTAAAGGAAAAAAAGTTAAATATAAATATAGTTAAGAATTTTAAATTTAAATATAATATTTATTTTCTATAATTTATTATTTTTTAAAAAATATAATTTATCTATAAAGAGATAAAAGTATTTAAATTAATTTTATAATAAATTAATTTAAAAAAATTATTAATAAATTTAAAATGAATTTAGTACAACAAGAGTTTTTTTATTTTCAATGATTTCATCTTCAGCAAAAAAAGAACTTTTTTGTTCAATGATTTTATAGTTTAATTAAGTTTTTTAATTTCTTTAATATAATAAATAATATAAAGAGAATCCTACCCATTTTAAAATTAATTTTAGTTTTCAATAGCTAATTAAATTTAATTAATTAATTAATTATTAATTTTAAATTATATAATCAATTAAATTTAGTTATTTATTATTATAATTAATTTTAAATTACATAACAAATTAAATTTAGTCCTTATTGTCACAACACTAAATTATTATGGGTATTTTTAAAAATTTCAATGTTCCCGTTTGTTCTTCATACATTTATATATACTAGTTTTTTGAACGTGTTATACATGTTATTTATACCTGTTACACGTGATTTAATTTATTTTCATATAATTTTCTATTAATTTTTCTTATATGATTATAAGATTAAAAAATTATTGCTTCAATCTAAATAGTAATAAAATCAAATAAATTAAAAAGAAATAAGTAATAATTGAATTTAAATAATAAAAATAAAAATATTAGAATAATAATTACCTTTTATAATAATTAATGATGTCCATTTTACTTTCACCTTTTGTTTTCTATATTGATTTTATATGAATAATATTCAAAAAATTTATATTAAAAATATTAAATCAATATAATATAAGCAAATTTACAATTTAAAAAAGAAAAAACTATAATTTTATTTTATTTAGCATATTCATTTTCATTATCAAAAGTCTTGAAATTGTATTTTAGTATTTCTTAAAGAATTAGTATAATATATACCACTACAAGAAATTAAAAAAATAGCTACTAAATTTACCGACTAAATATCATCATATTTAGTAGGTAATTTCAATTACCGACTAATTACCGACTAACTTTTAGATTAACAGTAATTGATTGTCGCTAGCAATTACCGACTAATTATTGTTGTCGGTAATTACCTACTAACTATATTGTCGGTAATATGAAACATTTAGTCGGTAATTTTGTCGCCAAGCCATAAGGTCGGAAAGGAATTAGCTACTTTTTGCCTACTAACATTTAGTCGGTAATTACCTACTAAAATTTAGTCGGTAATTACCTACTAAATATATAGTCGGTAACATATAGAGTTTAGTCGGTAATTTTGTCGCCAAACCTTATTATAGAAAGAGAGTTAGCTACTTTTTGCCTACAATTATTTAGTCGATAATTACCTACTAAAATTATAGTCAGTAATACGCAAGATGTAGTCGGTAATTTTATTGCCAAACTTTATAGTATAATTAAAGTTAACTACTATTTACCAACTAAAATGTAGTCGATAATTACCTACTAAAATTATAGTCGGTAATATGTAAATATGAGTCGGCTTTTACCTATGAATTATATAGTCGATACTATGCAAAATTTGGTCAGTAAGGAATGAGAATTACCTACTATTTGCTAACTTAAATTTAGTCAGTAATATTTTTAATTATTTAAATTTTATTTACCTATAAAAGGGACAATGGCTTAATTTTATACATTATTTTTATGCATATTAATTACTTATTATTTTTTATACTTTTTCTAACTTTTAAATTTTAAAATTTTTTATAATTAATTTGAAAGTTAATAATAATAATAATAATAATAATAATAATAATAATAATAATAATAATAATAATAATATTCAACAATAAAAATAATTACTAAATGTATCAAATTAAATATAAAATCTATATATGTAAATAAAACATACTAAAATCCAAATAAGTCAAATATAAAATTTAAAATCCACAATTTTATGGAGATGAAGGTGTTGGTAGACCTCGTACTAGTCTCATCACCTCTTCCATCATAGAGCTTCTCATACGTTCTATATTTGTCTCCATTTGCAACTCCATTTGCAATTTCAGTTGGTCCATACGATCTGTCATAGCTTGCCTCTCATTCTCAAGTTGTTTCTCCAACTGTTTTATTTGTTGTTGTAAGGCAGCATTTTGACTAGAGCTTGATGAAAACGCCTGACTCGAAGATGCTCCAATTGAAGGGTAAAAGGTAGATGATTCAGATCCAAGACCATACATTTTTCGTCTCTTCTCGCCGCCTCCGACAACATCTAAGTAAAGTTGGTTCTCATCGATGTTGTCGGGTGTGATTTGTGTTAGCTCCTCCCTCCTAGCTACTATAGCATCCTGTGTAATAAAAAAAAAATTAAAACCAATTATAATTCATTCATCATATAGTATAATAAAAAAATAATTGAGGTGAAATAAATAAAAGTATATTGTACATGTATCTCCTTAGATTTTTGATCCACAAAAGTCTCCTTGTCATGCTTTCGGGTGTGAGTATGGACAAACAACTCAGTCGGAGTTGGCTTTCGACCCAATTCTTTTCCCTAAACAACAGATAAATAGTTTTCATAAACTATTATTGTATGTATATATATATATATATATATATATATAATAAATTATTGAAATTTATTATGAAATTAAAATAAAAACGGATAGAATTTTCTCTATATTTTGACATTTTACCTTGATATAAATTAATAAAATTATCATAATTCAATCACACAGTAATTATTATGAATTAAAATAAAAACGGACAGAGTTTCCCCTATATTTTGACATCTTACCCTGTCAAAAATCAACAAAAATCTCATAATTCAATCACACAACAACCCACAAAATTTTTCATGACAATTTCATGACAATTTCATCATATTTCTATCAACAATCATATATGCCTATGTCCTCATAATTAATGTGTGTGTGTGTGTGTATATATATATATATATTTTTCAACTAAGTTTAAATTGTGATATAATAATAAACTTGTGATCTGTTTCTATGAAAATTACCAATTTATCTGACCATTCAATATATGTTATGGATCCCCCTGTGTGAGTAGATGGTCCAGGAGCATTTATAGCACCGCGGCGATTTCTAGAATATAGTTCTGACCGCCGAATGACTTTGGGTTCATTCCAATAATAATAATAATAATAATAATAATAATAATAATATTCAACAATAAAAATAATTACTAAATGTATCAAATTAAATATAAAATCTATATATGTAAATAAAACATACGAAAATCCAAATAAGTCAAATATATAATTTAAAATCCACAATTTTATGGAGATGAAGGTGTTGGTAGACCTCGTACTAGTCTCATCACCTCTTCCATCATAGAGCTTCTCATACGTTCCATATTTGTCTCCATTTGCAACTCCATTTGCAATTTCAGTTGGTCCATACGATCTGTCATAGCTTGCCTCTCATTCTCAAGTTGTTTCTCCAACTCTTTTATTCATTGTTGTAGGGCAGCATTTTGACTAGAGCTTGATGAAAACGCCCGACTCAAAGATGCTCCAATTGAAGGGTAAAAGGTAGATGATTCAGATCCAAGACCATACATTTTTCGTCTCTTCTCGCTGCCTCCAACAACATCTAAGTAAAGTTGGTTCTCATCGATGTTGTCGGATGTGATTTGTGTTAGCTCCTCCCTCCTAGCTACTATAGCATCCTGTGTAATAAAAAAAAAAATTAAAACCAATTATAATTCATTCATCATATAGTATAATAAAAAAATAATTGAGGTAAAATAAATAAAAGTATATTGTACATGTATCTCCTTAGATTTTTGATCCACAAAAGTCTCCTTGTCATGCTTTCGGGTGTGATTATGGACAAACAACTCAGTCGGAGTTGGCTTTCGACCCAATTCTTTTCCCTAAACAACAGATAAATAGTTTTCATAAACTATTATTGTATGTATATATATATATATATATATATATATATATATATATATATATATATATATATATAAAATTATTGAAATTTATTATGAAATTAAAATAAAAACGGATAGAATTTTCTCTATATTTTGACATTTTACCTTGATATAAATTAATAAAATTATCATAATTCAATCACACAGTAATTATTATGAATTAAAATAAAAACAGACAGAGTTTCCCCTATATTTTGACATCTTACCCTGTAAAAAATTAACAAAAATCTCATAATTCAATCACACAACAACCCACAAAATTTTTCATGACAATTTCATCACAATTTCATCATATTTCTATCAACAATCATATATGCCTATGTCCTCATAATTAATGTGTGTGTGTGTGTGTGTATATATATATATTTTTCAACTAAGTTTAAATTGTGATATAATAATAAACTTGTGATCTGTTTCTATGAAAATTACCAATTTATCTGACCATTCAATATATGTTATGGATCCCCCTGTGTGAGTAGATGGTCTAGGAGCATTTACAGCACCGCAGCGATTTCTAGAATATAGTTCTGACCGCCGAATGACTTTGGGTTCATTCCAATAATAATAATAATAATAATAATAATAATAATAATAATAATAATAATAATAATAATAATAATAATAATAATAATAATATTCAACAATAAAAATAATTACTAAATGTATCAAATTAAATATAAAATCTATATATGTAAATAAAACAAACTAAAATCCAAATAAGTCAAATATAAAATTTAAAATCCACAATTTTATGGAGATGAAGGTGTTGGTAGACCTCGTACTAGTCTCATCACCTCTTCCATCATAGAGCTTCTCATACGTTCCATATTTGTCTCCATTTGCAACTCCATTTGCAATTTCAGTTGGTCCATACGATCTGTCATAGCTTGCCTCTCATTCTCAAGTTGTTTCTCCAACTCTTTTATTCGTTGTTGTAAGGCAGCATTTTGACTAGAGCTTGATGAAAACGCCCGACTCGAAGATGCTCCAATTGAAGGGTAAAAGGTAGATGATTCAGATCCAAGACCATACATTTTTCATCTCTTCTCGCCGCCTCTGACAACATCTAAGTAAAGTTGGTTCTCATCGATGTTGTCGGGTGTGATTTGTGTTAGCTCCTCCCTCCTAGCTACTATAGCATCCTGTGTAATAAAAAAAAAATTAAAACCAATTATAATTCATTCATCATATAGTATAATAAAAAAATAATTGAGGTGAAATAAATAAAAGTTTATTGTACATGTATCTCCTTAGATTTTTGATCCACAAAAGTCTCCTTGTCATGCTTTTGGGTGTGAGTATGGACAAACAACTCAGTCGGAGTTGGCTTTCGACCCAATTCTTTTCCCTAAACAACAGATAAATAGTTTTCATAAACTATTATTGTATGTATATATATATATATATATATATATATATATATATATAAAATAAATTATTGAAATTTATTATGAAATTAAAATAAAAACGGATAGAATTTTCTCTATATTTTGACATTTTACCTTGATATAAATTAATAAAATTATCATAATTCAATCACACAGTAATTATTATGAATTAAAATAAAAACGGACAGAGTTTCCCCTTTATTTTGACATCTTACCCTGTCAAAAATCAACAAAAATCTCATAATTCAATCACACAACAACCCACAAAATTTTTCATGACAATTTCATCATATTTCTATCAACAATCATATATGCCTATGTCCTCATAATTAATGTGTGTGTGTGTGTGTATATATATATATTTTTTTCAACTAAGTTTAAATTGTGATATAATAATAAACTTGTGATCTATTTCTATGAAAATTACCAATTTATCTGACCATTCAATATATGTTATGGATCCCCCTGTGTGAGTAGATGGTCCAGGAGCATTTACAGCACCGCGGCGATTTCTAGAATATAGTTCTGACCGCCGAATGACTTTGGGTTCATTCCAATAATAATAATAATAATAATAATAATAATATTCAACAATAAAAATAATTACTAAATGTATCAAATTAAATATAAAATCTATATATGTAAATAAAACATACTAAAATCCAAATAAGTCAAATATAAAATTTAAAATCCACAATTTTATGGAGATGAAGGTGTTGGTAGACCTCGTACTAGTCTCATCACCTCTTCCATCATAGAGCTTCTCATACGTTCTATATTTGTCTCCATTTGCAACTCCATTTGCAATTTCAGTTGGTCCATACGATCTGTCATAGCTTGCCTCTCATTCTCAAGTTGTTTCTCCAACTGTTTTATTTGTTGTTGTAAGGCAGCATTTTGACTAGAGCTTGATGAAAACGCCTGACTCGAAGATGCTCCAATTGAAGGGTAAAAGGTAGATGATTCAGATCCAAGACCATACATTTTTCGTCTCTTCTCGCCGCCTCCGACAACATCTAAGTAAAGTTGGTTCTCATCGATGTTGTCGGGTGTGATTTGTGTTAGCTCCTCCCTCCTAGCTACTATAGCATCCTGTGTAATAAAAAAAAAAATTAAAACCAATTATAATTCATTCATCATATAGTATAATAAAAAAATAATTGAGGTGAAATAAATAAAAGTATATTGTACATGTATCTCCTTAGATTTTTGATCCACAAAAGTCTCCTTGTCATGCTTTCGGGTGTGAGTATGGACAAACAACTCAGTCGGAGTTGGCTTTCGACCCAATTCTTTTCCCTAAACAACAGATAAATAGTTTTCATAAACTATTATTGTATGTATATATATATATATATATATATATATAATAAATTATTGAAATTTATTATGAAATTAAAATAAAAACGGATAGAATTTTCTCTATATTTTGACATTTTACCTTGATATAAATTAATAAAATTATCATAATTCAATCACACAGTAATTATTATGAATTAAAATAAAAACGAATAGAGTTTCCCCTATATTTTGACATCTTACCCTGTCAAAAATCAACAAAAATCTCATAATTCAATCACACAACAACCCACAAAATTTTTCATGACAATTTCATGACAATTTCATCATATTTCTATCAACAATCATATATGCCTATGTCCTCATAATTAATGTGTGTGTGTGTGTATATATATATATATTTTTCAACTAAGTTTAAATTGTGATATAATAATAAACTTGTGATCTGTTTCTATGAAAATTACCAATTTATCTGACCATTCAATATATGTTATGGATCCCCCTGTGTGAGTAGATGGTCCAAGAGCATTTACAGCACCGCGGCGATTTCTAGAATATAGTTCTGACCGCCGAATGACTTTGGGTTCATTCCAATACTGCTCAAAATTTTCCCAAGTTTCTGTAGAAATATATGAGGGCTTTTTCCTAGAATTTTTCAAATCTGTCATCATGTCCTTATAGCGTTCAGCTGCCTTTAATCTCCAAGCATCCTTTATCACTGCTTCATTAGAAGAATCCCAAAAATATTTTTTCTGAAAAAAAAAAGAATATATATTTTTAATGATTCAAGTATATTGAAATATGAAACAACATAAGAGAAAAAATGATGTCACCTTAAATTCTTCCCAATAAAAATCTTTTGTCTCTTGCGATATAGCCTTCCAGTTGACACCATTAGAGTCAATACGCTGCTTAAAAGTATTTGTGATCACACGAGCACACCTAGAACCATCTGATAACCTGAACAAATAGAATATGCTTTTAGTAAATAGTACATTTGCATTGCATATCCTTAATAAAATAAATAAAATAATTATTTAACGCACTTTCCACTACGAAGTTCTAGTCGCCTTCGCCCTAAAGAATCAATCTCTATTTCAATTGATGGACGAGAGTCTTGTGAGCTAACAGCTGCAGACTCCTGTAATGTTTCTGGTGCAATCTCTTGGCTGGCCACTGGTGTAGGCTCCTGACCAGCCATTCGCACATTAAACTGCACCGAATGCTGTGATTGAGGTGTCGAAGGCTCACCTCCTTCAGATGGCACAAGTGTTCCTGTGTTAACATCATGAGAAGCATATGCTTTGTGTCTGCTCCAAACCATATCTATGAATTAAATAAACATGATAACAAAAGTTAATTTGCAATAAAAATTAAATTATTTCTATCGAAAATCTAATAGAACTTCCCCAAAATTGTACTTTTCCAAAATTTCAACAACACAACCTACAAAAAAAAAAAAGGCATCCTGGCCTACACATTTACTATACACATCTCCTTTTCACAGGTAATTCATAAAGTTAAATTGTAACATAATAGACATCAACGGTATTATAATATAAAGATCTACATTAAAGTGCATTGAATAATAATATAACAAATATAAGTTACAATTAAATTGAACATTACTTTTCAAATGTTTGTAATTCAACAAAATGACAAATGATATCTGCAAAAAGTAACATATTTCATAAATTTGTACATCTACAATTTCACTATCTGTTACAATATAATTTATTCAATATCATCATCATATTCATGAAGTTCTTCTTCATCTTCTTCATCACTTTCTGTTGTAAAATCTAGATTTGTCTCATCCAGTAGTTCCTCTTCTTCAGCAGCTATAAGCTCTAGTGGTTCACCACTTGGATCATTTAGGGGTCCAATTTGTTCACCTTCTACTTGTGTATCAATTTGAAACACCTCAACTGCCTCATCTTGAAATGCTTGATCAGACATTTGCTCCGTTAAGTTTGTCTGAGGCATGATAACAATGGACCTAGGCTTGACTTTACACACTGCATGCCAGTCAGCCTTGTCTCGTCTCAAGCTAGGATAAGGGAGGTAAACCACTTGTTCAGCTTGCGAAGCAAGTATGAACGGTTCATATTTATTTAATCTTTTTCGAAGATTGATATCCACAATGTTATACTGTTTGTGAACCTTAATACCGACATCCGGAGTTAGATCAAACCATTCACACTTGAAAAGAATAGTTCTCTTTATTGGTAATGCAGGATACTCTATTTGAACTACTTCTTTCAAGATTCCATAGTAATCATTAGAGTTGTCATCGTATGTTGAACCCCTAATGCAAAATCCGCTATTCATCGTAGATCGATTAGCACCATGACTGCTTGTGTGAAATCTATAACCATTTATGAAATACATAGGATATGATTTCACACTTCTCAATGGCCCCTCCGCTAAATCCTTAATGAATTTGTTCTCAATGTTTGAATGCCTTGCCTGATAAGTTGAAGAGAATTGAAATCATTATTATTACATACTACACTATTTGAAACTTGGAAATTAAATTAGTTAGATAAATCGATACTTACATAAGATTTGAACCAATATGCAAATTTGTTTTCTAATGCTTCATTAATTTCTGCATCACTAATATTGTGGGATGTCTGTCGCAACTCAGTCAAGAACAAACTACAAATACAATTAAGTTAGGTGAATCTTGCAAAGGGAAAGGAAAATTCACAATGATTTCAGTAGATTTAACTTAAATTTTAGGTATTCGATAAACTTACTTGACATATGTGTCAATTTCAGGGCAATTTAGGAGGACATATATTTGAGCAGCCTTATATTCATCATCAGCCAACACTTTCGTTTTTGCTCTGCCATATGGTCGACCGGGATAGTTGAAGATTAATAAATTACCTTCGATATTAGCATCATCCCCACCATCATCATTACGGGGTACTTGTTGATCCCGTGTTAATACATGAGGTTCAAAATAATGAGCACAAAAATTAGATGCTTCTTCAACTAAGTATGCATTACATATTGAACCTTCTACTTTTGCTTTATTCTTTACATTTTGCTTCAAATGGCGTAGAAATCTGAAAATTGAAAACATATTATGGAAGTGGCTTATAAAAAGTCTTCGATGCATTTCACAACATTGAAAGAAAAATAAAAAGTATCTATTACCTCTCAAAAGGATACATCCATCGATATTGTACTGGGCCTGCAATTTTTGCTTCATATGGCAAATGGATGGGAAGATGCTCCATTGAGTCAAAGAAGGCAGGAGGAAATATGCGCTCTAATTTGCAAATAATAATGGGAATTTCTAATTCCAGACGCTTCATATCTTGAACCTTAATATTTGTAGAAGTAAGATGTTTGAAAAAAAAGCTCAACTCAGTCAATGCTTGCCAAACTGTATTTGGAAGGAGCTCACGAAATGCAATGGGTAATAACCTCTGCATAAATACATGACAATCATGACTTTTCATGCCAAAAAGCTTGTACTTATGCATATCAACACACCTTCCCATGTTAGACACATAACCATCTGGAAACTTAAGGTTTTTCACCCACTCACATAAAACCTGCTTCTGCTGTTTATCAAGAACATAACATGCCTTTGGATATTTACCCGTTTGCAAATTTCTCTCCAATTCTTTTCTACGACATAAATGTGCCACATCTTCCCTGGCTTTTGCATTATCCTTCGTTTTTCCTTCTATATTCATCACTGTATTGAATGTATTCTCAAAGACATTTTTCTCAATATGCATGACATCTAAATTATGACGTATGAGATTAGAAGACCAATATGGTAAATCCCAAAATATGCTCTTTTTTCGCCAACCAGTGTTTCTAGCTATGATTGAATTAACCGCTTCACCATCACTGTCTATTACTCTCCTCAGTCCTAAATCTTCTATTTGCAAAAAAGTGTCTTCACTACTTAAAATTGGAGGAGACTCAGATATGCATACTTTTCCTTTAAGGAAATTTACCCTGTTCCGTCTAAATGGATGGTTATCTGGAAGAAACTTACGATGATTGTCAAACCAACTAATTTTCCCTCCATGACTAAGTGAAAATGCATCTAAGTGATCCATGCAGTATGGACATGCTAATCTCCCTGCAGTGCTCCACCCGGAGAGCATTGAATATGCAGGAAAATCACTAATTGTCCACATCAAAGCAACCCTCATTTGGAAATTTTGCTTCTTAGATACATCATATGTCTGCACCCCCACTTCCCACAATTGAGTTAATTCAGCAATTAGTGGTTGCAAATAAACATCTAATCATTGCTTGGGATTTTGCGATCCAGGTATTATTACTGATAAAAACAAATAAGGCTCTTTCATACACATACCAGGAGGCAAGTTGTAAGGTGTAATTATTACTGGCCAACACGAGTATTGTTGTCCTAACTGTCCAAATGGTTGAAAACCATCAGTACACAGACCCAGTCTAACATTTCGACTTTCACTTGCAAGCAGTGAATGGGTACGGTTAAAGTGCTTCCATGCCTCAGAATCAGATGGATGACACATGACATCATCTTCCATGTTATGCTCATCATGCCATCGCATGTGTGCAGCTGTTGCCTCAGAAGCATAAAGTCTTTGAAGCCTTGGTGTCAGAGGAAAATAATACATTTTCTTACATGGTACTCTTTCCTTCTCTGTCCCACATTGAGACTTGTATCTTGTCTGCCCACAAAATTTGCATTCTGTTAAATTGATATCTTCCCCCCAATAAATCATGCAACCAAGCTTGCAACAATCAATTTTCTCAACTGGTTGACCTAACCCACGTATAAGCTTCTTTGTCTTATAGAAACTGTCAATAAATTGATTATCATCGGGTAATATTTCACTAATGAAATTCACAATTGCATCGTAGCATTTCTCAGACAAATGATGCTCTGACTTAATATTTAACATACGAGCTACAGCTGATAATTGTGAATGTCTTTCACAACCAGGCCACAATTCCTCTTCAGCTGCATTTAGCATGTCATAAAATTTTTGTGCATTTAGATTGGGTGGTTCTTCCATATTCTCAAATGCAATATCTGGAGAAGGAGCATCTGAACCCATATTTTGAAATTGGGGACCGGCAGCATCAAACACTAAATTATGGTACATATTATTATCACTCTGAAAAAGTTCTGCACTTGGAAGTGTCACTTCAGCGGCAATCATTGATGGAATTGGTGATTCACCATGTGTAGTCCATTCATGATAATTTGGTCTAAACCCCCACCTCATAAGATGTAATGTGACATCATCCACATTTAGATATTTTCGATTTATGCACTTTTTACATGGACATCTGATTTTACTCGCATCCATAAATTCTGGCTTACTACAAGCAAATTTGATAAATGCTTCCAATCCTTTAACAAACTCTGGGTTCAGTTGTCCATCTTGTAGCTTCCTAGCATACATCCAACTCCTTGCCGGATCCATGTTCTGTGCATATTAAAATATGGTCACAAAAATTTAAGGGTTTGTAAAAGTGCTTATATGTAGAATTTTTTAATTGAAAAGGTACGAACCTAGCCCATTCAGATGTGCATTTACTCTATCAAATATAACAAATAATGTTTATCAATTTATTTGTACAAAATCCGGCAGCATCTCCCTATAGTTCTTCAAGTGCAAAATATGAAATATGCACCCGAAGAACAAAGGGAGACATTGTACCGAATTCACACAAATATATAGAGAAATAAACCAAGGAAATTCAGCCTATCCTTTTAGCATAAGATTTTCTTGCAACAAATTATAATAAGATAGTAGCAATGTCTAGTTATATTATTTAGCAAAAGTCATAGAGGATTTGTTAACAATGTTTAGTTATATATAGAAACATCTAAGAAAATAGTAGCAATTATAATAAGATAGAATAAATTCAGAAGGCTTGCTCAAGATTAAAAAGAGTAAGACAATAAATTAAAAAGATTAAAAAGACAATAATTCTTTCTTTTATTTTAATTATAGGAAAACTATATATATATGTGTGTGTGTGTGTGTGGAAAAACAAAATATATATTAGCTGACATTCATTTTGTTTTTTTTTCTTTTTATTTTCTTAATGTTTAATCCAATATAATTTGGATTTGTGTTCAATGGCCCTGGTTTTCCTTCTAGTTCCCAATATTCCATTGGCTAAAAGATGGGTTTTATTTATGCATTGTATTGGGGTATTGGTTTTTTTTTTTTTGGTTAATATTGCTCTTTTTTACACAAATGGGTGCCATTTTCAGCTTAGTTTTTTTTTTTAATTAATATTAAGTCTAATAGAGTGAAATGTAAAACAATAAAGTTTTCTATTGTGGCAGTAGCACTGCACATCTTTGGAATATTTAGACTTTATTTTTTTTTAAGCCTAATGTAATTGTATGTGCCAATGAACCTAACTTTTGTTTAGTTGACAAATATATATTTTCTAGGAATTTTGTTTGGGTAATTAAGAATAATCAATGAAGAAGATAGAAAAAAAAAATATATTTTTAAATAATAATAAATCAGTTTACTTGATTAATACATTAAAACAGTATAAATTCACTTAATGAGTGCTTTGATGCCTACTTAACATGTACTTTATCTAACAAGTCATCTCAAGCCAACTGGAGATTAAACATTTGATTGCACATATTTAATGCTCCAAAACTTAGGAGCCCCCAAACCTGAAGTGGGCTTCCCCATTACAACTGTCACTATAAAATCAGAATCTAACATCATCTACACAAGTCTAATGAGAAGATATTTTGGCAAAACTTGAGCCATTCATTAATTGCCAATTTGTACTGACCAAATACATTGGCATGACCTTATAGGTTATGAAAAGCATATATATATATATATATATATATATATATATACTTCCGTGCAGAAAAATTGCATAGGCTCTTGGTGTATGAGTTCATGTGTAATGGGTCACTGGACAAATGGATTTTTCATAAAGGGCCCGAGAGACCTCCTCTAGATTGGCAAACAAGAAGGACCATTGTTCTAGACATAGCAAAAGGGCTGGCCTATCTCCATGAAGATTGCAGACAGAGAATAGTTCATTTGGATATTAAACCCCAAAACATAATACTGGATGCTGGCCTTCATGCAAAGATATCCGATTTTGGCTTGTCTAAGTTGATTGATAGGGATCAAAGCCATGTAGTGACCACAATGAGAGGAACTCCTGGGTATTTGGCTCCTGAGTGGTTCAAATTTCAAGAATCACGGAGAAGGTAGATGTTTATAGCTTTGGCATTGTAGTCATGGAAGTAATATGTGGTAGGAAAAATTTAGATAGGTCACGGTGAGGAATTCAAGCATTTACTTCCAATTTTCATGAAAAAGCGAGGAGGATCAATTGGAGGATATGGTTGTGAAGTGAGGATATGCAATTGCACAAGTCGGAAGTGGAGATGATGAGGGTTGCAATTTGGTGTCTGCATAGTGATTACACAAGGAGGCCTTCCATGTCGGTTGTGGTTAAAGTCTTAGAAGGCACCGTGGATGTGGAAGGCGACCTAGACTACGCCATCCATAATCCAATAGCAATGGCAATAAGAAGAGAGGTAGAGTTGGGAACAACAACTCAGATTGCCATCTTTTCTATCAGGACCAAGGTGAAGAATGATGATTTTGTAAGAAATCGGGGTTTTTCTATTTCTTATTACTTTTTTCTTTCTTGTTGTTGTGCTTTATATGTTCCTTTAATCTACATCGCTTATATTTTTCTGTCCATTGATTATATTTGGACAATATGGCATTTGGGTTCATCACATTTATAACTTTTAATAACACTATATCTGATGCTAAAATAGATATAGAAGAAGTGTTTTTAGTCAAATTGATGTCAGTAGATATCATCTAAGCACCATCATGAATACTACTTGTGTTCAGTTAATCTTTATTAAAAATATAATGGTGACTCTCTCTTCTAGTTTTATTAAAATACTAGAATATATTTACAACAGTTTGATTTGGTTAATGTCTAATCTTTGAGCTACAAAGAAGTTGGCAAATTTCTTTATCAATTCTGTTAACAAATTCAACACATATTAGATTTCCATTGAATGTGTGCTATATGATTAGAACTTCAAAATGGTCTGTTGATTTTTTTTTTTATTTTTTTAATTCAAAGATTTTATTTGTCTTATGAATTGGAGATCCAAAATTAGTATTTTTGCCCCATAACAATAATGGAATTTGTTTTAGCAATCTAGACACAAACTAAGGACATGTTTGTATCCATTTTATTTTATTTTATTAAAAATATTATACAAATAAGATAATTTTACTTTCATTTTTTGGTACTTAAAAATAGAAAGACAGATTGTTGCAACATAAGAAAATTTTTTCGTGAGAAAATTTTTTAACTTCTATTTTTTTTTTCAACAAAATGAACAACAAAAACCAAACAGAATTTGATAAAACAAGAACAAGTTGTACATTATACTGATTCAGATGAAAAAATATAGAAGACATCAGATTGAATTCTGCAGACTTGGCAGGGAAAAGCAGGAAAAAAAAGAGTAAGAACCTTGAAGTGTTGTAGAATAAATCCTAAAAACTACTCTTTTAAAGAAAAAAGAAAGAACCAATGCAAATCTTCTGTTTGGACTTTTCTGTTACTGTATTATACACCATAATCAGGGACTTTGTCTATTCTTTTGACCTTGTGATATCGTCAAAACATCAAAGCCTAGAATTAGAAAGTTTTTTTATTCCAATTGTGTATTTATACTTTCATTTGATCAATGAAAATACAGAGCCATTCATACATTTTATCAATAATTTTACAAGGACTAGGTGGCAATTGCAGATCATCAATGCTCCAATTAACAGCCTGACTTTCACTAACATTGTCAAGCTCTAAATCCAAGGTTTTTTTATATCAAATCAGGAGCAATGTACCATATAGTTCCTCTTGTAACAGACAGTCATATTCTGTGGAATAAAGTTATAACAAAAATGCTGTTATTTTTTAGGACAAATATATATTTTTTAGGACTTGGCTCTCACTTTCAGAAATTTTGTTCAGGGTAAGTTCATGTACATCAACTCCTTATGAAGGTACTGTTATGGGTGATGTGGATGAATCATTGTTTGGGTTTGATGGTATGAAGACAGATGGAACACCAACAAGATTTCAAGATGGGGAAGGGGGCAAGAGGATGAATTCAAGGAGTCATCGGCAGTGGTAGTAGACAGAGAAATGCAAGGAAGCAAATGTCCACACCAATCATGATAACATAAATAGAGGGTTACATTTCAATGGAGTTCAAAAACTTCACAAGTCAATAACAATGGAGTACTGCAGTGTACATAAATTTTCAAATAATAACCAATATTACACATAAACTCAATCCTTCTTTCAACCACCTAATTATACGCAATAAAACACAACATAAACTCAAGGAAAACCAAATTAAAGTATGAGTATCTCAAAGCATTCTCAAAATAACCAAGAAAAATAAAACAACCAAAAAGCTTATGTAATGGTAGTCAGTATCATCACAAACTCAGACCCATTAAACCAAATCATAGAATCAAATCTGTTCAGTGCGTGAGAGATAGCAAAATTAAAAGCAAAACAAAAGGGAATGGCAAATAAAACTGAGATTAATTAACTAATCTGCTATTTTGTCATTCCAAGAATAAGGAAAATGAAGATTGAAAATCACAATTGCCCAATTTCACCAAATTTAGTGATTAAAAAGGGAAACAACAGACAAGGAACAAACCTGAGGTAGTCGATTTTGCCTAATTAACTTCAAATTCGAGAGGCAAGAGAGAGAAAAATGGCTGACGAACCTTCAAGGAATAGAACTCAAGCTAAATGGTGAGCGGCTGAAATAAAGGGAAGGGATCTGTCGAAGGAAAGGGGAGGCGGTGTGTTGCTGCGGCAGTGGAAAAGGATGTGAAATATTAGGTTTTATTTTTAAAATCCCCAAAACTTTGTAATTTTTATCCCAAATTTGTCCCAAATTTTACTTTAATAATATTTATTTTTATGTAATGGAAACATTATATATTTATCATCAGAATATCAAATGAATAAAAGTGGTAGTAGAAAATTTCTTAAACTAATTAATAAACTAACTAAGTGGTTTAAAATTAAAATAAATAAATAAAAATTTGAGATTTTAATTAATAAATTAAAATCCTTAAATAAAATTTAAAAATAGACTCAAGTGTTTTCTTTCAAATTTTAAAAATTTAGCTAATTGAAAAAAGAAAAGTGAGATGGTACGCCTAAAAATTTCAATGCAAAAATATTATAAGACTATTATTAAAATACTAAATGACTATAATATCAAACTTTATTATAAATAAAATTATTTTAATAAAAATTAAAATGAAAAAAAAAAAAATATATATATATATATATATACACACACACACACACACAAACACATGCACAAAGCTTCCAATGGGTAAAGAGGAACAGTGAAAAATTTAAAAAAACTATAATAATATTTATATTTTTTTATGTTAAAATATTATAATATTTATTAAAATAGCTACTAACATCATTTTAGTCGGTAAATCACATACTACGACCAACCATAGTAGCTAATTATTTTGATTAATTTATATTTTCTTATGTTAAAATATAATATTATTTATTAAAATAGCTACTAAAATAAGTTTAGTCGGTAATTTACCTACTACCAACCACCATAGTCGCTAATTATTTTGATCAATTTATATTTTCTTTTACTAAAATAAAATAATATTTATAAAAATAGCTACTAACGTAATTTTAGTCGGTAAATCACCTACTACGAACCACCATAGTAGCTAATTATTTTGATCAATTTATATTTTCTTTTACTAAAATAAAATAATATTTATTAAAATAGCTACTAACATCAGTTTAGTCGATAAATTACCTACTACGAACTACCATAGTAGCTAATTATTTTGATCAATTTATATTTTCTTTTCCTAAAATAAAATAATATTTATTAAAATAGCTACTAACACATGTTAGTCGGTAAATTACCTACTACGACTTGTAATAGTAGCTACATATTTTAATCAATTTATATTTTCTTTTGCTAAAATATAGTAATATTTATTACAGTAGCTACTAATTTAATATTAGTCGGTAAATTACCTACTAGGCCTTGCAATAGTAGCTAATTATTTTGATCAATTTATATTATCTTTTACTAAAATATAATAATATTTATTTTAATAGCTACTAATCATATATTAGTTGGTAAATTACCCACTACGCCTTGCTATAGTAGCTAATTATTTTGATCAATTTGTATTTTCTTTTGCTAAAATACTTAATTCTTCCAAATCTTACCTACTAAAATCATTTAGTCGGTAAAATAGCCACTAATAATGAAAATGGTCGCTAAACTTTTTCTTGAAATTATATTTATGTTTATTAAAATAAAACGTCCTTTATAAATTTTCCTACTAACATGGTATTATTCGGTAAATTACCAACTAAGCATGGAAATAATCGTGAATACTTATTTTATTTATATTTACTTTTATTAAAACTCAATTTTTTTTTAACATTACCTACTACAACTTTCATAGTCGGTAAATTACCTACTATGAGTATAAATAGTCGGTAAAGCAGTATTTACATTGTAAAAACACCTACTAAATGCTATGTGGTTTGTAAATTACTAACTAAATTTTTTCATATTACCGACCAAATGTTTTATAGTCACTAAAAAATTATTTATATAATATTTATTTTTGTCACACCCTACCCCTCTGTAAGGCATAACATGATCCCGTAGTATACCTAATGAATTACCAACTCCGTCTACTGATAACCCATTAAATATACTACAAGGGATTTTCAAAACTTTTCTTACTTCTTTTACAGTGGTGAGCACTATTTACAGGTGTTAAAACCTTTTTGAACTGAAGTGATAGAATTGACACATTTGAATTATTTGGAATTTCTGTAAAAATTTTGGCAGAGTGCCCTCTGTATTTTGGATAAAACAGTTCTTGTAAAACTCAGAAAAAGCACTTCAATATGTATTTGCAAATCTCAACTCCAACATATTTCTCAACACAATATTTTTCTCAACTCAAATCCGCAGTGATTTTTCAAAGACTGAGATACAAGAAATATAATACAAAACTATTCAAGTAAATGAAATCTCAAATTTACATTTACAATAATTTACATTTAATTACATAGCAAAATATTTTACAAGAGTTTCTATACAACTGCTCAAATAATTTACATACATATTATTACATGCATACATCAAAACCTATGTATATGGGTATACCTATGATATACCGAGTCGATCGAATATATCTTCAAGGAAATTTACTTACTGCTCTATGCTCATCTTACCTGCGACAGCATACAAAGCTATCGCTGAGTGGTGAACTCAGTGGTGCACAACTATAATTTAAAACATAGTATAATATACATTGACAAAATTTACAGTAAATAAATTGGGAATCTGAACACTCATCAAATTTCAAAACTCAAAATATTCATTGCCAATAATGTAAATCATTTGTATAAATGACTTTGATCACAAAATTCAATTTATCAAATCATGACTAACCATTTAAGTAATTCAACAAAATCAATTATACATAAACCATAATTGAAATCACAATTTCTTACCATTCAAAAGCCATTCTGTATCTCAAAAATCAATCTTTATCTCACTAATATGCAAGACTAATCCGAAAGGGCCATATTCGATGTGATTCTAACTCCCTATAGTCGGGGAGGTCGAATCATCGTGCACAGTACCATCACAATAATGAATCTTCCGCAAGGGCCATAACGATAAAATAAACTTAGATCTAACCTCAAATCAGAGGAAAATCTAAGCCTGTGCACGTACCATGGTAATCAAAACACAACTAATTCCATTGTCTTCTCAACAAATGAGAGAGACGGGTAATAATCTAGTCAAGCATCTATAGTGAGATATAAAACAATATTACAATCCATTTAGTGAGCATAAATCACAATATAATTCGATTCAAAGTCAATTCTAATATCCAATAATTTTTATGCTCATCACAATTCAAATCATAAATTTGCATTTTTCCATGAAAATTACCTTCACAATTCAAAACATGTTCTATCACAATTTTCCAAAACATAATTTGTTCAATCCATAACAATGCTTAATACTTGTGGAAATACCATTTCATAAAGCTGAATTCATACATACTATAACAATTTTCAATAATCATTGAATTAAATCCAATGCTTGTTAAACATAATACATAAGAAAAATATGTCATTTAATCATATGAAATATTCAAAGTAAAATCAGTTAAAAACTAGTTGTGCACAAACCTCTGATAATTGTCTCCTGGTCTGGACTCAGTGTTTCCTTCCCTTTTCCTGAGTCTTTGGTAACTGAGAAACACAATTTGAAGTGTTTCAGTACTAAATTAAACTGTCTCTAACGATAATGTTCGATAAGTAATTCACTGAAGGCTTTTATTTGCTCAATTACCTAATATACCGACCCTCGATGCGTTTAAGGTAAATTAGGTTTTGGTGTCCTTAATATGTCACATTCGATAGGGTTTTAGGGTTGGTACATTTTACCAAACTCATTTCCTTGTTTAGTGCATTTTCTTGCAATTTGCTGGATTCCGGGATACTAGTTTGACCTAACCGGACGACCTAGTTCCCTCGGTTTTAGGGTTTCGGTCAAAACTAAAAACTTGTAGATCTATGTCTTATTGCACGTGGGGCAAAATTTTAGGTCAATCCGAGTTAAGTAGACCAAGTTATGGTCATTATACTATTGCTGGTCAATTAATATCAAATTAGGTCAATTTTAGGTCAATTTGGTCAACTTTGGTTCGGCCAGTTTTTGGACCCGAATTTGTGCAAGCTTTTTGACTTGCTTATGGTCATTTCTGGGCTTTGGTGTCTTCATAAGACTTGTAGGTATGGGTCTTAACTATTCATGGTTAAAATTTCAGGTCAATTGGACCTGTTTTGAGTGAGTTATGGCCTAAACACTCACTGCTGCCCAATTAGTCATTTTTCAGGTCCTAATTGCACCTAATCCGAATTGGTCATTTTCTTAGGTCACCTTGCAAGCAGAATTTTTGCATGTTTTCTCAATGAAAGTTGGCACATTTTGTGCCTAGTTCCACCTCCAATTGGTCTCATACCAATTGAGGTTACACATTTAAACTTATTGGCTAAAATGTACACTGCCCTTGGTTACTTTGCTTAACACACATCAATTACACACATTTACCTTGCAATATGTTTACTTCCCTACCAAATCTGTTTTGGTACATTACCAAAACTATATATTACTTTACATTAACATCACTGTGGGCAGATTACAGTTATCCTCAATATACCAAATATAACTCTAATTCCCAAAGTTCAAATACCATTACACATACACATAAACATCACTAGTTTTTACATACACTTTACACAACAATTTCATACACATATCCTTCAATCCTTAATGCCACAATTCTGCCCATATCTTCATGAACACATACACTTATCCAAGAGTTTCAAGGCTGCCGAAATTGTCCTTCAACACCAAAGTGTCCTACAATTCATTAAATCCCATTCCAAGTGCAAAATTCACCATATACATGTGAAGTAATTCACTAGGTTATTAAATCATCATGATCAACATCATTTCTCATCAAATATATGCACAATTATTTCATCAATTACATGACTCCATGGCTCTCCAAAATGAACACAACAATAACTCTTCAAACTAAAAAATTTTCTTCACAAATCCAACACCCATAACATGCACACAAAACTTAACAAAGCTATCTTCAAAAATACTAACTTACCTTATGGTTGAAACTTGCCAAACCTTGATTAAACTTCTTAAAATTGGTATCAAACTCTTCCTTGTGATGTGTAGACAATTTTTCATGAAGCTACTTAAGGGATTGGAGTTGAAATGAGAGAGTGGACCAAGCTTTAAGGAAACGTCAATGGAGGTTTCTCCTCCCCTTCAATTCGGCTAGGTTTAGTACAATGGAGAAGATGAAGTTTCTGCCTTGGATAATGGATGTACACCTGCCCCACTTAGTATATATTAATCCATTAATGGTCCACTAACTCCAAATAATCATACAATAAGCTAATTGTTCATTTATTCCACATTAACCCATGATTTTAGCTATTTACTTTAGGTACCACCAAATTAATTTTTCATTTTATTTTCTAAGTGTAATACTATTTATTTTTAATGGACATTTAGGTCAAAAGACAATTCGGGATGTCAAATGACCATAATGCCCCTGTTCGGGTTGCATTCCCGATTTTTCGGTAACACCGGGTTTTGTCTGTTTTTCGATTTCTCACTTTTCTTTGTACTGATTATTTAATTTTTCTTTGATCTTTCTAATGATATTTATTCTTCTATAAGGGTCTATTTAAGTCCTAAAAATGTTTTCCAGGGTTTCCGCAAATCCAGTATTAGTCAACGGTCCACGCCGTGACTTCCTAAGTGTCACCCATCGCTAGGTTTCCCGGCTCGCTTAACTTGATCACATTTCTTTGCTATTATTTTTCCTTTGTTTTTCTTGTATTTTCTTTTCTTGTATTTCATTATTTTATGTCTCCTCACTCATATTGAAGTGTAGTTCTAGGCATCCTAGCTGTCCGGACAGCACTAGTCACCGGAACAGCAGAATGCACTACCGAACTTAGGGGTGTTACAATTCTCCCCCCCTTAAATAAATTTCGTCCACGAAATTTTACCTGGCATTAGTCTCTAAACAGCTGTGGGTGTTGTCTCCTCATATCCTCTTCACGTTCCCAAGTAGCTTCTGGCACGAATGATGGTTCCACAAAGACTTTAACTGTGTGTGTATCTGCTTGTTCCTCACCGCTTCACCTCATAAGCCAGAATTTTTATGGGTTCTTCCTCTTATGAGAGGTCTGGGTTTACTTCAATCTCTTCAACTGATAGTACATGAGATGGGTCAGATCTGTACCTCCTTAACATGGACACATGGAAGACACTGTGTATCTTTGCTAGCTCTGGAGGTAATGCCAACCGATATGCCAAAGGACCCACTCTTTCCAGAACCTCATATGGTCCAATGAAACGAGGACTCAGTTTCCCCTTTCTGCCAAATCTCATAATTCTCTTCCAAGGAGAAACTTTGAGGAATACCTTATCACCCACTGCATACTCAATATCTCTTCTTTTCAAACCAACATAGGACTTCTGACGGTCTGATGCAGCCTTGAGTCTATCTCTAATCAATCTGATCTTTTCCTCTGTCTGTTGAACAATTTTTGGCCCAATCATCTTCCTTTCACCTACCTCATCCCAACATAGGGGAGTTCTGCACTTTCTACCATACAAAGCTTCATATGGAGGCATCTCAATACTTGATTGGTAGCTGTTGTTATAACCAAACTCAATCAAAGGCAAGTGTGTATCCCAACTACCTTCAAATTCAATCACACAAGCCCGTAGCATATCCTCTAATATCTGAATAACCCTCTCAGACTGGCCATCTGTCTATGGGTGGAATGCTGTGCTGAAGTTCAATCTAGTTCCTAGGGCTCTCTGAAGACTACCCCAGAATCTAGAAGTGAACCTAGGATCTCTGTCAGACACAATTGATACTGGCACTCCATGCAGTTTTACAATCTCATATATGTACAATCTGGCCAATCTTTCCAGGCTATAGTCCATCCGAACTGGCAAAAAGTGAGCAGACTTGGTTAGCCTGTCAATTATAACCTATAATGCATCATGACTATTCTGTGTCCTCAGAAATCTCATCACAAAATCCATAGTTATCTGTTCCCTTACAATATTTCATAGGGTGCCACTTGTATGCTAGCTTGACACTTATTAATGTATACAAATTCTGTTAGTGGGATGTATCATCCCCATCTCCTCCTGATTCAATGACACAAGTTCTCGATATATTCTTGAGGGCTTATCACATTTCTGAGTTATTTTTATCATTTCATTTCATTATTTATAGGAACTCAATGAGTTTCCGAATTTACTGAATTACTTGTTTCAATTGTCCATCCGTCTCGAGGATGATACGTTGTCTCGATATCTCTAAGCTTATAGCAATTCGTGGTAATCTTGGTAGTTCACATTATTGTAATCGAGTTATCGACTCTAGCTACCTTACAAGTGTAGTCTTTCGTGCTAGTTCTGAAGTTTTAAATTTCTGACTAAAATTTTCACATTTATTTCCAGTAATAGTACCCTATTCGGGTGCAACTGTATCAATTTATAGATTACTTACAAATATTCTTACTTATTGTACCACGAGGAAACATGTAGCTCTACACAATAATCCAGTGTTGGTACTGTAATCTGCAGCTTATTATACAAACATCGAGAACATTATATAGTCACTACGTTATAACCTCATGGACTAGGTTTTCTAACATCTTATCTTTCTCGAATCCACTAATATCCCAAACCGATTCTGATTACAATTTCCTTTGACAATTACTAACAGTAACATCTTTGCCCTTATCTAGAGTAATTCTATTACTGTAACTTACTTTTAGGTCCTCTTGCCTTACATTAAGTAGGCTCGCCATTTAGCTTTATAATTTATGGTATGTTAGAAAATACTTTTAGCTAACAATTCTTCCAAAAGTAATGTCAATCATACTTGTTATTATAGTTATTATCCTAAAGGACTAGTCACTAATACATCAAAATTCATTCCCATGTAAAGGAATGACAACAGAACATATAGTTCTGACACTAACACACAACTAAGTAGTGCTGGGATCAAATAATAACTAAAATTAAGAACTTACCAAAGACTACATCCAAGTTTCTGCTCCTTTTACTTGGCGCATAGTGGACACTCCGACTGGTGCGCTACTATATTCGGGTTGATTCACTGTGTTATAGTGGTGAGGAGCACCAACTCTATTTCTATCTTGACTCTGACTGACGGTCTATGAACTCCGGAGAGCAGATCGAGGTGGTTTAGCACAATCTTTAGCAAAGTGTCCAAGTTTTCCACAATTGTAACAGGCTCCAGAGGCCTTACGACAAATACCTCCATGATATCTTCTACAAGTTTCACATTGGCGGGAAGGGTAGGAACTTCTAGTTGTTCGACGACTAGATCTTAGTGGTCTCTGCCCTGATGATCCGCCTCTATCATATTTCTGAGTTCGGGGTTCCTTAAATTCTTTTCTCTTCCCCAAATTACTGTTCAAACTCTGACCCATAGGTTTCTCCCTCTTTTCCATTTCACACTGCCCTTGTGGGGTTGGAGTGCAGATTGGGCTTGGGACATGATTATCAGCCATTTGTTGAAAGAAAGTGGCAATTTGCTGGGCCATTTGTTGAGTAATTTGTACCGTAAACTGTACACAAAGCCTTCGACATTTTGTGGAGCTGGGCTTCAACTTGTTCTTCCGCCATCACTGCATCGTTTCTATTATCTCATTCTTCTCTTCCATTTTTCTCACAGAATTTTCTATTCCTGTACAACCAACACAAGGAGATTCCTCTCCATTAGTTCACGTTTATGATGTAAATGTACTATATGTATCAAACATTTGAGCAGTTGTAGTTACCGACAAAAAGATTTCAAATTCACAGTTCAAAATTTACTTTAAAACCATTGCTCTGATACCAC
The DNA here is from genome assembly GCF_030052815.1 of Hevea brasiliensis. NCBI lineage: Eukaryota > Viridiplantae > Streptophyta > Magnoliopsida > Malpighiales > Euphorbiaceae > Hevea > Hevea brasiliensis. The sequence continues at coordinate 37,347,421 of NC_079494.1, read as the reverse complement.
TAAAACATGTCACACCCTACCCCTCTGTAAGGCATAACATGATCACGTAGTATACCTAATGAATTACCAACTCCGTCTACTGATAACCCATTAAATACACTACAAGGGATTTTCAAAACTTTTCTTACTTCTTTTATAGTGGTGAGCACTATTTACAGGTGTTAAAACCTTTTTGAACTGAAGTGATAGAATTGACACATTTGAATTATTTGGAATTTCAGAAAATTTTGGCAGAGTGCCCTCTGTATTTTGGATAAAATAGTTCTTGTAAAACTCGTAAAAAGCACTTCAATATGTATTTGCAAATCTCAACTCCAACATATTTCTCAACACAACATTTTTCTCAACTCAAATCCGCAGTGATTTTTCAAAGACTGAGATACAAGAAATATAATACAAAACTATTCAAGTAAATGAAATCTCAAATTTACATTTACAATAATTTAAATTTAATTACATACCAAAATATTTTACAAGAGTTTCTATACAACTGCTCAAATAATTTACATACATATTATTACATGCATACATCAAAACCTATGTACATGGGTATACCTATGATATACCCGAGTGATCTGAATATATCTTCAAGGAAATTTACTTATCGCTCTATGCTCTTCTTACTGCGATAAAGATACAAAGCTATCATTGAGTGGTGAACTGGTGGTGCACAACTATAATTTAAAACATAGTACAATATACATTGACAAAATTTACAGTAAATAAATTGGGAATCTAAATACTCATCAAATTTCAAAACTCAAAATATTCGTTGCCAATAATGTAAATCATTTGTATAAATGACTTTGATCACAAAATTCAATTTATCAAATCATGACTAACCATTTAAGTAATTCAACAAAATCAATTATACATAAACCATAATTGAAATCACAATTTCTTACCATTCAAAAGCCATTCTGTATCTCAAAAATCAATCTTTATCTCACTAATATGCAAGACTAATCCGAAAGGGCCATATTCGATGTGATTCTAACTCCCTATGGTCGGGGAGGTCGAATCATCGTGCACAGTACCATCACAATAATGAATCTTCCGCAAGGGCCATAACGATAAAATAAACTTAGATCTAACCTCAAATCAGAGGAAAATCTAAGCCTGTGCACGTACCATGGTAATCAAAACACAACTAACTCCATTGTCTTCTCAACAAATGAGAGAGACGGGTAATAACCTAGTCAAGCATCTATAGTGAGATATAAAACAATATTACAATCCATTTAGTGAGCATAAATCACAATATAATTCGATTCAAAGTCAATTCTAATATCCAATAATTTCTATGCTCATCACAATTCAAATCATAAATTTGCATTTTTCCATGAAAATTACCTTCACAATTCAAAACATGTTCTATCACAATTTTCCAAAACATAATTTGTTCAATCCATAACAATGCTTAATACTTGTGGAAATACCATTTCACAAAGCTGAATTCATACATACTATAACAATTTTCAATAATCATTGAATTAAATCCAATGCTTGTTAAACATAATACATAAGAAAAATATGTCATTTAATCATATGAAATATTCAAAGTAAAATCAGTTAAAAACTAGTTGTGCACAAACCTCTGATAATTGTCTCCTAGTCTGGACTCAGTGTTTCCTTCCATTTTCCTGAGTCTTTGATAACTGAGAAACACAATTTGAAGTGTTTCAGTACTAAATTAAACTGTCTCTAACGATAATGTTCTATAAGTAATTCACTGAAGGCTATTATTTGCTCAATTACCTAATATACCGACCCTCGATGCGTTTAAGGTAAATTAGGTTTTGGTGTCCTTAATATGTCACATTCGATAGGGTTTTAGGGTTGGTACGTTTTACCAAACTCATTTCCTTGTTTAGTGCATTTTCTTGCAATTTGCTGGATTCCGGGATACTAGTTTGACCTAACCGGACGACCTAGTTCCCTCGGTTTTCGGGTTTCGGTCAAAACTAAAAACTTGTAGATCTATATCTTATTGCACGCGGGGCAAAATTTTAGGTCAATCCAAGTTAAGTAGACCAAGTTATGGTCATTATACTATTGCTGGTCAATTAATATCAAATTAGGTCAATTTTAGGTCAATTTGGTCAACTTTGGTTCGGCCAGTTTTTGGACCCGAACTTGTGCAAGCTTTTTGACTTGCTTATGGTCATTTCTGGGCTTTGGTGTCTTCATAAGACTTGTAGGTATGGGTCTTAACTATTCATGGTTAAAATTTCAGGTCAATTAGACCTGTTTTGAGTGAGTTATGGCCTAAACACTCACTGCTGCCCAATTGGTCATTTTTCAGGTCCTAATTGCACCTAATCCGAATTGGTCATTTTCTTAGGTCACCTTGCAAGTAGAATTTTGGTATGTTTTCTCAATGAAAGTTGGCACATTTTGTGCCTAGTTCCACCTCCAATTGGTCTCATACCAATTGAGGTTACACATTTAAACTTATTGGCTAAAATGTACACTGCCCTTGGTTACTTTGCTTAACACACATCAATTACACACATTTACCTTGCAATATGTTTACTTCCCTACCAAATCTGTTTTGGTACATTACCAAATCTGTTTTGGTACATTACCAAAACTATATATTACTTTACATTAACATCACTTTGGGAAGATTAAAATTATCCTCAACATACCAAATATAACTCTAATTCCCAAAGTTCAAATGCCATTACACATACACATAAACATCACTAGTTTTTACATACACTTTACACAACAATTTCATACACATATCCTTCAATCCTTAATGCCACAATTCTGCCCATATCTTCATGAACACATACACTTATCCAAGAGTTTCAAGGCTGCCGAAATTGTCCTTCAACACCAAAGTGTCCTACAATTCATTAAATCCCATTCCAAGTGCAAAATTCACCATATACATGTGAAGTAATTCACTAGGTTATTAAATCATCATGATCAACATCATTTCTCATCAAATATATGCACAATTATTTCATCAATTACATGACTCCATGGCTGTCCAAAATGAACACAACAATAACTCTTCAAACTAAAAAATTTTCTTCACAAATCCAACACCCATAACATGCACACAAAACTTAACAAAGCTATCTTCAAAAATACAAACTTACCTTATGGTTGAAACTTGCCAAACCTTGATTAAACTTCTTAAAATTGGTATCAAACTCTTCCTTGTGATGTGTAGACAATTTTTCATGAAGCTACTTAAGGGATTGGAGTTGAAATGAGAGAGTGGACCAAGCTTTAAGGAAACGTCAATGGAGGTTTCTCCTCCCCTTCAATTCGGCTAGGTTTAGTACAATGGAGAAGATGAAGTTTCTGCCTTGGATAATGGATGTACACCTACCCCACTTAGTATATATTAATCCATTAATGGTCCACTAACTCCAAATAATCATATAATAAGCTAATTGTTCATTTATTCCACATTAACCCATGATTTTAGCTATTTACTTTAGGTACCACCAAATTAATTTTTCATTTTATTTTCTAAGTGTAATACTATTTATTTTTAATGGACATTTAGGTCAAAAGACAATTCGGGATGTCAAATGACCATAATGCCCCTATTCGGGTTGCATTCCCGATTTTTCGGTAACACCGGGTTTTGTCTGTTTTTCGATTTCTCACTTTTCTTTGTACTGATTATTTAATTTTTCTTTGATCTTTCTAATGATATTTATTCTTCTATAAGGGTCTATTTAAGTCCTATAAATGTTTTTCAGGGTTCCCCGCAGTCCAGGGCTAGTCAACGGTCCACGCCGTGACTTCCCGGTGCGGTCACCCATCGCTAGGTTTCCCGGCTCGCTTAACTTGATCACATTTCTTTGCTATTATTTTTCCTTTGTTTTTCTTGTATTTTCTTTTCTTGTATTTCATTATTTTATGTCTCCTCACTCATATTGAAGTGTAGTTCTAGGCATCCTAGCTGTCCGGACAGCACTGGTCACCGGAACAGCAGGACGCACTACCGAACTTAGGGGTGTTACAATTTTTCTTTCCAATAATGTACCGACTAAAATTGGGTCGGTAAAGTACTAACATTAGTAGCTATATTTTGCGTGCCATAATTAGCGACTAAATATTTTAGTCGGTAACATATCGTAGGTAATTAGTCGGTAATTTAGTCGCTATAAATAATTTGTATTTGGTAATTTGATTTAACCTTTTTTTGTCAGTGAATAGTTGGTATTTACCTACAAATTTTTTTTTGTCGGTAATATTAGTAGCTATTTTTTTAGTTTCTTGTAGTGATATTTTTTTAATACAGTTATTGTATAAGGTATAATTTAAACTTTTCACTAACTTTAAAATAGGTATGATTAATTTCCTTAACTAAACTATTAGTTATGGTGTAAGGTTTTCCTCTTTTAAAAAAATCTTTAAAAATATTAACCACATTATTTAATATAACAATTTTAATTTCAAATCCCTTTTAAAAAATAAATTAGTTATATGGATCATAAGTGAAAAATCAAATATAACATATATATAAAAAATAAGGTTTATAATAAAAGATAATATTTACCTTAAAATAATCTATTTTAACATAAAATTTATTTTTAGAAATAGAAATTAGAGATAACTATTAAAATATACTCAATTATTTAAATTTTTCATGCTTATAATTTCTTATTTGATTGATATATGCTCACACTTTAGCTAGTTTACATTTATAATAATATATTTTTAATCATCTTTCTCTATATAATAGTTTTCAGAGATAATTTCAAAAATTGTAGCATGTGATTTGGTATATTGTTATAATATAAGGATAAAATTTTTATTTTTATCAAATTAATATTATGAGATTTTATGATGTTACATTATCTCTGTATCCATTTATGTCATATATATATATATATATATATATTTTCAATTAGTGTTAATGTCAAGTTCATATTTTATAAAAAATTATTATAAGAATATATTTTTATATATTTTTCTTATAAATTAAGATTATATATGTGTGTTAACAGATGTATATCAATTAATAACAAATAAATAAATTTAATCATTTTTCAGAGTTTATATTTTATATATATATTTTTTATATTATTTTATCAATTCATTTTGTTCATCTTATTTATAATTATTTTTTTCTAGTTTTTAAATATGTTTGCTTAATTATTTTTTGTAGCCTTAAAAATTTCAATATTATAAATAATATAAAAATTAAGCATATTTATATATTTTCACAATTTCATTTATTTATTTGCTAATTTAAGTTTATGGCTTTTTTAAAACAACTCATGAGGCTAGAACCTTCGATTTTTTTTTATCTCATTATGTAACACCCCTCACCCGTCTATAGTGTAGTCGAGTAAAGTGTGCCACATTCGATGCTAGAGTGCCCTATCTTATCTTGTCCTGTCAATTGTTAATTTTAAACTTCATTTATTCATGTGTGGAATTTTTTTTTTATTCACAACTTATTTCTGTGGAGACCCAGACAGAACCTCCTCTGTTTTATTAGCATCTAATGGGTTCCAATATTTACCTGTCAACATAATCATATTCCATTCATATTTTACCATGTCATGTTATGTCATCAAATATTCATATAATTTACTCATAATTATTCATATAAAAGTTTATACACAATAATTTACAATTTCATTTACAATAAAAAATGTAATTACATGATGTTTATGTACAATAAACTAAAATACAAAATCTAATACATGGGCCCTACCAACAAAATATAAACTGCTGAGGTGACTAGCAGACACTGGCAAATCTGGTCAATCTTGGTTAGGGCACTACTGCTGCGGCTACTGCTGTGGCTGTGTCTGTGTTTGGTTTCCAGTACCTACGCGATGGAAAACTAACACGCTAAGCGAATTGCTTAGTGGTGCATAATTTTAAAGAAAAGTAACTAAATAATTAAAAATAATAATTCTAGGAAAATTTTATAAATTCTAAGTCTTTACAGATTTATTTGACTTTAGGATTAATTTATTTATCAGGATCTTATCTGTGCATTTATTTTATTTTTAGTTTTTTTTTAAATCATATCAGTGCCCAAGTAACCTATAATAGACTATAAAGACTGAATACATGAGAGTATACTAGTTAGACATCCATATGTCCACCTTGTATACAACTGTCATGTCAGGCACAAGGCCAGTGGACAGGCTTTTAAAGCCGGAAATGAAATTAGGCACAATGGCCAACGGGCAGGCATATAGCCTGTAGAACAATCATATCAGACATATTTTATCGATCAATGATTATTCATGTAGGTAGTACTGCCATCTGTAGTCTCTAATTGGTATACCAATCGATCCAAACTATATACATAAGCCTAGGTTTACTTTGGGCAATTAAGCATTATTAATTTCTCATTAGAAATTTCATGTCAAGTTGTAGTGGGAAAGTGGGTCTCACATACCTATTTCATGTAATTTAGTGTTTAGCAACATATTAAGGTTAAAACCCTACCATAAAATAATTTGTCTTATGAACTTTTCTTTAGGTTCAGTTTTAATGTCTTAACTTTACCTATCAATTTAATAAATTTGTGGCCACCGTTTAGCCATACTTCCTTCATGGAAGTTATTCCTCTATGTCTTGTCTTTATTTTTTCTTTTTGAATCATATCATTTGGATTTCTAAAACTCAAGTTATGGTCAAATAACTATAACTGGTTCATTTCCTAATTCTGGATCATTAGCTAGGCAGATTTTGGAGTTACATTTTATCAATTTAATTGAATAGGTTTTAGCCACTTTTAGGCTTAGTGTTCTCCATATAATTTGTTGTCCTATGTCTTATGGTCACTTAGAATTTTGAATTACAATTTTTCTAGTTTTGTAGAATTACTTATAGCTAAATCACTGGCCTAGACTCATGTACAATGTGCCAACAGGATTCCAGTTCAGGTCAATGACTTTGACTCAAACTTTAGGGTTCTTACATTCATAATTTAAGGAAAGTATCTAAAACAAAGTTGGACCTCTGTTCCTTAGGTTTCCAGAACAATATGGCTCATCGCAATTGGAATTTCCTAGTGAGAGATATGACTTGAAGACTATTCTAGGGTCAAGTGGTCACTTAGGCAATTTCTAGAATTTGCATACTAACTTGACCTAGCCAATTGACCTAGTTCTCTTGATTTTTGGGTTTTGGTCAAAATACCAATATTGTAGATTTATGTCTTGTGGAAATTTTGCCACTAGTTTTATTACATTTAGATTTATGTATACCAAGTTTTGGCCTTTTTGCCAAAACTGGTCAGGTAAGCCTATGTCTAGCAATTTCTGGGCAATATGGTTCTAGATAGTTTTATGACTTAATTTGGGCCAGAAATTTAGTTTAGTTAGAGACATTTCTGGGCTCTGTGTCCTCCATGAAAGTTGTAGTCCTATGTCTAAGCTTTCTAATGGTATAAAATTCAGGTTATTTTGATCTGTTTAGAGGGAGTTATGGCCAAATGAATGTGTACTGTTCATTTGGTCATTTTTCTGGGTTCATTGCATGGTCAGCCGCATATGGACAGAAATTAGGTTAAGTTATGGATAGAATTTGGGCATGGTTTCTCCATGAAAAATGGAGCATTTTAGGTCTAGTTTCACCTCCAATTAGCCTCATACCAATTGGAGCAACACAATTTTAGTCATGGCTCAAAACATACACTGGATTACAAAGTCCCAAGCCTGCAAAGAAATGTACACTTCAAAATTTCATTTCCTCCAACTCCCAAACTACAAATTGGCATTCATGGCACTTCTAAATATCATCAACTCATCTCCAAAAAGTCAAATTCTAGCAATTACACAAAATCTCCAATAGTTACGTTAAAACCCTAATTCAAATTATCAATCACAAACATATACATGCAATCAAATTCTAGTACATATAACTTCATCACTCAACATATAACTCACATCTACTTAATCATCAACATCACAAATCACCCTTCACATGCATGAAAGTATCAAACTCCCATGTTTCTCGAGGCTGCTGAATTCTAGGGTTCTAAATTACTCATCATTTTCTTCAATTTTCTTATCATACCAACGCATTTCAACATGCTTAGCATGATTAAAGAACAGAGGTAAGATAATTCATGCACTAACCTTTAATGGGCACTTCTTCAAGTTGCCAAAACTTCACCAATCTTCTTTTTCTTGGCTGCCAATTGACTTCCCAAGGTGTGGGGATAAATTTTAATAAACGAACTTATGAAGTATGGTGAGAATGGAAGAGATTTAAAGCTTGGAAGAAGGAAATCAATGGAGGAAGAAAGGGGGAAAGGGTTTGGCCATGGGAGAAGGAAATAAAGAAGATGACATTTAGTGGTTGAAATCTTGTCATCTTATGCCTATATATACCCCACTACAAATTTATTTATTAATTATAATAATTAAAGTTTTAACATTTCTAATAATTCCCTTTATGTTCCTTTAATTACTTTACATATAGTTTTATGTTTTCATGGGATTTTCAAAATTTTAATGTTACTCGTTTTAATGGACATTTAGGTCAAAAGTCAACTCTAGATGCCAAATGATCAAAATGCGCCTCTTCGAGTTATAGTTAAACTTTTTTGGTAATACCGATTAATCCCTGACCTGATGGTTCCTTTAATTTTTACACTGTCTATTTCATTTTTATTTTCATCTGTACCGATTAATAAATTTTTCTAAATTCTCTATGACATTTTTAATGTCATTTATACCTCAGTAAACCTTTAATTAAGTTTTAAAAATTATTTTCTAAGGTTCCTTGCGGGTCTGGGGTCGTCAACTATCTACGCAGTGACTTTCTGATACGGTCAGCCATCGCCGGAACCTCGGCTCATTTAACCTAGTCGCATTTCATTTACTTTATTTTCTCTTAATTTTTCTTATATATTCTTATCACTTATTCCATCAATTTATACTTCCTCACTTTAGTTTAAGTGTAGTTCTAGACATTCTAGCTGTCTGAATAGACGTTAGTCATCGAAACAGTAGAACGTACGGACTACCTACCGTGAGGGCGTTACAATTCTTCCCCTCTAAATAAAAATTTCGTCCTTGAAATTTACTTGATATGAAAAGCTAAGGGAATTACTGCCTCATCATCTCTTCGCTCTCCCATGTCGCCTCTTCTGTGTTGTGGTGTCTCCATAGGACTTTCACCAATGGAATTCTCTTGTTTCTAAGATCTTTTACTTCCCATGCCAAGATTCTGATTAGCTCTTCTTCATATGTCAAGTCAGGTTGCACAATTATCTCTTCTGCTGAAATGACATGTGAAGGATTTGATCTGTATCTCCTGAGCATCGACACATGGAACACATTATGAATCTTGTCCAGCTTAGGTGGTAAAGCTAGCCTGCAGGCTACTGGACCCACACGTTCAATGACATCGTATGGACCAATAAACCTAGGGCTTAACTTACCCTTCTTGCCGAATCTTAACACTTTCTTCCAAGGTGATACCTTAAGAAACACCTTATCGCCAATCTCATATTCTATGTCTCTTCTTTTCAGGTCAGCATATGACTTTTGTCTATTTGAGGTTGTTAGTAGTATGCCCTAGAGCATATCATTTAGTATGTATCTTGTACATATTTTTATTAATAAAAGGCATTTTTTTCGTTTACATAATATATTTATGTGTAATAGAAAAGGTCCATTGATATTTTGTTAGAAATTCTATTCTTAAGTTGTTAAGAATATGAGTGACAGTATCTCTAGCACAAAGTATTATAAATAGGTTCACAATTCGAGGATACTTCACAATAAGGACATGATTTATCTAGAAAGATTGTAATCATATTTGTTCCCAAGTTATTTATATGAGATGTAAATAAGATGGAATGGTGAGTCTCATGCCATATAACAAACATGATAGGTACTTATACATGATAAATAGGCCGAACCAGTAACACTTATGACAAGCACATGGAGTTTACTCTTGTCAATGCATTGTCATAAATCATATCAGTGCATATAATCTTTAGACCTGAGATAGCACAGTTATCTTATATATAGGTGATTTGAGTTTGATACTGCTTTCATACTTATACTGTGTATGGGTATATCATGTGTTGGCTTCTACTAGTTATATATGGAGGTAGCTGTTGATCAAGATGGAATCTGTTCCTCTAAGTAAATAGGGATAAAATCCTATGTTCATTTAATTATTCTTGATGTTTCAACTTCCTGGCCAGGACAGATAAATTTAATCAGAAAAGAGTTTCTGATGAGAAAAATCTTTTAATCAAGAACTGGAATTAAAAGAGAATATAATATTCATAGCAAATGGGGTTTGACATAAACCATGACTCCAGCTCGAATTGGGATTTTGTAACAGAGAGATTCTAGTGCATGGTAACATATGATTATAGGTTCATTTAAGGTAAACCTTATTACTAATTAGGTGGTCATGACATGCTGTGCTAGGTGTTAACCATGGTCTATGAGGTGCATAAAATGATTTAGAGAAATCATTTATGGTAAGAAAGAGTTCTGATGATATTAAGAGTTGATATCATGTCTCATTGCCAATTAGTGATGAGCCTAGTAAGTCACACACATACACAAGTAATCACCAAATTAAATATGATTTAATTAATTAATTAAAGAGTTTAATTGATTAATTAAATAGGTTTGGTTTGCAATTAGATTGCAAAGTCCCTAGCATGGCTTGAAACCAAATATAGATTATTGGATGTATAGTATAAATTAAATTTATATTTAAAGTGTTTATTTATGAATTTAATTAATGAGAAATTAATTAATAGAGATTAATTAATTAATTTATGTTTGATATAAATTGATTATTTTGGGTTAAGAACTCAAAATTAAGATACAGGGGTATTTTGGTCATTTCACAGGGTGACATGTGGCACCATGAGATGGTGACACATGGCAGTATACATAAGCTTGCCATATGTATTTTAATCATGTAAGATGATTAAAGTCAAGATTAAATATAGGTTTAACACTTGGCATAATGTAATTGGGTCAATTAAACCTAGAGCCAATCAGAAGGTGACATGTGGCAAGGGTTTTAAGTGGTGACCTAGCTATATAAGGGAAAGGATGAAAAGAAAAATACCTAGCTGCTATTTGTTTCATTGGTGCCGCCCCAAAGCACCTCTCCCTTTCATCTTCTTCATCTCTCATCAATTCAAAGAGATTTCCCAATAATCTCTTGAATTAAAAATACTAGAAATCGTTTCTAGTGTCTTGTTTACATCTGTAATCTCTCACAAGGCAAAATCTGATTTTCTAATTGATTGGAAAAGCTTTAGAATCTGTTCAAGGGGCTGCCATTGGTGATTTTGGTGTGGACAAGCTAGAGGGACAACATCTGGTGTCCTAGGCACATCCCAAAGTTGCAAAACACACTGCAGTGCATCAAACAGGTTAGTGCACTTGTTCTTGATCTAATCTAGGGTTCTAATGAATTAATCTGTTAATTCTAAATCTTAAATAGCAAATGTAGATAAAAAAATATATTAAAAGAGTTTTAATATGCTGTTTATCATTGAAATCAAATAGATAAAAATAAATCTTGCGTGATGCATGTGACCCTAGAAGAAAAATTTTGAATTTCAATGATTTAAACTTGTGTTTTTCATGCTTCCGCTCCTTTAATTGGTATCAGAGCTACTATATTTGCCATTTAGATTCTTGATTATATGATTTAATTGTGTGGTTTGATCATGAAATGATAGATCCATTACTGGTTGCAATGATAAAGGTGGTGGCTTGATGAAGACTCCATATGTGCACATGGTTTGAACACTTCTTATGGCGCACATTGTTTGGGCAATGTTTGTGCAATTGTTGTATGATCTAATACTCATAATTATGTCCATTTTATGTCTAATTAAATTGTTTAATTAGAGTTTTAATCACACAATTAAATTTTGATTCAAATCTGAATTTTAAAAATTATTTGAATGTGATTCAAATCTGAATTTTTAAAGTTGTTTGAATGTGATTCAAATCTGAATTTTAAAAATTGTTTGAATGTGATTCAAATCTGAATTTTTAAAGTTGTTTGAATGTGATTCAAATCTAAATTTTTAAAGTTGTTTGAATGAGATTCAAATCTGAATTTTTGAATTTGTTTGAATGTGATTCAAATCTGAATTTTTAAATTTGTTTAAATGTGATTCAAATATGAATTTTTAAATTTATTTGAATCATATTCAAATATGATTTTTTAAGTTGAATATAAGATATTCAATTTAATTTAAGTATGTATGTTTTATTTAATTGTTAAATAGTGATATGCATGATGGATGATCATGGACTATAAAAGACCAATGTGATTGAATTTATTTCTTTTATGTTTCTTTGGGTTGTAATTTAACTAATTTATTTTGGGCATGTATTATTAAGGTTGTAATAATTTTTGGATTGTAATTTCATTTATTTAGTTCTTGTAAATTCTCCTTGGTATGCTAAGGATTACTATGTAATTGGATTGCAAGAAGATCAAGGAGGTCAAGAGCATTGGTGGGACCAGTGGGAGGAATTCAAGATCAAGTGTTGATTATGTACTCCTTTAGCAACTCTTGTAATATGAATGAATGAAATGCACCTAGGAATAGCCTGATTCAATTCTTGGTGGCTCAGAATTGAATCCCTTAGAAAGTCCATGATCATACCATATTTACTGTTTATCCATGAATGCATGAGATGTATGGAAATGTATGCAAGTATACGATTTATGCATGCTAATTGGATAATATGCAAAGTGAGACCTTAATAGTAATTAGGACAACCATAAAATCTTTCAAACAAATGATTAAGTTGGAAATGGTATAATTAAAGTAATTATAACATGGGCCCTCCATTGAGGCAATTATTTTAAGAAATTTTAAATACTTGCATAAGATGCAATTAATTTAAGAGATTTTCTTAAGAATAATTGTTAAGCATGAGCTGTTGTAAATATATAAATAGTTTGGTGGCCAATATTGGATATACCTGAGGACATTAAAATTATTTATATAATTACTGGCTCAATGGAATCAACTTAACTAATGCAAGATAAGTCAATAATGGATGTACCTGAGATTTTGAGCATTAGGGGCTAGGTAAAGGATTGAACCTCACATGAGATGTGATGGGCAAGGAGTTGCTCACTTATAGTTTATTGTAATTCTAATAATGGATGTACCTGAGGATGATCAATAGAATTATAAGAATTCAATCACCCACTAGAATTCCATCCAACTAGGATTTCCATTTTCTACTTTGGAGGTGTAGGATTCGCTAAGTTAGTGGGAGGACCAATTGGATTAAAAGATCATAATCATTTTGGTTAATTACATGATACATTTACTAATTAATCTGGTTATTTTCTGTAGTTAATTTTCTGATAATAATGAGCACAAAACAACCACCACCATCCAATATCCTTGCAAGCATACTTGATCGCAATAGGTTGACAGGACTTAATCTATCTGATTGGCTAAGAAATTTGAAACTTGTCCTAAACCTTGAACATATAAGATATGTTCTAGATTCAAATGTTTCTGGTTCCTTACCTCTAGAGGCCACTCCAGAGGAACATGAAACTTTGGATAAGTAGAAGGAGCATGATATGAGAGCTAAGTGTTACATGCTTGCTTCTATGAGTAATGAGTTACAGAAGCAGCATAAGAACATACAAAGTGCTAGTGAGATCCTCCTTCACCTACAAGAGTTGTATGGTGAGCACAGCAGGAACGCTAGGTATGAGATATCTAGACAGCTGTTCCGCATGAGGATGTCTGTGGGACAGAATGTTGGGGATCATGTCCACAAGATGATTCGGCTGATTGAGCAGTTGGAACATCTTGACTTCAACATGGATTTCCAACTACAGACAGATTTGATCCTTCAGTCCCTTCCTGAGTATTTTGAGAATTTTGTGACAAATTTCTATATGACTAAGCAGGAATGCACCTTGGCTGGTTTACTCAACATGCTAGTTATTGCCCAAAAGAATATGCCGAGCAATAAAAGAAAAGAGGTAGCTTTGATTGCATTTTCTTCTGCTGGAAAGTCCAACAAGAAGAAGGGCAATAAGAAAAAGAAATCACAGATTCCTGGTCCTTCCAAGAAAATAGCTAAACAGAAAGTAAAGACTAAAGTTGATAAAGGCAAAGGAAATTGTTTTCACTACCAGAATCATGGGCACTGGAATTGCAACTGCCCAGAGTATAGCTAATAATAAAAGCTTGCAGTAACGAGATATTAGATTCCGGATTGGCAATGGCTCAATTGTTGAAGCCTTAGCCATAGGATCTAAATCTTTATACATGTGTGGACATGTTTTGTATTTAAATAAGGTTTTACATGTATCTAATTCCTTTTAAGAACATCATTTCTATATCTAGTTTGACTAGAGATGGTTATGAATTTCAGTTCATAAATGATGTTTGCAATATTTATTTTGGAAATAAATATGTTGGTTCGGGTTATAAGCATGATGGACTTCATTATTAATTAATAATGTTAAATACAAATCTAATGCAAGTAATCTAAAAGAATGCAATGCTATGGTAAAAATCAACTCAAGTTCAAAATATATTTGGCACTTAAGGTTAGGTCATGTTGCAGAAGATAGGATTGCAAAACTGGAGAAAATGGGGATTTTATCCTCATTAGGCTCTAAGCCCATTCTCACATGTGAATCCTGCCTTCAGGGCAAAATGGCTAGATCACCCTTTGTTGGACAAGGACTAAGAGCTGAAAATATTTTGCAACTAATACATAGTGATGTATGTAATTCATTTAAGAAAATGGTTAGAGGCGGTTTTCATTACTTTATTACCTTTACTGATGATAAATCAAGGTTTGGGTATTTGTATTTGATGAAATACAAACATGAATCCTTTGAAAAGTTCAAAGAATTTAAATCTAAAGTAGAAAATTAAACAGGAAAGAGTATTAAAGATCTTCGATCAGATGGTGGAGGTGAATACTTGAGTACTGAATTTGATGAATACTTGAGAGAGCATGGCATTGTTTCCCAGCTGACTCCTCCAGGAACACCACAGCTGAATGGTGTATCTGAAAGGAGAAATTATACCCTATTGGATATGGTACGTAGTATGATGAGCTATACTGATATGCCAATCTCTTTTTGGGGATTTGCATTAGATTCAACTTTGTATATTCTGAATAGGATTCCATCAAAATCAGTTTCTTCTACACCTTATGAGATATGGCATGGAAGAAAACTAAGTTTTAAGCATGTTAAGATTTGGGTTGTCCAGCTTATATCAAAAAGCTGAACACTGATAAATTGGAAACTAGATCAGAAAATGGTCGATTTGTTGGATATCCAAAAGATAATTTTGGATACTATTTTTTATTTGCCTACATCACAAAAGGTTGTGATAAGTAGAGATGCCACATTTCTTGAACAACAGTTTGTTCAGGAAGGAGGCAAAGGAAGGCAAATAGAGTTAGAATTAGAGAATTCTGACCAACCAATAGATCAGATGGATATAGATCCATCTAGTCAACCTACACCTATTGATATAACATCTACAGCTGTTCCTTGTAGAACAACCAGGGTATCTCACCCACCAGTGAGATATGGTTTCCTTCATGAAGAAGAACAAGAGTTGTCTACTCATGAAGAAGTAGATCATGGAGATAATCCACTTACCTATGAAGAAGCTATATCAGATATGGACTATTCAAAATGGATTGATGCTATGAAATCTGAAATTGATTCCATGTATAAGAACCAAGTTTGGGATCTTGTTGACCCACCAGAAGGTATTGTACCTATAGGGAACAAATGGGTTTTCAAGAAGAAAATTGGTTCTGATGGAAAGGTAGAGACTTACAAGGCAAGCTAGTAGCGAAAGGGTTTCGCTAAAGGCAAGGAATCAACTATGAGGAGATTTTCTCACCTGTTGTTAAATCAATTAGGATTCTATTAGCAGTAGCTGCATACTATGACAATGAGATTTGGCAGATGGATGTCAAAACAACTTTTCTCAATAGATACATTGAAGAAAACATTTTCATGGAACAACCTAGGGGTTTTGAATCCCAAGATAGTTCTAAAGTGTGCAAGCTAAAGTGATCCATTTATGGGTTGAAACAAACTTAGAGGAGTTGAAACACCCGTTTTGATGAAACCATTAAGTCATTTGGTTTTATCAAAAATGAGGATGAGCCATGTGTATATAAGAAGGTTAGTGGCAGTGCTATCACTTTCCTTATCTTATATGTGGATGACATTCTGTTGATGGGTAATGACACAGGTATGTTGACAACTGTAAAGGTATAGTTGTTGAATACATTCTCCATGAAAGACTTAGGGGAGGCAACCTATATTCTTGGGATTTGTAACATCCTCCCGGTAGCAACTCCGTAC
Source organism: Hevea brasiliensis (assembly GCF_030052815.1). Lineage (NCBI taxonomy): Eukaryota > Viridiplantae > Streptophyta > Magnoliopsida > Malpighiales > Euphorbiaceae > Hevea > Hevea brasiliensis. The sequence continues at coordinate 37,331,080 of NC_079494.1, read as the reverse complement.
ATTCTACTGTTCCGGTGACCAGTGTCGGTCCGGACAGCTAGAACGTCCGGAAAAATATTTAAACTAAAGTGATGAACCATAATTAACTCAAATATTAATAAGAAAAATTTAGTAAAAATTTTAGAAATAAAATACAATTAAGTCAAATGAGCCGGTGCCCAAGCGATGGGTAACCAGAGGGAAGTTGCGGTTCTCGCAACTAGGAGCCCTAGACCCGGGGAAAAATTCATAAAATAATTTTTGGGACTCCAGAGAAGGGTCATTGAGGTTCCTATGGCATTAGAATGCCAAGAAAATATTTAGAAAAAATTTTCAATCGGTACAGCCAATTTTGACCCGTTAAGCCAAACGGAGGGCATTTTGGTCATTTCGCCTTCAGAGGTGATTTTTGGCCGACTTGTCCAGTTGAGTAAATAATTATTATGACATAAAATATGAATTAATATTGATGAAAAATTTATTTGAAGTTAGTAAAGAAAGAAGAAAAGAAAAATCCATAAAAATGCCAAATATGACATCATTATGATATCATTTAAAAGCTTCCACCAATCCCATTTAAACAACTATTTAATTAACTAATAAAAAGAGATAAACAAGGCCAAAGGAATTAAAATACAGCTGCCTTCTTCTTCAGCCAAAACGTGAGTTTCTCCTCCATAACCCTCCATGAGAGTTTCCTTTAATTACTTCCATTTCCCATGAAATTCCACTACTAAACCCTAAGTCACCTTCACTAAAACTTGTCCATACCTCTTGGGAAAGTGATTGGCAGCCTAGAAAAGGAAAGAAAGTGAAGAATTTGAGCTCTTGAAAAGCTCTCAAGTGAGGTTAGTGCTTATTTATATAAGTATTTCTTTTATTTCATGTTAGGAACTTGAAATTGTTGTGAAATGGTAGATTAAATGAACTAAACTCATGTATATGTACCCTATGAATTTTCGGCAGCCCTAGGAAGGAATGAGTTTGATTGTCTTAATGGACTTAGAGTGAATTACAGATTATGTTTAAAGTGTATACATATATATATACAAAGAATGAAAGAGTTAACTAAAGAAATTTGTGAAAACCATGACTTTGAGCTAGGGTTTAGGAGTAAAATGTGGACTTGGCTTATGAAATGGTTAAAGAACATTCTAATGGTCAATTAGTGACCATTTGAGGTAAGTTGACCATAAATTGGACTAAAATATAGCATGGCAAAGTGAATGAGTATGCTGCCCAATGAGTGCAGCAGGGTGGCTGAGATTTCAGTCCACTTGGACTGCCATACCTTTGGCTGTGTTGGTCCAATTAGTGTTTGGCCAATTGGACATGAAACTAGGCGTATAATGGCACATTTTTGCTGAAGAAACCATGCCCAAAAGACCAAAGCAAGAGGACCAAAAGTTGGCCCCAATCCGGATACCCTGCAACAGCACCTGCAGAAATGACTAAATGAACAGTAACTGTTCATTTGGCCATAACTCACTGTAGATATGGTCAATTGACCTGAAATGTTTACAGCAACAAGTTAAGACATAGACAAACAACTTTCATGAAGAAACCTACCCCAAATTATGGCCAGAACCTATTCAAAAATGTAATCACAGTCACTGTTCATGGTACTGTAGATTTGGTAATTCTGCAGTTTTGGCAATCCGGCCAGCTTTGGTTTTTGGACAATATCTGGAGCTACAAAACTCCAAATGGAGTGATTCAAAAAAGGAAATTCAACTAGACAAAATAAGGAACAACTTTCATGTTTACCATTTCCTCAAATTCCCACTGCAACAGAGCCCAATGGAACAGTAAAGTTGGGTCACAAAAACTAAAAATTCTGCTCTCTAGGTTTTAGGTTTGGAAATGGATTTAGGAGTTAATTCCAACAAATTTTAAATGCAAAATGTGGTACATGGGGAGTGTTAAAACCAATGTACCTATTTTCTATCCAAAAGTCAACATTTTTGTTGACTAATAAAGTGAATAGTGACACTAAAACTTGAAATATGAAATGTACTTACATGAATAAATTGTTGAATGAATAAATGTGATAAAAGTGTCATTTGTGATTTAGGTTCCCATCAAGAGAGAAAGGTTAGCCCAGTTTCCACTCTAAAATTGTCCAATGGAATAGTAAACTTAGGTAGTAAAAACTGAAAATTTAGAAATGCATCTAGGGGACTTTAAATTGCAATTGGCAATTAATACTAGCAAATGTAAAACTCAAAATGTGGGATCTTGGTGTAATTAGAATTAATATATCCATTAAGTATAAAAAAAAGTCAACATTTTGGTTGACTAGTAAGGTGAATAGTAATCAAAATGATTAGTAAATTAAGATTAAGACCTAGAACCAATTCTAAGCTTAAATGCTTAGAATTGTATGACAAATGTGGACTATGCATCCTAGTCAAAATTGTTAAAAAGAAATTAAGGCCATAAATTTGAAATCCATGAAATATTCATGGATTACTTGAAACATGAAAAATAAGTCACCTAATTGATGTGAATAGATAGTTAGGGCTTATATGCCCATCACAAATGGAATTCATAAAATATTAGTAACTCAACTTGAAATATAAAATTTATAATTACATAAGTAGATTCTTGAATGTATAAATGAGAAAGGAAAAATGTTTTGAATACAATGGTACATATGAACCATTGTTTAGAATTGTGATCAATATGAATGACATAATGAATGAATAAATGAACTATATTAATGTATGAATGAGACATTAGTTCTCATTATTATAGAAAGGAGAAATATTTTGAGTACAATGGTATAAAAGGATAATTGATGTGAATTGTGATCATATAAATGATCAAATGAATGTATGAATTATAATTGAAATTTATCATGAAATAATGAATTCATAAACACAATATGTTAATATTTAATGATATTATGTGCCCTTGTATTGCCTAGATACGTGTGTTAGATTGGATAGATTGACATGCCAATAGGGTATTGTTTTAGCAGTACTGCGAAAGGCTTTATGCCCGTATTTAAGGCTTTATTCCCGTATTCATGGTTTTATGCCCGTATTCATGGCTTTATGCCAACATTCATGGCTTTTATGCCCGATTATGTGTTATCATGGCTTTTTAGCCATACTGACTGCATACGTGGTTGACGTTCTGCGTCCCATGGTATGACGGCCCGAGGTACCGCGGTGTCCTGTGCCAACGACCTGTTATCCAGTTTAGTCAGCCTGTCATAGGTTACTTGGGCAGTGTAATTTATTGAAACAAATTAAGACTATTAGTAATTAAAAATATTAGGAATCAAATAAATGAGTTAATAAGACTTCAAAAGAATTAGTTACAATTATGAAATGATCCAAACTACATAAAAAAAAAATTGTTAAGTAAAATGATAAAAGAGTTGCAAAAATAGGTATAACTTAACCAAATATTTTAAATGTACCTTCTATTGTCATATAAATATAAACTGAGTATTTTTATTTATTCTGTATGTTGTACATTATCACTGTGAATTTCGAAATTAAACGCTTCCAGAGCGAAACAAATGAGAACAAAAGATAATTAATATTAGACACATTGTGTTAAATTAAATTGATTCTTAAATATTCAAATTATGCTTCGTTCTTTCTTTATTTGTATATTTTATTTCTTGTTCTATTATTGCACCACTAAGCAGCAATGCTTAGCGCGATGGATTTGTTTCCTCGCGCAGGTACTTTGACTAAGATTTTTGGAGTCCAGATTTGCAGAAGTGGCTGGAGTATTCAAGGTTGTCACCTCCTCAGCAATGCATGTAGATAGGGCCCATATAGATCATATTTTGTATTTAGTATAAAATGCTAGATATTGTATTATAATGTAGATTATGAGCAGATAATTAATAGAAATGTAATGTAATTTAATAAATTAGCTTTTTCATATGTACTTAATTTATATATCATGTAAATTATGAAATTATGTAAATTAAAGGAATTTGAAAATTTTACTTATGTGATTTGAGCATGAATGAGATTGTATGGATTCGAAGACATATTTGAAATTTATAGATAATGCATGGAAATGAATATGAAATTGAGATATATGAATGAGATGTGAATTATGAGATAGTTATGAAAATAATTGATGAGATTTTATTTGTAAAATATTATTGAAACTTTCAAACAGGTAAATAGTAAAATACGTCAACTGGTAATAAAATAGGGGAAACTCCGCTGGTTTCTCCGTTGAAAAATAATTAATATTAAAATATAACGAGATCAAAATATGAAAGGAATAAAGTAAGATAAGATAGGGTGCTCCGGCATTGAATGTAGCACACTTTGCTCGGCTACACTGTAGTTGGGTGAGGGGTGTTACAGGATTCGCATCTATAGAGATAGAGCAAAAAGAATAATTGGTTTATCCTAAAGTCTATACTTAGAAAAGGTGTTAAAGAGGTTTAACATGCTTAATTCCAAGAGAGGATTGTTACCAGTGAGACATGGTATCCACTTTTCTAAGGAGATGTCTTCAAAGACACCTGAAGAAAGACATAAAATGGCCAGGATTCCATATGCTTCGGCTATGGGTAGTTTAATGTATGCAATGTTGTAACACCCTAGGCAAATCCCACATCGGCAAAACACGGGAGAGATGCTGGGTTTATAAGTTGATGGTTTGTAACCCCTAATGACGCGTTTTAAAACTGTGAGGGCTTCGATCCAGAGCGGACAATATCACTAGTGGGCCGGGCTGTTACATTTGTCATATCGTGAGTCGCTCGCCTTGAGCGATGGTGGGGCAAACCTCGGCAGACGCCGAGTCCCATAGGGTGGATTGTAACACCTAGGCAAATCCACATCGGCAAACACGAGAGATCTCGGTTTATAAGTTGATGGTTTGTAACCCCTAGTGACGCGTTTTAAAACCGTGAGGGCTCCAGCCCAAAGCGAACAATATCACTAGTGGGCTGGGCCGTTACATTTGTAAATGGCCCGGCCCACTAGTGATATTGTCCGCTTTGGGCTGGAGCCCTCACGGTTTTAAAACGCGTCACTAGGGGTTACAAACCATCAACTTATAAACCCAGCATCTCTCCCGTGTTTTGCCGATGTGGGATTTGCCTAGGGTGTTACAATCCACCCCCCTTATGGGACTCAGCGTCCTCGCTGAGGTTTGCCCCACCATCGTTTAAGGTTGCACGTGGAGCGGCTTTGATACCACAAATGTAATGGCCTGGCCCACTAGTGATATTGTTCGCTTTGGGCTGGAGCCCTCACGGTTTTAAAACGCGTCACTAGGGGTTACAAACCATCAACTTATAAACCCAGCATCTCTCCCGTGTTTTGCCGATGTGGGATTTGCCTAGGGTGTTACAAATGTTGTGTACTAGGCTGGATATCGCATATGCTGTTAGTTTGACTAGCAGGTATCAATCCAATCCAGGTTTGGAACGCTGGATAGCTGTCAAGAATATCCTTAAGTACTTGAGAAGAACTAAGGATTTATTCTTGATTTATGGAGGTGAAGACTTGCAATTGGATGGTTATACTGATTCGGATTTCCAATCAGATATCGATGATGGAAAGTCTACCTCTGGGTATGTGTTCATTTGTAGTGGAGGTGCAGTCAGTTGGAAGAGTTCCAAACAGAGTACGACTGCAGATTTCACTACCGAGGATGAGTATATTGCTGTATCAGATGCTGCAAAAGAAGATGTTTGGATATAAGAAACCCCGGTCTCACTAAAAATTTAAACACATAGAAAGGCGCTACCACATTATCAGATAAATAGTTGGGCAAGGTCATGTAGCCATGTAGAAAATAGCATCAATTGAAAATCCAGCTGATCCATTCACTAAGCCTTTCTCACAAGCACAGTTAGACCGACATCTTGAGAAGATGGGTCTAAGATATTGTAATGAATGGCTCTAGTGCTAGTGGGAGATCATTAGTAGTATGCCCTAGAGCATATCATTTAGTATGTATCTTATACATGTTTTAATTAATAAAAGGCATTTTCACTTTTTCGTTTATATAATATATTTATGTGTAATAGAAAATGTCCATTGATATTTTGTTAGAAATTCTATTCTTAAGTTATTAAGAATATGAGTGACAGTATCTCTAGCACAAAGTATCATAAATAGGTTCACAATCAAGGATACTTCACAATAAGGACATGACTTATCCAGAAAGATTGTAATCATGTTTGTTTCCAAGTTATTTATATGAGATGTAAATAAGATGGAATGGTGAGTCTCATGCCATATAACAAACATGATAGGCACTTATACATGATAAGTAGGCCGAACCAGTGACACTTATGACAAGCACATGGAGTTTACTCTTGTCAATGCATTGTCATAAATCATATCAGTGCATATAATCTTTAGACCTGAGATAGCACAGTTATCTTGTATAGGTGTGGTTTGAGTTTGATACTACTTTCATACTTGTATTGTGTATGGGTATATGGGCATGTGTTGGCTTCTACTAGTTATATATGGAGGTAGCTGTTGATCAAGATGGAATCTGTTCCTCTAAGTAAATAGGGATAAAATCCTATGTTCATTTAATTGTTCTTGATGTTTCAAGTTCCTTGCTAGGACAGATAGATTTAATCAAAAAAGAGTTTCTGATGAGAAAATCTTTTAATCAAGAACTGGAATTAAAAGAGAATATAATATTCATAACAAATGGGGTTTGACATAAACCATGACTCCAGCTCAAATTGGGATTTTGTAACAGAGAGATTCTAGTGCATGGTAACATATGATTATAGGTTCATTTAAGGTAAACCTTATTACTAATTGGGTGGCCATGGCATGCTATGCTAGGTGTTAACCATGATCTATGAGGTGTATAAAATGATTTAGAGAAATCATTTATGGTAAGAAAGAGTTCTGATGATAGTAAGAGTTGATATCATGTCTCATTGCCAATTAGTGATGAGCCTAGTAAGTCACACACATACACAAGTAATCACCAAATTAAATATGATTTAATTAATTAATTAAAGAGTTTAATTGATTAATTAAATAGGTTTGGTTTGCAATTAGATTGCAAAGTCCCTAGCATGGCTTGAAACCAAATATAGGTTATTGGATGTATAGTATAAATTAAATTTATATTTAAAGTGTTTAAATATGTATTTAATTAATGAGAAATTAATTAATAGAGATTAATTAATTAATTTATATTTGATATAAATTGATTAGAAGAAGAGAAATAATTATTTTGGGTTGAAAACTCAAAATTAAAACACAAGGGTATTTTGGTCATTTCACAGGGTGACATGTGGCACCATGAGATGGTGACACATGGCACTACACATAAGCTTGCCATATGTCTTTTAATCATATAAGATGACTAAAGTCAAGATTAAATGTAGGTTTAACACTTGGCACAATGTGATTGGGTCAATTAAACCTAGAGCCAATCAGAAGGTGATATGTGGCAAGGGTTTTAAGTGATGACCTAGCTATATAAGGGAAAGGATGAAAAGAAAAATACTTAGCTGCTATTTATTTCATTGGTGCCACCCCAAAGCACCTCTCCCTTTCATCTTCTTCATCTCTCATCAATTCAAAGAGATTTCCCAATAATCTCTTAAATTAAAAATACAAGAATCGTTTCTAGTGTCCTGTTTACATCTGTAATCTCTCAGAAGGCAAAACCTGATTTTCTAATTGATTGGAAAAGCTTTAGAATCTGTTCAAGGGGCTGCCATTGGTGATCTTGGTATGGAAAAACTAGAGGGACAACATCTGGTGTCCCAGGTGCATCCCAAAAGTGCCAAACACACTGCAGTGCATCAAACAGGTTAGTGCACTTGTTTTTTTATCTAATCTAGGGTTCTAATGAATTAATCTGTTAATTCTAAAATCTTAAATGGAAAATGTAGATAAAAAAATATATTAAAAGAGTTTTAATATATTGTTTATCATTGAAATCAAATAGATAAAAATAAATCTTGCGTGATGCATGTGACCCTAGAAGAAAAATTTTGAGTTTTAATGATCTAAACTTGTGTTTTTCATGCTTCCGCTCCTTCAAAAGTGACTTTCAAGTTGTCTCTGATTAGCTTCACTTTTTCCTCTGTCTGTCTCACCAGGTCTGGGCCCACTACTTTCTCTTCACCCATTTCTGTCCAACATAAAGGAGTCCTGCATCTCCTCCCATACAATATTTCATATGGAGCCATTTTTATGCTAGCTTGGTAGTTGTTATTGTAAGCAAACTCTACCAGGGGAAGATATTTCTCCCAACTTCCTTCAAAGTTAATAATGCAGCTCTGAAGCATATCTTCCAGCACCTATCATTTCATTCATGTCATGTCATTATTACTAATCTTTTAACATTTATAATAATTTACTAAATTCTAAGGGTTGCCTGAATCACCCTTTCGGACTGTCTATCCGTCTGGGGATGATAAGCCATACTGAAGTGCAGTTGAGTGCTTAACGACCCTTATAACTTCTTCCAAAACCTCAAAGTAAACCTCGGGTCTCGGTCAAATATGATCATTGTTGGCACTCCATGTAACCATACTATCTCAGTTATGTAGATTTCTGCTAATCTCTCTAGTGAGTAGTCTATTCTAATAGGTAGGAAGTGTGCTAACTTTGTTAATCTATCAACAATCACCTAGATGGTATCATGTTTCTTCTCTGTCAATGGCAGCCCAGTGACAAAATCCATGGTGATGCAGTCCCATTTCCATTCTGGTATAGATATAAGTTTCAATAACCCTGATGGAACCTGATGCTCAGCCTTAACCTGCCGGCATGTCAGACATCTGATCACAAAATCATCAATCTCTTTCTTCATCCCAGGGCACCAATATTGTGCCTTCAGATCATAATACATCTTAGTACTTCCTGGGTGCATAGCATGGAAGCTACGATGTGCCTCTTTTAGGATATTCTTCTTCAGTTCCTCATTTCCTGGTACACAGATTCTGCATTTATAATACAGGCACCAATCTCCTTTCAGCTCATAATCAGTCTCCTTCTCTTCTTTAACTCTGCCCATAACTGTCATCAGCTTTTCATCCTTTATCTTTGCTTCCTGTATTTACTGTAGCAAGCTTGGCTTTACACACAACTCAACCAAAATAGTCCCATCTGAAACTAAAGACAAGTGAACATTCAGTGCTCTCAAAGCCATCATGGACTTCCTGCTCAGTGCATCAGCCACTATATTTGCCTTTTCAGGGTGATAGTCAATCACCCAGTCATAATCCTTAAGGAATTCAATCGATCTCCTCTATCTCAGATTAAGTTCCTTTTGGGTTAGCAAGTATTTTAGACTCTTGTGATCAGTGTAGATGTAACACTTCTCACCATATAGGTAATGTCTCCATATCTTTAATGCAAATATTATTGCTGCCAATTCCAAATCATGTGTTGGATAGTTCTTTTCATGTGGCCTTAGCTGTCTGGAAGCATAGGCAACTACTTTACCTTCTTGCATCAGAACACACCCAAGTCCATTATGAGAGGCATCACTGTAGATCACATAGTCTTTCCCTGACTCTGACTATTTTAACATTAGAGCTTCTGTGAGCATAGCCTTCAGTTTTTCAAAATTGATTTGACACTTGTCATTCCAGTCAAACTTGACATTCTTATGTAGCAACTTAGTCAGTGGGGTTGCTATAAGGGAGAATCCCTTCACAAATATCCTGTAGTATCCAACTAACCCTAAGAAGCTTCTGATCTCTGTTACATTTCTGGGAGGCTTCCATTCAACTACTGCTTCACTCTTCTTTGGATCTACCTTGATCCCATATGCTAATACAATGTGATCAAGGAAAGATATCTTATCTAACAAGAAGTCACACTTGGACAACTTGGCATACATGTAACACCCCTAAGTTCGGTAGTGCATTCTACTATTCCGGTGACCAGTGTTGTCCGGACAGCTAGAATGCCTAGAACTACACTTCGATATGAGTGAGGAGACATTAAATAATGAAATACAAGAAAAGAAAATACAAGAAAAATAAAGGAAAAATAATAGTAAAGAAATGCAACTAAGTTAAGCGAGCCGAGAACCCTAGCGATGGGTGACCGCACCGGGAAGTCACGGCGTGGACCGTTGTGTCACACCTTACCCCTCCGTAAGGTATAGCATGCTCCCGTAGAATAGTTAATGAACTACCGAACTTCACCTACCGATAACTCATTAAGTACCCTACAAGGGATTTTAAAACAATTTTCTTACATTTTGGAAGTGGTGAGCATTTTGGTAAGAATTAAAAACCATTTATTCAAAGTTTAAATACTAGTAAAAATTTTTGTCCATTCAAATTTTATCGCAAATTTTATAAAAATTTTGACAGAGTTCCCTCTGTATTTTGAGAAACCAGTTCTTCAAATACCTGTAAAAAGCACTTCCAAAACTATTTTACAACTCCCAACCTCCAATAATTCACAATTCAACTCAAGACAATCCATTTCAAAACAGTTTCACAATCCAAGTCAAATTTGTCAACTCAGTAGGTTCAATAATTCCATTCACAAAACATAAGGCAGAAAATCCATATGTACAAATATTAAATTTACAGAAGAAAATCTAAAATAATATTATTATAGTTTATTTACAACTGCTCAATTTACATTGATACTTATGACATTACAGTATTTACATCAAAATAACCATAAGGGTATAAAATAATACCCGTACAAAAAGGGATCAAAAAGATCTTGTCAATTCCGCAGCTCACTCTGCTGCTTTCTCCTTGCTTTTATCTGCGACAGTAAATTAAACTATCGCTGAGTATAAACATACTCAGTGGTGCACAATAAAGATTTAAAATGTGATACATAAATCATTTATTGATGAAACATAATTTGAATACTTCACAATCACATTTCACAAATATCAAGCTCATAACAACTCATTTGTCAAATAATATATTAAACAACAGTTTAGTCAAACAATTGCATAAACACAGTGTTGCCAAAGTCGTACACAACTTAAGCCATGACACAAAATTTCCGATCAATGCCGTGTTGTACACCACGACAAAGCAATCTCAACCCCATTAATCGAAACCAATGAGGAGGTGGCTAGCTAGCTAATGAGTACTCATCCGATCTACAACCTCAGCGGCAAGCCGAGGGAGGAAAATAAACGATCTCAACCCCATAAATGGAGGAGGAATAATAAGTAACTGTCATGCTAAGTGTGAATAAAAAATTCATTTCAAACATTTCATTCAAATATTGCATACAAAAATCAATCCATTTCCAAAGTTACAATTTGATCGCAAGGTGGCAACACAAAAGTTCATAAATTCATAATGCGTAATAAATCAATTTTTCAAGGATAAAATGCTTAAATAGGGTTTATTGTGCACAAACCTCAAGCGAGTCGTCCCTTAGCCTCGACTCGTTTCCTCGGATTCCTTCGATATTCTTTTCAACTGAAACACAAAATTTGACAATGTTTCAGTACTAGAACTTAACATAAATCCCAAAATGAATTTTAACTTCGCATTTACCTATTTCTAACGTGTTAAATTCGACGTTCTCGAAATTTTGTGTTTCGGGTTACTATTCACTATACTATTTAAGTCAAATAATTGACTTTCTAAAGATTAATAGGTATGGGAACTCCAACTTCACCCACATACCACATTTTGGTCACCAAACTTGTTGGTTTTGGTCATTTGTTTAAAGCTTAGGTCATTTTGGCAAAATTGCCAATTTTCGGTTTTGGTTCTCCGAAGTTGCACTGTTCCATTGGTCGATCTACTGTTGGAATTTGACAAAACTTCCTCCATAGAAAATGTTCCTTATTGTCTTAAGTGTATTCTCATTTTTGGATCACCTCAATCGGAGTTTTGTAGCTCAAGTTATGGCCAAAATAAGTTTACTGTTCACGTGTACTGTTCATACTGAGATTTTGGTGCTGGCAGATTTTTGGTCCAACTTTGGTTAATAATTTGATCATGTTAAGTTCATAATTTGGTCTCACTTTCTTCATATGAAATTTTGTACTATGTCTTACGTTTCCATCGGTTCAAGAATCGCCTAAATCCGAGTTTTCTAGAGGGAGTTATAGCTATCCAAACATTGCTGCTCAACTGAAAATCTGCAGAGTTGCAGTACAGTAATTTAATTTTGCTCAATGATTTTGAAAGGGTTAATGGCATAATTTGGGTTGGTGTTCTTCATGAAAGTTTTAGGTCTATATCATATCTAATTGCTGGTGAAATTTCAGGTCAATTTGACCTACCTAGCTCGAGTTATGACCAAATGAACAGTTACTGTTCATTTGGTCAGTTTGGTGCAGGGCAGCCTGCTATCAACTCACTTTGGTCAATTGTTTCACCAACTTTTGGTCAGTTTTTGGTCATGGTTCCTTAATGAAAGTTGTGCTCTTTTATGTCTATTTTCATCTCCAATTGGTGGCATATCCATTAGGCTTGTAAAATTTGAGTTTTGGTCCTTCAAAGTAGGTTTGGTCATGCTGCCAGCAGCATGACCATTGACCTACGAATTTAGCTAAATTTTCCACCATTCGCACATAACTTATTTGGTCATAATTGACCATTAATTCATGTCACAATAGGTTAAACATGCCATTTATGCATTTCTTCAAATTTTAGTTCACTAACCCTAACATTCAGACCCTAATCTCACTAATTCATTGTGTTTAACTACTTTCAAAGCCTTAAACCATAATAACTCAACTACTTAAGGTTCATATACTCATACACACCTTTAAGTCCATCAAATTCATACACACACATCAAAACCCTAGCTGGATGAATTTGTCTTTAATCCTCCCACCATTAATTTCTTTTCATTTTAAGTATATTCCTAGGTTAATTAAGCTATAAACATAACTAAATCAACTAACAATTCAAGTTTAGTTTACTAACCTTGTGTGCATAATTTCTTCTCCCTTTTCTTCAAATTTTTCTTCTTTCTTTTCTTTGAATCCTCTTTCCTAGTTGTCCAAACAACATCTAGTTATGGTAGGACAATTGGCCATGGTTGGATTTTGGTTCTTCAAGCTCAAAAATGAGCTTTCATGGTGGTTTTGGTGTGGGAGAGAGTGACGTTTTTGTGATGAAGAAGATTTGTGTTTTAATTTTTTTTTTCTTTTCTTTTCTTTATCTTATGGAAGACCACAATTCCCAATTTAATAATTCACTAAATTAATTTGTTTATGACATCATTCATGATGTCATCAACTTTGACTTTTCCATCTTCTTCCTCTTTTGTTTTTATTTTATTTTTTCTATTAGTTCTTTAATTTAATTCTCTATTCAAATTTTCTTTTCTTGATTTTATTTGTGATTAGATCGAGTCGGCTCTGGGGTCTATTGACCAAATCGCCCCTCACCTGTTCATCACGGTTTGCAAATAATCTAATATTTCTTCCGGATCCATGACCTAATTATTTGACTGGATTAACAGTTCTTTTTCGTGATTTTCTCTTTTCCATTGTGTTCATAAGGGTCCTAAGGACCGCGTCACTTTTTACGGTTGAAATTTGAGTTTAAAATGACTTGTGATCGTTCGAGGAGGTCACTCATCATTGTGACTCTCGCTCGTTTAACCTCTTATGTTCTGTTTTTCTTATTTATAGTTAACTAATTAAACATTACTAATTATTTGTGTTTATGGCTTCTCAAGTTGTCTTAAGTGTGGCCCTAATCCCATTAATTGTCCGACCGACACCGGTCCAGGAACGATGAAATATACCGAGCTATGCAAGCGGGGTGTTACAATTCTCCCCCTTAAATAAATTTCGTCTCGAAATTTTTACCGTATCAATCTACGAACAGTGTGGGTGTTGTCTTCTCATGTCCTCCTCTCGTTCCCAAGTAGCTTCTTGGCGAATGATGGTTCCACAAAGACTTTTACCAATGGTATCCGCTTATTCCGTAGTCGCTTCACCTCATAAGCTAGAATCTTTATGGGTTCTTCTTCATATGTGAGGTCTGGATTCACTTCTATTTCTTCTCGGTAGTACATGAGATGGGTCGATCGATACCTCCTCAACATAGACACATGGAAGACATTATGTATCTTCTCCAACTCACGGAGGTAGTGCCAAACGATAAGCCAAAGGACCCACTCTTTCCGAACCTCATATGGCCCAATGAAACGAGGACTCGGTTCCCCTTTACGCGAATCTCATAATTCTCTTCCAAGGAGAAACTTTGAGGAAAACCTTCTCACCCACTGCATACTCAATATCCCTTCTTTTCAAATCAACATAGGACTTTTGACGATGCGATGCGACTTTAAGTCGATCTCTGATCACCACGATTTTCTCTTGATCTGTTGAACAATTTGGGTCCGATCATCTTTCTTTCACCCACGTCATCCCAACACAACGGGGTTCTACATTTTCGCCATACAAAGCTTCATATGGAGGCATCCCAATGCTTGATTGGTAGTCATTGTTGTAAGCAAACTCAATCAAAGGCAAGTGTGTATCCCAAGCGCCTCAAACTCAATCACACAAGCCCGTAGCATATCCTCTAAAATCTGAATTACCCTCTCGGTGGCCATGCATGCGTGGATGGAATGCACGATCTTGAAGTTCAATCTAGTTCCTAGGGCTCTCAAGACTACCCCAGAATCTAAAAGTGAACCTAGGATCTGCATGCGTCACGATAGATACTGGCACTCCATGCAATCTCACAATCTCATCGATGTACAACCTGGCCAATCTGTCCAAACTATAGTCCATTCGGACTGCCAGAAAATGAGCAGACTTGGTTAGTCTATCAACAATGACCCAAACTGCATCATGACTCTTCTGTGTCCTTGGAAGTCCCATCACAAAATCCATTGTTATTCTCTCCCATTTCCACTGCATGCTGGTAGTGGATGTAACAACCAGGGTACTTGATGCTCTGCCTTTACTTGCTGACAAGTTAGGCATTTAGAAATAAACTCTGCCACATCTCTCTTCATACCCACCCACCAGTAATGCTCCTTTAACCCTTTATACATTTTTGTGCCACCAGGGTGCATGGCAAAAGGAGACTCATGTGCTTCCTTCAAAATGATCTTCCTCAATTCAACATCAATAGGAACACATATTTTGCCCTGGTGTAGCAGTAAACCATTATCTCTAGCGAGAACTCGGTTTCTTGCCTGTAGGACTTCTCCCAACGACCGATACTTCGATCATTACGAGTAGCCATTCTAATCTGATCAATCAACACTGGCTGTACATGCCATGCAACTGCTGCTTGCCCATCATCATTAACCTCTAAGCTGGCATGCAATGATCTTAACTCATGTACCAAAGACAAAGGAGTAACCCGTAGACTTGCCATAGTCTTGCGACTTAAGGCATCAGCCACAACATTAGCTTTCCCTGGCTGATAGTCTATCAGACAATCATAGTCTTTTATCAATTATAACCATCTCTTCTGTCTCAAATTCAACTCTTTCTGGGTGCCCAAATACTTCAAACTCTTATGATCTGTGTAAATGTAACACTTCTCCCCATACAAATAATGTCTCGGATCTTAAGAGCAAACACAATGGTCAAGTTCCAAATCATGCGTCGGATAATTCCTCTCATGCGGTTTTAGCTGGCGTGATGCATAGGCAATAACATTTCGATCTTGCATCAACACACAACCTAATCCGTTGTGAGAAGCATCAGAATCTGTATATTCTTTACGGTGTAGGTAAAGTCGGGATGAGCCTCTGTCAAACATCTTTTCAATTCATCAAAACTTTCTTGGCATTTGTCCGTCCACCGAAATTTCACATCCTTTCTAAGCGGCTTGGTCAATGGAGATGCCAACATGGAGAATCCTTCACAAATCGACGGTAGTATCCAGCTAACCCTTAAAACTGCGAATCTCGTGACATTTCGGGTGGCTTCCAATTAAGGACGACTTCAATCTTGCTAGGATCTATCTTAATGCCCTCTTCGACACTACATGTCCCAAAAGGATATCTCCTTCACCAAAATTCACACTTCGACAATTTGGCATATAGTCGTTTTCTCCCTCAAAGTTTGTAGTACAATCCGAGATGTCTATCATGCTCTTACGAATTCCTCGAATAGACCAATATATCATCTATGAATACCACAACAAACCGGTCGAGGTATGGTGCGAAAATAGTGTTCATCGGATCCATAAAAGCGGTAGGAGCATTAGTTAACCGAATGGCATGACCAGAATTCATAATGGCCATAGCGGGTTCTGAAGGCAGTTTTAGAAATACTATGCTCTTGTACTTTTAGCTGATAATAACCTGATCTAACGTCAAAAATAGAGAAAACAACTGCACCCCTCAACTGAACAAACAAGACATCAATACGGCGTACTTGATATCAGTTCTTTATTGTCAACTTATTCAAATGCCGATAGTCAATGCATAGCCGAGAGTGCCATCCTTCTTCTTTACAAATAATACCGCGCTCCCAAGGTGACACACTAGGGCGAATGAAGCCCTTATCAAGCAACTCTTGCAATCGCACTTTCAATTCTTTTAGTTCATGGTGCCATTACGTATGGCGTTATGGAGATTGGGTCCACACGGGCATAACATCAATTTCAAATCGCACTTCTCTTTCTGGAGGTAATCCTGGCAATTCATCAAGAAACACATCCGGAAAGTCACATATAGTAGGAATGTCCTTCAGTGCTGGACTCCCCACTTGGGTGTCTATCACATGTGCCAAGTACGCCTCACACCCTTTTCTAATCATTTTTCTAGCCAGTGCAGTTGAAATGATGTTTGAAGGCAATAACTGCTTCTCCCCTGTATTACTACATCACCATACTGAGGAAGACCAAAAGTGACTGTCTTGATCTCTGATCCAATCATAGCATAATGCAGGCTAACCAATCCATGCCCAAGATAATGTCATAATCTCTGAAGGGCATTTCAATTAAATCAGACAAAAAAGTGTGTCCTTGGATCACCAAAGGACAGTCTCTATATAGCCTATTTACCCTGACCTCCTGGCCTAATGGACTAGTTACTAACACATCATAGTCCATTGGTACACACGGAATAGTAGTAGAACACATCACACTAGCACTAACATACGAATGTGTGGAGCCAGGATCAAATAACACATGCACATCTTTGTCAAGGATGGAGAAATTACCAGCCACAACGTCTGATGTTTCACCTCTTCCCTCGGCGCATGGTATACACTCTGGCGAGTGCGCCATGGATCTTTGGCTGGTTAATGTGCTCGACTTCCGGGTGTTACCGGGACCCCTACCTCGCCTCTGCCTCTAGCGGTGATTGTGACCCTGCAGGTGCAGAGACTTGAGCCGATCCTTGGATGTAGTGAAAGACCGGACGGCGCGGACTAGTGCAATCCTTAGCGAAATGTCCGCTCCTCCACGCTTAAAACACGCACGATAGCTCTGTAACAAACCCCACCATGAGTTCTACCACGGGTTTCGCCTTTGCCGTCTTGATAGAGCTCCTCGAGTCTTTGGTTGGGTCTGTGACTGCATCGAGGTGGTCTTTGGCCGGAAAAATCGCCTCGGCCTCTACGGAGCTAGATCCCCAAACTGCTTTCCTCTTCCCAAAACCACTTCGGATGCTTGTTCGGTAGTCTTTTGATTTTCTCTTGTGGACCCTTCTTCACGCCCCTTCGATTCTATCTTTTCTAGTTCTAGGGCCTGTGAGATCAATTCGGCAAAATTCTGATGTCCGAATCCCACAACTTGCATTCTCAGACTCTGTCTTAGCCTAGCCTCAAACCTCTTGCATCTGTCTCTAGGGGTGGAGACTAAGCTTCCAGCATAGTGGCTTAGTCTTGAAAAATCTCTCTCATATTCTGCTACAGTTCGGTTCCCTTGTTTAAAACTCAAGAATTCTTGAAACTTCATGTCCACATATGCATCTGGAACACATTTATGTCGGAACTCCTCAAGAAGTCGACTGAGTTAACATAGGTGGCTCCACCAGTGTGGGGATGGTCTTCCACCATTCATAGGCATCCCCTTGTAATAAGGAGGAGAATACTCAAACTTCATTTCTTACGTACTGCAGACTTTCTAAAAACCGTTACATTCTTTCCAACGACTGTTCTGATTCCAGTGGATCCACAGTTGCTTTAAACTCGGTGGCCCCAAATTTAATCAATTTTTCATCTTTGAGTGAGAAATTTGTGGTTGTCTTTGCAGTCTTGGCATTTGAGCTTGGGGTGGCACATTACCCGCCATTTCTTTGAAAGAAGCGACCATCTGCTGCATAAATTGAGCAGCTGCGGTCTTTGGAGCAGAGCTGGAGTGGTGACCCACTCACATTCTCGAGTCTTTGGGGCTTCCCTTGAACCTCGGCCTCAGCAGTTGTTCTTCGGAATGATCTCCTCCTTCCATTCCATTTTTCACAATTTTCTACTTCCTGAGATCAAACACAAGGAGGTTGACCTCCGTTAGTGCATATTCATGATGTAAATATGTCATATGCATCAATTAAAGACACTTGAGTAGTTGTACTTATCAAAGAAATATTCACATACATAGTCAAAATTTATTGCAAAACCATGCTCTGATACCACTAAAACATGTCACACCTTACCCCTCCGTAAGGCATAGCATGCTCCCGTAGAATACTTAATGAACTACCGAACTTCACCTACCGATAACTCATTAAGTACCCTACAAGGGATTTTAAAACAATTTTCTTACATTTTGGAAGTGGTGAGCATTTTGGTAAGAATTAAAAACCATTTATTCAAAGTTTAAATACTAGTAAAAATTTTTGTCCATTCAAATTTTGTCACAAATTTTATAAAAATTTTGACAGAGTTCCCTCTGTATTTTGAGAAACCAGTTCTTCAAATACCTGTAAAAAGCACTTCCAAAACTATTTTACAACTCCCAACCTCCAATAATTCACAATTCAACTCAAGACAATCCATTTCAAAACAGTTTCACAATCCAAGTCAAATTTGTCAACTCAAGAGGTTCAATAATTCCATTCACAAAACATAAGAGAAAATCCATATGTACAAATATTAAATTTCTGAGAAGAAAATCTAAAATAATATTATTATAGTTTATTTACAACTGCTCAATTTACATTGATACTTATGACATTACAGTATTTACATCAAAATAACCATAAGGGTATAAAATAATACCCGTACAAAAAGGGATCAAAAAGATCTTGTCAATTCCGCAGCTCACTCTGCTGCTTTCTCCTTGCTTTTATCTGCGACAGTAAATTAAACTATCGCTGAGTATAAACATACTCAGTGGTGCACAATAAAGATTTAAAATGTGATACATAAATCATTTATTGATGAAACATAATTTGAATACTTCACAATCACATTTCACAAATATCAAGCTCATAACAACTCATTTGTCAAATAATATATTAAACAACAGTTTAGTCAAACAATTGCATAAACACAGTGTTGCCAAAGTCGTACACAACTTAAGCCATGACACAAAATTTCCGATCAATGCCGTGTTGTACACCACGACAAAGCAATCTCAACCCCATTAATCGAAACCAATGAGGGAGGTGGCTAGCTAGCTAATGAGTACTCATCCGATCTACAACCTCAACTGGCAAGCCAGAGAGGGAGGAAAATAAACGATCTCAACCCCATAAATGGAGGAGGAATAATAAGTAATGTCATGCTAAGTGTGAATCAAAATTCATTTCAAACATTTCATTCAAATATTGCATACAAAAATCAATCCATTTCCAAAGTTACAATTTGATCGCAAGGTGGCAACACAAAAGTTCATAAATTCATAATGCGTAATAAATCAATTTTTCAAGGATAAAATGCTTAAATAGGGTTTATTGTGCACAAACCTCAAGCGAGTCGTCCCTTAGCCTCGACTCGTTTCCTCGGGTTCCTTCCCGATATTCTTTTCAACTGAAACACAAAATTTGACAATGTTTCAGTACTAGAACTTAACATAAATCCCAAAATGAATTTTAACTTCGCATTTACCTATTTCTAACGTGTTAAATTCGACGTTCTCGAAATTTTGTGTTTCGGGTTACTATTCACTGCACTATTTAAGTCAAATAATTGACTTTCTAAGGATTAATAGGTATGGGAACTCCAACTTCACCCACATACCACATTTTGGTCACCAAACTTGTTGGTTTTGGTCATTTGTTTAAAGCTTAGGTCATTTTGGCAAAATTGCCAATTTTCGGTTTTGGTTCTCCGAAGTTGCACTGTTCCATTGGTCGATCTACTGTTGGAATTTGACAAAAATTCCTTCATAGAAAATGTTCCTTATTGTCTTAAGTATATTCTCATTTTTGGATCACCTCAATCGGAGTTTTGTAGCTCAAGTTATGGCCAAAATAAGTTTACTGTTCACGTGTACTGTTCATACTGAGATTTTGGTGCTGGCAGATTTTTGGTCCAACTTTGGTTAATAATTTGATCAAGTTAAGTTCATAATTTGGTCTCACTTTCTTCATATGAAATTTTGTACTATGTCTTACGTTTCCATCGGTTCAAGAATCGCCTAAATCCGAGTTTTCTAGAGGGAGTTATAGCTATCCAAACATTGCTGCTCAACTGAAAATCTGCAGAGTTGCAGTACAGTAATTTAATTTTGCTCAATGATTTTGAAAGGGTTAATGGCCTAATTTGGGTTGGTGTTCTTCATGAAAGTTTTAGGTCTATATCATATCTAATTGCTGGTAAAATTTCAGGTCAATTTGACCTACCTAGCTCGAGTTATGACCAAATGAACAGTTACTATTCATTTGGTCAGTTTGGTGCAGGGCAGCCTGCTATCAACTCACTTTGGTCAATTGTTTCACCAACTTTTGGTCAGTTTTTGGTCATGGTTCCTTAATGAAAGTTGTGCTCTTTTATGTCTATTTTCATCTCCAATTGGTGGCATATCCATTAGGCTTGTAAAATTTGAGTTTTGGTCCTTCAAAGTAGGTTTGGTCATGCTGCCAGCAGCATGACCATTGACCTACGAATTTAGCTAAATTTTCCACCATTCCCACATAACTTGTTTGGTCATAATTGACCATTAATTCATGTCACAATAGGTTAAACATGCCATTTATGCATTTCTTCAAATTTTAGTTCACTAACCCTAACATTCAAACCCTAATCTCACTAATTCATTGTGTTTAACTACTTTCAAAGCCTTAAACCATAATAACTCAACTACTTAAGGTTCATATACTCATACACACCTTTAAGTCCATCAAATTCATACACACACATCAAAACCCTAGCTGGATGAATTTGTCTTTAATCCTCCCACCATTAATTTCTTTTCATTTTAAGTATATTCCTAGGTTAATTAAGCTATAAACATAACTAAATCAACTAACAATTCAAGTTTAGTTTACTAACCTTGTGTGCAGAATTTCTTCTCCCTTTTCTTCAAATTTTTCTTCTTTCTTTTCTTTGAATCCTCTTTCCTAGTTGTCCAAACAACATCTAGTTATGGTAGGACAATTGGCCATGGTTGGATTTTGGTTCTTCAAGCTCAAAAATGAGCTTTCATGGTGGTTTTGGTGTGGGAGAGAGAGAGTGACGTTTTTTTGAAGAAGAAGATTTGTGTTTTAATTTTTTTTTCTTTTCTTTTCTTTATCTTATGGAAGACCACAATTCCCAATTTAATAATTCACTAAATTAATTTGTTTATGACATCATTCATGATGTCATCAACTTTGACTTTTCCATCTTCTTCCTCTTTTTTTTTATTTTTATTTTTTTCTATTAGTTCTTTAATTTAATTCTCTATTCCGAAATTTTCTTTTCTTCGATTTTATTTGACAGTTAGATCAGGAGTCAGCTCTCGGGGTCAATTGACCAAATCGCCCCTCACCGGTTCATCCCGGTTTGCAAATAATCTAATATTTATTCCGGCTCCCTGACCTAATTATTTGACTGGCTTAACAGTTCTTTTTCGTGATTTTCTCTTTTCCACTGTGTTCATAAGGGTCCTAAGGACCACAGCGTCACTTTTTACGGTTCGAAATTTGAGTTTAAAATGACTTCGCAGTCATTCCCGAGGAGGTCACTCATCGCTGTGACTCTCGGCTCGTTTAACCTCTTATGTTCTGTTTTTCTTATTTATAGTTAACTAATTAAACATTACTAATTATTTGTGTTTGTGGCTTCTCAAGTTGTCTTAAGTGTGGCCCTAATCCCATTAATTGTCCGGACCGACACCGGTCACCGGAACAGTGAAATATACCAAGCTATGCAAACGGGGGTGTTACACGTTGACTAGCCCTGGACCGCGGGGAACCCTGAAAAATATTTTTAGGAGTTAAAAAGACATCAATTGAAGTAGAAATATCATTAGAAATATCAAAGAAAAATTAAATAATTAGTACAAAGAAAAGCGAGAAATCGAAAAACGGACAAAACCCGGTGTTACCGAAAAATCGGGAATGCAACCCGAACAGGGGCATTGTGGTCATTTGACACCCCGAGTTGTCTTTTGACCTAAATGTCCATTAAAAATAAATAATATTACACTTGGAAAATGTCATGAAAAATTAAATTGGTGGTACCTAATGTAAATAGCAAAAATTGGGAGTTAAATGTGGAAAAATGAAACCTTAGAATAAACAATGATTTAATTCTTACATAGTGGTCCACTAACTCATTTAAGTGGACCACTAAAGCTTCATTTGGGCAGAATATACATCTTCATCTTCAACCTTAGAACCAGCAGAAAATTTGCTCCCAAAAAACTCCATTGACGCATGGTTGAAGCTCCATGCATATGAGATTCAAGCTTCTTTCCTTCTACCTTCCTTCATCAAAGTTAGTCTACACCACTTGGGCAGTAGATTGGCAGCAAGAAGACCAAGTTTTGGTGAAGATTTAAGAAGTCTCATCCATAGGTAAGTTTGAGTTTTTGATTGTTGCTTTGTTAAAGTTTGTAAGGGTGTTATGGGTGTTTGATTTATGGAGAAATTTTTGAGTTTTGATGTTGAATGGGAATGTGCACTTTTGGCAGCCATGGAAACACCTTGAAGGCAATTTAATTGTGCTTGTAAATGGTGAATTAAATGATTGATTAAATGTATATTGTGTAGGAAATTGTTTGGGTAATGTATACTTAGTATATGTAAATGTAAAATGAGATTTAAAGCTTGGAAAGTAATGGAATGTAAGTGTACCATTGTGGCAGTTTGTTAACTCTTGAAGAATGCTGGAATTCATGCTTGGTTTATGGAATAATGATGTTAAAATGTGTTGGTTGTTATGGCAGTTTGAATGTATGTATAGTGGTGTGAAGGTTGGACATGTGAATGAGCTTGGTTATGGAGTTAAATTGTTGTGAATTGAGTTGGGCAAATTCTGCACTTGTTGGTGCACATTAAATGTAATTGTAAGCTGCCAAAATGACCTATAATGTGTTGTGAATTATGTTTAGGTCATGGTACAACCAAAATTAGTTTGAATGTTAAGTTTGGTGAGTGTTAAAAGTGATGTTTGATATGTATGCAAGAATTGCAATAAGGCAGTTTGTATTTTAGGCCTATAACTTTAAGTGTGTGGCTCCAATTGGTATGAGACCAATTGGAGGTGAAACTAGGCACAAAATGTGCCAACTTTCATGAAGGAAGTTTGCCAAAATTCTTCTTGCAAGGTAGCTTGAAAAATGACCAAATCCGGATTACGTGCAAATGAGGCCTGAAAATTGACCATTTGGGCAGTAGTTAGTGTTTAGGCCATAACTCACTCAAAACAGGTCCAATTGACCTGAAATTTTAACCATGAATAGTTAAGACCCATATCTACAAGTCTTATGAAGACACCAAAGCCCAGAAATGACCATAAGCAAGTCAAACAGCTTGCACAAGTTCGGGTCCAAAAACTGGCCGAACAAAAAATGACCTAAAGTGACCTAAAATGACCAATTTTGGTGCAATTTGACCAGCAATAGTAAAATGACCATAACTTGGCCTAAATAACTCAGAATGACCTAAAATTTTGCCCCGCGTTCCATAAGACATAGATCTACAAGTTTTTAGTTTTGACCGAAACCCGAAAACTGAGGGAACTAGGTCGTCCGGCTAGGTCAAAATAGTATCCCGGAATCCAGCAAATCGCAAGAAAATGCAGTATATACGGAAATGAATTTGGTAACATGTACTAACCCTAAAAGACTATCGAATGTGACATATTAATGACATTAAAACCTAAATTACCTAGAATGTACCAAGGGTCGACATAGTAGGTTGACTAAGCGAATAAATGAATTCAGTGAATTAATTATCAAGCATTATCGTTAGAGACAGTTTAAATGAGTACTGAAACACTTCAAATTGTGTTTCTCAGTTAGCAAAGACTCAGGGAGGGGAAGGAAACACTGAGTCAGAGCCAAGAGACAGTTATCAGAGGTTTGTGCACAATAAGTATTTCTTTTGAATTTTTCAATTGAAATAAATTACGATTATTTATATGTTATTGTTTTAAATTGTGTTTGTGCACAATAAGTATTTCTTTTGAATTTTTCAATTGAAATAAATTATGATTATTTCTATGTTATTATTTTATTTCTATGTTATTATTTTAAATTGTGTTTGTGTACAATAAGTATTTCTTTTGAATTTTTCAATTGAAATAAATTACGATTATTTATATGTTATTATTTTAAATTGTGTTTGTGCACAATAATTAATTCTTTTGAATTTTTCAATTGGAATAAATTATGATTATTTGTATTGTTTTAAATTGTGTTTGTGCACAATAGTTATTTCTTTTGAAATTTTCAATTGAAGTAAACTATAATTATTTGTATGTTATTATTTTACATTGTGTTTGTGCACAATAAGTATTTCTTTTGAATTTTTCAATTGAAATAAATTATGATTATTTCTATGTTATTATTTTAAATTGTGTTTGTGCACAATAAGTATTTCTTTTGAATTTTTCAATTAAAATAAATTACGATTATTTATATCTTATTGTTTTAAATTGTGTTTGTGCACAATAATTAATTCTTTTGAATTTTTCAATTAGAATAAATTATGATTATTTGTATTATTTTAAATTGTGTTTGTGCACAATAGTTATTTCTTTTGAAATTTTCAATTGAAGTAAACTATAATTATTTGTATGTTATTGTTTTAAATTGTGTCCGTGCACAATACTTTTATATTCACTGCTTTTACTAGCAAATTTATGTGGAGAAATGAGTTATGAATAATTTTTGATTGCTTTAGTTTTGGGAATATTATTTGGAACTTATTGTGTTGCCAACTTTGCAAATGGAAATTTTGAGATAAAATGTGATTTATGGTTTGTATGAAATATTGTGATTTGAAATTATTTTGATTCACACTTGGCATGACACTGTTATTATATTCTTCCCTCTTTGACTTATCAGTCTGGGGTGAGTGTGATTATGTTCCTCCCTCTTTGACTTGCCAGTCTGAGGTGAGTGTGGATGAGTACTCATTATATAGCTAGCTTCCTCCCTCATTGATTTCGATTAGTGGGGTGAGTGTGTCTTGCCGTGGTGTACAACACGGCATGTGTGGAAAAATTGTGTCATGGCCTAAATTATGTTATCGATTGGCAACATTGTATTATTCAGTTATTTGATCGAATTGTGTTATTGATTTGCAAAACGGTATTATTCAGTTATTTGATCGAATTGTGTTATTGAATTGCAAAACGATATTATTCAATTACTTGATCAAATTTGTGTTAGGTGAATTTTGTAAATTGTGAGATGGAATTGTGAATCATTTGATTTGTGAACTGTCAATAAAAGATTTATATATCGCGTTTCAAATTGTTATTGTGAACCACTAAGTAAATTTTACTCAGCGATAGCTTTTCATTACTGTCGCAGGTAGACAGACTGACAGGGCAGCAAACTAGGCTGCTAGTACATTCAGCGAGAAATCATCGGGTATATTGAGTATACCATATTCTGCATTTTATATTGTAATGTATGTTCACTGTATGTATATAGTGTTCTTGGTTTTGAGTAGTTGTAAATTAAAATTGTACATTAAAGTTGTAAAATAAATTATGAGTTATTTGGACTTGTAAAAATTATATTATATTTCTTGTATCTCAGTCTTTGAAAAATTATTGTGGATTTGTGTTGAATTATGCTAGAGTTTGAGATTGAGAAAAATATTGAAGTGCTTTTTACAGGTTTTTGAAGAACTGTTTTATCCAAATTACGGAGGGCACTCTGCCAAAATTTTTTTACAGAAATTACTAATAATCTAAATGTGTTAGTTAATTTACCTCAGTTCAAAAAGGTTTTTAACACCTGTAAATAGTGCTCACCACTATAAAAGAAGTAAGAAAAGTTTTTGAAAATCCCTTGTAGTGTATTTAATGGGTTATCAGTAGGCGAAGTTGGTAATTCATTAGGTATACTACGGGATCATGTTATGCCTTACAGAGGGGTAGGGTGTGACAATACAACTGCTTTTTCTGCAATGTCTATGGTACTACTCTCAGATGTTCATCATGCTCCTCCCGGTTCTTAGAATACACTAGAATATGATCTATAAAGACCACAACGAATCGATCCAAGTAGGAATGAAAGATATGGTTCATTAGGTTCATAAAAGCCGCTGGTGCATTTGTCAGCCCAAATGGCATCACTAGGAACTCATAGTGTCCATATCGGGTCCTTAAAGCAGTTTTTGGCATATTGTCTCCTTTACCCTTAACTGATGGTAGATTGATCTGAGATCTATTTTGGAGAATACACCAGCTCCCTTCAGTTGATCAAATAAGTCATCTATCTGTGATAAAGGATATTTGTTTTTCACAGTCACCTTATTCAGCTACCGGTAATCTATACAAAACTGAAGGGTACCATCCTTCTTTTTCACAAATAGCATCAGTGCTCCCCATGATGACACACTTAGGCGTATGAAGCCCTTATCCAATAGCTCCTGTAACTGAACTTTCACTCTCTCAATTCAGTATGTGCCATCCTATATGGAGCAATGGAAATCGGTGCAGTGCTCGGCATAACCTCCATAGCAAATTCTACCTCTCTATCAAGTGGTAAACCCAACAAATCTTCCAGAAATACATCCAGAAAATCACATACAGTGGGGATTTCCTATAAACTCGGGCTAGTCTTCCTGGTGTCAACCACATGTGCTAAGAAAGTCTTACAACCCTTCCTTATCAATCTCCTAGCTGCTGTGGTTGATATAATGGTAGAAAGACAACCCGTTCCTTCACCCACAACTGTAATATCATCCCCATCTATTGTCTGTAATGAAATCCTCTTCAACCGACAATCTACCATCACCTAATGACGTGATAATCAATCCATTCTTAGTATCACATCAAACTCATGGAATGGTAGTTCAATCAAGTCAGCTGAAAACTCATAACCCTATATTCTCAGAGGACAACCCTTATAGACCTTCTTCACCATGACACTATAGCCTAAAGGGTTAGTAATTTGTATGTCCTCCTATAACTCCTCTATCTGTACCCCTATTTCAACTGGTGGTGTCATGCACACATATGAATGTGTGGAGCTTGGATCAATCAGTGCACAAACTAACATGTCATAAAGAGAAAATGTACCTCTAATGATATCTACTGGATCTGGCTCCTCCCGAGCCCTCATAGCATAAGCATGAGGTGCTACCCTGACCTCCTGCCTCTGGGCTACCCTGACCTCCTACCTTTGGACTATCTCTGCAGTTGGCCTCTATGATGTACCAGCTATATCAGGCCTTGCAGGTCTTCTACCCCTCTGTGCTGCCAGGGTAGACCTCTCTGTCTGGGGTGGAGCAGTGGGAGCACTAGCACTCCTCTGTGGACAATCCTTCAAGAAGTGATCCATAGACTCACATTTGAAGCATCCCCCAGTCAATAATCTAAAATCTCCTCAGTGGCTCCTTCCGCAATGTGCATAAGCTGGTATTGGGGCTGATCCACGTGTAGCTACGCTTGGAGAACTACCCACTGATACACCAGACTGTCCTCCTTTCCTTGGAGCAAACTGAGATCTCTGCTTCTTACCTCGACCCTGAGTCTGGCACTGAGACTCCTTGAGCTTCTTACTACCAATGGCTGCTGAACTAGACTGACCAGAACTAGAACCCCTCTTACGCTGCCTGTCCCTCTTGGACTGCTCCTCATCTCTGACTCTCTCCACATCCAGAGCTGATGCTACTAATAGGAAGAAGTCTATGGAGTGGTGAGATGTGACTATCAGTCTGATGTTGTCATTTAATCTGTCCTCAATTCTCTTGCATTTATCAACCTCTGTGAGCATTATCTCCCATGCATATCCACTAAGTCTCACAAATTCCCACTCATATTCGGAGATTGTAAGCTGCCTCTGTCTCAGTGCTAGGAATTCTCTCCTTCTGGCCTTTAAATATACATGGCTGATATATTTCTTCCTGAACTATGCCAAAAAGAAATTTCAGGTGATTTGTGCAGGCTGTATCACTCTCGACACTGTCACCCACCACCGATATGCATCCTCCTGAAGTAGTGATAGAGCACACTTTAATTGCTGCTCTGGGGTGCAGTGTAGCTGATACAATACCCTCTCTGTGTCACACCTTACTCCTTCATAAGGCACAACATGATCCCGTAGTATACCTAATGACTTACTGAACTTCGCCTACTGATAACTCATTAAATACTCTACAAGGGATTTTAAACAAATTCAATTCATTTTAAAATTTCTAAAGTGATGTTAAAACATTATTAAATAGCCTTTAATGGGAGTTTATGTCATAAACAAATATTTGTGTAAATTGGATTTTTTGCAAATTTTATAAAAATTTCTGCAGAGTGCCGGCTGTAATTTAAGAAAACAGTTCTTCAAAATCTGAAAAGAAAGCACTTCCAATATAAAATTTTCAATCTCAACTTCAATACTCCCCAATTCAACACAATTTCAACATAATTCCAATAAACATAAATTTTATTTCATTTACTCTAATTTGCAAGCAAAAGTTTCAATTTACAATGAAAAAAAATAAAAATAATATCATTACAATTTTTACTGTACAACTGCTCAACTAGTTTAATAGATACATATGAACATAAATAATTACATCAAAAGAAATTACAAGGGTATATACAATATACCCATACAAAGATTCTCAAAAGGTGTCCTCCTGTCACTAGAGCAGCTCACTTTGCTGCTTTGTCCTTTCTTCTATATGCGATAGCAATAAAAAGCCATCGCTAAGCAAACACTCAGTGGTGCACAATAAAATTTTAAAATAGCTAAACATAAAAAGCATGCATCGATAAACACATTTTTAAATCCTTTCACAATCACATTTAATGAAATTGCCATCAACCGTTACAATACCATTTTATCAAAATAATTTATAAATCACAGTGTTGCCAATCAATACACAACTTAGGTCATGACATAAAATTTCTGATCAATGCCATGTTGTACACCACAACAAAGTAATCTCAACCCCACTAATCGAAATCAATGAGGGAGGTGGCAAGCTAGCTATATGAGTACTCATCCAATCTCAACCTCAAACTGGCAAGCCAGAGAGGGAGGAATATAACCAATCTCAATCCCATAAATGAAGGAGGAATATAGTGATATTGCCATGCCAAGTGTGAATCCAAAACCAAATTCAAAATCATAGTGTTCAAACATTTATTACAAAGCACTAATAAATTTTCATTTACAAAATAGGCAACACCACATTTCTTAAAGTTATAATAAACATAAATTGCTCATAATACATGTTCAAATAAATTTTTAAGTAGAAAATGAAAAATTAAAAATTATTGTGCACAAACCTCGTATATGAGCTTTTCCTTACTTCACTCCTGTCTAGTTCTTTCCTCGGAAGGCCCTTTCTCTACTAAAATACAATATTAATGTGTTTTAATATTTATCCAAATTTTGTCTAACCATAATTCTAGTAATTGCATTTTGCATTTGGAAGTGACTTATAAGGTCTTATAAGTAGAGCTCTTTATATTCTTGGTTATGAAGATTACTATTTATTTGACCAATTAGGTAAAATATTGACTTTTTCATACTTAATAGGTATACTAGTTTTAATTGTCACACCCTACCCCTCTATAAGGCATAACATGATCCCGTAGAATACCTAATGAACTATCAAACTTCACCTACCGATAACTCATTAGGTATACTATAAGGGATTTTAAAACCATTTTTTTACATTTTGGAAGTGGTGAGCATTTTGGTAGGAACTAAAATCATTTATTTAAAGCTTAAAAACTAGTAAAAATTTTTGTTCATTTTTATTTTTCCGCAAATTTTATAAAAATTTCGGCAAAGTGCCGTCTGTATTTTGAGAAAAAAGTTCTTCAAATACCTGAGAAAAACACTTCCAATAAATTTTTCACAACTCCCAACCTCCAAATAATCTCAAGTCAACACAATTCAATTCATTCCACAATTCAACCAAAAATTTATCAACTTAAAATATTTTATAACTTCATTCACAGTGCATATAGTATGAAATTCACAAAAAGAAAATCCGAAATAATATTATTACAATTTATCGTACAACAGCTCAACTTTACATTGATACATAGAACACTACAATGTTTACATCAAATAATTATAAGTGTATAAATAAATACCCGTACAAAAAGAATCAGTGAAGTCCACTATCTTAGTAGCAGCTCACTCTGCTGTTTTCTCCTTGCCCTTATCTACGACAGCAAAATAAGCTATCGGTGAGTATAAAAATACTCAGTGGTGCACAATAAAAATTTGAAATACAATAGATAAAACATTCATTGACAAAACACAATTTAAATATTGCACAATTACATTTCATAAATTATCAAAACTCATTATAGCAAAATTTTGGGTCAAATAATTTAATAAACACAGTGTTGCCAATTCATACATAACTTAAGCCATGATATAAAATTTCTGGTCAATGCCGCATTGTACACTACGATAAAGCAATCTACAACCCCATTAATCGAAATCAATGAGGGAGGTAGCTAACTATCTAATGAGTACTCATCCGATCTACAACCTCAACTGGTAAACCAGAGAGGGAGGATAATAATCGATCTCAACCCCATAAATGGGGGAATAATATGGCACTATCATGCTAAGTGTGAATCCGAAATCAATTTAAAACAATTTATTAAAATATTGCATGCAAAAATCAAATCAATTTCCAAAGTTACATTTTCATTCACAAAGTGGCAACATAAAGGTTCTTAAACTCATAATGAGTACTAAATCAATTTTTCAATGATAAAATGCTTAAATAGGGTTTATTGTGCACAAACCTGACGTGAGTCGCCTCTAGGCCTTAACTCAGTCTTTTGTCCCTTGCGTGTCTTTTTCAGTCCCTTGCGTGTCTTTTTCAGCTGAAACACAAAATTTATAGTGTCTCAGTATCTTTGCCTCACAATAATTCCAATAATTAATCTCATTATGCTTAAACTTCATTCTTGAATACTTTCATGTTGAGGTTATTATTCATAGTACTATTCAAGTCAAAATATTGACTTTCTTATGCCTAAAAGGTATGGGAAGTCCAACTATACTCACATACCACATTTTGGTCACCAATTTTGTTGGTTTTGATTGTTTTCTCAAAACTTAAGTCTTTTAAGCAAAATTGCCAATTTTCAGTTTTGGTGTCTTAGATTGCATTGTTCCATTGGTCATTTTGCTGTTAGAATTGAGCTAAGTTTTCTTCATAGAAATTGTTCCTTATTGTCTTAACTTTATTCTCCTTTTTGAATCACTCCAATTGGAGTTTTGTAGCTCAAGTTATAGGCATTTGAATCACGGCTGCCGGATTGGACTTACCCAGATTTTCTAGGCAAATTTTGATTCTGGCAGTTTTAGGTCACCAACTTTGGGTGGCCAAATGACTTGGTTAAGGGCATAATTTGGATTTGTGTTCTTCATGAAAGTTTTAGGTCTATATCTCAACTTTCAACTGGTAAAATTTCAGGTCATTTAGACCTACCTAGCCCAAGTTATGGCCAAATGAACAAATACTATTCATTTGATCATTTTTGTACGGGTCAAATTGCCAATTCTGGATTTGGTCAATTTGTTCACTAGGTTTTGGTCACTTTTTGGGCATGATTCCTGAATGAAAAATGTTCCATTTTGTGTCTATTTTCATTCCCAATTGTCCTCACACCAATTGGACTTGTAAATTTTCAGTTTTGGTCCCTGAAAGGGACCTTGGACCTGCTGCCTGCAGCATGACCCTAAGCAATCCGAATTTGCATTTGGTTCCAACACTTTTAACACACTCCAATTGGTCACAAATGACCATTTCTCACCTCAAACCAAGTCCAACACACCATTTAACACATTCTCACATTTTTGTCTTCCAAACCCTAGGTGCCAAACCCTAATTCACCAATTTGTTACACTTAATTAATTCTAAGCATACCAACATCACTTCCACATTCATACAAACTTACCTATACTTTTAATTCAATCAAAACACATGTATACACTCATCAAACCCTAGTTGGCCAAATTTACTTCTAGTCCTCCAACAATTATTTTCATTTCATTTTAAGCATATTTCCAAGTTCTTCATGCTATAAATACTTTAATTAAACTAAAAATTTAAAGTGAACTCACTAACCTTGAATTGCATAATTTTCTTCCTCTTCAACTCCTTTCCTTCTTCTTTCTTTCTCCTTAACTCTTGTTTTCTAGTTGCCCAAACAATCTTTAATTAGGGAACTTGCAATTTCTATGGCTGAAATTTAGTTTCTTCAAGCTCACAAAAGAGCTCTAATGGAGGTTTTGAGAGGGAGAGGGTGAGAGTGAGAGGGACGGTAACCTTGCAAGAAGAAGATGATGATTTTTTTTTTCTTTTACTTTTTGTATATTTGTCAAAGCTTTTTGACTTAGTCAAATTTTTCGTTAATTTAAAATTTAATTATGATGTCATGGCTTATGTCGCCCTATGATGTCATAATTTTTCATCCCTTTTCCTTTTTCTTTTTCATTTATTTTTCTTTAGTTCTTTAATTTAATTCCCGATTCCGAAATTTTCTTTTCTCTGATTTTATTTGACAGTTAGGTCAGGAGTCAGCTCTTGAGGTCAATTGATCAAATTGCCCCTCGTCGGTTTGACCTGGTTTACAAATAATTCAATATTTCTTCCAGCTCCCTGACCTAATTATTTGACTGGCTTAACAATTCTTTTTTGTGATTTTCTCTTTTCCACTGTGTTCGCAATAGTCCTAAGGACCGCAGCGTCACATTTTACAGTTCGAAATTTGAGTTTAAATCGACTTCGCAATCCTTCCCGAGAAGGTCACCCATCGCTGTGACTCTCGGCTCGTTTAACTTCTTATGTTCTGTTTTTCTTATATATACTTAACTAATTATTTGTGTTTAGGGCTTATCTAGTTGTCTTAAGTGTGGTTCTAATCCTCTTAATTATCCAGACCGACACCGGTCACCGAAATAGTGAAATATACCAGGCTATACAAATAGGGGTGTTACATTAATTATCCCCACATACCACATTTTGGGCCATAATTGTGTTGGCATTGATTGCCAATTAAGATTCCAAACTCCCTAAGTGAAATTCCAAAATTTCAGTTTTGGGTCACTTGGTTCTATTGTTTTATTGGACCTTCTACAGTGAAAATTTGGCCAACTTTCCTTCACTAAAGTTGTTCCTTAATGTTTTAGCTTTAATTCCCTTTTTGAATCTCTCCATTTGGAGTTTTGTAGCTCAAGTTATGGCATTTTTACCATAATGGACCGGATTGGTCATTTCCAGATTTTCTGGGCAATTTAGGATTCTGGTAGTTTTGGTGACCAAATTTGTGCTAGTAATTTGATTTGGTTAGAGGCCAAACTGGGTTCTAAGTTCCGCATGAAAAATGTGTTCCTATGTCTAACCTTTCCATTGGTATAAAAATCAGGTCATTTGGACTTTCCTACACCAAGTTATGACCAATTGAACAAGTACTGTTCATATGATATGTTTTATCCAATGGCAGGGTACCTAATCCGGATTCAACCTAATTTTGTACTAACTTATGGTTAGTTTTAGGGCAAGATTTCTACATGAAAATTATAGCTTTGGGTCTTAATTTTCATCTCTAATTAGTCTCACAACAATTAGAGCAACATAATTACAATTATGGCTATTTGAGTGGACCATGGTCAGGCTGTCTAGAATTGGACATTACACATTCACAATTCACTTTCAATTCCAATCATTCAATCACACTCCAAATCACACCAATTGATCAATTTAGGCCTTAATTAGGTCAATTGGCATCAATTCACCAAACCCCCAAATTTTCCCCAAATTTCTAATTGTCAAGAACCCTAATTCACTAATTAGCACAATTCATACTAATTAACACTTACTAATCATCTTCACTTACTTAATTGAGCTTGTATACAAGGTTAATTAACTTTAAGCACATCATTTCCCTCAACATCCCATGGCTACCAATATTCATAGAGTTCCCTAACTTGTCAATTTTTTTAATTTTCTTTACATAAATCAATTAATTCTCGCTCAATTAAATATCCAAAGATGAATTTAAAGAGGGAATTGGGAGAATCTTCACTAACCTTATATGGAGCTTTCCTATCTTCTCAAGCTCTCAAATTTCTTCCTTTCTTTCTCCTTAAATCTTCAACCCAAAGTGAAATCTCAAGAATCTATGTTGGGAAGTATGGGAATTATGGGGGAAAATTAGGGTTTTAATGAGTTTAGGATGGCTTTAATGATGGATTTTGAGAGAAAATGAGAGAGATGAGTGAGAGAGAAGAGCCGGCCAAGTGAAGAAGAAGCAAAAATGATTTTTTTTTTCTAATTTGTCATATTATGTTAGAATTATCCCAACATTTCAAAATTTCAAAATTATAATTTATTGTGTCATGCATACCTCATCATGATGTCATAAATCCCTTTATTTCCATTTTCTTTTCTTTTCCTTTTTCCTTTGTTCCATTAACCTTTCCACTTTTATTCCATTTTTCATAATTTTAATTTCCTACATTTTATTGGACATTTAGGACAAAAATTACCTCTAAGGATGAATTGACCAAATTGCCCCTTACCGGTTTGATCTGTTTTTCCAATAGCATTAAATTGCTTCTGGAACTCTGGTTCAATTTTTCGAATTGGTTCTCTATTCTTCTCTGTGGTTTTCACATTCCCATTAGCTTCGTAATAATTCTTAGGCTTGGGGTGCGATTGGGTCCCACTCGAAAATAAAGCAGCAACTGACTTCGCAGTCACTTCCCGTTTCGGTCACCCATCTCTGTGGCTTTGGCTTATTTAACCCATTATGCCTTGTTTTCTTCATTTGCATTTAACCTTCATGTAATTGCTATTAATTTTTATTTGTGACTTTTCTAGGTGACTTAAATATGATTTTACACATCCCGATTGTCCGGGCAGACACTGGTCACCAGAACAGTGGAATGTACGGAACTACTGAATATAGGGGTATTACACTCTATCCTCTCCAGCCAATACTCTGCAGCAGTTGGATCATCCTCCTTCTTACCCTTGAAATCAACTGCCCCATATTTTCGTAGTCTCTCCAATGGGGACCTGTATACAGGTTGCGGTTGTAGGGGTGATGGTGGCTGTACAGGTGGTGGTGGCTGTGGCTGAGGCTGTGGAGGTGGAGGTGGCTATGGCTGAGGTATGGCTCCAGTGACCTGATAGATCAGCTGTGTCATCTGTTCCAGGAAGGCCTGCTGTGCTCTACCCATAGCACCCAAAGATGACTCGGCTCTGCTGCTTCACTCCTTACTAGGAGCAGGTGCGGGTGCGTGACTCTCTACCTCCTCCTCGATTGGTTTAGGAGACCCATGCTCTGAAGGATCAAATGCCAACGATCCTATAAAAAAGACAAAGAATAGATCTGCATTAGTGTTGTAACACCCTCCCGGTAGCAACTCCGTACATTCTACTGTTCCGGTGACCGGTGTCGGTCCGGACAGCTAGAACGTCCGGAAAAATATTTAAACTAAAGTCAGGAACCATAATTAACTCAAATATTAATAATAAAAATTTAGTAAAAATTTTAGAAATAAAATACAACCAAGTTAAATGAGCCGGTGCCCAAGCGATGGGTAACCTAGAGGGAAGTTGCGGTTCTCGCAACTAGGAGCCCTGGACCTGGGGAAAAATTCATAAAATAATTTTTGGGACTCCAAAGAAGGGTCATTGAGGTTCCTATGGCATTAGAATTCCAAGAAAATATTTAGAAAAATTTTTCAATCGGTACAGATAATTTAAACCCGTTAAGCCAAACGGAGGGCATTTTGGTCATTTCGCCTTCAGAGACGATTTTTGGCCGACTTGTCCAGTTGAGTAAATAATTATTATGACATAAAATATGAATAAACATTACTAAAAATTAAATTGAAAATGAGTAGAGATGAAAAGAAAAGAAAAATAAAGAAAATTAGGGATAATGACATCACATGATGTCATTATCTTACTCCCAACCAATCACAAGTTAACAAGCATTCTTAAAACACTTAAAAGAGTCAAAATAGACCAAAAAAATTCTGGTATTCTTCTTCTCCTTCAGCCAGCCGAAACCCTTCTCCCCTCTCCCTTCATTGATTCTCAACCAAAGCTCCCTTTCTCTCTTTGTTTCACTACTAAACCCTAGACACCTTTCATTAAAACTTGTCCATACCTCTTGGGAAAGTGTTTGGCAGCCTAGAAAAGGAAAGAAAGTGAAGTTTAAGTTTGGAAAATTCTGCCCTACAAGAGGTTAGTGCTTATTTATGCATATATTTCTTTTATTCCATGTTAGGGACTTGAAATTAATATGAAATTGTGAATTACATAGACTAAAACTCATGTGTATGTATACCATGGAATTCGGCTGCCTAGTGAGGGTTATGACTTTGATGGTTTAGATGGGCTTAGAGTGGATTAGAGAGGGTGTTTAAAGTGTATATATATATATATATATATATATATATATATATAAGGAATGAAAGTGTTAACTAAGGTGTGTGGTGTGAATCATAATGGGAAATTAGGGTTTTGGGAGTAAAATTTGGACTTGGCTTATGAAATGATGAGTGAACATTCTAATGGTCAATTAGTGACCATTTGAGGTAAGTTGACCATAATTTGAAGTGAACTAGAGTGTTACAAACCAAATTGGTAGGCTGCCTAGTGACAGCAGCAGGTGAGATTGTGAGTCCAGCCTGTTTGGACTGCCACATCTTTGGCTGTGTAGGTTCAATTGGTATTTGGCCAATTGGACATGAAACTAGACACATAATGGCACAATTTTGCTGAAGAAACCATGCCCAAAAGACCAAAGCAAGTGGACCAAAAACTGGCCCCAATCCGGATACCCTGCAACCAGAATCTGCAGAATGACCAAATGAACAGTAATTGTTCATTTGGCCATAACTCATTGTAGAATGGGTCAATTGACCTGAAACTTTTATAGCAACAATTTAAGATATAGAAAAACAACTTTCATGAAGAAACCTATCCCAAATTATGACCAGAACCTATCCAACAAGGCAGTGGCGCCATCGCTCATCAGACCGTAGATATGGTCAATTCTGCAGTTTTGCAATCCGGCCAGCTGTGGTTTTTGGACCATAACTAGAGCTAAAAAACTCCAAATGGAGTGATTCAAAAAAGGAAATTCAACTAGACAAAATAAGGAACAACTTTTATGTTTACCATTTCCTCAAATTCCCACTGTAACAGTCACTAATGGAATAGTAAAGTTAGGGTACAAAAACTGAAAATTCTGCCCCCTTAGTTCTAAGCTTAAAAATGGTATTGGTGATTAATTCCAACAAGTTTTGAATGCAAAATGTGGTACATTGGGGGTGTTAAAACCAATGTACCTATTTTCTATCCAAAAGTCAACATTTTTGTTGACCAATGAGGTGAATAGTGACACCAAAACTTGAAATTCAAAAATTGAAGAATTCAAAAGTATCTAATGCCCTAGTATACCTAACAAGATTGGTTTGGATAGTTTGGCATGCCAATAGGGTTCAGTTAGCAGCACTGCACATGGCATTATGCTATTCTGTGATTTTATGGCTTTTAGCCATTCTGACTTTGTGTTGATATTTGGCCTTGTGCCTATTGTCATTACAGCTTATTCGCTGTTTTGTTGCACACCGGGAGATGCACATGTGACCGATGGTGTGACGGCCCGAGGTACTAGATACCCAGTGCGGTTTACTTTATCCATCGATCGTCAAAGATAGGTTACTTGGGCAACCAAATGAATGAAAGTGGACAAAGTTAACGAAATAAATGGATATACAAATACAAAACAAATAAGACATATACATTCAACGCATATTTATTTCTG
Source organism: Hevea brasiliensis (assembly GCF_030052815.1). Lineage (NCBI taxonomy): Eukaryota > Viridiplantae > Streptophyta > Magnoliopsida > Malpighiales > Euphorbiaceae > Hevea > Hevea brasiliensis. The sequence continues at coordinate 37,292,854 of NC_079494.1, read as the reverse complement.
TTATTTCTTTCTATTTTATTATTTGCACCACTAAGCATTATTACTTAGCGCGTTGCTTTTGCCACGCGTAGGTTCTAGAGATACTAATCGAGAGCCCAGTAGACCGCAGACTGGGTGAGTCCATCCTGCAGCTCTGCATAGTGTCCGTGTCACCTCACCATCCACAGTGCATTGGTAGGACACTAGGTTTCATTTTGGTATTTTGTAACTAATTTTTTTTTTATTTTCTCATATGTAATTGAACTTATGTAATGTATTTTGATGTTCATGTAAATAATGAGAATTGTATTTGTGAATGGAAAAGTGAATATCTATCTGTGACTTGTACATGATTATCACATGAAATGAATGATTGAGAAATGAAATTGAAAAGTGTTGAGATTTTGATATGGGAGTTTGAGATGATTGAATATGATTATAGGAAGTGTTTTTCACAGGTTCCGAAGAACTGTTTTATCCATTTATAGCCGGTACTCTGCCGGATTTTCTTTAAAATTTTCGGAACCTCAAATAAATTATAATTTCAATAAATGACTTAAATGAATTATATTTCACAAGTTATATTCAAAATTATGATGAAAATTAATTAAGATAAAATAGAGTGTTCCGGTGCACCGTGTGACATAGCTTACTCGGATATACTGTAGACGGGTAAGGGGTGTCACAAGTGTCATCTAGACTCTATTTAAAGGCCCATGCATGCGATGCAAACTATTTCTTTCTATCTATCTAGGTCTAGGACTGTCTAAACCATTGCTCTGATACCACTAAATGTAACGACCCTTACCCATCTACAATGTAGCCTAGTAAAGCATGCCACATTCGTTACTGGAGCATCCTATCTTATCTTGTCCTGTCCATTGTTAATTTTAAACTTCATTTATTCATGTGTGGAATTTTTTTTTTTATTCACAACTTATTTCTGTAGAGACCCGGACAGAGCCTCCTCTGTTTTATTAGCATCTGGCGGGTTTCAATATTTACCTGTCAACATAATCATATTCCATTCATATTTTACTATGTCATGTTATGTCATTAAACATTCATATAATTTACTCATAATCATTCATATAAAAGTTTATACACAATAATTTACAATTTCATTTACAATCTCAAAATGTAATTACATGATGTTATGTACAATAAACTAAAATACAAAATCTAATACATGGGCCCTACCAACAAAATATAAACTGCTGAGTTGACTAGCAGACACTGGCAAATCTGGTCAATCTCGGTCAGGGCACTACTGTTGCGGCTGCTGCTACGGCTGTTTCTGGTCTCTAGTACCTACGCGATGAAAAACTAATGAGCTAAGCGAATTGCTTAGTGGTGCATAATTTTAAAGAAAAGTAACTAAATAATTAAAAATAATAATTCTATGCAAATTTCATAAATTCTAAGTCTTTACAGATTTATTTGACTTTAGGATCAATTTATTTATCAGGATCTTATCTGTGCATTTATTTCATTTTTAGTTTTTTTAAAATCATATCAGTGCCCAAGTAACCTATAACAGACTATGAAGGCTGGATACATGGGAGTATACTGGTTAGACATCCATATGCCTATCCTGTATATAACTGTCATGTCAAGCATAAGGCCAAAGGGCAAGCTTTTAAAGCCAAAAATAAAATTATGCATAATGGCCAATGGCTAGACATATAGCCTGTAGAACAATCATATTAGACATATTTTATCGATCAATGATTGTTCATGTAGGCAGTACTGCTATCTGTAGTCCCTAATTGGTATACCAATCGATTCAAACTATATACATAAGCCTAGGTTTACTTTTGGCAATTAAGAATTATTAATTTCTCATTAGAAATTTCATGTCAAGTTATAGTGGAAAAGTGGGTCCCACATACCTATTTCATGTAATTTAGTATTTAGCAACATATTAGGGTTGAAATCCTACCATAAAATAATTTGTCTTATGAACCTTTCTTTAAGTTCAGTTTTAATGTCTTAATTTTACCTATCAATTTAATCAATTTGTGGCCACTGTTTGGCTACTTCCTCCATGGAAGTTGTTCCTCTATGTCTTTTCTTTGTTTTTTCTTTTTGAATCATGTCATTTGGATTTCTAGAACTCAAGTTATGGTCAAATAACCATAACTGGTTCATTTCCTAATTCTGGATCCTTAGCTAGGCAGATTTTGGAGTGACAATTTATCAATTTAATTGATTAGGTTGCAGCCACTTTTAAGCTTAGTGTTCTTCATAGAATTTGTTGCCCTATGTCTTATGGTCACTCAAAATTTTGAATTGCAATTTTTCAGGTTTTTTAGAATTACTTATTGTCAAATCATTGGCCTGGACTCATGTACCCTGTGCCAACAGGATTCCAGTTTAGGTCAGTGACTTTGACTCAACCTTTAGGATTCTTACATTTATAATTTGAGAAAAGTGTTTAAAACAAAGTTGGATCTCTGTTCCTTAGGTTTCCAGAACAATATGGCTTATCCCAATTGGAGTTTCATAGTGGGAGATACGACTTGAAGACTATTCTGGGGTCAAGTGGTCACTTAGGTAATTTCCAGAATTTGCATACTAAATTGACCTAGCCAATTGGCCTAATTTCTTTGATTTCTAGGTTTTGGTCATAATACCACTATTGTAGATTATGTCTTGTGGAAATTTTTCTACTGGTTTCATTGCATTTGGATTTCTGTATACCAAGTTATGACCTTTTTGCCAAAACTGGTCAGGTAATCCTATGTCTAGCAATTTCTGGGCAATATGGTTCTGGACAGTTTTGTGACTTAACTTGGGCCATGTAACACCCCTTTATTCAGTGGTGCATTCTACTGTTTCGGTGACCGGTGTCTGTCCAGACAGTTAGAATGTTGGGAATTATACTTAAATTTTAGTGATGAGACATAAAATGATGAAATACAATACAAAAAAAAAAAAGGAAAAATAAGAGTAATAAAATGTAATTAGGTTAAACGAGCCAAAAACCATAGCAATGGGTTACCACACCAAGAAGTTTCGGCGGAAACTGTTGACTAGCCCTAAACTGCGGGTAACCCTGAAAAATATTTTTGGGACTTAAATAAACATCTATCGAGGTATAATTGACTTAGAAAATGTCAATGAAAATTTAGTACGTCAGTGTAAATAAAAATAAAAAATTAAAGAAATCGGCGGGTCAAGAAATTAATTGATGTTACCGAAAAATTCAAAATACAATCCGAAAAGGGGCATTTTGGTCAATTGACACCTAGAGTTGATTTTTGACCTAAATTTCCATGAAAATAAAGTAGTATTAAATTTTGAAAATTCCATGAAAAATAAAATTACATGGGTAGAACAATTAAGAGAAATTAAGGGGTAGAATTTGAGATAATTAAAAACTTTAATTATAATATCATTAAACTAATGTTAGTGGACCTTAGTGGGACATATATAAGCATATGAGACAAAGTGGACAGCCATATTTTCATCATCTTCATCTCCTTCATTTCACTTTGCCAAATTGATTTTTCTTCTCCATGAAAACTCCATAGCCAGCCATGGAAGGAAGCTTCATGCACTCATCATCAAGCCAATTTCCACCTAAATTTCTTCATTAATCCTTGCCTACTCAACTTGGGAAAGGTATTGGGAATAAAAAGGGAAGGATTTAGTGCGAAAATGTCACTAAGACATAAACCTACAATATTGCTCTTTTGACCAGGACCCAGAAACAAAGGGAAATAAGTCAATTAGCTAGGTCAAAGTAGTGCACCAAATCTGAAAAATTACAATAAAATTCAATAAGCTTTAAAATGAAATTGGTAACATATACCAACACTTGAAGACTATAAAATGTGACATATTGGTAACATATACCAAGAGGCTGTTCATTCGAGGTCTGTGCACAATACTTTTTATATTCACTGCTTTTACTAGAAAATTTATTTGGAGAAATGCGTTGTGAATTTATGGCTTTAGAAAATTTATTTGAGAAAAGTTTATTGCCTATTTTAGAAATAGAGATTTAAAATGAGGTTTGTTTGATTGCTGCCTGAATTACATTTAAATATTATAGTTTCAAATTGTGTTTGTGCACAACATTTTAAATTCATTATTTTTACTAAAAAACTAATTGAATAAGAGTTATGAATAATTTTTTTATTGTTTTGGCCTTGGGAAATTTATTTGAAAATTTGTGTGTTGCCTATGTTGTAAATAGAAATTTTGAGATAAAATGTGATTTGTGGTTTGTATGAAATATTTAAATATTGTGATTTGAAATTGTTTTTGATTCACACTTGGCATGGCAATATCACTATGTTCCTCCTCCATTTAAGGAGTGAGTTTGACTATATTTCTCCCTCTTTGGCTTGCCAGTGTGAGGTGAGTTTGGATGAGTACTCATTATCTAGCTAGCCACCTCCCTCATTGATTTCGATTAGTGGGGTGAGTATGCCTTGTCATGGTGTACAACACGGCATGTTTGGAAAATTTTGTGCCATGACCTAAGTTGTGTTATTGATTGGCAACATTGTGTTTATTAAATTGTTTGATCAAAATTGTGTTATATGAGCTTTGAAAATTGTGACATGAAATTGTGAATTATTTGAATTGTGAATTGTCAATAAATATTTTATATACCGCATTTTAAATTTTTATTGTGTACCACTGAGTAAATTTTACTCAGCAATAGCTTTTTCATTGCTGTCGCAGGTAGACAGACAGATAAAGTAGCAAAGTAGGCTGCTTGTGACGTTGCTTTGGGATTTTGCCTGGTATATTGAGTATACCACATCCTTATAAATATTATTAAAATGTATGTAAACTATATGTATATATTGTACTTAGTCTTGAGCAGTTGTAAAATGAAGTTGTAAATTATTTTGGCCTGTCAAAATGTTGTGTTACAATTCTCTTATTTCATCTTTTGAAATACTCAGTTATTTTGCACTTTATTTTTGGAATTGCTGAATTTGAGTTTGACTTGTGTTGTGAAAATTGATTTGAGTTGAGCTATTATTGGAGTTGGGGATTGAAACAAATATATTGGAAATTTTTTTTATAGGTTTTTGAAGAACTATTTTTACAAAATATAGACGGCACTCTATTGAAAGTTTTATAAAATTTGTAGCTATTTCAGACCTAATGTGTGATTTAACTTCGATTAAAAAGTTTTAACACCTGTCAAAAGTGTTCACCACTTTAAGAAGAAGTAAGAAATTGTTTAAAATCTCTTGTAGCGTATTTAGTGGGTTATCAGTAGGCGAAGTTTGGTAATTCATTATATATACTACGGGATCATATTATGCCTTATGGAAGGATAAAGTGTGACATGTTTTAGTGGTATTAGAGTAAGTTTTTAAATTCTATTTTGACCTGTAATTTGAATATTTTTTCTTCATAGTACAACTGCTCAATGTCATGGTTTGATACATACAGTACATTACATTATAAATATGAGCTAACGGGGGGCAATCTCTTTGTGTTATTGGTTCAGGAGATACACTACCCTCTAATTGAATATGGAAGAAGGGGATCATTCAGTCGATCAATCAGTAGAGGCTGAGGTACAAGGGGAAGCCCCAGCCCCTTAAAATGTGAGTGAATCAACTGCATCAGCCCCCTCAATACCGCAGTTCCCTAGTTAATTTGCTCAGTAGATGGCTGCGATATTCCAACAAATGGCTGGTAACATGCCCACTCAAGCCCCACTGCAGACACCAGTAGTATAACCACAGCCTTCAGCTAGGCAGTACGATAAGCTGATTAAGTATGGGGCTACTGAGTTCAAGGGGACAGTGGATCCACTAGAGACAGAACAATGGTTGGAAAGAGTTTTTAGGAAGCTGCACTGCACCGATGAGCTGAAGTTTGAATACTCAGTCTCACTTCTACAAGGGAATACATATGATTGGTGGAAAACCATTCCCCACAGTTTGGTGGAACCCCCAGTGCTAACATGGGATGACTTTCTTAGAGAGTTCAGACAGAAATATGTCTCAGATGCCTATGTGGACCAGAAGCTACAGGAGTTCTTAAGCCTAAAGCAAGGGGACAGGACAATGGCAGAATATGAGAGAAACTTCTCTCGATTGAGTCATTATGCAGGAAGCCTGCTTACCACTCCTAGAGACAGAAGTAAACGTTTTAAGGTTGGGTTAAGGCCTACTCTAAGAATGCAAGTTGTGGGGTTCTGACACTAGAATTTCTCAGAGCTAATATCGCAAGCCCTGGAACTAGAAAGAATTAAAAATGAAAAAACAATTAAAAAGGATACAGAAGAAAAAGAAAAAACTAGAAAGACTACTGATCAAGTTCCTGATAGTGGGTCAAGAAAGAGAAAGCACTTTAGAGGATCTAGCTCACGCGAATTGGGTAGAGGTAGATCTTTTAGACAGAAACCACCCTGATCCGATCAGCAAACTCAGCAAACACCCAGAAATGCGCTGTCAGATTGACTTGGTGAAACTTATGGTAAACCACATTGTGGGGTATGTTATAGAGTCATAGGAGCATGTTTTAATTGTTGAGGGACTGGTCATTTTGCTAAGGATTGTATAAATCCACGCTGTTCTGGATCATTTACTACACCAGAGGGATCAACCCAAGTTTCTACCCCAAAGAGTTCACCATCAGTTAGTAGAGGCAAAGGTAGAGGTGAGGGTAATATATATGGAAGTCAGAGTACTGTGAATCAGCCAAAACAAGGTGATGCTTCAGCTAGAGTATACACTATACGGCAGAGGGAAGAGGCTGAGACTTCTGATATTATTGCTGGTACTTTCTCAATTTTTAATTAAGATATATATATGTATTGTTTGACCCGGGGTCTGCATACTTTTATGTTAGTGCCAGCATTGTTTGCCTTCCTGCTGTCCCTCGTATAAAAATAAATTTTGATATGTTAGTGACTAGTCTTTTTTTTTTAATTAGTTTTGGAAGAGTTTGCTAGCAAAAGACATTTCCTAGAATATGATAAATTATTAAAAATTGATAGATAAAAGAGTTTTGGAAGTAAAAATTTGAACAGTTGGTTCAGATGTAACAAAGAAATGTTACGAATATGAATAAGATTGTTGACTAGAATGGTCAGAGGACCAATGATTAGATAAATAATTCTAACATGACCTCAGTGGTCATTCAATAAGGAAACATGAATCAAAATATTAGACTGAATGATAGTAAGAAAATATTAGTGTTATATAAACAAATTAAATGTTATATTAGATTGTTAAAAGTCTTACATAAACTTCAAGGAAAGAAGATTATATGATTGTATAGAAAAGAGAAAAACTAAGTACTCACTCCATAGAACCACACAAGGTCCTAGAAAGAGTGGATTTGTTAGCACACAGAATTGCTTACCTCTAAAAAGTGAAATGAATTTAAATTCAATGTATGATGGAGAAACTCATAAAGATCATAGCACATGAGGTGAAGCAACTGAGAAATAAATGTATACATTTGGTTAAGGTGTTATGGATCATTATTCAGATTATGAAGCTACTGGGGATCGTGAAGAGGGTATAAGTGAAGGAGTGGAAGCATGAAAAACACAAAGTTTAGATAATTGAAATTCAAAATTTTTCATCTAGGGTCACATGCATCATGCAAGATTTATTTTTATCTATTTGATTTCAATGATAAACAGTATATTAAAACTCTTTTAATATATTTTTGGATCTACATTTGTCATTTATGATTTTAGAAATAATAGATTAATTCATTAGAACCCTAGATTAGTTCAAGAACAAGTGTACTAACCTTTTGATGCACTACAATGTGTTTGGCACCTTTGGGATGTGTCTTAGGACACCAGATGTTGTCCCTCTAGCTTGTCCACACCAAGATCACCTATGGCAGCCCTTGAACAGCTTCTAAAGCTTTTTCTATGAATTAAAAAATCAAGTTTTGCCTTTTGAGAGATTACAGATATAAACTGGACACTAGAAATAATTTCTAGTATTTTTTTAATTCAAGAGATTGTTTGCTAATCTCTTTGAATTGATGAGAGATGAAGAAGAAGAGGGGAGAGGTCAGCCAAGGGTCGCGGCACAAAGAGAGAATAGCAGCTTGTGTCTTTGTTCTTTCATCCTTACACTTATATAGCTAGGTCACCACTTAAAATCCTTGCCACATGTCACCTTTTGATTAGCTCTAGGTTTAATTGACCCAATCACATTGTGCTAAGTGTCAAACCTATATTTAATCTTGACTTTGATTATCTTATATGATTAAAAGACATATGGCAAGCTTATGTGTAGTGCCATGTGTCACCATCTCATGGTGCCACATGTCACCATGTAAAATGACCAAAATACCCCTATATCTTAATTTTGAGTTCTCAACCAAAATAATTATTTCTCTTCTTCTAATCAATTTATATCAAATATAAATTAATTAATTAATCTTTATTAATTAATTTCTCATTAATTAAATTCATATTTAAACACTTTAAATATAAATTTAACTTATACTATACATCCAATAACCTAGATTTGGTTTCAAGCTATGCTAGAGACTTTGCAATCTAATTGCAAACCAAACCTATTAAATTTATCAATTAAACTCTTTAATTAATTAATTAAATTATATTTAATTTAGTGATTACTTGTGTAGATGTGTGATTTACTAGGCTCATCACTAATTGGCAATGAGACATGATATCAACTCTTAATATCATCAGAACTCTTTCTTACCATAAGTGATTTCTCTAAATCATTTTATGCACCTTATAGACCATGGTTAATACCGAGCATAGCATGCCATGACCACCCAATTAGTAATAAGGTTTACCTTAAATGAACCTATAATCATATGTTACCATGCACTAGAATCTCTCTATTACAAAATCGCAATTCGAGCTGGAGTCATGGTTTATGTCAAACCTCATTTGCTATGAATATTATGTTCTCTTTTAATTCCAGTTCTTGATTAAAAAAATTTTCTCATTAGAAACTCTTTTCTGAATAAATCTATCTGTCCTGGCCAGGAACTTGAAACATCAAGAACAATTAAATGAACATAGGATTTTATCTCTATTTACTTAGGGTAACAGATTCCATCTTGATCAACACCTACCTCCATATGTAACTAGTAGAAGCCAACACCTGCCCATATACCTATACACAATACAAGTATGAAAGTAGTATCAAACTCAAACCACCTACATACAAGATAACTGTGCTATCTCAGGTCTAAAGATTATATGCACTAATATGATTTATAACAATGCATTGACAAGAGTAAACTCTATGTGCTTGTCATAAATGTCATTGGTTCGACCTACTTATCATATAGAATGCATACCATGTTTGTTATATGGCATGAGACTCACCATTCCATCTTATTTACATCTCATGTATATAACTTAGGAACAAATATGATTACAATCTTTCTAGATAAGTCATGTCCTTATTGTGAAGTACCCTCGATTGTGAACCAATTTATAATACTTTGTGCTAGAAATACTGTCACTCATATTCTTAACAACTTAAGAATAGAATTTCTAACAAAATATCAATGGAACTTTTCTATTACACATAAATATATTTTGTAAACAGAAAAGTGAAAATGCCTTTTATTAATAAAACATGCACAAGATACATACTAAATGATATGCTCTAGGGCATACTACTAACAATCTCCCACTAGCACTGGAGCCATTCATTGTAATACCTTAGACCCATCTTCTCAAGATATTGATCGAACTGAGCTTGTGACAAAGGCTTAGTGAATGAATCAGCTGGATTTTTCAGTTAATGCTATTTTCTGCATGGCTTTATCGCCTTGCCCAACTATCTCTCTGATAATGTGGTAGCACCTTTCTATGTGTTTGGATTTCCAGTGAGACTGTGGTTTCTTATATCCAAACAGCTTCTTTTGTATCATCTAATGTAGCAATATACTCAACTCGGTAGTGGAAACTGCAGTCGTACTCTGTTTGGAACTCTTCCAACTGACTGCACCTCCATTACAAATGAACACATACCCAAAGGTAGACTTTCTATCATCAATATCTGATTGAAAATCAAAATCAGTATAACCATCCAATTGCAAGTCTCCACCTCCATATATCAAGAATAAATCCTTAGTTCTTCTCAATCACTTAAGGATATTCTTGACAGCTATCCAGTGTTCCAAACCTGGATTGGATTGATACCTGCTAGTCAAACTAACAGCATATGCGATATCCAGCCTAATACACAACATTGCATACATCAAACTTCCAATAGTTGAAGCATATGGAATCCTGGCCATTTTATCTCTTTCTTCAGGTGTCTTTGGAGACATCTCTTTAGAAAGGTGGATACCATATTTCACTGGTAACAATCCTCTCTTGGAATCAAGCATGTTAAACCTCTTTAACACCTTTTCCAAGTGTAGACTTTGGGATAAACCAATTATTCTTTTCGCTCTATCTCTACAGATGCGAATCCCTAGAATATAAGTTGCCTGCCCTAAGTCTTTCATAGAGAATGTATTTGACAGCCATACCTTTACAGTTGTCAATATATGTAACACCCTCCCGGTAGCAACTCCGTACATTCTACTGTTCCGGTGACCGGTGTCGGTCCGGACAGCTAGAACGTCCGAAAAAATATTTAAACTAAAGTGAAGAACCATAATTAACTCAAATATTAAATAGAAAAATTTAGTAAAAATTTTAGAAATAAAATACAACCAAGTTAAATGAGCCGGTGCCCAAGCGATGGGTAACCCAGGGGGAAGTTGCGGTTCTCGCAACTAGGAGCCCTAGACCCGAGAGAAAATTCATAAAATAATTTTTGGACTCCAGAGAAGGGTCATTGAGGTCCCTATGGAATTAGAATGCTAAGAAAATATTTAGAAAAATTTTTCAATCGGTACAGACAATTTTGACCCGTTAAGCCAAACGGAGGGCATTTTGGTCATTTCGCCTTCAGAGGTGATTTTTGGCCGACTTGTCCAGTTGAGTAAATAATTAATATGACATAAAATATGAATAAACATTACTAAAAATTAAATTGAAAATGAGTAGTGATGAAAAGAAAAGAAAATGCAATAAAATGCCAAATATGACATCATTATGATGTCATTTAAAAGTTTCCACCAATTATAATTAAACAACCAATTCATTAACTAATAAAAAGAGATAATTGAGACAAAAGAAATCAAAATACCATCTGCTCTTCCTCACCCAAAAACGTTACACTCTCTCCCAAAACCCATTCCTCCATGGAAGCTTAATGGAAGCTTGAGACAACCCACCAAATCACCTTGAAACCACAACCTTGCTTCACTAAAAATTGATTTTGCAACTTGAACAACCTCTAGCCAGCAAAAAGAAGATGGAAGAAGGGATTTTTGGAGACTTGGAAAAGTTAGCAAAAGAGGTTAGTGCCCAATTTATTCTCTCTCACTCAATTCATGTTTAAGAACATGATTTAAGTTGAAATTGTAAGTTTAATGTATAAATTAAACTTTGAGAACTTGGAGACTTGAACAAAAATTAGGGTTTGCTTATGAAATGATGAGTGAACATTCTAATGGTCAATTAGTGACCATTTGAGGTAAGTTGACCATAATTTGAAGAGATTTAGAGTAATACAAACTGAATTGGTGGGCTGCCTAATGAGTGCAGCAGGGAGGCTGGGAGTCCAGCCTGTTTGGACTGCCATATCTTTGGCTGTGTAGGTCCAATTGGTGTTTGGCCAATTGGAAATGAAACTAGACTTATAATGGCACAATTTTGCTGAAGAAACCATGTCCAAAAGGCCAAAGCAAGTGGAACAAAAGTTGGCCCCAATCCGGATACCCTGCAAGCCAATTCTGCAGAATGACCAAATGAACATTTGGCCATAACTCACTGTAGAAATGGTCAATTGACCTGAAATTTTTACAGAAACAAGATAAGACATAGAAAAACAACTTTCATGAAGAAACCTATCCCAAATTATGGCCAGAACCCATCCAACAAGGCAGTGGCAGTCACTGTTCATGGTACTATAGATTTGGTAAATTCTGCAGAATTGAAATCCGGCCAGATGTGGTTTTTGGACCATATCTGGAGTTACAAAACTCCAAATGGAGTGATTCAAAAAAATAAATTCAACTAGACAAAATAAGAAACAATTTTCATGTTTACCATTTCCTCAAATTCCCACTGCAACAGTGCTTAATGGAACAGTGAAGTTTAGGTACAAAAACTGAAAATTCTGCTCCCTTTGTTTTAGACTTAGAAATGGTATTGGTAATTAATTCCAACAAGTTTTGAATGCAAAATGTGGTATGTTGGAAGTGTCAAAACCAATGTACCTATTTTCTATCAAAAAATCAACATTTTTGTTGACCAATGAGGTGAATAGTGACACCAAAACTTGAAATTCAAAATTTGAAGAATTCAAAAGTATCAAATGCCCTAGTACACCTAACAAGATTGGTTTGGATAGTTTGGCATGCCAATAGGGTTCAGTTAGCAGTACTGCACATGGAAATATGCCATTCTGTGATTTCATGGCTTTTAGCCATTCTGACCTTGTATTGAGATGTGGACTTGTGCCTGATGTTATTACAGTTTATTAGCTGTTCTGTTCCACACCGGGAGATACATATGTTACCGATGGTGTGACGGCCCGAGGTACTAGATACCCAGTGCCAGTTTACCCGTTTATCCAGTCCATTCGTCCAGTATAGGTTACTTGGGCAACCAAATGAATGAAAATGGACAAAGTTAAAGAAATAAATGAATATGACAGATACAAAACAAATAAGACACATACATTAAATATATATTTATTTTCTGCTATTTTCTTTTATTTTATTATTGCACCACTAAGCATCATTGCTTAGCGAGTTGCTTTTGCCACGCGTAGGTTCTAGAGATACTAAACCTGAGCCCAGTAGACCGCAGACTGGGTGAGTCCATCCTGCAGCTCTGCACAGTGTCCGTGTCACCTCACCCTCCACAGTGCATTGGTAGGACACTAGGTTTCATTTTGGTATTTTGTAACTAAATTTTTATTTTCTCATATGTAATTGAACTTATGTAATGTATTTTGATGATCATGTAAATAATGAGAATTGTGTTTATGAATGGAAAAGAGAATGTGTATTTGTGATTTATACTTGATTATTACATGAGATGAATGATTGAGAAATGAAATTGAAAAATGTTGAGATTTTGATACTGGAGTTTGAGAGTGATGAGATATGAATATTGGAAGTGTTTTTAACAGGTTCTGAAGAACTGTTTTCTCCATTTTTAGCCGGTACTCTGCCGGATTTTCTACAAAATTTTCGGAACCTCAAACAAATTATTATTTCGATAAATGGCTCAAATATATTATATTTCACAAGTTATATTCAAGAGCATGATAAAAATTAATTAAGGTATATTAGAATGTGCCGGTACACCGTGTGACATTGCTTACTCGGGTATACTGTACACGGGTAAGGGGTGTCACATTTAGTGGTATCAGAGCACGGTTTAGGCGTTTTTGGGCCTAGGTTGAGTTCATACCATGCATTGTATTTGCAAGAGTCGAGGTGACACTAATGCAGATCTATTTGTCTTTCTTATTTTGAATAGGATATGGACCCTACATCACAGAGAGCAGTTAAGGAGGAAGTGGAGAGTCATGCTCCACCTGCAGTAGCTGAGACTGGGGGTACGGGAGAACCTGCTCCGCCAGCTCAAGCAAAGCCCGCTCAGCCTCCACAGATCATGTTCCAGCAAATGGCTGAATTTTTCAGACAAATGGCTGGGGTAATGCCAGCACCACCACAACCACCACCAGCTCCACAACCAAAATCACACCTGGAAAGATTGAGAAAATTTGGAGCAGTGGACTTCTTCGGCAAGAGAGAAGATGATTCTGTTGCAGCCGAAAATTGGTTGAACAGAACAGGCAGAGTCCTAAAACAACTCCACTGCACCCCAGAACAAAACCTAGAAGCTGTTGTATCTCTGCTGCAAGACGATGCATATGAATGGTGGGATACTGTATCCAGTGAAGTGCAACCAGAAGCTATAACTTGGGACTTCTTTCTCTCATAATTCAAGAAGAAATATGTGGGTATTGTATACCTGGAAGAGAGAAGAAGAGAGTTTATTAATTTGAGGCAGAGACAGTTGTCAGTGGCCGAGTATGAGAAGGAATTCGTCCGATTAAGCCGCTACGGAAGGGAGATAGTCCCTAATGAAGCTGAAAGGTGTAAGAGAGATAAAGATCCAGCTCACTGCCCTGGGAATCACAAAATTTACTAAGTTAGTGGAAGCTGCAATAAAGGTTGAAAAAGTAAGAATCAGTGAGCAGACCAGAAGGGATAGACAGCAGAAGAGGGGCTCGGGTTAGTTTAGTTCATCTCCTGTACCTGGGAAGAGGTTTAAAGGTCCATCTGTACAGAGTTCAGGCCAGTCACAAGGTCAGGGTCAGTCTCAGGGGCCCAGGCCATAGTTTACCCCTAGGAGAGGTCAGTCCACACCATAAGTGGGCAGCTCTCCAGGGATGGGGTTCAGGGGACCAGCCCCAGCATCTTCTGCATGTCCACACTGTTTGAAATGGCATAAGGGGGAGTGTTGGAGAGTGACTGGTGCCTGCTTAAGATGTGGGTCGACAGAGCATCAGTTAAGGAACTGTCCACACAGAACTACTACAGCTGCTCCAACACAAGCAGACAGACCTACTCCTGCACCACAGAGGGGTAGAAAATCTGGCAAATCTGAGGCTGTGGGACCATCACAGAGGCCTGCGTCTGAGCCAGCAGAGAGGCCTAACAGTAGACCACCTGCAAGAGCTTATGCCATTAGAGCTCAGGAGGAGCAAGATGCCTCGGACGTCATCAGGGGTACGTTCTCCCTCTACAATACACTTGTGCATGCATTAGTGGATCCAGGATCCACTCATTCATACATCTGCATCAACCTACCCGTAGAAAGGGGGATACTAGTAGGGGAGAGTGACCAAGACATTCTGGTCACTAATCCATTGGGCCACAGTGTAGTGGTGAACAAAGTATACAAGGGTTGCCCGTTAAGGATTCAGGGGTATGAATTCTTGGCATACCTGATTGAGTTGCCTTTCCACGAGTTTGACGTGATTTTTGGAATGGACTGGTTGTCACGTCATCAGGCAATAGTTGATTGCAAATTGAAGAGAATTTCTTTGAAAACTCCTGAGGGTAATGAGATCACAGTTGTGGGGCAAAGGACAGATTTCTTGTCCAATGTCATCTCAACCACAGTTGCAAGAAGAATGATGAGAAAAGGCTGTGAAGCCTACCTAGCACATGTGGTGGATACTAGGCAGGCTAAGCCAAACTTGAGTAATATATCTACAGTAAGAGACTTCCCAGAGGTATTTCCTGAAGAATTTCCTGGTTTGGCACCAGAAAGAGAAGTCGAATTTGCTATTGAGACACTGCCGGGTACAGCATCCATTTCCATTGCTCCTTATAGGATGGCACCCACGGAATTGAGGGAGTTGAAAACTCAGTTGCAAGAGTTGCTTGATAAGGGGTTCATACGCCCCAGTGTGTCACCGTGGGGAGCTCCAGTGCTGTTTGTAAAGAAAAAGGATGGGACTTTGAGGCTATGCATCGATTACCGGCAGTTGAATAAAGTGACTGTGAAGAACAAATATCCGTTGCCTAGAATTGATGATCTGTTTGATCAATTGAAGGGAGCAGGAGTATTTTCTAAGATTGATCTCAGATCAGGGTATCATCAGTTGAGGGTGAAGGATGCAGATGTGCCAAAGACTGCATTCAGGACCCGATATGGGCATTATGAGTTTCTAGTGATGCCCTTTGGCCTAACAAATGCACCAGCGGCATTCATGGACCTTATGAACCGTATCTTCCATCCATACCTAGATCGGTTCGTAGTGGTCTTTATTGATGATATTTTGGTGTATTCCAAGACCAGGGAAGAATATGATGAGCATTTGAGGATTGTTCTGCAAACCCTGAGAGAAAAGAAGCTGTATGCTAAGTTGTCAAAGTGTGACTTCTGGCTGAATGAGATTGCATTCCTTGGACACATAGTGTCAGCTGATGGGATTAGGGTGGATCCCAAGAAAATAGAAGCAGTGATGGAATGGAAGCCTCCCAGGAATACAACTGAGGTCAGAAGCTTCTTGGGGCTAGCTGGGTATTACAGGAGATTTGTGAAGGGATTTTCCTTAATAGCTGCTCCAATGACCAAGTTGTTACACAAGAATGTCAGATTTGACTGGAATAACAAGTGTCAGACCAGTTTTGAGAAGTTGAAGGCTATATTGACAGAGGCACCAGTGTTAACACAGCCAGTGTCAGGAAAGGACTTTGTGGTCTACAGTGATGCCTCACATAATGGGTTAGGGTGTGTATTGATGCAAGAGGGAAAGGTGATTGCCTATGCTTCCAGACAGTTAAGGCCACATGAACAGAATTACCCTACCCATGATCTAGAGCTTGCAGCAATTATCTTCGCACTGAAGATATGGAGGCATTACTTGTATGGTGAGAAGTGCTACATTTACACAGACCACAAAAGTCTGAAATATTTGCCAACTCAGAAGGAGCTCAACCTTAGACAGAGGCGATGGATTGAGTTCCTGAAGGACTATGATTGTGTGATTGACTATCATCCTGGGAAGGCAAATGTTGTTGCTGATGCTTTGAGCAGAAAGTCCATCACAGCTTTGAGATCATTGAATGCCTGTCTAACTTTGATTCGAGATGGAGCTATTTTGGCTGAGTTGCAAGTGAGGCCAAACCTGCTACAGTAGATTTTAAATGGGCAAAAGATAGATGAAAAGTTAATGGCTATTATGAGAAAAATCTCAGAGAGAAAAGCAACTGACTATGAGGTGAAAGCAGATGGGTGTCTGTACTACAAAGGAAGACTGTGTGTACCAGATGATGGGGAATTGAAGGCCAGTATTCTGAAAGAGGCACACACCAGTGTATATGCTATGCACCCAGGAAGTACAAAGATGTATCATGATCCAAGCTTGATATTGGTGGCCTGGTATGAAGAAAGACGTAGCTGACTATGTGACTAAATGTTTGACATGTCAGCAAGTCAAGGCAGAACATCAAGTTCCATCGGGTTTGCTACAGCCTATACGCATACCTGAATGGAAATGGGATCGGATTACCATGGATTTTGTAAGTGGTCTACCTCTCACCCAGAAGAAACATGATGCAGTATGGGTGATAGTGGATAGATTGACAAAGTCAGCACACTTTCTGCCAGTTAGGACTGACTACTCACTGGAGAAATTAGCAGAATTGTATATCAGTGAGATAGTTAGATTGCATGGAATTCCACTTTCCATCATATCTGATCGAGACCCAAGGTTCACATCGAGATTTTGGAAGAAGTTGCATGAATCCTTTGGTACACAACTCCACTTCAGCACAGCTTTCCATCCTCAGACGGATGGGCAATCAGAAAGAGTAATCCAGGTAAATAATTGAATCAATTGAATTAATACAAATATTGAACTAAAATGATAACAATAACATGAAATATATGTCAGGTTCTTGAGGATATGCTGAGGAGTTGTGTTATTGAGTTTGAGGGAAGTTGGGATAGATACCTCCCACTGGCAGAATTTGCATACAACAATAGCTACCAAGCTAGTATTCAAATGGCCCCGTATGAAGCATTGTATGGGAGAAAATGTAGAACTCCAGTGTGCTGGACTGAATTGGGCGAAGACAAACTGGTAGGCCCGGATTTGGTGAAACAGACTGAAGAGAAAGTGAAACTAATCAAAGCCAACTTGAAGGTTACCTCAGACAGACAGAAATCTTATGCCGACCTGAAGAGAAAAGAAATAGAATATGTGGTTGGCGACAAAGTGTTCCTCAAGGTGTCACCGTGGAAGAAGGTATTGAGGTTTAGAAGAAAAGGTAAGTTAAGCCCTAGGTTCATTGGCCCATATGAAGTTATTGAACGTGTGGGTCCAGTGGCCTATAGGCTAGCTTTACCACCAGAGCTGGACAAGATCCACAATGTGTTCCACGTGTCCATGCTCAGAAGATACCGCTCAGATCCTTCACATGTCATCTCCAGGGAAGAAATTGAAATACAACCGGATTTGACTTATGAAGAAGAACCTCTACGGATCCTAGCTCGGGAAGTAAAAGAATTGAGGAATAAGCAGATTCCACTAGTGAAAGTGCTTTGGAGGCACCACAACACCGAGGAGGCAACTTGGGAAAGTGAAGAGATGATGAGGCAACAGTTCCCTCAACTGTTTGCATCAGGTAAATTTCGAGGACGAAATTTAAATTAGAGGGGAAGAGTTGTAACACCCTCCCGGTAGCAACTCCGTACATTCTACTGTTCCGGTGACCGGTGTCGGTCCGGACAGCTAGAACGTCCGAAAAAATATTTAAACTAAAGTGAGGAACCATAATTAACTCAAATATTAAATAGAAAAATTTAGTAAAAATTTTAGAAATAAAATACAACCAAGTTAAATGAACCGGTGCCCAAGCGATGGGTAACCCAGGGGGAAGTTGCGGTTCTCGCAACTAGGAGCCCTAGACTCGAGAGAAAATTCATAAAATAATTTTTGGAACTCCAGAGAAGGCTCATTGAGGTCCCTATGGCATTAGAATGCTAAGAAAATATTTAGAAAAATTTTTCAATCGGTACAGACAATTTTGACTCGTTAAGCCAAACGGAGAGCATTTTGGTCATTTCGCCTTCAGAGGTGATTTTTGGCCGACTTGTCCAGTTGAGTAAATAATTAATATGATATAAAATATGAATAAACATTACTAAAAATTAAATTGAAAATGAGTAGTGATGAAAAGAAAAGAAAATGCAATAAAATGCCAAATATGACATCATTATGATGTCATTTAAAAGTTTCCACCAATTATAATTAAACAACCAATTCATTAACTAATAAAAAGAGATAATTGAGACAAAAGAAATCAAAATACCATATGCTCTTCCTCACCCAAAAACGTTACACTCTCTCCCAAAACCCATTCCTCCATGGAAGCTTAATGGAAGCTTGAGACAACCCACCAAATCACCTTGAAACCACAACCTTGCTTCACTAAAAATTGATTTTGCAACTTGAACAACCTCTAGCCAGCAAAAAGAAGAAGGAAGAAAGGATTTTTGGAGACTTGGAAAAGTTAGCAAAAGAGGTTAGTGCCCAATTTATTCTCTCTCACTCAATTCATGTTTAAGAACATGATTTAAGTTGAAATTGTAAGTTTAATGTATAAATTGAACTTTGAGAACTTGGAGACTTGAACAAAAATTAGGGTTTGCTTATGAAACGATGAGTGAACATTCTAATGGTCAATTAGTGACCATTTGAGGTAAGTTGACCATAATTTGAAGAGAATTAGAGTAATACAAACTGAATTGGTGGGCTGCCTAATGAGTGCAGCAGGGAGGCTGGGAGTCCAGCCTGTTTGGACTGCCATATCTTTGGCTGTGTAGATCCAATTGGTGTTTGGCCAATTGGACATGAAACTAGACTTATAATGGCACAATTTTGCTGAAGAAACCATGTCCAGAAGGCCAAAGCAAGTGGACCAAAAGTTGGCCCCAATCCGGATACCTTGCAAGCCAATTCTGCAGAATGACCAAATAAACAGTAACTGTTCATTTGGCCATAACTCACTGCAGAAATGGTCAATTGACCTGAAATTTTTACAGCAACAAGATAAGACATAGACAAACAACTTTCATGAAGAAACCTACCCCAAATTATGGCCAGAACCCATCCAACAAGGCAGTGGCAGTCACTGTTCATGGTACTATAGATTTGGTAAATTCTGCAGAATTGAAATCCGGCCAGCTGTGGTTTTTGGACCATATCTGGAGCTACAAAACTCCAAATGGAGTGATTTAAAAAAATAAATTCAACTAGACAAAATAAGGAACAACTTTCATGTTTACCATTTCCTCAAATTCCCACTGAAACAGTGCTTAATGGAACAGTGAAGTTCAGGTACAAAAACTAAAAATTCTGCTCCCTTTGTTTTAGACTTAGAAATGGTATTGGTAATTAATTCCAACAAGTTTTGAATGCAAAATGTGGTATGTTGGAAGTGTCAAAACCAATGTACCTATTTTCTATCAAAAAGTCAACATTTTTGTTGACCAATGAGGTGAATAGTGACACCAAAATTTGAAATTCAAAATTTGAAGAATTCAAAAGTATCAAATGCCCTAGTACACCTAACAAGATTGGTTTGGATAGTTTGGCATGCCAATAGGGTTCAGTTAGCAGTACTGCATATGGCAATATGTCATTCTGTGATTTCATGGCTTTTAGCCATTCTGACCTTGTATTGAGATGTGGCCTTGTGCCTGATGTTATTACAGCTTATTAGCTATTCTGTTGCACACTGGGAGATACATATGTGACCGATGGTGTGACGGCCCGAGGTACTAGATACCCGGTGCGGTTACGTTTATCGATCGATCGTCCAAAGATAGGTTACTTGGGCAACCAAATGAATGAAAATGGACAAAGTTAAAGAAATAAATGAATATGACAGATACAAAACAAATAAGACACATACATTAAATATATATTTATTTTCTGCTATTTTCTTTTATTTTATTATTGCACCACTAAGCATTATTGCTTAGCGCGTTGCTTTTGCCACGCGTAGGTTCTGGAGATACTGAACGTGAGCCCAGTAGACCGCAGACTAGGTGAGTCCATCCTGCAGCTCTGCACAGTGTCCGTGTCACCTCACCCTCCACAGTGCATTGGTAGGACACTAGGTTTCATTTTGGTATTTTGTAACTAAATTTTTATTTTCTCATATGTAATTGAACTTATGTAATGTATTTTGATGATCATATAAATAATGAGAATTGTGTTTATGAATGGAAAAGAGAATGTGTATTTGTGATTTATACTTGATTATTACATGAGATGAATGATTGAGAAATGAAATTGAAAAATATTGAGATTTTGATACTGGAGTTTGAGAGTGATGAGATATGAATATTGGAAGTGTTTTTAACAGGTTCCGAAGAACTGTTTTCTCCATTTTTAGCCAGTACTCTGCCGGATTTTCTACAAAATTTTCGGAACCTCAAACAAATTATAATTTCGATAAATGGCTCAAATATATTATATTTCACAAGTTATATTCAAAAGCATGATAAAAATTAATTAAGGTATATTAGAATGTGCCGGTACACCGTGTGACATTGCTTACTCGGGTATACTGTACACGGGTAAGGGGTGTCACAATATACCTGTGTCATTACCCATCAACAGAATATCATCCACATATAAGACAAGAAAAGTGATAGCACTATCACTAACCTTCTTGTATACACATGGCTCATCCTTATTTTTGATAAAATCAAATGACTTAATGGCTTTTTCAAATTGGATGTTCCAACTCCTTAAAGGTTGTTTTAGTGCATAAATGGATCACTTTAGCTTGCGCACTTTGGAACCATCTTGGGATTCATAGTATGCAGTTATTGCTAATAGAATCCTAAATGGATTAAGCATGGCAACAGGCGAGAAAGTCTATTCATAGTCGATTCCTTGCCTTTAGCGAAACCCTTTCACTACTAGCCTTACGTTATAGGTCTATACCTTTCCATCAGAACCAATTTTCTTCTTGAAAACCCATTTGTTCCCTATAGGTACAATACCTTTAGGTGGGTCAACAAGATCCCAAACCTGATTCTTATACATGGAATCAATCTCAGATTTCATAGCATCAATCCATTTTGAAGAGTCTATATCTGATATAGCTTCTTCATAGGTAAGTGGATCATCTCCATGATCAACTTCTTCATGAGTAGACAACTCTTGTTCTTCTTCATAAAGGAAACCATATCTCACTGGTGGGTGAGATACCCTGGTTTTTCTGTGAGGAACAGCTGTAGATGTTTCATCAATAGGTGTAGATTGACTAGATAGATTTATATTCATCTGATTTGTTGGCTGGTCAGAATTCTCCAATTCTAATTCTATTTGCCTTCCTTCACCTCCTTCTTGAACAAACTGTTATTCAAGAAATGTGGCATCTCTACTTATCACAACCTTTTGTGATGTAGGCAAATAAAGATAATATCCAAAACTATCTTTTAGATATCCAACAAATCGACCCTTTTCTGATCTGGTTTCCAATTTATTAGTGTTCAACTTTTTTATATAAGCTGGACAACCCCAAATCTTGACATGCCTAAGACTTGATTTTCTTCCATGCCATATCTCATAAGGTGTAGAAGATACTGATTTTGATGGAATCCTATTCAGAATATGCAAAGCTGATTCTAATGCAAATCCCCAAAAGGAGATTGGCATATCAGTATAGCTCATCATACTACTTACCATATCCAATAGGGTATGATTTCTCTTTTTAGATACACCATTCAGCTGTGGTGTTCCTGGAGGAATCATCCGAGAAACAATGCCGTGCTCTCTCAAGTATTCATCAAATTCAATACTCAAGTATTCACCTCTACGATCTGATCGAAGAGCTTTAATACTCTTTCCTGTTTGATTTTTTACTTCAGATTTAAATTCTTTGAACTTTTCAAAGGATTCATGTTTGTATTTCATCAAATACAAATACCCAAACCTTGATTTATCATCAGTAAAGGTAATAAAGTAATGAAAAATATCTCTAGCCATTTTTTTAAATGGACCACATACATCACTATGTATAAGATCCAAAATATTTTCAGCTCTCAGTCCTTGTCCAACAAAGGGTGATTTAGTAATTTTGCCTTGAAGACAGGATTCACAAGTTAGAGAAGGTCCAAAACCTAATGAGGATAAAATCCTCATTTTCTCCAGTTTTGCAATCCTATCTTCTGCAACATGACCTAACCTTAAGTGCCAAATATATTTTGAACTAGAGTTGATTTTCACCATATCATTGCATTCATTTAGATCACTTGCATTCATCTTGTGTTTGTTATTATTATCCAAATAATAAAGACCATCATTTATATAACTCGAACCAACATATTTATTTCCAAAATAAATATTGCAAACATCATCTGTGAACTGAAATTCATAGCCATTTCTAGTCAAAGTAGATATAGAAATGGTGTTCTTAAATGCATCAAGTACATATAAAATATTATCTAAACACATAACATGTCCAAACTGTCACACCTTACCCCTCTGTAAGGCATAACATGATCCCGTAGAATACCTAATGAACTACCGAACTTCACCTACCGATAACTCATTAAGTACCCTACAAGGGATTTTAAAACAATTTTCTTATCTTTGACAAGTGGTGAGCATTTCTAATAAGTATTTAAAACATTTAGTTGAAATTAAAACTAATTAATATTTTTGGCCATTTTAGTTTTCCGCAAATCTTATAAAAATTTTGACAGAGTTTCCTCTGTATTTTGAGAAAACCGTTCTTCAAATACCTGAAATAAAAGCACTTCCAATAATTATCTAACCACTGCTTCAAATTCATACTCAATCTCAACCAATTTCTCAAAATTCACAAGTTCAAAAATTCTCAAAATACTGTCCATCAATATCATTTATTCATATTCCATTCAAGATAAACAATTTATATATTCATCATACTAAAATTTACATTCAAAAAGTCCAAATTAAAATTTATTACAACTTTTATACAAACTTTGTACAAGTTGCTCAAGACCCATGTACATGTCTATACATTTATGTGCAATATATACATCAAAAGAAATATTTACAGTTAGGGTATAAATTATACCCGAAAACTTTAGGCTGGTAGCTTCTCACACCTCAGCAGCTCAGTCTGCTGCTCCTCTAGTCTCTGTATCTGCGACAGCAATAAAAGCTATCGCTGAGTACTAGGACTCAGTGGTGCACAATATACTAAAATAATCTTTATGCAAAACTTAAAGCACATTCATTCAAAAATTTGGCTAAACATGAAAATTAAATACAATCATGCATTGTAAGATTTTACATGTAAACCAAGTTCATTTCAAAGTATCAAAACACATTTCATAAAACCCACAGTTAGATCACGCCATTCGAAACAAATAGAATCTCAATAGCCAGAGACTAAAGAGAAATCATATCACAAGGCTAGCTAGCTCACATATATGGATATCCATTCACATCCTCTTCTACTGGCACACCTCAACACTTCTCGGAGAAGGAATCAAAATTCAAAACTAATGACCACCACTAGTCGTGCTAGTGAGGTGTTCAAATATGTGGTCATGACACTGTGGTTTCAAAACTTATCTTAACAATTTGCTAAACATTGTCTTTTCAAATATACATAATAACTTTCAATAATTTAGATCAAACATCATAAAAATGCCATAATCCAATATTTCATATTATTCAAAACGATATGCAAAAGATGATTATAAAAGTATATGTTGTGCACAAACCTCAAGCAGTCGCTTTGTTGGCCTTGACTCGACTCCTCGGGTTCTGTCCCGGTATTCTTTTCCACTGAAACACGAAATTTTCCAATGTTTCAGTACTAAAACTTAAAATAAATCCAAAATAAACTTAACTTCACATTTACCTAGCTCTAACGTGTTAAATTCGACGTTCTCGAAATTTTGTGTTTCGGGTTACTATTCACTGCACTATTCAAGTCAAATTATTGACTTTCTAAGGCTTAATGGGTATGGGAACTCCAACTTCACCCACATACCACATTTTGGTCACCAAACTTGTTGGTTTTGGTCATTTGTTTAAAGCTTAGGTCATTTTGGCAAAATTGTCAATTTTCGGTTTTTGTTCTCCGAAGTTGAACTGTTTTATTGGTCAGTCTACTGTTGGAATTTGACAAAACTTCCTTCATAGAAAATGTTCCTTATTGTCTTAAGTGTATTCTCATTTTTGGATCACCTCAATCGGAGTTTTGTAGCTCAAGTTATGGCCAAAATAAGTTTACTGTTCACGTGTACTGTTCATACTGAGATTTTGGTGCTGGCAGATTTTTGGTCCAACTTTGGTTAATAATTTGATCAAGTTAAGTTCATAATTTGGTCTCACTTTCTTCATATGAAATGTTGTACTATGTCTTAGGTTTCCATCGGTTCAAGAATCGCCTAAATCCGAGTTTTCTAGAGAGAGTTATAGCCATCCAAACATTGCTGCTCAATGAAAATTCTGCAGAATCTCAGTACAGTAATTTAATTTTGCTCAATGATTTTGAAAGGGTTAATGGCCTAATTTGAGTTGGTGTTCTTCATGAAAGTTTTAGGTCTATATCATATCTAATTGCTGGTAAAATTTCAGGTCAATTTGACCTACCTAGCTCGAGTTATGACCAAATGAACAGTTACTGTTCATTTGGTCAGTTTAGTGCAGTGGCAGCCTGCTATCAACTCACTTTGGTCAATTGTTTCACCAAGTTTTGGTCAGTTTTTGGCCATGGTTCCTTAATTAAAATTGTGATCTTTTATGTCTATTTTCATCTCCAATTGGTGGCATATCAATTGGACTTGTAAAATTTGAGTTTTGGTCCTTCAAAGTGGGTTTGGTCATGCTGCCAGCAGCATGACCATTTACCTCCGAATTTAGTTTTCATTCCTATCATTCCCACACAAGTTATTTGGTCATAATTGACCATTATTTCATTTCACAATAGGTTAAACATGCCATTTATGCATTTCTCCAAATTTTGGTTCATAAACCCTAGCATTGAAACCCTAACTCACTCATTCAATCACAATTGGTGCATTTCCATCTTAACACCATACTTATGTAAGTTTATTAACATCTTTAATTCCCTTTAAACACATCAAACCATACCAATCATACTCCCATCAACCAAGCCAAAATTTCAGTTTAGTCCTTCTCCCATGATTTTATTTCATTTCAAGTTTATTTACAAGCTCTTGATGCCACACTAACACTAATTAAACAATAAAAATTGAAGTTTATAGTACTATACCTTGAGCAGAATTTTCTTCCTCCTTTTCTTCAAATTTTTTTTTCTTTCTTTTCCTTGAATCTTCTTTCTTAGTTGCCCAAACAAGGTCTACTTATGGTAGGACAATTTTGTATGGTTGGATTTTAGTTTTTCAAGCTCAAAAATGAGCTTTCATGGTGGTTTTGTGAGGGAGAGAAGAGAGTGACGTTTTTGAGAAGATGAAGATGACTTTTTGTTGTTAATTTTTTTCTTTTCTTAATTTATTTTAGTTGATGGAAGACCACAAAATCCCATTTAATAAATAACTTAATTAATTTCTTATTGACATCATTCATGATGTCATCATCTTTAACTTTTCTATCTTCTTCTTCTTTTTTTTTTCTTTTTTTTTTCTATTAGTTCTTTAATTTAATTCTCGATTCCGAAATTTTCTTTTCTCCGATTTTATTTGACAGTTAGGTCAGGAGTCAGCTCTCGGGGTCAATTGACCAAATTGCCCCTCGTCGGTTCATCCCGGTTTGCAAATAATCCAATATTTCTTCCGGCTCCCTGACCTAATTATTTGACTGACTTAACAGCTCTTTTTCGTGATTTTCTCTTTTCCACTGTGTCCATAAGGGTCCTAAGGACCGTAGCGTCACTTTTTACGGTTCGAAATTTGAGTTTAAAACGACTTCGCAGTCGTTCCCGAGGAGGTCACTCATCGCTGTGACTCTCGGCTCGTTTAACCTCTTATGTTCTGTTTTTCTTATCTGTAGTTAACTAATTAAACATTACTAATTATTTGTGTTTATGGCTTCTCCTGTTGTCTTAAATGTGGCTCTAATCTCCTTAATTGTCCGAACCGACACTGGTCACCGGAACAGTGAAATCTACCAGGCTATGCAAACGGGGGTGTTACACAAACATGTAAAAAGATTTAGATCCTATGGCTAAAGCTTCAACAGTTGAGCCATTGCCAATCCGGACTCTAACATCTCGAGAAAGCAAGCTGCTACTATTTACTAGTTCCTGCATATCATAAGAAATGTGAGAACTGGCACCAGTATCTAAAACCCAAGCTGTAGATGAACTATTATTATCATCAGAATCTAAATAACAAGATATGGACATACCTTTCGAAGGTGTATCCTTCTTGTCCTTCAGAGAAGCAAGATACTCTGGGCAGTTCCTTTTCCAGTGCCCATCCTGCTGGCAGTGGAAACACTTTCCTTTACCTCCATCAGCTTTAGTCTTTCTTTTCTATTTAGCTATTTTCTTTGAAGGACCAGGAATCTGATGTTTCTTTTTCTTATTGCTCTTCTTCTTGTTAGACTTTCCAGAAGAAGATGCAATCAAAACTACCTCTTTCCATTTATTGCCCGACATATTCTTTTGGGCAATAACCGACATGTTGAGTAAACCAGCCAAGGTGCATTCCTGTTTAGTCATATAGAAATTTGTCACAAAATTCCCAAATGACTCACAAATCCATTTGCAGTTGGAAATTCATGTTAAAGTTAAGGTGTTCTAGCTACTCAATAAGCCAAATCATCTTGTGGACATGATCCCCAATATTATGTCCCTCAGACATCCTCATACGAAACAGCTGTCTAGATATCTCATACCTAGCATTCCTGCTGTGGTCACCATACAACTCTTGTAGGTGAAAGAGGATCTCACTCATACTCTGCATATTTTCATGTTGCTTCTGTACCTCATTACTCATAGAAGCAAGCATGTAACACTTAGCTCTCATATCATGCTCCTTCCACTTGTCCAAAGTTTCATGTTCCTCTGGAGTGGCCTCTGGAGGCAAGGGACCAGGAACATTTGAGTCTAGAACATATCCTATATGTTCAAGGTTCAGGACAAGTTTCAAATTTCTTAGCCAATTAGACAGATTAGGTCCTGTCAACCTATTGCGATCAAGCATGCTTGCTAAGATATTGGATGGTGTGATTGTTCTGTGCTCATTATTATCAGAAATTTAACTGTAGAAAATAACCAGATTAATTAGTAAATATATCATGTAATTAACTAAAATGATTATGGTCTTTTAATCAAATTGGTCCTCTCACTAACTTAGCGAATCCTACACTTCCAAAGTAGAAAACGGAAATCCTAGTTGGATGGATTTCTAATGGGTGATTGAATTCTTATAATCCTATTAATCATCCTCAGGCACATCCATTATTGGAATCACAATAAACTATAAGTGAGCAACTCCTTGCCCATCACATCTCATGTGAGGTTCAATCCTTTACCTAGCCCCTAATACTCAAAATCTCAGGCATATCCATTATTGACTTATCTTGCATTTGTTAAGTTGATCCCATTGAGCCAGTAAACATGCAAATAATTTTAATGTCCTCAGGCACATCCATTATTGGCCACCAAACCATTTACATATTTACAACATCTCATGCTTAACAATTATTCTTAAGAAAATCTCTTAAATTAATTGCATCTTATGCAAGTATTTAAAATTTCTTAAAATAATTGCCTCAATGGAGGGCCCATGTTATAATTATTTTAATTATAGCATTTCCAACTTAATCTTTTGTTTGGAAGATTTTGTGGTCGTCCTAATTACTATTAAGGTCTCACTTTGCACATTATCTATTTAGCATGCATATATCATATAGTTGCATACATTCCCATACATCTCATGCATTCATGGATAAACAGTAAATATGGCATGATCATGGACTTTCTAAGGGATTCAATTCTGAGCCACCAAGAATTGAATCAGGGCATTCCTAGGTGCATTTCATTCATTCATTTTACAAGAGTTGCTGAAGGAGTACATAATCAACACTTGATCTTGAATTCCTCCCACTGGTCCCACCAATGCTCTTGACCTCTTTGATCTTCTTGCAATCCAATTACATAGTAATCCTTGGCATACCAAGGCGAATTTACAAAAACTAAATAAATGAAATTACAATCCAAAATCATTACAACCTTAATAATACATGCCCAAAAATAAATTAAAATAAATAAATTAATTTACGATCCCAAAGAAACATAAATGAAATAAATCCAACCACATTGGTCTTTTATAGTCCATGATCATCTATCATGCATATCACTATTTAACAATTTAAATAAAACATATATACTTAAATTAAATTGAATATCTCATATTCAACTTAAAAATCTAGATTTGAATATAATTTAAACAAATTTAAAAAATCAGATTTGAATCTCATTCAAACAAATTTAAAAATTCAGCTTTGAATCACATTCAAACAAATTTGAAAATTCAGCTTTGAATCAAATTCAAACAAATTTAAAAATTTTATATTTGAATCAAAATTTAATTGTGTGATTAAAACACTAATAAAACAATTTAATTAGACATAAAATAGACAAATCATACAACACTTGCACAAAGATTACCCAAAGAACCAAAGGACTAATGCGCACCACTTAAATGGCTTAAAGCCATGCGCACCCATGGTGCACTCACAATGCCGCCATCTTGATGAATCCAACCAGCAATGAATTGATCAACTTTTGATCAAATCACACAATTAAATCTCATATTGAACAATCTAAATGGCAAATATAGTGGCTCTGATACCAATTGAAGGAGCGAAAGCATTAAAAACACAAGTTTAGATAATTGAAATTTAAAAATTTTCATCTAGGGTCACATGCATCATGCAAGATTTATTTTTATTTATTTGATTTCAATGATAAACAGCATATTAAAACTCTTTTAATATATTTTTGGATCTACATTTGCCATTTAAGATTTTAGAATTAATAGATTAATTCATTAGAACCCTAGATTAGTTCAAGAACAAGTGCACTAACCTTTTAATGTACTGCAGTGTGTTTGGCACCTTTGGGATGCGTCTTAGAACACCAGATGTTATCCCTCTAGCTTGTCCACACCAAGATCACCTATGACAGCCCTTGAACAGCTTCTAAAGCTTTTTCTATGAATTAGAAAATCAAGTTTTGCCTTTTGAGAGATTGCAGATGTAAATTGGACACTAGAAACAATTTCTATTATTTTTTAATTCAAGAGATTATTTGCTAATCTCTTTGAATTGATGAGAGATGAAGAAGAAGAGGGGAGAGGGTAGCCAAGGGTGGCGGCACAAAAAGAGAATGGCAGCTTGTGTTTTTGTTCTTTCATCCTTATACTTATATAGCTAGGTCACCACTTAAAACCCTTGCCACATGTCACCTTTTGATTAGCTCTAGGTTTAATTGACCCAATCACATTGTGCTAAGTGTCAAACCTATATTTAATCTTAACTTTGATCATCTTACATTATTAAAAGACATATGGCAAGCTTATGTGTAGTGCCTTGTGTCGCCATCTCATGGTGCCACATGTCACCATGTGAAATGACCAAAATACCCCTGTGTCTTAATTTTGAGTTCTCAACCCAAAATAATTATTTCTCTTTTTCTAATTAATTTATATCAATATAAATAAATTAATTAATCTCTATTAATTAATTTCTCATTAATTAAATTCATATTTAAACACTTTAAATATAAATTTAACTTATACTATACATCCAATAACCTACATTTGGTTTCAAGCCTTGCTAGGGACTTTGCAATCTAATTGCAAACCAAACCTATTAAATTAATCAATTAAACTCTTTAATTAATTAATTAAATTATATTTAATTTGGTGATTACTTGTATATGTGTGTGATTTACTAGGCTCATCATTAATTGGCAATGAGACATGATATCAACTCTTAATATCATCAGAACTCTTTCTTACCATAAATGATTTCTCTAAATCATTTTATGCACCTCATAGACCATGGTTAACACCTAGCATAGCATGCCATGACCACCCAATTAGTAATAAGGTTTACGTTAAATGAACCTATAATCATATGTTACCATGCACTAGAATCTCTCTGTTATAAAATCCCAATTTGAGCTGGAGTCATGGTTTATGTCAAACCCTATTTGCTATGAATATTATGTTCTCTTTTAATTCCAGTTCTTGATTAAAAAGATTTTCTCATCAGAAACTCTTTTCTGAATAAATCTATCTGTCCTGGCCAGGAACTTGAAACATCAAGAACAATTAAATGAACATAGGATTTTATCCCTATTTACTTAGGGTAACAGATTCCATCTTGATCAACACCTACCTCCATATATAACTAGTAGGAGCCAACACACGCCCATATACCCATACACAGTACAAGTATGAAAGCAGTATCAAACTCAAACCACCTACATACAAGATAACTGTGCTATCTCAGGTCTAAAGATTATATGCACTGATATGATTTATGACAATGCATTGGCAAGAGTAAACTCCATGTGCTTGTCATAAATGTCACTGGTTCGACCTACTTATTATATATAAGTGCCTACCATATTTGTTATATGGCATGAGACTCACCATTCCATCTTATTTACATCTCATGTAAATAACTTGGGAACAAACATGATTACAATTTTTCTAGATAAGTCATGTCCTTATTGTGAAGTACCCTCAATTGTGAATTAATTTATGATACTTTGTGCTAGAAATACTGTCACTCATATTCTTAACAACTTAAGAATAAAATTTCTAACAAAATATCAATGGCCCTTTTCTATTACACATAAATATATTATGTAAACGAAAAAGTGAAAATGCTTTTTATTAATAAAAACATGTACAAGATACATACTAAATGATATGCTCTAGGGTATACTACTAACAATAAGGAGATAGCACCCACAACTATTTAGAGATTGATACCAGGTAAAATTTCGAGATGAAATTTATTTTAAGGGGGGGGGGGGGGGGGGTTGGGGGGAGAAATGTAGCACCCCTATATTCAGTGGTGCATTCAACTGTTCCGGTGACCAGTGTCTGTTCGGACAGTTAGAATGTTGGGAATTGTAATTAAATGTTAGTGATGAGACATAAAATGATGAAATACAATACAAGAAAAATAAAGGAAAAATAAGAGTAATAAAATGTAATTAGGTTAAACGAGCCAAAAACTGTAGTGATGGGTGACCGCACCGGGAAGTTTCGGCAGAGACTGTTGAGTATCCTGGACCGCGGAGAACCCTGGAAAATATTTTTGGGATTTAAATAAACATCTATCAAGGTATAATTGACTTAGAAAATGTCAATGAAAATTTAGTAAGTCAGTGTAAATAAAAATAAAAAATTAAAGAAATCGGCGGGTCAAAAAATTAATCGGTGTTACCGAAAAATTTGAAATACAACCCGAAGAGTCAATTAACACCTTGAGTTGACTTTTGACCTAAATGTCTATGAAAATAAAGTAGTATTAAAATTTGAAAATTTCATAAAAAATAAAATTACATGGGTAGAACAATTAAGAGAAATTAAGGGGTAGAATTTGAGATAATTAAAAACTTTAATTATAATATCATTAAACTAATGTTAGTGGACCTTAGTGGGACAAATATAAGCATATGAGACAAAGTAGACAACCATATTTTCATTATCTTCATCTCCTTCATTTCACTTTGCCAAATTGATTTTTCTTCTCCATGAAAACTCCATAGTCGGCCATGGAAGGAAGCTTCATGCACTCATCATCAAGCCAATTTCCACCCAAATTTCTTCATTAATCTTTGCCTACTCAACTTGAGAAAGGTATTGGGAATAAAAAGGGAAGGATTTAAAGAAGATTTAACAAGTTTCAAAAATAGGTAAGTGCTTGTTTTCAATTCTTGTTTCATTAAAATTGTAGTAGAGGTTGTGGTGAGTTAGATTATGGAAGAAATTGTGGGATTTGATGAGTTATGGTGCTATCCCAATTTTGGCAGCTTCATGTCCATGGGAGTATGATGTAATTTGTCATGTAAATAGTGAATTAAAGGGTTGATTAGAGTGTTTAAATGTACAAGAGTGTAATTAGCATGTAGGTGTTTGAATTGTGTATTTGAACAATTGAAATTTTGGGGTTTTTGGAAGAAATTGTGAGGGCTTTGTGAATTGATCAATTCGGCAGCCTTGTGATGCATGGTAGAGTGTTTAAATTCATGTAATTGTTTGGTAAATTATGGTACCAAGGATGGCAGAATGTATATGTAATTATTGTTGGGACTTAGATATGTTAATGAGGTATATTCATGTGTATATCTTGTTGAAATTGAACTTGTAATTCTGAGTTATAATTGGTGTATTGTAAATTGTTATATTATGCCCAAGTTGACCAAAATGTGATGTGTTGAGTGGTTATGAGTTGGTACCAATTCAGAATTGGGTAAAGAAGTGGACTTATAGCAAGAGTGAATGTGCAATTGATAGATGTTTGAGCAATGTGTTTAAGGGCAGTATGTAATTAAGCTTATAACCTTAATTGTATGAACCTAATTGGTATAAGGCCAATTGAAGGCAAAACTAGATATAAAATAGGCCAACTTTTATTTAGAAATATTGCTAAAATTTTGTCCGGAAACTGCTCGTAAAATTGACCTAATCTGGAATCACAACATTATAAACCCAAAAATTGACCATATAAATAGTAGTCAATCTTTTGGCCATAACTCACTCAAAATAGGTCCAAATGACTTGAAATTTATACTGTTAGAAAGCTTAGACATAGGGCTACATCTTTTGTGAAGATCACAGAACCCAAAAATTCCACTTACCAAGTCAATTTACTTGCATAAGTTCAGTCACAAAATCTGCCAGAATTACCTTGACCTAAAATTAACCTAAAATTTGCAATAAGAAAGCAACCTGCCCAGCATTAGCCAAATGACCATAACTTGGTCCAGAAAACTCCAAATGACATGAAATTAGTGCCAAAATGTCACTAAGACATAAACCTACAATATTGCTCTTTTGACCAGGACCTAGAAACAAAGGAAAATAAGTCAATTAGCTAGGTCAAAGTAGTGCACCAAATCTGAAAAATTGCAATAAAATGCAATAAACTTTAAAATGAAATTGGTAACATATACCAACAATTGAAGACTATAAAATGTGACATATTAGTAACATATACCAAGATGCGACTCATCCGAGGTCTGTACACAATACTTTTTATATTAACTGCTTTTACTAGAAAATTTATTTGGAGAAATGAGTTGTGAATTTATGGCTTTAGAAAATTTATTTGAGAAAAGTTTATTGCTTATTTTAGAAATGGAGATTTAAAATGAGGTTTGTTTGATTGTTGCCTGAATTACATTTGAACATTATAGTTTTAAATTGTGTTTGTGCACAACATTTTAAATTCATTGTTTTTACTAAAAAGCTAATTGAATAAGAGTTATGAATAATTTTTTGATTGTTTTGGCCTTGGGAATTTTATTTGAAAATTTATGTGTTGCCTATGTTGTAAATAGAAATTTTCAGATAAAATGTGATTTGCGATTTGTATGAAATATTTAAATATTGTGATTTGAAATTATTTTTGATTCACACTTGGCATGGCAATATCACTATGTTTCTCCTCCATTTATGGGGTGAGTTTGACTATATTTCTCCCTGTCTGGCTTGCCAGTGTGAGGTGAGTTTGGATGAGTGCTCATTATCTAGCTAGCCACCTCCCTCATTGATTTTGATTAGTGGGGTGAGTATGCCTTGTCGTGCTGTTTGGAAAATTTTGTGTCATGACCTAAGTTGTGTTTTTGATTGACAACACAGTGTTTATTAAATTATTTGATCAAAATTGTATTATATGAGCTTTGAAAATTGTGACATGAAATTGTGAATAATTTGAATTGTGAATTGTCAATAAATGTTTTATATACCGCATTTTAAATTTTTATTGTGCACCACTGAGTAAATTTTACTCAGCGATAGCTTTTTCATTACTGTTGCAGGTAGACATGCAAATAAAGCAGCAGAGTAGGCTGCTTGTGACTTCGCTTTGAGATTTTGCCGGGTATATTGAGTGTACCACTTCCTTGTAAATATTATTGTAATGTATGTGAACTGTATGTATATATTGTACTTGGTCTTGAGCAGTTGTAAAATAAAGTTGTAAATTATTTTGGTCTGTCAAAATATTGTATTACAATTCTCTTATTTTGGCTTTTGAAATACTCAGTTATTTTGCACTTTATTTTTTGAATTGCTGAATTTGAGTTTGACTTGTGTTGTGAAAATTAATTTGAGTTGAGCTATTATTGGAGTTGGGGATTGAAACAAATATATTGGAAGTGTTTTTTTTACAGGTTTTTAAAGAACTATTTTCACAAAATACAGACGGCACTCTGCCAAAATTTTTATAAAATTTGTGGCTATTTCAGACCTAATATGTGATTTAACTTCGATTAAAAAGTTTTTGTAACACCTTCCCGATAACCACTCCGTACATCCTACTGTTCCGGTGACCGGTGTCGGTCCGGACAGCTAGAATGTCCGAAAAAATATTTAAACTAAAGTCAGGAACCATAATTAACTCAAATATTAATAAGAAAAATTTAGTAAAAATTTTAGAAATAAAATACAACCAAGTTAAACGAGTAGGTTCTAGCGATGGGTAACCAGAGGGAAGTTGCGGTTTTCGCAACGAGGAGCCCTAGACCAGGGGGAAAAATTATAAAATAATTTTTGGGACTCCAGAGAAGGGTTATTGAGGTTCCCATGGCATTAGAATGCCAAGAAAATACCTAGAAAAATTTTTCTATCGGTACAGACAATTTTGACCCGTTAAGCCAAACGGAGGGCATTTTGGTCATTTCACTTTCCGAGGTGAATTTTGGCCGACTTGTCCAGTTGATTAAATAATTAATATGACATAAAATATGAATAAACATTACTAGAAATCAAATTGAAAATGAGTAGTGGAGGAAAGGAAAGAAAATGAGGAAAAAAGCTTAATTATGGCATCATGGTGATGTCATTAAGGAAATTTGGACCAATCACAATTAAGCCATCCTTTGACCAACAAATAAAAAGACTAAATGAAGACTAAATAACTAAAAATTTCAGCAGCCCCTCCTCATTCCCTTACCAGCCGAAACCCTAGGGTACCCCAAACCACCATTGACAACCTAATCAAAGCTCAATTCCCTCCTTAATTTCACTCTAAAACCCATAAGTCCCTTCATCAAAAATTAATCCCACACCTAGACAAAGCTTTTGGCAGCCAAGGAAAAGAAAGAAAGTGAAGTTGGGGCTTTGGAAATTCTACCCATTCAAGGTCAGTGCTACACTTTCATTCTCCTTCTTTTAAATCTTAGTTAGAACATCATTTTGAGCTAAGAAATTTTAAGAAATTGAAGTAAATTATATGTTTCATGGTACCTTCAATTTTCAGCAGCCCTATGAAAGTATGAGGTTGATTGTTTTAATAAATTTAGAGTGGCTAGAAATAATGGTTAAGGTATTAATATACATGGACATTAAACTAAGTATGCTAATTAAGGTTATGAGTAAATTGATTTGGATATTAGGGTTTGGAAAGGTGAAAATGTGACTTGGTTTATTAAACTGTTAAAGAACAATCTAATGGTCAATAAGTGACCATTTGAGGTATGTTGAACACAATTTGGACTGAAAAATGGTATGGCAAAGTCAAGGTATAAAGCGCCCTAGACAAGAAAGATAGGGACTGAAAATTCAGTCCCTCTGCACTGCCATAACTTGGGCTGTGTTAGTCCAATTGAAGTTTGGCCAATTGGACATGAAACTAGGCTTATAATGGCACATTTTTGCTGAAGAAACCATGCCCAAAAGACCAAAGCAAGAGGACCAAAACTTGGCCCCAATCCGGATACCCTGCAGCTGGTTCTGCAGAATTGACCAAATGAACAGTAACTGTTCATTTGGCCATAACTCACTGTAGATTTGGTCAATTGACCTGAAATTTTTACAGCAACAAGTTAAGACATAGAAAAACAACTTTCATGAAGGAACCTACCCCAAATTATGGCCAGAACCTAACCCAAATGGCTATGGCAGTCACTGTTCATGCTACTGTAGATATGGTATTTTCTGCAGAATGCAAATCCGGTCAGCCTGGGTTTTTGGGCCATATCTGGAGCTAAAAAACTCCAAATGGAGTGATTCAAAAAAGGAAATTCAACTAGACAAAATAAGAAACAACTTTCATGTTTTACATTTTTTCAAATTCCCACAGTAACAGTGTCCAATGGAACAGTGAAGTTGACTCACAAAAACTGAAAATTCTGCTTGTATTGAGTTACACTTTGAAATGGTATTAACACTTAATGCCAACAAGTTTTAAACACTAAATGTGGTATATTGGGAGTGCCAAAGTCAATGTACATATTTGCTATCAAAAAGTCAACATTTTAGTTGACCATAGAGGTGAATAGTAACACCAAAACTTGAAATTCAAAGATTGAAGAATTTAAAAGTTTCAAATGCCCTAGTATATCTAACAAGATTGGTTTGGATAGTTTGGCATGCCAATAGGGTTCGATTAGCGATCGCACATGGCAATATGCCATTCCGTGATTTTATGGCTTTTAGCCATTCGACTTTGTATTGAGACTTGGCCTTGTGCACGATATTAATTACGACTTGTTAGTCGCTACATTACACCGGGAGATGCATATGTGACCGATGGTGTGATGGCCCGAGGTACTAGGTACCCAGTGCCAGTTTACCCGTTATCCAGTCCAGTCGTCTAGTGTAGGTTACTTGGGCAACCAAATGAATGAAAGTGAACAAAGTTACTGAATTAATGTATATATAACCATACTAAACAAATGAATCATACACATTCACTATATATTCGTTTTCTTGCTATTTTCTTTTATTATATTATTGCACCACTAAGCATTATTGCTTAGCGCGTTGCTTTTGCCACGCGTAGGTACTGGAGATCCCGATCGTGAGCCCAGTAGACCACAGACTAGGTGAGTTCATCCTGTAGATCTGCACAGTGTCCGTGTCACCTCACTACCTGCAGTGCATTGGTAGGGCACTAGGTGTCATTTTGTCATTTTGATATTTTGTAGTAAATTTTTACTTTCTCATATGTATTTGAACTCATGTAATATATTTTGATGTTCATGTAAATAATGAAAGTTATGACTATGAATGCAAAATTTGAGCATGTGTTTATCGCTTGTATATGAGAAATGGATGTTTGAGAAATGAAAAGATTATTGAGAATTGAAATTGAGAAATATTGTTGAGATTTTGGATATTGGAGTTTGAGATGATGGAATAAAAATATTGGAAGTATTTTTAACAGGTTTCGAAGAACGGTTTTCTCCA
The DNA here is from genome assembly GCF_030052815.1 of Hevea brasiliensis. Taxonomy (NCBI): domain Eukaryota; kingdom Viridiplantae; phylum Streptophyta; class Magnoliopsida; order Malpighiales; family Euphorbiaceae; genus Hevea; species Hevea brasiliensis. The sequence continues at coordinate 37,254,885 of NC_079494.1, read as the reverse complement.
TTTTTAGCCGGTACTCCGCCGGATTTTCTTTAAAATTTTCGGAACCTTAAATGAATAATACTTTTGATAAATGGCTTAAATAAATTGTATTTCATAAATTATATGCAAAAGCATGATATAAATAAATTGAGGAATATTAGAGTGTGCCGGTACACCATGTGGCATTACTTACTCGGGCATACTGTACACGGGTAAGGGCTGTCACATTTAGTGGTATCAGAGCATGGTTTAGGCGTTTCTGGGCCTAGATTGAGTCCATACCATGCATTGCATTTGTAAGAGTCGAGGTGACACTAACGCAGATCTGTTTATCTTTCTTATTTTGAATAGGATATGGATCCTTCATCTCAGAGAGCCATTGAGGAGGAAGTGGAGAGTCATGCTCCACCTGCAGCAGCTGAGACTGGGGGTAGAGGAGAATCTGCTTCGCCAGCTCAAGCGAGCTCGCCACCTCCACGAGCCATGTTCCAACAAATGGCCGACTTCTTTAGACAAATGGCCGGGTAATGCCACCACCACCACCACCACCAGCTCCACAGTAAATCACACTGAAAGGCTAAGGAAGTTTGGAGTGGACTTCTATGGCAAGAGAGAAGATGACTCTGCATTGCGGTAGAATTGGTTGAGCAGGCAGGCATAGTACTAAAACAACTCCACTGCACTCGAGCAAAACACGAAGTCGCCATCTCTTTACTGCAAGATGATGCATATGAATGGTGGGACACCGTGTCCAGTGAAGTGCAGCCAGAAGCTGTAACTTGGGACTTCTTTCTCTTTGAGTTCAAGAAGAAATATGTGGGTACTGTATACCTGGAAGAGAGAAGAAGAGAATTTATTAACCTGAGGCAGAGACAATTGTCAGTGGCTGAGTATGAGAAAGAATTCGTCCGATTAAGCCGCTATGGAAGGGAGATAGTCCCAAATGAAGCTGAAAGATGCAAGAGATTTGAAGAGGGACTAAATGACAACATCAAGATCCAGCTCACTGCCTTGGGAATCACAGAATTTACCAAGTTAGTGAAAGCTGCAATAAAGGTGTAAAAAGTAAGAATTAGTGAACAGACCAGAAGGGATAGACAGCAGAAGAGGGGACCAGGTCAGTCTAGTTCCGCTCCTGGATTTGGGAAGAAGTTTAAGGGTCCTCCTGCACAGAGTTCGGGTCAGCCACAGGTCGTGGTCTCATGGGCCCAGCCACGATTCACCCCTAGGAGAGGTCACCCACACCATCGGGGCGCCTCCGAGGATGGGGTTCAGGGGACCAGCCCCAACATCTTCTGCATGTCCACACTGCCTTAAATGGCACAAGGGGGAGTGTTGGAGAGTAACTGGTGCCTGTTTGAGATGTGGGTCGACAGAACATCAACTGAAGAACTGTCCACGCAGAACTACTACAGCTGCTCCAACACAAGCAGACAGACCTGCTCCTGCACCACCAAGGGGTAGAAGGTCTGGTAAATCTGAAGCTGTGGGACCATCTCAGAGGCCTGCATCTGAGCCAGCAGAGAGGCCAGATAACAGACCACCTGCCAGAAATTATGCCCTGAGAGCTCAGGAGGAGCAAGATGCCCCGGACGTCATCAGGGGTACGTTCTCCCTCTACTCTACACCTGTGCATGCATTGGTGGATCCAGGATCCACTCATTCCTACATTTGCATCAACCTACCCGTAGAAAGGGGGATATTGGTAGGGGAGAGTGACCAAGACATTCTGGTCACTAATCCATTGGGCCACAGTGTGGTAGTGAACAAAGTATACAAGGGTTGCCCGTTAAGGATTCAGGGGTATGAATTCTTGGCAGACTTGATTGAGTTGCCTTTCCATGAGTTTGACGTGATTTTGGGAATGGACTGGTTGTCACGTCATCAGGCAATAGTTGATTGCAAATTGAAGAGAATTTCTCTAAAAACTTCAGAGGGTAATGAGATCACAGTTGTGGGGGAAAGGACAGATTTCTTGTCCAATGTCATCTCAGCCACTGTTGCAAGGAGAATGATGAGAAAAGGCTGTGAAGCCTACCTAGCACATGTGGTGGATACTAGGCAGGCTAAGCCAAACCTGAGTGACATACCCACGAAGAGACTTCCTGCAGGTATTTCTGAAGAATTGCACGGTTTGCCACCGTAAAGGGAAGTTGAATTTGCTATTGAGACATCGCAGTCACAAAGACCCATTTCCATTGCTCCTTATAGGATGGCACCCACTGAATTGAGGGAGTTGAAAACTCAGTTGCAAGAGTTGCTGGATAAGGGGTTCATACGCCCCAGTGTGTCACCATGGGGAGCTCCAGTGCTGTTTGTAAAGAAGAAGGATGGGACTTTGAGGCTTTGTATTGATTACCGGCAGTTGAATAAAGTGACTGTGAAGAACAAGTATCCGTTGCCTAGAATTGATGATCTGTTTGATCAGTTGAAGGGAGCAGGAGTATTTTCTAAGATTGATCTCAGATCAGGGTATCATCAGCTGAGGGTGAAGGATGTAGATGTGCCCAAGACTGCGCATTCAGGACCCGGTATGGGCATTATGAGTTTCTGGTGATGCCCTTTGGCTTAACAAATGCACCAGCGGCATTCATGGACCTTATGAACCGTATCTTCCATCCACACTTAGATCGGTTCGTAGTGGTCTTTATTGATGATATTTTAGTGTATTCCAAGACTAGGGAAGAACATGATGAGCATTTGAGGATTGTTCTGCAAACCCTGATAGAAAAGGAGTCAGATGCTAAGTTGTCCAAGTGTGACTTTTGGCTGAATGAAATTGCATTCCTTGGACACATAGTGTCAGCTGATGGGATTAGGGTGGATCCCAAGAAAATAGAAGCAGTGATGGAATGGAAGCCTCCCAGAAACACAACTGAGGTCAGAAGCTTCTTGGGGCTAGCTGGGTATTACAGGAGATTTGTGAAGGGATTTTCCTTAATAGCTGCTCCAATGACCAAGTTGTTACACAAGAATGTCAAATTTGACTGGAATGACAAGTGTCAGACCAGTTTTGAGAAGTTGAAGGCTATGTTAACAGAGGCACCAGCAGCACACATCAAAGGTCGAGAAAGGACTTTGTGGTCTACAGTGATGCTTCACATAATGGGCTAGGGTGTGTATTGATGCAAGAAGGGAAAGTGATCGCCTATGCTTCCAGGCAGCTAAGGCCACATGAACAGAATTACCCTACCCATGATCTAGAGCTTGCAGCAATTATCTTCGCACTGAAGATATGGAGGCACTACTTGTATGGTGAAAAGTGCTATATTTACACAGACCACAAGAGCCTGAAATATTTGCCAACCCAGAAGGAGCTCAACCTTAGACAGAGGCGATGGATTGAGTTCCTGAAGGATTATGATTGTGTAATCGACTACCATCCTGGGAAGGCAAATGTAGTTGCTGATGCTTTGAGCAGAAAATCCATGACAGCTTTGAGATCATTGAATGCCCGTCTATCTTTGGTTCGAGATGGAGCTATTTTGGCTGAGTTGCAAGTGAGACCAAACCTGCTACAGCAGATTTAGATGGGCAAAAGGCAGATGAAAAGTTAATGGCTATTATGAGCAAGATCTCAGAGGGAAAAGCAACTGACTATGGGGTGAAAGCTGATGGGTGTCTGTACTACAAAGAAAGACTGTGTGTACCAGATGATGGGGAATTGAAAGCTAGTATTCTAAAAGAGGCACACAATAGTGTATATGCTATGCACCCAGGAAGTACAAAGATGTATCATGACCTGAAGCTTCAGTATTGGTGGCCTGGTATGAAGAGAGATATAGCTGACTATGTGACTAAATGCTTGACATGTCAGCAAGTCAAGGCAGAACATCAAGTTCCATCAGGTTTGCTACAGCCTATACGCATACCGAATGGAAATGGGATCGGTCACCATGGATTTTGTAAGTGGGCTACCTCTCACCCTAAGAAACATGATGCAACATGGGTGATAGTTGATAGATTGACGAAGTCAAGACATTTTCTACCGATTAGGGTGACTACTCACTAGAGAGGTTAGCGTAATTGTATATCGGTGAGATAGTTAGATCGCATGGAATTCCACTTTCCATCATATCCGATCGAGACCCAAGGTTTACATCGAGATTTTGGAAGAAGTTGCATGAATCCTTGGGTACACAACTCCATTTCAAGATGACTTTCCATCCTCGAGACGGATGGGCAATGAAAGAGTAATCCAGGTAAATAATTGAAACCAATGAAATTGATACAAATATTGAATTGAACTGATAACAATAACGTGAAATACTTGTCAGGTCCTTGAGGATATGCTGAGGAGTTGTGTCATTGAGTTTGAGGAAGTCGATAGATACCTCCCACTGGCAGAATTTGCATACAACAATAGCTACCAAGCTAGTATCCAAATGGCCCCGTATGAAGCACTGTATGGGAGAAAATGTAGAACTCCAGTGTGCTGGACTGAATTGGGCGAAAACAAATTGGTAGGGCCAGACCTGGTGAAACAGGCTGAGGAGAAGGTGAAATCAATCAAAGCCAACTTAAAGGTTGCCTCGCATGCATGAAATCTTATGCCGACCTGAAGAGAAAAGAAATAGAATATGGGGTTGGCGACAAAGTGTTCCTCAAGGTGTCACCATGGAAGAAAGTGTTGAGGTTTGGAAGGAAAGATAAGTTAAGCCCTAGGTTCATTGGCCCATATGAAGTTATTGAACGTGTGGGTCCAGTGGCCTATAGGCTAGCTTTACCACCAGAGCTGGACAAGATCCACAATGTGTTCCATGTATCCATGCTCAGAAGATACCGCTTAGATCCTTCACATGTCATCTCCAGAGAAGAAATTGAAATACAGCCGGATTTGACATACGAAGAAGAACCTCTACGGATCTTGGCACGGGAAGTGAAAGAGTTGAGAAACAAGCAAATTCCATTGGTGAAAGTGCTTTGGAGGCACCACAATACCGAGGAGGCAACTTGGGAAAGTGAAGAGTCGATGAGGCAACAGTTCCCTCAACTGTTTGCATCAGGTAAATTTCGAGGACGAAATTTAAATTAGAGGGGAAGAGTTGTAACACCCTCCCGATAACCACTCCGTACATCCTACTGTTCCGGTGACCGGTGTTGGTCCGGACAGCTAGAATGTCCGGAAAAATATTTAAACTAAAGTCAGGAACCATAATTAACTCAAATATTAATAAGAAAAATTTAGTAAAAATTTTAGAAATAAAATACAACCAAGTTAAACGAGCCGGTGCCCTAGCGATGGGTAACCAGAGGGAAGTTGCGATTTTCACAACGAGGAGCCCTAGACCCGGGGGAAAAATTATAAAATAATTTTTGAGACTCCAAAGAAGGGTTATTGAGGTTCCCATGGCATTAGAATGCCAAGAAAATACCTAGAAAAATTTTTCTATCGGTACAGACAATTTTGACCCGTTAAGCCAAACGGAGGGCATTTTGGTCATTTCACTTTCCGAGATGAATTTTGGCCGACTTGTCCAGTTGATTAAATAATTAATATGACATAAAATATGAATAAACATTACTAGAAATCAAATTGAAAATGAGTAGTGGAGGAAAGGAAAGAAAATGAGGAAAAAAGCTTAATTATGGCATCATGGTGATGTCATTAAGGAAATTTGGACCAATCACAATTAAGCCATCCTTTGACCAACAAATAAAAAGACTAAATGAAGACTAAATAACTAAAAATTTCCGCAGCCCCTCCTCATTCCCTTACCAGCCGAAACCCTAGGGTACCCCAAACCACCATTGACAACCTAATCAAAGCTCAATTCCCTCCTTAATTTCACTCTAAAACCCATAAGTCCCTTCATAAAAAATTAATCCCACACCTAGACAAAGCTTTTGGCAGCCAAGGAAAAGAAATAAAGTGAAGTTGGGGCTTTGGAAATTCTACCCATTCAAGGTTAGTGCTACACTTTCATTCTCCTTCTTTTAAATCTTAGTTAGAACATCATTTTGAGCTAAGAAATTTTAAGAAATTGAAGTAAATTATATGTGTCATGGTACCTTCAATTTTCAGCAGCCCTATGAAAGTATGAGGTTGATTGTTTTAATAAATTTAGAGTGGCTAGAAATAATGGTTAAGGTATTAATATACATGGACATTAAACTAAGTATGCTAATTAAGGTTATGAGTAAATTGATTTGGATATTAGGGTTTGGAAAGATGAAAATGTGACTTGGTTTATTAAACTGTTAAAGAACAATCTAATGGTCAATAAGTGACCATTTGAGGTATGTTGAACACCATTTGGACTGAAAAATGGTATGGCAAAGTCAAGGTATAAACTGCCCTAGGACAGCAGCATAGGGACTGAAAATTCAGTCCCTTTGCACTGCCATAACTTGGGCTGTGTTAGTCCAATTGAAGTTTGGCTAATTGGACATGAAACTAGGCTTATAATGGCACATTTTTTCTGAAGAAACCATGCCCAAAAGACCAAAGCAAGAGGACCAAAACTTGGCCCCAATCCGGATACCCTGCAGCTGGTTCTGCAGAATTGACCAAATAAACAGTAACTGTTCATATGGCCATAACTCACTGTAGATTTGGTCAATTGACCTGAAATTTTTACAGAAACAAGTTAAGACATAGAAAAACAACTTTCATGAAGGAACATACCCCAAATTATGGCCAGAACCTAACCCAAATGGCTATGGAAGTCACTGTTCATGCTACTGTAGATATGGTATTTTCTGCAGAATGCAAATCCGTCCAGCCTGGGTTTTTGGGCCATATCTGGAGCTAAAAAACTCCAAATGGAGTGATTCAAAAAAGGAAATTCAACTAGACAAAATAAGGAACAACTTTCATGTTTTACATTTTTTCAAATTCCCACAGTAACAGTGTCCAATGGAACAGTGAAGTTGACTCACCAAAACTGAAAATTCTGCTTGTGTTGAGTTACACTTTGAAATGGTATTAACACTTAATGCCAACAAGTTTTAAACACTAAATGTGGTATATTGGGAGTGCCAAAGTCAATGTACATATTTGCTATCAAAAAGTCAACATTTTAGTTGACCATAGAGGTGAATAGTAACACCAAAACTTGAAATTCAAAGATTGAAGAATTTAAAAGTTTCAAATGCCCTAGTATACCTAACAAGATTGGTTTGGATAGTTTGGCATGCCAATAGGGTTCAGTTAGCAGTACTGCACATGGCAATATGCCATTCCGTGATTTTATGGCTTTTAGCCATTCTGACTTTGTATTGAGACTTGGCCTTGTGCCTAATATTAATTACAGCTTGTTAGCTGTTCTGTTGCACACCGGGAGATGCATATGTGACCGATGGTGTGACGGCCCGAGGTACTAGGTACCCAGTGCCAGTTTACCCATTATCCAGTCCAGTCGTCTAGTGTAGGTTACTTGGGCAACCAAATGAATGAAAGTGAACAAAGTTACTGAATTAATGTATATATAACCATACTAAACAAATGAATCATACACATTCACTATATATTCGTTTTCTTACTATTTTCTTTTATTATATTATTGCACCACTAAGCATTATTGCTTAGCGCGTTGCTTTTGCCACGCGTAGGTACTGGAGATCCCGATCGTGAGCCTAGTAGACCACAGACTGGGTGAGTTCATCCTGTAGATCTGCACAGTGTCCGTGTCACCTCACTACCTGCAGTGCATTGGTAGGGCACTAGGTGTCATTTTGTCATTTTGATATTTTGTAGCAGATTTTTACTTTCTCATATGTATTTGAACTCATGTAATATATTTTGATGTTCATGTAAATAATGAAAGTTATGACTATGAATGCAAAATTTGAGCATGTGTTTATCGCTTGTATATGAGAAATGGATGTTTGAGAAATGAAAAGATTATTGAGAATTGAAATTGAGAAATATTGTTGAGATTTTGGATATTGGAGTTTGAGATGATGGAATAAAAATATTGGAAGTGTTTTTAACAGGTTCCGAAGAACGGTTTTCTCCATTTTTAGCCGGTACTCCGCCGGATTTTCTTTAAAATTTTCGGAACCTTAAATGAATAATACTTTTGATAAATGGCTTAAATAAATTGTATTTCATAAATTATATGCAAAAGCATGATATAAATAAATTGAGGAATATTAGAGTGTGCCGGTACACCGTGTGGCATTACTTACTCGGGTATACTGTACACGGGTAAGGGGTGTCACAGTTTTAACATCTGTCAAAAGTGCTCACCACTTTAAAAAGAAGTAAGAAATTATTTAAAATCCCTTGTAGTGTATTTAATGAGTTATCAGTAGGTGAAGTTTGATAATTCATTATGTATACTATGAGATTATGTTATGCCTTATGGAAGGATAAGGTGTGACAGGCCAGTAATTTGGTTTAGTTAGAGACATTTCTGAGCTCTGTGTCCTTCATGAAAGTTGTAGTCTTATGTCTAAGCTTTCCAATGATATAAAATTTAGGTCATTTGGATCTGTCTAGGGCGAGTTATTGCCAAATGAATGTGTACTATTCATTTGATCATTTTTCTGGGTTCATTGTATGGTCAGCCGGATTGGGATATAAATTAGGTCAAGTTATGGACAGAGTTTGGGCATGGTTTTTTCATGAAAAATGAAGCATTTTGGGTCTAGTTTCACCTCCAATTGGCATCATACCAATTGGAGCAACACAATTTCAGTCCTGGCTCAAAACATACACTAGATTACAAAGTCCCAAACTTGCAAAGAAATGTATACTTCCAAATTTCATTTCCTCCAACTCCCAAACTACAAATTGAAATTCATGGCACTTCTAAACATTATCAACTCATCTCAACAAAGTCAAATTTCAGCAATTACACAAAATCTCAAATAGTTAGGTCAAAATCCTAATTCAAATTGTCAATCACAAACATACATATGCAATCAAATTCTAGTACATGTAACTTCATCACTCAACAAATAACTCACATCTACTTAATCATCAACATCACAAATCACCCTTTACATGCATGAAAGTATCAAACTCTTATGTTTTCCAAGGCTGCCGAATTCTAGGGTTCTAAATTACTCATTATTTTCTTTAATTTTTTTATCATACCAGCTCATTTCAACATGCTTAGCATGATTAAAGAAGAGAGGTAAGATAATTCATGCACTAACCTTTAATAGATACTTCTTCAAGTTGCCAAAACTGCACTAATCTTCTCTTTCTTGGCTGCCAATTGACTTTCCCATAGTGTGGGAACAAATTTTAATGATGGAACTTAGGAAGATTATGGTGAGAATGGAAGAGATTCAAAGCTTGGAAGAAGGAAATCAATGGAGGAAGAAAGGGGGAAAGGGTTCGGAAATGGGAGAAGGAAATGAAGAAGATGACATTTAGCGGTTGAAATCTTGTCATCTTATGCCTAAATATACCCCACTACAAATTTATTTATTAATTATAATAATTAAAGTTTTAACATTTCTAATAAGTTCCTTTATGTTTCTTTAATTACTTTACATATAGTTTCATATTTTCATGGGATTTTCAAAATTTTAATGTCACTCATTTTAATTGACATTTAGGTCAAAAGTCAACTCTATTGCCAAATGATCAAAATGCCCCTCTTCGAGTTATAGTTAAACTTTTTTGGTAATACCGGCTAAATCCCTGGCCTGATGGTTCCTTTAATTTTTATACTGTCTATTTCATTTTTATTTTCATCTGTACCGATTAATAAATTTTTCTAAATTCTCTGTGACATTTTTAATGTCATTTATATCTCAGTAAACCTTTAATCCCAAAAATTATTTTCTAGAGTTCCTCACAAGTCTGGGATCGTCAACTGTTTACGTAGTGACTTCCCGGTACGGTCACTCATCGTTGGAACCTCAGCTCATTTAATCTAGTCGCATTTCATTTACTTTATTTTCTCTTAATTTTTCTTATATTTTCTGATCACTTATTCCATCAATTTATGCTTCCTTACTCTAGTTTAAATGTAGTTCCAGACAGTCTGGTTGTCTGAACAAACGTTAGTCGTCGGAACAATAGAACGTACTGACTACCTACAGTGAGGACGTTACACATTAAAATCTTAATTTAGTTATAATTTCTTATTAAGAATCTTACTTTAATTATATTTGTTGCATTGTGATCTCTAATACTTTAGGACTAAAACTGCATTTTTTTTGTTTATTTAAATTTAAATAATCAATATTTTATAAATAGCAACTTTATAAATAGATTAAAATTATATAGATAAATTATAGATTATAGGTTACTTGTAGTTTTTATTTTTCACTTATTAATTTCTTATTTTAATTAATTACTTCTTATAAAATTTTATATTCAATTGAAATTAAACATGAGTAGGATTAAGAATTTTAAATTTATATAAATATTAAAATTAATTTAAATAATAAAATATAATTATAATTAATTTAAAGAATGAAGGGTATTTTTATCATAGCTGATGTTTCCCTCTTCTCACATTTGTATATAATATAGATTATGTATTATAGATTTAGATTAAGATTAATCCACATTATAAATTTTGTATTTGGGCGTTAAAAATTTAATTTATTATAGTTGTAAAATAATAAAATCAGAAAATGAAGAATTTATGATTTAATAGATTAATATAATGTAAATATTTTATTTCATAATTTAAAAATATTATAAACTATAAATTTTTTATAATTTGTGGAAAAATTAAGAAAGAAAATATACTATAAAATATAATAAAATAAATTAAAAAATACATATTTAAAATAAAAATACATATATTTATCATTATCATCATATGTTAAATACGAAAAAATATATATATACAAATGGTCCAACCGCCTTCTTGTGCCACATTGTGAAGACCTTTTTATATGTAGCGAATTACGGCGGATCGTTGGATCGGCTTTTATCTCTCCTTCTAATTTTACATTCCTTTCAATGGCCCTTTAACAGTGTTTAGCGTAATTAGTACTAAAATTTCGTGGATTGTTGAATTGTTGACATTGTTTCAGACCAAATGAGGACTAATAAAAGTCGGTGAATTGTGTATAAATAAAATTATCAATAATTTTTTCCTAAAACACTAAAAGTATCAAAACGTTAAAAAAAAATTTAGATTGTAAAGTTATACAAATATAAAATTATTTTTTAATTTTTTCATTAATTATCAAACAGTTACCGATTGTAACAATAAATAAATAAAAAATTCACACTATTAATTTGCCAAATCTGAAATTTTTATTTTATAATAATAAATTTTTTAACAACTATCATAAAGTTATAACACTAAATCTATCATAAAATCTATGACGAGGATTAATAAAATTATATAAAAAAATAAAATATTAACCAAACAAATCACAATTATAACAGTAAATATTTACATTATAAATTAATTTAAAATTAAATTAAATTAGTTAAAAAAAAACATGAATTGCACAGTAAACACATATAATCCTTGAATTAAAGTTTAGACAATAATTGAATGTTTTTGATTCCTATATATAATATTAAAAAATATTATATTAACCATTCTTAATATGAAGAATTGAAAGAAATTTTTTTTGCTATGGGAGAAAAGAGAAACTTATATGAAAAAAGTGAGAGCTCTAAAAAAATTGAATTTGCTCCCTTTGCCTTTTTTAATTTGCATTTTAAGAGGAGAGGACAGTGTGCCATTTGGGGCTTGGCACTTGATAAATAATAAATTGTCTAAACATTGCACATTTCTCATGTTTTGAGCAAAGCTAGCATGCCTGACATATGCTCAAGAAACGCCAATGCAGACGGTGTTTCTTGAGCATCTTTTAGAATGGTCTAACGTGATGTGACACGTCACTATTGTTTTCCATCACAACTTTTGCTCTTTTCTCTCGACACATTCTGATGTGCAAAGAACACTTGAAACTTTTTTTAATTGGCATTTTCTTGTTTAAACACCTTTCCAGAAAATTACTTTTTCAATTAGTGATTCCTTTATCAAACACTAATTTTGTAAGTAGTTTAAAATTCAAATTAGTGTTAGTGGGATACATTAGAGCATTATCTATGTGTATGCATTGTAAACCTAATTCCCTTAAATACCATTAATGTTTAATTTAACTTAAAATGTTTATGGTTAATTTGAACAATGCTTTAGCTCATTGTTGAATGTAACACCTAGAACCTCCGAGTTATGAATAGTATTATTTTTGATCCGTGACTAATACTATTCAAAGATACATTGAAAACAAAAAATAAATAGAAAATTAATATAGATAGACACAACAAAATTTTAAGTGACCTAAAAATATAAGGACTCACCGGGTATATTGTAAAAGAGAGATTATGACCCGATAAAGGGCATTTTGATTAATTCACTTTAAGAGTTGATGTTTGACCAAAATGTCAATTTAATTAAATGAAAATAAAATATTGAATTATGAATAAATATTGAGGAAAAAATTAGAGTAAAAGTGGAAAGAAAATAAAAGAGGCAAAAATCTAGAATTTAAATTCCATTTTTGGCCTAATTAAAATTAATGACTTATAGACTTTTGACAATTAAACTTAATTATTTAATTAAAAAGGAATAAATAAATATAAAAGAAGACAAGTCTCCTTATTTCCATTCTTCCATGCCACCACCTATCTTCCCTCTCCCTCTCTTTTCTTTTCTCTTCTTCTCCAATCTTCTTCCACCATTGTTTTCCCTTCCAAGTCTTGATTCACTTCAATTTCCTTCATAAATTCCATAGCCCACTAAAAGAAAACATCAAAGAGATCTTTGATTGAGAGATTAAAAATAAGAAGAGCAAATTTGGAAGAGATTGGAAGTAGAAAAAATTATCAAGTGAGGTAAGCTCTCTCTTTCATGCTTGATTAACCAAATACGCTTTGAATCAAGCTTGGGTATGATGAATTTACATGAGAAAGCATGAAATTTCATAAAAAAAATGAAAGAAAACATGTATGGAATCTAAACTAGGGTTTTGGCCAAATTGGAGAAAAGTTAGGGTTTAATGTCTTTGAATGAAATTTATAATGAGATTAAGCTTAATTAAAGTAGCATACCTGATTGGGGCAAGGAAATTGCATGAAATGTGTATAAATTTAATTATGGGAGATTAGGGTTCATAGGAAAATTGGAGTTTTGGTAAAAATGTGTATAAATTAAATGTTTATAAATTGGTGTGTGTAGTGTTAAATTATGGTCATTTGAGGTTTATTTAGTTTGAATTGACATTGGGTTGATGAATAGAGGTAATGAAATGGTAGGATCAGGGAAAATTACAAACTTTGGTGTTTGAAAATTGGGGGGTTTGTGCTAGGAAGTACCATTGATGTGTCAATGCTAAATTATAGTCATTTTGGGTGAATTAAATGCGAATTGAGGTTGGTTAGTGGGAATAATTGAACCTAGGGCAAAATTTGAACCTAGGGCAAAATTTGCACACTGAGTTTGGTGTGTTTGACAGCCCATAAATTGAGCTACACAACTCCAATTGGTGTAAAACCAATTGAAAATGAAACTTAAGACATAGGGCTAGAATTTTTGTGAAGATACCCTGCCCCGAAAATGACCTTAAACTATCCGAAATGAGCCTTGAACTTAGAGACAAAATTCTGAAACCTGTAGAATTTGATCATATGAACAGTAAAATTTACATGGCCATAACTCTCTCTAGAAAACTCCGATTTAGGAAATTCTTAAATCGATGGAAACCTAAGACATAGTAGAACATTTCATATGTAGAACTTGAGGCAAAATTATGGACTTAACCCAATCAAATTTCTAAGCAAAGTTGAATCGTCAAATCTGCAGAATTGCAGATTTACCATATGAACAGTAAACTTTGCATGGCCATAACTATTTCTAGAAAACTCTGATTTAGGCAATTCTTGAACCGATGGAAACCTAAGACATAGTAGAACATTTTGTATGAAGAACATTAGACCAAATTATGGACTTAACTTGATCAAATTGCTGAACGAATTTGGATCGATAAATCTGCCAGAACTGAATCTGTAGGATGAATAGTGACATAAATAGTAACTGTATTTTGGTCATAACTTGAGCTACACAGCTCTGAATTAGGTAATTCAAAAAGAAAAATAAAGTTAAGACCTAAATGAACAATTTTCATGAAGAACACCTCACCAAATTATGATCGAAACTAGGTAAAAATTGGGTTCAAAGATTGGGGCACCAAGCTGTCCCAAAACCAAAATATTCTAAAATTTTCAAAGCTAACTTGGGATGCATTAGACATGCATGTAACTGTTCTTGGCAGCAATTGAGATTGGTATTGATGTATTCTATTTGTGTATTTTCAGTAGAAAAAGAAGTTGGAACGGACAAGGAGAAATAGGTAACAAGGAAGGAGAATTATTGAAGGTTTGTGCACAACTAACCTTTTCTTCGTTTTTAAACTTGTAAATTGTTTGGAATATGTTAAATTGAATGAGTTTGCTTTGAACAAGTTTACTGTGACTGAAATATGGTTTTTCTCTTGCATTTAAGAAATTTGGGTGTTGCCACCTTTATATAGATATTATGATGAATTTAAATTTGTTTATTGGTTTATAAATGTGATTGTTGAGTGGAAAATTTTTGAAAACTATTTTGAAACCACAGTTAGCATGACAGTCCCTTTCGGAACTCTCCAGTAGTAACGGTTACTTGGAGTTGATAATTGATATTGATTATGTCTCCCATTAATAACGGTTAGTGGGGTAGAACTACATGAGTACTCATTAGCTAGTTAGCCCTTCCCTTATTAATAATGATTAGTGAGGTTGAGATTGCTTTGTCGTGGTGTACAACACGGCACTGATCGTGAAATTTTGTGTCATGGCTTAAACTATGTGTTGATGTTAGCAACACTAATGCTTTGTGAATTGTGATTTATGAAGTGTGATTTCTCTTTTGAAATGTTATTCCAATAAATGGCTCTTATGGACTTAGAACTATTGTGAAGTTTTCATGCTTAAGAAAAAAGTGGTTTATTATGCTTTGACAAATTGTGTTTTACCTTAAGTTTTAAAGTTATTAGTTGTGCACCATTGAGTGATATAGTCAGCGATAGCTTTTTTATGCTGTCGCAGGTAAGGGAAAGGAGAAGGCTGCCGAGTGAGAGACTTGGAAGCAGCATTTTGGTATTGATTGTGGGTATTTACGTTAGGTATACCTTTGTGATTCCTTTAGATGTATTTTGTACCTATATGTATGGATGTATGGATATTGAGCAGTTTGTATTAAAAAGTACTGCATTACTAAAGTATTTTGAGTTTGTAACTATTTGTATTTTATTTTGAGACTTATGAAAATGTAATTTTTGCAATATTTAGTCTATCATTATTTCCAATCAATGTTTACATGGAATTTTAACTATTCTCATGCAGTTTTCTGCAAAAGAATTGATAAGATAAAAAGCTATGGTTTGTTTTAAAATCTTTTGTAGCATAACTAATGGGTTATCGGTAGGTGGAGTTCGGTGATTCATTAGGTATGGTATGGGAACATGTCGTGCCTTACAAGGGATAAGGTGTGACATGTTTTAGTGGTATCAGAGCAGTCCCTTAGGCAAATCCCATATTGAAAAAACATGGAGATGATCTTGGGTTCAAAAAGTAATGATATATAAAATGGGGGAACCAATCACTAGAGGCGCCTTTTGGTGGAATGGCCTGGAGAGTTGGAAGAACTCCAGGGTTAAGTGTGCTCACTTGAGAGAAATCCTAGGATGGGTAACCTCCTGGGAAGTTCTCCATTCCACCTATGAGACAAAACCGTGAGGCTTACAGCTAAAGCAGACAATTCCTCTAGTGGTTGTAGCCTGATCGTTACAATTGGTATCAGAGCCGCTCGCGTGTCCTCTTGAGCGATGGTGGGGCAAACCTCTGCAAGGACGCTGAGTCCCAAAAGGAGGGAGGGGGGGGGGGGGAAGGTCCCTTAGGCAAATCCCACATTGGCAAAGCATGAAGATGGTCTTGGGTTCAAAAAGTAACGATATATAACATGGGTGAAGTAATCACTAGAGGCGCCTTTTGGTGGAATAGCCTGAAAAGTTGGAAGAACTCCAGGGTTAAGCGTGCTCACTTGAGAGAAATCCTAGGATAGGTGACCTCTTGGGAAGTTCTCCATTCCACCTATGGGACAAAACCATGAGGCTTACGGCCAAAGCGGACAATTCCTCTAGTGGTTGGAGCCCGATCGTTGTATTGAAAGTTTCATTCTTAAAAAGTTGAGAATATAAGTGATGAAACTACATGATACAAGTGATATAAATAATGGTTCACAGTTGGGGATATTTTGTTGGACATGATCTATTTGGTTAGATTGTCACCTTTGTTAAATTTCATGGATTAGTATGAGATACTGATAAAAGTGAATGGTGAATCCCATGCCATTTGACATTATGATGTCAGGACAAATATAGTGGACACTTATAAGATAAGTAGGACAAACCAGTGGTGTATAAATGACATATACTTAGAGTTTACTCTTGTCACTATGATGTCATCTAGATCATAATAATGCATATAGTCCTTTAAACCTAGATGACATGGTTATCTCCTATATAGGTGGTTTGAGTTTGATACCACTTACATACTTATACAATGTATGCGTATATGGGCGTGTGTTGGCTCTTACTAGTTGTATATGAAGATAGATGTTCAGTCTAAATGGGATATATTACCCTAAGTAAATATGAAGATAGATGCTCTTACTATCCTATCTAAATTGTTCTTGATAAATAAAGTTCCTAATCAGGACAGATGAACTTAGTCAGGAAAAAGTATATGATGGAAAGTTTTATTAACCAAGAATTGGAATTAAGATGAGGACATATGATCCAAAGCAATTAGGGTTTGACATTTTCTGTGACCCTAGCTAGGATCAGGATTTTGTAACAGAGAGACTTTAGTGTATGGTATATATGAACAAGTTTCTAAGGAAATGGATGAATTTAATTTATCACTAGTTGGGTAGTCATGAGACACTATGCTAAGTGTTAATTATGATTTATGAGAAGTAAGAGTGGATTAGGGAATTGCACAAGCATGGAAAGAGTATCATTGATCTCATTGCCAATTAGTTATGAACCTAAGAAGTCACACATAATAGAATAAAATGATCAAGACTTGAATAATTTAATTAATAGATTAAATGGCTTAATAAATTAAATATATTAGTGAATTTAGTTCTACAATAAGATTGCAAAAGTCCTTAGCATGACTTGAAGTCACACTTTATCCCTTGTAAGGCACGACATGTTCCCGTAGTATACCTAATGAATCACCGAACTTCACCTACCGATAACCCATTAGTTATGCTATAAAGGATTTTAATACAAAATATATCTTTTTATCTTATCAATTCTTTTGCAGAAAACTGCATGAGAATAGTTAAAATTCCATGTAAACATTCATTGAAAATAATGATAGACTAAATATTGCAAAAGTTACATTTTCATAAGTCTTAAAATAAAATACAAAATAGTTACAAACTCAAAATGTGATAGTAATGTAATGCTTTTAAATACAAACTGCTCAATGTCCATACATCCATACATATAAGTACAAAATACATCAAAAGGAAATTACAGGGGTACACTTACGATATATATCCACAATCAATACCAAATGCTGCTTCTAAGTCTCTCACTCGGTAGCCTTCTCCTTTCCCTTACCGACGATAGCATAAAGAAGCTATCACTGAATATATCACTCAGTGGTGCACAACTAATAACTTTAAAACTTAAGGTAAAATACAATTTGTCAAAGCATAATAAATCACATTTTTCTTAAACATGAAAACTTCACAATAGTTCTAAGTCCATAAGAGCCATTTATTAGAATAACATTTCAAATGAGAAATCACACTTCATAAATCACAATTCACAAAGCATTAGTTTTGCCAACATCAACACACAGTTTAGGCCATGACACAAAATTTCACGATCAGTGCCGTGTTGTACACCACGACAAAGCAATCTCAACCTCACTAACCGTTATTAATGAGGGAAGGGCTAGCTAGCTAATGAGTACTCATGTAGTCTTATCCCACTAACCATTATTAATGGGAGACATAATCAATATTAATTATAAAACCCCAAGTAGCTGATACTACTGGGGAGTTTCGAAGGGACTGTTATGCTAACTGTGGTTTCAAAACAACTTTCAAGAGTTTCTAAATCAATAATCACGTTTGCAAAACAATAACATATTCAAATCATTATAAAACCCATAAAAGGGGTGGCAACACACAAATTCCTCAAATACAAGAGAAAAACATACCTCATTCAAAATAAACTCATTTCAAATCAAACTCATTCAAATAAACTCATTCAAATCAATTTACGAAGCTAAAACAAAGAAAAAGGTTTGTTGTGCATAAACCTTCAATGCTCTCCTTTCTCTTTACTCACTATTCCTTGTCCATTCCAACTTCTTTTTCTACTGAAAATACACAAATAAAATACCTCAATACCAATCTCAATTGCTGCCAAAAACTCATTACATACATGTCTAATGCATCCCAAGTTAGCTTTACAAATTTTAGAAAATTTTAGTTTTGGACAACTTGGTGTCCCAATCTTTGAACCCAATTTTTACCTAGTTTTGATCATAATTTGGTGAGGTGTTCATAAAAATTGTTCATCTAGGTCTTAACTTTATTTTCCTTTTTGAATAGCCTAATTCGGAGCTGTGTAGCTCAAGTTATGCCCAAAACATGATTACTGTTCACATCACTGTTCATTCTACAAATTTAGTTCTGGCAGATTTATCGATCCAATTTCTTTCAGCAATTTGATCAAGTTAAGTCCATAATTTGGTCTAATGTTCTTCATACAAAATGTTCTACTATGTCTTAGGTTTCCATTGGTTCAAGAATCGCCTAAATTGGAGTTTTCTAGAGAGAGTTATGGCTATGCAAAGTTTACTGTTCATATGGTAAATCTGCAATTCTACAGATTCAGTGATTTAAATTTGCTCAGCAATTTGGTTAGGTTAAGTCCATCATTTGGCCTCAAGTTCTTCATATGAAATGTTCTACTATGTCTTAGGTTTCCATCGGTTCAAGAATCGCCTAAATCGGAGTTTTCTAGAGAGAATTATGGCCATGCAAAAATTACTGTTCATATGGTCAAATTCTACAGGTTCCAGAATTTTGTCTCTAAGTTCAAGGCTCATTTCGGATAGCTTAAGGTCATTTTCGGGGCAGGGTATCTTTACAAAAATTCTAGCCCTATGTAACACCTCTAGGTTCGGTAGTGCGTTCTACTGTTCCGGTGACCAGTGTCAGTCCGGACAGCTAGGATGCCTAGAACTACATTTAATTGTTAGTGTGGAGACATAAAATAATGAAATACAAGAAAATAAAATACAAGAAAAACAAAAGAAAAATAATAGCAATAAAATGAAACTAAGTTAAACAAGCCAGCACCACAGCGATGGGTGACCGCACGGGGAAGTTACGGTGTAGGCAATAGCCGACCCCAAGTCTGCAGGGAACCCTCGGAATTTAGTTCCGAGACATAATTAAAGACTTATTGAAGTATAAATGTCATTAGAAATATCAAAGAAAAATTAATTAATTAGTACAAAGAAAAACGAGAAATTGAGAAAATGATAAAACTTGGTATTACCGAAAAATTGGGAATACAACCCAAATAGGGGCATTGTGGTCATTTGACACGTAGAGTTGGCTTTTGACCTAAATATCAATGAAAAATAAATGGTATTGCATTTGGGAAAATCAAATGAAAAATGGAATTAAAGATAAAATAAAAATTATGAGAAATTAAGGTTAAAATTGCAATTTTTGAAACCTTAGATTATAATATCATTAATTTAGGTTTAGTGGAGCACTAAGTGGATACATTAATACCTAAAATGAGGGCAGAATCCTCCACTCACTTCATCATCCTCACCAAGCTCTCCCATGGCCGAAAATGGTGTCCCAACTTTCCTCCATGGAAACCACCCATGCAAGCTTGAGATCACCTTCATTTCAAGCTAAATTCTTGAACTTCCTTCATTAATCTTTGCCTACACACCTTGGGCAGCAATAAGGGAGCAAGAAAGATAAGTTTTGGTGGAGTTTTGAAGAAGTCCAAAAGTGGTAAGTGGTTATTTTCAATTCTTGTTTCATTAAAAGTATAACTAAGGTTGTGGGTGGTTGAATAATGGAAGAAATTTGAGGTTTGATGAATTATTGGTGATGGAGCATTTTGGCAGCCATGAAACCTCACCATGAACAGCTTGTCTTTCCATGTAAATGGTTATTTGGATATTGATTTTGTTAGTAGTGTGCCCTAGAACATATCATTTAGTATGTATCTTATACATATTTTATTAATAAAAGGCGTTTCCACTTTTCCGTTTACATAATATATTTATGTGTAATAGAAATGGTCCATTGATATTTTGTTAGAAATTCTATTCTTAAGTTGTTAAGAATGTGAGTGACAGTATTTCTAGTACAAAGTATCATAAATAGGTTCTCAATCGAGGATACATCATAATAAAGACATGACTTGTCCAGAACGATTGTATTCATGTTTGTTCCCAAGTTATTTATATGAGATATAAATAAGAAGGATTGGTGAGTCTCATGCCATATAACAAACATGATAGGCACTTATACATGATAAGCAGGTCGAACCAGTGACACTTATAACAAGCACATGGAGTTTAGTCTTGTCAATGTTTTGTCATAAATCATATTAGTGCATATAATCTTTAGACCTGAGATAGCACAGTTATCTTGTATATAGGTGGTTTGAGTTTGATACTACTTTCATACTTGTACTGTGTATGGGTATATGGGCATGTGTTGGCTCCTACTAGTTATATATAGAGGTAGGTGTTAATCAAGATGGAATCTGTTCCTCTAAGTAGGGATAAAATCCTATGTTCATTAATTGTTCTTGATGTTTCAAGTTCCTGGCTAGCACAGATAGATTTATTCAGAAAAGAGTTTCTGATGAGAAAATCTTTTAATCAAGAACTGGAATTAAAAGAGAACATAATATTCATAGCAAATGGGGTTTGACATAAACCATGACTCCAGCTTGAGTTGGGATTTTGTAACAGAGAGATTCTAGAGCATGGTAACATATGATTATAGGTTCATTTAAGGTAAACCTTATTACTAATTGGGTGACCATGGCATGCTATGCTAGGTGTAAACCATGGTCTATGAGGTGCATACAATGATTTAGAGAAATCATTTATGGTAAGAAAGAGTTCTGATGATATTAACGGTTGATATCATATCTCATTGCCAATTAGTGATGAGCCTAGTAAGTCACACACATACACAAGTTATTACCTAATTAAATATGATTTAATTAATTAATTAAAGAGTTTAATTGATTAATTAAATAGGTTTAGTTTGCAATTAGATTGCAAAGTCCCTAGCATGACTTGAAACTAAATCTAGATTATTGGATGTATAGTATAAGTTAAATTTATATTTAAAGTGTTTAAATATGAATTTAATTAATGAGAAATTAATTAATAAAGATTAATTAATTAATTTATATTTGATATAAATTGATTAGAAGAAGAGAAATAATTATTTTGGGTTGAGAACTCAAAATTAAGACATAGGGGCATTTTGGTCATTTCATAGGATGACATGTGGCACCATGAGATGGTGGCACATGGCATTACACATAAGCTTGCCAAATGTCTTTTAATCATGTAAGATGATTAAAATTAAGATTAAATATAGGTTTGACACTTGGCACAATGTGATTGGGTCAATTAAACCTAGAACCAATCAGAGGGTGACACGTGGCAAGGGTTTAATGTGTTAACCTAGCTATATAAGTGTTGTTATGAAGAAAAAAAAATATAACCAGCTGCTGTTCTCATTTGTGCCACAACCTTGAGGCTCTCCCTTCTCTTCTTCTTCATCTCTCACCAATTCCAAGAGATTAGCAAACAATCTCTTGAATTAAAAATACTAGAAATCATTTCTAGTGTCCTGTTTATATCTTTAATATCTTAAAAGGCAGAACTTGATTTTCTAATTAATAGAAAAAACTTTAGAAGCTTTTCAAGGGCTTCCATAGGTGTTCTTGGTGTGGACAAGCTAGAGGGACAACATTTGGTATCCTGAAGACGCATCTGAAAGGCACAAATATACTGCAGTGCTTCAAGAGGTTAGTGTATTTGTTCTTAATTTAATCTAGGGTTCTAAAATTAATCTGATTAATTTTAAAATCTTAAATAGCAAATACAGATCCAAAAACATATTAAAAGTGTTTTAATATGTTGTTTATCATTGAAATCAAATAGATAAAAATAAATCTTGCATGATGCATGTGGCCCTAGGTGAAAATTTTTGAATTCAATAGTATAAACTTGTGTTTTTCGCACTTTTGTTCCTTCAATTGGTATCAGAGCCACTATATTTGTCATTTAGATTGTTGATTATATGATTTAATTGTGTGTTTTGATCATGAGATGATTTATCCATTACTGGCTGCAATAAATGTGTGGCATTATGCTTGAAGAACACCATCTTTGGTGCACCAATTTTGGCTTCCATGAGTGGCTCAAGGTTTGGCTTTTTAATTTGCAATTGTTGTGTGATCTAAAAGCTCATCCTATGTCTAATTATATTGTTTAATTAGAATTTTAATCCCACAATTAAATTTTAATTCAAATCAGAATTTTAAAAATTATTTGAATGTGATTCAAATATGAATTTTAAAAGTTGTTTGAATGTGATTCAAATCTGAATTTTTAAAGTTATTTGAATCATATTTAAATAGGATTTTTTAAAGTTGTTTGAATAATATTTAGATCTGAATTTTTAAAAATTGTTTGAATATGATTCAAATCTGATTTTTTAAAAATTGTTTGAATGAGATTTAAATCTGAATTTTTAAATTTATTTGAATCATATTTAAATCTGGATTTTTAAGTGGAATATAAGATATTCAATTTAATTTAAGTATGTATGTTTTATTAAATTGTTAAATAGTGATATGCATGATGGATGATCATGGACTATAAAAGACCAATGTGATTGGATTTATTTCTTTTATGTTTCTTTGGGATTATAAATTAATTAATTTATTTTTATTTATTTTGGGCATGTATTATTAAGTTTGTAATAATTTTTGGATTGTAATTTCATTTATTTAAGTTCTTGTAAATTCGCCCTGGTATGCCAAGGATTACTATATAATATTGGATTGCAAGAAGTTCAAGGAGGTCAAGAGCATTGGTGGGACCAGTGGGAGGAATTCAAGATCATGTGTTGATTATGTACTCCTTTAGCAACTCTTGTAAAATGAATGAATGAAATGCACCTAGGAATGCCCCTGATTCAATTCTTGGTGGCTCAGAATTGTAACACCCCTATTTGCATAGCCTGGTATATTTTACTGTTCCGATGACCGGTGTCGGTCCGGATAGTTAAGGGGATTAGAACCACACTTAAGACAACTAGAGAAGCCATAAATACAAATAATTAGTAATATCCAATTAGTTAAGTATAAACAAGAAAAACAGAACATAAGAAGTTAAACGAGCCGAGAGTCACAGCGATGGGTGACCTTCTCGGGAACGACTGCAAAGTCATTTTAAACTCAAATTTTGAACCGTAAAATGTGACGCCGCGGTCCTTAGGACCCTTATGAACACAGTGGAAAAGAGAAAATCATGAAAAAAAAACTGTTAAGCCAGTCAAATAATTAGGTCAGGGAGCCGAAAGAAATATGAAATTAATTACAAACCGGGATGAACCGGCGAGGGGCAATTTGGTCAATTGACCCCAAGAACTGACTCCTGACCTAACTGTCAAATAAAATCGGAGAAAAGAAAATTTCGGAATCAAGAATTAAATTAAAGAACTAATAGAAAAAAAAAAAGAGAAAATGAAAAAGTTAAAAAGGTGTAGGAAGATGACATCATGCATGATATCATGCATGATGCCATAATTCATATAATTAATAAATTAATGAAATGGATTTTTGAGTCTTCCATAAGGATAAAAACAAAAGAAAAGAAAAAAAAAAGTAAAAAGCCTCATCTTCCTCACCATTTACGTTTCTCTCTCCCTCACCATTGTAAACCTCCACTAAAGCTTGCTTCAAGCTTTGAAACCACCATTAAACCCCAAATCCTGTAACATCCTCCCGGTAGCAATTCCGTACATCCTACTGTTCCGGTGACCGGTGTCGGTCCGGACAGCTAGAACGTCCAGAAAAATAATTAAATTTAAGTGAGGGACCATAATTAACTCAAATATTAATGAGAAAAATTTAGTAAAAATTTTAGAAATAAAATACAGTTAAGTTAAAAGAGCCGGTGCCCAAGCGATGGGTAACCAGAGGTAAGTTGCGGTTCTCGCAACGAGGAGCCCTAGACCCGGGGGAAAAATCATAAAATAAATTTTGGGACTCCAGAGAAGGGTTATTGAGGTTCCTATGGCATTAGAATGCCAAGAAAATATTTAGAAAAAATTTTCAATCGGTACAGCCAATTTTGACCCGTTAAGCCAAACGGAGGGCATTTTGGTCATTTCGCTTTCCGAGGTGATTTTTGGCCGACTTGTCCAGTTGAGTAAATAATTAATATAACATAAAATATGAATAAACATTACTAGAAATCAAATTGAAAATGATTAGTGGAGGAAAGGAAAGAAAATGAAGAAAAAGCTCAATTATGACATCTTGATGATGTCATTTACAAATTGTGACCAATCACAAATAAGCTACCATTTGACTAAACTATTAAAAGACATAAATGAAGACCAAAATAACACAAATTACAGCAGCCATTCTTCTTCTTCTTCTTCCCCAAAACGTGACTCTTCCCATCTCCCTCCATTGATGAGCTTGGCAAGCTCATGAAACCCTAAACTCCCACCATATTTCCTTGAGTTCCCAACACTAAATTTTACCCTAGAACCTTGCTTAATATTTTGGGAGCTAAAAGAGGAGAAGAAATTGAAGTTTTGGGTTGGCTTGGATTTAAGCTACAAGAGGTTAGTGCACTATATATCAAAAACTCTTTAATTTCATGCATAGGAACTTGAATTTAGCAAGAATTTGTAAATTAAGTGGATGAAATTTATGTATATGTACTCCATAAATTTCAGCTGCCCTAGGGAGAAATAGGATTGAGTGTTTTTGAATGGACTTGGAATGAATTAGAAATCATGAATAAAGTATATAAACATAAGGAAATGAGTTAGTTAGTCAACTAGGGTAACTTGTACAAAATCTTGAATTTGAGCTAGGGTTTTGGGAGTAAAGTGTGGACTTGGATTATGAATTGATTAGAGAACATTTTAATGGTCAATTAGTGACCATTTTAGGTAGATTGACCAACAAATGGACTGAAAAATGAGATTGCAAAGTGAGGTTGCAAACTGCCCTAGGACAGCAGCATAGGGACTGAAAATTCAGTCCCTTTGCACTGCCATAACTTGGGCTGTGTTAGTCCAATTGATGTTTGGCCAATTGGACATGAAACTAGGCTTATAATGGCACATTTTTGCTGAAGAAACCATGCCCAAAAGACCAAAGCAAGAGGACCAAAACTTGGCCCCAATCCGGATACCCTGAAACTGCCTTTGCAGAATTGACCAAATGAACAGTAACTGTTCATTTGGCCATAACTCACTGTATATTTGGTCAATTGGCCTGAAATATTTACAGAAACAAGTTAAGACATAGACAAACAACTTTCATGAAGGAACCTACCCCAAATTATGGCCAGAACCCATTCAACCAAGTGACTCAAGTTACTGTTCATGCACTGTAGATATCGTAAATTTCTGCAGAATGCATATCCGGACAGCTTGGGTTTTTGAGCCATATCTGGAGCTACAAAACTCCAAATGGAGTGATTCAAAAAAGGAAATTCAACTAGACAAAATAAGGAACAACTTTCATGTTTTACATTTCTTCAAATTCCAACAGTAACAGTGTCCAATGGAACAGTGAAGTTGACTCACCAAAACTGAAAAATCTGCTCCTTTGGTTTAATGCTTGGAAATGGTATTAACACTTAATGCCAACAAGTTTTAAACACCAAATGTGGTATGTTGGGAGTGCCAAAGTCAATGTACACATTTTTATTCTAAAAGTCAACATTTTTGTTGACCAATGAGGTGAATAGTGACACCAAAACCAAAAAATTGGCAATTTTGCCAAAATGACCTAAACTTTGAGAAAGTGACCAAAACTAACAAGTTTTGAATACAAAATGTGGTATGTTGGGAGTATTAAAACCAATGTACCTATTGTTTATGCAAAAGTCAACATTTTAGTTGACTAATGAAATGAATAGTGACATGAAAACTTGAAATTCAAAAATTGTGAAACTTAAAAATGCAAAATGCCCTAGTAGGCCTAATGTGATTGGTTTGGATAGTTTGGCATGCCAATAGGGTATTGTTTAGCAGTACTGCGAAACGAAAGGCTTTATGCCTGTATTCATGGCTTTTATGCCCGTATTCATGGCTTTATGCCCGTATTCATGGCTTTTATGCCCGTATGCATGGCTTTTATGCCCGATTATGTGATATCATGGCTTTTTAGCCATCTCGATCGCATACATGGTTGACGCTCGCGTCCCATGGTATGACGGCCCGAGGCACCGCGTGTCCAGGCCAACGACCGTTATCGATCCACTGCTCAAGATAGGTTACTTGGGCATGGAAAAGTATAACTGTAACTGAACTGATTGTTAAAGAAAATACGAAAATCAAATATCAGGAATGATTACGATAGAATACAAAGAAACTCAAGATCAGGAAGAAAATAAATAAACAAAATGCATGAAGAAGTTAATATCATAAAACGTAATTAGCCCTCGACTAAACATTAAGTTGGTAATTATTCAGTTCTTATGAACACAATGGCTAAGAAATTATGATTTTTATATTGCATATTATTTCTTTCTATTTTATTATTTGCACCACTAAGCTTTATGCTTAGCGCGTCGCTTTTGCAACGCGTAGGTACTGAAGATTGGACAGAGCGCCAGTAGACCACAGATTCGGTAAGGCAGTTCACAGTTCTGCATAGTGTCTGTGTCACCTCACTGTCAGCAGTGCATTGGTAGGACGCTAGATGTCATTTTGGTATTTTGTAATTGATTTTATTTTCTCATATGTATTTGAACTTATGTAATATATTTTGATATTCATGTAAATAATGAAAAGTGTGGTTGTAAATGGAAAAGTGAATGTTTATCTATCATATATGCATGGTATCATATGAGATGGATGAATGATTGAGGAAATGAATGGTTGACAAATGTTGAGAACTGAAATTGAGAAATATTGATGAGATTTTGATATTGGAGTTTGGAAATGATTGAATGTGAATATTGGAAGTGTTTTTAACAGGTTCCGAAGAACGGTTTTCTCCATATTTAGCCGGTACTCCGCCGGATTTTCTTTAAAATTCTCGGAACCTCAAATAAATTATAATTTCGATAAATGGCTTAAATAAATTATATTTCACAAGTTATATTCAAAAGGAAGAATAAAAATGAATTAAGATAAAATAGAGTGCTCGGCACATTGAGTGGCATAACTTGCTCGGCTACACTGTAGTCGGGTAAGGGGTGTCACATTTAGTGGTATCAGAGCGCGGTTTAGGCGTTTCTGGACGTAGATAGATTGCAAATCATGCATTGCATTCATAAGAGTCGAGGTGACACTATTGCAGATCTGTATTTCCTGTTTGTTTTAGGTTAAGGTATGGAATAAGAGAGTGAAGAGACAATGAGATAGCGAATGGAGATGAGAAGGAGACTGTATTTAAGATGAAAAAGGATGAGTACAGAACTGTTTAATGATAGGATTGAGACTAAGGAGAAAGTGAAGTAGGATAACACGGAAAGGTGAAGAAATAAAGAGGTATTAGCTCCTCGGCTATTTACACTGGGTAAATTTCGAGGACGAAATTTAAATGAGAGGGGAAGAGTTGTAACATCCTCCCGGTAGCAATTCCGTACATCCTACTGTTCCGGTGACCGGTGTCGGTCCGGACAGCTAGAACGTCCGGAAAAATAATTAAATTTAAGTGAGGGACCATAATTAACTCAAATATTAATGAGAAAAATTTAGTAAAAATTTTAGAAATAAAATACAGTTAAGTTAAAAGAGCCGGTGCCCAAGCGATGGGTAACCAGAGGTAAGTTGCGGTTCTCGCAACGAGGAGCCCTAGACCCGGGGGAAAAATCATAAAATAATTTTTGGGACTCCAGAGAAGGGTTATTGAGGTTCCTATGGCATTAGAATGCCAAGAAAATATTTAGAAAAAATTTTTAATCGGTACAGCCAATTTTGACCCGTTAAGCCAAACGGAGGGCATTTTGGTCATTTCGCTTTCCGAGGTGATTTTTGGCCGACTTGTCCAGTTGAGTAAATAATTAATATAACATAAAATATGAATAAACATTACTAGAAATCAAATTGAAAATGATTAGTGGAGGAAAGGAAAGAAAATGAAGAAAAAGCTCAATTATGACATCTTGATGATGTCATTTACAAATTGTGACCAATCACAAATAAGCTACCATTTGACTAAACTATTAAAAGACATAAATGAAGACCAAAATAACACAAATTACAGCAGCCATTCTTCTTCTTCTTCTTCCCCAAAACGTGACTCTTCCCATCTCCCTCCATTGATGAGCTTGGCAAGCTCATGAAACCCTAAACTCCCACCATATTTCCTTGAGTTCCCAACACTAAATTTTACCCTAGAACCTTGCTTAATATTTTGGGAGCTAAAAGAGGAGAAGAAATTGAAGTTTTGGGTTGGCTTGGATTTAAGCTACAAGAGGTTAGTGCACTATATATCAAAAACTCTTTAATTTCATGCATAGGAACTTGAATTTAGCAAGAATTTGTAAATTAAGTGGATGAAATTTATGTATATGTACTCCATAAATTTCGGCTGCCCTAGGGAGAAATAGGATTGAGTGTTTTTGAATGGACTTGGAATGAATTAGAAATCATGAATAAAGTATATAAACATAAGGAAATGAGTTAGTTAGTCAACTAGGGTAACTTGTACAAAATCTTGAATTTGAGCTAGGGTTTTGGGAGTAAAGTGTGGACTTGGATTATGAATTGATTAGAGAACATTTTAATGGTCAATTAGTGACCATTTTAGGTAGATTGACCAACAAATGGACTGAAAAATGAGATTGCAAAGTGAGGTTGCAAACTGCCCTAGGACAGCAGCATAGGGACTGAAAATTCAGTCCCTTTGCACTGCCATAACTTGGGCTGTGTTAGTCCAATTGATGTTTGGCCAATTGGACATGAAACTAGGCTTATAATGGCACATTTTTGCTGAAGAAACCATGCCCAAAAGACCAAAGCAAGAGGACCAAAACTTGGCCCCAATCCGGATACCCTGAAACTGCCTCTGCAGAATTGACCAAATGAACAGTAACTGTTCATTTGGCCATAACTCACTGTATATTTGGTCAATTGGCCTGAAATTTTTACAGAAACAAGTTAAGACATAGACAAACAACTTTCATGAAGAAACCTACCCCAAATTATGGCCAGAAACCATTCAACCAAGTGACTCAAGTTACTGTTCATGCACTGTAGATATGGTAAATTTCTGCAGAATGCATATCCGGACAGCTTGGGTTTTTGAGCCATATCTGGAGCTACAAAACTCCAAATGGAGTGATTCAAAAAAGGAAATTCAACTAGACAAAATAAGGAACAACTTTCATGTTTTACATTTCTTCAAATTCCAACAGTAACAGTGTCCAATGGAACAGTGAAGTTGACTCACCAAAACTGAAAAATCTGCTCCTTTGGTTTAATGCTTGGAAATGGTATTAACACTTAATGCCAACAAGTTTTAAACACCAAATGTGGTATGTTGGGAGTGCCAAAGTCAATGTACACATTTTTATTCTAAAAGTCAACATTTTTGTTGACCAATAAGGTGAATAGTGACACCAAAACCAAAAAAATTGGCAATTTTGCCAAAATGACCTAAACTTTGAGAAAGTGACCAAAACTAACAAGTTTTGAATACAAAATGTGGTATGTTGGGAGTATTAAAACCAATGTACCTATTGTTTATGCAAAAGTCAACATTTTAGTTGACTAATGAAATGAATAGTGACATGAAAACTTGAAATTCAAAAATTGTGAAACTTAAAAATGCAAAATGCCCTAGTAGGCCTAATGTGATTGGTTTGGATGGTTTGGCATGCCAATAGGGTATTGTTTAGCGATCGCTAAACGAAAGGCTTTATGCCTGTATTCATGGCTTTTATGCCCGTATTCATGGCTTTATGCCCGTATTCATGGCTTTTATGCCCGTATGCATGGCTTTTATGCCCGATTATGTGATATCATGGCTTTTTAGCCATACTGACTGCATACATGGTTGACGTTCTGCGTCCCATGGTATGACGGCCCGAGGCACCGCGGTGTCCAGTGCCAACGACCCGTTATCCAGTCCAGTCGTTCAGTATAGGTTACTTGGGCATGGAAAAGTATAACTGTAATTGAACTGATTGTTAAAGAAAATACGAAAATCAAATATCAGGAATGATTACGATAGAATACAAAGAAACTCAAGATCAGGAAGAAAATAAATAAACAAAATGCGTGAAGAAGTTAATATCATAAAACGTAATTAGCCCTCGACTAAACATTAAGTTGGTAATTATTCAGTTCTTATGAACACAATGGCTAAGAAATTATGATTTTTATATTGCATATTATTTCTTTCTATTTTATTATTTGCACCACTAAGCTTTATGCTTAGCGCGTCGCTTTT
Source organism: Hevea brasiliensis (assembly GCF_030052815.1). Taxonomy (NCBI): domain Eukaryota; kingdom Viridiplantae; phylum Streptophyta; class Magnoliopsida; order Malpighiales; family Euphorbiaceae; genus Hevea; species Hevea brasiliensis. The sequence goes on along the minus strand of NC_079494.1, from coordinate 37,224,171 downwards.
GCAACGCCGTAGGTAATCAAGATTGACAGAGCGCCAGAGACCACGATTCGTAAAGGCGGTTCACGCTCGCATAGTGTCTGTGTCACCTCACTATCAGCAGTGCATTGGTAGGACGCTAGATGTCATTTTGGTATTTTGTAATTGATTTTATTTTCTCATATGTATTTGAACTTATGTAATATATTTTGATATTCATGTAAATAATGAAAAGTGTGGTTGTAAATGGAAAAGTGAATGTTTATCTATCATATATGCATGGTATCATATGAGATGGATGAATGATTGAGAAATGAATGGTTGACAAATGTTGAGAACTGAAATTGAGAAATATTGATGAGATTTTGATATTGGAGTTTGGAAATGATTGAATGTGAATATTGGAAGTGTTTTTAACAGGTTCCGAAGAACGGTTTTCTCCATATTTAGCCGGTACTCCGCCGGATTTTCTTTAAAATTCTCGGAACCTCAAATAAATTATAATTTCGATAAATGGCTTAAATAAATTATATTTCACAAGTTATATTCAAAAGGAAGAATAAAAATGAATTAAGATAAAATAGAGTGCTCGGCACACTGAGTGGCATAACTTGCTCGGCTACACTGTAGTCGGGTAAGGGGTGTCACATTTAGTGGTATCAGAGCGCGGTTTAGGCGTTTCTGGACCTAGATAGATTGCAAATCATGCATTGCATTCATAAGAGTCGAGGTGACACTATTGCAGATCTGTATTTCCTGTTTGTTTTAGGTTAAGGTATGGAATAAGAGAGTGAAGAGACAATGAGATAGCGAATGGAGATGAGAAGGAGACTGTATTTAAGATGAAAAAGGATGAGTCTGAATCGTTTAATGATAGGATTGAGACTAAGGAGAAAGTGAAGTAGGATAACACGGAAAGGTGAAGAAATAAAGAGGTATTAGCTCCTCGGCTATTTACACTGGGTAAATTTCGAGGACGAAATTTAAATGAGAGGGGAAGAGTTGTAACATCCTCCCGATAGCAATTCCGTACATCCTACTGTTCCGGTGACCGGTGTCGGTCCGGACAGCTAGAACGTCCGGAAAAATAATTAAATTTAAGTGAGGGACCATAATTAACTCAAATATTAATGAGAAAAATTTAGTAAAAATTTTAGAAATAAAATACTGATTAAGTTAAAAGGTGCCCAAGCGATGGGTAACGAGTAAGTTGCGGTTCTATAGCGAGGAGCCCTAGACCTGGGGGAAAAATCATAAAATAATTTTTGGGACTCCAGAGAAGGGTTATTGAGGTTCCTATGGCATTAGAATGCCAAGAAAATATTTAGAAAAAATTTTCAATCGGTACAGCCAATTTTGACCCGTTAAGCCAAACGGAGGGCATTTTGGTCATTTCGCTTTCCGAGGTGATTTTTGGCCGACTTGTCCAGTTGAGTAAATAATTAATATAACATAAAATATGAATAAACATTACTAGAAATCAAATTGAAAATGATTAGTGGAGGAAAGGAAAGAAAATGAAGAAAAAGCTCAATTATGACATCTTGATGATGTCATTTACAAATTGTGACCAATCACAAATAAGCTACCATTTGGCTAAACTATTAAAAGACATAAATGAAGACCAAAATAACACAAATTACAGCAGCCATTCTTCTTCTTCTTCTTCCCCAAAACGTGACTCTTCCCATCTCCCTCCATTGATGAGCTTGGCAAGCTCATGAAACCCTAAACTCCCACCATATTTCCTTGAGTTCCCAACACTAAATTTTACCCTAGAACCATGCTTAATATTTTGGGAGCTAAAAGAGGAGAAGAAATTGAAGTTTTGGGTTGGCTTGGATTTAAGCTACAAGAGGTTAGTGCACTATATATCAAAAACTCTTTAATTTCATGCATAGGAACTTGAATTTAGCAAGAATTTGTAAATTAAGTGGATGAAATTTATGTATATGTACTCCATAAATTTCGGCTGCCCTAGGGAGAAATAGGATTGAGTGTTTTTGAATGGACTTGGAATGAATTAGAAATCATGAATAAAGTATATAAACATAAGGAAATGAGTTAGTTAGTCAACTAGGGTAACTTGTACAAAATCTTGAATTTGAGCTAGGGTTTTGGGAGTAAAGTGTGGACTTGGATTATGAATTGATTAGAGAACATTTTAATGGTCAATTAGTGACCATTTTAGGTAGATTGACCAACAAATGGACTGAAAAATGAGATTGCAAAGTGAGGTTGCAAAGCGCCCTAGGACAGACATAGGGACTGAAAATTCAGTCCCTTTGCACTGCCATAACTTGGGCTGTGTTTGTCCAATTGATGTTTGGCCAATTGGACATGAAACTAGGCTTATAATGGCACATTTTTGCTGAAGAAACCATGCCCAAAAGATCAAAGCAAGAGGACCAAAACTTGGCCCCAATCCGGATACCCTGAAACTGCCTCTGCAGAATTGACCAAATGAACAGTAACTGTTCATTTGGCCATAACTCACTGTATATTTGGTCAATTGGCCTGAAATATTTACAGAAACAAGTTAAGACATAGACAAACAACTTTCATGAAGGAACCTACCCCAAATTATGGCCAGAACCCATTCAACCAAGTGACTCAAGTTACTGTTCATGCACTGTAGATATGGTAAATTTCTGCAGAATGCATATCCGGACAGCTTGGGTTTTGAGCCATATCTGAGCTACAAAACTCCAAATGGAGTGATTCAAAAAAGGAAATTCAACTAGACAAAATAAGGAACAACTTTCATGTTTTACATTTCTTCAAATTCCAACAGTAACAGTGTCCAATGGAACAGTGAAGTTGACTCACCAAAACTGAAAAATCTGCTCCTTTGGTTTAATGCTTGGAAATGGTATTAACACTTAATGCCAACAAGTTTTAAACACCAAATGTGGTATGTTGGGAGTGCCAAAGTCAATGTACACATTTTTATTCTAAAAGTCAACATTTTTGTTGACCAATGAGGTGAATAGTTACACCAAAACCAAAAAAATTGGCAATTTTGCCAAAATGACCTAAACTTTGAGAAAGTGACCAAAACTAACAAGTTTTGAATACAAAATCTGGTATGTTGGGAGTATTAAAACCAATGTACCTATTGTTTATGCAAAAGTCAACATTTTAGTTGACTAATGAAATGAATAGTGACATGAAAACTTGAAATTCAAAAATTGTGAAACTTAAAAATGCAAAATGCCCTAGTAGGCCTAATGTGATTGGTTTGGATGGTTTGGCATGCCAATAGGGTATTGTTTAGCAGTACTGCGAAACGAAAGGCTTTATGCCTGTATTCATGGCTTTTATGCCCGTATTCATGGCTTTATGCCCGTATTCATGGCTTTTATGCCCGTATGCATGGCTTTTATGCCCGATTATGTGATATCATGGCTTTTTAGCCATACTGACTGCATACATGGTTGACGTTCTGCGTCCCATGGTATGACGGCCCGAGGCACCGCGGTGTCCAGTGCCAACGACCCGTTATCCAGTCCAGTCGTTCAGTATAGGTTACTTGGGCATGGAAAAGTATAACTGTAATTGAACTGATTGTTAAAGAAAATACGAAAATCAAATATCAGGAATGATTACGATAGAATACAAAGAAACTCAAGATCAGGAAGAAAATAAATAAACAAAATGCGTGAAGAAGTTAATATCATAAAACGTAATTAGCCCTCGACTAAACATTAAGTTGGTAATTATTCAGTTCTTATGAACACAATGGCTAAGAAATTATGATTTTTATATTGCATATTATTTCTTTCTATTTTATTATTTGCACCACTAAGCTTTATGCTTAGCGCGTCGCTTTGCAATGCGTAGGTATCGAAGATTGACAGAGCGCCAAGAGACCACAGATTCGATAAGGCGGTTCACGATTACGCATAGTGTGCGTGTCACCTCACTTGTCATGATGCATTGGTAGGACGCTAGATGTCATTTTGGTATTTTGTAATTGATTTTATTTTCTCATATGTATTTGAACTTATGTAATATATTTTGATATTCATGTAAATAATGAAAAGTGTGGTTGTAAATGGAAAAGTGAATGTTTATCTATCATATATGCATGGTATCATATGAGATGGATGAATGATTGAGGAAATGAATGGTTGACAAATGTTGAGAACTGAAATTGAGAAATATTGATGAGATTTTGATATTGGAGTTTGGAAATGATTGAATGTGAATATTGGAAGTGTTTTTAACAGGTTCCGAAGAACGGTTTTCTCCATATTTAGCCGGTACTCCGTCGGATTTTCTTTAAAATTCTCGGAACCTCAAATAAATTATAATTTTGATAAATGGCTTAAATAAATTATATTTTACAAGTTATATTCAAAAGGAAGAATAAAAATGAATTAAGATAAAATAGAGTGCTCGGCACACTGAGTGGCATAACTTGCTCGGCTACACTGTAGTCGGGTAAGGGGTGTCACAAATCCTCCCATACTTACTTCACAAAAACTTGATTTAATCACTTGAGAGGAAGATTGGTCATCAAAGAATTGAAGAAAATTGAGAGGAAGTGAAAGTTCAAAGACACCTAACAAGGTAAGTAATGCAAACTTCAAGTTTTTAGTTTAATTAGTGTATGTATAGTATCTAGAGCATAGAAATAAACTTAAAAAAAAAAATATGTGTGAGGGACTAAACTGAAATTCATCCAGCAGGGAGGGGAGAGTGATTTGCATGAGTTTGATTGAGTTAAACCTGTTAAAATGCTTGAATGAGTTGAAAGATTGTGTTTATATGCTTTGAATTAGTTAATTGCAATGGATTAGAGTGGTTAGGGTTTGAGACCTAGGGTTTTGAGGAAAAAATTTGGAGAAACTGGTAAATGATATATTTGACCTAATGTGAAGTGAAAAATGGTCATTTGTGACCAAATGAGGTGTGTTAGAAGTGTTGGAATTAAAAGCCAATTCGGATTGGATAAGGTCATGTGCTGGCAGCATGACTAAAATTTCCTTTTAGGGACCAAAAATGAAATTTTACAAGTCCAATGGATATGGAACCAATTGGAGATGAAAAAAGGCACTAAATGACACAATTTTCATTTGGGAAACCTGCCCAAAAAGTGACTAAAACCTAGTGAACAAAGTGACCGAAGTTGAGAAATCGCAGGTTGCCCTGAACAACCTGACCAAATGAACAGTGTTTGTTCATTCGGTCATAACTCGAGCTAGGAAGGTCAAAATGACCTGAAATTTTACCAGTGGTTAGATGAGATATATACCTAAAACTTTCATGAAGAACACCAACCAAAATTATGCCATTAACCCAATCAAATTACTGAGCCAAGTTGGATCACTGAATCTGCAGACTGCAGATTTGCCATTTGAACAGTAAAGTTTCAATGGCTATAACTCTCTCTAGAAAACTCTGATTTAGGTGATTCTTGAACCGATGGAAACCTAAGGCATAGTAGAACATTTCATATGAAGAAAGTTAGACCAAATTATGGACCAAATTATGGACCTAACTTGATCAAATTGCTGAACGAAGTTGGAATTAACAATCTGCCATAACAAAATTCTGCAGCATGAACAGTAAACGTAATTTGCTTATAACTTGAGCTACAAAACTCCAATTGGGGTGATTCAAAAAGAAGAATAAACTTGAGACAATAAGAAACATTTTCTATGAAGAAAGTTTTACCAAATTACAACAGTAAACTGACCAAAGAAACAGTACAATTAGGGACACCAAAACTGAAAATTGGCAATTTTTCTTAAAAGACCTAAGTTTTGAGAAAATGACCAAAAATAACAAGTTTAGTGACCAAAATGTGGTATGTGGGTGAAGTTGAAGTTCCCATACCTATTAAGCCTTAGAAAGTCAACTATATGACTTGAATAGTATAGTGAATAGTAACCCGAAACACAAAAATTTCGAGAACATCGAATTTAGCACGTTAGAGTTAGGTAAAAGTGAAGCTAAATTTATTTTGGGTTTATGTTAAGTTCTAGTGCTAAAACATTGTAAAATTGTGTGTTTCAGTTGGAAAGGATACCGGGAAAGAACCCGAGGAACCAAGTCGAGGCCAAGAGGCGACTCGCTTGAGGTTTGTGCACAACATCACTATGCTTTAAAAAAATTATTAATTAAGTGAATGAAATATGCATTTTACTTTTGCTTTGAATTATTGAAAGTATTGTGACCTTATTTATGATGTTTTGATTTAAATTGTAAAAGTTACTGTGTATATTTGAAATGACAATGTTTAGCAAATTGTTAAGATAAGTTTTGAAACCACAGTGTCATGACCATATATTTGAACACCTCACTAGCACGACTAGTGGGGGTAATTAGTTTCGAATTTTGATTCCTTCTCTGGAGAAGTGTTGAGGTGTGCCAGTAGAAGAGGATGTGAATGGATATCCATATATTTGAGCTAGCTAGCCTTGTGATGTGATTTCTCTTTAGCCTCTGGCTATTGAGATTCTATTTGTTTCGAATGGCATGATCTAACTGTGGGTTTTATGAAATGTGATTTGATACTTCAAAATGAAATTGTTTGGGATTAAAATCTCATAATGCATGATTTGTACTTAATTCTCATGTTCAGCCAAATTTTTGAATAAATGTGATTTAAGTTTTGCATAAAGATTATTTTAGTATGTTGTGCACCACTGAGTCCTAGTACTCAGCGATAGCTTCTATTGCTGTAGCAGATAAGGAGACTAGAGGAGCAGCAGACTGAGCTGCTGAGGTGTGAGGAGCTATCAGCTTGAAGTCACCGGGTATAATTTATACCCTAACTGTAAATATTTCTTTTGATGTATGTATTGCACATAAATGTATGGACATGTAAAATGGGTCTTGAGCAGCTTGTACAAAGTTTGTAATAAAAATTTAGTTTCAAATTCCTTTGATGTAAATTTTGTAATGATATATATATATAAATTATTTTGTCTCTAATAAAATATGAGAGGAACTATTTTATTTAATTTGAATGAAATGTTGTTAGTATTTTGAGGATTATTGAATTTTGAACTTGAGAAATTGATTGAAATGATTGTGGAGTTATTGAAATGGATTGAGTTTAATTGTGAAATTGAAGTAGTGGTTGAGAAAAATTTTTAGAAGTGCTTTTTACAGGTATTGAAGAACTGTTTTCTCAAAATACAAACAGAACTCTGTCAAAATTTTTATAAAATTTATGAAAAAAATAAAATGGGCCAAAATTTCCAACTAGCTTTCAACTTAATTACATGTTTTAAATACTTATTAGAAATGCTCACCACTTATCAAAAATAAGAAAATTGTTTTAAAATCCCTTGTAGGGTACTTAATGAGTTATCGGTAGGTGAAGTTCGGTAGTTCATTAGGTATTCTACGGGATCATGTTATGCCTTACAGAGGGGTAAGGTGTGACAAGAATTGAATCCCTTGGAAAGTCCATGATCATATCATATTTACTGCTTATCCATGAATGCATAAGATGTATGGGAATGTATGCAATTATATGATATATGCATGCTAAATGGATAATGTGCAAAGTGAGACCTTAATAGTAATTAGGATGACCATAAAATCTTCCAAACAAATGATTAAGTTGGAAATGCTATAATTAAAGTAATTATAATATAGGCCATCCATTGAGGCAATTATTTTAAAAAATTTTAAATACTTGCATAAGATGCAATCAATTTAAGAGATTTTCTTAAGAATAATTATTAAGCATGAGATGTTGTAAATATGTAAATGGTTTGATGGCCAATATTGGATGTACCTAAGGACATTAAAATTATTTGCATAATTACTAGCTCAATGGGATCAACTTAACTAATGCAAGATAAGTTAATAATGGATGTACCTGAGATTTTGAGCATTAGGGGCTAGGTAAAGGATTGAACCTCACATGAGATGTGATGGGCAAGGAGTTGCTCACTTATAGTTTATTATAATTCCAATAATGGATGTACCTGAGGATGATTAATAGAATTATAAGAATTCAATCACCCACTAGAAATCCATCCAACTAGGATTTTCGTTTTCTACTTTGGAAGTGTAGGATTCGCTAAGTTAGTGGGAGGAACAGTTTGATTAAAAGACCATAATCATTTTGGTTAATTACATGATATATTTACTAATTAATCTGGTTATTTTTTGCAGTTAATTTTCTGATAATAATGAGCACGGAACAACCACTACCATCCAATATCCTTGCAAGCATACTTGATCGCAATAGGTTGACAGGACCTAATCTCTCTGATTGGCTACGAAATTTGAAACTTGTCCTGAACCTTGAACATATAGGATATGTTCTAGATTCAAATGTTCCTGGTCCCTTACCTCCAGAGGCTACTCAAGAGGAACATGAAACTTTGGACAAGTGGAAGGAGCATGATATGAGAGCTAAGTGTTACATGCTTGCTTCCATGAGTAATGAGTTACAGAAGCAGCATGAGAACATGCAGAGTGCGAGTGACATCCTCCTTCACTGACAAGAGTTGTATGGTGAGCACAGCAGGAATGCTAGGTATGAGATATCGAGGCAGCTGTTTCGCATGAGGATGTCTGAGGGACAGAATGTTGGGGATCATGTCCACAAGATGATTCGGCTGATTGAGCAGTTGGAACATCTTGACTTGAACATGGATTTCCAACTATAGACGGATTTGATCCTTCAGTCCCTTCCTGAGTCTTTTGGGAATTTTGTGACAAATTTCCATATGACTAAATAGGAATACACCTTAGCTGGTTTACTCAACATGCTGGTTATTGCCCAAAAGAATATGTCGGGCAATAAAGGAAAAGAGGTTGCTTTGATTGCATCTTCTTCTGCTGGAAAGTCTAACAAGAAGAAGGGCAATAAGAAAAAGAAACCTCAGATTCCTGATCCTTCTAAGAAAATAGCTAAACAGAAAGGGAAGACTAAAGTTGATGGAGGCAAAGGAAAGTGTTTCCACTGCCAGAAGGATGGGCACTGGAAAAGGAATTGCCCAGAGTATCTTGCTTCTCTGAAGGACAAGAAGGATACACCTTCGGAAGATATGTCCATATATTGTTATTTAGATTATGATGATACTCATAGTTCATCTAAAGCTTGGGTTTTAGATACTAATGCCAGTTCTCACATTTCTAATGATATGCAGGAACTAGCAAATAGTAGCAGCTTGCGTTCTCGAGATGTTAGACTCCGAATTGGCAATGGCTCAACTGTTGAAGCTTTAGCCATAGGATCTAAATCTTTTTACATGTCTGGACATGTTTTATGTTTAGATAAGATTTTATATGTACCTGATGCTTTTAAGAACATCAATTCTATATCTAGTTTGACTAGAAATGACTATGAATTTCAGTTCACAGATGATGTTTGCAATATTTATTTTGGAAATAAATATGTTGGTTCAGGTTATATGAATGATAGTCTTTATTATTTGGATAATAATGACAAACACAAAATGAATGCCAGTGATATAAATGAATGCAATGCCATGGTGAAAACCAACTCAAGTTCAAAATATATTTGGCACTTAAGGTTATGTCATGTTACAGAAGATAGGATTGCAAAATTGAAGAAAATGGGGATTCTATCCTCATTGGGCTCTGAGCCTACTCCAACTTGTGAATCTTGCCTTCAGGGCAAAATGACTAGATCACCCTTTGTTGGATAAGGGCTAAGAGCTGAAAATATTTTGGAGCTAATACATAGTGATGCATGTGGTCCATTTAAGGAAATGGCAAGAGGTGGTTTTCATTATTTTATTACCTTTACTCATGATAAATCAAGGTTTGGGTATTTGTATTTGATGAAATACAAACATGAATCCTTTGAAAAGTTCAAAGAATTTAAATCTGAAGTAGAAAATCAAACAGGAAAGAGTATTAAAGCTCTTCGATCAGATCGTGGAGGTGAATATTTGAGTACTGAATTTGATGAATACTTGAGAGAGCACGGCATTGTTTCCTAGCTGACTCCTCCAGGAACGCCACAGCTAAATGGTGTATCTGAAAGGAGAAATCGTACCCTATTGGATATGGCACGTAGTATGATGAGCTATACTGATATGCCAATCTCCTTTTGGGGATTTGCATTAGAATCAGCTTTGTATATTCTGAATAGGATTCCATCAAAATCAGTTTCTTCTACACCTTATGAGATATGGCATGAAAGAAAATCAAGTCTTAAGCATGTTTAGATTTGGGGTTGTCCAGCTTATGTCAAAAAGCTGAACACTGATAAATTGGAAACCAGATCAGAAAAAGGTCGATTTGTTGGATATCCAAAAGATAGTTTTGGATATTATTTTTATTTGCCTACTTTACAAAAGGTTGTGATAAGTAGAGATGCCACATTTCTTGAATAACAATTTGTTCAAGAAGGAGGCAAAGGAAGGCAAATAGAGTTGGAATTGGAGAATTCTGACCAATCAATAAATCAGATGGATATAAATCCATCTAGTCAACCTACACCGTTGATGAAACATCTATAGCTGTTCCTCATAGAATAACCAGGGCATCTCACCCACCAGTGAGATATGGTTTCTTTCATTAAGAAGAACAAGAGTTATCTACTCATGAAGAAGTAGATTATGAAGATGATCCACTTACCTATGAAGAAGCTATATCAGATATAGACTCTTCAAAATGGATTGATGCTATGAAATCCGAAATTGATTGCATGTATAAGAATCAAGTTTGGGATCTTGTTGACCCACCTGAAGGTATTGTACCTATAGGGAACAAATGGGTTTTCAAGAAGAAAATTAGTTCTGATGGAAAGTTAGAGACCTATAAGGCAAGGCTAGTAGCGAAAGGGTTTCGCCAAAGGCAAGGAATTGACTATGAGGAGACTTTCTCGCCTGTTATCATGCTTAAATCAATTAGGATTCTATTAGCAATAGCTGCATACTATGATTATGAGATTTGGCAGATGGATGTCAAAACAGCTTTTCTCAATGGATACATTGAAGAAAACATTTTCATGGAACAACCTAGGGGTTTTGAATCCCAAGATGGTTCCAAGGTATGCAAGCTAAAGCGATCCATTTATGGGTTGAAGCAAGCTTCGAGGAGATGGAGCATCCGTTTTGATGAAGCCATTAAATCATTTGGTTTTATCAAAAATGAGGATGAGCCATTTGTACATAAGAAGGTTAGTGACAGTGCTATCACTTTCCTTGTCTTATATGTGGATGATACATTGTTGATGGGTAATGACACAGGTATGTTGACAACTGTAAAGGTATGGTTGTCAAATACATTCTCCATCAAAGACTTGGGGAGACAACCTATATTCTTGGGATTCGCATCTATAGAGATAGAGCGAAAAGAATAATTGGTTTGTCCCAAAGTCTATACTTGGAAAAGGTGTTAAAGAGGTTTAACATGCTTGATTCCAAGAGAGGATTGTTACAAGTGAGAGATGGTATCCATCTTTCTAAAGAGATGTCTCCAAAGACACCTGAAGAAAGATATAAGATGGCCAGGATTCCATATGCTTTGGCTATTGGAAGTTTAATGTATGCAATATTGTGTACTAGGCCAGATATCACATATGCTATTAGTTTGACTAGCAGGTATCAATCTAATCCAGGTTTAGAACACTGGATAGCTGTCAAGAATATCCTTAAGTACTTGAGAAGAACTAAGGATTTATTCTTGATCTATGGAGGTGGAGACTTGTAATTGGATGGTTATATTGATTCTAATTTCCAATCAGATATCGATGATAGAAAGTCTACATCTGGGTATGTGTTCATTTGTAATGGAGGTGCAGTCAGTTGGAAGAGTTCCAAACAGAGCATGACTGCAGATTCCACTATAGAGGCTGAGTATATTGCTGCATCAGATGTTGCAAAAGAAGTTGTTTGGATAAAGAAGTTCGTGACAGAACTTGCAGTAGTTCCTTCCATTGAGTCAGCAGTTTCGCTATACTATGACAACAATGGAGCAGTCATACAGGCTAAAGAACCCAGGTCTCACCAGAAATCCAAACACATAGAAAGGCGCTACCACATTATCAGAGAAATAGTTGGGCGAAGTGATGTAGCCATGCAGAAAATAGCATCAGCTGAAAATCTAGCTGATCCATTCACTAAGCCTATGTCACAGACTCAGTTAGACCGATATCTTGAGAAGATGAGTCTAAGATATTGTAATGAATGGCTCTAGTGCTAGTGGGAGATTGTTAGCAGTGTGCCATAGAGCATATCATTTAGTATGTATCTTGTACATGTTTTATTAATAAAAGGCATTTCCACTTTTCCATTTACATAATATATTTATGTGTAATAGAAAAGGTCCATTGATATTTTGTTAGAAATTCTATTCTTAAGTTGTTAAGAATATGAGTGACAGTATTTCTAGTACAAAGTATCATAAATAGGTTCACAATTGCGAATACTTTATAATAAGGACATGACTTATCCAGAAAGATTGTATTCATGTTTGTTCCCAAGTTATTTATATGAGATATAAATAAGATAGAATGGTGAGTCTCATGCCATATAACAAACATGATAGGCACTTATACATGATAAGTAGGTCGAACCAGTGACACTTATGATAAGCACATAGAGTTTACTCTTGTCAATATTTTGTCATAAATCATATTAGTGCATATAATCTTTAGACATGAGATAGTACAGTTATCTAGTATATAGGTGGTTTGAGTTTGATACTGCTTTCATACTTGAACTGTGTATGGGTATATGGGCATGTGTTGGCTCCTACTAGTTATATATGGAGGTAGGTGTTAATCAAGATGGAATCTGTTCCTCTAAATAAATAGGAATAAAATCCTATGTTCATTTAATTGTTCTTGATGTTTCAAGTTCCTGGCCAGGACAGATAGATTTATTCAGAAAAGAGTTTCTGATGAGAAAATCTTTTAATCAAGACCTGGAATTAAAAGAGAACATAATATTCATAGCAAATGGGGTTTGACATAAACTATGACTCCAGTTTGAGTTGGGATTTTGTAACAGAGAGATTCTAGTGCATGGTAACATATGATTATAGGTTCATTTAAGGTAAACCTTATTACTAATTGGGTGACCATGGCATGCTATGCTAGGTGTAAACCATGGTCTATGAGGTGCATAAAATGATTTAGAGAAATCGTTTATGGTAAGAAAGAGTTCTAATAATATTAAGAGTTGATATAATATCTCATTGCCAATTAGTGATGAGCCTAGTAAGTCACACACATACACAAGTTATCACCTAATTAAATATGATTTAATTAATTAATTAAAGAGTTTAATTGATTAATTAAATAGGTTTGGTTTGCAATTAGATTGCATAGTCCCTAGCATGACTTGAAACCAAATCTAGATTATTAGATGTACAGTACAAGTTAAATTTATATTTAAAGTGTTTAAATATGAATTTAATTAATGAGAAATTAATTAATAAAGATTAATTAATTAATTTATATTTGATATAAATTGATTAGAAGAAGAGAAATAATTATTTTGGGTTAAGAACTCAAAATTAAGACACAGGGGCATTTTGGTCATTTCATAGGGTGACATGTGGCACCATGAGATGGTGGCATATGGCATTACACATAAGCTTGCCAAATGTCTTTTAATCATGTAAGATGATTAAAATTAAGATTAAATATACGTTTGACACTTGGCACAATGTGATTGGGTCAATTAAACATAGAACGAATCAGAGGGTGACATGTGGCAAGGGTTTAATGAGTTAACCTAGCTATATAAGTGTTGTTATGAAGAAAAAAAAAATATAACCAGCTGCTGTTCTCATTTGTGCCACCACCTTGAGGCTCTCCCTTCTCTTCTTCTTCATCTCTCACCAATTCCAAGAGATTAGCAAATAATCTCTTGAATTAAAAATACTAGAAATCGTTTCTAGTGTTCTGTTTACATCTTTAATCTCTTAAAAGGCAGAACTTGATTTTCTAATTAATAGAAAAAGCTTTAGAAGCTGTTCAAGGGCTGCCATAGGTGTTCTTGGTGTGGACAAGCTAGAGGGACAACATCTGGTGTCCTGAAGACGCATCTGAAATGCACAAATATACTGCAGTGTATCAAGAGGTTAGTGTATTTGTTCTTGATTTAATCTAGGGTTCCAAAATTAATATGATTAATTTTAAAATTTTAAATGGAAAATACAGATCCAAAAACATATTAAAAGTGTTTTAATATGTTGTTTATCATTGAAATCAAATAAATAAAAATAAAATTTGCATGATGCATGTGGCCCTAGGTGAAAATTTTTGAATTCAATGGTATAAACTTGTGTTTTTCGTGCTTCCGTTCCTTCAGATTTAAATGTTTAATTGTATTGAAGTTGAATTCCATGTGTAAAGTTTGATTTATAAGCTTGAAAAGTGAAAATGGAAGTTGATGGGTATGTGTAAACTTGTGGCAGCCTCATGAAGAAGATTGAAGTGTTTAAGTTCATGAAATATTATTGAATTATGTTACTTATGGTGGCAGCATGTGTATGTGAATAATTGTTTGGATTTGGGCATGTAAATGAGGTATGTTCATGTGGTTAAATTATTGTAATTGGACTTTGAAAATTCTGAGTTATAATGTGTATGTTGAGAGTGGTTACAAGCTGCCCAAAATGACCAAATTGTGATGTAAAGTGTGTTAATGTTATGATACCAAATCAGAATTGGCATCAAAGATAAACTTGGTACGTATTGAATGTGTAATTGGTAAGTATTGAGTAATGTGTAACAGGGCAGTGCACACTTTAGCTTAGAACCTTAAGTGTGTGACTCCAATTGGTATGAGACCAATTGGAAGTGAAACTAGGCACAAAAAGTGTCAACTTTCATGAAGGAAGCTTGCCTAAATTCTGTCCACTAAGTGACTTGAAAAATGACCAAATCCGAATTAGTTGACTTGGAAGCCTGAAAATTCACCATTTAGGCAGCAGTTAGTATTTTGACAATAACTTACTCAAAACAGGTCCAAATGACCTGAAATTTTTACCATGAATATTTTAGACATAGATCTACAATTCTTATGAAGACACCAAAGCCCAGAAATGGCCAGAACCAAGCCAAATAGCTTGCACAAATTTGGGTACCAAAACTGGCCGAAGTTAAAATGACCTAAAAATGACCTAAGCCTATCATTTTAGTGTATTCTATCCAACATTGGTAAATTGACCATATCTTGGTCTACACAACTCAGAATGATCTGAAATTTTGCCCTATGTGCAATAAGACATGGACCTACAAGTTTGTAGTTTGGACTGAAACCCAAAAACCGAGGGAACTAGGTCGTCCGGCTAGGTCAAAATAGTACACCGAAATTCGATAAATTGCAATAAAATGCAATGCACTTGAAAATGAAATTGGTAACATATACCAATACTAAAGGGCTCTAAAATGAGACATATTGGGAACATTAAAATTAATTCACCTAGAGTGCATTAAAGGTTAACATTATAAGTTGACTAATAAAATGAATTGAAGGGAATGGTACCAAGAAAATTTAGATATTAGATTTTATGGTTGGAAACAAATTCATTGAGTACTGAAACACTTTAAATTGTGTGTTTCAGTTGATAAGGATATTGAGAAGCATAAAGAACATTGAATCAAGGCCTAGGAGCGACTCAAATCAGGTTTGTTTACAACTAGTTTTTAACTGATTTTATTTTGAATATTTCATATGATTAAATGACATATTTTTCTTATGTGTTATGTTTAACAAGCATTGGATTTAATTCAATAATTATTGAAATTGTTATAGTATGTATGAATTTAGCTTTGTGAAATGGTATTTCCACAAGTATTAAGCATTGTTGTGAATTGAATAAATTATGTTTTGGAAAATTGTGATAGAACATGTTTTGAATTGTGATGGGCAATTTGCATGGAAAAATGCAAATTTATGATTTGAATTGTGATGAGCATAAAAATTATTGGATATTGGAATTGACTTTGAATTGAATTGTACTGTGATTTATGCTCACTAAAAGGATTGTGATATTATTTTATATCTCACTATAGATACTTGACTAGGTTATTACCCGTCTCTCTCATTTGTTGAGAAGACAATGGAGTTAGTTATGTTTTGATTACCATGGTACGTGCACAGGCTTAGATTCTCCTCTTATTAGAGGTTAGATCTAAGTTTTTTTATGTTATGTCCCTTTCGGAAGATTCATTATTGTGATGTGTACTGTGCACGATGATTCGACCTCCCCGACCATAGGGAGTTAGAATCCGATTCGACCTCCCCGACCATAGAGAGTTAGAATCACCCCGAATATGGCCCTTTCGAATTAGTCTTGCATAGTTAGTGAGATAAAGAATGGTTTTTGAGATAAAGAATGGCTTTTAAGATAAAGAATGGCTTTTGAGATAAAGAATAACTTTTGAGATAAAGAATGGTTTTTGAGATAAAAAATGGTTTCTGAATAGTAAAGAATTATGATTTCAATTATGATTTACGTATAATTGATTTTGTTGGAATTACCTTTGTCGAAACCAATAAACTTTGAAACCGATCCCCAGCACTGAATCTCCCTTTACCAGCCAATCACATTTCCGATCTCTCCTCAAAAGGAATCGAATCAATACTAAGTCCCCATATCATTTAAAGCCTCACCGATCTCTCAAACCAATTGTCAAGTCTCCTAACCAGTCAATTACATTTTCGATCTCTTGTCTAGCGAAACCAAACCAACGTCAGGTCTTCATGCCACCAGTCTTATTGCTGATCTCCCTTTTAAAAGTTTGGGGATAATCGTTTGATAAAGTTAAGGTTCCAATCCGGTTTAAGGATGATTCCGATCTTAAGTGTTCAAATCAAGTTTCCAATTTTAATCAAGTCCCATTTGGCATTTGCCGATCTCTTGCTTACAATGTTTTTCGACCTCTTACACTTAGATTAATAATCACTTTTAGCTGTTGTTCTAATATGTTCAGACAATCAAGTGCTTATACAACTTAGATACTTTCTGATCTCATCCAAGCATTGAACAAAAAAAAGGAATTTCATTTCATTTCAAATATATACAAGTCATTCGGCTGGAGGATCACCTCCAGCCTGTTCTACATTTTGTTCACCCCCTCTATCACCTTCGGCCTCCTCCTCGCTATCCTCTTCGTCCTGGGGAGCCAGATCCACCATCCAGAAGAATTCCTCCTCTGGATACCGCTTCCTGAGCTCGGCCAAGAGATCCCCATGAGCGTTCACATAAGCACCGGCCTCCCTGGTCACTGCCTCTTCTTCTTTTGCTTTGAGCTCCTCAGTGAGGCGAGCGACTTCAGAAGCTCGGAGCACCTGAACCTCTTCAAGAATATGAGCCTGCTCGGCCAGCTTATCCTCGTAGAATTTCATCAGAGATCGGAAAATAATCAATACAATAATAATAAAATGATAGTTGTCAAAATAAAATTTGATTTCCGAAAAGTTGCATTACATCATTTGGGCGATCTCTAGAGATCGGATTACATTAAAAGTCGGATTACATCATTTGGGTGATCTTTAGAGATCAGATTACATTAAAGGTCTGATTACATCATAGGGGTGATCTTTAGAGATCGGTGGAACATCCTATCTAATAAATGCATAGGTTAAAGCCTAGTCTCGTGGCTGAATCAAAAGATTTGTCCGGCCATAGACAACGGATAGACGTACAGCTCAGATGGGGTGATTATGACTCTCATGAGGATGGAGAGTCATCTCCACTGTCATCGACCAGAATCGAGCTGTAGTCGAGACGCCCAATGTGGTGAGGAGCCAAATGAACTTCAAGGGGAGTCATCGATGTTAAGAGGAATATTAGCAGTTTTCTCGCCCGAAATTAGTTCACCGATTATATCGGTCGAACGATTCGAGATTGACACGATCGAGGTCCTCGATCCAGGTCGGCAAATTAGTCCGGTTCTCTCACTGTCATCAAATGAGGTTATCATAATTCTCCGATCACTGGGATCGTAAATTTTCAATCAAGGAATAAAGAGGACAATCGGAAAAAGATCAAAAACAACTATCATGGCCGGTATTATTGCCGGAGCAGTTAGAATAGGAAATGTGAGAAGGAAAGAGGAGAAAATCAAATGCAGAGGGGTTTCCCGTTGAAGGTATATATATAGGGAAAGTCTGAGCATTTATTGCGAGCAGAAAACAAAACGGATACCTCGTAAATCGAAGGAATAAATGCTTTGACTGAATCAGACCGGATAAAGGAGAAGACCAAAGTAGGAGAGGTCGGAAGAGGGGAGCCCGGCATGAGAGATCGGAAAAGGATCGTGTTAGAAAGATCGGAAGGGAGGGGAGGTCAGAAAACAAAGAGAATAAGAAAACTTCTGCTAACTGTCGTCATAATCAGAGCCGAGGTAGTTAAAGCGTTGCAGACGAAATCTCCACCGCACGCCTCAGAATCGCCCACATTACTGACAGGTGCCAAAGTATGTCATGACAGTGCTGTACATCCCAATCTCCACCGTTGATCTTACTTGTAAGGACAAGTCTAGAGCCCTTGGATCAAAGAACAAGACGACAAGACTGGCACTCTTTATTCTCAGCCTTCGGATCACCCTTGACAAGAAAATTCTAAGCCATCAGATTAGAAAGGAGAAAGGACAAATATGCAGAAAAGGATCTTGGTCGTTCGTTTTGATTCTCTTTAATTCCCAACCATCAGATCGTGTCCTTTAAAATCCAAACCTTCCATTTCCTTCAAAGGGAATCCTGAACCTTCATTAGGAACATCCGTTCCCTATAAATACCTGCATGAAAACTGTTGAAGGGGGGACGAAGAAAAAGGGTGGTGATTATAATGGAAAGGCTCTAAAAATTAATTCATTTTTGCTACTCTGCTATTTTTAAGCTAGAAAGACTTTAGAAACCAGTTTTCTAAAGTATTTTCTTTGAAAAAGTGTTGGACACTGGAACTTCTGATTTTCAGTTTGTTCATTGCTGTGTGATACCCTTTTTTAAGTTTCAGTTCTATTTTCACCACCTTTATATCCACTTTTATTTTCTGAAGCTCAATCTCATTCATTATCATTTTGGTTTGATTACATGCTAACTAGGCATTCATCACTTCACGGCAAGCATCAGTCTCCAGACTATTAGCCCGAAACTCTGCAACATTCGTGACTCCACAGTTAGTTCAATAGGTTCAACTTCTTGCAGGTGAGTGTCTGAACCGTTGCCTTATCCAGTGTTCGCTTTTATCTTCTTTTTACGCTCGTAATTTTCATTAAAGTTTGTTTTATGTTAAAAGGTCCCACGTGGGTGGTTATTCTCGAGTTTATCTTTAATATCAGTTCATGTTATTTATTTGTTCTTGGCCTTTTATTATCTCCTAATGTAGGTGTTCTATTTACGGGTAACGTATAGGTTGTTTGATAAAATATTGGTAGCAGTATCTTACATAAGAGATTTTTTTTTTTTTTAAGTAAACGTTCAGATAATAAATCAGAGAGTTATGAAGTCGAACCACTAGACTAGCTCGAGAATATGACTGGGTAAAGGTAGGGGAGGTCGGAGTAAAATTGAGTTTCGGAATAGCAAATGAAATAGAACAAATGTTACCTGCCGAAAGGTATTGGTAAGGCGATCACATAGGAGGTCGGTAAAATTCAGTCTGGTATCTCCTATCTAGTCACGAGGTACCAATGAGTTAAAAGAGGCCTTATGCATGTCCCTGGCATCTTTGAATGCCAGAACCCTTAGTCTTAGGCTCTTATGATGTGTAGATATAATCAGATTTCAAGAGGTCGAAAAAGTCCTTATCCAACTCTCATTCAAGTAAAAGAGATCGGAGGAGAGTTCTTATCCGATTCTCAGTCAAAAATTTTAATAAATATTTAAAAGAGATCGGAGGAGAGTTCTTATCTGATTCTCAACCAAAATTTTAATAAATATTTAAAAGAGATCGGAGGAGAGTTCTTATCCGATTCTCAGTCAAAAATTTTAATAAATATTTAAAAGAGATCGGAGGAGAGTTCTTATCCGATTCTCAATCCAAAAAACTTTAATAAATATTTAAAAGAGATCGGAGGAGAGTTCTTATCCGATTCTCAGTTAAAAATTTTAATAAATATTTAAAAGAGATCGGAGGAGAGTTCTTATCCGATTCTCAATCCAAAAATTTTAATAAATATTTAAAAGAGATTGGAGGAGAGTTCTTATCCGATTCTCAATCCAAAAAAACTTTAATAAATATTTAAATGAGATCGGAGGAGAGTTCTTATCCGATTCTCAATAAAAAATTCTAATAAATATCTAAAAGAGATCCGAGGAGAGTCCTTATCCGATTCTCAATTAAAATTCTCATAAATATCTAAAAGAGATCGGAGGAGAGTTCTTATCCGATCTCCAACCGAAATTTTAATCTGAAAAGAGATCGGAGGAGAGTTCTTATCTGATTCTCAAATTGAATTTTAACAAATATGCAAAATAACCCCCTAAATAAAACTGACGCGCAACACCAACTCACTAAGAGTCGTCTCATTTATTTATGTATCTGGGTAACCCGAATTAGTAAAAAATCAAGTATTCCCTTTTATCAAAAGGATGAACATCTTCATTCGAACCCCCTAACTATCGATTTTAATTTATAAAGAGCTTAAAGTTGAATCTACTCACCCTCATTGAGGGATGAGGTGGGGTGCCTAACACCTTCCCCACCCGTTTACGGACCCCGAACCTAGAATCTCTGTTTTTGAAGTGGTTTTACGTTAGTTTGCTTTCATAAATGGTTTCCTTTAATTTCCCTCAAAATTAAAGTGGCGACTCCTCATTCCTTCCCACTTCGGTGAGGGTTCGTCCAGGCGATCGCAAAACACCTTGCTACAGCTTGGCGACTCCACTGGGGAAGATCATTTTTCCTTCAACCCTGGCCCAGAGGTCCAAAAGCAGATTTAATTTTATGCTCCTATAAACTAGAATTATAGTTAGATAGGTTCAATTTACAAAATTCGAAAACCTTAATCTATTGATGTTTGTTATTTCCGCTAATCGCTTTGTACATTTTTGTTTTATATCCTACAACATTTTTCGTCAAAAAAAAAAACAAAAAAAAGGAAAAGAAAAAAAAACTCCCCCATATTGGGAAGAGGTAAAGGTGTCCCTTCACACACTGAACACTCACACGATGTCCTCACACACTCCAGCCCTATACCCGGGTTTTCTTACCCTTTTAAGAAGTAGGAGGGAGTCATGTAGCGGTACCCGTGGGTTTTACCCCGTTAGTATCCGTGAAGGCTTCTGCTCAAATTGAAACTCGTTCTATTCACTGTGATACCCGTGGAATTCTCCCGTCAGTATCATGGTGATAGAATGGGGCTCTACTGTTTACAGTAGGGGCAATTTGGGAACCTATGGCTTTTAGAAAATTAGACCTTGAGCTAAACTATCACGATAGCTAGAAGCCGTAGCAAGCTACCTTATAAGATAGAACTATCCAATTAGGCAGCACCCATCCAGTACCAGGACTCTCCCTATTTTAGGACAAAAGGGGCATACTTACTCTTACCCTATTCTGTTTGTTTTATTTTGTTCTTATTTTTGAGGGTAATCTTAAATCATACTGTTAGGAAAACCTACACACTTTCCTACTTTGATAAATGTGTAGGTGTTGCTCTGCCAACAGTATAATTCAAAATTACCTAAATTTACCCTGCTAATAAGTTTTTCCTGCAGGCATTACCAAATTAAGGTCTATAAAAGGATAAGTATCATTTTTAACATGGCATCCTCGAGTCAGTCGGCAGAAGAAGTTCTTAGACCAGAACAGAATGCTAAACCGCGGCCCGAACCACCTCATAGTTCAGTGCCCCCACAAAGCAATGTCATCAGAGGATATACTGGCTTATTACCTCCATTAGACCTGAGCAAAGTTGAGGTCAGAATGAACAGTCTCGTGGGTCTGGCTAATGGTTGGAAGTCATTTCCCGATCAGGTCAAAGCACGATTTGAGAAGAAATATGGGAGGATTGCAACCTTGATACGAGGTCAAAGTCCAAGTCCCGGCATTAAAGGCAATGCTATCAGTTTGGAATCCTAAGTATGGGGTGTTCTCTTTCAATGATATCGATACTGCTCCCACTATGGAAGAATATCAGGCATTGCTAGAAATTCCTTATGAGGCGCAGAATCGGATTTACCTACACCTGGAGCATGGACAGACCTGGAAGCGATTCGCACATATTTTGGGGATCACCCCAGAAGAAGCAAAGACAAGGGAAACTGTCAAGGGAAACACTCATGGTTGGTATTGGACTTACCTCAAGAAGTGGTTGGATCATTACATCCAGGAGGAACAATGGGAGCAGGCTTCCTTGGCACTTGCTTTGGGGATGTACGGCCTGATCTTGTTCCCTGGACCTTCGGGAATCATAACCTACGGCGTTGCGAAAATATTCTGGGCAGTAGAAAAATAGAAAGTCAACCCGGTACTGGCAATTCTTGTAGAGACTTTGTTAACCCTTACCTATTGCAGACGACAAGGCAAGGGATCCGTTAAGTGCTGTTCTCAATTATTATACCTCTGGATCATTAGTCACATGTGTCCTATAAAGACAAAGGGTTTGACTTGGTACCTTGACCAGCCTCTCATCGAGAAGATGACCAGATTAGTAATCAGCCCAAAGGATGAGCCGCAGTGGCAAGAATGGATTTTGAGCTTCAACAGCCATGACTACTATTGGAGGAAATTATGGACGTCGGGTCAATCCATTTTGGTCGGCACGGGGGGTAATCAATCAGTATCCCTAATCGGAGTGACTAGATACACAAGTTACACTCTGGCATTAGTAATGAGACAGTTCGACTCAACACAGTTCAGAATCAACATTGAAGAATACCACCGAGTTCATTTCTACCATGAGCTCAATGATGAGGAAGGACTGAAAATAGCTCGTAGATCCTGGGAAAATATCACTATGATGGAAAGATCGCCTAAAGGTCCGAGTGCCACGGGCAATTATCTTAAATGGAGGGCTGGCAGGGATCAAGAACACTTAACTGCAGATTCAACCAAATTCAAAGGCAGCAACCCTCGTCAAAACATCCTTTCAGAAGAAGCTGGTGATCATTTGGCCGATTCTCTACAAAAGGCGAATACCAAAAACTCGCAATTACAAGAGCAAATAAAACAGTTAAAGGACCAACAGCAGATCCTCAAAAGAAAAGTGAGAAGGCTCAGGGAAGAGGCGAAGACCGAAAAGATAGGGTTTGAAGAGCAAGAAATACGATGGGAAAGGGAAAAGAGCTCTCTCCAGGCTACAGTGAAGGAAGCAGAAGTACAGAATAGCAAGCTTCAGGAGAAAATGAATGTAACACCCCTATGTTCGGTAGTGCGTTCTACTGTTCCGGTGGCCAGTGTTGTCCGAACAGCTAGGATGCCTAGAACTACACTTTGATATGAGGGAGGAGACATAAAATAATTAAATACAAGAAAAGAAAATACAAGAAAAACAAAGGAAAAATAATAGCAAAGAAATGTAACCAAGTTAAGCGAGCCGAGAACCCTAGCGATGGGTGACCACACCGGGAAGTCACGACGTGGACCGTTGACTAGCCCTGGACTGTGGGGAACCCTGGAAAATATTTTTAGGACTTAAAGAGACCCCTATTGAAGTATAAATATCATTAGAAATATCAAAGAAAAATTAATTAATTAGTACAAAGAAAAGTGAGAAATCGAAAAACGGACAAAACCCGGTGTTACCGAAAAATCGGGAATGTAACCCGAACAGGGGCATTATGGTCATTTGACATCCCGAGTTGTCTTTTGACCTAAATGTCCATTAAAAATAAATAATATTACACTTAGAAAATATAATGAAAAATTAATTTGGTGGTACCTAAAGTAAATAGCAAAAATTATGGGTTTAATGTGCGATAAATGAAAGTTAAACTTATTATATGATTTAATTTGAGTAAGTGGACCACTATAGAATAAAATAAGAACAAAATGGGCAGGTGTAAGTTCATTAAACAATCTACAAATCTCATTTTCTTCAAATCCTCCATCCATGCCGAAATGAAGAATGGGAATCCTCCATTGCCGTTTTGCTCCAAGCTCCATTAACTCCTTCATTTTACCTCTAAACACCTAGGTAGCTTCATTAAAAATTATCCCCACTTCACAAGGAAGAAGTAGATACCAATATTAAGAAGTTTTAGTGAAGATTAAGCAAGTCCCAACAATAGGTAAGTTTGAGTTTTTGAATATTTCTTTGTTAAACTTTGTATACATGTTGTGGGTGTGTGCTTTGTGAAGGAATTTTTAAGTTTTGAGGAGTTCTTGATATATCCAGTTTGGACAGCCATGGAGTTGTATATTTGATGATTTATTCTTACATTTATTTGATGGGAAATTATGTTGAGTAGGGTGATTAATGTCCTAGTAAGTTATTTCCATGTATATGTGGTGATTGTGCATTTGGAATTGAAGTGGAAGAAACTATGGGGAATTTTGGCAATGTGAAGTATTTCGGCAGCCTTGAGGCTTCTTGATGAGTGTTTAAATTCATGAAGATATTGGGTAAATTGTGACATTGAGGATTGATGAATATGTATGTAAATTGGTTGTGGAAAGTATATGTAATATTAGGAATGTTATATGTATATATATTGTTGTAATTGGACTATGTGAATTAGAGTTTCATTTGGTGTATTGAAGATATTTGTATTCTGCCCAAAGTGACTTTAAAGTGAAGTGATATATGGTTTTGGTAATGTACCAAAACAGAATTGGTAAGAGAAGTGGACTTGTAGCAAGGCAAATGTGTAATTGATACATGTTTATGCAATGTATTTAAGGGCAGTATGCATTTTAGCCTATAACTTTAAATGTGTAACTCCAATTGGTATGAGACCAATTGGAGGTGAAACTAGGCACAAAATGTGCCAACTTTCATGAAGGAAACATACCAAAATTCTGCTTGCAAGGTAGCTTGAAAAATGACCAAATCCGAATTAAGTGCAAGTGAGGCCTGAAAATTGACTAATTGGGCAGCAGTTAGTGTTTAGGCCATAACTCACTCAAAACAGGTCCAATTGACCTTAAATTTTAACCATGAATAGTTAAGACTCATATATACAAGTCTTATGAAGACACCAAAGCCCAAAAATGACCATAAGCAAGTTAAACAACTTGCACAAATTCGGGTCCAAAAACTGGCCGAACCAAAGTTGACCAAATTTGACCTAAAATGACCTAATTTGATGCCATTTGACCAGCAATAGTAAAATGACAATAACTTGGTCTACATAACTCAGAATGACCTAAAATTTTGCCCTGCGTTCCATAAGACATAGATCTACAAGTTTGTAGTTTTGACCGAAACCCAAAAACCGAGGGAACTAGGTCGTCCGGCTAGGTCAAACTAGTATACCGGAATCCAGCAAGTTGCAATAAAATGCACTAAACAAGGAAATGAAATTGGTAACATGTACCAACCCTAAAAGACTATTGAATGTGACATATTAGTAACGTTAAAACCTAATTTACCTAGAACGCATCGAGGGTCGATATATTAGGTGATTAAGCAAATAATAGCTTTCAGTGAATTACTTATCAAGCATCATCGATAGAGATATTTTAATTTAGTACTGAAACACTTCAAATTGTGTTTCTCAGTTACCAAAGACTCAGGAAAAGGGAAGGAAACACTGAGTCCAGACTAAGAGACAGTTATCAGAGGTTTGTGCACAACAGCTATTTCTTTTGAATTATTTTCAATTGAAATAAATTTTGACTATTTGTATATTATTGTTTTAAATTGTGAAACTGTGAAAAATTGTTGAATGATATTGATGGATACTTATTGATTGAAAAGCATTGGAAATGGTTTGAAATCACAGCTATCATGTATATTGATTGTAATCCTCGCTAGCTTGTCTAGTGGGACGAATTGAATTCCCTCTCTGGCTGAAGTGTTGAGGTGTGTGCCTGTTGAGGACGAATTGGATGAGTACTCATATTTTTGCTAGCTAGCTATGTTATTCCTCATTAGTCATCGACTTTTGGGATGAATTGAATACCTCATTAGCCATCGGCTTTTGGGACGAATTGAACTTTGGAATATGATTAAGCTGTGTGTGATTTATTGATTTGTATTATGAGATTGTGAAATGGAGTTAAATCCTTATTGACATTCACTGTCTTTTGAAGTTAAATATGTTTTGATCTCTGAGATTTATTGTGATATTGTGTTAAATTCCTTCTGACACTCATTGTCTTGAATTTAACTATGATTTTACATATCCATCATTTAAATGATTTATGAATTGTGATTTAAAGTTGTATTTGGTTAATGTTGTGCACCACTGAGACATTGTCTCGTGATAGCTTTATTCTTTGTCGGTGCAGTAGACAGACAGGCAGCAGACTAGGTCGCTAGTACCTCCAATGAGATTACCGGGTATAATGAGTATACCAACATTTTGCATTTTGTACTGTAATGTATGACCACTGTATGTACATATTGTTTTTGGTTTTGAGCAGTTGTAAATTCAAATTATACATTGAAGTTATAAAATAATTATGAGTTATTTTGGCTTGTAAAAATTGTATTGTATTTCTTTTATCTTGAAAATCACTGTGGATTTGAGTTGAGAAATATGTTGTGTTGAGAAATATGTTGGAGTTGAGATTTGGAAATCTATTGAAGTGCTTTTTACAGGTTTTCTGAAGAACTGTTTTATCCAAAATACAGATGGCACTCTGCCAAAATTTTTACAGAAATTCCAAATAATTCAAATGTGTTAGTTCTATCACTTCAGTTCAAAAATGTTTTTAACACCTATAAATAGTGCTCACCACTGTAAAAGAAGTAAGAAAAGTTTTTAAAATCCCTTGTAGTGTATTTAATGGGTTATCAGTAGACGGAGTTGGTAATTCATTAGGTATACTATGGGATCATGTTATGCCTTACAGAGGGGTAGGATGTGACAATGAAATATCAGGAGATACTCATGGAAAAGTATAAACAAGAAAGCAAAAGGAAGAAGCTTGAACTGAAGGAGCAGGCACAGCTTATCAACGATATTTTGAAAGAATGTGCTAAAGAAAGAAAGGAAAAAGAAAGACAAGCCGCTCTCTATCAAGAGCTAAAAGAGAATGTTAACCAGCTGGAGAGAATGATAGCACAAGGGAAATAAGAACTCTTACCTGAATCCGAATATGCCCTGAAAATGTTTGAACCTGCCAGACAAGAAGAAATGCTCTATGAATATCTTAGGAAGTGTCATTACATTATAAAGAACCTTCCTGAGCCTAGGCCAATGTAAAGTATGCCATGTATGAATTATTCGATTAATGGAACAACTTTGGCCCATTGTTTAGCAAATTTGTGAATGAATAGTATAACTCCCGTAGGAACCCCCTCGCTAGGGTTATGCGAAAAATTGGATGCGCCATATGGACAAGTACCATAAATGCGCATTCAATCCAGTCATTCACCGTCGGACTATCAAACGATGCCATGATAAAACTGATGCAATTATTCTTCTACAGATTTCACTCTTGGCTCTCAGATGCCACCGTATCCTTTGTCCACACCAGGACCCTTTTAATTTTTAATTCAAAATTCATTGAAAAATTTCCTTTTTTTTACTTCCTGCAGAAAATCAACATTGCTTCAAACAAAGCAAGCCTGACCAGACACGCAGTTCAACCCAGACGAGTGTACTTAACAAGATCATGAACAAGAAGGCTAATGGAAGACTAGGAACAAGTCCAGAACCTACAAGGACAGGTTTCCGAATTGAAAGACCAAGTCTCAGAGCTCATGAGACTAATGAGGGAAATGTCCCATGATAAGCCTGCTTCAGAGCCTAACTTACCACTACCTCCTCCACCTCCTACAACGATTGATTCTCATCATGCTTCAACCTCTTTCACCTTCCAGCCATCGATCCCGGATCCGACAATCACCGTCAATCCGGCCCCACTGAATAATGACCCACCTTTCTCCTATTATTCGGCTATCTCGAATGCCGAACCATACCCTTCAGTCCTGATCCCTCCAATTCATTCCACCCCTCATTTCCCAACTGGGGGAGTATCTCTTGCAGTGGGAGGAGAAAATAAGACGAGAGAAAATGAGAAGCTATCCGCTCTAGAAGAGAGACTAAGAGCAATAGAGGGACTGAACATGTATGGTTCAATTGATGTGGCGTTGCTGAGATTGGTGCCTGATGTGGTGGTGCTGCCTAAGTTCAAGGTCCCGGACTTCGACAAATACACTGGGAATTCAGACCTCGCATTCACTTGGCCACTTATATTGCCAAAATGTCCGCCCTGACAAAGGACGATTGACTCCTGGTTCACTTCTTTCATAAGAGTCTCTCCGGGGCCGCCCTGAGATGGTGTATTCAGTTGGATAGGAGCAAATTGCACTCCTGGAAAGATTCGACAGATGCTTTCCTGAAGCAATACAAGTTCAACTGCGATGTGGCCACCACAAGGAGAGATCTCCAAAACTTGGTGTAGAGGGACAGGGAAAGCTTCAAAGAATATGCCCAGAGATGGAGAGAGAAAGCGGCAGAAGTATATCCTCCGGTTACTGATAACGAGCTTTGCTCCCTGTTCATTGAGACATTGAAGGCTCCATACTTCAATCTGATGATTGGAAACACTTCCAATAGTTTCTCGGACATCATCCAAGCTGGTGAGAGAATAGAAGCTAACTTAAGAATGGGACGACTGCAGGAGTTGACTGAGAACCCTTCCAAGAAAAATGCCATCTTTAGCAAAAAGAAGGAGGGTGATGTGCATTCCATCACCCGGCAGAACAATCACTCCCCACTTCCTCAGAATAACTACCAGCCATATCCTCCCCCTCATGGCCAAACCATTGCAAACATTCCACCCCCTTTCCCAAATTATCCTCACCCACGCCCACAGTATCCACCACTGACAAACTACCAACCTAGACCACCTCCTCCACCTACTCAACCTAGACCACCTCAAAATAACCCGAGACCACTAAGAAATCCTGATCCACCTCTCCCCCTGCCACTTAGCGAAATATACCGATACCTCATCGGTATAAACCAAATAGTGCCAATTCCCCTTGACCAAATTCAGTCGCCGTACCCCAGGTGGTATGATGCCACTGCCCGGTGTGAGTATCATGGAGGGGCACAGGGACACTCGACCGACAATTGGGGGGCACTCAGAGGGAGAGTGCACGCCCTAATCAGGAATGGGTGGTTGAAGATTGAAGGGAATGGTTCCCTCCCCAATGTTACCTCAAACCCATTGCCCAATCATGGTACGGGCAATGGTGTGAACATGATAGAGTCAGAAGGGGAAGGGTCAACCCCGAAGGTAGATGAACTGATTCCTCACTTTGAAGAAATTTTTAGAATGGCAGTGAAGGAAGGTTACCTCTACCCTCAAGCACTAGAACCTGAGGATAAGGCAGAATGCCCCTATCATGGAAGGGCAGCTAACCACGAGCTGCAAAATTGTGAAGAATTTAAGCAAGAGGTTCAGAAATTACTGTCCCTCAAAGTCTTAAGATGCCAAACGAGGTCGAAGATGGAGGAGGGAGTAAACATAGCCTGATTCGGCCAAAATGCCTCCACCTCTAAACACAGAATCACCTTCTTAGCCCCAGCATCGTCACCACCAGTAACAATTATCCGAACCCCGCCTCAGCTCCCCGTAATGAACACCCATGCCATACCTTGGAATTATAATTTCTAAGTCTTCACCCAAGGAGCATCAAGCAGTACACCGGCTCCTAGCCTTGCCTCACTTCAGTACCTCTTAAACCGTGCTTCGCTCCTCACGAGCACTTTAAGATGATTTACGCTGGACCTTCTAGCGGTGCTACTCCCCAATCTAACCCTTAACTAGTCACTACCACAATGTTCTCCCCACATAAGCAGGAAGTTGAGTTTATAACCCAAAGTGGGAGGTATTGCGGGAATGAGGAAAAGGAAAAGAAGAGAGGGAAAGTAAAAATGGGAGAGCCACGGGAAAATACGGAAGAAGAGGCTGAGAAAGCGGAGAAGGAAGAACCTGCCAGTCCAAAAGAAGAGGAGGAACTATTGCATCAAATAATGAAGCAAAGTGAGTACGATGTGGTGGAACAGTTAAGGAAGACGCCTGCTCGAATTTCACTATTGTCCCTAATTCTGAGCTTAGAGGTGCACCGTCAAGCCCCGCAGAAAATTCTGGATCAGGCCTTCGTGAACCCCGACATCACACCGGGGCAGTTCGAGAAGATAGTAGGACAAATTCAGGCATCCAGTTTTGTCACTTTCTCAGAAGAAGAGATAGACCCTGCAGGCTTAGCGCACACTAAGGCCCTACATGTGACAGTTAAGTGTAAAGGTTGCATAGTGGCCAAGGTCCTTATTGATAATGGATCCGCGCTCAATGTACTGCCTAATGCCACCTTGGCTAGGTTGCCGGTTGACCGTTCAAATATACGTCAAAGTGCTATGGTGGTAAGAGCCTTTGACGGTACAAGAAGAGAAGTGCTGGGAGACATTGACTTGCCCCTCCAAATTGGCGCATGCACCTTCAACGTCACATTCCAAGTGATGAACATCGAACCTGCGTACACTATGTTGCTGGGGAGGCCTTGGATCCATTCAGCGAATGCCGTTCCTTCGACTTTGCATCAAAAAATCAAATACATTATGGACGGCAAAATTATCACTGTGAAAGGGGAGGAAGCCATGCTGGTTACCAAGCCGCAAGCACTTCCTTATGTGGAAGCTGCTGAGGAGTCATTGGAAAGTTCTTTCCAGGCTCTTGAATTACAAGAAACCATCTCAAGAAATGAAGGGGCTATGGCTATGGTAGCCAAGGTGATGTTGAGGAATGGGTATGAAGAGGGCAAGGGGTTAGGCAACTCATTGCAAGAGATTGTCGAACCTATACCGGCTATCTAGAAGGTTGGCCATTGCGATTTGGGTTATGAGGAAGACGCCCTCATGGATGGGCGATTCTGGATGAGGAATATGCTTCGGGATCAAAGATTTGATCAGAAAATCAGGAAAATGAAGGTAGTCCCAAAAATCACAGAGGTCTTCACCAAGCCGGTTATTGAAAACTCGGCGAAAATCGAAGAATCACCAGATGAACCATCCATAGATGTCATCCATCTCGATTCCTTGTATAAAGCTCTAGTCTCGCCAATGGCTGAAGGGCAAGAACTAGACAACTTAACAGCAGAGGACATCCCTGTACTCAATTTTGAGTAAAGTACTTTTGGTTATCCACACTTGATCATTTTGTCCATGGTGACAAGTGTCATATTGTAAATGGACACTTTTCTTATGTCATAAATATTAATGAATTAATAGCACATTTTATATCCAATTCTCTTTTTCTTTCCTTTTTGAAATCCATTCTTATAATATATTCCATTTTCGTTTCTTCAGGACCATTCATCAATTAACACCTAATAATTCAATAGACTCAGAAATTCCTCTGGTTAATTTTGAAATCCCCACCTACCAGCGTGCTATGGTCACATTATTCCCCGATATGATGCATAAAGAAGTGGAGGTATACGTGGATGATATGATCATCAAGTCCAGGGGAGGAGAAAGCCATGTGCAGGTGATGAGGAAAGTATTCGAGAGACTCAGGAAATATCAGTTGAAAATGAACCCTGCCAAATGCATATTTGGAGCTAGATCTGGGAAATTGTTGGGATTTATAGTGAGTGAGAAGGGAATAGAAGTTGATCCAGACAAAGTCCGAGCTATTCAAGAGATGCCATCCCTAAAAACAGAAAGGGAGGTGCGCAGTTTCCTAGGGAAGTTAAACTACATATCGAGATTTATTTCCAATCTCACCGCTAAAGCCGAGCCTATTTTTAGACTACTCCGAAAGAACAACACCACTCAATTGGATTCAGTCTGTCAAGAGGCTTTCGAGAAAATCAAGCAGTACCTGTCAAACCCACCAGTATTGGTTCCGCCAGTGGCAGGAAGACCGCTGATTCTGTGTATGGCAGTCCAACAAAGCTCAATGGGATGTGTTTTGGGGCAACATGATGATACCGATCAAAAGGAGAGGGCTATTTATTACCTGAGCAAAAAATTCAATGATTGTGAGTCAAGGTACTCTTTCCTAGAGAAAACTTGTTGCGCGTTAGCCTAGACAGCAAATCACCTCAAACACTACATGTTGAATCATAAGACATGGCTCATCTCCAGGATGGATCCTATTAAGTATGTATTCGAAAGACCATTTGTGCCAGGAAGGATAGCCAAATGGCAGGTCATACTCTCCTAATATGACATTGTCTATATGACCCGAAAAGCAGTGAAAGGTAGCGTGATCACTGATCTCCTAGCAGAAAACCCTATCCAAGATTATGAAGCTCTGGATTTTGAGTTCCCTGATGAGCATATTAACGAAGTAGACGGCGGAGAAAAAGAGCCAGCTGATGTATGGGAAATGTATTTCGACGGAGCTGTCAATTTGTCCGGTAGTGGAATCGGAGCTGTATTGGTATCCCTGGATGGAAAACACTTCCCGATAGCTATCAAGTTGAGATTTGACTGCACCAACAACATCGCAGAACACGAAGCTTGTGTGATGGGTCTACAGGCTGCCATCAAAATGAAAGTTAGGAAGTTGGATGTATATGGAGACTTAGCCCTGATCATTTATCAAGTCAAGGGAGAATGGAAAACAAAGGATCCGAAGTTAATCCCATATCAGAAGTACTTACTGGAGCTAATTAAGAAATTCGAAGAAATCTCTTTTACTCACTTTAGTCGAGACAAGAATCAATTTGCAGATGCCTTAGCCACCCTGGCTGTTATGGCTCAAATAGAAGAAGGGCAGACGACTCAGGTATTAAAGATTAAAGCAAGGAGTGAGCTGGCATACTGCTTCATGATCAAGGAAGAACCTGATGGTAAACCTTGGTATCATGACATCTTGCTTTACATCAGAACCAGAGAATTCCCCCCAGGGGCAAGCAAAAACGAAAAGAGGATGATTCGGATATTAGCATTGGGATACTTCCCCAGTGGAGAAATTCTATACAAAAAGAGCTCCAATGGCGAATTGTTGAGATGTGTGGATGCAAAAGAAGCGAAGAGGATCCTTTTCGAGACTCATGAGGGAAATTGTGCAACCCATGCCAATAGGCATATGATGGCTAAGCAAATCATGAGACGGGGATATTTTTGGACTACCATGGAAAGGGATTGCGTCGAGTATTTTCGAAAGTGCCATAAGTGTCAAATCTGCGCGGATCCGATAAATGTTCCACCTCACCAATTGTTCAACCTCGTCTCACCATGGCCTTTCGCAATGTGGGGCATCGATGTAATTGGTCCCATCAACCCTAAGGTATCCAATGGGCATAGATTTATCCTGGTGGCTATCGATTATTTTTCTAAATGGGTTGAAGCGACATCATATGCTCACATTACACAGAACACATTTCTCAAATTCCTCAAAAATAATATCATCTGCCGGTATGGTCTCCCCAATGAAATCGTCACTGACAACGCCAAGAATTTGAATGGTCCGAAGATCTAAAGATTATGTGATCAATACAAAATCCGACATCTCAATTCCTCACCACACCGTCCCCAGATGAATGGAGCAGTGGAAGCTGCAAACAAAAATCTCAAGAGAATAATCCGAAAAATGATAGTCACTTATAAGGATTGGCATGATATGCTTCCCTACGCCCTTCACGTATATCGGACTTCTGTAAGGACATCAACTGGGGCAACCCCATACTCACTGGTTTACGGGATGGAAGCTATACTACCTATTGAGGTAGAAATTCCTTCTCTAAGAATTCTGAAAGAATTAGGGATTGATGAGTTAGAATGGATCCAGTCAAGGTTGGACCAATTAAATTTGCTAGATGAGAAAAGGCTAGCGGCGACATGTCACGGGCAGTTATACCAAAGAAGAATGGCCAGGACATTTAACAAAGGTGTTCGCTCACGTGAATTTCAACCAGGGGACCTAGTCCTGAAGAAGGTGCTTTCGAATCAAAATGATCCCCGGGGTAAATGGTCACCAACCTACGAGGGACCCTATGTGGTTAAAAAAGCATTTTCTGGTGGGGCATTGATCTTAACCCACATGGACGGTGAAGAATTTCCAAGACCTGTGAATGTCGACACCGTCAAAAGATACTATGCCTAAAAAAAAAAAAAAAAGAGTAGGGGTGAAAACCCGAAAGAGCGCTCCTAGCAAAATGTGAGAAAGAAGGCGAAAACCCTGGAAGGGCGCTTTTTGTAAAATGAGCAAGGGATGAAAACCCGAAAGGGCGTCCTGAAACAGCGAGCCAAAAAAAAAAAATATAAGGGTGAAAACCCGAAAGGGCATCCCAAGAACCAGAAGAAGGAGAAATAAGGAAGGGGGCATGAAACCGAGGATGGAAATAAACCATCACGGCATGAATCTTCGTTAACAGAGTACTTGAAATAATGGCAGTTAAGAGACTTCAAAGCTAACTACAAGGAATATGTAAGATCTATCCTTGTACCCTTTTTCTTTGAAACTGTACCTTTGTTTCTTAAAGCCTTAATAAAGTCATCCTTTCACTTCAATCTATCTTCTTTACATTTTAATTTGTCTTTTTGTTTTATCTTTCTCATATACTCACACTCTAATGCTGTTTTCTCTGCGCTATTAATCTATTAAAGTTTTGTCATAAGATTAGGATTTGAATATTGATAACCTCATGTACTTTGCTATGAGATTTGCAGGGAATGGCCTAAAAAAAAAAAAAAAAAAAAAGAGGTGAAAACCTGGAAGGGCACTTCTAGTCAAATGGGCAAAAGGAAAGTGAAAACCCGCAAGGGTGCTTTTCGCAAAATAAGAAGAAAGTCGAGAACAGAAAAGGGGCATCTGAAGAAATGAGTAAGGAAAAGGAGGTCGTAGGTCAAGTCTTGTAACTCATCCTCCATTAATCATTGGCCTTCGGGATCCTGTTAAGTACACTTCATCGAGGAAGAGCTTCTCGCGTCAGGTTAGGTTTACTTTGTAAGTTGATTTTAATTTTCCTGCATTTAAATTTCCTGTTAATCAACCTCTGGTTCCTTGATCTAAGTTGATTTTAATTTTCAAGCATTTTAAATTTCCTATTAATCAACCTCTGGTTCCTTGATTTAAGTTGATTTTAATTTTCAAGCATTTTAAATTTCCTGTTAATCAACCTCTGGTTCCTTGATCTAAGTTGATTTTAATTTTCAAGCATTTAAAATTTCCTGTTAATCAACCTCTAGTTCCTTGATCTAAGTTGATTTTAACTTTCCAGCATTTAAATTTCATGTTAATCAACCTCTGGTTCCTTGATCTAAGTTGATTTTAATTTTCAAGCATTTAAAATTTCCTGTTTATCAACCTCTGGTTCCTTGATCTAAGTTGATTTTAATTTTTCAGCATTTAAATTTCCTGTTAATCAACCTCTGGTTCCTTGATCTAAGTTGATTTTAATTTTCAAGCATTTAAAATTTCCTGTTAATCAACCTCTAGTTCCTTGATCTAAGTTGATTTTAATTTTCCTGTATTTAAATTTCCTGTTAATCAACCTCTGGTTCCTTGATCTAAGTTGATTTTAATTTTTCAGCATTTAAAATTTCCTGTTAATCAACCTCTGGTTCCTTGATCTAAGTTGATTTTAATTTTTCAAGCATTTTAAATTCCCTGTTAATCAACCTCTAGTTCCTTGATCCAAGTTGATTTTAATTTTCTAGCATTTTAAATTCCTGTTACCAACCTCAGGGTTGCAGACCCAAGTAGGTTTTAGTTTCTTGACTTTAATTTCGAATTTCAAATTTTAATCGTCCAAAATATGGGTTTGAATCTTTACATAATCCCTACATTGAAAATTTTTTTTTCCAGTAGGAATTATGTAAAGAGGGGCAGCTATCGACACCATATTTTGGCCGATCTCCGAAACCAATAAACTTTGAAACTGATCCCCAGCACTGAATCTCCCTTTGCTAGCCAATCACATTTCCGATCTCTCCTCAAAAGGAATCGAATCAATACTAAGTCCCCATATCATTTAAAGCCTCACCGATCTCTCAAACCAATTGTCAAGTCTCCTGACCAGTCAATTACATTTCTAATCTCTTGTCTAGCGAAACCAAACCAACGTCAGGTCTTCATGCCACCAGTCTTATTGCCGATCTCCCTTTTAAAAGTTTGGGGATAATCGTTTGATAAAGTTAAGGTTCCAATCCGGTTTAAGGATGATTCCGATCTTAAGTGTTCAAATCAAGTTTCCAATTTTAATCAAGTCCCATTTGGCATCTGCCGATCTCTTGCTTACAATGTTTTCCGACCTCTTACACTTAGATTAATAATCACTTTTAGCTGTTGTTCTAATATGTTTAGACAATCAAGTGCTTATGCAACTTAGATACTTTCCGATCTCATCCAAGCATTGAACAAAAAAAAGGAATTTCATTTCATTTCAAATATATATAAGTCATTCGGCTGGAGGATCACCTCCAGTCTATTCTACATTTTGTTCACCCCTTCTATCACCTTCGGCCTCCTCCTTGCTATCCTCTTCGTCCTGGGGAGCCAGATCCACCATCTAGGAGAAGTCCTCCTCGGGATACCGCTTCCTGAGCTCGGCCAAGAGATCCCCATGAGCGTTCACATAAGCACCGGCCTCCCTGGTCACTGCCTCTTCTTCTTTTGCTTTGAGCTCCTCAGTGAGGCGAGCGACTTCAGCAGCTCAGAGCGCCTGAACCTCTTCAAGAACATGAGCCTGATTGGCCAGCTTATCGTCATAGAATTTCATCCACCCCTCAATTTCAGATATGTAGTTTTGAGCGGACGAAAGTTGAGATCGGAGGGAAGCAGCTTCCTGACCCACCTTCTCGACCTCCTCCCTCAAGCGGTGAGCTTTCTCCCGGACAATGTGTTGGTTCACCAAACTCTCCACGCTCAGGCTCATAGTTTAGGTCAGGATATCATCGAAGTTGTTCAGGGTTAGCCTATCCCGATCCTCCCGAAGGCAGATGGAGGACCCCAAGACCTTAGCAAAGCCCGGATTCTCTCGAACCGTGTGGTTCTTCTCCAGCGAGTGGATCAGGATTTGAGCGCCGCGGGAAAGGGTCCTCACAAGTGGTTGGGAAGGACCCCCTTCCGCGCTTGAAGCAACTGGAGGAGGTGGTGGCGGTTCTTCTTAACGAGGAGGGGACCAGACCACTTCTATGTCAGGGATCGGCGGTCCCGAGTGTTGAGACGAGACTCCTTGCATTTCCCCGGGATCATGCCTGGGTGTCTGAAGGGCCTCGGCCCGCTTCATCTCCTGCACTTTCCGGGAGACCTCTCTTTTCCGCTTCCGGCTCTCCTTGGAAGCCTCGCCGCTCACCATACCTGCACAAAGAAAAGGTCAGTGAGATCGCTAAGGCCCAAAGATCAGAGATATAGAAAGTACCGAGGCTGAGGTCAGAGAGCTGAAGCCCTCGTTCTTCGCCAGTAATCAACTCCATTGTCCAATGATGCAATTCGGCCGTCACTACATCTAAATAAGAGAACTTCTGTCCGGCTGCCTGATCTTTCAATTCCATCACCATTAGACCTTCTTCCCTATTCAGGGTGATGCGTTTCGAAATTAACGGACCCTGATGCAGCCAGCTGCGTGGGAAACCCTTAAAGCCGTTCGAAATTTTACTCCTCAGAATAAAAAAGCGATTCTTCCAATTCTTCAAGGAGGAGGGCAGATCGGTAAAAAGCCCACAATGTGGCTTCGCCTGGAAGAACCAATACTCGTCGTCCTTTCGACGAGTTAGCCTATGCAGTTCGGCGAACACCTTAGCTGTAGGACTGAGTCCTTTGGCTCGGCAAAGGCCTCTGAAAGCTACTAGGATCCGCCATGAGTTTCGGTGAACTTGGGCTATGCACACTTGGTGAAATTTTAAAACTTCCTTGAAGAAGTCGTCAAGAGGGAACCGCAGCCCAGCTTTTAATTGCTCTTCGTATACCATGATCATGTCATTCTCTTCGAAGAAGTGATCGGCTCGAAGATCGCCGTGACACTTAATGAGTTCGTATGAATCGGGCTGAATGTTATACTCTTGGCTGAACGACTGCAGGTCGTTTTCTTGAAGAATTGATGGCAGCTCGTCCATGGGGAGGTTTTCTCTCCCTGAAGAATTTGTTTGCCTCGAGGTGCTGCTTGACTACGGGCTGGAATAGAGGTCCTAAGAGGTTCAGATCGACCGCTTGTTCCGACTACTTCTACCTCATTTGACGACCATGAGATCTGAACAAAAGGGGGCTTACCGCTCTCTGACCCTCGGCGCCGCTGATTTTCAAAGAAAAGAGAAAATTTAAACTGAAAGAAAGATCAAAATCCTTATCGGAGTGTGATCGGTGTCGGAAGAACTTGAAAAAATGAGAGGATTTTGGAATCATTCGCGAAAGGCTGAAAATGACATAAGGGGACAACTGGCGGACTCATCCCCTATTTATACTAGTATGAGCATTTAATGCTCACGGTGTCCCAAGCGGCGCATCGGTTTGCAAGATTCGCCAGCTTTTTCTGACATGTCTCACAAAAATTCAAGAAATTCCATAATAAGGAGAGATCAGCTAGTAAGAGATCGGTGAATTAAGAGGGATGTTTGGAAGTGCGGATCGATTAAGGGCTGTTCAGTTAGGAACCGGATCGGATAAACACATCAGAGATCAGAAAATAATCAATGCAATAATAATAAAATGATAGTTGTCAAAATAAAATTTTATTTCCAAAAAGTCGGATTACATCATTTGGGCGATCTCTAGAGATCGGATTACATTAAAAGTCGGATTACATTATTTGGGCGATCTCTAGAGATCGGATTACATTAAAGGTCTGATTACATCATAGGGGTGATCTTTAGAGATCAGTGGAACATCCTATCTAATAAAGGCCTATGTCAAAGCCTAGTCTCGTGACTGAATCAAAAGATTTGTCCAGCCATAGACAACGGATAGACGTACAGCTCAGATGGGGTGATTATGACTCTCATGAGGATGGAGAGTCATCTCCACTGTCATCGACCAGAACCGAGCTGTAGTCGAGACGCCCAATGTGGTAAGGAGCTAAATGAACTTCAAGGGGTAGTCACCGATGTTAAGAGGAATATTAGCAGTCTTCTCGCCCGAAATCAGTTCGCCGATTATATCGGTCGAACGATTCGAGATCGACACGATCGAGGTCCTCGATCTAGGTCGACAAATTAGACTGGTTCTCTCACTGTCATCAAATGAGGTTATCATAATTCTCCGATCACCGAGATCATAAATTTTCAGTCGAGGAATAAAGAGGACAATCGGAAAAAGATCAAAAATAACTATCATGGCTGGTATTATTGTCGGAGCGGTTAGAACAGGAAATGTGAGAAGGAAAGAGGAGAAAATCAAATGCGGAGGGGTTTCCCGTTGAAGGTATATATATAGGGAAAGTCTGAGCATTTATTGTGAGCAGAAAACGAAACGGATGCCTCAGAAATTGAAGGAATAAATGCTTTGATTGAATCGGACTGGATAAAGGAGAAGACCGAAGTAGGAAAGGTCGGAAGAGGGGAGCTCGGCATGAGAGATCGGAAAAGGATCGTGTTAGAAAGATCGGAAGGGAGGGGAGGTCGGAAAACAAAGAGAATAAGACAACTTCCGCTAACTGTCGTCATAATCAG
The DNA here is from genome assembly GCF_030052815.1 of Hevea brasiliensis. Taxonomy (NCBI): domain Eukaryota; kingdom Viridiplantae; phylum Streptophyta; class Magnoliopsida; order Malpighiales; family Euphorbiaceae; genus Hevea; species Hevea brasiliensis. The sequence continues at coordinate 37,184,599 of NC_079494.1, read as the reverse complement.
AGCCGAGGTAGTTAAAGCGTTGCAGATGAAATCTCCACCGCACGCCTCAGAATCGCCCACATTACTGACAGGTGCCAGAGTATGTCATGACAGTGCTGTACATCCCAATCTCCACCGTTGATCTTACTTGTAAGGACAAGTCTAGAGCCCTTGGATCAAAGAACAAAACGACAAGACCGGCGCTCTTTATTCTCAGCCTTCGGATTGCCCTTGACAAGAAAATTCTGAGCCGTCAGATTAGAAAGGAGAAAGGACAAATATGCAGAAAAGGATCTCGGTCGTTCATTTTGATTCTCTTTAATTCCCAACCATCAGATCGTGTCCTTTAAAATCCAAACCTTCCATTTCCTTCAAAGGGAATCCTGACCCTTCATTGGGAACATCCGTTCCCTATAAATACCTGCATGAAAACTGTTGAAGGGGGGACAAAGAAAAAGGGTGGTGATTATAGTGGAAAGGCTCTGAAAATTAATTCAGTTTTGCTACTCTGCTATTTTTAAGCTAGAAAGACTTTAGAAACCAGTTTTCTAAAGTATTTTCTTTGAAGAAGTGTTGGACACTGGAACTTCTGATTTTCAGTTTGTTCATTGCTCTGTGATACCCTTTTTTAAGTTTCAGTTCTGTTTTCACCACCTTTATATCCACTTTTATGTTCTGAAGCTCAATCTCATTCATTATCATTCCGGTTTGATTACATGCTAACTAGGCATTCATCACTTCAAGGCAAGCATCAGTCTCCAGACTATTAGCCCGAAACTCTGCAACATTCGTTACTCCACAGTTAGCTCAATAGGTTCAACTTCCTACAGGTGAGTGTCTGAACCGTTGCCTTATCCAGTGTTCGCTTTTATCTTCTTTTTATGCTCGTAATTTTCGTTAAAGTTTTTTTTATGTTAGAAGGTTCCACGTGGGTGGTTATTCTCGAGTTTATCTTTGATATCAGTTCATGTTATTTATTTGTTCTTGGCCTTTTATTATCTCCTAATGTAGGTGTTCTGTTTACGGGTAATGTATAGGTAGTTTGATAAAATATTGGTATCAGTATCTTACATAAGAGATTTTTTTTTAAAATAAATGTTTGGATAATAAATCAGAGAGCTATGAAGTTGAACCACTAGACTAGCTCGAGAATATGACTGGGTAAAGGTGGGGGAGGTCAGAGTAAAATTGAGTTTCGGAATAGCAAATGAAATAGAACAAATGTTGCCTGCCGAAAGGTATTGGTAAGGCGATCACATAGGAGGTCGGTAAAATTCAGTTTGGTATCCCCTATCTAGTCACGAGGTACCAATGAGTTAAAAGAGGCATTATTCATGTCCCTGGCATCTTTGAATGCTAGAACCCTTAGTCTTAGGCTCTTATGATGTGTAGATGTAATCAGATTTCAAGAGGTCGGAAAAGTCCTTATCCAACTCTCATTCAAGTAAAAGAGATCGGAGGAGAGTTCTTATCCGATTCTCAGTCAAAAACTTTAATAAATATTTAAAAGAGATCGGAGGAGAGTTCTTATCCGATTCTCAACCAAAATTTTAATAAATATTTAAAAGAGATCGGAGGAGAGTTCTTATCCGATTCTCAGTCAAAAATTTTAATAAATATTTAAAATGGTTTCTGAATAGTAAAGAATTATGATTTCAATTATGATTTACGTATAATTGATTTTGTTGGAATTACCTTAAATGTTTAGTTGTGATTTGACAAATTGAAATTCGTGATCAAAGTCATTTTATACAAATGATTTATATTATTGGCAATGAATATTTTGAGTTTGGAATTTGATGAGTATTCAGATTTTCAAATTATTTGCTATAAATTTTGTCAATGTATATTGTACTATATTTTAAATTATGGTTGTGTACCATTGAGTTCATTACTCAGCGATAGCTTTGTATGCTATCGCAGGTGAAAAGAGCATAGAGTAGTTGAGTAAGCTTCTTTGAAGACACATTCAGATTAGCTCCAGGTATATCATAGGTATACCCATGTACATAGGTTTTGATGTACGCATGTAATAATATGTATGTAAATTATTTTAGCAGTTGTATAAAAACTCTTGTAAAGTATTTTGGTATGTAATTAATGCAAATCATTGTAATATAAATTTGAGATTTCATTTACCTGTATAGTTTTGTAATATTAATTTTTGAGTTTTGTAATTAATGAAATGTTTCTTTTATGATTTGATTACTGAGATTTGAATTGGAGGTGAAATGAAGTTTATTAGAGTTGTATTTGAGAAAACATATTGGGAGTGTTTTCTTTTTCAGGTTTGAAGAATTATTTTCTCAAAATACAGCCGACACTTTGCCAAAATTTTGAAAAATTTTTATAACACCAGATTTTAAGTGATGATTTAAATTTCACAAAAATTATTTTAAAATCCCTTGTAGTATATCTAATGGGTTATCGGTAGGCGAAGTACGGTAAATCATTAGGTGTACTACGGGATCATGTTATATCTTATGGGGGAGTAAGGTGTGACATGTTTTGTGGTATCAGAGCAATGGTTTTAAAGTAAATTTTGAACTGTGAATTTGAAATCTTTTTGTCAGTAAATACAACTGCTCAAATGTTTGATACATATAGTACATTTACATCATAAATATGAACTAATGGAGAGAAATCTCCTTGTGTTAGTTGTATAGGAAATAGAAAATCCTATGAACAGATATGGAAGAGAAGAATGAGACAATAGAACAGTCTGTGATGGCAGAGTACAAGTTGAGGCCCCAGCTCCACAAAGTGTTGAAGGCCTGACTGTACCAATTTTACCAGTATAAATTACTGCACAAATGGCCAAGCAAATGGCCACTTTCTTTTAGCAAATGGCTAATACACTGTCAGCTCAAGCTCAAACACAAACCCAACCCCCACAAGGGCAATTTGAAATAGAGAAGAGGGAGAAACCTATGGGTCAGTGCTCGAACAGTAATTTGGGGAAGAGAAAAGAATTTGAGGAACTCTGAGCTCAGGGATATGACAGAGGCGAATCATCAGGGCAGAGAACACCAAGATCTAGTCATTGAACAACTAGAAGTTCCTATTCTGCCCGTTTCTGCCATGTTTGTGGTAAGCTACATGGAGGTATTTGTCATAAGGCCTCTGGAGCCTACTACAATTGTGGAAAGCTTGGACCCTTTGTTAGAAATTGTACTAAACTACCTCGATCTGCTCTTGAAAGTTCATAGACAGTTAGTAGAGGTCGAGATAGAAATAGAGTTGGTACTCCTCATAACCATAACATAGTGAATCAACCCGAACATAGTAGCGCATCAGTTAGAGCGTCCACTATGCGCCAAGGGGAAAGAACAAAAACTTCGGATATAGCTGCTGGTAAGTTCTTAATAAAAAAAAAATATTGTTTAATCCCAGCACTACTTAGTTGTATGTTAGTGTTAGAACCATATATTCTGTTGTTATTCCTTTACATGGGAATAAATTTTGATGCAGTAGTGATTAGTCCTTTAAGATAAGGAATGTGATAATAAGTGAAATTAGTTTTGGAAGAGTTTATCGGCGAAAAGTATTTTCTAACACACCATAAATTATAAAGCTAATTGGCGAGCCTACTTAATGTAAGGCAAGTGGACGTAAAAGTAAGTTGCAGTAATAGAATTGCTCTAGATGAGGGCAGAGATGTTACTGTTAGTAATTATTAATGGATATTGTAAACAGAGTAAGATTCGAATATCAGTAAATTCGAAAAGGATAAAATATTAGAAAGTTTGATCTATGGGAATGTATCATAGTAATTATGCAATGTTCTTGATGTTTATACTGTAAGCTGCACATTACAGTACTGATTTGAGATTATTGTGTAGAGCTATGTACTACTGATAGTGCACCAAGGTGAGAATATTTGCTAACGGCATCTGTATTGGTATAGTTATGTCAGGACAAAATTTTATTATTAGAAATGAGTTTGGAAATCCTACTTAGGGAGTTAAAACTCAAAAATTAGATTATTGAAAGGTTATAGTTCAGTATAAAAGGAAGTAAGTTATAGAATATTAATAGATAAAAAGAGTTGTGGAAGTAAAAATTTGAACAATTGGTTCAGATATAACAAAAAATGTTACGAATATGAGTAAGATTGTTGACTAGAATGGTTAAAGGACCTATGATTAGATAAGTAATTCTAACATGACCTCAATGGTCTTTCAAAAAGGGAACATGAATTGAAATATTAAACGGAACGATAGTAAGAAAAGATTAGTGCTATATAAACAAAGTAAATGTTATATTAGATTGTTAAAAATTTTACACAAATTCGAAGGAAAGAAGATTATACGATCATATAGAAAGGAGAAAATAAACGTGTGAATATTGTAAGATAGCTATTGGGTAAAATTTCTCGGACAAAATTTATTTTAAGGGGGGGAGAATTGTAACACCCCTAGGTTCGGTAGTGTGTTCTACTGTTCTGGTAACCAGTGTCAGTCCGGACAGCTAGGATGCCTAGAACTACATTTAATTATTAGTGAGGAGACATAAAATAATGAAATACAAGAAAATAAAATACAAGAAAAACAAAAGAAAAAGAATAGCAATGAAATGAAACTAAGTTAAACGAGCCAGCACCGCAGCGATGGGTGATCGCATGGGGAAGTAATGGAGCAGGCAATAGCTGACCCTTGGACTGTGGGGAACCCTCGGAATTTAGTTTTGAGACATAATTAAAGACTAATTGAAGTACAAATGTCATTAGAAATATCAAAGAAAAATTAATTAATTAGTACAAAGAAAAACGAGAAATCGAGAAATCGAGAAAATGAAAAAACTCAGTGTTATCGAAAAATTGGGAATACAATCCAAATAGGGGCATTGTGGTCATTTGACACCTAGAGTTGGCTTTTGACCTAAATGTCAATGAAAAATAAATGTTATTATATTTAGGAAAATCAAATGAAAAATGGAATTAAAGATAAAATGTAAATTATGAGAAATTAAGATTAAAATTGCAATTTTTGAAACCTTAGATTATAATATCATTAATCTAGTTTTAGTGGAGCACTAAGTGGATACATTAATACCTAAAATGAGAGCAGAATCCTCCACTCACTTCATCATCCCCACCAAGCTCTCCCATGGCCGAAAATGGTGTCCCAACTTTCCTCCATGGAAACCACCCATGCAAGCTTGAGATCACCTTCATTTCAAGCTAAATTCTTGAACTTTCTTCATTAATCTTTGCCTACACACCTTGGGCAGCAATAAGGGAGCAAGAAAGATAATTTTTGGTGGAGTTTTGAAGAAGTCCAAAAGAGGTAAGTGGTTATTTTCAATTCTTGTTTCATTAAAAGTGTAACTAAGGCTGTGGGTAGTTGAATTATGGAAGAAATTTGAGGTTTGATGAATTATTGGTGATGGAGCATTTTGGCAGCCACGAAACCTCACCATGAACAGCTTGTCCTTGCATGTAAATGGTTGTTTGGATGTTGATTTAAATGTTTAATTGTATTGAAGTTGAATTCCATGTGTAAAGTTTGATTTGTAAGCTTGAAAAGTGAAAATGGAAGTTGATGGGTATGTGTAAACTTGTGGCAGCCTCATGAAGAAGATTGAAGTGTTTAAGTTCATAAAATATTGTTGAATTATGTTGCTTATGATGGCAGCATGTGTATGTGAATAATTGTTTGGATTTGGACATGTAAATGAGGTATATTCATGTGGTTAAATTATTGTAATTGGACTTTAAAAATTCTGAGTTATAATGTGTATCTTGAGAGTGGTTACAAGCTACTCAAAATGACCAAAATGTGATGTAAAGTGTGTTAATATTATGATACCAAATCAGAATTGGCATGAAAGGTAAACTTAGTAAGTATTGAATGTGTAATTGGTAAGTGTTGAATAATGTGTAATAGGGCAGTACACACTTTAGCTTAGAACCTTAAGTGTGTGACTCCAATTGGTATGAGACCAACTGGTGGTGAAACTAGGCACAAAATGTGTCAACTTTCATGAAGGAAGCTTACCTAAATTCTGTCCACAAAGTAACTTGAAAAATGACCAAATCCGGATTAGTGACTTGGAAGCCTGAAAATTGACCATTTGGGTAGTAGTTAATATTTTGACCATAACTTACACAAAACAGGTCACAATGACCTGAAATGTTTACCATGAATAGTTTAGACATAGATCTACAATTCTTATGAAGACACCAAAGCCCAGAAATGGCCAAAACCAAGCCAAATAGCTTGCATAAGTTCGGGTACCAAAACTGGCCGAAGTGAAAATGACCTAAAAATGACCTAAGCCTACCATTTTAGTGCATTCTGTCTAGCATTGGTAAATTGACCATATTTTGGTCTACACAACTCAGAATAATCTAAAATTTTGCCCTGCGTGCAATAAGACATGGACCTACAAGTTTGTAGTTTGGACCGAAACCCGAAAACCGAGGGAACTAGGTCGTCCGGCTAGGTCAAAATAGTACACCGAAATCCAATAAATTGCAATAAAATGCAATACACTTGAAAATGAAATTGGTAACATATACCAACACTAAAGGGCTCTAAAATGTGACATATTGAGAACATTAAAATTAACTCACTTAGAGTGCATTAAAGGTCAACATTATAAGTTGACTAATGAAATGAATTGAAGGGAATAATACCAAGAAAATTTAGATATTGAATTTTATGGTTGGAAACAAATTCATTGAGTACTGAAACACTTTAAATTGTGTGTTTCAGTTGATAAGGATATTGAGAAGCATAAAGAACATTGAGTCAAAGCCTAGGAGCGACTCAAATCAAGTTTGTGCACAACTAGTTTTTAACTGATTTTATTTTGAATATTTCATATGATTAAATGACATATTTTTCTTATGTATTATGTTTAACAAGCATTGGATTTAATTCAATGATTATTAAAATTGTTATAGTATGTATGAATTTAGCTTTGTGAAATGGTATTTCCACACGTATTAAGCATTGTTGTGAATTGAATAAATTATGTTTTGGAAAATTGTGATAGAACATGTTTTGAATTGTGAAGGGCAATTTGCATGGAAAAATGCAAATTTATGATTTGAATTGTGATGAGCATAAAAATTATTGGATATTGGAATTGACTTTGAATTGAATTGTACTGTGATTAAAAGGATTGTGATATTGTTTTATATCTCACTATAGATGCTTAACTAGGTTATTACCCGTCTCTCTCATTTATTGAGAAGACAATAGAGTTAGTTGTGTTTTGATTACCATGGTACGTGCACAGGCTTAGATTCTCCTCTTATTAGAGGTTAGATCTAAGTTTTTTATGTTATGGCCCTTTCGGAAGATTCATTATTGTGATGTTTACTGTGCACGATGATTCGACCTCCCCGACCATAGAGAGTTAGAATCACCTCGAAGATGGCCCTTTCGGATTAGTCTTGCACAGTTAGTGAGATAAAGAATGGTTTTTGAGATAAAGAATGGCTTTTGAGATAAAGAATGGCTTTCGAGATAAAGAATAATTTTTGAGATAAAGAATGGCTTTTGAGATAAAGAATGACTTTTGAGATGAAGAATGATTTTTGAGATAAAGAATGGTTTCTGAATAGTAAAGAATTGTGATTTCAATTTTGATTTATGTATAATTGATTTTGTTGGAATTACCTTAAATGTTTAGTTGAGATTTGACAAATTGAAATCCGTGATCAAAGTCATTTTATACAAATGATTTATATTATTAGCAATGAATATTTTGAGTTTTGGAATTTGATGAGTATTTAGATTTCCAAATTATTTGCTGTAAATTTTGTCAATGTATATTGTACTATGTTTTAAATTATAGTTGTGTACCATTGAGTTCACCACTCAGCGATAGCTTTGTATGCTGTCGCAGGTGAAAAGAGCATAGAGCAGTTGAGTAAGTTTCTATGAAGACACATTCAGATAAGCTCCAGGTGTATCATAGGTATACCCATGTACATAGGTTTTGATGTATGCATATAATAATATGTATGTAAATTATTTGAGCAGATGTATAAAAACTCTTGTAAAATATTTTGGTATGTAATTAATGCAAATCATTGTAATATAAATTTGAGATTTTATTTACCTGTATAGTTTTGTAATATTAATTTTTGAGTTTTGTAATTAATGAAATATTTCTTTTATGATTTGATTGTTGAGATTTGAATTGGAGGTGAAATGAAGTTTATTGGAGTTGTCTTTGAGAAAACATATTGAGAGTGTTTTCCTTTTCAAGTTTGAAGAACTGTTTTCTCAAAATACAACCGGCACTTTGCCGAAATTTTGAAAAATTTTTGTAACACCAGATTTTAAGTGATGATTTAAATTTCACGAAAATTGTTTTAAAATCCCTTATAGTATATCTAATGTGTTATCGGTAGGTGAAGTACGATAAATCATTAGGTGTAATACGGGATCATGTTACATCTTACGAGGGAGTAGGGTGTGACACCCTATGTCTTAAGTTTCATTTCTAATTGGTTTCACACCAATTGGAGTTGTGTAGCTCAATTTATGGGCTGTCATACACACTGAACTCAGTGTGCAAATTCTGCCCTAGGTTCAAAATTTTCATTTCTTCAATTATTCCCACTAACCAACCTTAATTCACATTTAATTCATAAAAAATGACTATAATTTAACATTAACACATCAATGGCAGTTCCTAGCACAAAACCTATAATTTTCAAATACCAAAGTTTGCAATTTCCCTAATCTTACCGTTTCATTACCTCCATTCATCAACCCAATATCAATTCAAACTAAATAAACCTCAAATGATCATAATTTAACTGTCACACCTTACCCCTCTGTAAGGCATAACATGATCCCGTAGAATACCTAATGAACTACCGAACTTCACCTACCGATAACTCATTAAGTACCCTACAAGGGATTTTAAAATAATTTTCTTATCTTTGACGAGTGGTGAGCATTTCTAATAAGTATTTAAAACATTTAGTTGAAATTAAAACTAATTAATATTTTTGGCCATTTTAGTTTTCCGCAAATCTTATAAAAATTTTGACAGAGTTTCCTCTGTATTTTGAGAAAACCGTTCTTCAAATACCTGAAATAAAAGCAATTCCAATAATTATCTAACCACTGCTTCAAATTCATACTCAATCTCAACCAATTTCTCAAAATTCACAAGTTCAAAAATTCTCAAAATACTGTCCATCAATATCATTTATTCATATTCCATTCAAGATAAACAATTTATATATTCATCATACTAAAATTTACATTCAAAAAGTCCAAATTAAAATTTATTACAACTTTTATACAAACTTTGTACAAGCTGCTCAAGACCCATGTACATGTCCATACATTTATGTGCAATATATACATCAAAAGAAATATTCTGATTAGGGTATAAATTATACCCAAAAACTTTAGGCTGGTAGCTTCTCACACCTCAGCAGCTCAGTCTGCTGCTCCTCTAGTCTCTGTATCTGCGACAGCAATAAAAGCTATCGCTGAGTACTAGGACTCAGTGGTGCACAATATACTAAAATAATCTTTATGCAAAACTTAAAGCACATTCATTCAAAAATTTGGCTAAACATGAAAATTAAATACAATCATGCATTGTAAGATTTTACATGTAAACCAAGTTCATTTCAAAGTATCAAAACACATTTCATAAAACCCACAGTTAGATCACGCCATTCGAAACAAATAGAATCTCAATAGCCAGAGGCTAAAGAGAAATCATATCACAAGGCTAGCTAGCTCAAATATATGGATATCCATTCACATCCTCTTCTACTGGCACACCTCAACACTTCTCCAGAGAAGGAATCAAAATTCAAAACTAATTACCCTCACTAGTCGTGCTAGTGAGGTGTTCAAATATGTGGTCATGATACTGTGGTTTCAAAACTTATCTTAACAATTTGCTAAACATTGTCTTTTCAAATATACATAATAACTTTCAATAATTTAGATCAAACATCATAAAAATGCCATAATCCAATATTTCATATTATTCAAAACGATATGCAAAAGATGATTATAAAAGTATATGTTGTGCACAAACCTCAAACGAGTCGCCTGTTGGCCTTGACTCGACTCCTCGGGTTCTGTCCCGGTATTCTTTTCCACTGAAACACGAAATTTTCCAATGTTTCAGTACTAAAACTTAAAATAAATCCAAAATAAACTTAACTTCACATTTACCTAGCTCTAACGTGTTAAATTCGACGTTCTCGAAATTTTGTGTTTCGGGTTACTATTCACTGTACTATTCAAGTCAAATTATTGACTTTCTAAGGTTTAATAGGTATGAGAACTCCAACTTCACCCACATACCACATTTTGGTCACCAAACTTGTTGGTTTTGGTCATTTGTTTAAAGCTTAGGTCATTTTGGCAAAATTGCCAATTTTCGGTTTTGGTTCTCCGAAGTTGCACTGTTCCATTGGTCGATCTACTGTTGGAATTTGAAAAAACTTCCTTCATAGAAAATATTCCTTATTGTCTTAAGTGTATTCTCATTTTTGGATCACCTCAATCAGAGTTTTGTAGCTCAAGTTATGGCCAAAATAAGTTTACTGTTCACGTGTACTGTTCATACTGAGATTTTGGTGCTGGCAGATTTTTGGTCCAAATTTGGTTAATAATTTGATCAAGTTAAGTTCATAATTTGGTCTCACTTTCTTCATATGAAATGTTTTACTATGTCTTAGGTTTCCATCGGTTCAAGAATCGCCTAAATTCGAGTTTTCTAGAGAGAGTTATAGCCATCCAAACATTGCTGCTCAATGAAAATTCTGCAGAATCTCAGTACAGTAAATTTAACTTTGCTCAATGATTTGAATGAGTTAATAGCCTAATTTGGGTTGGTGTTCTTCATGAAAGTTTTAGCTCTATATCATATCTAATTGCTGGTAAAATTTCAGGTCAATTTGACCTACCTAGCTCGAGTTATGACCAAATGAACAGTTACTGTTCATTTGGTCAGTTTAGTCTGATGGCAGCCTGCTATCAACTCACTTTGGTCAATTGTTTCACCAAGTTTTGGTCAGTTTTTGGCTATGATTCCTTAATGAAAATTGTGCTCTTTTATGTCTATTTTCATCTCCAATTGGTGGCATATCAATTGGACTTGTAAAATTTGAGTTTTGGTCCTTCAAAGTGGGTTTGGTCATGCTGCCAGCAGCATGACCATTGACCTACGAATTTGGTTTAGTTTTCTATCATTCCCACACAAGTTATTTGGTCATAATTGACCATTATTTCACTTCACAATAGGTCCAAGATATCATTTATGCATTTCTGCAAAATTTTGCCTCAAAACCCTAACATTCAAACCCTAGCTCTTACATCTCATGCATTAAATCACAACTAGTGCACTTAACCTTAACCATTCACTAATCAAAGCTTTTAAACTTATTCTAATGCATCAAATCCATGTAAATCATACTCCTCTCAAGCTTCCCAAATTTCATTTTGGTCTTTCTCCCATGTTTTTATTTCATTTCATAACTTCTAAGCTCATGTCAACCATTGCATATGCATTTAAAGAAGTAATATAATGAGTGAACACACTAACCTTTCTTAAATCTTCAAAACCCTAACTTTTGTTCTTCTTTCTTTCTTTCTTTCTTGCTCAATCCTCTTCTCAAGTTGCCTAGATAAGCTTTAACTATGGTGGCTAATTTTTCTATGGTGAAATTTTATGATATACAAGCTCAAAATTGAGCTTTAATGGAGTTTGTGGAGATGGAGAGTTAAGAAAAAGAGAGAGATGAGAGAGGAGATGAAGGTTGATGGAAATGAAGAAGAAAAAACACCAATTTCTTTTCTTTTTATTTTGCTTATGGAAGACCACAAAGTCACAATTTAATAATTCATTTAAATAAATTCTTTTATGACATCACCTTTGACTTTTCTAACTTCTTTCTTTTCTTTTCTTTTTTTCTATTTATTTTTTTCTATTAGTTCTTTAATTTAATTTTCGATTCCGAAATTTTCTTTTCTCCAATTTTATTTGTGATTAGGTCGAGTCGACTCTCGGTCAATTGACCAAATCGCCCCTCGTAGTTCATCCGGTTTGCAAATAATCCAATATTTCTTAGGTTCCACGACCTAATTATTTGGTGACTTAACAGTTCTTTTTCGTGATTTTCTCTTTTCCACTTTGTGTTCATAAGGGTCCTAAGGACGCATGGCGTCACTTTACGGTTGAAATTTGAGTTTAAAATGACTTCATGATCGTTCGAGAGAGTCACTCATCATTTGTGACTCTCGGCTCGTTTAACCTCTTATGTTCTGTTTTTCTTATTTGTAGTTAACTAATTAAACATTACTAATTATTTGTGTTTATGGCTTCTCATATTGTCTTAAGTGTGGCCCTAATCCCATTAATTGTCCGGACCGACACTGGTCACCGGAACAGTGAAATATACCAGGCTATACAACGGGGGTGTTACAATTCTCCCCCCCTTAAATAAATTTCGTCTTGAAATTTTACCTGGTATCAATCTCTGAATAGCTGTGGGTGTTGTCTTCTCATGTCCTCCTCTCGTTCCCAAGTAGCTTCTTGGCCCGAATGATGGTTCCACAGCACTTTTACCAACGGTATCTGCTTATTCCGTAGCTGCTTCACCTCATAAGCCAGAATCTTTATGGGTTCTTCTTCATATGTGAGGTCTAGATTCACTTCAATTTCTTCTACTGGTAGTACATGAGATGGGTCTGATCGATACCTCCTCAACATAGACACATGGAAGACATTATGTATCTTCTCCAACTCTGGAGGTAGTGCCAATCGATATGCCAAAGAACCCACTCTTTCCAGAACCTCATATGGCCCGATAAAACGAGGACTTAGTTTCCCCTTTCTGTCGAATCTCATAATATTCTTCCAAGGAGAAACTTTGAGGAAAACTTTCTCACCCACTGCATACTCAATATCCCTTCTTTTCAAATCAATATAGGACTTCTGACGGTCTGATGCAGTCTTAAGTCGATCTCGAATCACCCTGATTTTCTCTTCAGTTTGTTGAACAATTTCGGGTCCAATCATCTTTCTTTCACCCACGTCATCCCAACACAACGGGGTTCTACATTTCCTGCCATACAAAGCTTCATATGGAGGCATCCCAATGCTTGATTGGTAGCTGTTGTTGTAAGCAAACTCAATCAAAGGCAAGTGTGTATCCCAACTACCCTCGAACTCAATCACACAAGCCCGTAGCATGTCCTCCAATATCTGAATTACCCTCTCAGACTGGCCATCTGTCTGTGGGTGGAATGCAGTACTGAAGTTCAATCTAGTTCCTAGGGCTTTCTGAAGACTACCCCAGAATCTAGAAGTGAACCTAGGATCTCTGTCTGATACAATGGATACTGGCACTCCATGCAGTCTCACAATCTCATCGATGTATAACTTGGCCAATCTTTCTAAACTGTAGTCCATCCGGACTGGCAGAAAATGAGCAGATTTAGTCAGTCTGTCAACAATGACCCAAACTGCATCATGACTCTTCTGTGTCCTCGGAAGTCCCATCATAAAATCCATTGTTATTCTCTCCCATTTCCACTATGGTACTGGTAGTGGATGTAACAACCCAGCGGGTACTTGATGCTCTGCCTTTACTTGCTGACAAGTTAGGCATTTGGATATAAACTCTGCCACATTCCTTTTCATACCCATCCACCAGTAATGCTCCTTTAGCCCTCTATACATTTTTGTGCCACCAGGATGCATGGCAAAAGGAGACTCATGTGCTTCCTTCAAAATGATCTTCCTCAATTCAACATCATTAGGAACACATATTCTGCCCTGGTGTAGCAGTAGACCATCATCTCTGATTGAGAATTCTGGTTTCTTGCCCTGCTGGACTTCTTCCAACAATTTCTGATACTTCTGATCATTACGGCGACCATTCTAATCTGATCAATCAACACTGGTTGTACATGCCATGCAACTGCTGTCTGCCCATCATCACTAATCCCTAAGCTGGCATGCAATGATCTTAACTCATGTACCAAAGACAAAGGAGTAACCCGTAGACTTGCCATAGTCTTGCGACTTAAGGCATCAGCCACAACATTAGCTTTCCCTGGCTGATAGTCTATCAGACAATCATAGTCTTTTATCAACTCTAACCATCTCCTCTGTCTCAAATTCAGCTCTTTCTGGGTGCCCAAATACTTCAAACTCTTATGATCTGTGTAGATGTAACATTTCTCCCCATACAAATAATGTCTCCAGATCTTAAGAGCAAACACAATGGCTGTAAGCTCCAAATCATGTGTCGGATAATTTCTCTCATGCGGTTTTAGCTGGCGTGATGCATAGGCAATGACATTTCGATCTTGCATCAACACACAACCTAACCCGTTGTGAGAAGCATCGCTGTAAACTGTATATTCTTTACCTGGTATGGGTAAAGTTAGGACTGGAGCTTCAGTCAAACATCTCTTCAATTCATCAAAACTCTGCTGGCATTTATCCGTCCACTGAAATTTTTCTAAGCAGCTTGGTCAATGGAGATGCCAACATGGAGAATCCCTTCACAAATCTACGGTAGTATCCAGATAAACCCAGAAAATTGCGAATCTCTGTGACATTTCTGGGTGGCCTCCAATTAAGGACAGCTTCAATCTTACTTGGATCTACCTTGATGCCCTCTTCTGATACTACATGCCCCAAGAAAGATATTTCCTTCAGCCAAAATTCACACTTCGACAATTTGGCATATAGCTGTTTCTCCCTCAAAGTCTGCAGTACAATCCGCAAATGTCTATCATGCTCTTCTGCATTCCTCGAGTAGACCAATATATCATCAATGAATACCACAACAAACTGGTCGAGGTATGGTCTGAAGATAGTGTTCATCAGATCCATAAAAGCAGCCGGAGCATTAGTTAACCCAAATGGCATAACTAGGAACTCATAATGGCCATAGCGGGTTCTGAAGGCAGTTTTAGGAATACTTTGCTCTTGTACCTTCAGCTGATAATAACCTGATCTCAGGTCAATTTTGGAGAACACAGCTGCACCCCTCAACTGATCAAACAAGTCATCAATGCGGGGTAATGGATATCTATTCTTTATTGTCACCTTATTCAACTGCCGATAATCAATACACAAGCGGAGAGTGCCATCTTTCTTCTTTACAAACAACACTGGCGCTCCCCAAGGTGACACACTAGGGCGGATGAAGCCCTTGTCAAGCAATTCTTGCAATTGCACTTTCAACTCTTTCAATTCTGCTGGTGCCATTCTATATGGTGTTATGGAGATTGGGTCCACACCAGGCATAACATCAATCTCAAACTGCACCTCTCTTTCTGGAGGTAATCCTGGCAACTCATCAGGAAATACATCCGGAAAGTCACATACCGTAGGGATGTCCCTTAGTGCTGGACTCCCCACCTGGGTGTCTATCACATGTGCCAAGTATGCTTCACACCCCTTTCTGATCATTCTTCTAGCTAGTGCAGCCGAAATGATGTTTGATGGCAGTAAATGCCTCTCCCCGTGTATTACCACATCACCGTCTGCAGAGGAGACCAAAAGTGTATCTTGATCTCTGATCAATCATAACATGATGTCTGGCTAACCAATCCATGCCCAAGATAATATCATACTCTCTGAAGGGCATTTCAATCAAGTTTGACAGGAAAACATGTCCTTGGATCACCAAAGGACAGTCTCTATAAATTCTGTTGACCCGGACTTCTTGTCATAACGGACTAGTTACTAGCACTTCAAAACCCATTTGCACACATGAAACAGCAAGTGAACTAACTATGCTAGCACTAACATATGAATGGGTTGAACCCGGATCAAACAATACAAATACTTCTTTATCAGAGATAGAGAATGTACCAGCTACCACATCAGAAGTCTCAGCCTCTTCACGCTGTCTCATTGCGTAGATTCTGGTTGAAGCACTTCCTTGTCCTGACTGACCAATTGTGCCCTGACTGCCTGAAGCAGTGCCTCTACCTCTGCCTCTTCCTCTACCAGCATTGTGAACCTCGGGAGCGGGACTGCGAATAGATCCTCGGCGTAGTAGGAGTTGGACCATGTCTCGGAGCACTAGTACAGTCTCTTGCTAAATGACCCTTGCCTCCGCAGTTAAAACAAGCTCCAGTGGCCCAATAACACTCCCCCCCATGAATCTTGCCACAAGTCTCACAGGCGGGCATGTGAACCCTCGCTGATCGGCCGGCGGACCTAGGGGGTCTCTGTCCGGAAAATCTGCCTCTACTAAATCTTCCACCCCGACCCTTGCTGGGTCCACTAAACTTCTTTCTCTTTCTAGAGGTAGCACCAGAACTCTGTTCAACTGATTTTTCCCCCTTGTCTTTTTCTGATTTCTCTTGTGAACCCTTCCTCACTGCCCTTCTGATTCTATCCTTTCTAATTCCAAGGCTTGTGAGATCAATTCACAAAAATTCTGATGTCTGAAACCCACAACTTGCATTCTCAGACTCTGCCTTAGCCCGGACTCAAACCTCTTGCATCTATCTCTGGGGTTGGAGACTAAGCTTCCAGCATAGTGGCTTAGCCTTGAGAAATCTCTCTCATACTCTGCTACAGTTCGGTTCCCTTGTTTCAAACTCAAAAATTCTTACAGTTTCTGATCAACATATGCATGCAGGATGTATTTGCTGCGAACTCTCTGATGAAATCATCCCAGGTCAGCACTGGTGGTTCAGCCAAGCTGTGGGGGATGGTCTTCCACCAATCATACGCATCCCCTTGTAGTAGCGACACAGAATATTCAAACTTTAGTTCATCTGGGCAGTGCAATTTTTTAAACACTCTGTCCATTCTTTCAAGCCATTGCTCTGCCTCTAAAGGGTCCACTGTACCCTTAAATTCTGCAGCCCCATACTTTAGCAATTTATCAAACTGTCTGGCTGGAGGCAATGGTTGTGCCACAGGTGGTTGGGGTGGAGCTTGAGCAGGCATACCCCCAGCCATTTGTTGAAACATCGCAGCCATCTGCTGTGCGAACTGTGCAGGGAACTGCGGCATTTGTGGGGCTGGTGCTGCTGACCCACTAACATTCGGTAAAGCTGGGGCTTCTCCTTGTGCCTCAGCTTCAACAGACTGCTCGACTGAGCGATCCCCTTCTTCCATTTCAGTCTGAAATTAGGGTATCTCCTGAATAAATAACACAAGGAGATTTCCCTCCGTTAGTTCATATTCATGATGTAATGCACTGTATGTAACAATTATGGACATTGAGCAGTTGTACTTAACAAAGAAAAGACAAAAATTTATATGTTAAAACATACTTCAAAAATTTGCTCTGATACCACTAAAACATGTCACACCTTACCCCTCTGTAAGGCATAACATGATCCCGTAGAATACCTAATGAACTACCGAACTTCACCTACCGATAACTCATTAAGTACCCTACAAGGGATTTTAAAACAATTTTCTTATCTTTGACAAGTGGTGAGCATTTCTAATAAGTATTTAAAACATTTAGTTGAAATTAAAACTAATTAATATTTTTGGCCATTTTAGTTTTCCGCAAATCTTATAAAAATTTTGTGAGTTTCCTCTGTATTTTGAAAACCGTTCTTCAAATACGAAATAAAAGCACTTCCAATAATTATCTAACCACTGCTTCAAATTCATACTCAATCTCAACCAATTTCTCAAAATTCACAAGTTCAAAAATTCTCAAAATCTGTCCATCAATATCATTTATTCATATTCCATTCAAGATAAACAATTTATATATTCATCATACTAAAATTTACATTCAAAAGTCCAAATTAAAATTTATTACAACTTTTATACAAACTTTGTACAAGTTTGCTCAAGACCCATGTACATGTCCATACATTTATGTGCAATATATACATCAAAAGAAATATTTACTGTTAGGGTATAAATTATACCCAAAACTTTAGGTGGTAGCTTCTCACACCTCAACTCGATCTGCTGCTCCTCTAGTCTCTGTATCTGCGGCAATAATAAAGCTATCGAGTACTAGGACTCGATGGTGCACAATATACTAAAATAATCTTTATGCAAAACTTAAAGCACATTCATTCAAAAATTTGGCTAAACATGAAAATTAAATACAATCATGCATTGTAAGATTTTACATGTAAACCAAGTTCATTTCAAAGTATCAAAACACATTTCATAAAACCCACAGTTAGATCACGCCATTCGAAACAAATAGAATCTCAATAGCCAGAGGCTAAAGAGAAATCATATCACAAGGCTAGCTAGCTCAAATATATGGATATCCATTCACATCCTCTTCTACTGGCACACCTCAACACTTCTCCAGAGAAGGAATCAAAATTCAAAACTAATTACCCCCACTAGTCGTGCTAGTGAGGTGTTCAAATATGTGGTCATGACACTGTGGTTTCAAAACTTATCTTAACAATTTGCTAAACATTGTCTTTTCAAATATACATAATAACTTTCAATAATTTAGATCAAACATCATAAAAATGCCATAATCCAATATTTCATATTATTCAAAACGATATGCAAAAGATGATTATAAAAGTATATGTTGTGCACAAACCTCAAACGAGTCGCCTGTTGGCCTTGACTCGACTCCTCGGATTCTGTCCCGGTATTCTTTTCCACTGAAACACGAAATTTTCCAATGTTTCATTACTAAAACTTAAAATAAATCCAAAATAAACTTAACTTCACATTTACCTAGCTCTAACGTGTTAAATTCGACGTTCTCGAAATTTTGTGTTTCGGGTTACTATTCACTGCACTATTCAAGTCAAATTATTGACTTTCTAAGGTTTAATGGGTATGAGAACTCCAACTTCACCCACATACCACATTTTGGTCACCAAACTTGTTGGTTTTGGTCATTTGTTTAAAGCTTAGGTCATTTTGGCAAAATTGCCAATTTTCGGTTTTGGTTCTTCGAAGTTTCACTGTTCCATTGGTTGATCTACTTTTGGAATTTGACAAAACTTCCTTCATAGAAAATATTCCTTATTGTCTTAAGTGTATTCTCATTTTTGGATCACCACAATCGGAGTTTTGTAGCTCAAGTTATGGCCAAAATAAGTTTACTGTTCACGTGTACTGTTCATACTGAGATTTTGGTGCTGGCAGATTTTTGGTCCAACTTTGGTTAATAATTTGATCAAGTTAAGTTCATAATTTGGTCTCACTTTCTTCATATGAAATGTTGTACTATGTCTTAGGTTTCCATCGGTTCAAGAATCGCCTAAATTCAAGTTTTCTAGAGAGAGTTATAGCCATCCAAACATTGCTGCTCAATGAAAATTCTGCAGAATCTCAGTACAGTAAATTTAACTTTGCTCAATGATTTGAATGAGTTAATGGCCTAATTTGGGTTGGTGTTCTTCATGAAAGTTTTAGGTCTATATCATATCTAATTTCTGGTAAAATTTCAGGTCAATTTGACCTACCTAGCTCGAGTTATGACCAAATGAACAGTTACTGTTCATTTGGTCAGTTTAGTGCAGTGGCAGCCTGCTATCAACTCACTTTGGTTAATTGTTTCACCAAGTTTTGGTCAGTTTTTGGCTATGATTCCTTAATGAAAATTGTGCTCTTTTATGTCTATTTTCATCTCCAATTGGTGGCATATCAATTAGACTTGTAAAATTTGAGTTTTGGTCCTTCAAAGTGGGTTTGGTCATGCTGCCAGTAGCATGACCATTGACCTACGAATTTGGTTTAGTTTTCTATCATTCCCACACAAGTTATTTGGTCATAATTGACCATTATTTCACTTCACAATAGGTCCAAGATATCATTTATGCATTTCTGCAAAATTTTGCCTCAAAACCCTAACATTCAAACCCTAGTTCTTCCATCTCATGCATTAAATCACAACTAGTGCACTTAACCTTAACCATTCACTAATCAAAGCTTTTAAACTTATTCTAATGCATCAAATTCATGTAAATCATACTCCTCTCAAGCTGCCCAAATTTCAGTTTGGTCCTTCTCCCATGTTTTTATTTCATTTCATAACTTCTAAGCTCATGTCAACCATTGCATATGCATTTAAAGAAGTAATATAATGAGTTAACACACTAACCTTTCTTAAATCTTCAAAACCCTAACTTTTGTTCTTCTTTCTTTCTTTCTTTCTTGCTCAATCCTCTTCTCAAGTTGCCTAGATAAGCTTTAACTATGGTGGCTAATTTTTCTATGGTGAAATTTTATGATATACAAGCTCAAAATTGAGCTTTAATGGAGTTTGTGGAGATGGAGAGTTAAGAAAAAGAGAGAGATGAGAGAGGAGATGAAGGTTGACGGAAATGAAGAAGAAAAAAAACCGATTTCTTTTCTTTTTATTTTGCTTATGGAAGACCACAAAGTCATAATTTAATAATTCATTTAAATAAATTCTTTTATGACATCACCTTTGACTTTTCTAACTTCTTTCTTTTCTTTTCTTTTTCTATTTATTTTTTTCTATTAGTTCTTTAATTTAATTCTCAATTCCGAAATTTTCTTTTCTCCTATTTTATTTGACAGTTAGGTCAGGAGTCAGCTCTCGGGGTCAATTGACCAAATCGCCCCTCGCCGGTTCATCCCGGTTTGCAAATAATCCAATATTTCTTCCGGTTCCCTGACCTAATTATTTGACTGACTTAACAGTTCTTTTTCGTGATTTTCTCTTTTCCACTGTGTTCATAAGGGTCCTAAGGACCGCAGCGTCACTTTTTACGGTTCGAAATTTGAGTTTAAAATGACTTCGCAGTCGTTCCCGAGGAGGTCACTCATCGCTGTGACTCTCGGCTCGTTTAACCTCTTATGTTCTGTTTTTCTTATTTGTAGTTAACTAATTAAACATTACTAATTATTTGTGTTTATGGCTTCTCATGTTGTCTTAAGTGTGGCCCTAATCCCATTAATTGTCCGGACCGACACCGGTCACCAGAACAGTGAAATATACCAGGCTATACAACGGGGGTGTTACATTAACACTACACACACCAATTTCACTCTCTAGTACCAAAACCCAATTTTACCATGAACCCTAATCTTCCATAATTTAATTTATGCAATCTCATGAAATCTTACTACTCCCAATCATGCATACTACCTCAATTTAACTTAGATTTATCATCAATTTAACTAAAATACATCAAAACCCTAATTTTCCCTAAGTTGGCTAAAACCCTAGTTTAGGTTCCATGCATGTTTCCTTTCAATTTCTCATGAAATTTCATCATAAGTTAACTTCATTCAAGGCTTATACAACTAATCTAACATGAAAAGAAACTTACTTCAAGTGACCACTTCTAATCTTTAATTTCTTCTAACTCTTTTGTTCTCTTAGCTTCTAATCTCGCAATGAAAGATAAATTTAATTTTTTCTACCAATTAGATAGAAAACCCTTGGAGAAAAAGTGGGGAAAATCAATGGTTGAAAGAGGTTGTAAGTAGAAGAATGAAGAGAGAAGAAAGAAAAGAGAGGGAGAGGAGGTGTGTGGGAAGGCAACTAAATGAGGGAGGGAGGAAGATGACTTCCTTTTATACTTATCCCAATTTTTGATTTATTTAATTAATTTTAATTGAGTTGTCTAAAGCCCATTGGTCCTAAAATTTCAATTGGATCAAAATGGACCTAAAATTCTAGATTTTTGTTTCTTTTATTTTCCTTTCACTTTATACTTGAATTCTTTTCCTAAAAAAAAATTATTCCATAATTCAATTCATTAATTTCACTTAAATTAATTAACATTTTGGTCAAAAGTCAACTCTTGAGGTGAATTGACCAAAATGCCCCTCATCGGGTCATAATCCCTCTTTTTTAATATACCCGGTGAGTCCTTATATTTTTAGGTCATTTGAATTTTTATTGTGTCCATCTCAATAAATTTTCATTTTATTTTTGGTCCTCAAGCTGTGTTTGAATAGTACTAGTCACGGACCAAAAATAGTACTATTCATAACTCGGAGGTTCGGGGTGTTACAAGATTCAAAGAATTGGGTAAAAAGGAAGAAAGGATAAGCTGCCCAAAAGTTGCATTGGATGTAGCATGAGGCATGCTCCAATGCAATGCAAGTGTTGCATGGGGCCTTCTACACAAAGGCAAAAGTTGCATGGAGTGCACAACATCAACATGGGCCATGTGAAACCAAGGCAAATGTTGCATTGGGCATATCAGTGAGAGAAAAAAGATGCTTAGTGGGTTTTAGTATCTCTTTATTTGTCTTGACATGAGATGACATGACACGACTTGAGATAATGTAAGTGGGAGACAAGAAAAGGACTTATTTGACAAGTATCAAGTTTGTCTCCAAAAAGGAGAAGATTTCTGCTCCACTTACTCACTTTAGGTATTTGAAATCTCACAATTATAAATAAAGAAACCCACATGAATGATAAATTAGAGTTTTCTCTTCTTCTTCCTTTTCACATTCTCTCAAACCTCCATGATTGAACCTAGAAGCCTTTCTTCTTTAAGCTAATTCCATAGAAATTAGAAGTTGCTACTTTTGTATGAAAGATTGAAAAAGTTGTTTCTTCAATTACCCTAGTAAAACCAAGAGAACCAAAAATCCCTTTATGCTATTTGATCGATGAAAGATAGAGCATTTCAAGAGGATTGGGATCATTTTGATTGCTAAGTACTTGTGGATGGACTAGAGGGTCAACATTTGGAGACCTCACTACTCGGATTAAGGTGGAATGAGTGATTGTACACCTATCTGGTAAAGGCCCTAAATCTTAGTTTAGGAGCTTATTCTATTAAGTTTCCTAAAATGCAAAATGAAATTGATGACTTGTTGTGGTTACAATGGTTGTTACCTTATTGCTTTCATTAAAATAGCTTAAAATGGTTTGTGTATGAGATGATGCAACCTAGGCAAAATAAAAAAATTTTAAAATTTCCATTGCGCAAGTCATGCCCTATTCAGCATTTAGGATCTTCGATTTGCTTGGTTGTTTTAGTTAATATTGCAAGAAAATTTTTTATTCAAGTGTTGAATGATGAAATTTTTAAGATTTATTATGAAATGGCTTTAGGCATGGTTAAATGTAAGTATTGTATATGAGAAAGAACGGAATTTTTAATATTCCTCACTAACTAGCCAAAATTTGCATTAGGTGTGACATAGGGCATGTCGCACCTAATGTTGAAAATCTTTATACCTGACACAGGACATGTCATATCCAGTGTTGAAAATCTCTACACTTAACATGAGGCATATCATACCCAATACTAAAAATCTTCTAACTTGCTGAGATTTGTATGATCCCTGGCATGGGGCAAGTTAGCACCCGGTGTTGAATTAAAAAGTTATCGAGATTTGCATGAAACTCGACATGGGGCATGTAACACCCTCCCCGTAGCAACTCCGTACAGTCTACTGTTCCGGTGACCGGTGTCGGTCTGGATAGCTAGAACGTCCGGAAAAATATTTAAACTAAAGTCAGGAACCATAATTAACTCAAATATTAATAAGAAAAATTTAGTAAAAATTTTAGAAATAAAATACAACCAAGTCAAACGAGCCGGTGCCCAAGCGATGGGTAACCAGAGGTAAGTTGCGGTTCTCGCAACGAGGAGCCCTATACCCGGGGGAAAAATTATAAAATAATTTTTGGGACTCCAGAGAAGGGTTATTGAGGTTCCCATGGCATTAGAATGCCAAGAAAATACTTAGAAAAAAAATTTTCAATCGGTACAGACAATTTTAACCCGTTAAGCCAAACGGAGGGCATTTTGGTCATTTCTCCTTCAGAGGTGATTTTTGGCCGACTTGTCTAGTTGAGTAAATAATTAATATGATATAAAATATGAATAAATATTACTAGAAATTAAATTGAAAATGAGTAGTGGAGGAAAGAAAAGAAAATGAAGAAAAAGGCTTAATTATGACATAAGGTGATGTCATTAAAAAGCCACCACCAATCACCTTTAAACTACTATTTAAATAACTAATGAAAGAGGTAAATAAAGACCAAAGGAAAAGAAAAAACGTGGGCAGCCCTTCTTCTCCTTCATGAAAACGTAACCCTCTCCTTTCCTCCCTCCATTGATGAGCTTGGCAAGCTCATGAAGCCCTAAACTCCCACCATATTTCCTCAAGTTCTCAACACAAAAATTTATTCTAGAAGCTTGCTAAGGTGTTTGGGAGCAAAAGGGAGAAGAGAAATTAAAGTTGGCAAGCTTGGAGATTCTTCAAGTTGAGGTTAGTGCATATATGTAGTTAAAATTCATTAATTCCATAATTTAGGCTTGTAATGAATTAGAAATTGTGAAATAATGAAACAAATTCAATGTGTATCTCCACCAAAGAATTCGGCAGCCCTAATAGAGGAATGGTTTTGGATGTTTTTAATGGACTTAGCATGAATTGGAGGTCATGTTTAAGCTATATATCTACATAGATGTTGAACTAGGGTGCTAATTGAGGTTTATGGGTAAATTGCATTGGACATTAGGGTTTTGAGGCATGAAAAATTGACTTGGCTTACCAAACTATTAAAGAACACTCTAATGGTCAATAAGTGACCATTTGAGGTATGTTGACCACAATTTGAACTTAAAAATGGAATGGCAAAGTCAAGGTGGGAGCTGCCCTAGGACAGCAGCAAATGGACTGAAATTTCAGTCCAATTATACAGCCATAACGTTGGCTGTGTTAGTCCAATTGGTGTTTGGCCAATTGGACATGAAACTAGGCTTATAATGGCACATTTTTGCTGAAGAATCCATGCCCAAAAGACCAAAGCAAGAGGACCAAAACTTGGCCCCAATACGGATACCCTGCAAACAGCCCCTGCAGAATGACCAAATGAACAGTAACTGTTCATTTGGCCATAACTCACTGTAGATTTGGTCAATTGAGTTGAAATTTTTACAGCAACAAGTCAAGACATAGAAAAACAACTTTCATGAAGAAACCTACCCCAAATTATGACCAGAACCTAACCCAAATGGCAGTCACAGTTACTGTTCAAACCTGCAACTCTGCAGATTTTCATTTGAGTAGTAATGTTTGGATGGCTATAACTCTCTCTAGAAAACTCGGATTTAGGCGATTCTTGAACCGATGGAAACCTAAGGCATGGTAGAACATTTCATATGAAGAAAGTTAGACCAAATTATGAACTTAACTTGGTTAAATTACTAACCAAAATTGGACCAAAATCTGCCAAAACCCAAAATCTCAAGAGCGATAAGACACGTGAGCAAGAAACTTATTTTGGCCATAACTTGAGCTACAAAACTCCAAATAGAGTGATTCAAAAAAAGAAATTCAACTAGACAAAATAAGGAACGTTTTTTTATGAAGGAAGTTTTGTCAAATTCCAACAGTAAATCGACCAATGAAACAGTGTAACTTCGGAGCACCAAAACCAAAAATTGGCAATTTTGCCAAAATGACCTAAGCTTTGAGAAAGTGACCAAAACCAACAAGTTTTAAATGAAAAATGTAGTATGTTTGAAGTGCCAAAGTCAATGTACATATTTTCTATGCAAAAGTCAACATTTTAGTTGACTAATGAAGTGAATAGTGACATGAAAACTTGAAATAAGCTTGGAAATGGATTTGATAATTAATTCCAACAAGTTTTAAATGCAAAATGTGGTACATTGGGAGTGTTAAAACCAATGCACCTATGATCTATGCAAAAGTCAACTTTTTGTTGACTATTGAAGTGAATAGTGACATAAAAACTTGAAATTCAAAAATTGAAGAATTCAAAAGTATCAAATGCCCTAGTAGGCCTAATGTGATTGGTTTGGATAGGTTGGCATGCCAATAGGGTTCTGATAGCAGTACCAGTGCTAGTTTACCCGTTTATCCAGTCCGGTCAATTTGTATAGGTTACTTGGGCATGGAAAAGTATAACTGTAATTGAACTGATTGTTAAAGAAAATACGAAAATTAAATATCAGAAATGATTACGATAGAATACAAAGAAACTCAAGATCATGAAGAAAATAAATAAACAAAATGCATGAAGAAGTTAATATCATAAAACGTAATTAGCCCTCGACTAAACATTAAGTTGGTAATTATTCAGTTCTTATGAACACAATGGCTAAGAAATTATGATTTTTATTTGCATATTATTTCTTTCTATTTTATTATTTGCACCACTAAGCTTTATGCTTAGCGCGTCACTTTTGCAACGCGTAGGTACTGAAGATACTGATCGAGAGCCAGTAGACCACAGATTGGGTAAGTCCATCCTACAGTTCTGCATAGTGTCCGTGTCACCTCACAAAGCTCTGATTGCATTGGTAGGACACTAGGTGTCATTTTGGTATTTTGTAATTGATCTTATTTTCTCATGTGTAAATGAACTTATGAAATGTAATTTGATGCTCATGTAAATAATGAGAATTGTGTTTGTAAATGAAAAAGTGAATGTTTATCTGTGATATATATATGATTATCACATGAAATGAATGATTGAGAAATGAATGTGAACTGAAAAATATTGAGATTTTGATAAATGGAGTTGAGATGAATGAATAAGAATATAGGAAGTGTTTTTCACAGGTTCCGAAGAACGGTTTTCTCCATTTTTAGTCGGTACTCTGCCGGATTTTCTTTAAAAATTTTCCGAACCTCAAATAAATTACAATTTCAATAAATGAATTATATTTCACAAATTATTTTCAAAACTACGATAAAAATGAATTAAGATAAAATAGAGTGCTCCGGCACACTGAGTGGCATAACTTGCTCGGCTACACTGTAGTCGGGTAAGGGGTGTCACAGGGCATGCTAACCATAGCGTCCCAACTAGGGGCCATTACCAGTGCTAGGAATGAGTCAGCTAAAGGCTGCCAGAACCAGTAGCAAGCCTAAAAACCTGTTGAGCGTATTCTCATTTCCCAAGAACCAAAATCCAAGCAACTCATAACCAATCACGCTTTAGCATTTACATCAAAGCATAAAACATTTTCTTTTAAAATGGCTCAAAAATTAAACCTTTTGTTAGTAGTATGCCCTAGAGCATATCATTTAGTACGTATCTTGTACATCTTTTATTAATAAAAGGCATTTTCACTTTTCCGTTCACATAATATATTTATGTGTAATAGAAGAGGTCCATTGATATTTTGTTAAAAAATCTATTCTTAAGTTGTTAAGAATATGAGTGACAGTATTTCTAGCACAAAGTATCATAAATAGGTTCACAATCGAGGATAATTCACAATAAGGACATGACTTATCAGAAAGATTGTAATCATGTTTGTTCCTAAGTTATTTATATGGGATGTAAATAAGATGGAATGGTGAGTCTCATGCCATATAACAAGCATGATAGGCACTTATACATGATAAGTAGGCTGAACCAGTGACACTTATGACAAGCACATGGAGTTTACTCTTATCAATGTATTGTCATAAATCATATTAGTGCATATAATCTTTAGACCTGAGGTAGCACAGTTATCTTGTATATAGGTGGTTTGAGTTTGATACTGCTTTCATACTTGTGCTGTGTATGGGTATATGGGCGTGTGTTGGCTCTTACTAGTTATATATGGAGATAGGTATTGATCAAGATGTAATTTGTTCCTCTAAGTAAATAGGGATAAAATGCTATGTTCATTTAATTGTTCTTGATGTTTCAAGTTCCTGGCCAGGATAGATAGATTTAATCATAAAAGAGTTTCTGATGAGAAAATCTTTTAATCAAGAACTGGAATTGAAAGAGAACATAATATTCATAGCAAATGGGGTTTGACATAAACCATGACTCCAGCTTGAGTTGGTATTTTGTAATAGAGAGATTCTAGTGCATGTTAACATATGATTATAGGTTCATTTAAGGTAAACCTTATTACTGATTGGGTGGCCATGGCATGCTATGCTAGGTGTTAACCATGGTCTATGAAGTGCACAAAATGGTTTATAGAAATCATTTATGGTAAGAAAGAGTTCTGATGATATTAAGAGTTGATATCATATCTCATTGCCAATTAGTGATGAGCCTAGTAAGTCACACACATTAACAAGTAATCACCAAATTAAATATGATTTATTTAATTAATTAAAGAGTTTAATTGATTAATTAAATATATTTGGTTTGCAATTAGATTGCAAAGTTCATAGCATGGCTTGAAACCAAATCTAGGTTATTGGATGTATAGTATAAGTTAAATTTATATTTAAAGTGTTTAAATATGAATTTAATTAATGAGAAATTAATTAATAAAGATTAATTAATTAATTTATATTTGATATAAATTGATTAGAAGAAGAGAAAATAATTATTTTGGGTTGAGAACACAAAATTAAGACACAGGGGCATTTTGGTCATTTCACAGGGTGACATGTGGCACCATGAGATGGTGATACATGGCACTACACATAAGCTTGCCAAATGTCTTTTAATCATGTAAGATGATCAAAGTAAAGATTAAATCTAGGTTTGACACTTGGCACAATGTGATTGGGTCAATTAAACCTAGAGCCAATCAGAAGGTGACATGTGGCAAGGGTTTTAAGTGGTGACCTAGCTATATAAGTGTTGTTATGAAAAGAAAAAGATAACAAGCTGCTGCCTTTCTCTTTGTGCTGCCACCTTGGAGACCTGTCCCTTCTCTTCTTCTTCATCTCATATCAATTCCAAGAGATTAGTAAACAATCTCTTGAATTAAAAATACTAGAAATTATTTTTAGCGTTCTGTTTACATCTCTAATCTCTCAAAAGGCAAAACTTGATTTTCTAATTCATAGAAAAAGCTTTAGAAGCTGTTCAAGGGCTGTCATAGGTGATCTTGGTGTGGATAAGCTAGAGGGACAACATCTGGTGTCCTAAAGACGCATCCCAAAGGTGTCAAACACACTGTAGTGCATCAAGAGGTTAGTGCACTTGTTCTTGATCTAATCTAGAGTTTTAAAATTAATCTAATTAATTCTAAAATCTTAAATAGCAAATACAGATCCAAAAACATATTAAAAGAGTTTTAATATGTTGTTTATCATTGAAATCAAATAGATAAAAATAAATCTTGCATGATGCATGTGACCCTAGGTGAAAATTTTTGAATTCAATGATATAAACTTGTGTTTTTTCATGCTTTCGCTCCTTCAATTGGTATCAGAGCCACTATATTTGCCATTTAGATTGTTTATTGTATGATTTAATTGTGTGGTTTGATCATGAGATGATAGATCCATTGCTGGTTGCAATGATAAAGGTGGCGGCTTGATGAAGACTCCATTTGTGTGCATGGTTTGTGCACTTCTTATGGTGCGCATGGTTTGGGCAATGTTTGTGCAATTGTTGTATGATATAATGCTCATAATTATGTCCATTTTATGTTTAATTAAATTGTTTAATTAGAGTTTTAATCACACAATTAAATTGTGATCAAATCTGAATTTTTAAAGTTGTATCAATCATATTCAAATCTGAATTTTCAAAGTTGTTTGAATGTGATTCAAATCTGAATTTTAAAAGTTGTTTGAATATGATTCAAATCTGATTTTTTAAAGTTATTTGAATGTGATTCAAATATGAATTTTTAAATTTGTTTGAATCATATTCAAATCTAGATTTTTAAGTTGAATATAAGATATTCAATTTAATTTAAGTATGTATATTTTATTTAATTGTTAAATAGTAATATCTATGATGGATGATCATGGACTATAAAAGACCAATGTGATTGGATTTATTTCTTTTATGTTTTTCTTTGGGTTATAAATTAATTAATTTATTTTAATTTATTTTGGGCATGTATTATTAAGGTTATAATAATTTTGGATTGTAATTTCATTTATTTGGTTCTTGTAAATTCGCCTTGATATGCCAAGGATTACTATGTAATTGGATTGCAAGAAGATCAAGGAGGTCAAGAGCATTGGTGGGACCAGTGGGAGGAATTCAAGATCAAGTGTTGATTATGTACTCCTTCAGCAACTCTTGTAAAATGAATGAATGAAATGCACCTAGGAATGCCCTGATTCAATTCTTGGTGGCTCAGAATTGAATCCCTTAGAAAGTCCATGATCATACCATATTTACTGTTTATCCATGAATGCATGAGATGTATGTGAATGTATACAAGTATATGACATATGCATGTTAAATGGATAATGTGCAAAGTGGGACCTTAATAGTAACTAGGATGACCATAAAATCTTCCAAACAAATGATTAAGTTAGAAATGCTATAATTAAAGTAATTATAACATAAGCCCTCCATTGAGGCAATTATTTTAAGAAATTTTAAATACTTGCATAAGTTGCAATTAATTTAAGAGATTTTCTTAAGAATAATTATTAAGCATGAGATGTTGTAAATATGTAAATGGTTTGGTGGCCAATATTGGATGTACCTGAGGACATTAAAATTATTTGCATAATTACTGGCTCAATGGGATCAACTTAACTAATGCAAGATAAGTCAATAATGGATGTACCTGAGATTTTAAGCATTAGGGGCTAGGTAAAGAATTGAACCTCATATGAGATGTGATGGGCAAGGAGTTGCTCACTTATAGTTTATTGTAATTCCAATAATGGATGTACCTGAGGATGATCAATAGAATTATAAGAATTCAATCACCCACTAGAAATCCATCCAACTAGGATTTTTGTTTTCTACTTTGGAAGTGTAGGATTCGCTAAGTTAGTGGGACGACTAATTTGATTAAAAGATCATAATCATTTTGGTTAATTACATGATACATTTACTAATTAATCTGGTTATTTTCTGCAGTTAATTTTTTGATAATAATGAGCATAGAACAACCACCACCATCCAATATCCTTGCAAGCATACTTGATCATAATAGGTTGACAGGACCTAATCTGTCTGATTGGCTTAGAAATTTGAAACTTGTCCTGAACCTTGAACATATAGGATATGTTTTAGACTCAAATGTTCCTGGTCCCTTACCTCCAGAGGCCACCCAAGAGGAACATGAAACTTTGGACAAGTGGAAGGAGTATGATATGAGAGCTAAGTGTTACAGGCTTGCTCCCATGAGTAATGAGTTACAGAAATAGCATGAGAACATGCAGAGTGCGAGTGAGATCCTCATTCACCTACAAGAGTTATATGGTGAGCATAGCAGGATAGGTATGAGATATCTAGGCAGCTGTTCGGCATGAGGATGTCTGGGGGACAGAATGTTGGGGATCATGTCTACAAGATGATTTGGCTAATTGAGCAGCTGGAACATCTTGACTTTAACATGGATTTCCAACTGCAGACAGATTTGATCATTCAGTCCCTTTCTGAGTCTTTTGGGAATTTTGTAACAAATCTCCATATGACTAAACAGGAATGCTGTCACACCTTACCCCTCTGTGAGGCATAACATGATCCCGTAGAATACCTAATGAACTACCGAACTTCATCTACCGATAACTCATTAAGTACCCTACAAGGGATTTTAAAATAAATTTTTTACTTTCATAAGTGGTGAGCATTTTCTACTAGGTATTAAAATATTTAATTAGAGTTTGAAAACTAGTTAAAATTTTTGTTCCATTTTATTTTTCCGCAAATTCTATAAAAATTTCGGCAGAGTGCCGTTTATATTTTGAGAACACAGTTCTTCAAATACCTGTAAAAAACACTTCCAATGACTTATCTCATCAACTTCATCAATTCAACATCCATCCCAACCAATTTCAACATCATTTCTCAATTTCCAAAATTCAACAATTATCAAAATACTACCAATTAATTTCATTCAAATTAAAATAAAATATTTCCATTCATATTTCATTAAAGACAAAATAATTTATATACATCATTCCAAAAATATACATTAGGAAAAATCCAAACCAAAATTTATTATAAGCTTTATACAACTTTATACAACTGTTCATAACCAATTTTACATGTCCATACAGTTACATACATTTACATATATCAAAATAGTTTTTACAATCAGGGTATAAAATATACCCGATAGACTTCAAGGAAGGTAGCTCCTCAATTCTCAGCAGCTCACTCTGCTGCTCCTCTAGTCTCAATATCTGCGACAACAATAATAGCCATCGCTGAGTACTAGGACTCAGTGGTGCACAACATACTAAAATAATCTTTATACGAAATTTAAATCATATTTATTCAAAAATTAAACTGAACATGAAATATAAATTCAAAACATGATTTATAAGATTTTAATCCAAACAATTTCATTGCAAAAGTCTCAAAAAAAATTTCATAAAAATACACAGTTGTATCATGTCATTCGAAACAAATATAATCTCAATAGCAAGAGGCTAAGGAGAAGTCACAACATAAGGCTAGCTAGCTCAAATATATGGGAACCTATTCTTTTTCTTCTTCTACTGGCACACACCTCAACACTTCAGCTAGAGAAGGTATCAAAATTTGAAACTAATTTCCCCCACTAGTCATGCTAGTGAGGTATTCAAATATATGGTCATGACACTGTGGTTTCAAAACTTATCTTAACAATTTACTAAACATTTATTTCCATTTCAAACATACACAAATAAATTTTCAGCAATTCAAAGCAAAAACATAATACACATTTCATGCACTTTGTAAATGAATTTTAAAGCATATTGATGTTGTGCACAAACCTTAAGCGAGTCGCCTCTGATGTTGTACACAAACCTTAAGCGAGTCGCCTCTTGGCCTTGACTCGATTCCTTGGGTTCTTTCCCAGTATTCTTTTCCACTGAAACAAACAGTTTCACAGTGTTTCAGTATCATAACTCATCATAAATCCAAAAATAAATTCAAATTCACTTTTACCAAGTTTTAATGTGCTAAACTTGACGTTCTTTAAAATTTGTTTTTCAGGGTTACTATTCACGACACTATTCAAGTCAATTTATTGACTTTCTAAGGCTTAATAGGTATAGGAATTCTAATTTCACCACATATCACATTTTGATATTTGTTGGTTTTGGTCGTTTACTCAAATTTTAAGTCTTTTAGGCAAATATGCAATTTTCAGTTTTGGAGTCTTATGTTGCACTGTTCTATTGGTCATTTTGCTGTTAGAATTTGGCTAAGTTTTCTTCATAGAAATTGTTCCTTATTGTCTTAAATTTATTCTCCTTTTTGAATCACTCCATTTGGAGTTTTGTAGCTCAAATTATAGCCATTTGAATCATGGCTGCCGGATTAGACTTACCCAGATGTGAGAAATTATCCAGAACCCATAAATTTGGGTTTTGGCAGTTTTAGGTCACCAACTTTGGGTGGCTAAATGACTTAGTTAAGGGCATAATTTGGGTTTGTGTTCTTCATGAAAGTTTTAGGTCTGTATCTCAGATTTCCATTGGTAAAATTTCAGGTAATTTAGACATTCCTAGCCCAAGTTATGGCCAAATGTTGTTCATTTGGTCATTTTTGTACAAGTCAGATTGCCTAAGTCTGGATTTGGTCAATTTGTTCACTAGGTTTTAGTCACTTTTTGGGCATGATTCCCAAATGAAAAATGTGTAATTTTGTGTCTAGTTTCATTCCCAATTGGCTTCACACCAATTGGGCTTGTAAATTTTCAGTTTTGGTCCCTAAAAGGGACCTTGGTCATGTTGCCTGCATACTGCCCACATCCAATCCGAATGTAAACCTAACTCTAACACTTCCAACATACCTCAATTGGTCACAAATGACCATTTCTCAACTCCAACAAGGTCAAACACATCATTTAATAATTTCTCATATTTTTTTCTTCTAAACCCTACGTGCCAAAACCCTAACTACACTAATTGCTACATTTAACTAAATCAAAGCATATCAACATCACTTCCACACTCATACAAGTTTATTTACACTATTAATTCAAGCAAATTCATACATTAGCATGGCAAACCCTAGCTAACCGAATTTACTTCTAGTCCTCCACACTTGTTTTTATTTCATTTTAATCATATTTCTAAGTTCTTTATGCTATAAATTCATTAATTAAACTAAAAATTTCAAGTTGAATCACTAACCTTGAATGCAGAATTTTAATCTTCCTTTCCTTTAATTTTTTTCTTCTTTCTTTCCCTTGGACCTTCTTTTCTAGTTGCCCAAATAAGTTTTATCTATGGTAGATAACTTTTCTATGGTGGAATTTTTGGTTCTTCAAGCTCAAACAATGAGCTTCAATGGAGTTTTGTGGAGAGGGAGAGTTGAGAGAGGGAGGACAGCAACTTTGAAGAAGATGGACCTTTTTGTTTTTTTTTTTTTCTTTCTTTTATGTTTTTTTAATCTTATGGAAGACCACAACTAATCCAAATTTAATTTTTAATTATAATGTTTATTGCATCATGCATGATGTCATGCATGATGTCATTTCCTTTTTCTTTTTTTTTTCAATTTATTTTTTCATTAGTTCTTTAATTTAATTCTCGGTTCTGAAAATTTTTTTTCTTTGATTTTATTTGATAGTTAGGTCAGGAGTCAGCTCTCAGGGTCAATTGACCAAATTGTCCCTCGCAGGTTCGATCCGGTTTGCAAATAATTCGATATTTCTTTTGGATCCCTAACCTAATTATTTGAATGGCTTATCAAATTTTTTTCATGATTTTCTCTTCTCCACTGTATTCGCAATAGTCCTAAGGACTGCAACGTCATATTTTATGGTTCGAAATTTGAGTTCAAATTGACTTCGCAATCCTTCCCGAGAAGGTTACCCATCGCTGTGACTCTCGGCTCATTTAACTTCTTATGTTCTGTTTTTTCTTATTTATACTTAACCATTTGACAATTACTAATTATTTGTGTTTAAGGCTTATCTAGTTGTCTTAGATATGATTCTAATCCCCTTAATTATCTGGTATCTGGAATAGTGAAATATACCAGGCTATGCAAATAGGAGTGTTACAATTCTCCCACCCCGTAAAATAAATTTTGTCTTGAAATTTTACCTGGTATCAATTTCTGAATAGCTGTGGGTGCAGTCTCCTCATATCCTCTTCTCATTCCCAAGTAGCTTCTTGGCCCGAATGATGATTCCACAACACTTTTACTAACGTTATCTACTTGTTCCGTAGCTGCTTCACCTCATAAGCCAGAATCTCTATGGGTTCTTCCTCATATGTGAGGTCTGGATTCACTTCAATTTCTTCTACCGGTAGTATATGAGATAGGTCTGATCGATACCTCCTCAACATAGACACATGAAAACATTATGTATCTTCTCTAACTCTGGAGTTAGTGCCAAATGATATGCCAAATGACCCACTCTTTCCAGAATCTCATATGGCCCAATGAAACGAGGACTCAGTTTCTCCTTTTTGCCGAATCTCATAATTCTCTTCCAAGGGGAAACCTTGAGGAATACTTTCTCACCCACTGCATACTTAATATGCCTTCTCTTTAAGTCAATGTAGGACTTCTGACAGTCTGATGTAGCCTTGAGTCGATCTTTGATCAACCTAATATTCTCCTCAGTCTGCTGAACAATTTTAGGCCTAATCATCTTCCTTTCACCTACTTCATCCCAACACAGGGGAGTTTTGCACTTTCTTCCATACAAAGCTTCATATGGAGGCATCCCAATGCTTGATTGATAGCTGTTGTTGTAAGCAAACTTAATTAAAGGCAAGTGTGTGTCCCAACTGCCCTCAAATTCAATCACACAAGCCCGTAGCATGTCCTCCAAAATTTGAATTACTCTCTCAGAGTGGGTGGAATGCCGTACTAAAGTTCAATCTAGTTCCTAGGGCTCTTTGAAGACTATCCTAGAATCTAAAAGTGAACCTAGGATCTCTGTCTGATACGATGGATACTGGCACTGCATGCAGTCTTAATATCTCATCAATGTACAACTTGGCCAATCTTTCTAAACTATAGTCCATTCGAACTGGCAAAAAATGAGAAGACTTGGTTAGTCTGTCAACAATGACCCATACTGCATCATGACTCTTCTGTGTCCTCGAAAGTCCCATCACAAAATCCATTATTATTCTCTCTTATTTCCATTCTGGTACTGGCAGTGGATGTAACAAACTAGCTAGTACTTGATGCTCTGCCTTTACTTACTGACAAGTTAGGCATTTGGAAACAAACTCTGCCACATCTTTTTTCATATCCATCCACCAGTAGTGCTCATTTAGCCCTCTAAACATTTTTGTACCACCAGGATGCATGGCAAAAGGAGACTCATGTGCTTCCTTCAAAATGATCTGCCTCAAATCAACATCATTAGGAACACACATTCTACCTTGGTGTAGCAGTAAACCATTATCTCTTATTGAGAATTTTGGTTTCTTGCCCTGCCAGACTTCTTCCAACAGCTTCTGATACCTTTCATCATTCTGAGCAACCATTCTAATCTGATCAATCAACATTGGCTG
The DNA here is from genome assembly GCF_030052815.1 of Hevea brasiliensis. Classification (NCBI taxonomy): domain Eukaryota; kingdom Viridiplantae; phylum Streptophyta; class Magnoliopsida; order Malpighiales; family Euphorbiaceae; genus Hevea; species Hevea brasiliensis. Next base: position 37,148,395 of record NC_079494.1, on the reverse strand, counting down.
TACATGCCATGCAACTGCTATCTTCCCTTCATCATTAATCTCTAAGCTGGCATGTAATGATCTCAACTCATGTACCATAGACAAAGGAGTAACCCGTAGACTTGCCATAGTCTTGCGACTTAAGGCGTCAGCCACAGCATTAGCTTTCCTTGGCTAATAGTCTATCAGACAATCATAGTCTTTTATCAACTCTAACCATCTCCTCTGTCTCAAATTTAACTCTTTCTAGGTGCCCAAATACTTCAAACTCTTATGATTTGTGTAGATGTAACACTTCTCCCCATACAAATAGTGTCTCTAGATCTTAAGAGCGAACACAATAGCTGCAAGCTCCGAGTCATGTGTCAGATAGTTCCTCTCATGCAGCTTCAGCTGGCGTGATGCATAGTCAATGACATTTCGATCTTGCATCAATACACAGCCTAACCCATTGTGAGAAGCATCACTATAAACTGTATATTCTTTACCCAGAGTAGGTAAAGTCAAGACTGGAGCCTCAGTCAAACACCTCTTCAATTCATCAAAACTTTGCTGGCATTTATCCGTCCACTGAAATTTCACATCTTTTCAAAGTAGCTTGGTAAATGGAGATGCCAACATGGAGAATCCCTTCACAAATCAACGGTAGTATGTAGCTAAAGCCAGAAAACTGTGAATCTCTGTGATATTCCTAGGTGGCCTCCAATTAAGGACAACTTCTATCTTACTTGGATCTACCTTGATACACTCTACCGATACTACATGCCCTAGGAAAGATATTTTCTTCAGCCAAAATTCACACTTTGATAATTTGGCGTATAGCTGTTTCTCCCTCAAAGTCTGCAGTATAATCCGCAAATGTCTATCATGCTCTTCTGCACTCCTCAAATAGACTAATATATCATCTATGAATACCACCACAAACTGATAGAGGTATGGTCTAAAGATAGTATTCATCAGATTCATAAAAGCAGCCAGAGCATTGGTTAACCCGAATGGCATGACTAAGAACTCATAATGGCCATAACGGGTTCTAAAGGTAGCTTTAGGAATACTCTGCTTTTGTACTTTCAGCTAATAATAACCTGATCTCAAGTCAATTTTGGAAAACACAGCTGCATCCCTCAACTGATCAAATAAGTCATCAATGCGGGACGATGGATATCTATTCTTTATTGTCACCTTATTCAACTGCCGATAATCAATACATAAGCGAAGAGTGCCATCTTTCTTCTTAACAAACAACACTGGCGCTCCCCAAGGTGACACACTAAGACAGATAAAGCCTTTATCAAGCAACTCTTGCAATTGCACTTTCAACTCTTTCAATTCTGCAGGTGCCATTCTATATGGTATTATGGAGATTGGGTCCACACTAGGCATAATATCAATATCAAACTGCACTTGTCTTTCTGGAGGTAATCCTGGCAATTCATCAAGAAACACATCCGAAAAGTCACATACCGTAGGGATGTCCCTTAGCATTGGACTCCCCACCTGAGTGTCTATCACATGTGCCAAGTATGCTACACACCCCTTTCTGATCATCCTTCTAGCTAGTGCAGCCAAAATGATGTTTGATGGCAGTAAATGCCTCTCCCTATGTATTACCACATCACCGTACAAAGGGAGACCAAAAGTGACTGTCTTCAGTCTACAGTCAATCATGGTGTGATGCCTGGCTAACCAATCCATGCCCAAGATAATATCATAATCTCTGAAGGGCATTTCAATCAAATCTGACAGAAAAACATGTCATTGGATCACTAAAGGACAGTCTCTATAGATTCTGTTGATCGGAACCTCTTATCCTAATGGACTAGTTACTAGCACTTCAAAACCCATTTTGACATACGGAACAGCAAGTGAACTGACTATGCTAGCACTAACATACGAGTGGGTTGAACCCGGATCAAACAATACAAATACATCTTGATCAGAGATTGAAAATGTACCAGCTACAACATCGAAAGTCTCAGCCTCTTCTCGCTGTCTCATCGTGTAAACCCTGGCTGAAGCACTTCCTTGTGCTGACTGACCAACAGTACAATGACTGCCAGAAGCAGTGCCTCTACCTCTGCCTCTTCCTCTGCCAACTGGTTGTGAACCTCTGGGAGCAGGACTCTGAATAGATCCTTCTGTAGTCATAGGAGCTGGACCGAATCTAGGAGTACTAGTGCAATCTTTTGCAATATGACCCTTGCCTCCATAGTTAAAACAGGCTCCTATTGCCCAATAGCATTCTCCCCCATGAATCTTGCCACAAGTCTCATAGGGGTGGGGAGGTTGTGAACCCCTACTCGACTGTTGACCAGACCTAGGGGGTCTCTGTCCAGAGAATTTGCCCCTTCCAAATCTTCCACCTCGACCTCTGCTAGGTCTACCAAATTTCTTCCTCTTCCCAGAAGTACCACCAGAACTTGGCTCTACTGTTTTTTCCCCCTTATCTTTCTTTGATTTTTTAGCTTTCTCTGATTTTTCTTTTGCTGGGGCCACTTCTGATTCAATTCTTTCCAACTCAAGTGCTTGAGAGATGAGCTCTGAGAAATTACTATGTCTGAATCCCACAACTTGCATCCGTAGGCTGGGCTTCAAACCTATCTCAAATCTCTTGCACCTTTCCTAGCTGGTAGAAAAGAGACTCCTAGCATAGTGGCTTAAATGGGAGAACTCCCTCTCATATTCTACCAGTTATCTATTGCCTTATATCAGACTCAGAAATTCTTGTAGTTTCTGATCCACGTATGCATCTGGGACGTATTGCCCGAATTCTCGATGAAGTCATCCTGTGTCAAGATCGTGGTTCACCAAGTCATGCGGGATGGTCTTCCACTAGTCATATGCATCCCCTTGCAGTAGTGACATGGAGTATTCAAATTTCAGTTCATCTTGGCAGTGCAGCTTCTTGAATACTCTGTACATTCTTTTAAGCCATTGCTCTGCCTCTAAAGGGTCTACTGTAACCTTGAATTCCGTCGCCCCATATTTCAACAACTTGTCATGCTGTATGACTGGAGCTTGAGGTTGCACCACAGAAGTCTAGGGTGGAGCTTGAGCCGGCATACCCACAGCCATTTGTTAAAATATCGCAGCCATTTACTGTGCGAACTGTGCAAGAAACTGCGGCACTTGTGGGGCTGGTGCCACTAACCCACTAACATTCTGTAGAGCTGGGGCTTCCCCTTGTGCCTCAGCTTTAATAGATTTCTCAACTGAGTGATCCCCTTCTTCCATTTCAATCTGAAGTAGGATATCTCCAGAACAAGTAACACATGGAGATTTCCCTTCGTTAGTTCATATTTATGATGTAATGCACTGTATGTAACAAATAAGGACATTGAGCAGTTGTACTTAGCAAAGAAAAGACACAAATTCACTAATTAAAACATACTTTAAAAAACATTTGCTCTGATACCACTAAAATATGTCACACCTTACCCCTTTGTGAGGCATAACATGATCCCGTAGAATACCTAATGAACTACCGAACTTCAACTACTGATAACTCATTAAGTACCCTACAAGAGATTTTAAAACAATTTTCTTACTTTCATAAGTGGTGAGCATTTTCTACTAGGTATTAAAACATTTAATTAGAGTTTGAAAACTAGTTTAAATTTTTGTTCCATTTTATTTTTTCGCAAATTCTATAAAAATTTCGGCAGAGTGCCATCTGTATTTTGAGAAAACAGTTCTTCAAATACCTGTAGAAAACACTTCCAATGACTTATCTCATCAACTTCATCAATTCAACATCCATCCCAACCAATTTCAACATCATTTCTCAATTTTCAAAATTCAACAATTATCAAAATACTACCAATTAATTTCATTCAAATTAAAATAAAATATTTCCATTCATATTTCATTAAAGACAAAACAATTTATATACATCATTCCAAAAATATACATTAGGAAAAATCCAAACCAAATTTTATTACAAGCTTTATACAACTTTATACAACTGCTCATAACCAATTTTACATATCCATACAGTTACATATATTTACATATATCAAAATAGTTTTTACAATCAAGGTATAAAATATACCCGATAGACTTCAAGGCAGATAGCTCCTCAATCCTCAGCAGCTCACTCTGTTGCTCCTCTAGTCTCAATATTTGCGACAGCAATAATAGCCATCGCTGAGTACTAGGACTCAGTAGTGCACAACATACTAAAATAATCTTTATGAGAAATTTAAATCATATTTATTCAAAAATTAAACTAAACATGAAATATAAATTCAAAACATGATTTATAAGATTTTAATCCAAACAATTTCATTGCAAAAGTCTCAAAACAAATTTCATAAAAACACACAGTTGTATCATGCCATTTGAAACAAATATAATCTCAATAGTCAGAGGCTAAGGAGAAGTCACAACGCAAGGCTAGCTAGCTCAAATATATGGGAACTCATTCTTTTTCTTCTTCTACTGGCACACACCTCAACACTTCAGCCAGAGAAGGAATCAAAATTTGAAATTGATTTCCCCTACTCGTCATGCTAGTGAGGTATTCAAATATATGGTCATGACACTGTGGTTTCAAAACTTATCTTAACAATTTACTAAACATTTATTTCTATTTCAAACATATACAAATAAACTTTCAACAATTCAAAGCAAAAGCATAAAACACATTTCATGTACTTTATAAATGAATTTTAAAGCATATTGATGTTGTGCACAAACCTTAAGCGAGTCACCTCTTGGCCTTGACTTGATTCCTCGGGTTTTTTTCTGGCATTCTTTTCCACTGAAACACATAGTTTTATAGTGTTTCAGTATTATAACTCATCATAAATCCAAAAATAAATTCAAATTCACTTTTACCTAGTTTTAATGTGCTAAACTTAATGTTCTTTAAAATTTGTTTTTCAGGGTTACTATTTACTACACTATTCAAGTCAATTTGTTGACTTTCCAAGGCTTAATAGGTATGGGAATTCTAATTTCACTCACATATCACATTTTGGTATTTGTTGGTTTTGGTCGTTTACTCAAATGTTAAGTCTTTTAGGCAAATTTGCAATTTTCAGTTTTAGAGTCTTATGTTGCACTGTTCTATTAGTCATTTTGCTGTTAGAATTTGACTAAGTTTTCTTCATAGAAATTGTTTCTTATTGTCTTAAATTTATTCTCCTTTTTGAATCATTCCATTTGGAGTTTTGTAGCTCAAGTTATAGCCATTTGAATCATGGCTGCCGGATTAGACTTACCTAGATTTCTGGGCAAATTTCTGGGTTCTGGCAGTTTTAGGTCACCAACTTTGGGTGGCTAAATGACTTGGTTAAGGGCATAATTTGGGTTTGTGCTCTTCGTGAAAGTTTTAGGTCTATATCTCAGCTTTCCACTAGTAAAATTTCAGGTCATTTAGACCTACCTAGCCCAAGTGATGGCCAAATGAACAAATTGTTCATTTGGTCATTTTTGTACAAGTCAGATTGCCTAAGTCCGGATTTGGTCAATTTGTTCACTCGGTTTTGGTCACTTTTTGGTCATGATTCCTAAATGAAAAATGTGTCATTTTGTGTCTAGTTTCATTCCCAATTGGCCTCACACCAATTAGGCTTGTAAATTTTCAGTTTTGGTCCCTAAAAGTGACCTTGGTCATGCTGCCTGCATACTGCCCACATCCAATCCGAATCTAAACCTAATTCTAATACTTCCAACATACCTCAATTGGTCACAATGACTATTTCTCAACTTCAACAAGGTCAAACACATCATTTAACAATTTCTCACTTTTTTGTCTTCCAAACCCTACGTGCCAAAACCCTAACTACACTAATTGCTACATTTAACTAAATCAAAGCATATCAACATCACTTCCACACTCATACAAGTTTATCTACACTATTAATTCAAGCAAATTCATACATTAGCATGGCAAAACCTAGCTGACCGAATTTACTTCTAGTCCTCCACACTTGTTTTTATTTCATTTTAATCATATTTCTAAGTTCTTTATGCTATAAATACATTAATTAAACTAAAAATTTGAAGTTGAATCACTAACCTTGAATGTAGAATTTTAATCTTCATTTCCTTCAATTTTTTGCTTCTTTCTTTTCCTTGGACCTTCTTTTCTAGTTGCCCAAACAAGTTTTATCTATGGTAGATAACTTTTCTATGGTGGAATTTTCGGTTCTTCAAGCTCAAACAATGAGCTTCAATGGAGTTTTGTGGAGAGGGAGAGTTGAGAGAGGGAGGACGGCAACTCTGAAGAAGATGGACCTTTGTGTTTTTTTTCCTTTCTTTTATGTTTTTTTAATCTTATGGAAGACCACAATTAATCTAAATTTAATTTTTTAATTATAATGTTTATTGCATCATGCATGATGTCATGCATGATGTCATCACTTTTCACTTTTCCTTTTTCTTTTTTTTTTTCAATTTATTTTTTCATTAGTTCTTTAATTTAATTCTCTATTCCAAAATTTTCTTTTCTCCGATTTCATTTGACAGTTAGGTCAGGAGTTAGCTCTCGGGGTCAATTGACCAAATTGCCCCTTGCCGGTTCAATTCGGTTTACAAATAATTCGATATTTCTTCCGGATCTCTGACCTAATTATTTGTCTGGCTTAACAATTCTTTTTCATTTCCACTGTGTTCGTAATAGTCCTAAGGACTACAGCGTCACATTTTACGATTTGAAATTTGAGTTTAACTCGACTTCGCAATCCTTCCCGATAAGGTCACCCATCACTGTGACTCTCGGCTCATTTAACTTCTTATGTTCTGTTTTTTCTTATTTATACTTAACCATTTAACAATTACTAATTATTTGTGTTTAAGGCTTATCTAGTTGTCTTAGATGTGGTTCTAATCCCCTTAATTATCCGGACCGACACCGGTCATCGGAATAGTGAAATATACCAGGCTACTCAAATAGGGGTGTTATAAATGCACCTTGGCTGGTTTGCCCAACATGCTGGTTATTACCCAAAAGAATATGCTGGGCAATAAAGGAAAAGAGGTAGCTTTGATTGCATCTTCTTCTGCTGGAAAGTCCAACAAGAAGAAGGGCAATAAGAAAAAGAAACCTCAGATTCCTGGTCCTTCCAAGAAAATAGCTAAATAGAAAAGGAAGACTAAAGCTGATGGAGGCAAAGGAAAGTGTTTCCATTGCCAGAAGGATGGGCACTAGAAGAAGAACTACCCAAAGTATCTTGCTTCTCTGAAGGACAAGAAGGATAAACCTTCGGAAGGTATGTCCATATCTTGTTATTTAGATTCTGATGATACACATAGTTCATCTACAGCTTAGGTTTTAGATACTGGTGCCAGTTCTCACATTTCTTATGATATGCAGGAACTAGCAAATAGTAGCAGCTTGCGTTCTCGAGATGTTAGAGTTCGGATTGGCAATGGCTCAACTGTTGAAGCTTTAGCCATAGGTTCTAAATCATTTTACATGTCAAGACATGTTTTATGTTTGGATAATATTTTATATGTACCTGATGCTTTTAAGAACATCATTTCTATATCTAGTTTAACTAGAAATGGCTATGAATTTCAGTTCACAGATGATGTTTGCAATATTTATTTTGGAAATAAATATGTTGGTTCGGGTTATATGAATGATGGTCTTTATTATTTGGATAATAATGACAAACACAAAATGAATGCAATGCCATGGTGAAAATCAACTCAAGTTCAAAATATATTTGACACTTAAGGTTATGTCATGTTGCAGAAGATAGGATTGCAAAACTAGAGAAAATGAGGATTTTTTCCTCATTAGGCTCTAAGCCTACTCCAACTTCTGAATCTTGCCTTCAGGGCAAAATGACTAGATCACCCTTTGTTGGACAAGGGCTAAGGGTTGAAAATATTTTGGAGCTAATACATAGTGATGTATGTGGTCCATTTAAGGAACTGGCTAGAGGCGATTTTCATTATTTTATTACCTTTACTGATGATAAATCAAGGTTTGGGTATTTGTATTTGATGAAATACAAACATAAATCCTTTGAAAAGTTTAAAAAATTTAAATATGAAGTAGAAAATCAAACAGGAAAGAGTATTAATGCTCTTCGATCAGATCGTGGAGGTGAATATTTGAGTACTGAATTTGATGAATACTTGAGAGAGCACGGCATTGTTTACCATCTGACTCCTCCAGGAATACCATAGCTAAATGATGTATTTGAAAGGAGAAATCGTACCCTATTGGATATGGTACATAGTATGATGAGCTATACTAATATGCCAATCTCCTTTTGGGGATTTGCATTAGAATTAGCTTTGTATATTCTGAATAGGATTCCATCAAAATTAGTTTCTTCCATACCTTATGAGATATGGCATGGAAGAAAACCAAGTCTTAAGCATGTTAAGATTTGGGGTTGTCCAGCTTATATCAAAAAGCTGAACACTGATAAATTGGAAACTAGATTAGAAAAGGATCGATTTGTTGGATATCCAAAAGATAGTTTTGGATATTATTTTTATTTGCCTACATCACAAAAGGTTGTAATAAGTAGAGATGCCACATTTCTTGAACAACAGTTTATTCATGAAGAAGGCAAAGGAAGGCAAATAGAGTTAGAATTGGAGAATTCTGACCAACCAATAGATCAGATGGATATAGATCCATCTAGTCAACCTACACCCATTGATGAAACATCTACAGCTATTCCTCGTAGAACAACCAGGGTATCTCACCCACCAATGAGATATGGTTTCCTTCATGAAGAAGAACAAGAGTTGTCTACTCATGAAGAAGTAAATCATGGAGATGATCCACTTACCTATGAAGAAGCTATATTAGATATAGACTCTTCAAAATGGATTAATGCTATAAAATCCAAGATTGATTCCATGTATAAGAATCAAGTTTGGGATCTTGTTGACCCACCTGAAGGTATTGTACCTATAGGGAACAAATGGGTTTTCAATAAGAAAATTGATTTTGATGGAAAGGTAGAGACCTATAAGGCAAGGCTAGTAGCGAAAAGGTTTCGCCAAAAGCAAGGAATCGACTATGAGGAGACTTTCTCGCCTGTTGCCATGCTTAAATCAATTAGGATTCTATTAGCAATAACTGCATACTATGATTATGAGATTTGGCAGATGGTTATCAAAACAGCTTTTCTCAATGGATACATTGAAGAAAATATTTTCATGGAACAACCTAGGGGTTTTGAATCCCAAGATGGTTCCAAGGTATGCAAGCTAAACCGATCCATTTATGGATTGAAACAAGCTTCGAGAAGTTGGAACATCCGTTTTGATGAAGCCATTAAGTCATTTGGTTTTATCAAAAATAAGGATGAGCCATGTGTATATAAGAAGGTTAGTGACAGTGCTATCACTTTCCTTGTTTTATATGAGGATGACATATTGTTGATGGGTAATGACACAGGTATGTTGACAACTGTAAAGGTATGGTTGTCAAATACATTCTCCATGAAAGACTTAGGGGAGGCAACCTATATTCTTGAGATTCGCATCTATAGAGATAGAGCGCAAAGAATAATTGGTTTATCCTAAAGTCTATACTTGGAAAAGGTGTTAAAGAGGTTTAACATGCTTAATTCTAAGAGAGGATTGTTACCAGTGAGATATGGTATCCACATTTTTAAAGAGATGTCTCCAAAGACACCTGAAGAAAGAGATAAATGGCCAGGATTCCGTATGCTTCAGCTATTGGAAGTTTAATATATGCAATGTTGTGTACTAGGTCGGATATAGCATATGCTGTTAGTTTGACTAGCAGGTATCAATCCAATCCAGGTTTGGAACACTGGATAGCTGTCAAGAGTATCCTTAAGTACTTGAGAAGAACTAAGGATTTATTCTTGATATATGGAGGTGGAGACTTGCAATTGGATGGTTATACTGATTTTGATTTTTAATCAGATATCGATGATAGAAAGTCTACCTCTGGATATGTGTTCATTTGTAATAGAGGTGCAGTCAGTTGGAAGAGTTCCAAATAGAGTACGACTATAGATTTCACTACAGAGGCTGAGTATATTGTTGCAACAGATGCTGCAAAGGAAGTTGTTTGGATAAAGAAGTTCGAGACAGAACTTACAGTAGTTCCTTCCATTGAGTCAGCAGTTCCACTTCACTGTGACAACAATGGAGCAGTCATACAGGCTAAGGAACCCCGGTCTTACTAGAAATCTAAACACATAGAAAGGTGTTACCACATTATCAGAGAAATAGTTAGGCGAGGCGATGTAGCCATGCAGAAAATAGCATCAGCTGAAAATCCAACTAATCCATTCACTAAGCCCATGTCACAAACTCAGCTAGACCGACATCTTAAGAAGATGGGTCTAAGATATTGTAATGAATGGCTCTAGTGCTAGTGGGAGATTGTTAGTAGTATGCCCTAGAGCATATCATTTAGTATGTATCTTGTACATCTTTTATTAATAAAAGGCATTTTCACTTTTCTGTTTACAGAATATATTTATATGTAATAGAAAAGGTCCATTGATATTTTGTTAGAAATTCTATTCTTAAGTTGTTAAGAAAATGAGTCACAGTATTTCTAGCAAAAAGTATCATAAATAGGTTCACAATCGAGGATACTTCAAAGTAAGGACATGACTTATCTGGTAACACCCCTATGTTCGGTAGTGCATTCTACTATTCCAGTGATCAGTGTCTGTCCAGACAGCTAGAATGCTAGAAATTATATTTAAATATTAGTGTGGAGATATAAGGTATTGAAATACAATAGAGGAAAAATACAAGAAAAATAAAAGAGAGAAAATGGAACTAAGTTAAACGAGTCAGCACCTCAGCGATGGGTGACCGCACGGGAAAGTTACGGCTCGGGCAATAGCCGACCCCAGGACTGCAGGGAACCCTCAGAATTTAGTTTCGAGACATAATTAAAGACTTATTGAAGTATAAATGTCATTAGAAATATCAAAGAAAAATTAATTAATTAGTAAAAAGAAAAACGATAAATCGAGAAAACGACAAAAATCGGTGTTACTGAAAAATCGGAAATACAACCCGAATAGGGGCATTTTGGTCTATTGACACCCCGAGTTGCCTTTTGACCTAAATTTCCATTAAAAATAAAAGATATTAAACTTTGAAAATGTCGTAAAAAAATTAAATTGTTGTACATTATATTAATAGTGAAAGAATGGTGGTAAAATTGTAATTTAGGAAACTTTGGATAATTAATTCTTTAATCCAAGTTAATGCTCCACTAACTCATAATTTGGGACACCTTTATAAGCCTTTGGGACAGCAGAATATTCATCTTCAACCTTGAGAAAAAAATCAGCCGAAAACTCCATTGAAGAACCACCATGGCCAAACCTTGAAAAACCTCCATGCACTCCACATTTAGCCCTCTTTTAGACTAAGTTTCTTCGTTAAACCTTGCATATTCAGCTTGGGGAAGACATTAGCAGCAAAAATTAGAAGTTTGGGTGAGGTTTTAGCAAGCTCCAATAAGAGGTAAGTGCTTATTTTCTTCCCTTCCTTAATTAAAACTTGTGTTGAGGTTATGGGTAGTATTTTGGGTGAAGAAATTTGAAGAAATGGTTGAATTATGGACTGTCCATTTTTGGCAGCCATGGGAGGTGAGTTGCTTGAGTTTTTCTTACATTAAGTTGGTGGGAATTGATGGAAATTAGTGTTGGTTGAGTCCATTTGAAGTGCTAGCAATTTAATCCTCTTGTATGTGTGAATTATGAAAGTAAAGTGAGATTATGTGTTGAAATTGGGAAGCTTGAGGTATATGAACAATTTGGGCAGCCTTATGGTGAAGTTGGAAGTGTTTGAGTTCATGAAATATTATTGAATTATGTTGCTTATGGTGGCAGCATGTTTATATGAATAATTGCTTGAATTTGGACATGTGAATGAGGTATGACATGTGGTTAAATTGTTGTAATTGGACTTTAAAAATTCTGAGTTATAATGTGTAGGTTGAGAGTGATTACAAGCTACCCAAAATAACCAAAATGTAATGTAAAGTGTGTTAATGTTATGGTACCAAATCAGAATTGGCATGAAAGGTAAACTTGGTAAGTATTGAATGTGTAATTGGTAAGTATTGAATGTGTAATTGGTAAGTGTTGAAGAATGTGTAGCAGGGCAGTGTGTGTTTTAGCTTAGAACCTTAAGTGTGTGACTCCAATTGGTATGAGACCAATTGGAGGTGAAACTAGGCACAAAATGTGCTAACTTTCATGAAGGAAGGTTACCTAAATTCTGCCTAGAAGATAACTTGAAAAATGACCAAATCCAGATTAGTGACTTGAAAGCCTGAAAATTGACCATTTGAGTAGTAGTTAGTATTTTGGCCATAAATCACTCAAATTAGCTCCAATTGACCTGAAATTTTTACCATGAATAGTTTAGACATAGATTTAGAATTCTTATGCAGACACCAAAGCCCAGAAATGGCCCGGAACAAGCAAAATAGCTTGCACAAGTTCGGGTACCAAAACTGGCCGAACCAAAAGTGACCAAAAAATGACCTAAGCCTATCATTTTAGTGCATTCTGTCCAGCATTGGTAAAGTGACCATAACTTGGTCTACACAACTCAGAATGACTTGAAATTTTGCCCCGCGTGCAACAAGACATAGACCTACAAGTTTGTAGTTTGGACCAAAACCCAAAAACTGAGGGAACTAGGTCATCCGGCTAGAATAGTATACCGAAATCCGATAAATTACAATAAAATGCAATACACTTGAAAATGAATTTGGTAACATATACCAACACTAAAGAGCTATAAAAGGCGACATATTGGTAATATTGGAATTGACTCACTTAGAGTGCATCAAGGGTCAACATTATAGGTTGACTAATGAAATGAATTGAAGGGAATAGTACCAAGAAAATTTAAATATTGGATTTTATTGTTAGAAACAAATTCATTAAGTACTGAAACACTTTAAATTATGTGTTTCGGTTGAAAAGGATATTGAGAAGCATAAGGAACACTGAGTCAGGGCCAAGAGGCATATATCAAAGGTTTGTGCACAATAATTTTAATTTCTCATATTCTACTTAAAAATTTAATTGAATATTATAGTTTTAAATTGTGTCTGTGCACAATACTTTTTATATTCACTGCTTTTACTAGAAAATTTATTTGGAGAATTGAGTTATGAATAATTTTTTATTGTTTTGACGTGGGAATTTTATTTGGAAATCATTGTGTTGCCTACTTTGCAAATGGAAATTTTGAAATAAAATATGATTTGTGGTTTGTATGAAATATTTAAATATGGTGGTTTGGAATTGTTTTGATTCATACTTGGCATGACAATATTACTATGTTCCTCCTCCATTTATGGGGTGAGTGTTATTATATTCCTCCCTCTTTGACTTGCTAGTCTGAAGTGAGTGTGGATGAGTACTCATTATCTAGCTAGCTTCCTCCCTCATTGATTTCGATTAGTGGGGTGAGTGTGCCTTGTCATGGTGTACAACACGGCATGTGTGGAAAAATTTTGTGTCATGACCTAAATTGTGTTATTGATTGGCAACACTATGTTATTCAATTGTTTAATCAAATTTTTGTTATATGAGCTTTGAAAAATTGTGAATTGTTTGGATTGTAAATTGTCAACAAAAGTTTTACATACCGCATTTTAAATTGTTATTATGCACCACTGAGTAAATTTTACTCAGCCATAGCTTTTTCATTGCTGTCGCAGGTAGACAAACGGACAGAGCAGTAGAGTAGGCTACTTGTACCACATTTTGAGATTTTGCCAGGTATATCGGGTATACCATATTGTGTAGTTTTTGTTGTAATGTATGTGCACTGTATGTATATGTTGTACTTGGTCTTGAGCAGCTGTAAATTAAAATTGTAAATTATTTTGGCTTGTAAAAATATTGTGATATATTTACCTTATCTCAGCTTTTGGAAACACTGGAAAATTGATTGTTAAACTGAATTGATAATGTTGAGAAATCTATTGTGTTGAACAAATTTATTGGAGTTTGGGATTGAGAAATATATTGGAAATACTTTTTACAGGTTTTTGAAGAACTGTTTTATTCAAAATATAGATGGCACTCTGTAAAAATTTTTACAGAAATTATTGATACTCAAGTTTTTTATTTTGTTTCACTTCAGTTAAAATATTTTTTTATACCTGTCAAAAGTGCTCACCACTGTAAAAAGAAATAAGAAAAGGTTTAAAATCCCTTGTAGTGTATTTAATGGGTTATCAGTAAACGAAGTTTGGTAATTCATTAGGTATACTACGGGATCATGTCATGCCTTACGGAGGGGTAGGGTGTGACATGTTTAAGTGGTATCAGAGCAAGCTTTTAAGTTTTGTTTTGACCTGTAATTTGAATATTCTTTCTTCATAGTACAACAGCTCAATGTCATTGTTTGATACATATAGTACATTACATTAAAAATATGTACTAACAGGAGGAAATCTCCTTGTGTTGGTTGTATAGGAATAGAAAATCTTGTGAAAAGATATGGAAGAGAAAAATGAGACAATAGAATAGTCTGTGATAGCAGAAGTACAAGTTGAGGCCACAGCTCCACAAAATGTCGAAGGCCCGACTATACCAGTTTTACCGGTACAAATTACTGTACAAATGGCCCACCAAATGGCCACTTTCTTTCAAAAAGTGGCTGATAATCTGTCAGCCCAAGCCCAAGTACAAACCCAACCCCCACAAGGGTAGTGTGAAATAGAGAAGAGGGAGAAACCTATGGGTCAGAGCTCGAGCAGTAATTTGGGGAAGAGAAAAGAATTTAAGGAGCCCCGAGCTCAGGGATATAACAGAGGTGGATTATCAGGGCAGAGACCACCAAGGTCCAGTCGTCGAACAACTAGAAGTTCCTACCCTCCTCGTCAATGTGAAACTTGTGATAGAAATCATGGTGGGGTATGCTACAAGGCCATAGGAGCCTGTTATAACTGTGGAGGCAAAGGACACTTTGCCAAGGATTGCACCAGTGCCCATAGAGTTGGGCCACCTCCTACTACTACTGAAGGGTCAGTTCACAACCACTTAGCAGAGGTAGAAGCAGGGGTAGAGGTAGTCCATCAAGCAACCAAGGCACGATGAATCGATCGAGCGAGCAGGCGTTGCAGTCGAGTCTATGCAATGAGACAGAGAGAAGAGGCTGAGACTTTTGACATTGTTGCTGGTACTTTCTCAATTAGTAACTAAGATATATATATGTATTGTTTGACCTGGGGTCTGCATACTTTTATTTTAGCGTTAGAACTATATGTTCTGTTATTATTCCTTTACAGGGGAATAAATTTTGATGCATTAGTGATTAGTCCTTTAAGATAAGGATTGTGATAATAAGTGAAATTAGTTTTGGAAGAGTTTATCGGCGAAAAGTATTTTCTAACACACCATAAGTTATAAAGCTAAACGGCAAGCCAACTTAATGTATGGCAAGAGGAAGTAAAAGTAAGTTGCGGTAATAGAGTTGCTCTAAATGAGGGCAAAGATGTTATAGTTAGTAATTGTCAGTGGATATTGTAATCAGAATAAGTTTCGGATATTAGTGAATTCGAAAAGGAGAAAATATAGGAAAAATTGATCTATTGGGATGTATCGTAGTAACTGTGCAATATTCTTGATGTTTATACTGTAAGCTGCAGATTACAGTACTGACTTGAGATTACTGTATAGAGCTACGTACTACACGATAGTACACCAAGATGAGAATAGTCGCCAACAACATCTATTTTTGTATAGTTATGCCAGGACATAATTTTATTGTTGGAAATAAGTTTGAAAATCCTACTTAGGGATTTAAAACTCAAAAGTTAGAATATCAAAAGGTTATAGTTTAGTATAAAAGGAAGTAAGTTATAGAATATTAATAGATAAAAATAGTTGTGGAAGTAAAAATTTGAATAGTTGGTTCAGATATAACAAAGAAATGTTACGAATGTGAGTAAGATTGTTGACTAGAATGGTCAAAGGACCCATGATTAGATAAATAATTTTAACATGACCTCAATGGTCTTTCAAAAAGGGAACATGAATTGAAAAATTAGATGCAACGGTAGTAAGAAAAGATTAGTGCTATATATAAAAAGTAAATGTTATACTAGATTGTTAAAAGTTTTAGTCAAATTCAGAGGAAAGAAGATTATACGATCATATAGAAAGGAAAAAATAAACGTTTGAATATTGTAAGATGGCCATTGGATAAAATTTCGCGAACGAAATTTATTTTAAGGGGGGGAGAATTGTAACACCCCTATGTTCGATAGTGCATTTTACTGTTCCGGTGATCAGTGTCTATCTAGACAGCTAGAATGCCAGGAATTATGTTTAAATATTAGTGTAGAGATACAAGGTCTTGAAATAAAATAGAGGAAAAATACAAGAAAAATAAAAGAGAGAAAATGGAACTAAGTTAAACGAGCCAGCACCGCAGCGATGGGTGACCGCACAGGGAAGTTATAGCGCGGGCAATAGCCGACCCCAGGACTACAGGGAACCCTCGAAATTTAGTTTCGAGACATAATTAAAGACTTATTGAAGTATAAATGTCATTAAAAATAACAAAGAAAAATTAATTAATTAGTACAAAGAAAAACGAGAAATCGAGAAAACGATAAAAATCGTTATTACCGAAAAATCGGGAATACAACCCAAATAGGGGCATTTTGGTCAATTGACACCCCGAGTTGCCTTTTGACCTAAATGTCCATTAAAAATAAATGATATTAAACTTTGAAAATGTCATAAAAAAATTAAATTTTGGTACATTATATTAATAGTGAAAGAATGGTAGTAAAATTGCAATTTAGGAAACTTTGGATAATTAATTCTTTAATCCAAGTTAATGCTCCACTAACTCATAATTTGGGACACCTTTATAAGCCTTTGGGACAGCAAAATACTCATCTTCAACCTTTGTCGCAAGGGATTTTGCTGTCGCCTGGACGATCACTCACCGAAGTGGGAAAGAGTGAGGAGTCGCCACCTTAGTTTTGAAGGTAACTAAAGAGAACCATTTGTGAAAATAAATTGAAACGAAACCACTTCAAGACAGAGATTCTAGGTTCGGGGTCCGTAAACGGGTGGGGAAGGTGTTAGGCACCCCACCTCGTCCCTTAATAAGGGTAAGTAGATTTAATTTTGCATTAGTTAGGAGGGCTTGAATGGACATGTTGATCCTTTTGACTAAAGGAGCATTTGATTTTTCACTAAATTTGGATCGCCCAGATACATAAGTAAATGAGACAACCTTAGTGAATTGACGTCGCATATCATTTTGGTTGTAGGTTAAAATTAGGTGTGAGAATCAGATAAGAACTCTCCTCCGATCTCTCTTAAATTCTGAGAGGAGATCGGATAAGAATCCTCCTCCGATCTCTTTTGGGGTATTTAAAATTTAGGATTGAGGATCGGATAAGAACTCTCCTCCGATCTCTTTTAAGTATTCATTAAAATTTTAGCTCAGGGATCGGATAAGAATTTTCCTCCAATTTCTATTTAATGTTTATTAAGATTTTGAAATGATACCGAATAAGAACTCTCCTCCGATCTCTATTTAATATTTATTAAAATTTTGAGTTGAGACTGGATAAGAAATCTCCTCCGATCTCTATTTAATGCTTATTAAAATTTTGAGTTGAGACCGGATAAGGACTCTCTTCCGATCTCTATTAAATATTTATTAAAATTTGGACTTGAGACCGGATAAGAACTCTCTTTCGATCTCTATTAAATTAACAGGAACCTGAATGAGATCTTTCCGATTTCCCGAATTTTAATTGCAGCTACATATCGTAAGGCCCTAAAGCTAAGGATTCTGGCGTTCTAAAGTGCCGGGGATAAGGCTTCTTTTAACTAATTGATATTTTGTGACTAAATAAGAGAAGCTGGACTGAATTTTGCTGACTTCCCCTAAGGTCACTTTACCAGTACCTATTAATGACCTATCTATTCTGTTTTGTTTACTTTGGTTTTATTCCACTTTGTGGCATCTTGCCGAATTGTCGTTTACATCAGCCCAATATTGTGGCTATTTTCCTGACGTTTTATTCAGGCTCTCTTTCTTAAAAGAGACCCGTAAGTTGCAGTTATCTATATTTTACCCAACCACTTACATGCTACTAGGAAATAGAAAACTTGCTTTCAGAAATGACGAAGATTAATAAAATGATGGACTGATCACTAAAGAGACAACTTGAGAGAATAATATTCTTTGGGGTTCTTTTGCACAAAATAAACTTAGAGAAAATTACATACGTAAGAAGAACAAAGAAAATGCGAAAAGTAAACGTAAACAATTAATAAAACAACAGTATGAGCTCTTACCTGTAAGGAGCCAAATCTATTGAAATAACTACGGGGTGACAAATAGTAATAAGACAACAGACTGATTAGCTTGAGGGCTGATGTTCTTTGTGAACTGAAGGGTGCTTAGCTAAAATGCAGTAAGATTAAGATAAAAACTGAGTGAAATGAAGTTGAGCTTGGATAATGGGAATGGAGACAGATATGATAAAAGGTTGAGAGTAAGAGTGTGACCGGATAATGAACAAACTGAAAATGTAGAGTTCCAGTATTCAGAATCCTTTTTCAAGAAAACACTTCAGAAAACTAGTTTCAAAAGTCTTTCTAATCAAAACTTCAAATTAGCAGAGTAACAAATTGAATCAAGTTTCAGAGTTCTTCTGCTATAATAACTACCTCTTTTTTTGCCCGTCCACAAGCTTTTTCATGCAGGTATTTATAGGAATCGGGTGCTCCCCATGAAGGGTCAGGATTTATTTTGAGGGAGATGAAGGGTCTGGATTTCGAAGGACATGATCGGATGTTCAGGAATTAAAGAGAATCAAAATGAATGGTTGAGATCACTCTTCAGAATTTTTGTCCTTTTCTTCTTTCAATCTGACGGTCCCAAATCTTCTCGTCCGGAACGATCTGAGGGCTAAGAGCGAAAGACGCTGGTATTGTCGTCTTCTCTCTTGATCCAAGGGTTCCGGATTTGTCCTTTCAAGTGAGATCAACGGTGGGGATTGGGATGTACAGGACTGTCATGACATACCCTGGCACCTGTCAGCATTGTGGGCGATTCTTAGGCGTGCGGTGGAGATCTCGCCTGCAACGCTTTAACTACCTTGCCTCTGATTCTGACGACGGTTATTTGGGATTTGTCTTATTCCTTTTGTCTTCCGATCCCTCTTCTTGACACGCTCCTATTCCGATCTCTCATGCTAATCTCCCGTCTTCCGATCTATTATTCCGATCTCTCCCTTTCTCTGGTCCGGTCTGGTCAAAGCATTAATTTCCCCTCGATTCCCGAGGCGTTCGCTTCGTTTTCTGCTCAGCAATAAATGCCCGTTTTCCCCCTATATATACCCCTGACGACGGAGACATTTCCTTCATCTGATTTTTCCCTCTTCCTTCTTTTTTTTCCAGTTCTAGCTGCTCGTGATCGTTAAGCCATGATTGTGGTTTTTGATCCCTCTCCGATGGACTTCCTTATTCCTCGACTGAAGATTTACGACGCCGGTGATCGCATAACCTTGTCTAATGCTCTGCTGATCCTTGGCGGTTGCTTCCTCAAGTTCATTCGGCTTCTCTCCACATTGAGTGTTCCGACAGCGGTTTCCTCCCACATTGGGTGTTCCAACAGCGGATTAAGCTCCGATCGGCGACACCCTTGGGATCAGTTATAAACCTGGGACTCTTTAGATAGGATGTCCCGCCGGTCTCTAGAGATCGCCCAAATGATGTAATCCTTCAATGTAATCAGATCTCTAGGGATCGCCCAAATGACGTAGTTAGACCTTTATTGTAATCCGATCCCTAGAGATCGCCCAAATGATGTAATCCGATCTTTTGGAAATAAAAATCTTGTTTCTCCAATTATTGATTATTTTTCGATCTCTGATATATTTGTCCGATCTGATTCCTAACAAAACGACTCTTAACTAATCCTTCATTCAAGATATTCAACTTATTATGCCGATCTCCATTTAACCGATCTCTTTGGAATGTTCGAATATTTGAGAGAAGTGTCAGAACAGCTGGCGAGTCCCACCAATCGATGCGTTGCCTAGAGCCTCGTGAGCATTAAATGCTGGGACTAGTATAAATAGGGGTGGGGGGGTTAGCCAGTTGTTCTCTCATTCCATTTTCAGTCCCTTGCTCACAACTTCGAAGTTCTCTCGTTTTCTCAAGTTCTTCCGACGCCGATCAGACTCCGGTAAGGGCTTTGATCTTCTTTTTTAGTTTAAGTTCTTTATTTCTTTTGAAAATGAGCGGTGCCGAAGGTCAAAGAGCGGCGAGTCCTCCCTCCATTCAATTCTCGTGGTCGTCTGATGAAGAAGAAGTGGTCGGGCCAAGTGCGCAAACAGAACCTCCTAGGGCCTCTGTTCTAGCTCGGGGGCGGGTCGGACCATCAAGGCACGTACCTTCTTCAGGGAGGGAGAATCTCCCTATGGACGAGCTGCCATCGATCTTACAAGAGTCCAATCTACAATCGTTTAGCCAGGAGTACAATATTCATACGATTAAATGCGAACTTATCCGGTGCCACGGCGATCACCGAGCCGATCACTTCTTTGAAGAAAATGACCTGGTAAGAGTCCAATCTACAATCGTTTAGCCAGGAGTACAATATTCGCCCTGATTCGTACGAACTTATCCGGTGCCACGGCGATCACCGAGCCGATCACTTCTTTGAAGAAAATGACCTGGTAAGAGTCCAATCTACAATCGTTTAGCCAGGAGTACAATATTCGCCCTGATTCGTACGAACTTATCCGGTGCCACGGCGATCACCGAGCCGATCACTTCTTTGAAGAAAATGACCTGGTTATTGTATACGAGGAACAGTTAAAGGCCGGTCTTCGGTTCCCTCTGGACGACTTCTTCAAGGAGGTCCTAAAACTTCACCAGGTATGCATTGCTCAAATTCACCCTAACTCGTGGCGGATCTTAGTAGCTTTCCGAGGTCTATGCCGATCTAAGGGAATCAGACCTACGGCTAAGGTGTTCGCCGAACTGCACAGGCTAACTCGCCGAAAGGACGATGATCACTGGTTCTTTCAGGCGAAGCCTCATTGCGGGCTCTTCACCGACCGCCTCCTCCCTTAAAAATTGGAAGAACCGCTTCTTCATTACGAGGAGCAAAATCCGACCGCTTTGAGGACTTCCCTCGATTTGGTGGCACCAGGGCCCTTGCTTCGAAGCACGTTAACCTGAACCAGAAAGAAAGCTTAATAGTGATGGATCTGAAAAGTCAGGCTGCCACTCAAAAGTATTCCTGTTTAGACGCAGTGACCGCCGAGCTGCACCATTGGACCCTACAGCTGCTCATCGGCCAAGATCGCGAACTTCCGCTCTCTGACCTCGGCACTGGTATTTTCTAAATCTCAGATCTCAGGACCTTAGCGATCTCACTGACCTCTCCTTTGTGCAGGTATGGCGGGTGATGAGGGTTCTAGGAAGCGGGAGAAGGAAAGAGAGATCTCCCAGAAAGTAAAGGAGATGAAGCGTTCGGAGATGCCTCGAACTCCCGGCCATGAACCAGGGGAGACGCAAGGAGGCCCGTCCCGACCTTCGGGGCCGCCGATCACTGAAGCTGTCCGATCTCCTCCTCAGCAAGAAGAGCCAGCTCCACCCCCTCCAGTTGCTCCAAGCACAGAAAGGGGTCCTTATCAACCTTCTGTGAGATCCTCCTCTCGTGGCGCTCAAACGTTGATGGAGTCCCTGAAGAATAACCGAATTGTTCGGGAGAACCCCGATTTTGCCAAAGTGTTGGGGTCTTCCATCTGCCTTCGGGAGGATCGGGAAAGGCTATCCCCGGACAGCCTTGACGATATCTTGACTCGCGCCATGAGCCTGAACGTGGAGTGACTGGTGAACTAAACCATAGTTCGGGAAAAGGCTCATCGCCTGGGCAAGGAGATCGAGAAGAAGAATCAGGAAATGGCTTCCCTCCGATCCCAACTCGCATCCACTCAGGATTACATATCTCAAGTTGAGGGGCGGGCGAAGTTCTATGAAGACAGAGTGGCCGAACAGAATCATGTTCTGGCTGAAAGGGATCGGGCTCTCAGGGAAGTCGAGGCGCTCCGGGCCAACGAAGCTTCTCAGGTCGCCCAACTTATCGAGGAGCTTAAGGTGAAAGACGAGGAAATGGTGACGGGGATAGCTGGTGCCTATGTAAATTCTCACAAGGACCTCTTGGCCGAACTCCAGAAGCGTTACCCAGAAGAGGACTTCTCTTGGATGGCCGACCTGGCTCCTGAAGGCGAGGAGGAAAGCGAAGAGGAGGCCGAAGGTGAGAGAGAAAATGAGCAAAATGTAGATCAGGCTGGGGGTGATCCCCCAGCCGAATGACTTGTACAAATTTTTGAAATGAAATGAAGTGGAATGCCCTTTTTGTTCGATGAATGGTTATGATCGAAGAATTTCTAAATTATTAAACACTTGATTGTCTGAGTATGTTGAAATAACTGAAGATGATTATTAACCTAAGTGTGAGAGATCGGAAAACACAAAGAGTATGAGATCGGTAGGGAAGAAATGCTGAACGAGACTTGATTAAAATTGGAAATTTGATTTGAACACTTAAGATCGAAATCCTCATTAAACCGGACCAAAACCTTAACTCTTAAACTTTTGAAAGGGAGATCGGCAATAAAACTGGTAAGAAAAGATCTAGTTCACTTTGTTTATACTACAACGGGTCGGAGAGATTGGTGAGCGATTTAATAGACCGGTAAGGCTCTGACTGATGTGAGGACCTAGCATTGATTTAATTCTCTGTGAGGAGAGATCGGAAATGTGACTGTCTATCAAAGAGAGATCGGAAACGTGATTAGCTGTCAAAAGGGGACTTAGTACTGAGGTCAGTTCCAAAGTTTTATTAATTTTGGGGATCGGCCAAAATATGGTGTCGACAGCTGCCCCTCTTTACGTAATTTCTATTAAAGGGAAAATTTCCCGTGTAGGAATTATGTAAAGATTCAGACTCATATTTTGGACGATTAAGTGCTCGAAGTTAGGGAACTAAAGCATACCTAAACCAGTGACCTAGAGATTGGCAACAGAAGTTTAAAAGACTTAGAAAGTTAAAATCAACTTGGATCAAGGAACCTGAGGTCGACAACAGGAAATGTAAATTGCTAGAAATTAAAATCAACTTAGATCAAGGAACCAGAGGTTGATAGCTGGAAATTTAAATTGCAGGAAATTAAAATCAACTTAGATCAAGGAACCAGAGGTTGATAGCTGGAAATGTAAATTGCAGGAAATTAAAATCAACTTAGATCAAGGAACCAGAGGTTGATAGCTGGAAATGTAAATTGCAGGAAATTAATATCAACTTAGATTAAGGAACCAGAGGTTAATAACAGGAAATTTAAATTGCAGGAAATCAAAATCAACTTAGATCAAGGAACCAGAGATTGATAGCTGGAAATTTAAATTGCAGGAAATTAAAATCAACTTAGATCAAGGAACCAGAGGTTGATAACAGGAAATGTAAATTGCTAGAAATTAAAATCGACTTAGATCAAGGAACCAGAGGTCGAAAACAGGAAATGTAAATTGCTAGAAATTAAAATCAACTTAGATCAAGGAACCAGAGGTTGATAGCTGGAAATTTAAATTGCAGGAAATTAAAATCAACTTAGATCAAGGAACCAGAGGTTGATAGCAGGAAATGTAAATTGCAGGAAATTAAAATCAACTTAGATCAAGGAACCAGAGGTTGATAGCAGGAAATGTAAATTGCAGGAAATTAAAATCAACTTAGATCAAGGAACCAGAGGTTGATAGCAGGAAATGTAAATTGCACTCACAAAGCAATATTGATCCGGACACAAGAAGTTCTTCCCCAATGAAGTGTACTTAACAGAATCTCGAAGACCAATGACGAATGGAGGACGAGTCGCAAGACTTTACCTATGGCCTTGCTCCTTCAAATGCCCCTTTTCTGTTTTTGAGACTTTCTCCCGAAAAGCTCCCTCGCGGGTTTTCACTTCCCCTTCGTCTATATGACTAGAAGCGCCCTTTCAGGTTTTCACCTCTAGTTTTTTTTTTTTTTTTTTTTTCCTGCAAATCTCATAGTAAAGTACGTGAGGTTATCAATTGTCAAATCTTAATCTTATGGCAAAAATTTTAACTGATTTAAATAGCGCATTAACGAGATTGCAGAAGGAAAAATATAAGGGAAAGATAGAAGCATAGGGAATGAAGTGCGATTTTATTACGGTTTAATATAAACAAAGAAGAAGTTTCAAAGAATAAGGGTACAAGGATAGATCTCACATATTTCCTGTGGCTGATTTTGAAATCCCTTAAATGCCATTATTTCAAGTTCTCTGAAGCATCATGCCGTGACAGTTTCCTCTTCATCCTGGTTTCATGCCCCCCCATTCCTTATTTCTCCCTTTTGTTCTCGGGATGCCCTTTCGGGTTTTCACCCATAGATTTTTTTTTTTAATTTTTTTTATTTTATTTTTTTATTTTTTTTATTATTATTTTTTTAGGACGCCCTTTCGGGTTTTCATCCTTCACTCGTTTTACAGAAAGCGCCCCTTCGGGGTTTTCGCCTTCTTTCACACATTTTGCTAGGAGCGCCCTTTTGGGTTTTCACCCCTACCTTTATTTTTTATTTATTTTTTTAGGCATAGTATTTCTTGACGGTGTCAGCATTCACAGGTCTCGAACACTCTTCACCGTCCATGTGGGTCAAGATCAAGGCTCCTCCAGAAAATGCCTTCTTAACTACATAGGGCCCCTCGTAGGTTGGTGACCATTTGCCCCGGGGATCATTTTGATTCGGCAGTACTTTCTTCAGAACTAAGTCCCCGGGTTGGAATTCGCGTGGGCGAACATTTTTGTCAAATGCTCTAGCCATTCTCATCTGGTATAACTGCCCATGACATGCTGCTGCTAACCTTTTCTCATCAAGCAAGTTTAACTGATCCAACCTTGATGGATCCATTCTGACTCATTAATTCCTGACTCCTTCAGAATCCTTAGGGAAGGAATTTCAACTTCAATAGGCAATACTGCCTCCATGCCGTAAACCAGCGAGTATGGAGTTGCCCCGGTTGAGGTTCTCACAGAAGTCCGGTATGCGTGGAGAGCGTAAGGAAGCATATCATGCCAATCCCTATACGTGACCGTCATCTTCCAGATTATTCTCTTGAGATTTTTGTTTGCAGCTTCCACCGCTCCATTCATCTGGGGACGGTATGGGGAGGAATTGAGGTGTCAGATTTTGTATTGATCACACAATTTCTGGATCTTTGGGCCATTCAGATTCTTGGCGTTGTCAGTGACGATTTCATTGGGGAGGCCATGCCGAGCGGATGATGTTGCTTACGAGGAATCTGAGAAACGTATTCTGTGTGATGTGCGCATAGGATGTTGCTTCGACCCACTTGGAGAAATAGTCGATGGCCACAAGGATGAATCTGTGCCCATTGGATGCCTTGGGATTTATGGGACCAATCACATCGATGCCCCACATTGCGAAAGGCCATGGTGAGACGAGGTTGAACAACTTGTGAGGTGGCACATTGATTGGATCGGCATAGATTTGACACTTATGGCATTTTCGGAAATACTCTACGCAATCCTTTTCCATTGTGGTCCAAAAATACCCACGTCGCATGATTTGCTTAGCCATCATGTGCCCATTGGCATGGGTTGCACAATTTCCCTCATGAGTCTCAAAAAGGATTTTCTTCGCCTCCTTTGCGTTCACACATCTCAATAATTCGCCGTTGGAGCTTCTCTTGTATAGGGTTTCTCCACTGGGGAAGTATCCCAACGCTAATATTCGAATCATCTTCTTTTCATTCTTGCTTGCCCCCAAAGGGAATTCTCTGGTTCTACAGTAGACCAGGATGTCATGATACCAAGGCTTTCTATCGGGCTCTTCTTCAATCATGAAGCAATATGCTGGCTCACTTCTTGCTTTAATCTTCAATGTCTGAATCATCTGACCCTCTTCGATTTGAGCCATAACAGCTAGAGTAGCTAAGGCATCAGCAAATTAATTCTTGTCCCTACTACGGTGAGTGAAAGAGATTTCTTCGAATTTCTTGATCAGCTCCAATAGGTACTTCTGATACGGGATTAGCTTGGGATCCTTGGTTTGCCATTCTCCCTTGACTTGATAAATAATCAGGGCTGAGTCTCCGTATACCTCCAGCTTTTTGATTTTCATTTCGATGGCGGCCTGTAGACCCATCACACAAGCTTCATATTCCGCGACATTGTTGGTGCAGTCAAATCTCAACTTAACAGCTATCGGGAAGTGCTTTCCATCCGGGGATATCAATACAGCTCCAATTCCATTCCCGGACAAATTGACAGCTCCGTCGAAATACATTTCCCATACATCGGCTAGCCCCTTTTCTTCGCAATCCACTTCATTAATATGCTCATCAGGGAACTCAATATCCAGAGCTTCATAATCCTGGATAGGATTTTCTGCTAGGAGGTCAGCAATCACGCTACCTTTCACCGCTTTTCGGGTCATATAGACTATGTCATATTGGGAGAGTATAACCTGCCACTTGGCTATCCTACCTGGCACGAATGGGCTTTCGAATACATATTTGATAGGATCCATTATGGAGATGAGCCATGTCTGGTGATTCAACATGTAGTGCTTGAGGCGATTCACTGTCCAAGCTAATGCGCAGCAAGTCTTTTCTAAGAAAGAGTACCTCGACTCACAATCATTGAACTTCTTACTCAGGTAATAAATAGCCCTCTCCCTTTGCCCGGTATCATCATGTTGTCCCAACACACATCCCATTGAGTTCTGCTGGACTGCCATATACAGGATCAGAGGCCTGCCTGCCACAGGTGGGACCAATACTGGTGGTCTTGACAAGTATTGCTTGATCTTCTCAAAAGCCTCTTGGCAAACTGAATCCCATTGGGTAGAGTTGTTTTTCCGGAGTAGCCTGAAAATTGGCTCAGCTTTGGTAGTGAGATTGGAAATAAATCTCGAAATGTAGTTCAACTTTCCTAAAATCGCACCTCCCTTTCTCGTTTCCTGGGATGGCATCTCTTGAATAGCTCGAACCTTATGCGAATCAACCTCTATTCCCTCTCGCTACTATGAATCCCAACAACTTTCCCGATCTAGCTCGAATATGCATTTGGCGTGGTTCGATTCAACTGGTATTTCCTGAGTCTCTCGAATACTTTCCTCAGTACCTGCACATGACTTTCTTCTCCCCGGGATTTAATGATCATATCATCCACATATACTTCCACCTCTTTATGCATCATATCGTGGAATAATGTGACCATCGCACGCTGGTAGGTAGCACCAGCATTCTTCAACCCAAAAAGCATGACCCGATAGTAAAATACTCCCCATTGAGTGATTAAAGCAGTTTTATCCTTATCTTCCTCGTCCATCGGGATCTGATTATACCCTGATGCCCCATCAATACACGAACACCTGCCCAATCCCGCAGCATTGTCAACTAACACATCAATGTGAGGGAGAGGGAAATCGTCTTTCAAGCTTGCTCTATTGAGATCCCTGTAATCGACGCACACCCAAACTCTCCCGTCCTTCTTCATTACCGGGACCACATTAGCTATCCATTGGGGATATTTGACCACTTCAGAACCCAAGTCATCAAGCTTTCTTGACTTCATCCCGAACTTTGAGCACTGTGTCGGGGCTCATTCTTCTTAGCTTCTGCTTTACAGGGATTGTCTCCGGAATTAGGGGAATTTTGTGCGTCACTATCTGAGGGTCCAAACCCACCATATCATCATAGCTCCAGGAAAATACGTCGAGGAATTCTTTAAGCAGACTGATCATATCTCCCAATTCTTCACTCTCCACTACCTTGAGTTCCCTTTTTACTTCTTCTATGCCTAAATTTATGGTGCGCGTTCCGTCTCCACAAGGCACGAGGGAGGGCTCATCCTTTTCACTGTCTTCTTGTGTAGGGTCTTCCTCAGAATCATTTGAAGTAATGGCAGTTAAGGGGATTTCAAAATTAACCAGAGGAATCTCTGAATCTATTGGATTATTAGGTGTAAATTGATGAATGGTCCTGAATGAATAAAAAAAAAATGTATATTAAGGATGGAATTCAAAAGAAAGAGAGAATTGGATTTAAAATGCGCTATTTAATTCATTAACGTTTGTGCCATAAGAAAAGGTCCATTTACAGTATTACACTTGTCACCATGGACAAAATGATCAAGTGTAGATAACCAAAGGTACTTTACTCGAAATTGAGTACAGGGACGTCCTCGTTTGTCCAGTTGTTCAGCTCTTGCCCCTCAGTCATTGGCGAGACTAGGGCCTCATACAAGGAATCCAGTTGGATGACATCTATGGATGGATCATCGAGTGATTCTTCTGTGTTTGCCGGATGCTGAATGACCGGTTTAGTGAAGATCTCCATGATTCTCGGGACTACCCTTCCTTTGCCCATTTTTTGATTGAACCTCTGATCTCGAAGTATTTTCCTCATCCAGAATCGCCCATCCATGAGGGCATCCTCCTCATATCCCAAACCACATCGGCCTACCTTCTGAATAGCCGGTATGGGTTCCATAATTCCTTGCAAGGCAGTGCCTAGGCCTTTTCCCTCCTGATATCCATTCCTTGACATTACTTTGGCCACCATAGCCATAGCCCCTTCATTTCTGGTTTCTTGTAACTCAAGAGCCTGGAAAGAACTTTCCAACGACTCCTCGGCCGCTTCCACGTAAGGAAGTGATTGTGGCTTGGTGACTAATAAGGCTTCTTCTCCTCTTACCATGATGATTCTGCCATCCATGATGTATTTTATTCTCTGGTGCAGAGTTGAGGGAACGACGTTGGCAGAATGGATCCAAGGCCTCCCCAGCAACATAGTGTAGGCCGGCTCTATATTCATCACCTGGAATGTGACGCTGAAAGTGCATGCGCCAATCTGAAGTGGCAAGTCAATATCTCCCAACACTTCTCTCCTGGTACCGTCAAAGGCTCTTACCACATAGCACTTTGACGTATATCCGATTGGTCAACTGGCAACCTAGCTAAGGTAGCGCTAGGGAGTACATTGAGAGCTGACCCGTTATCAATAAGTACCTTGGCTGCTATACAACCCTTACACTTCACTGTTACATGTAGAGCCTTAGTGTGCCTTAAACCCGCAGGGTCTATCTCATCCTCCGAGAAAGTAACAAAGCTGGATGCCTGGATTTGTCCCACTATCTTCTCGAACTACCCCGGAGTAATGTTGGGGTTTACAAAGGCCTGATCCAGAACTCTTTGCAGGGCTTGACGGTGCACTTCTGAGCTCAGGATCAGTGACAGCAGTGAAATCCGTGCAGGCGTCTTCCTCAACTGTTCCACCACATCATACTCGCTTTATTTCATTATTTGGAGTAACAACTCCTCCTCTGCTTTATGCTCAGCAGGCTCTGCTTCCTCTGTCTTCTCTACATCCTCGTCCTCATTCTTCCATGACTCTCCCACCTTTACTTTCCCTTTTCTTTTTTCTTTTTCTTCGTTACTGTAACACCTCCCACTTCGAGTTATGAACTCGACTCTTGCTCCAGGGAGGAGGGCTTTGTGGCAGTGACGGGTTGGGGATCAACCTAAGGAGTAGCACTGGTGGTGGGCCCAGCATAAGTCATCTGAAAGTGTGCATGAGGAGTGAAACATGGCTTAGGAGGTGAAGCAAGGCTAGGAGCCGGTATACTGCTCGACGCTCCTTGAGTGAAGACTTGGAAATTGTAGTTCCAAGGTATGGCATGGGTGTTGGTAACAGGGAGCTGAGATGGGGCTTGGATAACCGTTACAGGTGGTGAGGCTACCGGGGGTGAGAAAGTGATTCTGGGTTTAGGGGTAGAAGTATTCTGGCCGTATCTAGTGGTGTTCACTCCTTCTTCCACCTTCGACCTTGTCTGGCATCTCAGAACCTTGAGAGACAATAAGTTCCGAACCTCTTGCCTGAATCCCTCACAGCCCTGCAGCTCGTGATCAGCTGCCCCTCCATGATAAGGACACCCCGTACTCTCTTCCAATCCCGCTACCTGAGGGCAGAGGTAACCTTCCCTTATTGCTAGAGCAAAAATTTCCTTAAAGTAAGGAACCAGCTTGTCTACTTCCAGCGTTGATCCTCCTTCATCAGGCTCTATCATATTTACACCACTACTCGCATTATGGTTAGGCAATGGGTTCGAGGTAACATTGGGGAGGGAACCATTTCCCTCAATCTTCAACCACCCGTTTCTGATTAAAGCGTGCACTCTTCCCCTGAGTGCCCCGCACTTATCGGTTGAGTGTCCTTGTGCCCCTCCATGGTATTCACAACAGGCAGTAGCATCATACCATCTGGGATATGGTGGCTAGATCGGGTTTAGGGGAACTGGTACAATTTGGTTTACACCGACAAGGTATCGGTATATTTCACTGAGTGGGAGGGGAAGAGGTGGATCAGGGTTTCTTGGGGGTCTTGGGTTGTTTAGTGGTGGTCTTGATTGAGCGGGAGGAAAAGATGGTCTTGGTTGGTAATTTGTAGGTGGGGGATATTGTGAGCGCGGGTGTGGATAATTAGGGAAAGGAGGTGGAATGTTTGCTACTGTTTGGCCATGAGAGGAAGGGTATGGCTGGTAGTTATTTTGGGGAAGTGGGGAGTAATTATTCTGACGGGTGACGGAATGCACATCACCCTCCTTCTTCTTGCCAAAGCTGGCAGTCTTCTTTGCAGGGTTCTCAGCTGACTCCTGCAGTCGTCCCATTCTTAAGTTGGCCTCAATTCTCTCACCCGCCTGGATGATGTCAGAGAAGCTGTTGGAAGTGTTTCCAATCATCAAATTGAAGTAGGGAGCCTTCAAAGTCTCGATAAACAGTGAACATAGTTCATTGTCGGTCACCGGAGGGTATACTTCCGCCGCCTTTTCTCTCCATCTCTGGGCATACTGCTTGAAACCTTCCCGGTCTTTCTGTGTCAAGTTCTGGAGGTCCCTCCTTGTGGGTGCCACATCACAATTGAACTTATATTGCTTCAAGAAGATATCAGCTAAATCCTTCCTGGAGTGCAGCTTGCTCCTGTCCAATTGTATGCACCATCTTAGAGCTGCTCCGGAGAGGCTTTCGTGAAAAAAGTGAATGAGAAGTCTATCATCTTCTGTTAGGGTAGACATTTTGGCAATGTAGGTTGCCAGGTGGATGCGAGGATCTGAGTTCCCGGTGTACTTGTCGAAATCCGGAACCTTGAATTTGGGTGGCACCACCACATCTGGCACCAGTCTTAGTGACGCCACATCGACTGATCCATACATATTCAGCCCTTCAATTGCTCTCAATCTCTCCTCTAGAGCAGATAGTTTCTCACTTTCTTTTGACTTATTTTCTCCCCCCACTGCGTGGAATACTCCCCCAGTTGGGAGATGAGGGGTGAAGTGAATGGGAGGGATCACATTTGAAGGGTATGGTTCGGTGTTTTGAATGGTTGGGTAATGAGAGTAAGGTAGGTCATTATTCGTAGTAACTGGATTGACAGTAATTGTCGGGTCCGGGATGGGAGACTGAAAGGTAAAAGAAGTTGAAGCTTGGTGAGGATCATTTGTGGTAGGTGGTGGAGGAGGTAGTGGTAGGCTAGGCTCTGCTGTGGGTTTATTCTGGGACATTTCCCTTATTAGTCTCATGAGTTCTGAGACTTGATCTTTTAATTCGGAACTTGCCCTGTAGGTTACAGACTTGTTCCTGATCTTCCATTATCTTCTTTGTCCGAGATCTTGTTAAGTACACTCGCTTGGGTTGAACCGTGTGCTTGATCAGACTTGCCTTGTTTGAAGCAATATTGATTTCCTGTAAGGAGTAAAAAAAGAAAATTTTAAATGAACTTTGAATTTTGCAAAGGAATTAAAAGTCCTGGTGCAGACGAAGGATCTGATGGCATTTGAGAGCCAGGTTGAAATCTGTAAAAGGATAATCGCCCCAATTTTATCATGGCATTGTTCGATAGTCTGACTGTGAATGATTGGATTGAATGCGCATTTATGATACCTATCCATATAGCGCATTCAAATAACCCTAGCGAGGGAGTTCCTACAGGAGTCATATTATTCATTCACAAATTTACTAAACAATGGTCCAGAAATCATTTCATTAACTGAATAATTTGTACACCGTGTTCTTTACATCGGTGTAGGTTCTGGGAGGTTTTTTATAATGAGATGACATTTCCTGAGATACTCATATAACCTTTCTTCTTGTTTGGCAGGATCGAATGCTTTCAGAGCATACTCGGATTCAGGTAAGAGTTCTTGCTTTCCCTGTGCTAGTGTTCTTTCCAGCTGGTCAACATTCTCTTTCAGTCCTTGATAGAAAGCAGCTTGTTTTTCTTTCTCTTTCCTTTCCTTAGCACATTCTTTCAAGATATCGTTAATGAGTAGTGCCTGTTCTTTTAATTCGAGCTTCTTCTTTTTGTTTTCCTGTTTATACTCTTCAACGAGCACCTCTTGGTATTTCATCTTTTCCTGAAGCTTACTATTCTGTACTTTAACCTCTTTTACCTTAGCTTGGAGAGTCTTTTTCCTTTTCCCACTGTTCCTCTTGCTCTTCGAACCCCATCTTTTCGGCCCTTGCCTCTTCCTTGAGCCTTCTTACTTTTCTTTTAAATTTCTGCTGTTGGTCCTTCAACTGTTTTATTTGTTCTTGCAGTTGTGAGTTCTCGGTGTTTGCTTTTTGTAGTGTGCCAAGCAGACGATTATCAGCTTCTTCTAATAGGATGTTTTGGCGAGGGTTGTTGTCCTCGAATTCTGTAGTTGAGTGTTCTCGGTTCCTGTCAGCTCTCCATTTAAGATAATCGCCCGAGGCACTTGGGCCTTTAGGCGATTTCTCCATCAGAGTAATGTTTTCCCAAGACTTGCGAGCCAGTTTCAATCATTCCTCTTCCTTGAGCTCATGGTAGAAGTGACCTTGGTGATATTCTTCAGTGTCGATTCTGGACTGTGTTGAGCCAAACTGCCTCATTACCAAGGCCGGAGTGTAACTTGTATATTCGGTTACTCCGATTAGGGATCTGGCGATTACCTCTGTGCAGGTCAAAGCGGGTTGGCTTTGGCGTCCTGACTTCTTCCAACAGTAATCATGGCTATTGAAACTCAAAATCCGTTCCCACCACTGCTGTTCATTCTTCGGACTGATTGCTAACCGGGTCATCTTCTCGATGGGAGGCTGGTCAAGGTACCAAGTTAATCCCTTTGTCTCCATAGGACACATGTGACTGATAATCTAGAGGTATAGCAACTGAGAACAACACTTAATGGACCCTTTCCCTTGTTGTCTGCAGTAGGTTAGGGTTAACAAGGTTTCTGCAAGAATTGCCGGTATCGGATTGATCTCCTGCCTTTCTACCATCCAGAATACTTCCACTGCACTGCAAGTTACGATTCCCAATGGTCCCGGGAACAAAATCAGGCCATAGATTCCCAAGGCGAGTGCCACTGAAGCTTGATTCCACTATTTCTCTTGGAGGTATTGCTCTAACCACTTCTGGAGATATGTCTAATACCAACCATGTGTGTTTTCTTTGACAGTTTCTTTTGACTTTGCCTCCTCCGAAGGGATGCCCAACAAATGTGTTAATCGTTTCCAGGTCTGCCTATGCTCAAGGTGTAGGTAGATCCGATTCTGTGTTGAATAAGGGATCCCTAGTAAAGCCTGATATTCTTCCATAGTGGGAACTGTATCAATATCATTGAAAGAGAATACCCCATACTTAGGGTTCCAAACCGACAACATGGCCTTTAATGCCGGGATTTGGACCTTGGCTCGCATTAATGTTGCAATCCTCTCGTACTTCTCTTCAAATCGTGCCTTGACCTGATCAGGAAGCAACCTCCATCCATCAGACAGACTCTCGAGGCTTTTCATTCTGACTTCAATTCCATCCAGATCTAATGAAGGTAGTAAGCTAGCATGTGCCTTGGAAACATCATTTCGTGGGGGTACTGGAGTATGAATCGATTTGGACCAAAGTTTAGTATTCTGAACTTTTTCTGCCGACTGACTCGAGGATGCCATGATAAATATGATGCCTATCCTTTTACAGACTCTTGGTTTGGTAATGCCTGCGGGAAAATTTGTTAGCAAGATAAATTAGGGTAATTTTGAATCATACTGTACCCATTTATCAAAGTAGGAAAATGCGTAGGTGTTTCAGTAAAATTCAAAATTACCCTCACAAAATGAACAAAAGGAAATTAAAGCAGAAAAGGATGAGAGTAAGTATGCCCCTTTTGTCCTATAATAGGGAGACTCCTGATATCGGACGAGCGCTACCTATTTGGGTAGTTCTACCTTACAAGGTAGCTTACTACGGCTTTCAGCTATCGTGATAGTTTAGCTCAGGGTCTAATTTTCTAAAAGCCACAGGTTCCCAAATTGCCCCTACTGTAAACAGTAGAGCCCCATTCTACCCCCATGATATTATCGGGAAAATTCCACGGGTATCACAGTGAATAGAACGAGTTTCAATCTGAGCAGAAGCCTTCACGGATACTAACGGGGTAAAACCCACGGGTACCGCTACATGACCCCCTCCTATTTTCCTAAAAGGGTGAGAAAGCCCGGGTATAGGGCCAAAGTGTGTGAGGACATCGTGTGAGTGTTCAGTGTGTGAAGGGACACCTTTACCTCTTCCCAATTCAGGGGGATTTTATTTTTTCATTTTTTTCTCTCCTTTTTTTTTTTGAAACGAAGAGCACTGTAGGAAACAAAACTGTAAAACAAGCAAAATAGTTAGCCGCAATAACAATAATTAACGTATAAAACATCGCCGAATGAGCCCATCTAACTATAATTTGATTGGACAAAATTAAATCTACTTTTGGACCACTAGACCGGGGTTAAGTCAGTCTTTGCTATTCTCCCCAGCGGAATCGCCAAGCTGTCGCAAGGGATTTTGCGGTCGCCTGGACGATCACTCACCAAAGTGGGAAAGAGTGAAGAGTCGCCACCTTAGTTTTGAGGGTAACTAAAGAGAACCATTTGTGAAAATAAATTGAAATTAAACCACTTCAAGACAGAGATTCTAGGTTCGGGGTCCGTAAACGGGTGGGGAAGGTGTTAGGCACCCCACCTCATCCCTTAATAAGGGTAAGTAGATTTAATTTTGCATTAGTTAGGAGGGCTTGAATGGACATGTTGATCCTTTTGACTAAAGGAGCATTTGATTTTTCACTAAATTTGGATCGCCCAGATACATAAGTAAATGAGACAACCTTAGTGAATTAACGTCGCATATCATTTTGGTTATAGGTTAAAATTAGGTGTGAGAATCGGATAAGAACTCTCCTCCGATCTCTCTTAAATTATGAGAGGAGATCGGATAAGAATCCTCCTCCGGTCTCTTTTGGGGTATTTAAAATTTAGGATTGAGGATCGGATAAGAACTCTCCTCCGATCTCTTTTAAGTATTCATTAAAATTTTAGCTCAGGGATCGGATAAGAATTTTTCTCCAATTTCTATTTAATGTTTATTAAGATTTTGAAATGAGACCGAATAAAAACTCTCCTCCGATCTCTATTTAATATTTATTAAAATTTTGAGTTGAGACCGGATAAGAAATCTCCTCCGATCTCTATTTAATGCTTATTAAAATTTTGAGTTGAGACTGGATAAGGACTCTCTTCCGATCTCTATTAAATATTTATTAAAATTTGGACTTGAGACCGGATAAGAACTTTCTTCCGATCTCTATTAAATTAACAGGAACCTGAATGAGATCTTTCCGATTTCCCGAATTTTAATTGCAGCTACATGTCGTAAGGCCCTAAAGCTAAGGATTCTGGCGTTCTAAAGTGCCGGGGATAAGGCTTCTTTTAACTAATTGATATTTTGTGACTAAATAAGAGAAGCTGGACTGAATTTTGCTGACTTCCCCTAAGGTCACTTTACCAGTACCTATTAATGTCCGATCTATTCTGTTTTGTTTACTTTGGTTTTATTCCACTTTATGGCATCTTGCCGAATTGCCGTTTACGTCAGCCCAATATTGTGGCTATTTTCCTGACGTTTTATTCAGGCTCTCTTTCTTAAAAGAGACCCGTAAGTTGCAGTTATCTATATTTTACCCAACCACTTACATGCTACTAGGAAATAGAAAACTTGCTTTCAGAAATGACGAAGATTAATGAAATGATGGACTGATCACTAAAGAGACAACTTGAGAGAATAATATTCTTTGGGGTTCTTTTGCACAAAATAAACTTAGAGAAAATTACATACGTAAGAAGAACAAAGAAAATGCGAAAAGTAAACGTAAACAGTTAATAAAACAACAGTATGAGCTCTTACCTGTAAGGAGCCAAATCTATTGAAATAACTACGGGGTGACAAATAGTAATAAGACAGCAGACTGATTAGCTTGAGGGCTGATGTTCTTTGTGAACTGAAGGGTGCTTAGCTAAAATGCAGTAAGATTAAGATAAAAACCGAGTGAAATGAAGTTGAGCTTGGATAATGGTAATGATGACAGATATGATAAAAGGCTGAGAGTGAGAGTGTGACCGGATAATGAACAAACTGAAAATGTAGAGTTCCAGTATTCAGAATCCTTTTTCAAGAAAATACTTCAGAAAACTAGTTTCAAAAGTCTTTCTAATCAAAACTTCAAATTAGCAGAGTAACAAACTGAATCAAGTTTCAGAGTTCTTCCGCTATAATAACTACCTCTCTTTTTTTGCCCGTCCCCTGAACAGTTTTTCATGCAGGTATTTATAGGAATCGGGTGCTCCCCATGAAGGGTCAGGATTTATTTTGAGGGAGATGAAGGGTCTGGATTTTGAAAGACATGATCGGATGTTCAGGAATTAAAGAGAATCAAAATGAATGGTTGAGATCACTCTTAGAATTTTTGTCCTTTTCTTCTTTCAATCTGACGGTCCCAAATCTTCTCGTCCGGAACGATCTGAGGGCTAAGAGCGAAAGACGCTGGTATTGTCGTCTTCTCTCTTGATCCAAGGGTTCCGGATTTGTCCTTTCAAATGAGATCAACGGTGGGGATTGGGATGTACAGGACTGTCATGACATACCCTGGCACCTGTCAGCATTGCGGGCGATTCTTAGGCATGCGGTGGAGATCTCGCCTGCAACGCTTTAACTACCTCGGCTCTGATTCTGACGACGGTTATTTGGGATTTGTCTTATTCCTTTTGTCTTCCGATCCCTCTTCTTGACACGCTCCTATTCCGATCTCTCATGCTAATCTCCCGTCTTCCGATCCATTATTCCAATCTCTCCCTTTCTCTGGTCCAGTCTGGTCAAAGCATTAATTTCCCCTCGATTCCCGAGGCGTTCGCTTCGTTTTCTGCTCAACAATAAATGCCCGTTTTCCCCCTATATATACCCCTGACGACGGAGACATTTCCTTCATCTGATTTTTCCCTCTTCCTTCTTTCTTTTCCAGTTCTAGCTGCTCCGGCGGTCATTCCGGCCATGATTGTAGTTTTTGATCCCTCTCCAATGGACTTCCTTATTCCTCGATTGAAGATTTATGACCCCGGTGATCGCATAACCTTGTCTAATGCTCCGCTGATCCTTGGCGGTTGCTTCCTCAAGTTCATTCGGCTTCTCTCCACATTGAGTGTTCCGATAGCGGTTTCCTCCCACATTGGGTGTTCCGACAGCGGATTAAGCTCCGATCGGCGACACCCTTGGGATCAGTTATAAACCTGGGACTCTTTAGATAGGATGTCCCGCCGGTCTCTAGAGATCACCCAAATGATGTAATCCTTCAATGTAATCAGATCTCTAGGGATCGCCCAAATGACGTAGTTAGACCTTTATTGTAATCCGATCCCTAGAGATCGCCCAAATGATGTAATCCGATCTTTTGGAAATAAAAATCTTGTTTCTCTAATTATTGATTATTTTCCGATCTCTGATATATTTGTCCGATCTGATTCCTAACAAAACGACTCTTAACTAATCCTTCATTCAAGATATTCAACTTATTATGCCGATCTCCATTTAACCGATCTCTTTGGAATGTTTGAATATTTGAGAGAAGTGTCAGAACAGCTGGCGAGTCCCACCAATCGACGCGTTGCCTAGAGCCTCATGAGCATTAAATGCTCGGACTAGTATAAATAGGGGTGGGGGGGTTAGCTAGTTGTTCTCTCATTCCATTTTCAGTCCCCTGCTCACAACTTCGAAGTTCTCTCATTTTCTCAAGTTCTTCCGACGCCGATCAGACTCCGGTAAGGGCTTTGATCTTCTTTTTTAGTTTAAGTTCTTTATTTCTTTTGAAAATGAGCGGTGCCGAAGGTCAAAGAGCGGCGAGTCCTCCCTCCATTCAATTCTCGTGGTCGTCTGACGAAGAAGAAGTGGTCAGGCCAAGCGCACAAACAGAACCTCCTAGGTCCTCTGTTCTAGCTCGGGGGCGGGTCGGACCATCAAGGCACGTACCTTCTTCAGGGAGGGAGAATCTCCCTATGGACGAGCTGCCATCGATCTTACAAGAGTCTGATCTACAATCGTTTAGCCAGGAGTACAATATTCGCCCGATTAAATGCGAACTTATCCGGTGCCACGGCGATCACCGAGCCGATCACTTCTTTGAAGAAAATGACCTGGTTATGGTATACGAGGAATAGTTAAAGGCCGGTCTTCGGTTCCCTCTGGACGACTTCTTCAAGGAGGTCCTAAAACTTCACAGGGTATGCATTGCTCAAATTCACCCTAACTCGTGGCGGATCTTAGTAGCTTTCCGAGGTCTATGCCGATCTAAGGGAATCAGACCTACGGCTAAGGTGTTCGCCGATCGCACGAGCTAACTCGCGAAATGGCGATGATCACTTTGGTTCTTTCAGTGAAGCCTCATTGCGAGCTCTTCACCGATCGCCCTCCTCCCTTAAAAATTGGAAGAACCGCTTCTTCATTACGAGGAGAAAAATCCGACTGCTTTGAGGACTTCCTCGTATTTGGTGGCACGAGGGCCCTTGCTTGAAGCACGTTAACTGAACCAGGAAGAAAGCTTAATAGTGATGGATGCGAAAAGTCAGTGCCACTCAAAAGTATTCTGTTTAGACGCTTGATGGCCGAAGTGCACCATTGGACCCTACAGTGCTCATCGGCCAAGATCGCGAACTTCGCTCTCGACCTCGGCCTTTGGTATTTTCTAAATCTCGGATCTCGGGACCTTAGCGATCTCACCGCCTCTCCTTTGTGCGGTATGGCGGGTGATGAGGGTTCTAGGAAGCGGAAGAAGGAAAGAGAGATCTCCCGGAAAGTAAAGGAGATGAAGCGTTCGGAGATGCCTCGAACTCCCGGCCATGAACCAGGGGAGACGCAAGGAGGCCCATCCCGAACTTCGGGGCCACCGATCACTGAAGCTGTCCGATCTCCTCCTCAATAAGAAGAGCCGGCTCCACCCCCTCCAGTTGCTCCAAGCACAGAAAGGGGTCCTTCTCAACCTTCTGTGAGATCCTCCTCTCGTGGCGCTCAAACGTTGATGGAGTCCCTGAAGAATAACCGAACTGTTCGGGAGAACCCCAGTTTTGCCAAAGTGTTGGGGTCTTCCATCTGCCTTCGGGAGGATCGGGAAAGGCTATCCCCGGACAGCCTTGACGATATCTTGACTCGTGCCATGAGCCTGAACGTGGAGTGCCTGGTGAACCAAACCATAGTTCGGGAAAAGGCTCATCGCCTGGGCAAGGAGATCGAGAAGAAGAATCAGGAAATGGCTTCCCTCCGATCCCAACTCGCATCCACTCAGGATTACATATCTCAAGTTGAGGGGCGGGCGAAGTTCTATGAAGACAGAGTGGCCGAACAGAATCATATTCTGGCTGAAAGGGATCAGGCTCTCAGGGAAGTCGAGGCGCTCCGGGCCAACGAAGCTTCTCAGGTCGCCCAACTTATCGAGGAGCTTAAGGCGAAAGATGAGGAAATGGTGACGGGGATAGCTGGTGCCTATGTGAATGCTCACAAGGACCTCTTGGCCGAACTCCAGAAGCGTTACCCGGAAGAGGACTTCTCTTGGATGGACGACCTGGCTCCTGAAGGCGAGGAGGAAAGCGAAGAGGAGGCCAAGGGTGTGAGAGAAAATGAGCAAAATGTAGATCAGGCTGGGGGTGATCCCCCAGCCGAATGACTTGTACAAATTTTTGAAATGAAATGAAGTGGAATGCCCTTTTTGTTCGATGAATGGTTATGATCGAAGAATTTCTAAATTATTAAACACTTGATTGTCTAAGTATGTTGAAATAACTGAAGATGATTATTAACCTAAGTGTGAGAGATCGGAAAACACAAAGAGTATGAGATCGGTAGGGAAGAAATGCTGAACGGGACTTGATTAAAATTGGAAATTTGATTTGAACACTTAAGATCGAAATCCTCATTAAACCGGACCAAAACCTTAACTCTTAAACTTTTGAAAGGGAGATCGGCAATAAAACTGGTAAGAAAAGATCTAGTTCACTTTGTTTATACTACAACGGGTCGGAGAGATCGGTGAGCGATTTAATAGACCGGTAAGGCTCTGACTGATGTGAGGACCTAGCATTGATTTAATTCTCTGTGAGGAGAGATCGGAAATGTGACTGTCTATCAAAGAGAGATCGGAAACGTGATTAGCTGTCAAAAGGGGACTTAGTACTGAGGTCAGTTCCAAAGTTTTATTAATTTTGGGGATCGGCCAAAATATGGTGTCGACAACCTTGAGAAAAAAATCAGCCGAAATCTCCATTGAAGAACCACCATGGCCAAACCTTGAAAAACCTCCATGCACTCCACATTTAGCCCTCTTTTACGCTAAGTTTCTTCATTAAACCTTGCATACTCAGCTTGGGGAAGACATTGGCAGCAAAAATAAGAAGTTTGGGTGAGGTTTTAGCAA
This sequence comes from Hevea brasiliensis, assembly GCF_030052815.1. Lineage (NCBI taxonomy): Eukaryota > Viridiplantae > Streptophyta > Magnoliopsida > Malpighiales > Euphorbiaceae > Hevea > Hevea brasiliensis. The sequence continues at coordinate 37,107,587 of NC_079494.1, read as the reverse complement.
GCTCCAATAAGAGGTAAGTGCTTATTTTCTTCCCTTCCTTAATTAAAACTTGTGTTGAGGTTATGGGTAGTATTTTGGGTGAAGAAATTTGAAGAAATGGTTGAATTTTGGACTATCCATTTTTGGCAGCCATGAGAGGTGAGTTGCTTGAGTTTTTCTTACATTAAGTTGGTGGGAATTGATGGGAATTAGTGTTGGTTGAGTCCATTTGAAGCGCTAGCAATTTAATCCTCTTGTATGTGTGAATTATCAATGTAAAGTGAGATTATGTGTTGAAATTGGGAAGCTTGATGTATATGAACAATTTGGGCAGCCTTATGGTGAAGTTAGAAGTGTTTGAGTTCATGAAATGTTGTTGAATTATGTTTCTTATGGTGGCAGCATGTGTATATGAATAATTGTTTGAATTTGGACATGTGAATGAGGTATGTCATATGGTTAAATTATTGTAATTGGACTTTGAAAATTCTGAGTTATAATGTGTAGATTGAGAGTGATTACAAGCTGCCCAAAATAATCAAAATGTGATGTAAAGTGTGTTAATGTTATGGTACCAAATCAGAATTGGCATGAAAGGTAGACTTGGTAAGTATTGAATGTGTAATTGGTAAGTATTGAATGTGTAATTGGTAAGTGTTGAAGAATGTGTAGGAGGGCAGTGTGTGTTTTAGCTTAGAACCTTAAGTGTGTGGCTCCAATTGGTATGAGACCAATTGGAGGTGAAACTAGGCATAAAATGTGCCAACTTTCATGGAGGAAGCTTACCTAAATTCTGCCTAGAAGGTGACTTGAAAAATGAACAAATCCAAATTAGTGACTTGAAAGCCTGAAAATTGACCATTTGTGCAGCAGTTAGTGTTTTGGCCATAAGTCACTCAAAACAGGTCCAATTGACCTGAAATTTTTACCATGAATAGTTTAGACATAGATCTACAATTCTTATAAAGAACTAATGCCCAAAAATGGCCAGAACCAAGCCAAATAGCTTGCACAAATTCGGGTACCAAAACTGGCTGAATCAAAAGTGACAAAAAAAATGACCTAAGCCTATCATTTTAGTGCATTCTGTCTAGTATTGGTAAAGTGACCATATCTTGGTCTACACAACTCAGAATGACCTAAAATTTTGCTTCGCGTGCAATAAGACATAGACCTACAAGTTTGTAGTTTGGACCGAAACCCAAAAACCGAGGGAACTAGGTCATCCGGCTAGATCAAAATAGTATATTGAAATCTGGTAAATTGCAATAAAATGTAATACACTTGAAAATAAATTTGGTAACATATACCAACACTAAAGAGCTATAAAATGCGATATATTGGTAACATTGGAATTGACTCACTTAGAGTGCATCAAAGGTCAACATTATAGATTGACTAACGAAATGAATTGAAGGGAATAGTACTAGGAAAATTTAAATATTGGATTTTATTGTTAGAAACAAATTCATTGAGTACTGAAACACTTTAAATTGTGTGTTTCACTTGAAAAGGATATTAAGAAGCATAAGAAACACTGAGTCATGGCCAAAAGGCATATATCAGAGGTTTGTGCACAATAATTTTGATTTCTCATTTTCTACTTAAAAATTTAATTGAACATTATAGTTTTAAATTGTGTCTATGCAAAATACTTTTATATTCACTGCTTTTACTAGAAAATTTATTTGGAGAATTGAGTTATGAATAATTTTTTATTGTTTTAACATGGGAATTTTATTTGGAAATTATTGTGTTGCCTACTTTGCAAATGGAAATTTTGAGATAAAATATGATTTGTGGTTTGTATGAAATATTTAAATATGGTGGTTTGGAATTGTTTTGATTCATACTTGGCATGACAATATTACTATGTTCCTCCTCCATTTATGGGGTGAGTGTGATTATATTCCTCCCTCTTTGACTTGCCAGTCTGAGGTGAGTGTGGATGAGTACTCATTATCTAGCTAGCTTCCTCCCTCATTGATTTCGATTAATGGGGTGAGTGTGCCTTGTCGTGTGTACAACACGGTATGTGTGGAAAAATTTTGTGTTATGACCTAAATTGTGTTATTGATTGGCAACACTGTGTTATTCAATTGTTTGATCAAATTTGTGTTATATGAGCTTTGAAAAATTATGAATTGTTTGGATTGTAAATTGTCAACAAAAGTTTTACATACCGCATTTTAAATTGTTATTATGCACCACTAAGTGAATTTTACTCAGCGATAGCTTTTTCATTGCTGTCGCAGGTAGACAGACGGATAGAGCAGCAGAGTAGGCTGCTTGTACCACATTTTGAGATTTCACCGGGTATATCGGGTATACCATATTGTGTAGTTTTTGTTGTAATGTATGTGCACTGTATGTATATATTGTACTTGGTCTTGAGTAGTTATAAACTAAAATTGTAAATTATTTTGGCTTCTAAAAATATTGTGGTATATTTACCTTATCTCAGCTTTTGGAAACAATGAAAAATTGATTGTTGAACTGAATTGATAATGTTGGGAAATCTATTGTGTTGAACAAATTTATTGGAGTTTGGGATTGAGAAATATATTAGAATGCTTTTTACAGGTTTTTGAAGAACTGTTTTATTCAAAATACATATGGCACTTTGCCAAAATTTTTACAGAAATTATTGATACTTAAATTTTTTATTTTGTTTCACTTCAGTTAAAAAAATTTTTTATATCTGTCAAAAGTGCTCACCACTGTAAAAAGAAATAAGAAAAGGTTTAAAATCCCTTGTAGTGTATTTAATGGGTTATCAGTAGATGAAGTTTGGTAATTCATTAGGTATACTACGGGATCATGTCATGTCTTATGGAGGGGTAGGGTGTGACATGTTTAAGTGCTATTAGAGCAAGTTTTTAAATTCTGTTTTGGCCTGTAATTTGAATATTCTTTCTTCATGGTACAACAACTCAATGTCATTGTTTGATACATATAGTACATTACATTACAAATATGCACTAACATGAGGAAATCTACTTGTGTTGGCAGTATAGGGAATAGAAAATCCTGTGAAAAGATATGGAAGAGAAAAATGAGACAATAGAATAGTCTGTGATAGCAGAAGTACAAGTTGAGGCCCCAGCTCCACAAAATGTCGAAGGCCCGATTATACCAGTTTTACCGGTACAAATTACTGCACAAATAGCCTAGCAAGTGGCCACTTTCTTTCAATAAATGGCTGATAATCTGTCAGCACAAGCCCAAGTACAAACCCAACCCCACAAGGGCAGTGTGAAATAGAGAAGAGGGAGAAACTTATGGGTCAGAGCTCGAGCAGTAATTTGGGGAAGAGAAAAGAATTTAAGGAGCTCCGAGCTCAAGGATATAATAGAGGTGGATCATCAGGGCAGAGACCACCAAGTTCCAGTCGTCGAATAACTAGAAGTTCCTACCCTCCTCGCCAATGTGAAACTGTGGTAGAAATCATGGTGGGGTATGCTACAAGGCCATAGGAGCCTATTATAACTGTGGAGGCACAGGACACTTTGCCGAGGACTGCACTAGTGCCTGTAGAGTTGGGCCACCTTCTATTACTGCTGAAGGGTCAGTTCAGAATCCTGTCACCATAGGTTCACAACCACCTAGCAGAGGTAGAGGCAGGGGTAGAGGTAGTCCATCAAGTAACCAAGGCACAGTGAATCAGTCAGAGCAAGGCAGTGCTCCGGTCAGAGTCTATGCAATGAGACAGAGAGAAGAGGCTGAGACTTTTGACATTGTTGCTGGTACTTTCTCAACTAGTAACTAAGATATATATATATGTATTGTTTGACCTAGAGTCTGCATACTTTTATGTTAGTGTTAGAACTATATGTTCTATTATTATTCCTTTACAGGGAAATAAATTTTGATGCATTAGTGATTAGTCCTTTAAGATAAGGATTGTGATAATAAGTGAAATTAGTTTTGGAAGAGTTTATCGGCGAAAAGTATTTTCTAACACACCATAAATTATAAAGCTAAACGGCAAGCCTACTTAATGTATGGCAAGAGGAAGTAAAAGTAATTTGCAGTAATAGACTTGCTCTAGATGAGGGCCAATATGTTATAGTTAGTAATTGTCAGTGGATATTGTAATCAGAATAAGTTTCGGATATTAGTGAATTCGAAAAGGATAAAATATAAGAAAATTTGATCTATTAGGATGTATCGTATTAACTGTGCAATATTCTTGATGTTTATACTGTAAGCTGCAGATTATAGTACTGACTTGAGATTATTATGTAGAGCTACGTACTACACGATAGTACACCAAGATGAGAATAGTCGCCAACGGCATCTGTTTTTGTATAGTTATGCCAGGACAGAATTTTATTGTTGGAAATAAGTTTGAAAATCCTACTTAGGGATTTAAAACTCAAAAGTTAGAATATCGAAAGGTTATAGTTTAGCATAAAAGGAAGTAAGTTATAGAATATTAATAGATAAAAATAGTTGTGGAAGTAAAAATTTGAACAGTTGGTTCAGATATAACAAAGAAATATTACGAATGTGAGTAAGATTGTTGACTAGAATGGTCAAAGGACCCATGATTAGATACATAATTTTAACATAACCTCAATGGTCTTTCAAAAAGGGAACATGAATCAAAAAATTAGATGGAACGATAGTAAGAAAAGATTAGTGCTATATAAACAAAGTAAATGTTATATTAGATTGTTAAAAGTTTTACACAAATTCAGAGGAAAGAAGATTATACGATCATATAGAAAGGAAAAAATAAACGTGTGAATATTGTAAGACGGCCATTGGGTAAAATTTTGCAAACGAATTTTATTTTAAGGGGGGGGAGAATTATAACACCCCTATGTTCGGTAGTGCATTTTACTGTTCCGGTGATCAGTGTCTGTCCGGACAGCTAGAATGCTAGGAGTTATATTTAAATATTAGTGTGGAGATACAAGGTATTGAAATACAATAGAGGAAAAATACAAGAAAAATAAAAGAGAGAAAATGGAACTAAGTTAAACGAGCCAACACCACAGCGATGGGTGATCGCACGGGGAAGTTACAGCGCGGGCAATAGCCGACCCCAGGACTGCAGAGAACCCTCAGAATTTAGTTTCGAGACATAATTAAAGACTTTATTGAAGTATAAATGTCTTTAGAAATATCAAAGAAAAATTAATTAATTAGTACAAAGAAAAATGAGAAATCGAGAAAATGACAAAAATCGGTGTCACTGAAAAATCTAGAATACAACCCGAATAGGGGCATTTTGGTCAATTGACACCCAACGATAGTAAGAAAAGATTAGTGCTATATAAACAAAGTAAATGTTATATTAGATTGTTAAAAGTTTCACACAAGTTCAGAGGAAAGAAGATTATACGATTATATAGAAAGGAAAAAATAAGCGTGTGAATATTGTAAGACGGCCATTGGGTAAAACTTCGCGAACAAAATTTATTTTAAGGGGGGGAGAATTATAACACTCCTATGTTCGGTAATGCATTCTACTGTTTCAATGATCAGTGTCTGTCCGGACATCTAGAATGCCAGGAATTATATTTAAATATTAGTGTGGAGATACAAGGTATTGAAATACAATAGAGGGAAAATACAAGAAAAATAAAAGAGAGAAAATGGAATTAAGTTAAACAAGCCAGCACCGCAGCGATGGGTGATCACACGAGGAAGTTACGGCGCGGGCAATAGCCGACCCCAGGATTGCAGGAAACCCTCGGAATTTCAGGAAACCCTCGGAATTTAGTTTCGAGACATAATTAAAGACTTATTGAAGTATAAATGTCATTAGAAATATCAAAAAAAAAATTAATTAGCACAAAGAAAAACGAGAAATCGAGAAAACGACAAAAATCGATGTTACCGAAAAATCGGGAATACAAACCGAATAGGGGCATTTTGGTCAATTGACACCCCGAGTTGCCTTTTGACCTAAGTTTCCATTAAAAATAAATGATATTAAACTTTGAAAATGTCATAAAAAAATTAAATTGTGGTACATATATTAATAGTGAAAGAATGGTGGTAAAAATGCAATTTAGGAAACTTTGGATAATTAATTCTTTAATCCAAGTTAATGCTCCACTAACTTATAATTTGGGACACCTTTATAAGCCTTTGGGACAGCAGAATACTCATATTCAACCTTGAGAAAAAAATCAGCCGAAATCTCCATTGAAGAACCACCATGGCCAAACCTTGAAAAACCTCCATGCACTCCACATTTAGCCCTCTTTTACACTAAATTTCTTCATTAAACCTTGCATACTCAACTTGGGGAAGAAATTGGCAGCAAAAATAAGAAGTTTGGGTGAGGTTTTAGCAAGCTCCAATAAGAGGTAAGTGCTTATTTTCTTCCCTTCCTTAATTAAAACTTGTGTTGAGGTTATGGGTAGTATTTTGGGTGAAGAAATTTGAAGAAATGGTTGAATTATGGACTGTTCATTTTTGGAACCCATGGGAGGTGAGTTGCTTGAGTTTTTCTTACATTAAATTGGTGGGAATTGATGGGAATTAGTGTTGGTTGAGTCCATTTGAAGTGCTAGCAATTTAATCCTCTTGTATGTGTGAATTATGAATGTAAAGTGAGATTATGTGTTGAAATTGGGAAGCTTTATGTATATGAATAATTTGGGCCGCCTTATGGTGAAGTTCAAAGTGCTTGAGTTCATGAAATATTATTGAATTATGTTGCTTATGGTGGCAGCATGTGTATATGAATAATTGTTTGAATTTGGGCATGTGAATTAGGTATGTCATGTGGTTAAATTTTTGTAATTGGACTTTGAAAATTCTGAGTTATAATGTGTAGGTTGAGAGTGATTACAAGCTGCCCAAAATAACCAAAATGTGATGTAAAGTGTGTTAATGTTATGGTACCAAATCAGAATTGGCATGAAAGGTAAACTTGGTAAGTATTGAATGTGTAATTGGTAAGTATTGAATGTGTAATTGGTAAGTGTTGAAGAATGTGTAGCAGGGCAGTGTGTGCTTTAGCTTAGAACCTTAAGTGTAACACCCTCCCTGTACCAACTCCATACATTCTACTGTTCCGGTGACCGGTGTCGGTCCGGACAGCTAGAACGTCCGGAAAAATATTTAAACTAAAGTCGGGAATCATAATTAACTCAAGTATTAATAAGAAAAATTTAGTAAAAATTTTAGGAATAAAATACAACCGAGTTAAACGAGCCGGTGCCCAAGCGATGGGTAACCAGAGGGAAGTTGCGGTTCTCGCAACGAGGAGCCCTAGACCCGGGGGAAAAATTATAAAATAATTTTTGGGACTCCAGAGAAAGATTACTGAGGTTCCCATGGCATTAGAATGCCAAGAAAATACCTAGAAAAATTTTTCAATCGGTACAGACAATTTTGACCCGTTAAGCCAAACGGAGGGCATTTTGGTCATTTCGCCTTCAGAGGTAATTTTTGGCCGACTTGTCCAGTTGAGTAAATAATTAATATGACATAAAATATGAAGAAACATTACTAAAAATTTAAATTAAAATTGAGTAGTGAAGGAAGAAAAAGAAAATGAGAAAAATGCTTATTAATGATATCATGAAGATGTCATTTAAAAACTATAACCAATCCTATTTAAACAACTAATTAACCAACAAATAAAAAGGACTAAATAAAGACCAAATTAACAAAAATGAAACAGCCATCTCCCTTTCAAGAAAACCAGCCGAAACATACCTAGAACCACCTCCATTGATTTTCAATCCGAACCTTAAATTCCCTCTTTATTTCACCCTAAAACCCTAGAGATCTTTCACTAAAATTTGCCCTAGCACCTTGCTAAACCTTTTGGCAGCCAAGAAGGAGAAAGAAAGTGAAGTTTAGGGGCTTGGGAAATTCTGCCACTCAAGGTTAGTGCTACACTTTCATTTTCACTCTTTTAATCTTAGTTAGAACATCATTTTGAGCTAAGAGATTTTAAGAAATTGAAGTAAATTATATGTGTTAAGGGTACCTTCAATTTTCGGCAGCCCTATGGAAGGATGAGTTTGATTGTTTAATAAACTTAGAGTGGCTAGAAATGATGGTTAAGGTATTAATATGCATGGATATTGAACTAAGTATGTTAATTAAAGTTTATGAGCAAATTGATTTGGACATTAGGGTTTGGAAAGGTGAAAATGTGACTTGGCTTAGGAAATTGTTAGAGAACTTTTTAATGGTCAATTAGTGACTATTTTAGGTAAGTTGACCATAGAATGGACTGAAAAATAGGATTGCAAAGTGAAGTTGCAGGCTGCCCTAGGACAGCAGCAGAGGGACTGAAAATTCAGTCCACTTGCACTGCCATAACTTGGGCTGTGTTGGTCCAATTAGTGTTTGGCCAACTGGACATGAAACTAGGCTTATAATGGCACATTTTTGCTGAAGAAACCATGCCCAAAAGACCAAAGCAAGAGGACCAAAACTTGGCCCCAATCCGGATACCCTGCCACTGATTCTGCAGAATTGACCAAATGAACAGTAACTGTTCATTTGGCCATAACTCACTGTAGATATGGTCAATTGACCTGAAATTTTTACAGCAATAAGTTAAGACATATACAAACAACTTTCATGAAGGAACCTACCCCAAATTATGGCCAGAACCTAACCTAAATGGCAGTGGAAGTCACTGTTTATGTTACTGTAGATATGATAATTTCTGCAGAATGGGAATCCGGCCAGCTGTGGTTTTTGGACCATATCTGGAGCTACAAAACTCCAAATGGAGTGATTCAAAAAAGGAAATTTAACTAGACAAAATAAGAAACAACTTTCATGTTTTACATTTCTTCAAATTCCCACAGCAACAGTGCCTAATAGAACAGTGAAGTTGACTCACCAAAACTGAAAATTCTGCTTGTGTTGGTTTAAACTTGAAATGGTATTAACACTTAATGCCAACAAGTTTTAAACACAAAATGTGGTATGTTGGGAGTGCCAAAGTCAATGTACATATTTTCTATCCAAAAGTCAACATTTTTGTTGACCAATGAGGTGAATAGTAACACCAAAACATGAAATTCACAAATTGAAGAATTTAAAAGTTTCAAATGCCCTAGTATACCTAACAAGATTGGTTTGGATAGTTTGGCATGCCAATAGGGTTCGATTAGCAAGATCGCACATGGCAATATGCCATTCCGTGATTTCATGGCTTTTAGCCATTCGACTTTGTATTGAGACTTGGCCTTGTGCACGATATTATTCTGACTTGTTAGCCATTACATTTGCCTGCCGGAGATGCATATGTGACCGATGGTGTGACGGCGAGGTGCTAGGTACCCAGTGCGGTTTACCCGTTATCCAGTCAGTCGTCTATTGTAGTTTACTTGGTGCAACCAAATGAAAAAAAGTTAACAACGTTAACGAAATAATGGATATACCAATACCAAACAAAGAAAGCATACACATTCTATACACATTCATTTTCTTGCTATTTTCTTCTATTATATTATTGCACCACTAAGCATTACTGCTTAGCGCGTTGCTTTTGCCACGAGTAGGTACTGGAGACCCCGATCGTGAGCCCAGTAGACCACAAACTGGGTGAGTCCATCCGTGATTACGCTCGGTGTCCGTGTCACCTCAACTTCTGCTGTGCATTGGTAGGACATTAGGTGTCATTTTGACATTTTGTAACTTAATTTTGATTTTTCTTCATATGTAATTAAACTTGTGTAATGTATATTGATGTATATGTAAATTATGAAAATTGTATTTGTTAATGGAAAAGTAAATGTTTACTTGTGATTTATATGTGAACATCACATGTGAATGATGAATGAGAATAGAAATTGAAATGTTGAAATCTTGATATTGAGTTTTGTGTTGATATTGGAGTTGAGAATGAATGAATTTGTTTATTGGAAGTGTTTTTAACAGGTTCCGAAGAACTGTTTTCTCCATTTTTAGCCGGTATTCTGCCGGATTTTCTATAAAATTTTCAGAACCTCAAATAAATTATGAATTCAATAAATGACTTAAATGAGTTATATTTTACAAGTTATATTCAAAATTATGATGAAAATTAATTAATGTATATTAGAGTGTGCCGGTACACCGTGTGGCATTACTTACTCGGGTATACAGTACACGGGTAAGGGGTGTCACATTAAGTGTGTGACTCCAATTGGTATGAGACCAATTGGAGGTGAAACTAGGCACAAAATGTGCCAACTTTCATGAAGCTTACCTAAATTTTGCCTCGAAGGTGACTTAAAAAATGACCAAATCCAGATTAGTGACTTGAAAGCCTGAAAATTGACCATTTGAGCAGTAGTTAGTGTTTTGGCCATAACTCACTCAAAACAGGTCCAATTGACCTAAAATTTTTACCATGAATAGCTTAGACATAGATCTACAATTCTTATGAGGACACCAAAGCCCAAAAATGGCCAGAACCAAGCAAAATAGCTTGCACAAGTTCAGGTACAAAAACTAGCTGAACCAAAAGTGACCAAAAAATGACCTAAGCCTACCATTTTAGTGCATTCTGTCCAGCATTGGTAAAGTGACCATATCTTGGTCTACACAACTAAGAATGACCTGAATTTTTGCCCCGCGTGCAACAAGACATAGACCTACAAGTTTGTAGTTTGGACCGAAACTCGAAAACCGAGGGAACTAGGTCATCCGGCTAGGTCAAAATAGTATACCGAAATTCGGTAAATTGCAATAAAATGCAATACACTTAAAAATGAATTTGGTAACATATACCAACACTAAAGAGCTATAAAATGTGACATATTGCTAACATTAGAATTGACTCACTTTGAGTGCATCAAGGGTCAACATTATAGGTTGACTACTATATTAATTGAAGGGAATAGTACCAAGAAAATTTAAATATTGGATTTTATTGTTAGAAACAAATTCATTGAGTACTGAAACACTTTAAATTGTGTGTTTCAGTTGAAAAGGATATTGAGAAGCATAAGGAACACTGAGTCAGGGCCAAGAGGCATATATCAGAGGTTTGTGCACACCCCTTACCCGTCTACAGTATATCCGGGTAAGATATGTCACACGGTGTACCGGCACACTCTATTTTTTTCCTTAATTAATTTTTTTGTCATAGTTTTGAATATAGTTTATGGAATATAATTTATTTAAGCCATTTATCAAAATTATTATTTATTTGAGGTTCCAAAAATTTTAAAGAAAATCCGGCGGAGTACCGGCTAAAAATGGAGAAAACAGTTCTTCGGAACCTGTGAAAAACACTTCCAATGAAACTGCCTTGGTTACGTCGGCTAGTTGCACTGCCTTGGTTACAACATCCCACCACCGATATGCAGCTTCTTGTAACAATGAAACTGCACACTCCAAACTTTGTTCTGGTGTGCAATGGAGCTGCTGCAAGACTCTTCTAGTTCTTTCTAACCAATACTCAAGAATGAAGAATCGTCTTCCTTTCTACCATTAAAATCTCTGACTCCATACTTCCTAATTTTTCCTAGAGGTGATTTTCTTGAGGCGGTGGTGGAATAACTTGATCATCTGTTGAAAGAATTCAGTCATCTGCTCAAACAAGGCCTGTTGGGGTTGTACAGGCACCTCTTGCACTGGTGGAGCAGGATTTCCCCGATTTCCAATATCACTCCCAGTCGGGATACAGCTTACTACTTCTTCTTCTATTGCCCTCTGCGATTCTGAGTCCATACCTTAACCTAAAATAACCACGAAAATATATCTGCATTAATGTCACCTCGACTCATGTGAATGCAATGCATGTCATGCACACAATCTTATTTTATCTATCTATGCCTAGGAACGCCTAAACCGCGCTCTGATACCAATAAATGTGACACCCCTTACCCGTCTACAGTATATCCGGGTAAGATATGTCACACGGTGTACCGGCACACTCTATTTTTTTCCTTAATTAATTTTTTTGTCATAGTTTTGAATATAGTTTATGGAATATAATTTATTTAAGCCATTTATCAAAATTATTATTTATTTGAGGTTTCGAAAATTTTAAAGAAAATCCGGCGGAGTACCGGCTAAAAATGGAGAAAACAGTTCTTCGGAACCTGTGAAAAACACTTCCAATATTTATATCTCATCACTCTCAAACTCCAATATCAAATCTCAACATTTTTCAATTTCATTTCTCAATCATTCATCTCATAATTCACATCTCATTCATATAACTCAATTTCATAATCATTTCCATACATTTCCATTCGTACTCAATTCATATGTAAACATTCTCAATTTACATAAGCAAAATTTTCAAATTTCCTTAATTTACATAATTTACAAAATAATTACAAAATTTCATAATTTACATGATATACAAATTAATTACAATTTGCTAATTTATATTACAATATAAGAAATAATTAACATACACAAAATACATGATATGCTTAATGTGAGCCCTATCTACATGCATTGCTGAGGAGGTGACAATCTTTGACACTCTGCAGATTTGAACTCTCAAAATTTCGATCAAGCGTCCGGTGGGTTCTAGCTTGATACTGCGCGAGGAAACAATTCCATCGCGCTAAGCATTGCTGTTTAGTGGTGCAATAATATAACAAGGAAATAATATACAAATAAAGATAGAAATAAAACATCATTCAAATAATTAAGATCTATTTATACTTCACATGCGGTTTCTAAAATTTAATATGTTTTATCCTAATTTAGTCTTCTTTGGAGCGTTTATTTCGCCAATGTCTGATAATAATGTACAAGAAAAAAATGATCTGAAAATAATAAATTTATGCTTATATTATTATATAAGTCTCATTTGCAATATTTATTTATTTTATAATTTTCTTTGCTAATCTTTTAGCATTTTCCCAATACTTGCTAGGTTGTCTCAGATTATCTCATAATAAGTAAATTTTAATATCTGTCCAGTTCATTTCGATTCTTTCTAATAAATAACTATTCTAATTTATTTTACGTCATCTTACTCATTTATTTTATTTAATTTCTAATATTTTAAATTGCTAATATTCTTAACTTATCTCAATAAATTTCACTGCCCAAGTAACCTATGACAGGCTGACTAAACTGGATAACGGGTCGTTGGCACTAGACACCTTGGTGCCTCGAGCCGTCATACCATGGGATGCAGAACGTCAACCACGTATGCAGTCAGTATGGCTAGAAAGCCATGATAACACATAATCGGGCGTAGAAGCCATGAATGTTGGCATAATGCCATGAATGCGGGCATAAAGCCATGAATACGGGCATAAAGCCATGAATATAGGCATAAAGCCTTTCGCAGTACTGCTAAAACAATACCCTATTGGCATGCCAAACTATCCAATCTGACATACATGTCTAGGCAATATAAGGGCACATAATATCATTAAACATTAATATATTGTGTTTTATGACTTCATTATTTCATAATAAATTTCAATTATAATTCATACATTCATTTGATCATTTATATGATCACAATTCACATCAATTATCCTTTTTATACCATTGTACTCAAAATACTTCTCCTTTCTATAATAATGAGAACTAATGTCTCATTCATACATTAATATGGTTCATTTATTCATTCTTTATGTTATTCATATTAATCACAATTCTAAACAATGGTTCACATGTACCATTGTATTCAAAACATTTTTCCTTTTCTCATTTATACATTCAAGAATCTACTTATGTAATTGCAAATTTTATATTTCAAGTTGAGTTATTAATATTTTATGAATTCCATTTGTGATGGGCATATAAGCCCTAACTATCTATTCATATCAATTAGGTGACTTATTTTTCATGTTTCAAGTAATCCATAAATATTTCATGAATTTCAAATTTATGGCCTTAATTTCTTTTTAACAATTTTGACTAGGATGCATAGTCCACATTTGTCATACAATTCTAAGCATTTAAGCTTAGAATTGGTTCTAGGTCTTTATCTTAATTTACTAATCATTTTGATTACTATTCACCTTACTAGTCAACCAAAATGTTGACTTTTTTATACTTAATGGATATATTAATTCTAATTACACCAAGATCTCACATTTTGAGTTTTACATTTGCTAGTATTAATTGCCAATTGCAATTTAAAGTCCCCTAAATGCATTTCTGATTTCAAATTTGAATTTCAAGTTTTGGTGTCACTATTCACCTCATTGGTCAACAAAAATGTTGACTTTTAGGTAGAAATTAGGTACATTGGTTTTAGCACTCCCAACATACCACATTTTGCATTTAAAACTTGTTGGAATTGGTCACCATTACCATTTCTAACTTAAAACCAAGAGGGCAGAAATTTCAGTTTTTGAAGCCTAAGTTTACTGTTCCATTAAGCACTGTTGTAGTGGGAATTTGAAGAAATGGCAAACATGAAAGTTGTTCCTTATTTTTTCTAGTTGAATTTTATTTTTTGAATCACTCCATTTGGAGTTTTTTAGCTCCAGATATGGTCCAAAAACCACAGCTGGCTGGATTTCAATTCTGCAGAATTTACCAAATCTACAGTACCATGAACAGTGACTGTGACTGCCATTTTGATTAAGTTCTGGTCATAATTTGGGGTAGGTTTCTTCATGAAAGTTGTTTGTCTATGTCTTAACTTGTTGCTGTAAAACTTTCAGGTCAATTGACCATATCTACAGTGAGTTATGGCCAAATGAACAGTTACTGTTCATTTGGTCATTTCTGCAGGTGCTGTTGCAGGGTATCCGGATTGGGGCCAACTTTTGGTCCACTTGCTTTGGTCTTTTGGGCATGGTTTCTTCAGCAAAATTGTGCCATTATAAGTCTAGTTTCATGTCCAATTGGCCAAACACAAATTGGACCTACACAGCCAAAGTTATGGCTGTCTAAATGGGCTGGAATCACAGCCTCATTACTGCTGTCTCTAGGCAGCCTTCCCATTTCAATTTGCCATACATTAGCTCACTTCAAATTATGATTAACTTGCCTCAAATGGTCACTAATTGACCATTAGAATGTCCATTAATCATTTCATAAGCCAAGTCCAATTTTTCACTCCCAAAACCCTAATTTTCCCTTTCAATTCACCCATACACCTAGTTAAGCACTTTCATTCATTCTATATGTGTATATACACCTTAAACATAATCTCTAATTCATTTTAAGTCCATTAAAACCATCAAAAACACTCCATCATTGTTCCTTCCTTAGGGCTGCCGAAATTCATGGTGGACATACACATATATTTGGTTCATTTAATTCACAAATTCTTACTCAATTCAAGTCACTAACATGGAAATAAAGAGCTTAAGGTGTATAAGTGCACTAACCTCTTGTAGGGCAGATTTTCCCAAGCTCAAACTTCTTTTTCTTTCCTTTTCTAGGCTGCCAAACACTTTCTCAAGATGAGTGGACAAGTTTTAATGAAGAGAAGAAGGGATTTTATGGTGGGGAGTGAAGGGAATCAAGCTTGAGACAAGAGCTTCAATGGAGGTCTCTTTCTTTTTTTCTTTCTCTTTCTTTCTTATTCCAGCCCGTATGAAGAAGGAAACTGCTGGTTTCCTTTGTTTTTTTATCTCATTTTAAGTCATTTTTATCTCTTTTTATTGGTTTGTCAAATGGTGATTGGAGGGGGCTTTTAAATGACATCATCATATGTCATAATTAAGCATTTTCCTTCATTTTCTTTTCTTCTTTTCTCTACTCATTTTCAATTTAATTTTTAGTAATGTTTATTCATATTTTATGTCATATTAATTATTTACTCAACTGGACAAGTCGGCCAAAAATCACCTCTGAAGGCGAAATGACCAAAATGCCCTCCGTTTGGCTTAACGGGTCAAAATTGTCTGTACCGATTGAAAAATTTTTCTAAATATTTTCTTGGCATTCTAATGCCATAGGAACCTCAATGACTCTTCTCTGGAGTCCCAAAAATTATTTTATGAATTTTTCCCCAGGTCTAGGGCTCCTAGTTGCGAGAACCGCAACTTCCCTCTGGGTTATCCATCGCTAGGGCTCCGGCTCGTTTAACTTAGTTGTATTTTATTTCTAAAATTTTTCCTAAATTTTTCTTATTAATATTTGAGTTAATTATGGTTCCTGACTTTAGTTTAAATATTTTTCCGGACGTTCTAGCTGTCCGGACTGACACCGGTCGCCGGAACAGTAGAATGTACGGAGTCGCTACCGAGAGGGTGTTACAGGGTGGCCATGGCATGCTATGCTAGGTGTTAACCATGATCAATGAGGTGCATAAAATGGTTTAGAGAAATCATTTATTGTAAGAAAGAGTTCTGAAGATATTAAGAGTTGATATCATATCTCATTGTCAATTAGTGATGAGCCTAGTAAGTCACACACATACACAAGTAATCACCAAATTAAATATGATTTAATTAATTAATTAAAGAGTTTAAATAATTAATTAAATAGGTTTGGTTTACAATTAGATTGAAAAGTCCCTAGCATGGCTTGAAACCAAATCTAGGTTATTGGATGTATAATATAAGTTAAATTTATATTTAAAGTGTTTAAATATGAATTTAATTAATGAGAAATTAATTAATGGAGATTTATTAATTTATTTATATTTGATATAAATTGATTAGAAGAAGAGAAAATAATTATTTTGGGTTGAGAATTCAAAATTAAGACACAGGGGCATTTTGATCATTTCACAGGGTGACATGTGGCACCATGAGATGGTGACACACGGCACTACACATAAGCTTGCCAAATATCTTTTAATTATGTAAAATGATCAAAGTAAAGACTAAATATAGGTTTGACACTTGGCACAATGTGATTGGGTCAATTAAACCTAGAGCCAATCAGAAGGTGACATGTGGCAAGGGTTTTAAGTGGTGGCCTAGCTATATAAGTGTTATTATGAAAAGAAAAACATAACAAGCTGTTGCCTTTCTCTTTTTGCCGCCACCTTGGAGACCTCTTTCTTCTCTTCTTCTTCATCTCATATCAATTCCAAGAGATTAGTAAACAATCTCTTGAATTAAAAATAATAGAAATTGTTTTTAGTGTTATGTTTACATCTCTAATCTCTCAAAAGGCAAAACTTGATTTTCTAATTCATAGAAAAAGCTTTAGAAGCTGTTCAAGGGCTGCCATAGGTGATATTGGTGTGGACAAGCTAGAGGGACAACATCTGGTGTTCTAAAGACGCATCCCAAAGGTGTCAAACACACTGTAGTGCATCAAGAGGTTAGTGCACTTGTTCTTGATCTAATCTAGGGTTCTCAAATTAATTTGATTAATTATAAAATATTAAATGGCAAATACAGATCCAAAAACAAATTAAAAGAGTTTTAATATGTTATTTATCATTGAAATCAAATAGATAAAAATAAATCTTGCATGATGCATGTGACACCCCTTACCCGTGTACAGTATACCCGAGTAAGCAATGTCACACGGTGTACCGGCACACTCTAATATGCCTTATTTAATTTTTATCATGCTTTTGAATATAATTTGTGAAATATAATTTATTTAAGCCATTTATCGAAATTGTCATTTATTTGAGGTTCCGAAAATTTTAAAGAAAATCCGGCAGAGTACCGGCTAAAAATGGAGAAAACAGTTCTTCGGAACCTGTTAAAAACACTTCCAATATTTGTATTCAATCATCTCAAACTCCAATATCCAAAATCTCAACAATTTTCAATTTCGGTTCTCAACAACCTTTTCATTTCTCAAACATCCATTTCTCATAATGCTCATATACAACAATAAATAAATGCTCAAATTTTGCATTCATAACCATAACTTTCATTATTAACATGAACATCAAAATACATTACATAAGTTCAAATACATATGAGGAAGTAAAAATTTAGTTACAAAATGACAAAATGACACCTAGTGCCCTACCAATGCACTGCAGGTAGTGAGGTGACACGGACACTGTGCAGAGCTGCAGGATGAACTCACCCAGTCTGTGGTCTACTGGGCTCACGATCTGTATCTCCAGAACCTACGCGTGGCAAAAGCAACGCGCTAAGCAATAATGCTTAGTGGTGCAATAATAAAATAAAAGAAATAGCAAGAAAATAAATATGTAGTGAATGTATATGTTTAATTTGTTTTGAATTTGTATGTCATTAACTTCGTCCACCTTCATTCATTTGATTGCCCAAGTAACCTACACTAGATGACTGGACTGGATAAACGGGTAAACTGGCACTGGGTATCAAGTACCTCGGGCCGTCACACCATCGGTCACATATGCATCTCCCGGTGTGTGCAGCAGCGGCTAACAAGTCAGAATACATCAGGCACAAGGCCAGATCTCAATACAAGGTCAGAATGGTTAAAAGCCATAAAATCACAGAATGGCATATTGCCATGTGCAGTGCTGCTAACTGAACCCTATTGGCATGCCAAACTATCCAAACCAATCTTGTTAGGTATACTAGGGCATTTGAAACTTTTAAATTCTTCAATTTGTGAATTTCAAGTTTTGGTGTCACTATTCACCTCATTGGTCAACAAAAATGTTGACTTTTAGATAGAAAATATGTACATTGACTTTGGCACTCCCAACATACCACATTTGGCATTCAAAACTTGTTGGCATTAAGCATTTATACCATTTCAAAGTTTAAACCAAGAGAAGTAGAATTTTTAGTTTTTGGAACTCAACTTTACTGTTCTATTGGACATTGCTTTAGTGGGAATTTGAAGAAATGGCAAACATGAAAGTTGTTCCTTATTTTGTCTAGTTGAATTTCCATTTTTGAATCACTCCATTTGGAGTTTTGAAGCTCCAGATATGGTCCAAAAACCACAGCTGGTCGGATTTCCATTCTGCAGAAATTACCAAATCTACAGTAACATGAACAGTGACTGTGACTGCCGAAATGAAGTTCCAAGGTTCTCCCATGGCCGCCCAAATGCATGGTTCATTACACCCATTTTCAAGCTAGATTTTGTTTACTTGTCTTCATTAATTTTGATCCTCACACCATGGGCAGTAGATAGGCAGCAAGAAAGGAAAGCTTTTGTGGAGTTTTGAAGAATTTCCAAAGTGGTAAGTTTGTGTTTTTTATTATTGTTTAATTAAAGTTTATAAGGATGTTATGGGTGTTTGATTTATGGAGAGATTTTTGAGGTTTGATGTTGAATGGGGAAGTGTACTTTTGGCAGCCATGGAAACACCTTGAAGAAAGTTTATTTTTGCTTGTAAATGGTGAATTAAAGGATTGATTAAATGTATATTGTGTAGGAAATTATTTGGGTGATTATACTTAGTATATGTAAATGTGTATTGAAATTTGAAGCTTGGAAATTAATGGAATGTAAATGTATCATTGCGGCAGTTTGTTGACTCTTGAAGAATGCTGGAATTCATGCTTGGTTTATGGTATACTAATGTTGACTTTTGTTGGATGTTATGGCACATGGTGTGAGGTTGGACATGTAAAAGTGTTATGGTTAGGTGCTTGAATTGTTGTAAATTGAGTTTGACAAATTCTGCACTTTATGGTGTATGTTGAATGTGATTGTAAGCTGCCAAAATGACCTATAATATGTTGTGAATTATGTTTAGGTTATGGTACAACCAGAATTGGCTTGAATGTTGAGTTTGGTGAGTGTTAAAAGTGATCCTTGATGTGTATGAAAGAAATGCAATAAGGCAGTTTGAGTTTTAGGACTAGACTTTAAGTGTGTGGCTCTAATTGGTATGAGACCAATTGGAGGTGAAACTAGGCACAAAATGTGCCAACTTTCATGAAGGAAGCTTGCCAAAATTCTGCTTGCAAGGTAGCTTGAAAAATGACCAAATCCGGATTAAGTGCAATTGAGGCCTGAAAATTGACCATTTGGGCAGCAGTTAGTGTTTAGGCCATAACTCACTCAAAACAGGTCCAATTGACCTGAAATTTTGACCATGAATAGTTAAGACCCATATATACAAGTCTTATGAAGACACCAAAACCCAGAAATGACCATAAGCAAGTCAAACAGCTTGCACAAGTTCGGGTCCAAAAACTGGCCGAACCAAAATTGACCTAAAATGACCAATTTTAGTGTAATTTGACCAGCAATAGTAAAATGACCATAACTTGGTCTACATAACTCAGAATGACCTGAAATTTTTCCCCGCGTGCAATAAGACATAGATATACAAGTTTTTAGTTTTGACCGAAACCCTAAAACTGAGAGAACTAGGTCGTCCGGCTAGGTCAAACTAGTATCCCGGAATCCAGCAAATTGCAAGAAAATGCAGGATACACGGAAATGAACTTGGTAACATGTACCAACCCTAAAAGACTATCGAATGTGACATGTTAGTAACATTAAAACCTAATTTACCTAGAATGCATCGAGGGTCGATATATTAGGTTGATTAAGCAAATAATAGCATTCAGTGAATTACTTATCAAGCATTATCGTTAGAGACAGTTTAATTTAGTACTGAAACACTTCAAATTGTGTTTCTCAGTTAGCAAAGACTCAGGAAAAGGGAAGGAAACACTGAGTCAAGACCAGGAGACAGTTATCAGAGGTTTGTGCACAACAACTATTTCTTTTGAATTTTTCAATTGAAATGAATTATGACTATTTGTACATTATTGTTTTAAATTGTGGAAATGTGTTTGAATGAATATTTATTGCTTGAAAGGCATTGTAAATGGTTTGAAACTGTGAAAAATTGTTTGAATGATATTGATGGATACTTATTGATTGAAAAGCATTGGAAATGATTTGAAACCACAGCTATCATGTATATTAATTTTATTCCTCACTAGCTTGTCTAGTGGGACGAATTGAATTCCCTCTCTGGCTGAAGTGTTGAGGTGTGTGCCTGTTGAGGACGAATCGAACGAGTACTCATATTTTTGCTAGCTAGCTATGTTATTCCTCATTAGTCATCGACTTTTGGGACGAATTGAATACCTCATTAGCCATCGGCTTTTGGGACGAATTGAACTTTGGAACATGATTAAGCTGTGTGTGATTTATTGATTTATATTATGAGATTGTGAAATGGAGTTAAATCCTTATTGACATTCACTGTCTTTTGAAGTTAACTATGTTTTGATCTCTGAGATTTATTGTGATATTGTGTTAAATTCCTTCTAACATTCATTGTCTTGAATTTAACTATGATTTTACGTATCCAACATTTAAATGATTTATGAATTGTGATTTAAAGTTGTATTTGGTTAATGTTGTGCACCACTGAGACATTGTCTCAGCGATAGCTTTTTATTGCTGTCGCAGGTAGACATACGGACAAGACAGTAGACTAGGCTGCTAGTGTTAGTAGTATGCCCTAGAGCATATCATTTAGTATGTATCTTGTACATATTTTTATTAATAAATGGCATTTCCACTTTTCTGTTTATATAATATATTTATGTGTAATAGAAAAGGTCCATTGATATTTTGTTAGAAATATTATTTTTAAGTTGTTAAGAATACGAGTGACAATATTTCTAGCACAAAGTATCATATATAGGTTCACAATCGAGGATACTTCATAATAAGGACATGACTTATCCAGAAAGATTGTATTCATGTTTGTTCCCAAGTTATTTATATGAGATATAAATAAGATGGAATGGTGAGTCTCATGCCATATAACAAACATGATAGGCACTTATAAATGATAAGTAGGCCGAACCAGTGACACTTATGACAAGCACATGGAGTTTACTCTTGTCAATGTTTTGTCATAAATCATATCAGTGCATATAATCTTTAGACTGAGATAACAGTTATCTTGTATATAGGTAGTTTGAGTTTGATACTGCTTTCATACTTGTACTGTGTATGGGTATATGGGCATGTGTTGGCTCCTACTAGTTATATATGGAGGTAGGTGCTGATCAAGATGGAATCTGTTCCTCTAAGTAAATAGAGATAAAATCCTATATTCATTTAATTGTTCTTGATGTTTCAAGTTCCTGGCCAGGACAGATAGATTTATTCGAAAGAGTTTACGATGAGAAAATCTTTTAATCAAGAACTGGAATTAAAAGAGAACATAATATTCATAGCAAATGGAGTTTACATAAACCATGACTCGGCTTGAGTTGGGATTTTGTATGCAGAGAGATTCTAGTGCATGGTAATATATGATTATAGGTTCATTTAAGGTAAACCTTATTACTAATTGGGTGGCCATGGCATGCTATGCTAGGTGTTAACCATGGTCTATGAGGTTCATAAAATGATTTAGAGAAATCATTTATGGTAAGAAAGAGTTCTGATGATATTAAGAGTTAATATCATGTCTCATTGCCAATTAGTGATGAGCCTAGTAAGTCACACACATACACAAGTTATCACCTAATTAAATATGATTTAATTAATTAATTAAAGAGTTTAATTGATTAATTAAATAGGTTTGGTTTGCAATTAGATTGCAAAGTCCCTAGCATGACTTGAAACCAAATCTAGATTATTAGATGTATAATATAAGTTAAATTTATATTTAAAGTGTTTAAATATGAATTTAATTAATGAGAAATTAATTAATATAGATTAATTAATTAATTTATATTTGATATAAATTAATTAGAAGAAGAAAAATAATTATTTTGGGTTGAGAACTCAAAATTAAGACACAGGGGCATTTTGGTCATTTTGCAGTGTGACACGTGGCACCATGAGATGGTGACACATGGGATTACACATAAGCTTGCCAAATGTTTTTTAATCATGTAAGATGATTAAAATCAAGATTAAATATAGGTTTGACACTTGGCACAATGTGATTGGGTCACTTAAACCTAGAGCTAATCAAAGGGTGACATGTGGCAAGGGTTTAATGTGTTAACCTAGCTATTTAAGTGTTGTTATGAGAAAATAAAATACAACCAGCAGCCACACTCCTTTGTCACGCCACTTTGAGGGTTTTTATCTCTTCTTCTTCATCTCTTATCAATTCAAAGAGATTAGCCATCAATCTCTTGAATTAAGAACACTAGGAATTGTTTCTAGTGTCCTGTTTACATCTCTAATCTCTTAAAAGGCAGAACTTGAATTTCTAATTAATAGAAAAGGCTTTAGAAGCTGTTCAAGGGCTGCCATAGGTGTTCTTGGTGTGGACAAGCTAGAGGGACAACATCTGGTGTCCTGAAGACGAATCTCAAAGGCGCAGACACGCTGCAGTGCATCAAGAGGTTAGTGTAATCGTTCTTGATTTAATCTAGGGTTCTAAAATTAATCTGATTAATTTTAAAATCTTAAATGGCAAATACAGATCCAAAAACATATTAAAAGAGTTTTAATATGTTGTTTATCATTGAAATCAAATAGATAAAAATAAATCTTGCATGATGCATGTGACCCTAGATGAAAATTTTTGAATTCAATGGTATAAACTTGTGTTTTTCACGCTTCCGTTCCTTCTATTGGTATCAGAGCCACAATATTTGCCATTTAGATTGATGTTTATATGATTTAATTGTGTGTTTGATCATGAGATCAAGAGTTTATTGCTGGTTGCAAAGTCAAAGTGGCGGCACAAATGATGAACACCATGGTGTGCATGGTTGATGCATCACAATGGTGTGCAAAGGTAAATGGATGGTGAATGTGCAATTGTTGTATGATTTAAGATCCATTTTATGTCTAATTAAATTGTTTAATTAGAATTTTTATCACACAATTAAATTATGATTCAAATCAGAATTTTAAAAATTGTTTGAATGTGATTCAAATCTGAATTTTTAAAGTTGTTTGAATCATATTTAAATCTGATTTTTTAAAATTGATTGAATAAAATTCAGATCTGATTTTTTAAAAAATATTTGAATGTGATTCAAATCTGATTTTTTAAAAAATGTTTGAATGTGATTCAAATCTGAATTTTTAAAGTTGTTTGAATGTGATTCAAATCTGAATTTTTAAATTTGTTTGAATGAGATTCAAATATGAATTTTTAAATTTATTTGAATCATATTCAAATCTGGATTTTTAAGTTGAATATGAGATATTCAATTTAATTTAAGTATGTATGTTTTATTTAATTGTTAAATAGTGATATGCATGATGGATGATCATGGACTATAAAAGACCAATGTGATTGGATTTATTTCTTTTATGTTTCTTTGGGATTGTAAATTAATTAATTTATTTTAATTTTTTTGGGCATGTATTATTAAGTTTGTAATAATTTTTGGGTTGTAATTTCATTTATTTAAGTTCTTGTAAATTCGCCTTGGTATGCCAAGGATTACTATGTAATATTGGATTGCAAGAAGTTCAAGGAGGTCAAGAGCATTGGTGGGACCAGTGGGAGGAATTCAAGATCAAGTGTTGATTATGTACTCCTTCAGCAACTCTTTTAAAATGAATGAATGAATGAAATGCACCTAGGAATGCCCTGATTCAATTCTTGGTGGCTCAGAATTGAATCCCTTAGAAAGTCCATGATCATACCATATTTACTGCTTATCCATGAATGCATGAGATGTATGGGAATGTATGCAATTATATGATATATGCATGCTAAATGGATAATGTGCAAAGTGAGACCTTAATAGTAAATATAATGACCATAAAATCTTCCAAACAAATGATTAAGTTGGAAATGCTATAATTAAAGTAATTATAACATAGGCCCTCCATTGGGGCAATTATTTTAAGAAATTTTAAATAGTTGCATAAGATGCAATTTATTTAAGAGATTTTCTTAAGAATAATTATTAAGCATGAGATGTTGTAAATATGTAAATGGTTTAGTGGCCAATATTGGATATACCTGAGGACATTAAAATTATTTGCATAATTACTGGCTCAATGGGATCAACTTAACTAATGCAAGATAAGTCAATAATGGATGTACCTGAGATTTTGAGCATTAGGGGCTAGGTAAAGGATTGAACCTCACATGAGATGTGATGGGCAAGGAGTTGCTCACTTATAGTTTATTGTAATTCCAATAATGGATGTACCTGAGGATGATCAATAGAATTATAAGAATTCAATCACCCACTAGAAATCCATCCAACTAGGATTTCAGTTTTCTACTTTGGAAGTGTAGGATTCGCTAAGTTAGTGGGAGGACCAATTTGATTAAAAGACCATAATCATTTTGGTTAATTACATGATACATTTACTAATTAATCTGGTTATTTTCTGCAATTAATTTTCTGATAATAATAAGCACAGAACAACCACCACCATCCAATATCCTTGCAAGCATACTTGATCGCAATAGGTTGACAGGACCTAATCTGTCTGATTGGCTAAGAAATTTGAAACTTGTCCTAAACCTTGAACATATAGGATATGTTCTAGATTCAAATGTTCCTGGTCCCTTACCTCCAGAGGCCACACAAGAGGAACATGAAACTTTGGACAAGTGGAAGGAGCATGATATGAGAGCTAAGTGTTACATGTTTGCTTCCACGAGTAATGAGTTACAGAAGTAACATGAGAACATGCAGAGTGCGAGTGAGATCCTCCTTCACCTACAAGAGTTGTATGGTGAGCACAGCAGGAATGCTAGGTATGAGATATCTAGGCAGCTGTTCCGCATGAGGATGTCTGAGGGACAGAATGTTGGGGATCATGTCCACAAGATGATTCGGCTGATTGAGCAGTTGGAATATCTTGACTTCAACATGGATTTCTAACTACAGACGGATTTGATCCTTCAGTCCCTTCCTGAGTCTTTTGGGAATTTTGTGACAAATTTCCATACGACTCAACAGGAATGCACCTTAGCTGGTTTACTCAACATGCTGGTTATTGCCCAAAAGAATATGCCAGGCAATAAAGGAAAAGAGGTAGCTTTGGTTGCATCTTCTTCTGCTGGAAAGTCCAACAAGAAGAAGGGCAATAAGAAAAAGAAACCTCAGATTCCTGGTCCTTCTAAGAAAATAGCTAAACATAAAAGGAAGACTAAAGCTGATGAAGGCAAAAGGAAAGTGTTTCCACTGCCAACAGGAAAGTGTTTCCATTGCCAATAGGAAAGTGTTTCCATTAGCCAGAGTATTGCAATCTAAATGAATGCAATGCCATGGTGAAAACCAACTCAAGTTCAAAATATATTTGGCACTTAAGGTTATGTCATGTTGCAGAAGATAGGATTGCAAAACTGGAGAAAATGGGGATTCTATCCTCATTAGGCTCTGAGCCTACTCCAACTTGTGAATCTTGCCTTCAGGGCAAAATGACTAGATCACCCTTTGTTGGACAAGGGCTAAGAGCTAAAAATATTTTGGAGCTAATACATAGTGATGTATGTAGTCCATTTAAAGAAATGGCTAGAGGGGGTTTTTATTATTTTATTACCTTTACTGATGATAAATCAAGGTTTGGGTATTTGTATTTGATGAAATACAAACATGAATCTTTTGAAAAGTTCAAAGAATTTAAATTTGAAGTAGAAAATCAAACAGGAAAGAATATTAAAGCTCTTCGATCAGATCGTGGAGGTGAATATTTGAGTACTGAATTTGATGAATACTTGAGAGAGCATAGCATTGTTTCTCAGCTAACTCCTCCAGGAACGCCACAGCTGAATGGTGAATCTGAAAGGAGAAATCGTACCCTATTGGATATGGTACGTAGTATGATGAGCTATACTGATATGCCAATCTCCTTTTGGGGATTTGCATTAGAATCAGCTTTGTATATTCTGAATAGGATTCCATCAAAATCAGTTTCTTCCACACCTTATGAGATATGGCATGGAAGAAAACCAAGTCTTAAACATGTTAAGATTTGGGGTTGTCCAGCTTATATCAAAAAGCTGAACACTGATAAATTGGAGACCAGATCAGAAAAAGGTCGATTTGTTGGATATCCAAAAGATAGTTTTGGATATTAATTTTATTTGCCTACTTCACAAAAGGTTGTGATAAGTAGAGATGCCATATTTCTTGAACAACAATTTGTTCAAGAAGGAGGCAAAGGAAGGCAAATAGAGTTAGAATTGGAGAATTCTGACCAACCAACAGATCAGATGGATATAGATCCATCTAGTCAACCAATACCCGTTGATGAAACATCTACAGCTGTTCCTCGTAGAACAACCAGGGTATCTCACCCAACAATGAGATATGGTTTTCTTCATGAAGAAGAACAAGAGTTGTCTACTCATGAAGAAGTAGATCATGGAGATGATCCACTTACCTATGGAGAAGCTATATCAGATATAGACTCTTCAAAATGGATTGATGCTATGAAATCCGAGATTGATTCCATGTATAAGAATCAAGTTTGGGATCTTGTTGACCCACCTGAAGGTATTATACCTATAGGGAACAAATGGGTTTTCAAGAAGAAAATTGGTTCTGATGGAAAGGTAGAGACCTATAAGGCAAGGCTAGTAGCGAAAGGGTTTCGCCAAAGGCAATGAATCGATTATGAGGAGACTTTCTCGCATGTTGCCATGCTTAAATCAATTAGGATTTTATTAGCAATAGCTGCATACTATGATTATGAGATTTGGCAGATGGATGTCAAAACAGCTTTTCTCAATGGATACATTGAAGAAAACATTTTCATGGAACAACCTAGGGGATTTGAATCCCAAGATGGTTCCAAGGTATGCAAGCTAAAGCGATCCATTTATGGGTTGAAACAAGCTTCGAGGAGTTGGAACATCCGTTTTGATGAAGCCATTAAATCCTTTGGTTTTATCAAAAATGAGGATGAGCCATGTGTATATAAGAAGGTTAGTGACAGTGCTATCACTTTCCTTATCTTATATGTGGATGACATACTGTTGATGGGTAATGACACAGGTATGTTGACGACTATAAAGGTATGGTTGTCAAATACATTCTCCATGAAAGACTTAGGGGAGGCAACCTATATTCTTGGGATTCGCATCTATAGAGATAGAGCGAAAAGAATAATTGGTTTATTCCAAAGTCTATACTTGGAAAAGGTGTTAAAGAGGTTTAACATGCTTTATTCCAAGAGAGGATTGTTACCAGTGAGACATGGTATCCATCTTTCTAAAGAGATGTCTCCAAAGACACCTGAAGAAAGAGGTAAGATGGCCAGGATTCCATATGCTTCGGCTATTGGAAGTTTAATGTATGCAATGTTGTGTACTAGGCCGGATATCGCATATGTTGTTAGTTTGACTAGCAGGTATCAATCCGATCCAGGTTTGGAACACTGGATAGCTGTCAAGAATATTCTTAAGTACTTGAGAAGAACTAAGGATTTATTCTTGATTTATGGAGGTGGAGACTTACAATTGGATGGTTATCACGATTCGATTTCCAATCGGATATCGATGATAGAAAGTCTACCTCTGGATATGTGTTCATTTGTAATGGAGGTGCGATCGGTTGGAAGAGTTCCAAGCGAGCATGACTGCAGATTCCACTACTGAGGTGAGTATATTCTTTGCATCGAGATCTGCAAAGGAAGTTGTTTGGATAAAGAAGTTCGTGACAGAACTTCTGATAGTTCCTTCCATTGAGTCAGCGGTTCCATTACCTTTGTGACAATAATGGAGCGCGATTATCTGAGCTAAGGAACCAAGGTCTCACCAGAAATCCAAACACATAGAAAGGCGCTACCACATTATCAGAGATATAGTTGGGCAAGGCGATTTAGCCATGCAGAAAATAGCATCAGCTGAAAAACCAGCTGATCCATTCACTAAGCCTATGTCACAGACTCAGTTAGACCGACATTTTGAGAAGATAGGTCTAAGATATTGTAATGAATGGCTCTAGTGCTAGTGGGAGATTGTTAGTAGTATGCCCTAGAGCATATCATTTAGTATGTATCTTGTACATATTTTTATTAATAAATGGCATTTCCACTTTTCTGTTTATATAATATATTTATGTGTAATAGAAAAGGTCCATTGATATTTTGCTAGAAATATTATTCTTAAGTTGTTAAGAATACGAGTGACAATATTTCTAGCACAAAGTATCATAAATAGGTTCACAATCGAGGATACTTCATAATAAGGACATGACTTATCCAGAAAGATTGTATTCATGTTTGTTCCCAAGTTATTTATATGAGATATAAATAAGATGTAATGGTGAGTCTCATGCCATATAACAAACATGATAGGCACTTATAAATGATAAGTAGGCCGAACCAGTGACACTTATGACAAGCACATGGAGTTTACTCTTGTCAATGTTTTGTCATAAATCATATCAGTGCATATAATCTTTAGACCTGAGATAGCACAGTTATCTTGTATATAGGTAGTTTGAGTTTGATACTGCTTTCATACTTGTACTGTGTATGGGTATATGGGCATGTGTTGGCTCCTACTAGTTATATATGGAGGTAGGTGATGATCAAGATGGAATCTGTTACTCTAAGTAAATAGAGATAAAATCCTATGTTCATTTAATTGTTCTTGATGTTTCAAGTTCCTAGCCAGGACAGATAGATTTATTCAGAAAAGAGTTTCTGATGAGAAAATCTTTTTAATCAAGAACTGGAATTAAAAGAAAACATAATATTCATAGCAAATGGAGTTTGACATAAACCGTGACTCCAGCTTGAGTTGGGATTTTGTAACAGAGAGATTTTAGTGCATGGTAACATATGATTATAGGTTCATTTAAGGTAAACCTTATTACTAATTGGGTGGCCATGGCATGCTATGCTAGGTGTTAACCATGGTCTATGAGGTTCATAAAATGATTTAGAGAAATCATTTATGGTAAGAAAGAGTTCTGATGATATTAAGAGTTAATATCATGTCTCATTGCCAATTAGTGATGAGCCTAGTAAGTCACACACATACACAAGTTATCACCTAATTAAATATGATTTAATTAATTAATTAAAGAGTTTAATTGATTAATTAAATAGGTTTGGTTTGCAATTAGATTGCAAAGTCCCTAGCATGACTTGAAACCAAATCTAGATTATTAGATGTATAATATAAGTTAAATTTATATTTAAAGTGTTTAAATATGAATTTAATTAATGAGAAATTAATTAATAGAGACTAATTAATTAATTTATATTTGATATAAATTAATTAGAAGAAGAAAAATAATTATTTTGGGTTGAGAACTCAAAATTAAGACACAGGGGCATTTTGGTCATTTTGCAGTGTGACACGTGGCACCATGAGATGGTGACACATGGGATTACACATAAGCTTGCCAAATGTTTTTTAATCATGTAAGATGATTAAAATCAAGATTAAATATAGGTTTGACACTTGGCACAATGTGATTGGGTCACTTAGACCTAGAGCTAATCAAAGGGTGACATGTGGCAAGGGTTTAATGTGTTAACCTAGCTATTTAAGTGTTGTTATGAGAAAATAAAACACAACCAGCAGCCACACTCCTTTGTCACGCCACTTTGAGGGTTTTCATCTCTTCTTCTTCATCTCTTATCAATTCAAAGAGATTAGCCATCAATCTCTTGAATTAAGAACACTAGGAATTGTTTCTAGTGTCCTGTTTACATCTCTAATCTCTTAAAAGGCAGAACTTGAATTTCTAATTAATAGAAAAGGCTTTAGAAGCTGTTCAAGGGCTGCCATAGGTGTGTTTGGTGTGGACAAGCTAGAGGGACAACATCTGGTGTCCTGAAGACGAATCTCAAAGGCGCAGACACGCTGCAGCGCATCAAGAGGTTAGTGTAATCGTTCTTGATTTAATATAGGGTTCTAAAATTAATCTGATTAATTTTAAAATCTTAAATGGCAAATACAGATCCAAAAACATATTAAAAGAGTTTTAATATGTTGTTTATCATTGAAATCAAATAGATAAAAATAAATCTTGCATGATGCATGTGACCCTAGATGAAAATTTTTGAATTCAATGGTATAAACTTGTGTTTTTCACGCTTCCGTTCCTTCAGCTAGTACATCCAGCGAGAGATTATCGGGTATATTGAGTATACCACATTTTGCATTTTGTACTGTAATGTATGTACACTGTATGTATATATTGTTTTTGGTTTTGAGCAGTTGTAAATTAAAATTGTACATTGAAGTTGTAAAGTAAATTATGAGTTATTTTGACTTGTGAAAATTGTATTATATTTCTTGTATCTCAGTCTTTGAAAAATTACTGTGGATTTGAGTTGAGAAATATGTTGTGTTGAGAAATATGTTAGAGTTGAGATTTGGAAATATATTGAAGTGTTTTTTACAGGTTTTCTGAACAACTGTTTTATCCAAAATATAGATGGTACTCTGCCAAAATTTTTACAAAAATTACTAATAGTCCAAATGAGTTAGCTGTTTCACTTCAGTTCACAAAGGTTTTTAACACCTGTAAATAGTGCTCACCACTGTAAAAGAAGTAAGAAAAGTTTTTAAAATCCCTTGTAGTGTATTTAATGGGTTATCAGTAGACGGAGTTGGTAATTCATTAGGTATACTACGGGATCATGTTATGCCTTATAGAGGGGTAGGGTGTGACACTATTTCTTATGGAAATTTTTTCCACTAGTTTCATTGCATTTGAATTCTTATAGATGAAGTTATGGCCATTTTGCTAAAATTGGTCGGGTAAGTTTATGTCCAGCAATTTCTAGGCGACCTAATTCTGGATAGTTTTGTGGCTCAACTTGGGCTAGTAATTTGGTTTGGTTTAAGGCATTTCTGGGCTCTTTGGTCTTCATGAAAATTGTGGCCCTATATCTAAGATTTCCAATGGTATAAATTTTAGGTCATTTTGACCAGTGTAGAGGAAGTTATGACCAAATGAATGTGTACTGTTCATTTGGTTATTTTCTGGGTTCTGTGCATGGTCATCTGGATTGGGATAGTGTTTAAGTCAAGTTTTGAACAGAATTTGGGCATAGTTTCTTCATGGAAAATGGAGTGTTTTGGGTCTAGTTTCACCTCCAATTATCCTCATGCCAATTAGAGTAACACAAATTTAGTTATGGCTCAAAAATCAAGCTGGACTCAATGAGTCTCAAGCCTGCAGAGAAAAGTACTCCCAATTTTTCAATTTCCTCCAACACCATTACTTCAATTGGCATACATAATACTTCTATAAGCAACAATTTCATCTCAATTAGATCAATCTTAAGCATAAGACAAAATCCCCAATTCATGTGCACAAACCCTAATTTCAATTATCGAATTTATACAAACTCAACTCATTCAAACTTCTAATCATATCAACTTACCAAGCATCCTCATGGAACCAATTTTCATCATTTAAAAGCATCAAACCCCAAAGATTTTCATGGCTGCTAAAATTAGGGTTCTTAAATTTCTTATCATTTGTTTTTAATTTCATGTTATACTCACTCATTTCATCATGCTTACAAGATTTAAAGAAGAGAGGGAGTGATATCTTGCACTAACCTCTTGTGACCGAGGAAGCTTAGGAAATCAAGCTTTGAGAAAGAAAAATGAAGGGAGAGAGAGAGCATAAGATTTTCAACCATGGAGGAGAGAGAAGAAGAAGATGGCTTTGGGTAGGTGAGTTTTGTCTCTTATGTCTATATATATATATATATATATATATATATATATATATATATATATATATATATATAATTATTGTACTTAATTATTTTTTTGATGTCACAATTTCATTTTACTTTCTTTTTCTTTGATTTCTTTTCTTTTCTTTTCTCCTTTCCACAAATAAATTTTTAATTTTAATTTACTTTAATTATTTTAATTTCTCTCATTTTTAATTGACATTTAGGTCAAAATTCATCTCTTGGGGTGAAATGACCAAAATGCCCATCGTTGTGCTTATCGAGTTATTTTTGTCTGTACCAATTAATAAATTCCCTTAAATTTTCTTTGACATCTTTAATATCATTTTTACCTAAATAAACCTTTAATGAAGTCCCAAAATTATTTCCTATATTTTCTTAACATTTATTCCATCATTTTATGTCTCCTGACTATAGTTTAAGTATAGTTCTAGACATTCTGACTATCCGAACAGACATTAGTTGTCGAAACAGTAAAACGTACGGACTACCTACGGTGAGGGTGTTACATCCTTCCTTGGATGGCTCCTTACCAACTGAAACACATAATTTAAGTGTTTCAATACCCATCCAATTCATTTTTAATAATTAATCCAACAATTAAACTTTGCATATTTAATTTTACTTATAAATTCTCCTAGGAGTTGAGTTCTTTGTATTTGGTATATTTGTGGTTACTATTCACATTACTATTCACTCAAAATGTTGATTTTTTCATAATTAATAGGTATACCATTTCTAAATACATGGTCATACCACATTTTGGGTCACAATTTTGTTAGCATTGGTTGTCAATTACAATCAAGGTTTATTACAATTAATCCCAAAATTTTAGATTTAGTCATCAATGTTTACTATTCCATTGGACCAATCTACAGTGGAAATTTGGCTAAACTCTCTTCATCAAAGTTGTTCCTTAATGTGTGTACTTTAATTCTCTTTTTGAATCACTCAATTTGGAGTTTTTTTAGCTTAAGTTATGGCATTTTTACCATAACTGACCGGATTGGTTATTTCCAGATTTCCTGGGCAGATTTTGGTTCTAGCAGATTTGGTAACCTAAATTTGGTTGGCAATTTAATTTGGCTAGAGGTCAAACTGGGTTCTGAGTTTCTCATGAAAAATTTGCTCCTATGTCTAACCTTTCCAATGGTTCAAAAATGAGGTCATTTGGACCTCTCTACACAAAGTTATGACCATTTGAACATGTACTGTTCATTTGGTCAATTCTGTCTAGAATCAGGGCACTAATTCCAAATTGAACCTAATTTTAGAGCAACTTATAGTCAATTTTTGGATAAGGTTCCTTCATAAAAAATGTAGTATTATGACCTTAATTTCATCTTCAATTGGCCTCAAAGTAACATAATTCAACTTATGACATTTTAACCTAGCTGGACTCATTAGTCTAGAATTCAATAATTCAATAACCTCAACTCAACTCAATTCTAATCATCAATTCACAATTCAAAACACCCTAATTGACCAAAATTAAGCACCAAAACATCAATTGGTCAACAATTCTAAAAATTTCCAAATTTCTACGAAAACCCTAGTATCTAAGAACCCTAATTTTTCCCAGTACCTAATTCATGCAATTTCAAGTGTGCAAATTACATCTACTTCTCCAAACAAATTCAAATTCATGTTTAATTAGATTGAAACACTTCAAAACCCTAGAATTTCATGGCTGGCTGAAATTTCATCTCTCTTCAACATGCATGATTTTTTCAATTTTTAAGTTAATTTCTACTTGCTCACATCATTTCCATAAGTAATAATCACTTTAACTTAGGAGAAAGAGACTTACCTATGTAGAGCTTTTCAATCTTCTTAAACTCTTCAATTTTCTTCTTTCTTTCTCCTTGAAGCTTAATTTAAATGTTTTAAATGATAATTTGGAAAAATAATGGGAGAAAAGGTGGGTTTATCAAGCTTTTATGGTGTGAAACTGGTGGAAATTTTGAGGAAGAGGTAAGAGAGAGAGGACAGTAACTTTAAGTGAAGAAGACCACAATTTTTTTGTTTTAATTTTATCTTTTCATTTGTGTAATTATCCCCCAAATTTTTATAATTTAAAATTGTATTTTTATTATGTCATGCATGATGTCATAAAGCTTTTAATTTTTGAATTTCTTTTCTTTTGCTTTCTTTTCTTCCATTCACGTCTTCAATTTAAATCTTTTTTTTCATAATTTTAATTTCCTATATTTTAATGGACATTTAGGCAAGAGTCACCTCTAAGGGTGAATTGACCAAATTGCCCCTTATCGATCTGATTAAATTTTCTAGTAATATTAAGTTACTTTTTGAACTCTAATTCAATTATTTGAGCTTGTTCTTTATTCTTTTCTGTAATTTTCACATTACCATTAACTTCGTAATCATCCTTAGGCCTGGGGTGTCATAGGATCTCACACGAAATTAAGGTAGCAACTGAGCTAGCAGTCACTTCCCGTTTTGATCACCCATCGCCGGGACTTCGACTCATTTAACTGATTATGCTTTGTTTTTCTTATTTCTATTTTACTTTCATGTGACTTTTATTAATTTTTATTTATGGCTTTTCTGGGTGGCTTAAATATGGTTTTAAACATCCTGACTGTCCGGACAGACACTAGTTGTCACACCTTACCCCTCTGTAAGGCATAACATGATCCCGTAGAATACCTAATGAAGTACCGAACTTCGTCTAACGATAACTCATTAAGTACCCTATAAGGGATTTTAAAACAATTTTCTTACTTTTATAAGCGGTGACCATTTTCTAATAGATATTAAAATCATTTATTCAAAGTTCTAAAACTAGTAAAAATTTTTGTTCCATTTTATTTTTTCACAAATTTTATAAAAATTTCGGCAGAGTGCCATCTGTATTTTGAGAAAACAGTTCTTCAAATACCTGTAAAAAACACTTCCAAAGATTTATCTCATCAACTAAACAACTGCCACAACCACTTCAACATTATTTCACAACTTCCAAAACTTAAATCCACAATTTCCAATTCAAATATCATCCAAAAATAATACTAAGCAATTTTATTCAAATTAAAGCAAAATAATTTCATTCATATTTCAATAAAGATAAAACAATTTATATACATCATTACAAAAATTTACATTAGGAAAAATCCAAGCCAAAATTAATTACAAGCTTTATACAACTCTATACAACTTTATGCAACTGCTCATAACCAATTTTACATGTCCATATAGTTACATACATCAAAATAGTTTTTATAATCAGGGTATAAAATATACCCGTTAGACTTTAGAGAAGGTAGCTCCTCAATCCTCAGCAGCTCACTCAGCTGCTCCTTTAGTCTCTATATCTGCGACAACAATAACAGCTATCGCTGAGTACTAGGACTCAATGGTGCACAACATACTAAAATAATATTTATGTGGAATTTAAATCATATTTATTCAAAAATTAAACTGAACATGCTATATCAATACAAAACATGATTTACAAGATTTTAGTTCAAACAATTTTATTTCAAAGTCTCAAAATAAATTTTATAAAAACACACAGTTATATCATGCCATTCGAAACAAATATCATCTCAATAGCCAGAGGCTAAGGAGAAGTCACATCACAAGGCTAGCTAGCTCAAATATATGGGAACCCATTCTTTTTCTTCTTCTACTGACACACACCTCAACACTTCAGCCAGACAAGAAATCAAAATTCGAAACTGATTTCCCCCACTAGTCATGCTAGTGAGGTGTTCAAATATATGGTCATGACACTGTGGTTTCAAAACTTATCTTAACAATTTACTAAACATTTATTGCCATTTCAAACATACACAAATAAACTTTCAACAATTTAAAGCAAAAGCATACTACACATTTCATGCACTTTGTAAATGAATTTTAAAGCATCGTGATGTTGTGCACAAACCTTAAGCGAGTCGCCTCTTGGCCTTGACTCGATCTTTTAGGTTCTTTCCCGGTATTCTTTTCCACTGAAACACATAGTTTCACAGTGTGTCAGTATCATAACTCATTATAAATCTAAAAATAAATTCAAATTCACTTATACCTAGCTTTAATATGCTAAACTTGGCGTTCTTTAAATTTTGAATTTGGGGTTACTATTCACGACACTATTCAAGTTAATTTGTTGACTTTCTAAGGCTTAATAGGTATGGGAATTCCAACTTCACCCACATACCACATTTTGGTTACTAAATTTATTGGTTTTGATTGTTTACTCAAATTCTAAGTATTTTAGGCAAATTTGCAAATTTTTCAGTTTTGGTATCTTATGTTGCACTGTTCCATTGGTCATTTTACTGTTAGAATTTGGCTAAGTTTTATTCATAGAAATTATTCCTTATTGTCTTAACTTTATTCTTATTTTTAAATCACTCTATTTGGAGTTTTGTAGCTCAAGTTATAGCCATTTGAATCATGGCTACCGGATTGGACTTAACCAAGATTTTCTGGGCAAATTCTGGTTCTGGCAGTTTTAGGTCACCAACTTTGGGTGGCTAAATCACTTAGTTAAAGGCATAATTTGGATTTATGTTCTTCATGAAAGTTTTAGGTTTATATCTCAGCTTTCCACTGGTAAAATTTCAGGTCATTTAGACTTGCCTAGCCCAAGTTATAGCCAAATGAATAAACACTGTTTATTTGGTCATTTTTGTACAGGTTAGATTGCCTAATCCGGATTTGGTCAATTTGTTCACTAGGTTGTAGTCACTTTTTGGGCATGATTCCTAAATGAAAAATGTGTCATTTTGTGTCTAATTTCATTCCAATTGGCCTCACACCAATTAGGCTTATAAATTTTCAGTTTTGGTCCCTGAAAGAAACCTTGGTCATGCTGCCTGCATACTGCCCACATCCAATCCGAATCTAAACCTAATTCTAACACTTCCAACATACATCAATTGGTCACAAATGACCATTTCTCAACTCCACCAAGGTCAAACACATCATTTAACAAATTTTCACATTTTTTTCTTCCAAACGCCAGGTGTCAAAACCCTAACTACACTAGTTGTTACATTTAACCAAATCTAAGCATATCAACATCACCTCCACATTCATACAAGCTTGCCTACACTTTTAATCCAATCAAATTCATGCATTACCATAGCAAACCCTAGCTGACCGAAATCCTTGATTAGTCCTCCACACTTATTTTTATTTCATTTTAAACATATTTCTAAGTTAATTAGACTAAACATAACACTAGGCTACAAATTCCAAGTTTAAATGACTAACCTCAATCTTTGATGTCTAATTCTTCAATTCTCTTTTTTTTTTTTTTTCTTTTTCTTTGCTTCTTCAATCTTCTTCTCAAAGCCTAAACAGAAGGTTTTATGAAGTGGTTATGGGAGAAATTAGGGTTTAGTAGAGGTTTAAAAGCTTGAAGCAAGCTTTAATGGAGTTTTATGGAGAGGGAGAGCTGAGAGAGGGAGGACGGCAAGTTAGGGAAGATAAAGACTTTTTTGTTTTTTTTTCTTTCTTTTCTTTTATGTTTTTAGTCTTATGAAAGACCATAAAATTAAATTAATTAAATTTATTAACTATATATTTATTGCATCATGCATGATGTCATCACCTTTCACTTTTCCTTTTTCCTTTTTTTTTTTTAATTTTTTCATTAGTTCTTTAATTTAATTCCCAATTTCAAAATTTTCTTTTCTCCAATTTTAGTTGACAGTTAGGTTAGGAGTCAGCTCTAGGAGACAATTGACCAAATTGCCCCTCGCCAGTTCGACCCGATTTACAAATAATTCAATATTTCTTTTGGATCTCTGACCTAATTATTTGACTGGCTTAACAATTCTTTTTTGTGATTTTCTCTTTTCCACTGTGTTCGCAATAGTCCTAAGGACCGCAGCGTCACATTTTACGGTTTTAAATTTGAGTTTAAATTGACTTCGCAATCCTTCCTGAGAAGGTCACCCATCGCTGTGACTCTCGGCTCATTTAACTTCTTATGTTCTTTTTTTCTTATTTATACTTAGCTATTTAACAATTACTAATTATTTGTGTTCAGGGCTTATCTAGTTATCTTAGATATGGTTTTAATCCCCTTAATTGTCTGGACCGACACTGGTCACCAGAATAGTGAAATATACCAGGCTATACAAATAGGGGTGTTACACTAGTCACCAGAATAGTAGGATGTATAGACTACTTAGTATGAGGGTGTTGTTCGTAGTATGCCCTAGAGCATATCATTTTGTATGTATCTTGTACATACTTTATTAATAAAAAGGGCAATTTCACTTTTTTGCTTACATAATCTATTTATGGTTAATTGAAAAGGTCCATTGATATTTTGTTAGAAAATCTATTCTTAAGCTGTTAAGAATATGAGTGACAGTATTACTAGAATAAAGTATCATAAATTGGTTCACAATCGAGGATACTTCACAAAGGACATGACTTATACGGAAAGATTATAATCATGTTTGTTCCCAAAGTATTAATATGAGATATAAATAAGTTGGAGTGGTCAGTCTCATGCCACATAACAAACATGATAGGCACTTATATATGATAAGTAGGCCGAACCAGTGACGCTTATGGCAAGCACATGAAAATTACTCTTGTCAATGCATTGTCATATATCATATTAGTGCATATAATCTTTAGACCTGAGATAACACAGTTATCTTGTATTAGGTGGTTTGAGTTTGATATTGCTTTCATACTTATACTATGTATGGGTATATGGGCATGTGTTGGCTCCTACTAGTTATATATGGAGATAGGTGTTATCAAGATGGAATTCATTAACATAAGTAAATAGGGATGAGATCCTATGTTTATTTAATTATTCTTGATTATTTAAGCTCCTGGCAAGGATAGATAGATTTAGTCAGGAAAGAGCTTTTGACAAGAAAATCTAATTAATCAAAATTTGGAATTAAAGGAGAACATAATGTTCATAGCGAATGGAGTTTGACATTAACCATGACTCCAGCTGGAATTGGGATTTTATAATGGAGAGATTTTAGTGCATGGTAACATATGATTAATGGTTCATTTAAGGTATTCCTTATTACTGATTGGGTGGCCATAGCATGCTATGTTAGGTGTCAACCATGGTCTATGATGTGACTAAAATGATTTAGAGAAATCATTTAAGGTAAGAAAGAGTTCTAATGATATTATGGGATAATATCATTTATCTGTTAGTAGTATGCCCTAGAGCATATTATTTTGTATGTATCTTATACATATTTTATTAATAAAAGGTAATTTCACTTTTCCATTTACATAATATATTTATGTGTAATAGAAAAAGTCCATTGATATTTTGTTAGAAATTATATTCTTAAGTTGTTAAGAATATGAGTAACAGTATTTCTAGCACAAAGTATCATAAATTGGTTCACAATCGAGGATACTTCAAAAAGGACATCACTTATCCAGAAAGATTGTAATCATGTTTGTTCCCAAGGTATTTATATGAGATATAAATAAGATGAAAAGGTGAGTCTCATGCCACATAACAAACATGATAGGCACTTATACAAGATAAGTAGGCCGAACCAGTGACGCTTATGACAAGCACATGGAGTTTACTCTTGTCAATGCATTGTCATATATCATATCAGTGCATATAATCTTTAGACCTGAGATAACACAATTATCTTGTATATAGTGGTTTGAGTTTCATACTACTTTCATACTTGTACTATGTATGGGTATATGGGCATGTGTTGGCTCCTCCTAGTTATATATGGACATAGGTGTTGATCAAGATAGAATCCGTTACCCTAAGTAAATAGAGATAAAATCCTATGTTAATTTAATTGTTCTTGATGTTTCAAGTTCCTGGCCAGGATAGACAGATTTAGTCAGAAAAGAGTTTCTGACAAGAAAATCTAATTAATCAAGGACTGGAATTAAAAGAGAACATAATATTCATAGCAAATAGGGTTTGACATTAACCATGACTGCAGCTTGAATTGGGATTTTGTAAGGGAGAGATTTTAGTGCATGGTAACATATGATTAAAGGTTCATTTAAGGTATTCCTTATTACTGATTAGGTGGCCATGGCATACTATGTTAGGTGTCAACCATGGTCTATGAGATGCCTGAAATGATTTAGAGAAATCGTTTATGGTAAGAAAGAGTTCTAATGATATTAAGAGTTAATATCATTTCTCATTGCTAATAAGTAATGAGCCTAGTAACTCACACATCTACACAAGCTAATCACCATTTAAAATGTGATTTAATTGATTAATTAAAGAGTTTAATTAATTAATTAAAGAGTTTTAGTTTGCAATAAGATTGCAAAGTCCCTAGCATGACTTGAAACCAAATATAGGTTATTGGATGTATAGTATAAATTAAATTTATATTTAATTTGATTAAATATGAATTTAATTATGAGAAATTAATTAATGGAGATTAATTAATTAATTAATTAATAATTGATATAAATTGTTTTAAAGAGGAG
The DNA here is from genome assembly GCF_030052815.1 of Hevea brasiliensis. Taxonomy (NCBI): domain Eukaryota; kingdom Viridiplantae; phylum Streptophyta; class Magnoliopsida; order Malpighiales; family Euphorbiaceae; genus Hevea; species Hevea brasiliensis. Next base: position 37,066,832 of record NC_079494.1, on the reverse strand, counting down.
AAATTATAATTTTGGATTGAGAACTCAAATTAAAGAGTAAGGGCAAATTGGTCTTTTCACATGGTGACATGTGGCACCATGAGATGGTGACACATGGCACCATATGATCTTGCCACTTGTCTTCCTATGATGAAAGGCCATATGTTATGATTTAAATGGAGCTTGACACATGGCTTCATAGGATTAAATAAAATAATAAGAAGATGGGATCTTGTGGTGATATGTGGCAAGGGAGTTAGGGTTTGACCTAAGTATATAAAGAAAGCTTATAAAGAAAAATCAGCCCACCTCTCTTTTCTCTCAAGTGTGATGGCAACAAGAAGTCTCCCTCTCCTCTTTAATTTCTCAATTGATTCAAAGGCAAAAACTAAGATTTCCTCTTGAATTAAATTATTAGAAATGATTTTAACACCTAATACATTCATACAACATTCACAAAGCATAAACCCTAGCTCATAATTGGTTGACAAGGCTTAAGAAGCCAATCTAGGGGCTGCCATTGCTATCTTGGTGTGTGCTTGTGGTGGAAAAACTAAAGGAACAACATTTGGGGTCCTAAGAATATCCTAATATTGCATCAATTGTGAATCAAGAGGTTAGAATCTAAAAATCCCTCTTTTAGTTAGGGTTTAATTGAATTAAATGTTAATTCATAATTTTTAATGGCAAATGAAATTTTAATGCATGCTAAAATATGTTTTGGTATGCAATTGAGCATTGGAAATTGATTAGGGTTTATAAGAAACTTGGTATGGTGCATGTAATCTTAGAAATAATTTTTGAAATTCAAGATTCTAATGTCCAATAATCAGACCCAGGTTATATTTGCCATTAAGATTGTTTATGAGGTTTAATTGTGTGATTGGATCAAATTTGGATTGATCTAAAGCTGTTTGGATCTCACCATAGTGGTAGCATGAATGTAAAGAACACCCCTAGGGAGTGTTTAAATTATGCGCTTGGTTTATGGGCCAATCATCCAATTGTTGTATACCTTAAGGCCCATAATTAGGCCCATACCTAATTAAATTGTTTAATTAGGAATTTTAATCACACAATTAATTTTTGAAAAATGTTTTCATGGTATTAAATTTGGAAAGGATTTCTAAATTTAAATTTATTTGAATGAGATTCAAATCTAAATTTTTGGTTGAATATGTGATATTCAATTTAATTTCTAGTATGTATATTTTATTTAATTGTTAAATTTTAATATGCATGATGGATGATCATAGATAATAAAAGACCAATGTTATTGGATTTATTTCTTTTATTTTTCTTTGGGTTGTAAAATAATTAATTTTATTTTAGTGGCATGTATTATAAGTATTGTAATATTTTTGGGTTCATTTATTTGAGGACTTTAAAGCCATATTCTGGTAAATTCGCCTTGGTATGCCAAGGATTACAATGTAATTGGATTGCAAGAAGATCAAGGAGGTCAAGAGCATTGGTGGGACCAGTGGGAGGAAATCAAAATCAAGGGTTGATTATGTACTCCTTCAGCAACTCTTATAAAATGAATGAATGAAATACACCTAGGAATACCCTGATTCAATTTTTGGTGGCTTAGAATTGAATCCCTTAGAAAGTCTATGATCATACCATATTATTTATTTATCCATGTATGCATGAGATGTATGTGAATGTATGCAAGTATATGATATATGCATGCCAATTGGATAATGTGCAAAGTGAAACCATAATAGTAATTAAGTCAACCACTAAATCTTTCAAACAAATGATTAAGTTGGAAATGGTACGATTAAAGTAATTATATCATGGCCCTCCATTGAGGTAATTATTTTAGGAAATTTTAAATACTTGCATGTGATGCATTTATTTAAGAGATTTTCTTAAGAATAATTGTTAAGCATGAGATGTTGTAAATATGTAAATAGTTGGTGGCCAATAATAGATGTGCCTGAGGATATTAAAATTATTTGCATGTTTACTGGCTCAATGGGATCAACTTAACTAATGCAAGATAAATCAATAATGGATGTGCCTGAGATTTTGAGCATTAGGGGCTAAATAAATTATTGAACCTTACATGAGATGTGATGGGCAAGGAGTGGCTCACTTATAGTTTATTGTAATTCCAATAATGGATGTGGCTAAGGATGATCAATAAGACAATAGGAATCCAATCACCCACTAGAAATCTATCCAACTAGGATTTCCGTTTTCCTACTTTGGAAGTGTAGGATTTGCCAAGTTAGTGGGAGGATCAATTTAATTAAAAGACCATAATCATTTTGGTTAATTACTTGATACATTTACTAATTAATCGTAGTAATTTAATCTAGTTATTTTCTACGATTAATTTTCGGATAATAATGAGCACACAACAACCACTACCATCCAATATCCTTGCGAGCATACTTGATCACAATAGGTTGGCGGGACCTAATCTTTCTGATTGGCTAAGAAATTTAAAACTTGTCCTGAACCTAGAATGTATTGGATATGTTTTAGACTCAAAAGTTCCTGGTCCCTTGCCTCCAGAGGCCACTCAAGAGGAACTAGACACTTTGAACAAGTGAAAGGAGCATGATATGAGAGCCAAATGTTACATGCTTGCTTCTATGACTAATGAGTTACAGAAGCAGCATGAAAATATGCAGAATGCAAGTGAGATCCTCCTTCACCTGCAAGAGTTGTATGGTGAGCACAGCAGGAATGCTAGGTATGAGATAACTAGACAGCTATTCTGCATGAGAATGTCTGAGGGACAAAATGTAGGAGATCATGTCCACAAGATGATTTAGCTTATTGAGCAGTTGGAACATCTTGATTTTCACATGGATTTCCAATTGCAGATGGATCTGATCCTTCAGTCCCTGCCTGAGTCATTTGGAAATTTTGTGACAAATTTTCATATGACAAAGTAAGAGTGTACTTTGGCTGGGTTGCTTAACATGATGGTTATTGCCCAAAAGAATATGTTGAGCAATAAAGGAAAAGATGTGGCTTTGATTGCATCTTCTTCTTCTGCTGGAAAGTCCAAAAAGAAGAAGGGCAATAAGAATAAAAAACCTCAAATTCCTGGACCTTCCAAGAAGATAGCCAAACAGAAGGGCAAGACCGAAGTTGACAAAGGCAAGGGAAAGTGTTTCACTGCCAGAAGGATGGGCACTGGAAAAGGAACTGCCCAGAGTATCTTGCTTCTTTGAAGGACAAGAAGGATAAACCTTTAGAAGGCATGTCCGTGTCCATTTATTTAGATTCTGATGATACTCATAGTTCATCTACATTTTGGGTTTTAGATACTGGTGCTAGTTCTCACATTACTTATGATATGCAGGAACTAGCAAGTAGTAGCAGCTTCCAGTCACGAGATATTAGACTCTGAGTTGGCAATGGCTCAACTATTGAAGCTTTAGCCATAGGATCTAAATCTTTATACATGTGTGGACATGTTTTGTATTTAAATAATGTTTTGCATGTACCCAATGCTTTTAAGAACATTATTTCTATATCTAGTTTGACTAGTAATGGTTATGAATTTCAGTTCACAAATAATGTTTGTAATATTTATTTTGAAAATAAATATATTGGTTCGAGTTATATGCATGATAGACTTTATTATTTAGATAATAATGTTAAATACAAATCTAATGCAAGCAATCTAAATGAATGTAATGTCATGACGAAAATCAACTCAAGTTCAAAATATATTTGGCACTTAAGATTAGGTCATGTTGCAGAAGATAGGATTGCAAAACTGGAGAAAATGGGGATTTTATCCTTATTGGGTTCTAAACCTACTCCAACTTTTGAATCCTACCTTAAAGGCAAAATAACTAGATCACCTTTTGTTGGACAAGGATTAAGAGCTAAAATTATTTTGGAATTGATAAATAGTGATGTATGTGGTCCATTTAAGGATATGGCTAGAGGCTGTTTTCATTATTTTATTACCTTTACTGATGATAAATCAAGGTTTGGGTATTTGTTTTTGATGAAATACGAATATAAATCCTTTTAAAAGTTTAAAGAATTTAAATGTGAAGTAGAAAATCAAACAAGAAAAAGTATTAAAACTCTTCGATCAGATCGTGGAGGTGAATACTTAAGTACTGAATTTAATGAATACTTGAAAGAGCAAGGCATTGTCTCCCAAATGACTCCTCCAGGAACGCCATAACTGAATGGTGTATCTGAAAGGAGAAATCATACCCTATTAGATATGGTACGTAGTATGATGAGCTATATTGATATGCCTGTCTCCTTTTGGGGATTTGCATTAGAATCAGTTTTGCATATTCTAAATAGGATTCCATCAAAATCAGTTTCTTCCACACCTTATGAGATATGGCATGGAAGAAAACCAAGTCTTAAGCATGCTAAGATTTGGGGTTGTCCAGCTTGCATTAAAAAGCTGAACATTGATAAATTGGAAACCAAATAAAAAAAAGGTTGATTTGTTGGATATCCAAAATAAAGTTTTGAATATTATTTTTATTTGCCTACATCACAAAGGTTTGTGGTAAGCAAAGATGTCATATTTCTTGAACAATAGTTTATTCAAAAAGGTTACAAAGGAAGGCAAATAGAGTTAGAATTGGAGAATTCTGGCCAACCAACAAATCAAATGGATATAGATCCATCTAGTCAACCTACACCAATTTATAAAACATCTATAGTAATTTCTCACAGATCGACCAGGATATCTCACCCACCAGTGAGATATGGTTTTCTTCATGAAGATGAACAAGAGTTGTTTACTCATGAAGAAACAGATCAGGGAGAGATCCTCTTACCTATGTTGAAGCTATATCAGATACAGATTCTTAAAAATGGATTGAACCTATGAAATCCAAAATTGATTCCATACATAAGAACCTAGTTTGGGACCTTGTTGACCCACCTGAAGGTATTGTACTTATAGAAAATAAATGCATTTTCAAGAAGAAAATTGGTTCTGATGGAAAAGTAGAGACCTATAAAGCAAGGCTAGTAGCGAAAGGGTTTCGCCAAAGGCAAGGAATCGACTATGAGGAAACTTTCTTGCCTGTTGCCATACTTAAATCAATTAGGTTTCTATTAGCAATAGCTGCATACAATGATTATGAGATTTGGCAGATGGATGTCAAAATAGCTTTTCTCAATGGATACATTGATGAAAACATTTTCATGGAACAACTTAGGGGTTTTAAATCCCAAGACGGTTCTAAGGTATGCAAGCTAAAGCGATCTATTTATGGGTTAAAACAAGCTTCGAGGAGTTAGAACATCTGTTTTGATGAAGCCATTAAGTCATTTGGTTTTTATCCAAAATGTGGATGAACCATGTGTATATAAGAAAGTTAGTGATAGTGCTGTCACTTTCCTTATCTTATATGTGGATGACATTCTATTGATAGGTAATGACATAGGTATATTGATAACTGTCAAGGTATGGTTGTCAAATACATTCTTTATAAAGGACTTAGGGGAGGCAACCTATATTCTTAGAATTCGTATCTATAGAGATAGAGCAAAAAGAATAATTAGTTTATCCCAAAGTCTATACTTGGAAAAGGTGTTAAAGAGGTTTAACATGCTTGATTCCAAGAGAGGATTGTTACCAGTGAGACATGGTATCCACCTTTCTGAAGAGATGTCTCCAAAGACACCAGAAGAAAGAGATAAAATGGCCAGGATTCCATATGCTTCAGCTATTGGAAGTTTGATGTATGCAATGATGTGTACTAGGCCGGATATCGCTTATGCTGTTAGTTTGACTAGCAAGTTTCAATCCAATCCAGGTTTGGAACACTGGATAGCTGTTAAGAATATCCTTAAGTACTTGAGAAGAACTAAGGATTTATTCTTGATTTATGGAGGTGGTGACTTGCAATTAGATGGTTATACTGATTCTGATTTTCAATTAAATATTGATGATAGAAAGTCTACCTCTGGGTTTGTGTTCATTTGTAATAGAGGTGCAGTCAGTTGGAAGAGTTCCAAATTGAGTACAACTGTTGATTCCACTACAGAGGCCAAGTATATTGCTGCATCAGATGTTGCAAAAGAGGCTATTTGGATAAAGAAGTTCATGACAGAACTTGCAATAATTCCTTCCATTGAGTCAGCAGTTCCTCTTTACTGTGACAACAATGGAGCGATCATACAGGCTAAGGAACCCCGATCTCACCAGAAATTCAAACACATAGAAAGGCACTGCCACATTATCAAAGAGATAGTTGGGTGAGGTGATGTAGCCATGCAGAAAATAGCATCAGCCGAAAATCCAGCTGATACATTCACAAAGCCTATGTCACAAACTCAGTTAGACTGACATCTTGAGAAGATGGGTCTAAAATACTATCATGAATGGCTCTAGTGCTAGTGGGAGATTGTTAGTAGAATGCCCTAGAGCATATCATTTTGTATGTATCTAGTACACATTTTATTAATAAAAGGGAATTAAAATCATTTATTCAAAGCTTAAAAACTAGTAAAAATTTTTGTCCATTTTTATTTTTCCGCAAATTTTATAAAAATTTCGGCAAAGTGCCGTCTGTATTTTGAGAAAACAGTTCTTCAAATACCTGAGAAAAACACTTCCAATAAATTTTTCACAATTCAACCAAAAATTTATCAACTCAAAATATTTCATAACTTCATTCACAGTGCATATAGTACGAAATTTACAAATACAAATCTTAATTTACAAAAGAAAATCCAAAAATAATATTATTAAAATTTATTATACAACTGCTCAACTTCACATTAATACATAAAACATTACAATATTTACATCAAAATAACTACAAGGGTATAAAACAATACCCGTACAAAAAGATCAGTATGGTCCTTAATTCCAATAGCAGCTCACTCTGCTGCTTTCTCCTTGCTCTTATCTGCAACAGCAAAATAAGCTATCGCTAAGTATAAAAATACTCAGTGGTGCACAATAAAAATTTAAAATATAATACATAAATTATTCATTGACAAAACACAATTTAAATATTTCTCAATCACATTTCACAAATTATCAAAACTCATAATAACACAATTTGGTCAAATAATTTAATGAACACAGTGTTGCCAAATCATACACAACTTAAGCCATGACACAAAATTTTCGATCAATGCTGTGTTGTACACCTCGACAAAGCAATCTACAACCCCACTAATCGAAATCAATGAGGGAGGTGGCTAGCTAGCTAATGAGTACTCATTCGATCTACAATCTTAACTGGTAAACCAGAGAGGGAGGAAAAATAATCGATCTTACCCCATGAATGGAGGAGGAATAATAAGGCACTGTCATGCTAAGTGTGAATAAAAAATCTATTTCAAACATTTTATTCAAATAATTCATGAGAAATCCAATAGATTTCCAAAGTCATAGTTTCATTCACAAAGTGGCAACACAATTCATGAGTAACACCAAATTTTTATAAATCATACCAAATCAAATAAAAAATAAGAAAATGATGAAATAAGATTTATTGTGCACAAACCTGACGTGAGTCGTCTCTAGGCCTTGACTAAGTCTCTCAGACTTTCCGAGCCTTTTTCAGCTGAAACACAAAATTTATAGTGTCTCAGTATCCTTGCCTCACAATAATTCCCATAATTAATCCTAATATGCTTAAACTTACATTCTTGCAAATTTTCATGTTGTGGTTACTATTCATGGTACTATTCAAGTCAATTTGTTGACTTTCTAAGGCTTAATAGGTATGGGAACTCCAACTTCACCCACATATCACATTTTGGTTACCAAACTTGTTGGTTTTGGTCATTTACTCAAATTCTAAGTCTTTTAGGCAAAATTGCCAATTTTCAGTTTTGGTGTCTTAGGTTGCACTGTTCCATTGGTTATTTTTTTGTTAGAATTGGGCTATGGTTTCTTCATTGAAAATGTTCCCTATTGTCTTAGGTTTATTCTCCTTTTTTAATCACTCCAATTGGAGTTTTGTAGCTCAAGTTATAGCCATTTGAACCATGGCTGCCGGATTGGACTTAACCCAAATTTTCTGGCCAATTTTTGGTTCTGGCAGTTTTAGGTCACCAACTTTGAGTGGCCAAATGACTTGGTTAATAGCATAATTTGGGTTTGTGTACCTCATGAAAGTTTTAGGTCTATATCTCATCTATCCACTAGTAACATTTCAGGTCATTTAGACCTGCCTAGCTCAAGTTATGGCCAAATGAACAAATACTGTTCATTTGGTCATTTTGTACAGTGCAGACTGAGATTTTCCGAATTTGGTCAATTTGTTCACTAGGTTTTGGTCACTTTTTGGGCATGGTTCCTAAATGAAAATTGTGTCATTTAGTGTCTATTTTCATTCCCAATTGGTCTCATACCAATTGGACTTGTAAATTTTCATTTTTGGTCCCTCAAAGGGAACTTGGTCCTGCTGCCAGCAGCATGACCACACTCAATCCGAATTTAACCTTAACTCCAACACTTCCAACACACTTCATTTGGTCACAAATGACCATTTCTGAATTCAAACTAGGTCAAACACATCATTTTACCATTTCTCACATTTTTTCCTCTAAACCTTAGGTCCAAAACCCTAACTACACTAGTAATTACATTTAACCAAATCCAAGCATCTCAACATCACCTCTACATTCATATAAGCTTGCCTACACTTATAATCCAATTAAATTCATGCACTACCATAGCAAACTCTAGCTGATCAAAATCCATGTTTAGTCCTCTAACAATTAATTTCATTTCATTTTAAGTTTATTTCTAAGTTAATTAAGCTATAAACACAACTAATAAACTAATTTTGTAACTTAAATCACTAACCTCAATCTTTGATGTCCAATTCTTCAATTCTCTTCTTTTTTCTTTTTCTTTGCTCTTTCAATCTTCTTCTTAGGTTGAGGTAACAAGTTTTGATGAAGTGCTTATGGAAAATCTTAAGGTTAATTGAGGGAATTTAAGCTTGAGTGTAAGCTTCAATGGAGGTTTAAAAATGGAGATCTGAAGGAAAGGGAGAGTGACGGCTTGAAGAAGACTTTTGTGTTTTTTTTTTTCTTTTCTTTTCTTTTCCTTTTTTTATGTCTTAGGAAGACCACAAATCACTTTAATTAAATTTATTAATTATAATCTTTATGGCATCATGCATGATGTCATGCATGATGTCATGCATGATGCCATCTTCCTTCACTTTTTCATTTTCTTTTTTTCATTTATTTTTTTATTAGTTCTTTAATTTGATTCCCAACTCCAAAATTTTCTTTTCTCCGATTTTATTTGACAGTTAGGTCAGGAGTCAGCTCTCGGGGTCAATTGACCAAATTGCCCCTCGCCGGTTCAACCCGGTTTGCAAATAATTCAATATTTCTCCTGGCTCCCTGACCTAATTATTTGGCTGGCTTAACAGTTCTTTTTTGTGATTTTCTCTTTTCCACTGTGTTTATAATGGTCCTAAGGACCACGGCGTCACATTTTACGGTTCAAAATTTGAGTTTAAATCGACTTCGCAATCATTCCCGAGAAGGTCACCCATCGCTGTGACTCTTAGCTCGTTTAACTTCTTATGTTCTGTTTTTCTTATTTATACTTAACTAATTGACAATTACTAATTATTTGTGTTTATGACTTATCTAGTCACCTTAAGTGTGGTTCAAATCCCCTTAATTGTCCAGACCGACTTCGATCACCGGAATAGTGAAATATACCAGGCTATACAAGTAGGGGTGTTACAATTCTCCCCCCCTTAAAATAAATTTCGTCTCGAAATTTTACCTGGTGTCAATCTCTGAACAGCTGTGGGTGCTGTCTCCTCATGCCCTCCTCTCGTTCCCAAGCAGCTTCTTGGCCCGAATGATGGTTCCACAGCACTTTTACCAATGGTATCTGCTTGTTCCGTAGCTGCTTCACCTTATTAGCCAGAATCTCTATGGGTTCCTCTTCATATGTGAGGTCTGGATTCACTTTAATTTCTTCCACTAGTAGTATATGAGATGGGTCTAATCGATACCTCCTCAACATAGACACATGGAAGACATTATGTATCTTTTCCAACTCTGGAGGTAGTGCCAATCGATATGCCAAAGGACCCACTTTTTCCAAAACCTCATATGGCCCAATGAATCGAGGACTCAGTTTCCCCTTTCTACCGAATCTCATAATTCTCTTCCAAGGGGAAACCTTGAGGAATACTTTGTCACCCACTGCATATTCAATATCCCTTCTCTTCAGATCAACCTAGGACTTCTGATGGTCTGATGCAGCCTTAAGTCGATTTCTGATCACTCTGATTTTCTCTTCAGTTTGCTGAACAATTTCAGGTCCAATCATCTTTCTTTCAGCCACATCATCCCAACACAATGGGGTTCTACATTTTCTGTCACACAAAGCTTCATATAGAGGCATCCCAATGCTTGATTGGTAGCTGTTGTTGTAAGCAAACTCAATCAAAAGCAAGTGTGTGTCCCAACTGCCCTCAAACTCAATCACACAAGCCTGTAGCATGTCCTCCAAGATCTGAATTACCCTCTCAGATTGGCCATCTGTCTGTTGGTGGAATGCCGTGCTAAAGTTCAATCTAGTTCCTAGGGCTCTTTGAAGACTACCCCAGAATCTAGAAGTGAACCTAAGATCTCTATTTGATACGATGGATACTGGCACTCCATGCAGTCTCACAATCTCATCAATGTACAACTTGGCCAATCTTTCTAAACTGTAGTCCATCTGAACTAGCAGAAAATGAGCAGACTTGGTCAGTCTGTCAACAACGACCCATACTGCATCATGACTCTTCTGTGTCCTCGGAAGTCCCATCACAAAATCCATCGTTATTCTCTCCCATTTCCATTCTGGCACTGGTAGTGGATGTAATAACCCAGTTGGTACTTGATGTTCTGCCTTCACTTGCTGACAAGTTAGGTATTTGGAAACAAACTCTGTCACATCTCTTTTCATACCCATCCACTAGTAATGCTCCTTTAGCCCTCTATACATTTTTGTACCACTAGGGTGCATGGCAAAAGGAGACTCACGTGCTTCCTTCAAAATGATCTGTCTCAAATCAACATCATTAGGAACACACATTCTGCCCTGGGGTAGTAATAGACCACCATCTCTTATTGAGAACTCTGGTTTCTTGCCCTGTTGGACTTCTTCCAACAGTCTCTGATACTTCTGATCATTCTGAGCAGCCATTCTGATTTGATCAATCAACACTGGCTGTACATGCCATGCAACTGCTGTCTGCCTCTCATCATTAATTTCTAAGCTGGTATTTAATGATCTTAACTCATGTACCATAGACAAAGGAGTAACCCGTAGACTTGCCATAGTCTTATGACTTAAGGCGTTAGCCACAACATTAGCTTTCCCTCGCTGATAGTCTATCAGACAATCGTAGTCTTTTATCAACTCTATTCATCTCCTCTATCTCAAATTCAACTCTTTCTGGGTACCCAAATACTTCAAACTCTTATGATCTGTGTAGATGTAACATTTCTCCCCAGACAAATAGTGCCTCCATATCTTAAGAGCAAACACAATAGTTGCAAGCTCCAAATCATGTGTTGGGTAATTCCTCTCATGCGATTTTAGCTGGCGTGATGCATAGGCAATGACATTTTGATCTTGCATCAATACACAGCCTAACCCATTGTGAGAAGCATCACTAAAACTATGTATTCTTTACTCAGAGTAGGTAAAGTCAGGACTGGAGCTTCAGTCAAACATTTCTTCAATTCATCAAAGCTCTGTTGGCATTTATCCGTCCACTGAAATTTCACATCCTTTCTAAGCAGCTTGGTTAATGGAGATGCCAACATAGAGAATCCCTTCACAAATCGACTGTAGTATCCAACTAAACCCAGAAAACTGTGAATCTCTGTGACATTTCTGGGTGGCTTCCAATTAAGGATAGCTTCTATCTTGCTAGGATCTACCTTAATGCCCTCTTCTGATACTACATGACCCAAGAAAGATATTTCCTTCAGCCAAAATTCACACTTCGACAATTTGGCATATAGCTGTTTCTCCCTCAAAGTTTGTAGTACAATCCGTAGATATCTATCATGCTCTTCTACACTCCTCGAATAGACCAATATATCATCTATGAATACCACAACAAACTGATCGAGGTATGGTCTGAAGATAGTGTTCATCAGATCCATAAAAGCAGTCGGAGCATTAGTTAACCCGAATGGCATAACCAAGAACTCATAGTGGCTATAGCGGGTTCTAAAGGCAGTTTTAGCAATACTCTACTCTTGTACTTTCAGCTGATGATAACCTGATCTCAGGTCAATTTTGGAGAACACAGCTGCACCCCTCAATTGATCAAACAAGTCATCAATGCGGGGCAATGGATATCTATTCTTTATTATCACCTTATTCAACTGCCAATAATCAATACACAAGCGGAGAGTGCCATCTTTCTTCTTTACAAACAACACTGGCGCTCCCCAAGGTGACACACTAGGGCGGATAAAGCCCTTGTCAAGCAATTCTTGCAACTGCACTTTCAACTCTTTCAATTCTGCAGGTGCCATTCTATATGGTGTTATGGAGATTAGGTCCACACCAGGCATAACATCAATCTCAAACTACACCTCTCTTTCTGGTGGTAATCCTAGCAATTCATCAGGAAACACATCCAGAAAGTCACATACAGTAGGGATATCCCTCAGTGCTGGACTCCCCACTTGGGCGTCTATCACATGTGCCAAGTATGCTTCACACCCCTTTCTGATCATTCTTCGGGCAAGTGCAGCCGAAATGATGTTTGATGGCAGTAAATGCCTCTCCCCATGTATTACCACATCATCGTACAGAGGGAGACCAAAAGTGATTGTCTTCAGTCTACAGTCAATCATGGCATGATGCCTGGCTAACCAATCCATGCCCAAGATAATGTCATAATCTCTGAAGGGCATTCCAATCAAATCAGACAGAAAAGTGTGTCCTTGGATCACCGAAGGACAATCCCTATATAATTTATTTACCCTAACCTCCTTGCTTAATGGACTAGCTACTAGCATGCCATAGTCCATTGGTACACACTGAATAGCAGTAGAACACATCACATTAGCACTAATATACGAATGTGTGGAGCCAGGATCAAATAACACATGTACATCTTGGTCAAGGATGGAGAAAATACCAGCTACTATTTCTGATGTTTCAGCCTCCTCCCTCTGACGCATGGTATACACTCTTACTGGATATTGGCTGGTTAACAGTGCTTTGACTTCCAGGAGTGCTGCTAGGACCCCTACCTCTGCCTCTACCTCTACCAGCTGGCTGTGACCCTCTAGGTGTAGAGACTTGGGCTGATCCTTCAGATGTAGCAGAAGGTCCAGACCGGCGCGGACTAGTACAATCCTTAGTGAAATGTCCTCTCCCTCCATAGTTAAAACATGCACCAGTGGCCTTGAAACAAACCCCACTATGTGTTCTACCACAAGTTTCACACTGCCGTACTGATAGAGCTCCTCGGGGTGCTTGCTAGGTCTGCTGACCAGACCGGGGTGGTCTTTGGCCAGAGAATCTGCCTCTGCCAGATCTACGGGAGCTAGATCCCCCCAAACTGTTTCCTTTTCCCTGAACCACTTTTCAGGTGCTTGACCAGTAATCTTTTCAGTCTTCTCTTTCTCTTGTGTACCCTTCTTCACTGCCCCTTCTGATTCTATCATTTCCAGTTCCAGGGCCTGTGAGATCAACTCAGAGAAATTCTGATGTCAAAAACCCACAACTTGCATTCTCAGATTCGACCTTAACCCAGCCTCAAACCTCTTACATCTATCTCTGGGGTTGGAGACTAAGCTTCCAACGTAGTGGCTCAGTCGAGAGAAGTCTCTCTCATATTCTACTATGGTTTTGTCCCCTTGTTTCAAACTCAGGAATTCTTGTAACTTCATATCCACATATGCATCAAGGACCCACTTCTATCGAAACTCCCTCAAAAAGTCTGACCAAGTAAGGACTGGAGGTTCTACCAGGCTGTGGGGGATGGTCTTCCACCATTCATACGCATCCCCTTGCAACAAAGAAACAGAATACTCGAACTTCAGCTCTTCTGCACACTGCAGCTTCCTAAAAACTCATTCCATTTGTTCTAACCACTGTTCTACCTCCAGTGGATCCACAGTGTCTTTAAACTCGGTGGCCCCAAATTTCATCAATTTTTCATATTACCAAGCTGAGGGCTGTGGTTGTGTTATAGGTGCTTGCATTTGAGCTTGGGGTGGCACATTTCCCACCATTTGTTGGAAAAATGCAGCCATATACTATGCAAACTGAGCAGGAAACTGCGGTGCTGGAGTAGGAGCTGGAGTAGCTGACCCACTCACGTTCTGGAGTGCAAGGGCTTCCCCTTGAACCTCAACCTCAATAGATGTTAGTAGTATGCCCTAGAGCATATCATTTAGTATGTATCTTGTACATATTTTATTAATAAATGGCATTTCCACTTTTCTGTTTATATAATATATTTATGTGTAATAGAAAAGGTCCATTGATATTTTGTTAGAAATATTATTCTTAAGTTGTTAAGAATATGAGTGACAATATTTCTAGCACAAAGTATCATAAATAGGTTCACAATCGAGGATACTTCATAATAAGGATATGACTTATCCAGAAAGATTGTATTCATGTTTGTTCCCAAGTTATTTATATGAGATATAAATAAGATGGAATGGTGAGTCTCATGCCATATAACAAACATGATAGGCACTTATAAATGATAAGTAGGCCGAACCAGTGACACTTATGACAAGCACATGGAGTTTACTCTTGTCAATGTTTTGTCATAAATCATATCAGTGCATATAATCTTTAGACACGAGATAGCACAGCTTATCTTGTATATAGGTAGTTTGAGTTTTATCTCGCTTTCATACTTGTACTGTATGGGTATATGGGCATGTGTTGGCTCCTACTAGTTATATATGGAGGTAGGTGTTGATCAAGATGGAATCTGTTCCTCTAAGTAAATAGAGATAAAATCCTATGTTCATTTAATTGTTCTTGATGTTTCAAGTTCCTGGCCAGGACAGATAGATTTATTCAGAAAAGAGTTTCTGATGAGAAAATCTTTTTAATCAAGAACTGGAATTAAAAGAAAACATAATATTCATAGCAAATGGAGTTTGACATAAACCATGACTCCAGCTTGAGTTGGAATTTTGTAACAGAGAGATTCTAGTGCATGGTAACATATGATTATAGGTTCATTTAAGGTAAACCTTATTACTAATTGGGTGGCCATGGCAAGCTATGCTAGGTGTTAACCATGGTCTATGAGGTTCATAAAATGATTTAGAGAAATCATTTATGGTAAGAAAGAGTTCTAATGATATTAAGAGTTGATATCATGTCTCATTGCCAATTAGTGATGAGCCTAGTAAGTCACACACATACACAAGTTATCACCTATTTAAATATGATTTAATTAATTAATTAAAGAGTTTAATTGATTAATTAAATAGGTTTGGTTTGCAATTAGATTGCAAAGTCCCTAGCATGACTTGAAACCAAATCTAGATTATTGGATGTATAATATAAGTTAAATTTATATTTAAAGTGTTTAAATATAAATTTAATTAATGAGAATTAATTAATAGAGATTAATTAATTAATTTATATTTGATATAAATTAATTAGAAGAAGAAAATAATTATTTTGGGTTAAGAACTCAAAATTAAGACACAGGGGCATTTTGGTCATTTTGCAGTGTGACACGTGGCACCATGAGATGGTGACACATGGCATAACACATAAGCTTGCCAAATGTTTTTTTTTAATCATGTAAGATGATTAAAATCAAGATTAAATATAGGTTTGACACTTGGCACAATGTGATTGGGTCACTTAAACCTAGAGCTAATCAAAGGGTGACATGTGGCAAGGGTTTAATGTGTTAACCTAGCTATTTAAGTATGGTTATGAAAAGAAAAAATAACCAGCAGCCTCTCCTCTCATTTCTCACGCCACTTTGAGCCTCTCCAGCTATTTCTCTTCATCTCTCATCAATTCAAAGAGATTAGCCATCAATCTCTTGAATTAAGAACACTAGAAATTGTTTCTAGTGTCCTGTTTACATCTCTAATCTCTTAAAAGGCAGAACTTGAATTTCTAATTAATAGAAAAGGCTTTAGAAGCTGTTCAAGGGCTGCCATAGGTGTTCTTGGTGTGGACAAGCTAGAGGGACAACATCTGGTGTCCTAAAGACGAATCTCAAAGGCGCAGACACGCTGCAGCACATCAAGAAGTTAGTGTAATCGTTCTTGATTTAATCTAGGGTTCTAAAATTAATCTGATTAATTTTAAAATCTTAAATGGAAAATACAGATCCAAAAACATATTAAAAGAGTTTTAATATGTTGTTTATCATTGAAATCAAATAGATAAAAATAAATCTTGCATGATGCATGTGACCCTAGGTGAAAATTTTTGAATTCAATGGTATAAACTTGTGTTTTTCACGCTTCCGTTCCTTCAATTGGTATCAGAGCCACTATATTTGCCATTTAGATTGTTGATTATATGATTTAATTGTGTGTTTGATCATAAGATCAAAAGTTCATTGCTGGTTGCAAAGCAAGTTGGCGGCATACTTGAAAAAATACCATCAATGGTGCGCATGGTTTGGCATCCATGGGTGGTTTAAGGTTTGGCTTTTAATTCTGCAATTGTTGTATGATCTAAGGCCTATTCTTTGACTAATTAAAGTGTTTAATTAGTATTTTTTATCACACAATTAAATTATGATTCAAATCAGAATTTTTAAAATTGTTTGAATGTGATTCAAATCTGAATTTTAAAAGTTGTTTGAATGTGATTCAAATCTGAATTTTTAAAGTTGTTTGAATCATATTTAAATCTGATTTTTTAAAATTGATTGAATAAAATTCAGATATGATTTTTTAAAAAATGTTTGAATGTGATTCAAATCTGATTTTTTAAAAAATGTTTGAATGTGATTCAAATCTGAATTTTTGAAGTTGTTTGAATGTGATTCAAATCTGAATTTTTAAATTTGTTTGAATGAGATTCAAATCTGAATTTTTAAATTTATTTGAATCATATTCAAATCTGGATTTTTAAGTTGAATATGAGATATTCAATTTAATTTAAGTATGTATGTTTTATTTAATTGTTAAATAGTGATATGCATGATGGATGATCATGGACTATAAAAGACCAATGTGATTGGATTTATTTCTTTTATGTTTCTTTGGGATTGTAAATTAATTTATTTATTTTAATTTTTTTTTGGGCATGTATTATTAAGTTTGTAATAATTTTTGGGTTGTAATTTCATTTATTTAAGTTCTTGTAAATTCGCCTTGGTATGCCAAGGATTACTATGTAATATTGGATTGCAAGAAGTTCAAGGAGGTCAAGAGCATTGGTGGGACCAGTGGGAGGAATTCAAGATCAAGTGTTGATTATGTACTCCTTTAGCAACTCTTGTAAAATGAATGAATGAAATGCACCTAGGAATGCCTTGATTCAATTCTTGGTGGCTCAGAATTGAATCCCTTAGAAAGTCCATGATCATATCATATTTACTGCTTATCCATGAATGCATGAGATGTATGGGAATGTATGCAATTATATGATATATGCATGCTAAATGGATAATGTGCAAAGTGAGACCTTAATAGTAAATAGAATGACCATAAAATCTTCCAAAAAAATGATTAAGTTGGAAATGCTATAATTAAAGTAATTATAACATAGGCCCTCCATTGGGGCAATTATTTTAAGAAATTTTAAATAGTTGCATAAGATGCAATTTATTTAAGAGATTTTCTTAAGAATAATTGTTAAGCATGAGATGTTGTAAATATGTAAATTGTTTAGTGGCCAATATTGGATGTACCTGAGGACATTAAAATTATTTGCATAATTACTGGCTCAATGGGATCAACTTAACTAATGCAAGATAAGTCAATAATGGATGTACCTGAGATTTTGAGCATTAGGGGCTAGGTAAAGGATTGAACCTCACATGAGATGTGATGGGCAAAGAGTTGCTCACTTATAGTTTATTGTAATTCCAATAATGGATATACCTGAGGATGATCAATAGAATTATAAGAATTCAATCACCCACTAGAAATCCATCCAACTAGGATTTCCGTTTTCTACTTTGGAAGTGTAGGTTTCGCTAAGTTAGTGGGAGGACCAATTTGATTAAAAGACCATAATCATTTTGGTTAATTACATGATACATTTACTAATTAATCTGGTTATTTTCTGCAATTAATTTTCTGATAATAATGAGCACAGAACAACCACCACCATCCAATATCCTTGCAAACATACTTGATCGCAATAGGTTGACAGGACCTAATCTGTCTGATTGGCTAAGAAATTTGAAACTTGTCTTGAACCTTGAACATATAGGATGTGTTCTAGATTCAAATGTTCCTGGTCCCTTACCTCCAGAGGCCACACAAGAGGAACATGAAACTTTAGGCAAGTGGAAGGAGCATGATATGAGAGCTAAGTGCTACATGCTTGCTTCCATGAGTAATGAGTTACAGAAGCAACATGAGAACATGCAGAGTGCGAGTGAGATCCTCCTTCACCTACAAGAGTTGTATGCTGAGCACAGCAGGAATGCTAGGTATGAGATATCTAGACAGCTATTCCGTATGAGGATGTCTGAGGGACAGAATGTTGGGGATCATGTCCACAAGATGATTCGGCTAATTGAGCAGTTGGAACATCTTGACTTCAACATGGATTTCCAACTACAGACGGATTTGATCCTTCAGTCCCTTCCTGAGTCTTTTGGGAATTTTGTGACAAATTTCCATATGACCAAATAGGAATGCACCTTAGCTGGTTTACTCAACATGCTGGTTATTGCCCAAAAGAATATGCCAGGCAATAAAGGAAAAGAGGTAGCTTTGGTTGCATCTTCTTCTGCTGGAAAGTCCAACAAGAAGAAGGGCAATAAGAAAAAGAAACCTTAGATTCCTGGTCCTTCCAAGAAAATAGCTAAACAGAAAAGGAAGACTAAAGCTGATAAAGGCAAAGGAAAGTGTCTCCACTGCCAACAGGAAAGTGTTTCCATTACCAACAGGAAAGTGTTTCCATTGCCAGTAAGAAAGTGTTTCCACTGGAGAGTATAGCAATCTAAATGAATGCAATGCCGTGGTGAAAACCAACTCAAGTTCAAAATATATTTGGCACTTAAGGTTATGTCATGTTGCAGAAGATAGGATTACAAAATTGGAGAAAATGGAATTCTATCCTTATTGGACTCTGAGCCTACTCCAACTTGTGAATCTTGCCTTCAGGGCAAAATGACTAGATCACCCTTTGTTGGACAGGGGCTAAGAGCTGAAAATATTTTGGAGCTAATACATAGTGATGTATGTGGTCCATTTAAAGAAATGGCTAGAGGGGGCTTTCATTATTTTATTACCTTTACTGATGATAAATCAAGGTTTGGGTATTTGTATTGGATGAAATACAAACATGAATCTTTTGAAAAGTTCAAAGAATTTAAATCTGAAGTAGAAAATGAAACAGGAAAGAATATTAAAGCTCTTCGATCAGATCGTGGAGGTGAATATTTGAGTACTGAATTTGATGAATACTTGAGAGAGCATGGCATTGTTTCTCAGCTGACTCCTCCAGGAACGCCACAGCTGAATGGTGTATCTGAAAGGAGAAATCGTACCCTATTGGATATGGTACGTAGTATGATGAGCTATACTAATATGCCAATCTCCTTTTGGGGATTTGCATTAGAATCAGCTTTGTATATTCTGAATAGGATTCCATCAAAATCAGATTCTTCCACACCTTATGAGATATGGCATGGAAGAAAACCAAGTCTTAAGCATGTTAAGATTTGGGGTTGTCCAGCTTATATCAAAAAGCTGAACACTGATAAATTGGAGACCATATCAGAAAAAGGTCGATTTGTTGGATATCCAAAAGATAGTTTTGGATATTATTTTATTTGCCTACTTCAAAAAATTTGTGATAAATAGAGATGCCACATTTCTTGAACAACAATTTGTCCAAGAAGGAGGCAAAGGAAGGCAAATAGAGTTAGAATTGGAGAATTCTGACCAACCAACAGATCAGATGGATATAGATCCATCTAGTCAACCTATACCCGTTGATGAAACATCTACAGCTGTTCCTCGTAGAACAACCAGGGTATCTCACCCACCAGTGAGATATGGTTTTCTTCATGAAGAAGAACAAGAGTTGTCTACTCAGGAAGAAGTAGATCATGGAGATGATCCACTTACCTATGAAGAAGCTATATCAGATATAGACTCTTCAAAATGGATTGATGCTATGAAATCCGAGATTGATTCCATGTATAAGAATCAAGTTTGGGATATTGTTGACCCACCTGAAGGTATTGTACCTATAGGGAACAAATGGGTTTTCAAGAAGAAAATTGGTTCTGATGGAAAGGTAGAGACCTATAAGGCAAGGCTAGTAGCGAAAGGGTTTCGCCAAAGGCAAGGAATAGACTATGAGGAGACTTTCTCACCTGTTGCCATGCTTAAATCAATTAGGATTTTATTAGCAATAGCTGCATACTATGATTATGAGATTTGGCAGATGGATGTCAAAACAGCTTTTCTCAATGGATACATTGAAGAAAACATTTTCATGGAACAACCTAGGGGATTTGAATCCCAAGATGGTTCCAAGGTATGCAAGCTAAAGCGATCCATTTATGGGTTGAAACAAGCTTCGAGGAGTTGGAACATCCGTTTTGATGAAGCCATTAAATCCTTTGGTTTTATAAAAAATGAGGATGAGCCATGTGTATATAAGAAGGTTAGTGACAGTGCTATCACTTTCCTTGTCTTATATGTGGATGACATACTGTTGATGGGTAATGACACAGGTATGTTGACGACTATAAAGTTATGGTTGTCAAATACATTATCCATGAAAGACTTAGGGGAGGTAACCTATATTCTTGGGATTCGCATCTATAGAGATAGAGCGAAAAGAATAATTGGTTTATCCCAAAGTCTATACTTGGAAAAGGTGTTAAAGAGGTTTAACATGCTTGATTCCAAGAGAGGATTGTTACCAGTGAGACATGGTATCCATCTTTCTAAAGAGATGTCTCCAAAGACACCTGAAGAAAGAGATAAGATGGCCAGGATTCCATATGCTTCGGCTATTGGAAGTTTAATGTATGCAATGTTGTGTACTAGGTCAGATATCGCATATGTTGTTAGTTTGACTAGCAGGTATCAATCCAATCCAGGTTTGGAACACTGGATAGCTGTCAAGAATATCCTTAAGTACTTGAGAAGAACTAAGGATTTATTCTTGATTTATGGAGGTGGAGACTTGCAATTGGATGGTTATACTGATTCTGACTTCCAATCAGATATCGATGATAGAAAGTCTACCTCTGGATATGTGTTCATTTGTAATGGAGGTGCAGTCAGTTGGAAGAGTTCCAAACAGAGCACGACTACAGATTCCACTACAGAGGCTGAGTATATTGTCGCATCGAGATCTCGCAAAGGAAGTCGCTTTGGATTAAAAGTTCGTGATGTAACTTACATGAGTTCCTTCCATATAGTCGCTAGCTCCATTACACTGTGACAACAATGGAGTAGTCATACAGGCTAAGGAACTAAGGTCTCACCCAAAATCCAAACACATAGAAAGGCACTACCACATTATCAGAGATATAGTTGGGCAAGGCGATTTAGCCATGCAGAAAATAGCATCAGCTGAAAATCCAGCTGATCCATTCACTAAGCCTATGTCACAGACTCAGTTAGACCGACATCTTGAGAAGATAGGTCTAAGATATTGTAATGAATGGCTCTAGTGCTAGTGGGAGATTGTTAGTAGTATGCCCTAGAGCATATCATTTAGTATGTATCTTGTACATATTTTATTAATAAATGGCATTTCCACTTTTCTGTTTATATAATATATTTATGTGTAATAGAAAAGGTCCATTGATATTTTGTTAGAAATATTATTCTTAAGTTGTTAAGAATATGAGTGACAATATTTCTAGCACAAAGTATCATAAATAGGTTCACAATCGAGGATACTTCATAATAAGGACATGACTTATCCATAAAGATTGTATTCATGTTTGTTCCCAAGTTATTTATATGAGATATAAATAAGATGGAATGGTGAGTCTCATGCCATATAACAAACATGATAGGCACTTATAAATGATAAGTAGGCCGAACAAGTGACACTTATGACAAGCACATGGAGTTTACTCTTGTCAATGTTTTGTCATAAATCATATCGATGCATATAACCTTTAAACCCGAGATAGCACAGCTTATCTTGTATATAGGTAGTTTGAGTTTGATCTCGCTTTCATACTTGTACTGTGTATGGGTATATGGGCATGTGTTGGCTCTTACTAGTTATATATGGAGGTAGGTGTTGATCAAGATGGAATATGTTCCTCTAAGTAAATAGAGATAAAATCCTATGTTCATTTATTTGTTCTTGATGTTTCAAGTTCTGCCAGACAGATAGATTTATTCGTAAAAGAGTTTCGATGAGAAAATCTTTTAATCAAGAACTGGAATTAAAAGAGAACATAATATTCATAGCAAATGGAGTTTGACATAAACCATGACTCAAATTGAGTTGGGATTTTGTAATGAGAGATTCTAGTGCATGGTAACATATGATTATAGGTTCATTTAAGGTAAACCTTATTACTAATTGGGTGGCCATGGCATGCTATGCTAGGTGTTAACCATGGTCTATGAGGTTCATAAAATGATTTAGAGAAATCATTTATGGTAAGAAAGAGTTCTGATGATATTAAGAGTTGATATCATGTCTCATTGCCAATTAGTGATGAGCCTAGTAAGTCACACCCATACACAAGTTATCACCTATTTAAATATGATTTAATTAATTAATTAAAGAGTTTAATTGATTAATTAAATAGGTTTGGTTTGCAATTAGATTGCAAAGTCCCTAGCATGACTTGAAACCAAATCTAGATTATTGGATGTATAATATAAGTTAAATTTATATTTAAAGTGTTTAAATATGAATTTAATTAATGAGAATTAATTAATAGAGATTAATTAATTAATTTATATTTGATATAAATTAATTAGAAGAAGAAAATAATTATTTTGGGTTAAGAACTCAAAATTAAGACACAGGGCATTTTGGTCATTTTGCAGTGTGACACGTGGCACCATGAGATGGTGACACATGGCATAACACATAAGCTTGCCAAATGTTTTTTTAATCATGTAAGATGATTAAAATCAAGATTAAATATAGGTTTGACACTTGGCACAATGTGATTGGGTCACTTAAACCTAGAGCTAATCAAAGGGTGACATGTGGCAAGGGTTTAATGTGTTAACCTAGCTATTTAAGTATGGTTATGAAAAGAAAAAATAACCAGCAGCCTCTCCTCTCATTTCTCACGCCACTTTGAGCCTCTCCAGCTATTTCTCTTCATCTCTCATCAATTCAAAGAGATTAGCCATCAATCTCTTGAATTAAGAACACTAGAAATTGTTTCTAGTGTCCTGTTTACATCTCTAATCTCTTAAAAGGCAGAACTTGAATTTCTAATTAATAGAAAAGGCTTTAGAAGCTGTTCAAGGGCTACCATAGGTGTTCTTGGTGTGGACAAGCTAGAGGGACAACATCTGGTGTCCTGAAGACGAATCTCAAAGGCGCAGACACGCTGCAGCACATCAAGAAGTTAGTGTAATCGTTCTTGATTTAATCTAGGGTTCTAAAATTAATCTGATTAATTTTAAAATCTTAAATGGCAAATACAGATCCAAAAACATATTAAAAGAGTTTTAATATGTTGTTTATCATTGAAATCAAATAGATAAAAATAAATCTTGCATGATGCATGTGACCCTAGGTGAAAATTTTTGAATTCTGTAACACCCAAAAATTTTCAATTTTATGAGCATTTTTGGTATTTTAATTTTATTTAAATTTTAGGAATTTTTTTGAGATTTTTCGGATTTTAAAAATCGGGTTCGATTTTCTGAAAATATAAACTTTGATGATTTTTAAAAATTAATTTAAAGACCACGTGGCAAAACTAAAAATATATTTGGAGTCTATGTATTTTTCTGAGTTTTCTGAAATTTTTTCAGAATTTTTGGACCTCGTTTTCGGTCCCGAGGCAGAGTAAAAATTCAAAATTTTATATTCTGAATCGAACCAGTCGAATCGAACCGGACCGGATCGGACCGATCGAATCGAACCGGCCTTTTCCTTCTTCCCTTTTTCTTCCCCGTGCGCGTCGTTCCCTCTCCATTTTCTCTCTTTTTTCTCTCTCCTCCCCTCCCCTGCCGCAGGCCAGCCGCCTCCTGCCCTCACGGGCCGCCTCCTGTGTGTCCCAATGACCGGCCGCCCCAAACGGCCGGAAACGCGCGCGAACGCCCCTCCCCTGCGCGTGCGGCATTTTGGCTTCTCCGGCCAAAATTCGGTCGATCCGGCCACCAATTGGATCGGGTCTTGTGTCTAAAATCATCTACTTGGCGAGAGCTTTCCATAGACACCAAGAACGCCGAAATCCATCTAGCGGTTTGTCCAATTTTTGCTCGGGAAGTTTTTAGCCCATTTCGACTTTTGGGCTAGATTTCTCGAAAACCGTGAATCCCACGAGAAAACCGAGGCTACCAGCACGCTCCACTCGTCGAGAGCTTCGCAACGACATAAATTTCAAATTTTTCCAATACCATTTTTCGGTGGGTCCCACGGAACTTCGCAGTGTTTTTCCGAGCATTAAATGAGCTTAGAAAATTCTGAAAAAAATTTATGTACTAACCCCCGTGTTATGGGCTTCGTGTAGGTGTCCTCAATTCGCGGAAATTCAACGATTGGCCGGTGCGTGAATTTCCGCATGCACTGCTGGAAAAGTCTCCGAATTGGACCGAGGTTTTGGCTAGCCCCTCATTGTCAGACGTCCCGAGTGCGTCCCCGAAGTCGGAATCGGCAAAGGTAAACCCGAACCTTGCTTTTTCGTAATTTTTTAGTGCTTAAATAGGATTAAAAATCCATAAAATATTTGTGGTAGCTTAGAAAATTATGATTCTTTTTGCAATAGCTTAGTAATATTGCTAAGAACCGCAGGGCAAAGTTTTATAATTTTTAGAGCTTGTTTGGGCAGTTTTTGCCAAAAATGATCAATAATAAGGACTAAATTGAAATTTTGCGTAGTGTGATGGATGACTGATTTGATGGGCCCAGGAGGGGCTGTGTGATATGATTGAACTGTGGATATATGGATTGTGAATACAGAAGTGTATTTTGAGCCATTTTGCAGGTTGGGTAGGTCCTAGGTATAGGGGAGACTCTGCTGGATTTTCGGCACGACTTAGGACGTATTGGTCTTTTTCTTTGTTTGTATTGAGTCAAATTTATTAAATGATTGTAATAAAATTGTCGTGTGAGTCGATGACCTTCTTCCCGCCTCACCGCCTCAGTGACCATCGTCAAGTCTGTGAGTAAAATATTAATTTTAATTGTAATTTCGATATTATTATATGTTTAAGCATGCCCATGCATCACTTATATGCATATATCTATGTAGATAAATCCTAGGCATGATTTATGTTGCATTCATAACTGTTGATGTGCCATGGATGTTGTTGTGGTAATTTGGAGCAGTGTGCGTGCGTTGGCGTGCGTGTGATGTGGTGTGGACTATGGATAGGACGGGGTAGTCACGGCTTAAGTAATTCGCTGGGACCCGATCCTTCGAGGGGTAGTCACGGCTTGACTAATTCGCTGGGACCTTCGATTTGGTTATTAAGTGGAAGTCCGAGCTTGAGTAATTCGCTGGCACCAGGTTGGATTTAAGAGAGCTGTATAGGGGATCAACTCCCATATGTTATGATTGATACTACAGGGTGTGTGAGTGCTCCAAATTACCTTTTTGATGCTATGATGTGAATTTATTGCTGATGTTGCACTTCATTCCACAGGTTGCATTAGTTTTAGATAGCTATAGAGATTATGGTTAAAATTGATATTTTACTCTCTGAGTCGAACGCTCACTCCTGTTCAATATTTTTCCAGGCCACAGGAGGATATTTTGAGGTTAACCTGCTTTCTTCCTCGCAGGTCGATTATTAATGTTTGTATAATCTTGTTAAATCTTAGAATTTCCGCATGTGTTAGAAATGTTTATTTGATTTGGGTCTGTAAACTAAATTATTATTTTGGGACCTGTAAACTTAATATGCTATGCATGTTTGATGGATTGGATGAGGGAGCTGAGCTCCCATTTATTATTATGTTGATGAGTATGTAGAGGGTGAGCCGAGCTCCCCAATTGACTATATATTGTGTTTACAAGTCGGGTGAGTCGAAAACTCCCCGTTGGTAAGTCCATTTTATGGCCGGACTCTGTCCATTTGTTTTCTTGAAATTGGGCCCAAATGGGCCTTAGAGTTGGGTTAATGAACAGTTAGGCTTACTACGGGCCTCGGGGGCTTTAGGCTGGCCCAGGTCCTAGTGCCGGTCCGGCCCAT
Source organism: Hevea brasiliensis (assembly GCF_030052815.1). NCBI lineage: Eukaryota > Viridiplantae > Streptophyta > Magnoliopsida > Malpighiales > Euphorbiaceae > Hevea > Hevea brasiliensis. Next base: position 37,040,369 of record NC_079494.1, on the reverse strand, counting down.
AGGTTGGGTCGTGACAGATGTGGTATCAGAGCTTAGGCTCCAGATTCTTAGGGAATGTTTGTCTAAAATATCGGGAAGAGTCTAATAGGAGTCACATGCGGAAAAATAGGGTCCACATTCGTCTTGCATTGTCGTCTTTGCTTCTAGTTTCTGCTTCATATATTGTGTATAAATATGAGTCTATAGAGCTGTGTAATGTGTAGTTTTAAATTTTGTGGGCTAATGCTGCTGAATTTCAGGAAAATGCGTAGAAGCAGGAGACCTGCCACTGCACCAGAGCCAGATGTGCCTGACAAGGTGTCAGCACAGGATGAGGCGCCTGCCCCGAGGAGGCGGGGTAGGAGGCCTAGAGCTGCTCAAGTAGAAGAGCAGCTACCACCAGTACAGGATCAGTCTTTTATGGCACAGGGTCCCATGGACCCCATGACAGCTACTCTAGCTGGTCTGCAGAGAACCATCGATATGATGGCGCAATATATGATACACCCTCCACAGCAGCAGCAGTCCACCGCACCAAGAGGGGAACCTTATAAACAGATAATTAATTTCAAGAAGTTGGTGCCTGGAACTTATGATGTGTCAGACGATGCATATCGGTTTTTGGATTCCTGCAGACAAGCAGGAACATAATTACAGTTGACTGATAGAAGACTGATAGAGTGTATGCAGCATGTCATGGGGCCTATGCCTAGACAATGGATGAATGACTACGTGTTACCTCGGATGGAGGGTTTGTCATGGGCTCAGTTTGTGGAACTGTTCATCAATCGGTTTGTGCCAGAAAGTTTCAGAGATCAGAAACAGTGGGCCTTTGAGGCCCTAAGACAGAATGGCAGGTCTGTAGATGAATATGCTCTGCACTTCGAATTGAGCAGATATGCCCCTACAGCAGTAGCTACAGAAACTATGAAGGTGAAGAGGTTCCTAAAGGGGCTTGACAGGAGGTATGCGAACCTGGCCATGATGTCGGATCAGTCTTTTGATGTGGTGGTTGATCGAGCCAGACAGATTGAGATTAGCTATGCTGTGGATGACAGCGGAAGAGCAAAGAAAAACAGAGCAGAGGGTTCTTCAGGTGTTCCCCAAATGGGTACTCCGGATAGTGGTGGCCAGAGTAATTACAGAGGAAAGGGTAGGAGCAAGAGAAGTGGTTTTAGACACAGACCACGAGGATTCAGACCAGGGTACGGATCCAGCAGTGGTCACAGTTCGGGGTACAGCAGTTCTGGGTCTGGTTCAGGATCCTCCTTGGCACCTTGTGCACAGTGTGGAAGAGGACATTCAGGACCTTGTTTGATGGGATCAGGAGTATGCTTCAGGTGTGGCCAACCAGGTCACTTTGCTAGAGAATGCCCCGTGTTCAGCGAGCCACAGATGGGGTCACAGGGTTCTGTTGCAAATGTTCCTCGACAGTTGTATCCGGGTGCTTCCAACATGGCAGGCAGTCAGTTCAGTGGCCAACAGGGCCGAGGACAAGGGGGACGTGGATTTGGAGGCAGATCAGGAGGTAGAAGTCAGTATCAGGGTTCTGCCACTCAGGGTAGGGGTCAAGCTCGGGTTTTCACCCTGACCCACCAGGATGCTCAAGCTTCAAATGCAGTTGTGGCAGGTATTCTTCTGGTCTGTTCTTATGAGGCTCGTGTTTTGATAGATCCGGGTGCTACGCACTCATTTGTCTCCCCTGTGTTTGCCATGAGGTTGGGTAGAAACCCTACAACCTTAGAATGTCCTTTGTCGGTAGCTACCCCACTTAGTGACAACATAGATGTAGACATGGTTTTTCCGGGTAGCCCAGTAGTAGTGGATGGAAAGATCCTCCCAGCAGACTTGGTTCCTCTACCAGTAATGGACTTTGATGTAATTTTGGGGATGGATTGGTTGGCAACTCACTATGCCACTTTAGACTGCAGGAACAAAAAGGTGTATTTCCACATACCTGGTGTGGAAGAGTTTAGCTTTGATGGTGACAGGAGCGTAGCTCCATATAATTTGGTGTCAGCAATTAGTGCTAGAAAAATGTTGAGGCGTGGATGCCAAGGGTATTTGGCATTGGTGAGAGATACATCTATAGAAGGTGTCAGCATGGAAAATGTTCCTGTTATCAGAGAATTTATGGATGTCTTCCCAGAGGAGCTTCCAGGGTTGCCACCAGGAAGGGAAATAGAGTTTTGTATTGATGTTGTGCCAGGTACAAATCCCATATCCATGCCACCTTACAGGATGGCACCAGTAGAATTGAAAGAGCTAAAGGAGCAACTACAGGAGCTTTTGGACAAGGGTTTCATACGTCCGAGTACTTCACCCTGGGGTGCTCCTGTTCTATTTATGAGAAAGAAGGATGGGTCATTGAGGTTGTGCATTGACTACAGACAGCTGAACAAGGTGACAGTGAAGAACAAGTATCCACTTCCTCGGATCAATGATCTGTTTGATCAGCTCCAAGGGGCTAGATTCTTTTCCAAAATAGACCTGCGATCAGGCTACCATCAGTTGAGAATCAGGAATGAGGACGTGTCCAAAACGGCTTTCAGGACAAGATATGGTCATTATGAGTTCTTGGTGAAGTCTTTTGGACTCACTAATGCACCAGCAGCCTTCATGGACTTGATGAACAGGGTGTTCAAGCCATTTTTGGACCGTTTTGTCATTGTATTCATAGATGACATTCTGGTATACTCTCGGACCGAGGAAGAACACGTGTGGCACTTGAGGATGGTGTTGCAGATGTTGAGGGAGCACCAGCTATATGCCAAATTTTCAAAATGTGAATTTTGGCTAGAAAGCATCTCATTCTTGGGACACGTGGTTTCTAGTGACGGCATTCAAGTGGATCCCAAGAAAATTGAAGTCAGAATCGATTGGCTTAGGCCTACAACAGTCACTGAGGTGCGAAGTTTTTTTGGGTTTAGCTGGCTACTATAGGCGTTTTGTACAAGATTTCTCCAGGATAGCGGCTCCCCTAACTAAGTTGACCAGGAAGAATGTTCCATTCATTTGGACAGATGACTATGAGGTGAGTTTCCAGAAGCTTAAGGAGTGTCTAACCACTGCCCCTGTGTTGACACTACCTGTGAGTGGTGAAGGATACACCGTGTATTGTGAAGCCTCCAGAGTTGGCCTAGGGTGTGTTTTGATGCAGAGTGGAAAGGTAGTGGCTTATGCTTCAAGGCAGCTGAAGAGGCATAAGCAAAACTACCCCACCCATGATTTGGAAATGGCGGCTGTAATCTTTGCACTTAAAATCTGGAGACACTACCTGTATGGTGAAGTGTGCGAGATATACACCGACCATAAAAGTTTGAAGTACATCTTCCAGTAGAGGGATTTAAACTTGAGACAGAGGAGATGGATGGAGCTTCTGAAAGACTATGATTGCACCATCCAGTACCACCCTGGGAAGGCCAATGTTGTAGCAGATGCCTTGAGCGTAAAAATCTTCCGCGCTTTGGTGCACATTTCAGTAGAGAAGAGACCATTGATTCAGGAGGTACATGAGTTGATGGATCAAGGTTTAATCCTAGATCTTTCAGATGAGGGGGTATTGTTGGCTCACTTTTCAGTGAGGCCAGACTTGAGGGACAGAGTTAGAGTTTCCCAGCACAGAGACCAACAATTGATGAAGATCATAGAAAGAGTACAGCAAGGTGAAGGTGGTGAGTTTGGATTTGCCAATGATGGTGCCCTAGTACAAGGTTCTAGGATATGTGTGCCCGATGTAGACAACCTCAGGAATGAAATCATGTGAAAGGCACACTACACACTGTACAGCGTCCACCCAGGTTCCACCAAGATGTACCATGATGTGAAAGATAGCTATTGGTGGAATGGCATGAAGAGAGACATAGCAGACTTTGTGTCCAAGTGCTTGACTTGTCAGAAGGTGAAGTTTGAACACCAGAGACCGTCAGGGAAGCTACAAGAGCTCCCTATCCCAGAATGGAAGTGGGAAATGATCACTATGGATTTTATGACTGGGTTGCCTCGTACCACGCGAGGATATGATTTGATATGGGTAATTGTAGACCGCTTGACCAAATCAGCTCACTTCTTACCTGTGAAGACTACATATTCTGTGGCACAGTATGCCCGGCTCTACATTCGAGAAATAGTCAGATTGCATAGAGTTCCAGCTTCCATAATATCTGACAGAGGGCCCCAGTTCACTTCTCGGTTTTGGAGAAAGTTGCAGGAGGCACTTGGCACCTGCTTGAACTTCGATGACTTTCCACCCTCGCATGCAGACAACCGAAAGGACAATCCAAACACTGGAAGACATGCTTCGCATGAGTGTCTTGGATTTTGGAAGTCAATGGGATGAGCAGCTAGCTTTGGTGGAGTTTGCCTACAACAACAGTTACCATTCCAGCATAGGGATGGCACCCTATGAGGCATTATATGGAAGAAAGTGTAGGTCTCCTCTGTGTTGGACAGAAATGGGGGAAACGAAGGTGCATGATGTAGACCTAGTGCAGTACACTTCAAAGGTAGTTCCTTTAATCAGGGAACGATCAAAAAATTTTTCGAGGCGTAAGAGTTATGCACCCTGCACGAAGGGATGTGGAGTTTGCGGTGGCGGCTATGTATTTACGAAGGTTTCTCCAATGAAGGGAGTCATGAGATTTGGAAAGAGGGCAAGTTGGCACCTCGGTATATTGGACCTTTGAGGTTACGGATAGAGTTGGAGCAGCTTGCTCACCGGTTGGAGCTACCACCCAACCTTTCTCACGTTCATCCCGTGTTTCACATCTCCATGCTCAGAAATACATTCCCGATCCTTCTCATGTCTCGCAAATGATGTGATAGAGCTAAAGGAGAACTTGACATTTGAGGAGCAGCCTGTAGCCATAGTGGACTACCAAGTAAGACAGCTAAGATCCAAACAGATCCCTATGGTTAAGGTTTTGTGGAGGAGTCAGTCAGTGGAAGAGTGCACCTGGGAGTCAGAACGGGACATGCGTAGCAAGTACCCTTATCTGTTCAATGTATAATCATGTGCTTTATTCTGCCTTGTGTAAAATTCGAGGACGAATTTTCTGTAAGGGGGGAAGAATGTAACACCCCAAAATTTTAAATTTTATGAGCATTTTTGGTATTTTAATTTTATTTAAATTTTAGGAATTTTTTTGAGATTTTTCAGATTTTAAAAATCGGGTTCGATTTTTCTGAAAATATAAACTTTGATGATTTTTAAAAATTAATTTAAAGACCACGTGGCAAAACTAAAAATATATTTAAAGTCTATGTATTTTTCTGAGTTTTTTGGAATTTTTTCGGAATTTTTGGACCTCGTTTTCGGTCCCGAGGTAGATTAAAAATTCAAAATTTTGTATTCTGAATCGAACCGGCCGAATCGAACCGGACCGGATCGGACCGGTCGAATCGGACCGGCCTTTTCCTTCTTCCCTTTTTCTTCCTCGCGCGCGTCGTTCCCTCTCCCTTTTCTCTCTCTTTTCTCTCTCCTCCCCTCCCCTGCCGCTGGCGAGTCGCCTCCCCTGCGTCCCCCCCCTCGCCGGCGCCGCCTCTCAGCTGTCCCAGCCGATCGGCCGCCGCCCCAAACGGCCGGAAACGCGCGCGAAAACCCCTCCCCTGCGCGCGCGGCGTTTCAGCTTCTCCGGCCAAAATTCGGCCGATCCGGCCACCAATTGGATCGGGTCTTGTGTCTAAAATCATCTACTCGGCGAGAGCTTTCCATAGACACCAAGAACGCTGAAATCCATCGAGCGGTTTGTCCAATTTTTGCTCGGGAAATTTTTAGCCCATTTCGACTTTTGGGCTACATTTCTCGAAAACCGTGAATCCCACGAGAAAACCGAGGCTACCAGCACGCTCCACTCATCGAGAGCTTCGCAACGACATAAATTTCAAATTTTTCCGACACCGTTTTTCGGTGGGTCCCACGGAACTTCGCAGTGTTTTTCCGAGCATTAAATGAGCTTAGAAAATTCTGAAAAAAATTTATGTACTAACCCCCGTGTTATGGGCTTCGTGTAGGTATCCTTAATTTGCGGAAATTCGACAGTTGACCGGGTTTGTGAATTTTCGGCCAGACAGACCCGTTACCGGAAAAGTCTCCGAATTGGACCAAGGTTTTGGCTAGCCCCCCATTGTCAGACGTCCCGAGTGCGTCCCTGAAGTCGGAATCGGCAAAGGTAAACCCGAACTTTGCTTTTTCGTAATTTTCTAGTGCTTAAATAGGATTAAAAATCCATAAAATATTCGTGGTAGCTTAGAAAATTACGATTCTTTTTGCAATAGCTTAGTAATATTGCTAAGGACCGCGGGGCAAAGTTTTATAATTTTTAGAGCTTGTTTGGGCAGTTTTTGCCAAAAATGATCAATAATAAGGACTAAATTGAAATTTTGCGTATTGTGATGGATGACTGATTTGATGGGCCCAGGAGGGGCTGTGTGATATGATTGAACTGTGGATATATGGATTGTGAATATAGAAGTGTGTTTTGAGCCATTTTGCAGGTTGGATAGGTCTAGGTATAGGGGAGACTCTGCCGGATTTTCGGCACGACTTAGGACGTATTGGTCTTTTTCTTTGTTTGTATTGAGTCAAATTTATTAAATGATTGTAATAAAATTGTCAGGTGAGCTGGGACAGCCTTCTTCCCCCGCCCAGCCGCCTCAGTGACCATCGTCAAGTCTGTGAGTAAAATATTAATTTTAATTGTAATTTCGATATTATTATATGTTTAAGCATGCCCATGCATCACTTATATGCATATATCTATGTAGATAAATCCTAGGCACGATTTATGTTGCATTCATAACTGTTGATGTGCCATGGATGTTGTTGTGGTAATTTGGAGCAGTGTGCGTGCGTTGGCGTGCGTGTGATGTGGTGTGGACTATGGATAGGACGGGGTAGTCACGGCTTGAGTAATTCGCTGGGACCCGATCCTTCGAGGAGTAGTCACGGCTTGACTAATTCGCTGGGACCTTCGATTTGGTTATTAAGTGGAAGTCCGAGCTTGAGTAATTCGCTGGCACCAGGTTGGATTTAAGAGAGCTGTATAGGGGATCAACTCCCATATGTTATGATTGATACTACAGGGTGTGTGAGTGCTCCAAATTACCTTTTTGATGCTATGATGTGAATTTATTGCTGATGTTGCACTTCATTCCACAGGTTGCATTAGTTTTAGATAGCTATAGAGATTATGGTTAAAATTGATATTTTACTCTCTGAGTCGAACGCTCACTCCTGTTCAATATTTTTCCAGGCCACAGGAGGATATTTTGAGGTTAACCTGCTTTCTTCCTCGCAAGTCGATTATTAATGTTTGTATAATCTTGTTAAATCTTAGAATTTTCGCATGTGTTAGAAATGTTTATTTGATTTGGGTCTGTAAACTAAATTATTATTTTGGGACCTGTAAACTTAATATGCTATGCATGTTTGATGGATTGGATGAGGGAGCTGAGCTCCCATTTATTATTATGTTGATGAGTATGTGGAGGGTGAGCTGAGCTCCCCAATTGACTATATATTGTGTTTACAGGTCGGGTGAGTCGAAAACTCCCCATTGGTAAGTCCATTTTATGGCCGGACTCTGTCCGTTTGTTTTCTTGAAATTGGGCCCAAATGGGCCTTAGAGTTGGGTTAATAAACAGTTAGGCTTACTACGGGCCTCGGGGGCTTTAGGCTGGCCCAGGTCCTAGTGCCGGTCCGGCCCATAGGTTGGGTCATGACAAATTCAATGGTATAAACTTGTGTTTTTCACGCTTCCGTTCCTTCAACAGATTGTTCTACGGAATGATCTCCTTTTTCCATTCCGTTTTCCCAAAATTTCTACTTCCTGAGATCAAACACAAGGAGGTTGACCTCCGTTAGTGCATATTCATGACGTAAATATGTCATATGTATCAATTAAAGACACTTGAGCAGTTGTACTTATCAAAGAAATATTCATATACGTAGTTAAAATTTATTGCAAAACCATGCTCTGATACCACTTGTAATGATCGAGCTCCAACCACTAGAGGAATTGTCTGCTCTGGCTATAAGCCTTATGGTTTTGTCCTATAGGTAGAATGGAGAACTTCCTAGGAGGTCACCCATCCTAGGATTTCTCTCAAGCGAGCACACTTAACCCTGGAGTTCTTCCAACTCTCCAGGCCATTCCACCAAAAGGCGTCTCTAGAGATTAGTTCCCCCCATTTTACATATCATTACTTTTTGAGCCCAAGACCATCTCCGTGCTTTGCCGTTGTAGGATTTGCCTAAGGGACCTTTTACCCCGAGAGTTAACTCCTAACCTAACTGTCAAATAAAATCAGAGAAAAGAAAATTTCAGAGTCGGGAATCAAATTAAAGAACTAATAGAAAAATAAATGAAAAAAAAAAAGAAAATGAAAAAGTGAAGGAAGATGACATCATGCATGATGCCATAAAGATTATAATTGATAAATTTAATTAAAGTGATTTGTGGTCTTCCTAAGACATAAAAAAAGGAAAAGAAAAGAAAAGAAAAAAAAAAACACAAAAGTCTTCTTCAAGCCGGCACTCTCCCTCTCCCTCACATCTCTATTTTTAAACCTCCATTAAAGCCTGCACTCAAGCTTAAATTCCCTCAATTAACCTTAAGATTTTCCATAAGCACTTCATCAAAGCTTGTTACCTCAACCTAAGAAGAATATTGAAAGAGCAAAGAAAAAGAAAAAAGAAAAAAGAAGAGAATTGAAGAATTGGACATCAAAGATTGAGGTTAGTGATTTAAGTTGCAAAATTAGTTTATTAGTTGTGTTTATAGCTTAATTAACTTAGAAATAAACTTAAAATGAAATGAAATTAATTGTTGGAGGACTAAACATGGATTTTGATCAGCTAGGGTTTGCTATGGTAGTGCATGAATTTGATTGGATTATAAGTGTAGGCAAGCTTATATGAATGTAGAGGTGATGTTGAGATGCTTGGATTTGGTTAAATGTAATTACTAGTGTAGTTAGGGTTTTGGACCTAGGGTTTAGAGGCAAAAATGTGAGAAATCGTAAAATGATGTGTTTGACCTAGTTTGAAGTGAGAAATGGTCATTTGTGACCAAATGAAGTGTGTTTGAAGTATTGGAGTTTAAGGTTAAATTCGGATTGAGTGTGGTCATGCTGCTGGCAGCAGGACCAAGTTCCCTTTGAGGGACCAAAAATGAAAATTTACAAGTCCAATTGGTATGAGACCAATTGGGAATGAAAATAGACACTAAATGACACAATTTTCATTCAGGAACCATGCCCACAAAGTGACCAAAACCTAGTGAACAAATTGACCAAATCCGAAAAATCTCAGTATGCCCTGTACAAAATGACCAAATGAATAGTGTTTGTTCATTTGGCCATAACTTGAGCTAGGCAGCTCTAAATGACCTGAAATTTTACCAGTGGACAGATGAGATATAGACCTAAAACTTTCATGAAGAATACAAACTCAAATTATGCCATTAACCAAGTCATTTGGCCACCCAAATTTGGTGACCTAAAACTGCCAGAACCAAAAATTGCCTAGAAAATTTGGGTTAAGTCCAATCCGGCAGCCATGGTTCAAATGGCTATAACTTGAGCTACAAAACTCCAATTGGAGTGATTCAAAAAGGAGAATAAACTTAAGACAATATGAAACATTTTCTATGAAGAAACCATAGCCCAATTCTAACAGAAAAATAACCAATGGAACAGTGCAACCTAAGACACCAAAACTGAAAATTGGCAATTTTGCCTAAAAGATTTAGAATTTGAGTAAATGACCAAAACCAAAAAGTTTGGTAACCAAAATGTGGTATGTGGGTGAAGTTGGAGTTCCCATACCTATTAAGCCTTAGAAAGTCAACAAATTGACTTGAATAGTATCATGAATAGTAACCAAAACATGAAAATTTGCAAGAATGTAAGTTTAAGCATATTAGGATTAATTATGGGAATTATTGTGAGGCAAGGATGCTGAGACACTATAAATTTTGTGTTTCAGCTGAAAAATGCTCGAAAAGTCTGAGAGACTGAGTCAAGGCCTAGAGGCGACTCACGTTAGGTTTGTGCACAATAAATCTTATTTCATCATTTTCTTATTTTTAATTTGATTTGGTATGATTTATGAAAATTTGGTGTTACTCATGAATTGTGTTGCCACTTTGTGAATGAAACTATGACTTTGGAAATCTATTGGATTTCTCATGAATTATTTGAATAAAATTTTTGAAATAGATTTTTTATTCACACTTAGCATGACAGTGCCTTATTATTCCTCCTCCATTCATAGGGTGAGATCGATTATTTTTCCTCCCTCTCTGGTTTACCAGTTGAGGTTATAGATCGAATGAGTACTCATTAGCTAACTAGCCACCTCCCTCATTGATTTTTATTAGTGCGGTTGTAGATTACTTTGTCGTGGTGTACAACACAGCATTGATCAGAAATTTTGTGTCATGGCTTAAGTTGTGTATGATTTGGCAACACTGTGTTTATTAAATTATTTGATCAAATTGTGTTATTATGAGTTTTGATAATTTGTGAAATGTGATTGAGAAATATTTAAATTGTGTTTTATCAATGAATGATTTATGTATTGTATTTTAAATTTTTATTATGCACCACTGAGTATTTTTATACTCAGCGATAGCTTATTTTGCTATCGCAGATAAGAGCAAGGAGAAAGCAGCAGAGTGAGCTGCTATTGGAATTAAGGACCACACTGATCTTTTTGCACGGGTATTGTTTTATACCCTTGTAGTTATTTTGATGTAAATATTGTAATGTTTTATGTATTAATGTAAAGTTGAGCAGTTGTATAATAAATTATAATAATATTATTTTTGGATTTTCTTTTGTAAATTAAGATTTGTATTTGTGAATTTCGTACTATATGCACTGTGAATGAAGTTATGAATTATTTTGAGTTGATAAATTTTTGGTTGAATTGTGAAAAATTTATTGGAAGTGTTTTTCTCAAGTATTTGAAGAACTGTTTTCTCAAAATACAGACGGCACTCTGCCGAAATTTTTATAAAATTTGTGGAAAAATAAAAATAGACAAAAATTTTTACTAGTTTTTAAGCTTTGATAAATGATTTTAATTCCTACCAAAATGCTCACCACTTCCAAAATGTAAGAAAATAGTTTTAAAATCCCTTGTAGTGTACTTAATGAATTATCAGTAGGTGAAGTTCGATAGTTCATTAGGTATTCTACGGGATCATGTTATGCCTTACAGAGGGGTAAGGTGTGACAGGTGCTATCTCCTCATGTCCTCCTCTCGTTCCCAAGTAGCCTCCTGGCCTGAATGGTGGTTCCACAGTACTTTCACTAACAGGATCTGCTTATTCCGTAGCCGCTTCACCTCATAAGCCAGAATCTCTATGGGTTCTTCCTCATATGTGAGGTCTAGATTCACTTCAATTTCTTCTACTGGTAGTACATGAGATGGGTCTGATCTATACCTCCTCAACATGGACACATGAAAGACATTATGTATCTTCTCTAACTCTGGAGGTAGTGCCAAATGATATGCCAAAGGACCCACTCTTTCTAGAACCTCATATGGCCCAATGAAACGAGGACTCAGTTTCCCCTTTCTGCAGAATCTCATGATTTTCTTCCAAAAAGAAACCTTGAGGAATACTTTCTCACCCACTGCATACTCAATATCTCTTCTCTTTAAATCAATGTAGGACTTCTGACAGTCTGATGCAGTCTTAAGTCGATCTCTGATCACCCTGATATACTCCTTGGTCTGCTGAACTATTTTGGGACCAATCATCTTCCTTTCACCCACGTCATCCTAACACAATGGGGTTCTACATTTTCTGCCATACAAAGCTTCATATGGAGGCATCCCAATGCTTGATTGGTCGCTGTTGTTCTAAGCAAACTCAATGAAAGGCAAGTGTGTGTCCCAACTGCCCTCAAACTCAATCACACAAGCCCGTAGCATGTCCTCCAAGATATGAATTACCCTTTCAGACTAGCCATCTATCTGTGGGTGGAATGTTGTATTGAAGTTCAATCTAGTTCCTAGGGCTTTCTGAAGACTACCCAGAATCTAGAAGTGAACTTAGGATCTCTGTCAGATACGATGGATACTGGCACTCCATGTAGTCTCACAATCTCATCAATGTACAACTTGGCTAATCTTTCTAAACTGTAGTCCATCTGGACTAGCAGAAAATGAGCAGACTTGGTCAGTCTGTCAACAATGAGCCATACTGCATCATGACTCTTCTATGTTCTCGAAAGTCCCATCACAAAATCCATTATTATTCTCTCCCATTTCCATTCTGGTACTGATAGTGGATGCAATAACCCAGTGGGTACTTGATGCTCTGCCTTCACTTGCTGATAAGTTAGGCATTTGGAAACAAACTCTGCCACATCTTTTTTCATACCCATCCACCAATAATGCTCCTTTAGCCCTCTATACATTTTTGTGCCACCAGGGTGCATGGCAAAAGGAGACTCATGTGCTTCCTTCAAAATGATCTGTGTCGAATCAACATCATTAGGAATACACATTATGCCCTAGTGTAGCAGTAGACCATCATCTCTTATTGAGAGTTTTGGTTTCTTGCCCTGTCTGACTTCTTCCAATAGCTTCTGATACTTCTAATCATTCTGAGCAGCCATTCTGATCTGATCAATCAACACTGGTTGTACATACCATGCAACAACTATATGCTCTTCATGTTCCATAGACAAAGGAGTAACCCGTAGACTTGCCATAGTCTTGCAACTTAAGGCGTCAGCCATAACATTAGCTTTCCCTAGCTGATAGTCTATCAAACAATCATAGTCTTTTATCAACTCTAACCATCTCCTCTGTCTCAAATTCAGCTCTTTCTGAGTGCCCAAATACTTCAAACTCTTATGATCTGTGTAGATGTAGCATTTCTCCCCATACAAATAATGTCTCTAGATCTTAAGAGCAAACACAATAGCTATGCGTTGGATAATTCCTGTCATGCGGTTTCAACTGGCGTGATGCATAGGCAATGATATTTCGATCTTGCATCAATACACAGCCTAACCCATTGTGACAAGCATCACTGTAAATTGTGTATTCTTTAGCCGGAGTAGGTAAAGTCAGGACTGGAGCTTCAGTCAAACATTTTTTCAATTTATCAAAACTCTGTTGGAATTTATCCGTCCACTGAAATTTCACATCTTTCCGAAGTAGCTTAGTCAATGGAGCTGCCAACATGGAGAATCCCTTCACAAATCGACGGTAGTATCTAGCTAACCCCAGAAACTGTGAATCTCTGTGATATTTCTGGGTGGCCTCCAATTAAGGATAGCTTCAATCTTACTTTGATCTACCTTGATGCCCACTACCGATACTACATGCCCCAAGAAAGATATTTCTTTCAGCAAAAAATTCACACTTCGACAATTTGGCGTATAGTTGTTTCTCCCTCAAAGTCTGTAGTACAATCCACATATGTCTATCATGCTCTTCTACACTCCTCGAATAGACCAATATATCATCTATGAATACCACAACAAACTGATCGAGGTATGGTCTGAAGATAATGTTCATCAGATCCATAAAAGCAGCCAGAGCATTAGTAAACCCGAATGCCATGACCAAGAACTCATAATGGCCATAGCGGGTTCTGAAGGCTGTTTTAGGAATACTCTGCTCTTGTACTTTCAGTTGATAATAACTTGATCTCAGGTCAATTTTGGAGAACACAGCTGCACCCCTCAACTGATCAAACAAGTCATGAATGCGGGGCAATGGATATCTATTCTTTATTGTCACCTTATTCAACTGCCGATAATCAATACATAAGTGGAGAGTGCCATCCTTCTTCTTAACAAACAACACTGGCGCTCCCCAAGGTGACACACTAGGGTGGATAAAGTCCTTGTTAAGCAACTCTTGCAACTGCACTTTCAACTCTTTCAATTCTGCAGGTGCCATTCTATATGGTGTTATGGAGATTGGGTCCACACCCGGCATAACATCAATCTCAAACTACACCTCTCTTTCGGGAGGTAATCCTGGCAATTCATCAGGAAACACATCCGGATAGTCACATACTGTAGGGATGTTCCTCAGTGCTGGACTCCCCACTTGGGTGTCTATCACATGTGCCAAGTATGCTTCACACCCCTTTTTGATCATCCTTCTGGCTAGTGCAGCCGAAATGATGTTTGATGGCAATAAATGCCTCTCCCCATGTATTACCACATCACCATACATAGGAAGACCAAAAGTGGCTATCTTCAGTCTACAGTCAATCATAGCATGATGCCTGGCTAACCAATCCATGCCCAAGATAATATCATAATCTCTGAAGGGCATTTCAATCAAATCTGACAGAAAAATATGTCCTTGGATCACCAAAGGACAATCTCTATAGATTATGTTGACCCAAACCTCTTGTCCTAACGAACTAGTTATTAGCACCTCAAAACCCATTTTGATACACGGAACAGCAAGTGAACTAACTATGCTAGCACTAATATATGAGTGGGTTGAACCTGGATCAAACAGCACAAATACATCTTGATCAGAGATAGAGAATGTACTAGCTACAACATCAGAAGTCTTAGCCTCTTCTCGCTGTCTCATCATGTAAACTCTGGCTGAAGCACTTCCTTGTGCTGACTGACCAATAGTGTAATATCCTCCCTATACGTGTTCTGTATGTTCTATTGCTCCAGTAGTCAAATAATAGTCCAGGCAAGTCAGGATGTCTAGAACTACACTTCGGTGATAGTGAACAGACATATAATGATGAAATAAATAAAAAGAAAATACAAGAAAAATCAAACAAAAATGAAAGAGAGAAAATGATGCTAAGTTAAACGAGCCGGCACCGCAGCAATGAGTGATTGCACTGGGAAGGCCGTTGCCAACCCCAGGACTGCGGGGAACCCTCTGAATTTAATTTTGAGACATAAATAAAGGTTTATTGAAATGTAATTAACACTAGAAATATCAAAGAAAAATTAATAGATTAGTATAAAGAAAAATGAAAAATCGAGAAACAGACAAAAATCGGTGTTACTGAAAAATCAGGAATATAACCCGAAGTGGGGTATTTTGGTCATTTAACACATAGTGTTGCCTTTTGACCTTAATCTCCAATAAAAATAAATGATATTACACTTAGAAAATGTCATAAAAAATTAAATTGTGATACATTATAAGAATAGTGAAAGAAATGGGGGATAAAATCCAATTTATGAAACTTTGAATAATTAACATTAAAATCCAAGTTAGTGCTCCACTAACTTGGATATTAGGACCCTTATCACAGCCTTGGGACAGCAGATAGCACTCACCATCATCTTCTTCATCATCCCATTTTACTTTGCAGAAATGAATTCCACCATGGAAATCACCATGGCCACCCCACATGCAACCTCCATGGGTGCATGATCAAGCCATCCTTTCCACTTCTTTCCTTCATTAAAGCTTGCCTACTCACCTTGGGGAAGATATTGGCAACAAGAAAAGCAAGATTTGGTGAAGTTTTGATAAGCTTCAAAAGTGGTAAGTGTCCAAAACCTCTCCCTTGCTTTAGTAAACCTTGTGTTTAGGTTGAGGTGAGTATTTTGGTGAAGAGAAATGAAAGAAATAGTGAGAAATGGACTTGTCCATTTTTGGCAGCCATGAACCTTTGTCGAGCTTAAGTTATTTTTACTTCTAATAAATGGAAATGAAGGTTGATTAATTTAAATGAAAGTTATAGTAAGTTTGTATCTAAGTATATGCATGTAGTGTTTGAATTAAGGGTGTGAAATGGAACTTTGATGCCTTGAGCAAACTGCCATATTTGGCAGCCCCTAATAGCATGAATTTGTGTGTGAACATGTAGTTATTAATGAAATATGCTAATGTTAAATTGTGGGCAGCAAGTGTAAGTGATATTGAAGTATGATTATGTTGAAGTGTACGTGTAATATTGACATTGAAATATGTTGAATTTTGGTGGAAGTGAATGTTGAACTTAATGGTGAATTGTGTGCATTGAGCACTTGAATATTCTACCCAAAATTGTTGCTGGAATTGTGTACAATATATATATGGAAGTGTTATTGATTGAATATTGAAGAAATGAGGAGGAGAAGGAATATCAAATTGGAAGTGTATGTGCTTTGTGTAGGTTGTGTGTGAAGGCAGTACATAAATTAGGCCATAAGTGCCAAACTATAAACCCAATTGGTATGAGGCCAATAAGGGGTGAAACTAGACACCAAATAGGCCAACTTTCATTTAGAAATGTTGCCAAAATTCTGCCTAGAAACTGACCTTAAAAATGACCAAATCCGGATTAGCAACCTTGCAACCCAGATTTTTGACCATATGAACAGTAATCCTTTGGATGACCATAACTCACTCAAAACAGGTCCAATTAACCTGAAATTTTTACCATGGTTATTTTAGATATAGATCTACAATTCTTATGAAGACACCAAAGCCCATAAATGGCCAGAACCAAGTCAAATGGCTTGCACAAGTTCGGGTACAAAAACTGCCGAACCAAAATTGACCTAAAATTGACCAAATTTTGCACTAAAGGTGCAATCTGTCCAGCTTTAGTAAATTGACCATATCTTGGTCTATACAACTCAGAATGACCTGAAATTTTGCCCCGCGTGCAATAAGACATAGAGCTACAATTTTGCTTCTTTGACCAGAAGCTAAAAACCAAGGGAAATAGGACTTTAATCTAGACCAATCTAGCACACAAAAATTAAGAATTTGACATTTTGCATACAATGATGCTTGAAGCATTTTGGCAATCAATGCCAACTTGTAAAAATGGTAAATTGCACTATATTGGCAGCATATTGAGATATAAATTGTGACATATTGATGCTAGAAACAACTTATCCATATTACCTAAAAAGGTCAACATATGCATTGACTTATGAATTATATAATAGTTAGTAAACTCCAAAAATTGAAGAATTAAACAATTAATTAATAATGTGCCCTAGTTTGCCTAGTTGACTAGTATGGATAGGTTGGCATGCCAATAGGATTCTGATAGCTGTTCTGTAAATGGATTTATGCCATACTGTGTTTTTACGGCTTATTATGTCGCACTGTGACTTTAATAGCCTACAGCTATACATATTGTGTATTTATTTTTGGCTTATCGCCAGATTGACTATATGGCTTTTTAGCCACGCTATTTGCACACCGGGAGACACTTTGTGATCGATGGTGTGACGGCCCAAGGTACTAGGTACCCAGTGCCAGTATATCCGCTTATCGATGCAGTCGGTATATAGGCTACAGGCGATAATTCAAGTACTATTAAATTCAAATACCTAAATCCGATCTCGACATACAAAGACCACCAAAAATTCGTAAACACTTTATTTACTTTATTTTAGTGTATATTTCTTTATATTTGGCACCACTAAGCAAAATTGCTTAGCGCGTTGCTTTTGTAATGCGTAGGTATTGGAGACACAGCTGGGGAGCCCAGCAGACCTACGGCCGGGTGAGACATCAGATCTGTACAGGAGTCCAGAGTCATCTGCACTGCATTGCATACATGGTAGGACTTAGGATATCTTGTATTTTGTACTTTTATTGTATATTTGAAATTCAGCCCTGTATTTTATAATGTTATGAAAGCTCTAAAGTTTATAATATTTTGTACATATTAAATAACATGGAGATTTTATGTATATATTTAAATTATTATGGACTGTATTATGGAACTGTTTAATAACTGTAAAAGTCTATTGACTTTACTGAGAAATAGAAATTGTGAAATATTTGAGATTTTGATATCATCATATTAAACTGTTTTCAACATGTTTGGAAGGACAGTTTGTCCTAAATATAGACGGCACCTTGCCAAATTTTTATTACCAATCTTGAAACACTGATTTTATCAAAGTATGACAATAGTAACAGCATGATATGAACATTACATAAAAGACTTCTTAAAAATCTAATTGAGTTCAAGAAATGAAATAATCACAGACTAGGTGTTCCGGCACGCCGTGTAGCACGCCTTGCTCGGCTATACTGTAGACTGGTGAGGGGTATTACAAATAGTACCCTGACTGCCTGAAGCAGTGCCTCTACCTCTGCCTCTTCCTCTGCCAACTGATTGTGAACTTTGGGAGCAGGACTCTGAATAGATCCTTCTGCAATCGTAGGAGTTGGACCGAATCTAGGAGCACTAGTGCAGTCTTTAGCTAAATGGCCTTTGCCTCCACAATTAAAGCAGGTTCCTATTGCCTAATAGCATTCTCCCCCATGAATCTTGCCACAAGTCTCATAGGGGAGGGCAGGATATGAACCCCTGCTCAACTGCTGACCAGACCTAGGGGGTCTCTATCCAGAAAATCTACTCCTTCTTAATCTTCCACCTCGACCTCTGCTAGGTCCACTAAATTTCTTCCTCTTCCCAGAAGTACTACCAAAACTTGGCTCTACTGACTTTTCACCTTTATCTTTCTCTGTTTTCTCAGTCTTCTCTGATTTTTCTTTTACAGGTGTTGCTTCTGATTCAATCCTTTCTAGGTGCTTGAGAGATGAGTTAAGAGAAGTTGCTATGTCTGAATCCCACTACTTGCATCCTCAAACTGGGCTTCAAACCGATCTCAAATCTCTTGCACCTTGCCTTGCTGGTAGAAAGGAGACTCCCAGCATAGTGGCTTAAGCGGGAGAACTCCCTTTCATACTCTGCCACTGATCTGTTCCCTTGTTTTAGGCTCAGAAATTCTTATAACTTTTGATCCACATATGCGTCTGGGACGTATTTTTGTCTGAATTCTCTGATGATGTCATCCCAGGTCAGTACTGGTGGTTCAGCCAAGCTGTGGGGGATGGTCTTCCACCAATCATACGCATCCCCTTGCAATAGTGACACAGAGTATTCAAATTTTAGCTCATCTTGGCAGTGCAGCTTCTTAAACACTCTGTCCATTCTCTCTAACCATTGCTCTGCCTCTAAAGGGTCTATTGTACCCTTGAATTCAGTAGCTTCATACTTCAATAACTTGTTATACTGTCTGGCTGGAGGCAGTAGTTGTACCACAGGTGTTTAGGGTGGAGCTTGAGCAGGCATACCCCCAGCCATTTATTGAAATATTGCCACCATCTGCTGTGCAAACTATGCAGGAAACTGCGGCATTTGTAGGGCTAGTGCTATTGATCCACTAACGTTTTGTAGAGCTAGGGCTTCCCCTTGTGCCTCAGCTTCATTAGATTACTCGACTAAGCGATCCCCTTCTTCCATTTCAATCTGAAGTTAGGGTATCTCCTGAACAAGTAACACATGGAGATTTCCCTCCGTTAGTTCATATTTATGATGTAATGCACTGTATGTAACAAATAAGGACATTGAGCAGTTGTACTTGACAAAGAAAAGACACAAATTCATAAGTTAAAATGTACTTCAAAAGTTTTGCTCTGATACCACTAAAACATGTCACACCTTACCCCTCTGTAAGGCATAACATGATTCCATAGACTACCTAATGAACTACCGAACTTCACCTATCGATAACTCATTAAGTACCCTACAAGGAATTTTAAAACAATTTTCTTACTTTTATAAGTGGTGAGAATTTTCTAATAGATATTAAAATCATTTATTTGTAGTTTTAAAACTAATAAAAATTTTTGTTCCATTTTATCTTTCTGCAAATTTTATAGAAATTTCGGCAGAGTGCCTGCTGTATTTTGAGAAAATAGTTCTTCAAATACTTGTAAAAAGGCACTTCCAATAATTTGTCTCAACAACTTCTTCAATTTCACAACCATCCCAATCAATTTCAACATCATTTATCAACTCCCAAAAAAATCAAATCCACAATTTCCAATATTCAACAATCATCAAAATACCATTAATTAATTTCATTCAATTTAAAGCAATATACTTCTATTCATATTTCATTAAAGATAAAACAATTTATATACATCATTACAAAAATTTACATTAAGAGAAATTCAAACTAAAATTTATTACAAACTTTATACAAATTGCTCAAGACTAGTTTTACATGTCCATACCTTTACATACATTACATACATCAAAATAAATTTTTATAGTCAGGGTATAAAATATACCCGATAACTTCAAAGCAAGTAGCTCCTCAATCCTCAGCAGCTCATTCTACTGCTCCTCTAGTCTCTAAATCTGCGATAGCAATAATAGCCATCGCTGAGTACTAGGACTCAGTGGTGCACAACATACTAAAAATAAACCTTATGCGGAATTTAAATCACATTTATTCAAAATTTAATTTGAACATGAGCAATACATTCAAAACATGACTTATGAAATTTTAATCCAAACAATTTCATTTCAAAAGTCTCAAAACACATTTCATAAAAACACATAGTTATATCATGCCACTCGAAACAAATATAATCTCAATAGCCAGAGGCTAAGGAGAAGTCACATCACAAGGCTAGCTAGCTCAAATATATGGATATCCATTCAATTTCTTCTTCTACTAGGACACACCTCAATACTTCAGCCAGAGAAGAAATCAAAATTCGAAACTAATTTCCCCCACTAGTCATGCTAGTGAGGTGTTCAAATATATGGTCATGACACTGTGGTTTCAAAACTTATCTTAACAATTTACTAAACATTTATGCCATCTCAAATATACACAAATAACTTCCAATAATTTAAATCAAAAGCATAGTAAATATTTTGTCACAATGATGTCACAATTCAATATTTTAAATTATTCAAAACAATATGCAGAAGAAAATTTACAGAAATTCTACGTTGTGCACAAACCTTATATGAGTCGCCTTTTGGACTTAACTCGACACCTCAGGTTCCTTCCCGGTGTTCTTTTCCTCTAAAACACACAGTTTCATAGTGTTTCAGTACCATAACTTAGCATAAATCCAAAAATAAATTTAAATTCACTTTTATCTAGCTCTAATGTGCTAAACTTGACGTTCTTTAAAATTTGTGTTTCGGGGTTACTATTCATGATACTATTCAAGTCAATTTGTTGACTTTCTAAGGCTTAATAGGTATGGGAATTCCAACTTCACCCACATACCACATTTTGGTTACTAAATTTGTTGGTTTTAGTTGTTTACTCAAATTCTAAGTCTTTTAGGCAAATTTGCAAATTTTCAGTTTTGGTATCTTAAGTTGCACTGTTCCATTAGTCATTTTTCTGTTAGAATTTGGAAAAACTTTCTTCATAGAAAATGTGGCCTATTGTCTTAAATTTATTCTCTTTTTGAATCACTCCATTTGGAGTTTTGTAGCTCAAGTTATAGCCATTTGAATCATGGCTGCCGGATTGGACTTAACCCAGATTTCTGGGTACCAAACTGGTTCTGGCAGTTTTAGGTCACCAACTTTGGGTGGCCAAATGACTTGGTTAAGGGCACAATTTGGGTTTGTGTTCTTCATGAAAGTTTTAAGTCTATATCTCAGCTGTCCACTAGTAAAATTTCAGGTCATTTAGACCTGCCTAGCCTAAGTTATGGCTAAATGAACAAACACTGTTTATTTGGTCATTTTTGTACAGTTCAGACTGCATAAATCCGGATTTGGTCAATTTGTTCACTAGGTTTTGGTCACTTTTTGGGCATGATTCCTAAATGAAAAATGTTCCATTTTGTGTCTATTTTCATTCGCAATTAGTCTCATACCAATTGGACTTGTAAATTTTTAGTTTTGGTCCCTCAAAGGGACCTTAGTCCTGCTACCTGCAGCATGGCCATTTTCAGTCCGAATTCAAACTCACTTCTATCACTTCCAATACATCTCAATTGGTCACAAATATAACATTCTTACTTTAGCTATTACGTACTGTCTACTGTTCTGGTGACCAATGTCGGTCTGGACAGCTAGAACGCCTAGAAAAATATTTAAACTAAAGTGAGGAACCATAATTAACTCAAATATTAATAAGAAAAATTTAGGAAAAATTTTAGAAATAAAATACAACCAAGTTAAATGAGCCGATGCCCTAGCGATGGGTAACCTAGTGAAAAGTTGCAGTTCTCGCAACCAGGAGCCCTAGACCCGGGAAAAAAATTATAAAATAGTTTTTGGGCTCCAGAGAAGGGTTATTTAGGTTCTTATGGCATTAGAATGCCAAGGAAATGCTTAGAAAAAATTTTCAATCGGTACAGACAATTTTGGCTCGTTAAGCCAAATGGAGGGCATTTTGGTCATTTCATCTTCAGAGACGATTTTTGGCCAACTTGTCCAGTTAAATAAATAATTTATACAACATAAAATATTATTAAATGTTGTTAAAAATTTAATTGAAATTAATTAGACAAGAAATGGAGAGAAAATAAAAGAAAATAGCATTATGACATCATAGTGATGTCATTAAAGTTTTCCCAACCAACTCAATGTTGACACATGACATAAACTTGTTTAAAAGAGACCAAATGGGCTGGAAAACAAAGAAGAAAATTCCAACAGCCATTTTCTTTCCAAACCAATGGGAATATTAGAGAAAGAGAAAGAGAAAGAGAAGAGAAACCTCCATGGGAGCTTAGGAAAGCTTGAGATAACCCATTAAACCTCCTTGAAACTATCTTGGTCTTCACAAAAAATTATTTCTACACTTTGGGCAAGCTAAATACAGCAAAAGGAAGAAGAAAGGAGGAGCTTTGATAAGTTTGAAATTCATTCCACTAGAGGTTAGTGACTTAAATTCATGTCTCTCTTCAAATTTATGTTGAAAAAGTATATTTGAGTGCAAAATTGCAAAGAAATTTGTCAAATATCTTGTGTATGCCCATCCCAAAGTTTCGGGCATCCTTGAACCTAGTAGAGTTTTGAAGATTTCTTAGAGTTAAATTGCAATTTGGCTGCCTTTAACATCAATACAATGCTTAGGACAATGGAAGGTATGTAAATGCATGACTTGAGATATTAGGGTTAGGGTTTGGGCATAAATTGGAGACCTTAATATTTTAATGGTGAAAGTATATTTTAATGGTCAAATACTGACCATTTGGCTGTGTGTAACTTAGAAATGAAGTGGTTTATGTAGTGAGAATTGAGATTGGAGTGGCTGCCCTTGGTGACCTGTAGAATTGGACATGAGTCCTGCAGGTTTGGGCAGCCATAACTTGAATTGTAAAGGTTCAATTGGTGCAAGGCCAATTGGACATGAGACTAGACACATAATAGCACAACTTTGGTGAAGAAACCATGCCAATGAAACCAAACCAAGTGAACCAAAAGTTTGCCCTAATCCGGGTGACCTGCAGTCTGTTTCTGCAGAATGACTAAATGAACAGCGTTTGTTCATTTGGCCATAACTCAACGTAGAAAGGTCCAATTGACCTGAAATTTTTCCAGCAATAAGAAGAGATATAGACCAACAACTTTCATGAAGGAACCTAACCCAAATTATGACCAAAACCTATCCAAAAAGTGAGTTGCAGTCACTATTCACTACACTGTAGATATGGCCAGTCCAGAAAAATTTCAATCCGGCCAGTTGTGGTTTTTGGACCATAAATTGAGTTAAAAAACTCCAAATAGAG
The DNA here is from genome assembly GCF_030052815.1 of Hevea brasiliensis. NCBI lineage: Eukaryota > Viridiplantae > Streptophyta > Magnoliopsida > Malpighiales > Euphorbiaceae > Hevea > Hevea brasiliensis. The sequence goes on along the minus strand of NC_079494.1, from coordinate 37,016,899 downwards.
TGATTCAAAAAAGGAAATTCAACTAGACAAAATAAGGAACAACTTTCATGTTAATCATTCTGCCAAATTCCCACTACAAAAATGACCAATGGAACAGTAAAGATGAAGCATGAAAACTAAAAATTCTGCTTAATTAACATTAAGCTTAGAAATGGTATTGGCAACCAATACCAACAAATTTTAAATGCAAAATGTGGTATGTTGGGAGTATTAAAACAAATGTACCTATTTTCTATGCAAAAGTCAACATTTTGGTTAACTAATGAAGTGAATAGTAACACCAAAACTTGAAATTCAAAAATTGTGAAACCCAAAAGTGTAAAATGCCCTAGTATACCTAACAAGATTGGTTTGGATAGCTTGGCATGCCAATAGGGTTCTGTTAGCAGTACTGCATATGGCTTCATGCCATTCTGTGTTTCATGGATTTCCCATGTCATTCTGTGACATAATAGCCTTTGGCTATGTTATTTGAGTTGATATGCTTGGGTTTTAACCCTGATAATTATTACAGCTTATTAGCTGTTTTGTTGCACACCGGGAGACACAATGCGACCGATAGTGTGATGGTCTGAGGTACTTAGTACCCAGTGCCAGTTTACCCATTTATCCAGTTTAGTCAACTAGTATGGGTTACTGGGGCAATGTTAATAAACCTTACCAAATTTTAATTGAATAATATTGCAAATAATACCAGAAATTAAGTCTACCCAAAAATGAAATCATACATTCTGCATAATTATTTTATTTTATTTTATATTATTTTATTTTATATTGTCACCACTAAGCAGAATTGCTTAGCGCATCGCTTTTGCCACGCGCAGGTACTGGAGACCTAGCTGGGGAGCCCAGCAGACATCAGACGGGGTGAGTCTTCAGAGCTGCATCCAGGGTCCGGAGTCACCTCACATCTGCACTGCATATAGTAGGACATTAGGACTATAGGTGGCCCTTTTGTATTTTGCATTTTGTATTAGTTTGGATTGTAACTCTAAACTCCTATAATTATGTATTAATGTAAATATATGAAATTTCATATTATTGAGATCTTTTGCATAATGTATGTTGATAAATGAAATGTTGAGAATTAATTGTGAATATGCTTCAAGTGATGAAGTGAACAGAAAAATTTTGAAAATAGTATTATGATTTGAGATTGACTTGAATGTGTATAATGGAGTTTGGATTTGGAAATTATTTTAGAAGTGTTTTTAAACAGGTTCAGAAGAACTATTTTTCCAATTTACAGCCGGCACTCTGCCGGATTTTCTATAAAATTTGCGGATAAATTTAGATTTATCAAAATTGAAAATAAATGAATTATAAAGGGATAAATTGTAATAGAAACATAAGTTGGTGCTCCGGCACACTGAGTGGCATAACTTGCTCGGCTACACTGTAGACAGGTAAGGGGTGTCACAACAAATGACCATTTTTCATCTCAAACAAGGTCAAACACACCATTTAACCAATTCTCACTTTTTTGCCTTCCAAACCCTAGGTCCAAACCCTAACTTTCATATCTAACTCTTTTGTTGAATTCTAAATGCATATTTAGTACTCATACCCTCACTTACACTTAACCACTTCATTATTTGCATCAAAATCACCCATTTCAATATTAGTTTGCTACTGGCCGAAATTCCTAGGATTCTAGATAGGCATGATTTTGCATGTTTTCATGTATTTCTAACCACTTTCATATTACTTCTATACTTATAATTCAATCAAAATTAAAGAAGAGAGCTTACCTCAAATAGAGCTTTCTAACTTCTTGATTCTTCAAGCTTTCTTCAATTTTTTTCTTTTCAATATTCTTAACAAGACTCAACTACAAGTTTTAACTAAGAAATCTATAAATTTTATGGCTCAAATCTTGGGTTTAAGAAGCTTTTTAGTGAGCTTCAATGGAGGAGGTTAAGAAAATGAGAGAGATGAGAGAGGAGAGGTGGACGGCAACAATGAGGATGAAGACAACAAAAATGATTTTTGTTTTAATTTAATTTCTTCCTTTTTTTTATTTGGTCACTTAAGTAGATAATTATCCCATTTTTCAAAATTTAAAATTAAATTTATTATGTCATGCGTTATGTCATGCATGATGATGTCATCACTTTTTTACTTTTTCTTTTTTTCTTTTTCTTTTTTTTCTATTTATTTTTCCATTAGTTCTTTAATTTAATTCCTAACTCCAAAATTTTCTTTTCTCCGATTTTGTTTGACAGTTAGGTCAGGAGTTAGCTCTCGGGGTCAATTGACCAAATTGGCCATCGCCGGTTCAACCCGGTTTGCAAATAATTCAATATTTCTTCCGGCTCCCTGACGTAATTATTTGACTGGCTTAACAATTTCTTTTCATGATTTTCTCTTTTCCACTATATTCATAATAGTCCTAAGAACCACGGCATCATATTTTACGGTTCAAAATTTGAGTTTAAATTGACTTCGCAGTCCTTCCCAAGAAGGTCACCCATCGCTGTGACTCTCGGCTCGTTTAACTTCTTATGTTCTGTTTTTCTTATTTATACTTAACTAATTGGCAATTACTAATTATTTGGATTTAAAGCTTATCTAGTTGTCTTAAGTGTGGTTCTAATTCCCTTAATTGCCCGGACTGACACCGGTCACCGGAATAGTGAAATATACTAGGCTATATAAATAGGTGTGTTATAATTTTGGCAGAACAAATTCCATTTAACAATTTGGCGTGTTGATAAAAATCTAAACTAAGTATTTTCAATTCCATTATATGTCATGAAATTCATTTAGGAAAAATTAGGCATTATTTAAAATTTTGTGAAAAATCTGCATGGTTACGGGTAAAATTATATAAAAACAGTTCTTCATAACCTGTTGGAAAAAAAAAAATTTACAAAAATATATCATGTCCAATTGGAACTTAATCAACTCATTCTCAATAAATCTCATCACAAAGAAAATAATTTATTATTTACAATACTCAAAAAGAAAGTTAAACGTTTACATTCATTGAGATAACAAAATTAATATTACAAAAATTTACATTTAATTATAATCCTAAAATAATATTACAAGTGATTCTGTACAACTGCTCGAATGTGGTTACATACATATAATTACATGATTACACCAAAACTTAATATATAAGGGTATACCTATTATATACTCGAAGATAGTCCCAACACGTCTTCAAGTCACAACTCCAAATGATCTTACTCAGCTGCTCTATATTTTCTTTCACCTACGACAGCATACAAAGCTATCGCTGAGCGGTGAACTCAGTGGTGCACAAACTGATAATTTAAAACTTAATACAAGTCATACTTGACAAATCACAACAAATAAAAACTTAAAATCTCTAAATTCTTCAAAATTTATAACATCCAAAAATCAATATTTTCAATCATGTAAATCATTCCTTTGAATGACATTTTGATCAAATAATAATAATTTATCCATATTTCTCTTGAACCATAAAACAATATAATATTTTTCAATCACTAATAATATTTATTCCAATCATGATTTATCAAATTATGCATAATTTAAAGGTGTTGCCAATAATTCGCACAATTAGACCCATGACACAAAATTTCACAATTGATGCCGTGTTGTACACCACGACAAAGCAAACTCTCCCAATAACCGAGGCTAAAGGGAGGAACAAAGACTAGCTAGTATATATGAGTACTCATCCAAACTCTTCCTCAACTGGCAAGCCAGGAGGAAGGAACTCAACCCCATTAAGTGGATGAGATATCTCACTAGACAAGCTAATGAGAACACAAAGTATATTGCCATATTGACTGTGGTTTCAAATCATATTCAAAACAATTTCTATTCATAAAAAGTATTTACAAATCACTAAACATATTTAATCATTTTAAATTCATGCACAAGGTTGGCAACACATCAAATTCATAATTTATAATTCTCAAAACCATGCAATAAATTCTTCAATGCATAGAAGAAAACATAATTAAATCATACAAAGTCGTTCAATGAATTAAAGTTCTTGTACACAAGAGAAAATACAATTATCAAGTTCATTCTAAACCCATTATAAATTTAAAACATATAAATAGGCTAGTTGTGCACAAACCTCTTTAACTAGTTGATGCACTTGTATGATATAGATGTTTTTTTAGTACATTTGTATAATATTTTATAGCATTTAGAATAGTAATCTCATGAAACCATTAATATCATTAACTTCTATAAATTCCATTGCCAAGCTCTTAATTCCATGTTTTCTGCATCATTTTAGGAGTTTGGGTGAAGTCCCAGGGCATAGGAGTATGGAAGGAAACTTGTAAAGGCCAAAGGATTGAGAAAAGCTGCTAATACACATTACACGGATCATGTAAGCAAAGCCATAGACCCGTGTAACCTACTGCCAGAAGAAAGCCAGAGAGCTAAGGAAGAAACAAAAGTACATGGGTCATGTAATCAGACCCGTATAAGCTATGGAGACTCATGTAAGTCTCTGCTAGGCACAGGCTTAAAGAATTTTCTAAGAACAGAAGAACATGGGTCGTGTAACCAGACCCGTGTAACTAGCACAGACCGGTGTAAACTCCTATTCCAATGTAATATGCAACCATTCAGCTCCTATAAGTTACACGGCCCTGGGTCGTGTAGTGACACACGGGCCGTGTACCATGCGGTAGCCAGTTTCCTAATCCGAATTCTAGCTCTTGTTTACACTCTCCAAACAAACTCCTAATGCTTTTGGGATTCTAAAGAGCTAACCCTAGACTAGCTATTATAAATAGAAGCAGAAAATGACATCAGAGTGGTGCTCTTTTTAGTTTAACCCTTTTGTAGAGCATTTTAGAGAGTTTTTAGAAGGGTTTTCACTTTTTCATACTTACATTCTCTGCAGCCGTCTTGAAGAGTAGAACATCAGCGCAGAAGGGAAATCCTCAGTGAAGTTCCACGAAGATCAAGATTGCAGTCATTCCTCTTCGGTTCTTTTGTTCTATTTCTCTAAGCGGACTCTTTATGTTCTTTTATTTTATTTTCTCTATGTTTGTTAAACTCACCATGAGTGAGTAATTCCTTTATTCTGGAGTTAGGAGAGTAGTACTTGCAATTTTTATTATGGATAAATATTGAGTTTTACTTATTGGAGTTGAGTTTAGTTCTTTGATTCAATTTTTTATGATCTTAATGCATACTATGTGTTGGTACCCACTTAGTATTGATTGCGGATATTAATTAAAGGACTGAAAGGTGAAGATTAATATTAGAAAATCGAGATCTTGAACCTAGGAAATCTAACCTAGAGACAGGCTGATGATCTTTGTGGAGTTTTAAAATTAATCATAGATCTTAAAGGGTTTTAATTAATTTAATCATCACGAAAATAGGATTTAGGTTCACTAAAATACACCTTGAGTGCCTTGAGAGAGGACTTAGGATATCTTAAGATTAATTTCCATCACAGCAACTATTCTCAATCCGATGAATAGACAAGATTAAAATCCATAGTAAGGTTACAGTGTGAAATCTTAATTCTGGAATTGCTTTTATAAATAGTTTAATTCAAAATTTACTTTTAACATCCAAACTAGGTTTAACTCATTCTCCATCTATATTCAGTAGCCTAAACAGTCAAAATTGTTGTGTGGCCTAGTACTTGCTAACTAAATTCCTCAAGGGAACGATATTTCACTCACTAATTTATTACTTATTAGTAATCTATGCACTTATAGTAGTTGAAACACCAGCAAACAAGTTTATGGCGCTGTTGCCGGGGAAGTTTAATTTTAGTAATATAAGGTAATAAGTAATTTAGCTGATTTATGCATTTTCATTTATTATTTAATTTTTTTTAAACTGTTTTATTCTCTTATTCTTTCTCAGGTGATTGGTTTGGTACATGACCAGAATATGACCAGAGGAAGAAGTCTTTGATTTGGATCCAGAGATAGACTGTGACACCCCTTACCCATCTACAGTGTAGTCGAGCAAAATATGTCACACAGTGTACCAGAACACCATAACTTATCTCATTGATATTTATCAATTCTTAATTTATTTATTATAGTTATTAAGTGAAATTTATGAAATTGATCTCATTTAGATCATTTATTGAAATTATAAATTAATTTGCGACTCTGAAAATTTTATAGAAAATCCGACAGAGTGCTAGCTAAAAATGGAGAAAATAGTTCTTTGGAACCTGTGAAAAACACTTCCAATAATTTCCAATCATTCTCAATCTCCATTTGTATCGCATCAATTTACAACAATTTCTTAACAATTCCTCCATTTGTCATTCATTCATTTCACATCATCATCAGGCTCAACTCATAAATAAATTCTCATATGTTATTTATAAACACAAAGTTACAAATACTTACATTAATAAAAAATTATATTGCACAGGTTTCAAATATACATGATAAAATAAGAGTTAAATTACAAAGCTTATAAAAATCACAAAATACAAAATGGGACCTAGTGTCCTACCAATGCACTGTAGTTTGTGATGTGACATGGACACTATGCAGAACTGTAAACGGCCTTACCCAATCTGTGGTCTACTGGGCCCTCTGTCCAAATCTTCAGTACCTACACGTTGCAAAAGTGACGCGCTAAGCATAAAGCTTAGTGGTGCCAATAATACAAGAAAATATAATATGCAAATAAAAGTAATAATTTTCTAGTTATTGTGTTCATAAGAAATGAATAATTACTAACTTATTGTTTAGTGGAGGGCTAATTACATTTTATGATATTAACTTCTTCATGCATTTTGTTAATTGTTTTCTTGATGATTTTGAGCTTCTTTATATTTTATTGTAATCATTCTTGATCTTTATCTTGATATTTCATTTCCTTATTTTCTTTAATAATCAGTTCAATTACAGTTATACTTTTCCATGCCCAAGTAACCTATACAAATTGATCGGACTGGATAAACCAGTAAACTAGCACTGGGTAGCAGGTGCCTCGGGCCATCACACCATCGGTCACAATGTGTCTCCCGATGTGCAAACAGAATGGCTAATAAGCCATAAAAGCAATAAGGCATAAAGCCAAGTTAACATCATAATCAGTATAGCCATAGGCTATCACATCACAGAATGACATGAAGCCATGCATCATATGCAGTACTACTATCAGAACCTTATTGGCATGCCAACCTATCCAAACCAATCACATTAGGCCTACTAGGGCATATTACAAAGTCATTTCTTGAATATTTGTACTTTATATGTAAGGTTACTATTCATTTCATTAGTCAACTAAAATGTTGACTTTTTAATAGATAATAAGTATATTGGTTCAAATATCACCAACATACCACATTTTGCTTTCCAAAGTTGTTGGCATTGGTTGCCAATTCCATTTCAAAGCTTAGTGTTAGTTATTCACAATTTTCAGATTTCAAGCACTAAGTTTACTGTTCTATTGGTCATTTGTACAGTAGGAATTTGGCAAAATTGTCTTCATTAAAGTTGTTCCTTATTGTGTCTAGTTACATTTCATTTTTTGAATCACTCTATTTGGAGTTTTGTAGCTTAAGTTATGGCCTAAACACCATAACTGGCTGGATTGCAATTTTCAGATTTTTCTGGGCAGAGCCAATTCTGCAGGTTTTGTACACTGACTTCAGGTCAGTTTTTGGACATGTTATGGTCAAAATTTGGATTTGTTTTCTTTATGAAAGTTGTAGAGCTATGTATCTTACTGCTGGTAAAATTTTAGGTCAATTGGACCTCTCTACACTGAGTTATGACCAAATAAATGAATACAACACATTTGGTCATTTTGCCCAGGTTACATATAAGTCACTCAAATTAGGGCAACTTTTAGGTCAACTTGGTTTGGTTTTCTGGGCAGGATTTCTTCACCAAAGTTGTGCCATTATGTATCTAGTTTCATGTCCAATTACCCTTGCACAAATTGAACCTCTACAACTCCATTTATAGCCACCCAAACCTGCTGGACTCACAACTAGTCTTGTAGGTCACCAAGGGCAGCATGCCTAAGTTCCACTCCAACATCCTTACTCACTTCAATTCCTCCTCACACACATTCAAATGGTCACTAATTGACCATTATAAGGTTAACATACCATTACATGAGCAAACCCTAATGTTATTCAAATGTCTAAGTTCTCACGTTCATTCATGCACTATACTTGCATTTCACTTACACAATCATGTTCAAGCACTCATCTCATGCTATGGGCAGCTCATAAACACTTTACTTCAAGTAAATTCATCAAACCCTAACCACCCCTAGGCTGCTGAAATTTATAGGGATTGTCACACCCTACTCTTCGTAAGATGTAACATGCTCCCGTAGTACACCTAATGAATTACCGTACTTCGCCTACCGGTAACCCATTAAACATACAATAATGGATTTTAAAACAATTTTCGTTCATTTTTAAATTGGTGGGTAAAATTTTTTTTCAGATTTTAAAAACCTTTATTTAAAGTCCAAACATAAATTAAATTTTTAGATATTTAAAATCTCCACAATTTTTACAAAAATTTCGGCAGAGTGCTATCTGTATTTTGAGAAAATAGTTCTTCAAAACCTGAAAATAAAGATACTCCCAATATATTTCTCAATCCCAACTCTATTATTCAATCTCATTTCACAAATCCGCATAAACCACTCAATACATAGTGTAAATTAAATCAAATATTAAAACATCTCATTGAGGTAAACAAATTAATTTTCACATTCATGGAAGCATTAAAATTTAATAGTGCAAAACATTATAAGTATATAAAATCTCAAGATAATATTACAATAATTTGTATTTGATTACAATTGAAATATATATATTACAAAAGAGTTTGTACAACTGCTCAAAGGAAATTTCATACATATAATTACAGAATTACATCAAAAGCTAATGTATAAGGGTATACCTATGATATACCCGAGGATAATCTCACCGTGTCTTTCAATAACCTCGCTCAACTGCTCTATATTTTCTTTCACCTGCGACAGCATACAAAGCTATCGCTGAGTGGAGAACTTAGCAGTGCACAAACTAATAATTTAAAACTTAATACAAATTATTCTTAACAATTCATAATGGATAAAAATTTAAAATTTCTAAATTCTTCAAAATCCATGACATTCAAAAATCATTATTTTCATTCATACAAATTATTCATTTGAATAACATTTTGATCAAATAGTAACTATTTATTTACATTTCTTTTAAATTCTGAAACAATACAAAAATATTTTGAATCACTAACAAATTATTTATTTCAATCACAATTTATCAAATTATGCATAATTTAAAAGGCGTTGCCAACAATCCACACAGATGAACCCATGACCCAAAATTCAAATAGATGTCGTGTTGTACACTACGACATTTCACACTCTCCTAATAGCAGAGGCTAAAAGGAAGGAATAAAGACTAGCTAGTATATATGAGTACTCATTCAAACTCTTCCCCAACTGGCAAGCCAGAGAGGAAGGAACTCGCGCCATCTAGTGGAGGAGATATCTCACTAGACAAGCTAATGAGGATTCACAACAAATTTTGCCATGTCAACTGTGGTTTCAAATCATATTCAAAACAATTTCTATTTACAAAGTATTTACAAATCATCAACATATTTAATCATCATAAATTCATGCTCAAGGTTGGCAACACATCAAACTGAAAATTTACAAACCTCAAAACCATGCAACAAATCCTTAAATACATAACAAAATTTATCTTTAAATTATACAATTTTATTCAATAAATTAAAATTCTCAACACAGCAAAATTTATAAATCATAAAATAAACTTGTTCAAATCAATTTAGAAATGAAAAGTAACAAAATAGTTAGTTGTGCACAAACCTTATACGAGTCGCCTCTTAGCCTTGACTCGATGTCTCGGGTTCTTTCTCGGTATTCTTTTCTATTGAAACACACAGTTTCACAGTGTTTCAGTATCACCATTTATCATAACTCTAAAAATAAATTCAGATCTACTTATACCTAGCTTTAATATGCTAAACTTGGCGTTCTTTAAAATTTATATTTCGGGGTTACTATTCATGACACTATTCAAGTCAGTTTGTTGACTTTCTAAGGTTTAATAGGTATGGGAATTCCAACTTCACCCACATACCGCATTTTGGTAACTAAATTTGTTAGTTTTGGTTTTTTACTCAAATTCTAAGTCTTTTAAGCAAATTTGTAAATTTTCAGTTTTTGTGTCTTATGTTGCACTATTTCATTGGTCATTTTTCTGTTAGAATTTGGCAAAACTTTCTTCACAGAAAAGGTTCCCTATTGTCTTAAATTTATTCTCCTTTTTGAATCACTCCATTTGGAGTTTTGTAGCTCAAGTTATAGCCATTTGAATCATGGCTGCCGAATTGGACTTAACCCAGATTTCTGGGCACTAACTGGTTCTGGCAGTTTTAGGTCACCAACTTTGGGTGGCCAAATGACTTGATTAATGGCATAATTTGGGTTTGTGTTCTTCATGAAAGTTTTAGGTCTATATTTCCGCTGTCCACTGGTAAAATTTCAGGTCAGTTAGACCTACCTAGCCCAAGTTATGACCAAATGAACAAACACTCTTCATTTGGTCATTTTTGTACAGGTCAGACTGCAGAAAATCGGGATTTGGTCAATTTGTTCACTAGGTTTTGGTCACTTTTTGGGCATGATTCCTAAATGAAAATTGTGTCATTTTGTGTCTATTTTCATTCCCAATTGATCTCATACCAATTGGACTTGTAAATTTTTAGTTTTGGTCCCTCAAAGGGACCTTAGTCCTGCTGCCTACAGCATGACCATTCTCAATCCGAATTCACTCTCACTTCCAATACTTCCAACACATCTCAATTGGTCACAAATGACCATTTTTCATCTCAAACCAAGTCCAACACACCATTTAACCAATTCTCACACTTTTGGCTTCCAAAACCCTAGTTCACCTATTTGATGCATTTAGCTAATTTCAAGCATACTAGCATTACTTCTATACTCATGTAAGCTTACCTTCACTTTGAATTCAATCAAATTCATGCACACACATCACAACCCTAGTTGGCTGAATTTTCCTTTAATCCTCCAATAATTAATTTCTTTTCATTTTAAGCATAATTCTAAGTTAGTTAAGCTATAAATACAATAATTAAACTATAAATTCCAAATTTAGCTACTAATCTTAAATGAAGCTTTTCAATCTTCAATTCCCTCAACTTTTTCTTCTTTCTTTCTCCTTTAACCTTCTTTCCATGATTTGCTTATAATTTTTCTTCAAGATAATTAAAGGATTTATGGTGGAATTTAGTGTTTAGAAAGCTTAAAAATAAGCTTTCATGGAGGAAAATTTGAGAGAGAGAACTTGGGAGAGAGAGAGACGGCAATGGAAGATGAAGTCCCCTTTTTTTTTTTCCTTTTCTTTTATGAGTTAGTAAGGCCACAAATTTAAATTAAATAAATTTTAATTATAATAATTATGGCATCATGCATGATGTCATGCATGATGTCATCTCTTTTCACCTTTTTCATTTTCTTTTTTTTTATTTATTTTTTTATTAGTTCTTTAATTTAATTTTCGATCCCGAAATTTTCTTTTCTCCTATTTTATTTAACAATTAGGTCAGGAGTCAGCTCTCAGGGTCAATTGACCAAATTGCCCCTCGCCGGTTCAATCCGGTTTGCAAATAATTCAATATTTCTTTCGGCTTCCTGACCTAATTATTTGATTAGCTTAATAATTCTTTTTCGTGATTTCCCTTTTTCACTGTGTTCGCAATAGTCCTAAGGATAGCGGCATCACATTTTACGATTCGAAATTCGAGTTTAAATCGACCTCGCAATCCTTCCCGAGAAGGTCACCCATCGTTGTGACTCTCAGCTCATTTAACTTCTTATGTTCTGTTTTTCTTATTTATACTTAACTAATTGACAATTACTAATTATTTGTGTTCAGGGCTTAACTAGGTATCTTAAACATAATTCTAATCCTCTTAATTATCCGGACCGATACCGGTCACCAGAACAATAACATATACCATGCTATGCAAATAGGGTATTACAGGGATGGATACACATCATTTTTGTTTTGTTTTTCTTACATTTTCTACTTATCTCATGGCATTAAGCATGAATCAAGTAAAAGTGCTAAGAGATTGAACACTAACCTTGTTGGAGCTACTCCCAAGCTTGCCAAAATTTTTCTTTTTCCTCTTCAAATTGCTGTCCAAGGCTTGCTCTAGTGGTAAGGGAAATTTTTTATGAAGAGAGTGTGAGGTTTTATGGTGATTTTTCAAGAGAATTTCTAGTGAGAAGATTGGAATAACAATGGTGAAAGGAGAGAAAAGGGAGAAACGGCTGAAGAAGAAGATGAATGGCAGAATTTGTTTTCATTTTTTCCCATTTTATCTCTTTTTAATTGTCTTGTTCAGTTGTGATTGGTGGAGGCCTTCTTAATGACATCATGTGATGTCATATTTCCCATTTAATTCATTTTTATTTTTCTTTTCTTTTCTACTCATTTTCAATTTAATTTTTAACAATATTTATTCACATTTTATGTCATAATAATTATTTACTTAACTGGACAAGTCGACCAAAAATCACCTCTGAAGGCGAAATGACCAAAATGCCCTCTATTTGGCTTAACAGACAAAAATTATCTGTACAGATTGAAAATTTTTTCTAAGCATTTTCTTGGCATTCTAATGCCATAAAAACCTCAATGACTCTTCCCTGGAGTCCCAAAAATTATTTTATAAATTTTCTCACTGGTTTAGGGCTCCTAGTTGCAAGGATCGCAACTTCCCACTGGGTTACCCATCGCTAGGGCACCGGCTCACTTAACTTGGTTATATTTTATTTCTAAATTTTTCTTATTAATATTTGTGTTAATTATGGCTCCTCACTTTAGTCTAAATATTTTTCTAGACATTCTAACTGTCCGGACCGACACCGGTCACCGAAACAGTAGAATATATGGAATGGATACAGTGAGGGTGTTACAACTCTTCCCCTCTAATTTAAATTTCGTCCTCGAAATTTACCTGACTTAAGTAATCGTGGAGTTGCTACCTCCTTATTTCTTCACTTCCTTGTATCGCCTCATCAGCGTCTGGGTTTGGCTCTTCCTGAGCTTCTATAGCATATACCTGTGGTGCCACCCTGACTTCGGGCCTTTCAACTGTCTTAGAAACAATCTCTATGAAATGTCAGCCATCTCTACTCTACCCGATCTTTTACCCTTTGAACTATAGGGGCAGGTCTATCAACTTGTACTGGAGCTATTGAACAACTCCTTTAAGGGCAATCTCTTATGAAATGATCCATAGCCCCACACCTGAAACACTCTCCAGTTAACAATCGACACTCCCCTCTGTGTGTCCTACCACAGTGCATACATTCAAGCATTAGGGCTGATCCCCTTGTTATTATGCCAGGGGAGCTAGCTATAGATATTTCAATCTGGCCTCTCTGGCCCTGTGTCTGATCTTGTGAACCAGAACCTTTAAACTTCTTACTATCAGTCGGTATACTTGATTGCCCTGGTCCAAATTTCCTCTTACGCTACCTATCTTTCTTATTTAGTTCACTTACTCTGACCCTTTCCACTTTCAGTGCAGCTTCAACTAATTTTGTGAAGTTTATAATCCCCAAGGCAGTGATCATTATTTTAATGTTGTCATTTAGCCCCTCTTCAAACCTTCTGCACCTCTCTACTTCTGTGGGGACTATCTCTCTTCCATAGCGGCTTAGTCTGACAAACTCCTTCTCATACTCCGCTACTGATAGCTGTCTCTGCCTCAGGTTAATAAATTCTCTCCTCCTGTCTTCTAGGTACATACTTCCCACATACTTCTTCTTAAATTCAGCAAGGAAGAAATCCCAAGTTATCAACTCTGGCTGGACCTCACTAGATATAGTGTCCCACCACTGATAGGCATCATTTTGAAGTAGAGACACAACACCCTCCAAGTTCTGCTCTGGGGTGAAATGTAGTTGGTTTAATACTCTTATAGTACGGTCTAGCCAATTCTCAGCCGCCATCGAGTCATCTTCTTTCTTACCAATGAAGTCCACAGCCCCAAATTTTCTCAGTTTTTCCAGATGGGATTTCTGCTATGAAATTGGTGGTGGTGGCATAACCCCAGCCATCTGTCTGAAGAATTCAGCCATTTGCTGAAACATAGGCGGAGGAGGCTATGCAGGCACTACTAGTGCTGGTGAAGCAGGTTCTCCCTGGCCCTCAGTCTCAGCTATAGGTGGAGCACGACTCTCCACTTCCTTATCTAGTGCTCTCTGTAACGTGGGGTCCATATCCTAATCAAAATAAGAAAGACAAACAGATCTGCATTAGTGTCACCTCGACTCTTACAAATGCAATGCATGGTATGGACTCTATCTAGACACAGAAACGCCTAAACCGTGCTCTGATACCACTAAATGTGACACCCCTTACCCGTCTACAGTGTAGTCGAGCAAGATATGCCACACAGTGTACCAGAACACCATAACTTATCTCATTGATATTTATCAGTTCTTAATTTATTTATTATAGTTATTAAGTGAAATTTATAAAATTGATCTCATTTAGATCATTTATTGAAATTATAAATTAATTTGCGGCTCCGAAAATTTTATAGAAAATCCGGCAGAGTGCAGACTAAAAATGGAGAAAACAGTTCTTCGGAACCTGTGAAAAATACTTCCAATAATTTCCAATCATTCTCAATCTCCATTTATATCACATCAATTTACAACAATTTCTTAACAATTCCTCCATTTGTCATTCATTCATTTCACATCATCATCAGGCTCAAATCATAAATAAATTCTCATATGTTATATATAAACACAAAGTTACAAATACTTACATTAATACAAAATTATATTACATAGGTTTCAAATATACATGATAAAATAAGAGTTTAATTACAAAGCTTACAAAAATCAAAAAATACAAAATGGGACCTAATGTCCTATCAATGCACTGTAGTCTGTGAGGTGACACGGACACCATGCAGAACTGTGGATGGCCTTACCCAATCTGTGGTGTACTGGGCCATCTCTCCAAATCTTCAGTACCTACGCGTTGCAAAGCGACGCGCTAAGCATAAAGCTTAGTGGTGCAAATAATACAAGAAAATATAATATGCAAATAAAAGTAATAATTTCCTAGTTATTGTGTTCATAAGAAATGAATAATTACTAACTTATTGTTTAGTCGAGGGCTAATTACATTTTATGATATTAACTTCTTCATGCATTTTGTTAATTGTGTTCTTGATGATTTTGAGCTTCTTTATGTTTTATTGTAATCATTCTTGATCTTTATCTTGATATTTTATTTCCTTATTTTCTTTAATAATAAGTTCAATTACAGTTATACTTTTCCATGCACAAGTAACCTATACAAATTGATCGGACTGGATAAACGGGTAAACTAGCACTGGGTAGCAGGTACCTCGGGCCGTCACACCATTGATCACAATGTGTCTCCCGGTGTGCAAACAGAATGGCTAATAAGCCATAAAAGCAATAAGGCATAAAGCCAAGTTAACATCATAATCAGTATAGCCATAGGCTATCACATCACAGAATGGCATGAAGCCATACATCATACGTAGTACTGCTATCAAAACCCTATTGGCATGCCAACCTATCCAAACCAATCACATTAAGCCTACTAGGGCATATTACAAAGTCATTTCTTGAATATTTGTACTTTATATGTAAAGTTACTATTCATTTCATTAGTCAACTAAAATGTTGACTTTTTAATAGTTAATGGGTATATTGGTTCAAATATCACCAACATACCACATTTTTCATTCCAAAGTTGTTGGCATTGGTTGCCAATTCCATTTCAAAGCTTAGTGTTAGTTATTCACAATTTTCAGATTTTAAGCACTAAGTTTACTGTTATATTGGTCATTTGTACAGTAGGAATTTAGCAAAATTGTCTTCATGAAAGTTGTTCCTCATTATGTCTAGTTACATTTCGTTTTATGAATCACTCCATTTAGAGTTTTGTAACTCAAGTTATGGCCTCAACACCATAACTGGCCGGATTGTAATTTTCTAGATTTTTCTGGGCAGAACCAATTCTACAAGTTTTGCATACTGATTCAGGTCAGTTTTTGGACATGTTATGGTCAAAATTTGGATTTGTTTTCTTCATGAAAATTGTAGAGCTATGTCTCAGCTTGCTGTTGGTAAAATTTCAAGTCAATTGGACCTCTCTACACTGAGTTATGACCAAATAAATGAATACTATTCATTTGGTCATTTTGCCCAGGCAGAATGTAAGTCACCCAAATTAGGGCAATTTTTAGGTCAACTTGGTTTGGTTTTCTGGGCAAGTTTTCTTCACTAAAGTTGTGCCATTATGTGTCTAGTTTCATGTCCAATTGCCCTTTCACCAATTAAACCTCTACAACTCCATTTATAGCCACCCAAACCTGCTGGATGCATAACCAGTCCTGCAGGTCACCAAGGGCAGCATGCCTAAGTTCCACTCCAACATCCTTACTCACTTTAATTTCTCTTCACACACATTCAAATGGTCACTAATTGACCATTATAAGGTTAACATACCATTGCATGAGCAAACCCTAATGTTATTCAAATATCCAAGTTCTCAAGTTCTTTCATGCACTATACTTGCATTTCACTTACACAATCATGTTCAAGCACTCATCTCATGCTATGGGCAGCTCATAAACAATTTACTTCAAGTAAATTCATCAAACCCTAACTAACCCTAGGCTATTGAAATTTATAGGGATGGATACACATAATTTTTGTTTTGTTTTTCTTACATTTTCTACTTATCTCATGGCATTAAGCATGAATCAAGTAAAAGTGCTAAGAGATTGGACACTAACCTTGTTGGAGCTGCTCCCAAGCTTGCCAAAATTTTTCTTTTTCGTCTTTAAATTGCTATCCAAGGCTTGCTCTAGTGGTAAAGGAAATTTTTTATTAAGAGAGTGTCAGGTTTTATGGTGATTTTTTAAGAGAATTTCTAGTGAGAAGTTTGCAATAACAATGGTGAAAGGAGAGAAAAGGGAGAAACGGCTAAAGAAGAAGATGAATGGAAAATTTTGTTTTCATTTTTTTCCCATTTTATCTCTTTTTAATTGTCTTGTTGAGTTGTGATTGGTGGAGGCCTTCTTAATGACATCATGTGATGTCATATTTCCCATTTAATTCATTTTTCTTTTTTTTTTCTTTTCTACTCATTTTCAATTCAATTTTTAACAATATTTATTCACATTTTATGTCATAATAATTATTTACTTAACTGGACAAGTTGGCCAAAAATTGCCTCTGAAGTTTAAATGACCAAAATACCTTCTGTTTAGCTTAACAAACAAAAATTGTCTGTACCAATTGAAAAATTTTTCTAAGCATTTTCTTGGCATTCTAATGCCATAGAAACCTCAATGACTCTTCCCTGGAGTTCCAAAAATTATTTTATAAATTTTCTCCCCTGTCTAGGGCTCCTAGTTGCGAGGACCGCAACTTCCCACTGGGTTACCCATCGCTAAGGCACCAGCTCACTTAACTTGGTTGTATTTTATTTCTAAAATGTTTTCTAAATTTTTCTTATTAATATTTTTGTTAATTATGGCTCCTTACTTTAGTCTAAATATTTTTTCAGACATTCTAACTTTTCGAACCAACACAGGTCACCAGAACAGTAGAATGTACGGAATGGATACAGTGAAGGTGTTACATAGAAAAAACTCTAAGAACTATCAAGAGGGAGAGGAAATGTGAAGGATAAGATCAAGGAAATCTAGAAATCCCAAATATGGCCGACAATAACAACAATAGGCCGAGACTCTTGAAGGATTACGAAGCTCTCTCCATGCAAGGATTCCAACCTAGTGTTACAATACCCACAGTGGATGCCAACAATTTTGAACTAAAACTGGCATGGCTCCAGATGATCCAACAGACCTAGTTTGGGGTTCACCAACAGAAGATCCGCACTACTACCTCCAGTGCTTTCTTACCCTTTGTGGCACATTCAAGATGAATGGGGTCTCTGATCAAGCCATAAGACTCAGAGCATTTCCATTTTCCCTTCGAGACAAAGCAAGAAAGTGGTTACTTTCTCAACCAATTGGAACATTCACCACTTGGGAAGACCTCTCGTAAACTTTTCTAGCAGGATACTTCCCACCTACAAAGACTGCAAGGTTGAGTGTTAAACTCAACACCTTTAGGCAAAGGGAAGGTGAAACACTCTATGATGCATGGGAGAGATATAAGGACCTACAGAGAGAATGCCCGCACCATGGCATAGAAGATTGGCTCCTGGTTCAGAACTTCTATAATGGGCTACTGCCCTCTACAAGGAGCACAGTAGATTCAACAGCAGAAGGTGACCTAATGGAGAAAATAGTAGATCAAGCACTTGAACTTCTGGAGAGGGTCGCATATCACAACTACGAGTGGTCAAATGAAAGGGGAAATATAAGGAGAGCAGTAGGAATCCTAAAAGTGGATGCCCTATGCATGATAAATGCTCAATTTGACCAGCTCACAAAGAGGCTTGATAAAATGCAGGCCAATGCAATAGGGATGAACAGTCAACATGATGACAGCTATGGAGGAGGATGCATGGGTTCAGAGTATAACAGCTTCAATGAACTCCCCACAGAATAGATGAACTATGTGAATAATGGAGGGAACTTTAACCAGAGACAGCCCCATAATCCATATTCAAATACATACAACCCTGGATGGAGGAACCACCCAAATTTCTCATGGTCAAATTCATAGAACCAGCCAATGAACAAATAGTAAAGGTACAGACCACCAGCACCCCCGGGATTTTAGAATAAGGGATAAAACCCTACACAGCCACTGCCACTCCCTCAAAGCCAACAGCCTAAATCAAGGTTGACTATGGAATCAATGATAGAAAGTTTCCTAGCAGCCCAGCAACAGCAAAATGATATGATCAAATAGTTAGCTTCCAGAATGGACTAACTTGCCACCCATAATAAGATGCTTGAAAATCAAACTGCTCAGTAAGTAACGTCTTCTAGCAAAGCTTCTAGTAAACTGCCTAGTCAACTAGAGATGAACCTAAATGAGCATTGTAAGGCAGTTACATTGAGAAGTGGAAGAATTTTAGAACAGTCAGAGGAAGAGCCAACGGGGGAAACCTCTGAAAAATCTGAAAGCCAAGCAAAGAAGAAAGCAGAAGAAGCCAAGAAGGATGAAGAGAAGGAAATAAGGAAGAAAAAGAAGCTACCAGAGCCATATCAGCCTCCCTTACCTTTTCCTTAGAGATTTGAGAAAGCCAAATTGGACAAGCAGTTTGGGAAGTTTTTAGAAGTTTTACAGAAACTCTATATCAACATTCCCTTCACTGACGCACTCTCTCAGATGCCATCCAATACCAAATTCCTTAAGGAAATTCTATCAAAGAAAAGAAAGCTGGAAGATTATGAGATTGTTGCTCTAACAGAGGAATGTAGCGCCATACTACAAAATAAACTGCCTCCAAAGCTGAAAGATCCAGGAAGCTTTTCCACACCTTGTCTCATTGGCGATAAGAAAATAGATAAAGCCCTCTGTAATCTTAAGGCAAGTGTGAGTTTAATGCCTCTATCAATATGCCCAAAGTTGGAAGTCGGAGAACTAAAACCCACAACAATTTTATTGCAATTGGCTAACCGGTCTATTAAATATCTTGTGGGAATACTCAAGAACATTCTTGTAACACCCTCACTTTAGCTAGTTCATACATTTGACTGTTTCGGTGACTAATTTTGGTCCGAACAGTCAGGATGTCTGGAACTACATTTAAATGATAGTGAGGAGGCATAAAATGATGGAATAAATGATAAGAAAAATTAAGAGAAAAATAAAAGAGATGAAATGTAACTAGGTTAAATGAGCCGGAACCGTAGCGATGGGTGACCACACCGAGAAGTTACAGCGAAGACAATTGCTGACCCTAGGACCGCGGGGAACCCTAGAAAATAATTTTTGAGACCTAATTAAAGATTTATCGAAGTAATAATGACATTAAAAATGTCAAAGGAAATTTAGTTAATCGGTACAGATAAACACGAAAATTCAAGGAACCGTCGGATTAGGAATTAAATCTGTATTACTAAAAAAGTCCGAATATGACCTAGAGAGGGGCATTTTGGTCATTTGACACCTAGAGTTGACTTTTGACCTAAATGTCCATTAAAAATAAGTGGTATTAAATTTTAAAATCACATGAAAAATGAAATTATGGATAAAATGTAATTAGGGAAAAATAAGAGGTGATAAATGGAAATATTGAAACTTGATTTATTTAATTAATTAATTAAATGATTTGTGGGGTATATAAGGCCATTAGAGGATAGATTGCACCACTAAGTGTCTTCTTCTTCCTCATATCTTTCCTTAGCCGAATTCAATTCCTCCCTTAAACCACCATGGCCGTTTCATGCAAGAGCTACATCTTCTCATTTTCAAGCCATGATTCTTGTAACTCACTTCATTAAAGTTGATCACCACACTTTGGGAAGGATATTGGCAGCAAAAAGAAGGAGATTTGATGAGGTTTTAGCAAGCTCAAGAAAGGCAAGTGTCCATTTTCTCTTCCTTGCTTAATTAAACTTTGAATTAATGTTGGGATGAGTTGAATGGTTGAGAAATTTAAAGAATTGGAGGTGTATTTGATGGACTGCAATTTCGGCAACCATGGAAGTTAAAGGTGTTTGATTTATTTTTATATGTAATTGATGGGAATTAATGTTGATTAAGGTAATTAGATATGCTAGTAAATTAACTTCATGTGTATGTTGAGATTGAGCATTTGAATTGGGGTTTTGAAAGAAGTGTTGAAGACTTTGGGAAATTGTCCAACTCGACAGCCTTGATGAAGTTAGAAGATTGATAATTCCATGAATTTAAATATTAAATTATGGTATTGATGTATTAGTGGAAGGGTATTATATGTTGCTTGTTGAATTTACATGTACTAGCAATTTGTTCCATGTGTATTATATTGACTTTGATCATTGGAATTAAGGTTTTCTATTGGATACTGATATAACACCCCTATTTCTATAGTCTGGTATATTTCACAATTCCGGTGACCGATATCGATCCGGATAATTTAGGGGATTAGAACCACACTTAAGACAACTAGATAAGCCCTAAACACAAATAATTAGTAATTTTCAATTAGTTAAGTATAAATAAGAAAAACAGAACATAAGAGGTTAAATGAGTCGAGAGTCACAGCGATTGGTGACCTTCTCGGGAAGGACTGTGAAGTCGATTGAAACTCAAATTTCGAACCGTAAAATGTGACATTGCTGTCCTTAGGACTATTGCGAACACAGTGGAAAAGAGAAAGTCATGAAAAAGAATTGTTAAGCTGGTCAAATAATTAGGTCAGGGATCTGGAAGAAATATTGAATTATTTGCAAACCAGGTCGAACCGGTAAAGGGCAATTTGGTCAATTGACCCCTGGAGCTGACTCCTGACCTAACTGTCAAATAAAATCGGAGAAAAGAAAATTTTTGGATTAAGAATTAAATTAAAAGAACCAAAGAAAAATAAATAAATAAAAGAGAAAAAAGAAAAGTGAAAAGTGATGACATCATGCATGATGCAATAAACATTATAATAAAAAAATTAAATTTGGATTAATTGTGGTCTTTCATAAGATTAAAAATTCGTAAAAAAAAAAAGAAAAAATAATAAAAAGGTCTTCATCTTCATCAACAAGCCGTCCTCCCTCCCTCACCCATAATCCTCCATTGAAGCTCCTTTTGTGAGCTTGAAGACAACAAATCCCACCATAGAAAAATTACTCACCATGATTAGAGTTTGTTTTGGCAACTAGAAGAGGAGATTGAAGAAGAAAGAAAGAAGAAAGGAAGAGGTTTGAAGGGAAAGAAAATTCTACATTCAAGGTTAGTAGCTAAACTTCAAACTTTTAGTTTAATTATTGTAATTATAGCTTAATGAACTTAGAAATATGCTTAAAATGAAATGAAAACAAGTGTTGGAGGACTAGGTATGGATTTCAGCCAGCTAGGGTTTGAGAAGAAAATGCATGTGTTTCGATTAAATTAAAAGTGTATGTGAACTTGAATGAGTTAAGAAATGGTGATGGTATGCTTTGAATTAGTTAAATGTAACAAAAATGTGAATTAGGGTTTGGACCTAGGGTTTTGGAAGACAAAAATTGGAGAATTGGTGAAATGGTGTGTTTGACCTTGTTTGAGCTGAAAAATAGTCATATGTGACCAATTGGGGTATGTTGGAAGTGTTAGAATTAGGTTTAAATTCGGATTGCTTAGGGACATTATGCAGGCAGTAGGACTAAGGTCCCTTTCAGGGACCAAAATTGAAAATTTACCAACCCAATTGATGTGATGCCAATTGGAAATGAAACTAGATACAAAATGGCACATTTTTCATTCAGGAATCATGCCTAAAAAGTGACTATAGCATAGTGAACAAATTGGCCAAATTCGGATGTGAGTGTTCTGCCTTGTACAAAAATGACCAAATGAACAATGTTTGTTCATTTGGCCATAACTTGGGCTAGGCAGGTCTAAATGACCTGAAATTTTACCAGTAGAAAGTTGAGATATAGACCTAAAACTTTCATGAGGAACAAAAATCCAAATTATGCACTTAACCAAGTCATTTAGTCACCCAAAATTGGTGACCTAAAACTGTCAGAACCCATAATTTGCCCAGAAAATCTGGGTTAAGCCAATCCGGTAGCCATGATTCAAATGGCTATAACTTGAGCTACAAAACTCCAATTGGAGTGGTTCAAAAAGGAGAATAAAGTTAAGATAATAAAGAACAATTTCAATGAAGAAAACTTAGCCAAATTCTAACAGCAACATGGCCAATGGAATAGTGCAATATAGGACACCAAAACTGAAAATTTGCAAATTTGACTAAAAGACTTAAAATTTGAGTAAACAACCAAAACCAACAAATTTAGTAACCAAAATGTGGTATGTGGGTGAAATTGGAATTCCCATACCTATTAAGCATTAGAAAGTCAACAAATTGACTTAAATAGTATAGTGAATAGTAACCTCGAAACACAAATTTTAAAGAACGCCAAGTTTAGCGTATTAAAGCTAGGTAAAAGTAAATTTGAAAATATTTTTGGATTTATGATAAGTTATAATACTGAAACACTATAAAACTGTGTTTCAGTGGAAAAGAATATCGAAAAAGAACCCGAGGTGTCGAGTCAAGGCCAAGAGGTGACTCGTATAAGGTTTGTGCACAACATAGAATTTCTGTAAATTTTCTTCTGCACATCGTTTTGAATGAATTGAAATATTGAATTGTGATATCATTGTCTTGAAATGTTTATTATGCTTTTAATTTAAATTGTTAAAAGTTTAATTGTATATATTTGAAATGGCATTAAATGTTTAGTAAATTGTTAAGATAGTTTTGAAACCACAATGTCATGACCATATATTTGAATACCTCACTAGCATGACTAGTGCGGGAAATCAGTTTCGAATTTTGATTCCTTCTCTAGCTGAAGTGTTGAGGTGTGTGCCAATAGAAGAAGAAAAAGAATGGGTTCCCATATAATTGAGCTAGCTAGCCTTGTGTTGTGACTTCTCCTTAGCTTCTGGCTACTGAGATGGTATTTGTTTCGAATGGCATGATATAACTATGCATTTTTATGAAATTTCTTTTGACACTTTCGAAATGAAATTGTTTGAATTAAAATTTTATAAGTCATGTTTTGAATTTATATTTCATGTTCAGTTTAATTTTTGAATAAATATGATTTAAATTCCGCATAAAGATTATTTTAGTATGTTGTGCACCACTGAGTCCTAGTACTCAGCGATGGCTGTTATTGCTGTCGCAGATATAGAAACTAGAGGAGCTACCTACTCTGAAGTTTATCGGGTATATTTTATACCCTGATTGTAAAAATTTTCTGATGTATGTAATGTAGGTAAATGTAGAAAATGGTCATGAGAAGTTGTATAGAGTTGTATAAAGCTTGTAATAAATTTTGGTTTGGATTTTTTCAAATGTAAATATTTAGAATGATGTATATAAATTATTTTATCTTTATTGAAATATGAATAGAAATATTTTATTTTAATTTGAATGAAATTAAATTATAGTATTTTGATGATGTTGAATTTTGGAAATTAAGAAATGATGTTGAAATTGGTTGGGATGGATGTTGAATTGATGAAGTTGTTGAGATAAATCTTTGAAAGTACTTTTTACAGGTATTTGAAGAATTGTTTTCTCAAATACAAACGGCACTCTGCCAAAATTTTTATAAAATTTGCGAAAAAATAAAATGGGACAAAAATCTTAACTAGTTCTCAAACTCTAATTAAATGTTTTGATACCTATTAGAAAATGCTCACCACTTATAAAAAGTAAGAAAATTGTTGAAGACACCAAAACCCATAAAAAACCATAAGCAAGTCAAATAGCTTGCACAAGTTTGGGTACTAAAACTGCCAGAACTAAAAGTGACCGAAAATTGACCAAATTTTGCACTAAAGGTGCAATCTGTCCAGCTTTAGTAAATTGACCATATCTTGGTTTATACAACTCAGAATGACCTGAAATTTTGCCCTGAGTGCAATAAGACATATAGCTACAATTTTGCTTTTTTTATCAGAAGCTAAAAACCAAGAGAAATAGGATTTTAAGCTAGACCAATTTAGCACACAAAAATTGAGAACTTGACATTTACATACAATGATGCTTGAAATAATTTGGCAATGAATGCCAACTTGTAAAAATGGTAAATTGCACTATATTGGTAGCATATTGAAATGAAAAATGTGATATATTGGTAACATTAAAATTTATTCACCTAGTGTGTATTAATGGTCAACATTATAGGTTGACTAATGAAATGAATTGAAGGAATAGTACGAAGAAAAATTTAGATATTAGATTTTATTGTTAGAAACAATTTAATTGAGTACTGAAACACTTTAAATTGTGTGTTTTAGTTGAAATTAATATTAAAAAGCATAAGGATTATTGAGTCAAGGCCTAGAGGCGACTCAAATCAGGTCTGTGTACAATACTTTTTATATCCACTGCTTTTACTAAAAAATCTATTTGGAGAAATGAGTTATGAATAATTTTTTATTGTTTTGGCTTTGAGAATTTTATTTGGAAATTATTGTGTTGCCTACTTTGCAAATGGAAATTTTGAGTTAAAATGTGATTTGTGGCTTGTATGAAATATTTAAATATTGTGATTTGGAATTACTTTGATTCACACTTGGCATGACAATATTACTATGTTCCTCATCCATTTATGGGGTGAGTATGACTATATTCCTCCCTCTTTGACTTGTCAATCTGAGGTGAGTATGTATGAGTTCTCATTAGCTAGCTAGCCACCTCCCTCATTGATTTCGATTATTAGGGTGAGTATGTCTTATCGTGGTGTACAACACGGCATGTTCGGAAAAGTTTGTGTCAACTTCTAAGTTGTGTTATTGATTGCCAACACTGTGTTATTCAATTTTTGATCAAATTTGTGTTATGTAAGCTTTGAAAAATTATGAATTGTTTGAATTGTAAATTGTCAATAAAAGTTTTATATACTGCATTTTAAATTGTTATTGTGCACCACTGAGTAAATTTTACTCAGCAATAGCTTTTTCATTGCTATCGCAGGTAGACAGTTAGACAGAGCAGCAGAGTAGGCTGCTTGTGCTATATTTTGGGATTCTACAGGGTATATTGAGTATACCATATTTTTGAAATTTTGTTGTAATGTATGTGCACTGTATATATATATTGTACTTGGTCTTGAGCAGTTGTAAACTAAAGTTATAAATTATTTTGGTCTGTAAAAATGTTGTACTATAATTCTCTTATTTCAGCTTTTGAAATACTCATTTATTTTGCCCTTTATCTTTAAAATTGTTGAAAATGATATTGAACTGAGTTTGAACTGTGTTGAGCCATATTGGAGTTTGGAATTGAAACAAATATATTGGAAGTATTTTCTACAGGTTTTTGAAGAATTGTTTTGCTCAAAATACAAACGGTACTCTGCTGAAATTTTTATAAAACTTGTGGCTATTTCAAGTTTAATGTGTGATTTAACTTTGATTAAAAAGTTTTTACACCTGTCAAAAGTGCTCACAACTTTAAAGAAGTAAGAAATTGTTTAAAATCCCTTGTAGTGTATTTAATGGGTTACCGGTTTGCGAAGTATGGTAATTCATTAGGTGTGCTACGGGATCATGTTACATCTTACGGAGGCGTAGGGTGTGACAGTGTCTATGGCTAGTTCTCCTGGCATAGTAACTAGGGGATCAACCCCAGTACCAGAGTGTATTCACTGTAGGAGGAGGCACAGAAGAGAGTGCCAATTATTGACTGTAGGATGTTTTAGATGTGGGTCTACGGATCACCTTTTGAGAGATTGCCCACAGAGGGGTGCATCCACTATTCTACCACCGACCAAGAGATCTGCCCCAGTGGCCTAGAAGGGTAGACCACCGATGAGGCTAGATGTGACACCTTACCCCTCTGTAAGGCATAACATGATCCCGTAGAATACCTAATGAACTACCGAACTTCAGCTATCGATAACTCATTAAGTACCCTATAAGGGATTTTAAAACCATTTTCTTACTTTTTGGAAGTGGTGAGCATTTTCTTACATTTAATAGAAGTCCAAAAACTAGTTTAAATGTTTTTGTCTATTTTATTTTTATGCAAATTTTAAAAAAAATTTTGACAGAGTGTCGTCTATATTTTAAGAAAACAGTTCTTCAAATACTTGTAAAAACACTTCCAATAATTCTTTTTCATCAAACTCACTACTATCTCAACACAATTCAACATCATTTCTCAATTCAATTGTCATCAAAAATAGTACTCAATAATTCCATTCATTTTTCATTAAAGTAAAAATAATTTACATTCATCAACCAAACTTTATATTAGCAAAACTAAAATAATATTATTACAAACTCTATACAACTGCTCATGACCAATTATACATGTACATACATTTACATACATCAAACTAAATATTATAATCAGGATATAAAATATACCCGACAAAACTTCAAGGATGTGGCTCCAAGATCCTCAGCTCTAGTCTCTATATTTGCGACAGTAATAACAACTATCGCTGAGTACTATGACTCAGTGGTGCACAACACACTAAAATAATATTTATGCATACTTCAAATCACATTTATTCAAATATTGAACTGAACATGTAAATAAATACAAAACATGATTTATAACTTTTGGTCCAAACAATTTCATTTAGGAAGTCTCAAAACAATTTCATAAAAACACACAGTTATATCATGCCATTCGAAACAATATTCATCTCAATAACTAGAGGCTTATGAGAAATCAAAAGGCAGGCTAGCTCAATCTATGGGTACCCATTCAAATTTCTTCTTCTACTGGCACACACCTCAATACTTCAGCCAGAGAAGGAATCAAAATTCGAAACTAATTTCTCCCACTAGTCATGTTAGTGAGACTGTGACACCCCTTACCCGTGTACAGTATACCCGAGTAAGTAATGCCACATGGTGTACCGGCACACTCTAATATACCTTAATTAATTTATATCATGTTTTTTAATATAATTTGCGAAAGATAACTCATTTAAGTCATTTATTGAAATCATAATTTATTTGAGGTTCCGAAAATTTTAAAGAAAATCCGGCAGAGTACCGGCCCAAAATGGAGAAAACAGTTCTTCGGAACCTGTTAAAAACACTTCCAAATAATTTCCAAACAATCCCAACTTCAATTCATCAACAAAATCTCAATATCAAGATATCCACAACATTTCTCAATTTCAGTTCTCAATAACCTTTTCATTTCTCAAACATCAATTTCTCATAATACTCATATACAAACAATAAATAAATGCTCAAATTTTGCATTCATAGCCATAACTTTCATTATTTACATGAACATCAGAGTACATTACATAAGTTCAAATACATATGAGAAAGTAAAAATTAGCTACAAAATATCAAAATGACACCTAGTGTCCTACCAATGCACTGTAGAAGTTGAGGTGACACGGACACTATGCAGAACTGCCGGATAGACTCACCCAGTCTGCGGTCTACTGGGCTCACGATCTGTATCTCCAGTACCTACGCGTGGCAAAAGCAACGCGCTAAGCAATAATGCTTAGTGGTGCAATAGTATAATAAAAGAAAATAGCAAAAAAAATAAGTTTGTATAGAATGTGTATGATTTCTTTGTTTGTTATTGGTGTATCCATTATTTCATTATCTTTGTCCACTTTCATTCAGTTGGTTGCCCAAGTAACCTACACTAGATGACTAGACTGGATAACGGATAAACTGGCACTGGGTATCAAGTACCTCGGGCCGTCACACCATCGGTCACATATGCATCTCCTTGTGCAGTAATGACTAACAATTTGTGATAACATCTCGCACAAGGCCAAAGCTCAATACAAGGTCGAATGGCTAAAAGCCATAAAATCACAGAATGGCAAATTGCCATGTGCGATCGCTAATCGAACCCTATTGGCATGCCAAACTATCCAAACCAATCTTGTTAGGTATACTAGGGCATTTGAAACTTTTAAATTCTTCAATTTGTGAATTTCAAGTTTTGGTGTTACTATTCACCTCATTGGTCAACAAAAATGTTGACTTTAGGATAGACAATATGTACATTGACTTTGGCACTCCCAATATACCACATTTTACAGTTAAAACTTGTTAAAATTGGTCACCATTACCATTTCTAACTTAAAACCAAGAGGGCAGAAAATTTCAGTTTTTGAAGCATAAGTTTACTGTTCTATTAAGCACTGTTGCAGTGGGAATTTGAAGAAATGACAAACATGAAAGTTGTTCCTTATTTTGTCTAGTTGAATTTCTTTTTTTGAATCACTCCATTTGGAGTTTTTTAGCTCCAGATATGGCCCAAAAACCACAGCTGGCCGGATTTCCAAAACTGCAGAATTACCAAATCTACAGTACCATGAACAGTGACTGTGATTACATATTTGAATAGGTTCTGGCCATAATTTGGGGTAGGTTTCTTCATGAAAGTTTGTTTGTCTATGTCTTAGCTTATTTCTGTAAAAATTTCAGGTCAATTGACCATATCTACAGTAAGTTATGGCCAAATGAATAGTTACTGTTCATTTGGTCATTTCTGCAGGTGCTGTTGCAGGGTATCCGGATTGGGGCCAACTTTTGGTCCTCTTGATTTGGTCTTTTGGGCATGGTTTCTTCAGAAAAAATGTGCCATTATAAGCCTAGTTTTATGTCCAATTGACCAAACACCAATTGGACCAACACAGCTAAAGATATGGCAGTCCAAGTGGACTGAAATCTCAGCCACTCTGCTGCTGTCCTTAGGCAGCCTACACATTCACTTTGCCATGCTATATTTCAGTCCAAATTGTGGTCAACTTACCTAAAATGGTCACTAATTGACCATTAAAATGTTCTCTAACAATTTCCTAAGCCAAGTCAAATTTTCACTTCTCAAAACCCTAATTTCCATTTCCATTTCACACTAGTTACCCTAGTTAACTAGCTAAGTCATTATCCACATAATTATGTACTTCAAACATGATCTCTAGTCCACTTTAAGTCCATCAAAACTATCAAACCCATTCCTTCCATAGGGCTGCCGAAATCCATAGTATGTATACACATAATTTTTGTTCATTTTAGTTACAAATTCTTACTTAATTCAAGCTACTAACATGGAAAATAAATGTTTTAAGTAGATAGGTGCACTAACCTTTAAGTGGCAGATTTTTCCCAAGTTAAATCTTCACTTTCCTTCACTTTCTAGGCTGCCAAACACTCTCCCAAGATGAGTGGTCAAATTTTAATGAAGATAAGAAGGGATTTTATGGTGGAATGAGTAGGGGAAATGGAGCTTGATGGAGTGTTAATGGTGGTTTAGGGCAAGGACATGGGTTCGGCTGGTTGGGGAAGAAGAATGGCAGATTGTATTTTTAATTCTTTGGTCTTGTTTGTCTCTTTTATTGGTTAATTAAAGGGTTGTTTAACTATGATTGGTGGAAGTTTTTAAATGACATCATAATGATGTCATATTTGGCTTTTTTATTGATTTTTCTTTTCTTTTTATCACTACTCATTTTCAATTTCATTTTTAGTAATATTTATTCATATTTTATGTCATATTAATTATTTAATTAACTGGACAAGTCGGCCAAAAATCACCTCTGAAGGCGAAATGACCAAAATGCCCTCCGTTTGGCTTAACGGGTCAAAATTGTCTGTACCGATTGAAAAACTTTTCTAGGTATTTTCTTGGCATTCTAATGCCATAGGAACCTCAATGACCCTTCTCTGGAGTCCCAAAAATTATTTTATGAATTTTTCCTGTGTCTAGGGCTCCTCGTAGAACCGCAACTTCCTCTCAAGTTACCCATCGCTAGGCACCTACTGCTTAACTTGGTTGTATTTTATTTCTAAAATTTTTACCAAATTTTTCTTATTAATATTTGAGTTAATTATGGTCCCTCACTTTAGTTTAAATATTTTTCCGGACATTCTAGCTATCCGGACCGACACTGGTCACCGGAACAGCAGGATGTACGGAGTAGTTACCGGGAGGGTGATACAACTCTTCCCCTCTAATTTAAATTTCGTCCTCGAAATTTACCTGATGCAAACAGTTGAGGAAACTGTTGCCTCATCGTCTCTTCACTTTCCCAAGTTGCCTCTTCGGTGTTGTGGTGCCTCCATAGCACTTTCACCAGTGGAATCTGCTTGTTCCTCAACTCTTTCACTTCCCGAGCCAGGATCCGTAGAGGTTCTTCTTCATACGTCAAATCCGGTTGTATGTCAATTTCTTCCCTGGAGATGACATGTGAAGGATCTGAGCGGTATCTTCTTAACATGGACACGTGGAATACGCTGTGGATCTTGTCCAGCTCTGGTGGTAAAGCTAGCCTATAGGCCACTGGACCCACACGTTCAATGACTTCATATGGGCCAATGAACCTAGGGCTTAACTTACCCTTTCTTCCAAACCTCAATACTTTCTTCCACGGTGACACCTTGAGGAACACTTTGTCGCCAACCGCATATTCTATTTCTTTTCTCTTCAGGTCGGCATAAGATTTACATGCATGCGAGGCAACCTTGATTGGCTTTGATTAGTTTCACTTTCTCCTCGATCTGTTTCACTGTGTCCGCCTTACCAGTTTGTCTTCGCCCAATTCAGTCCAGCACACTAGAGTTCTACATTTTCTCCCATACAGTGCTTCATATGGGGCCATTTGGATACTAGCTTGATAGCTATTGTTGTATGCAAATTCTGCCAGTGGGAGGTATTTATCCCAACTTCCCTCAAACTCAATGATACAACTCCTCAGCATATCCTCAAGGACCTAACATATATTTCATGTTATTGTTATCATTTCAGTTTAATATGTATATTTGTTTAATTGGTTTCAATTGTTTACCTGGATTACTCTTTCAGATTGCCCATCCGTCTGAGGATGGAAGGCTGTGCTAAAGTGGAGTTGTGTACCCAAGGATTCATGCAACTTCTTCCAAAATCTCGATGTAAACCTTGGGTCTCGATCAGATATGATGGAAAGTGGAATTCCATGTAGTCTAACTATCTCACTGATATACAATTCTGCTAACTTCTCCAGTGAGTAGTCAGTCCTAACTGGCAGAAAGTGTGCTGACTTAGTCAATCTATCCACTATCACCCATGCTGCGTCATGTTTCTTCTGGGTGAGAGGTAGACCACTTACAAAATCCATGGTGACCCGATCCCATTTCCATTCAGGTATGCGTATAGGCTGTAGCAAACCCGATGGAACTTGATGTTCTGCCTTGACTTGCTGACATGTCAAGTATTTAGTCACATAGTCAGCTATGTCCTTCTTCATACTGTGCCACCAATATCAAGCTTCAAATCATGATACATCTTTGTACTTCACAGGTGCAAAGCATATACACCGTGTGTGCCTCTTTGAATCTTGGCCTTCAATTCCCCATCATCCGTACACACAATCTTCCTTTGTAATACAGACACCCATCCGCTTTCACCTCATAGTCGGTTGCTTTCCTCCGAGATTGTGCTCTTAATAGCCATTAACTTTTCATCCGCTTTGCCCATCTAAAATCTATCAGAAGGTGTTTGGCCTCACTTGCAACTCGGCCAAAAAAGCTCCATCTCGGATCAAAGTTAGACTGCCAATCAATGATCACAAAGATGTGATGGACATTCTGCTCAAAGACTCAGCAACAACATTACCCTACCCAGGATGGTAGTCAATCACACAATCATAATCCTTCAGGAACTCAATCCATCGCCTCTGTCTAAGGTTGAGCTCCCTCTGAGTTGGCAAATATTTCAGGCTTTTGTGGTCTGTGTAAATGTAGCACTTTTCACCATACAAGTAATGCCTCCATATCTTCAGTGCGAAGATAATTGCTGCAAGCTCTAGATCATGGGTAGGGTAATTCTGTTCATGTGGCCTTAGCTGCCTGGAAGCATAAGCGACCACCTTTCCC
Source organism: Hevea brasiliensis (assembly GCF_030052815.1). Taxonomy (NCBI): domain Eukaryota; kingdom Viridiplantae; phylum Streptophyta; class Magnoliopsida; order Malpighiales; family Euphorbiaceae; genus Hevea; species Hevea brasiliensis. The sequence goes on along the minus strand of NC_079494.1, from coordinate 36,984,370 downwards.
TCTTGCATCAATACACACCCTAGCCCATTATGTGAGGCATCACTGTAGACCACAAAGTCCTTTCCTGACACTGGCTGTGTTAACACTGGTGCCTCTATCAACATAGCCTTCAACTTCTCAAAACTGGTCTGACACTTGTCATTCCAGTCAAATTTGACATTCTTGTGTAACAACTTGGTCATTGGAACAGCTATTAAGGAAAATCCCTTCACAAATCTCCTGTAATACCTAGCTAGCCCCAAGAAGCTTCTGACTTCAGTTGTATTCCTGGGAGGTTTCATTCCATCACTGCTTCTATTTTCTTGGGATCCACCCTAATCCCATCAGCTGATACTATGTGTCCAAGGAATGCAATCTCATTCAACCAAAAGTCACACTTGGACAACTTAGCATACAGCTTCTTTTCTCTCAGGGTTTGCAGAACAATCCTCAAATGCTCATCATGTTCTTCCCTGGTCTTGGAATACACCAAAATATCATCAATAAAGACCACTACGAACCGATCTAAGTGTGGATGGAAGATACGGTTCATAAGGTCCATAAATGCCGTTGGTGCATTTGTTAGGCCAAAGGGCATCACCAGAAACTCATAATGCCCATACCGGGTCCTGAATGCAGTCTTGGGCACATCTACATCCTTCACCCTCAACTGATGATACCCTGATCTGAGATCAATCTTAGAAAATACTCCTGCTCCCTTCAACTGATCAAACAGATCATCAATTCTAGGCAACGGATATTTGTTCTTCACAGTCACTTTATTCAACTGCCGGTAATCAATACAAAGCCTCAAAGTCCCATCCTTCTTTTTCACAAACAGCACTGGAGCTCCCCATGGTGACACACTGGGGCGTATGAACCCCTTATCAAGAAACTCTTGCAACTGAGTTTTCAACTCCCTCAATTCAGTGGGTGCCATCCTATAAGGAGCAATGGAAATGGGTGCTGTACCCGGCAGTGTCTCAATAGCAAATTCGACTTCCCTTTCTGGTGGCAAACCAGGCAATTCTTCAGGAAATACCTCTGGGAAGTCTCTTACTGTGGGTATATCACTCAGGTTTGGCTTAGCCTGCCTAGTATCCACCACATGTGCTAGGTAGGCTTCACAGCCTTTTCTCATCATTCTTCTTGCAACTGTGGCTGAGATGACATTGGACAAGAAATCCGTCCTTTCACCCACAACAGTGATCTCATTACCCTCAGGAGTTTTCAAAGAAATTCTCTTCAATTTGCAATCAACTATTGCCTGATGACGTGACAACCAGTCCATTCCCAAAATCACGTCAAACTCGTGGAAGGGCAACTCAATCAGGTCTGCCAAGAATTCATACCCCTGAATCCTTAACGGGCAACCCTTGTATACTTTGTTCACCACTACACTGTGGCCCAATGGATTAGTGACCAGAATGTCTTGGTCACTCTCCCCTACTAGTATCCCCCTTTCTACGGGTAGGTTGATGCAGATGTATGAGTGAATGGATCCTGGATCCACCAATGCATGCACAGGTGTATTGTAGAGGAGAGCGTACCCACGATGACGCCCGGGCATCTTGCTCCTCTGAGCTCTCGGGGCATAATTTACGGCGGTGGTGCATTATCGGCCTCTCCGTGATGGTCCCACAACCTTAGACTTACCAGATTTTCTACCCCTGCGTAGTGCGGGGCGGTGCATGCGCTTGTGTTGGAGCAGCTGTAGTAGTTCTGCGTGGACAGTTTCTCAATTGATGCTCTGTCGACCCACATCTTAAGCAGGCACCGGTTACTCTCCAACATTCCCCCTTGTGCCATTTCAAGCAATGCGGACATGCAGAAGATGTTGGGGCTGGTCCCCTGAACCCCATCCCTGGAGGCGCCCTTGATGGTGTGGGTGACCTCTCCTAGGGGTGAATCGTGGCTCGGCCCCGAGATCGACCCTGACCTTGTGGCTGACCCAAACTCTGTGCAGGTGGACCTCTGAACTTCTTCCCAGGTGCAGGAGATGAGCTAGACTGACCCGGGCCCCTCTTCTGCTGTCTATCCCTTCTGGTCTGCTCACTGATTCTCACTTTTTCAACCCTTATTGCAGCTTCCACTAACTTGCTAAATTCCGTGATTCCCAAGGCAGTGAGCTGAATCTTTACGTTGTCATTTAGTCCCTCTTCGAATCTCTTGCACCTTTCAGCTTCATTAGGGACTATCTCCCTTCTATAGCGGCTTAATCGGACAAATTCCTTCTCATACTCGGCCACTGATAGCTGTCTCTGCCTCAGATTAATGAACTCTCTTCTTTTCTCTTCCAGGTATACAGTACCCACATATTTCTTCTTGAATTCGGAGAGAAAGAAGTCCCAAGTTACAGCTTCTGGCTGCACTTCACTAGACATAATATCCCACCATTCGTAGGCATCATCTTGCAACAGGGATATGGCAGCCTCTAGGTTTTGCTCTGGGGTGCAGTGGAGTTGTTTTAGAACTCTGCCTGTTCTGTTCAACCAATTCTCGGCTGCAACAGAGTCATCTTCTCTCTTACCGAAAAAGTCCACTGCTCCAAACTTTCTTAGCCTTTCCAGGTGTGATTTCTGCTGTGGAGCTGGTGGTGGTGGTGGTGCTGGCATTACCCCGGCCATTTGTCTAAAGAAATCGGCCATTTGCTGGAACATGGCCTGTGGAGGCTGAGCAGGCTCTGCTTGAGCTGGTGGAGCAGGTTCTCCCATGCCCCCAGTCTCAGCTGCTGCAGGTGGAGCATGACTCTCCACTTCCTCCTCGACTGCACTTTGTGATGTAGGGTCCATATCCTATTCAAAATAAGAAAGACAAACAGATATGCATTAGTGTCACCTCGACTCTTACAAATGCAATGCATGGTATGGACTCAATCTAGGCCCAGAAACGCCTAAACCGTGCTCTGATACCACTAATTGTGACACCCCTTACCCGTGTACAGTATACCCGAGTAAGTAATGCCACACGGTGTACTGGCACACTCTAATATACCTTAATTAATTTATATCATATTTTTGAATATAATTTGCGAAAGATAACTCATTTAAGTCATTTATTGAAATCATAATTTATTTGAGGTTCCGAAAATTTTAAAGAAAATTCGGCAGAGTACCGGCTAAAAATGGAGAAAACAGTTCTTCGGAACCTGTTAAAAACACTTCCAAATAATTTCCAAACAATCCCAACTTCAATTCATCAACAAAATCTCAATATCAAGATATCCACAACATTTCTCAATTTCAGTTCTCAATAACCTTTTCATTTCTCAAACATCCATTTCTCATAATACTCATATACAAACAATAAATAAATGCTCAAATTTTGCATTCATAGCCATAACTTTCATTATTTACATGAACATTAGAGTACATTACATAAGTTCAAATACATATGAGAAAGTAAAAATTAGCTACAAAATATCAAAATGACACCTAGTGTCCTACCAATGCACTACAGAAGTTGAGGTGACACGGACACTGTGCAGAACTGCCGGACAGACTCACCCAGTCTGCGGTCTACTGGGCTCACGATCTTTATCTCCAGTACCTACGCGTGGTAAAAGCAACGCGCTAAGCAATAATGCTTAGTGGTGCAATAGTATAATAAAAGAAAATAGCAAAAAAAATAAGTTTGTATAGAATGTGTATGATTTCTTTGTTTGGTATTGGTGTATCCATTATTTCATTATCTTTGTCCACTTTCATTCAGTTGGTTGCCCAAGTAACCTACACTAGATGACTGGACTGGATAACGGGTAAACTGGCACTGGGTATCAAGTACCTCGTGCCGTCACACCATCGGTCACATATGCATCTCCCGGTGTGCAACAGAACAGCTAACAAGCTGTGATAACATCTGGCACAAGGCCAAAGCTCAATACAAGGTCAGAATGGCTAAAAGCCATAAAATCAAAGAATGGCAAATTGCCATGTGCAGTACTGCTAACTGAACCCTATTGGCATGCCAAACTATCCAAACCAATCTTGTTAGGTATACTAGGGCATTTGAAACTTTTAAATTCTTCAATTTGTGAATTTCAAGTTTTGGTGTTACTATTCACCTCATTGGTCAATAAAAATATTGACTTTAGGATAGAAAATATGTACATTGACTTTGGCACTCCCAATATACCACATTTTACATTTAAAACTTGTTAGAATTGGTCATTACCATTTCTAACTTAAAACCAAGAGGGCAGAAAATTTCAGTTTTTGAAGCATAAGTTTACTATTCTATTAAGCACTGTTGCAGTGGGAATTTGAAGAAATGACAAACATAAAAGTTGTTCCTTATTTTGTCTAGTTGAATTTGTTTTTTTGAATCACTCCATTTGGAGTTTTGTAGCTCCAGATATGGCCCAAAAACCACAGCTGGCCGGATTTCCAAAACTGCAGAATTACCAAATCTACAGTACCATGAACAGTGACTGTGATTGCATATTTGAATAGGTTCTGGCCATAATTTGGGGTAGGTTTCTTCATTAAAGTTGTTTGTCTATGTCTTAACTTATTTCTATAAAAATTTCAGGTCAATTGACCATATCTACAGTAAGTTATGGCCAAATGAACAGTTACTGTTCATTTGGTCATTTCTGCAGGTGCTGTTGCAGGGTATCCGGATTGGGGCCAACTTTTGGTCCTCTTGCTTTGGTCTTTTGGGCATGGTTTCTTCAACAAAAATGTGCCATTATAAGCCTAGTTTCATGTCCAATTGACCAAACACCAATTTGACCAACACAGCTAAAGATATGGCAGTCCAAGTGGACTGAAATCTCAGCCACTCTGCTGCTGTCCTTAGGCAGCCTACACATTCACTTTGCCATGCTATATTTCAGTCCAAATTGTGGTCAACTTACCTAAAATGGTCACTAATTGACCATTAAAATTTTCTCTAACAATTTCCTAAGCCAAGTCAAATTTTCACTTCTCAAAACCCTAATTTCCATTTCCATTTCACACTAGTTACCCTAGTTAACTAGCTAAGTCATTATCCACATAATTATGTACTTCAAACATGATCTCTAGTCCACTTTAAGTCCATCAAAACTATCAAACCCATTCCTTCCATAGGGCTGCCGAAATCCATAGTACGTATACACATAATTTTTGTTCATTTTAGTTACAAATTCTTACTTAATTCAAGCTACTAACATGGAAAATAAAGGTTTTAAGTAGATAGGTGCACTAACCTTTAAGTGGCAGATTTTTCCCAAGTTACATCTTCACTTTCCTTCACTTTCTAGGCTTCCAAACACTCTCCCAAGATGAGTGGTCAAATTTTAATGAAGAGAAGAAGGGATTTTATGGTGGAATGAGGAGGGGAAATGGAGCTTGATGGAGTGTTAATGGTGGTTTAGGGCAAGGACATGGGTTCGGCTGGTTGGGGAAGAAGAATGGCAGATTGTATTTTTAATTCTTTGGTCTTGTTTGTCTCTTTTATTGGTTAATTAAAGGGTTGTTTAACTATGATTGGTGGAAGTTTTTAAATGACATCATAATGATGTCATATTTGGCTTTTTTATTGATTTTTCTTTTCTTTTCATCACTACTCATTTTCAATTTCAATTTTAGTAATATTTATTCATATTTTATGTCATATTAATTATTTACTTAACTGGACAAGTCGGCCAAAAATCACCTCTGAAGGCGAAATGACCAAAATGCCCTCCGTTTGGCTTAACGGGTCAAAATTGTCTATACCGATTGAAAAATTTTTTTAGGTATTTTCTTAGCATTCTAATGCCATAGGAACCTCAATGACCCTTCTCTGGAGTCCCAAAAATTATTTTATGAATTTTTCCCCTGGTCTAGGGCTCCTTGTTGCGAGAACCGCAACTTCCCTCTGGTTACCCATCGCTAGGGCACCGGCTCGTTTAACTTGGCTGTATTTTATTTTTAAAATTTTTACCAAAATTTTTTTATTAATATTTGAGTTAATTATGGTCCCTCACTTTAGTTTAAATATTTTTCCGGACATTCTAGCTGTCCGGACCGACACTGGTCACCGGAACAGCAGGATGTATGGAGTAGTTACCTGGAGGGTGTTACAGAGACATTCAAATATATGGTCATGACACTATGGTTTCAAAACTATCTTATCAATTTATCAAACATTGACTGACAATCAAACCACATATCATCAAATTTCTAACAATTTAGATCAAAAGCATAGTGTACATTTCAATCATTATTTTGAAATATAAATAAACCACAAATCATTTCATGCACTTTGCAAAGGAATTTTAAAGAATGTTTATGTTATGCATAAACCTTATGCGAGTTGCCTCTTGGCCTTGACTCGATGCTTCGGGTTCTTTTCCAGTATTCTTTTCAACTGAAACACATAATTTTATAGTATTTCAGTATCATAACTTATAATAAATTCTATAATAATTTCACATCTATTTATTTCTAACTCTAATGTACTTAAATTAACGTTCTTTGAATTTTACATTATGGGGTTACTATTCATAATACTATTCAAGTCAATTTGTTGACTTTCTAATACTTAATAGGTACGGGAATTTCAATTTCACCCACATACCACATTTTGGTTACCTAACTTGTTGGTTTTGGTTGTTTTCCTCAAATCTTAAGTCTCTTTGGTGAAATTCCAAAATTTGAAATTTGGTGCCCTATTTTGCACTGTTCCATTGGTCATGTTGCTGTAGTAATTTGGCTAAGTTTTCTTCATAGAAGTTGTTCCTTATTGTCTTAACTTTCTTTCCTTTTTTGAATCAATCCATTTGGAGTTTTGTAGCCCTAGTTATGGCCATTTGAACATGGCTGGCCGGATTTTGTGTTACCCAAAATTCTGGGCAAATTCTGGATTTTGGCAATTTTTTTGGGTTAATTGCAGGTGGTTTTTCAAACAGGTTATGGTCAAAATTTGGGTTTGTTTTCTTCATGAAAGTTATAGGGCTATGTCTCAGCTTTCTATCGATATAAAATTTAGGTTATTTAGACCTTTCTAGACCAAGTTATGGTCATTTACGTAACTACTATTCATTTGGTCATTTTTGTACAGGTCAGTGTGCCCAATTTTGGATTTGGCCTAATTGTTCACTAAGTTATGGTTACTTTATGGGCATAATTCCCGAATGAAAAATGTGCCATTTTGTGTCTAGTTTCATTTCCAATTGACCTCACATCAATTGGGTTGGTAAATTTTCAGTTTTGATCCCTGAAAGAGACCTAGGTCAAGCTGCCTGTAGATTAACCTTCACCAATCCAAATTGGAACTTGGTTCCAACAATTCATACATAACACGAATGGTCACAATTGACCATTACTCAACTCAAATAAGGTTAACTACATCATTTGGCCAATTCTCAAATTTTTCTCCAATTTCTTCAAATTGCTCAAACCCTAAGTACACATAAAGTTCAATTCAATGCATTCAAAGTGCACATTCATGATCTCTACAACTAATGCACCTCAAATAACTATTCAAACACTTCAAACTCATTCATTTCAAACCCTAACCCTAATTGGATGAATTTTTTGTTTGGTCCCTCAACAATTATTTTTGTTTGATTTTACACAATTTCTAAGTTAATTAAGATACAAACATAACAAATAAACTAAGATTTCCAAATTCAATTACTTACCTCAATTAGAGCTTTTCTAACTTCTTAAACTCCACTTTTTTCCTCTTTCTTCCACTTCAAATCTTCTCTTCCAATGGCACTTAGAAGGTTTCTAGGCTTTTTACTAAGATTTATGGTGGAAATCAAGTATTTAGAAGCTTGATGCTTTGGTTGTTAATGGTGGTTGAGAGAGAAAGCAAGAGAGAGAGTGTGTGAGAGAGGGATGGCTGATTGTATGGGAAGAAGAAAGTATATTTTCTTTCTAAGTTTTTATCTTTATTAATATGTAATTATCCTTATATTTTCATAAGTTAAAATTATAGTTTTAATGAGATCATGCTTATGTCATGCATGATGTCATAAACTTTATGATTTTTTGGATTTTTCATTTCTTTTCCATTTACTTCTTTAATTTAATTCTTGATTCCAAAATTTTCTTTTCTCTGATTTTATTTGACAGTTAGGTCAGGAGTCAGCTCTAGGGGTGAATTGACCAAATTACCCCTCGCTGGTTCAATCCGGTTTGCAAGTTATTCGATATTTCTTTCAGATCTCTGACCTAATTATTTGACCTGCTTAACAATTGTTTTTCATGATTTTCTCTTTTCCACTATGTTTGTAATAGTCCTATGGACCACAGCGTCACAATTTACAGTTCAAAATTTGAGTTTAGACTGACCTCGCAGTCATTTCTCGAGAAGGTCACCCATCGCTGTGACTCCCGGCTAATTTAACTTTTTATGCTTTCTTTTTCTTCTTTATACTTAACTATTTGGCAATTACTAATTATTTGTATTCAGGGCCTATCTAGGTGTCTTAGATGTGATTCTAATTCTCTTAATTGTCCGGACCGACACCGGTCACCAGAATAGTGAAATATACCAGGCTACGCAAATAGGGGTGTTACAATTCTCTCCCCCTTAAAATAAATTTTGTCTCGAAATTTTACTTGGTATCAGTCTCTAAACAGCTGTGGGTACTATTTTCTTGTGTTCTCCTTTTGTTCCTAAATAGCCTCCTGGCCCAAATGATGGTTCCACAGCACTTTTACTAACAGTATTTGCTTGTTCCGTAGCTGCTTCACCTCATAAGCCAGAATCTCTATGGGTTCTTCCTCATATGCGAGGTCTAGATTCACCTCAATCTCTTCTACTAGTAGTATATGAGATGGGTCTGATCGATACCTCTTCAACATCGATACATGGAAGACGTTATGTATCTTCTCCAACTCTGGAGGTAGTGCCAAACGATATGCCAAAGGACCCACTCTTTCCAGAACCTCATATGGCCCAATGAAACGAGGACTCAATTTCCCCTTTCTATCGAATCTCATAATTCTCTTCCAAGGGGAAACCTTGAAGAATACTTTGTCACCCACTGCATACTCAATATCCCTCTTCTTCAGATCAATATAGGACTTCTGATGGTCTGATGCAGCTTGAGTCGATCTCTAACCAATCTGATTTTCTCTTCAGTTTGCTAAATAATTTATGGCCCATTCATCTTTCTTTCACCCATGTCATCCCAACACAACGGGGTTCTATATTTTTTGCCATACAAAGCTTCATATGGAGGCATCCTAATGCTTGATTAGTAGCTGTTGTTGTAAGCAAACTCAATCAAAGGCAAGTGTGTGTCCCAACTCAATCAAAGGCAAGTAGGCTGCTTATGCTATATTTTGGGATTCTACTGGGTATATTGAGTATACCATATTTTTGAAATTTTTTTGTAATGTATATGCACTGTATGTATATATTGTATTTGGTCTTGAGGAGTTGTAACTAAAGTTAAAAATTATTTTGGTCTGTAAAAATGTTGTACTATAATTCTCTTATTTCAGCTTTTGAAATACTCATTTATTTTGCCCTTTATCTTTGAAATTGCTGAAAATGATATTGAATTGAGTTTGAACTGTGTTGAGGACATTGAATTGTGTTGAGCCATATTGGAGTTTGGAATTGAAACAAATATATTAGAAGTGTTTTCTATAGGTTTTTGAAGAACTGTTTTGCTCAAAATATAGACGGCACTCTGCCGAAATTTTTATAAAACTTGTGGCTATTTCAGACCTAATGTGTGATTTAACTTTGATTAAAAAGTTTTTACACCTGTCAAAAGTGCTCACCACTTTAAAGAAGTAAGAAAATGTTTAAAATCCCTTGTAGTGTATTTAATGGGTTACCAGTAGGCGAAGTACGATAATTCATTAGGTGTATAATGGGATCATGTTACATCTTACGGAGGCGTAGGCTGTGACATGTTTTAGTGGTATCAGTGCTAGTTTTTAAATTCTGTTTTGATCTGTAATTTAAATATTCTTTCTTCATAGTACAACTGCTCAATGTCATTGTTTGATACATACAGTACATTAAATTATAAAAATGCACTAACGGGAGGAAATCTCCTTGTGTTATTTGTTCAGGAGGTATAATATCCTCTAATTGACTATGGAAGAAGGGGATCATTCAGTCGATCAATCAATAGAGACTGAGGTACAAGGGGAAGTCCCAGCCCTTCAAAATGTGAGTGGATCAGTTGCACCAATCCCCTCAATACCACAGTTCCCTACTCAATTTGCTCAGCAGATGAGTGCGATGTTCCAACAGATGGCTGGTAACATGCCTTACTCAAGCCCCACTACAGACACCAGTAGTACAACCATAGCCTTCAGCTAGGCAGTACGACAAGTTGATTAAATATGGGCCTACTGAGTTCAAGGGGATAGTGGATCCGCTAAAGGCAGAACAATGGTTGAAAAGGATGGAAAGAGTTTTTAGGAAGCTGCACTGCACCGATGAGCTAAAGTTTGAGTACTCAGTCTCACTTCTACAGGGGGATGCATATGACTGGTGGAAAACCATTCCCCACAGTTTGGTGGAACCTCCAGTGCTGACATGGGATGACTTTCTCAGAGAGTTCAAAAAAAAAATATGTCCCAGATGCCTATGTGGACCAGAAGCTATAGGAGTTCTTAAGCCTGAAGCAAAGGAATGTAATACAAGGTAATATGAGAGAAACTTCTCTCGATTGAGTCATTATGTAGGAAGCCTGCTTACCACTCCTAGAGATAGATGTAAACGTTTTGAGACTGGGTTAAGGCCTAGTCTAAGAATGCAAGTTGTGGGATTTCGACACTAGAATTTCTCAGAGCTAATAACACAAGCCCTGAAACTGGAAAGAATTGAGAATGAAGAAATAGTTAGAAAAAAGTTCAGAAGAAAAGGAGAAAATTAGAAAGACTACTGATCAAGTTCCTGATAGTGGGTCAGGAAAAAAAAAAGCACTTTGGAGGGTCTAGCTCACGCGAAACAGGTAGAGATGGATTTTCTTGACAGAAACCACCCCGATCGGATCAGCAAACTCAACAGAAACCCAGAAATGCGCTGTCAGATCGAATTTGTGAAACTTATGGTAAACCATATAGTGGGGTATGTTATAGAGCCATAGAAGCATGTTTTAATTATGGAGAGACTGGTCATTTTGCTAAGGACTATATAAATCCACGCTGTTCCGGATCATTTACTACACCAGAGGGATTAGCCCAAGTTTCTGCCCCAAAGAGTTCACCATCAGTTAGTAGAAGCAGAGGTAGAGGTAGGGGTAGTACACCTAGAAGTCAGAGTACAATGAATTAGCCAGAACAGGGTGACGCTTCAGTTAGAATATACACTATATAGTAGAGGGAAGAGGCTGAAACTTCTGACATTTTTACTGGTACTTTTTCAATTTTTAACTAAGATATATATATGTATTGTTTGTGTCACACCTTACCCCTCTGTAAGGCATAACATGATCCTGTAGAATACTTAATGAACTACCGAACTTCACCTACCGATAATTAATTAAGTACATAACAAGGGATTTTTAAACTATTTTCTTGCATTTTGGAAGTGGTGAGCATTTTGGTAGGAATTAAAAACCATTTATTCAAAGTTTAAATACTAGTATAAATTTTTGTCCATTTTAATTTTTTCGCAAATTTTATAAAAATTTTGACAGAGTTCCGTTTATATTTGGAGAAAACAGTTCTTCAAATACCTGAGAAAAACACTTCCAATAATTTTTCACAACTCCCAGCCTCCAAATAATCTCAAGCCAACACAATTCAAGTCATTCCAAAAATTTATCAATTTAAAATATTTCATAACTCCATCCACAGTGCATATAGTATGAAATTCACAAATACAAATCTTAATTTACAGAAGAAAATTCAAAAATAATATTAAATTTTATTTTACAACTGCTCAACTTTATATTGATACATACAACATTACTATATTTCCATCAAAATTAACTACAAGGGTATAAAATAATACCCGTACAAAAAGATTAGTGTGGTCCTCAACTCAATAGCAGCTCACTTTGTTGCTTCTTCCTTGCACTTATCTACGACAGCAAAATAAGCTATCGCTGAGTATAAAAATACTCAGTAGTGCACAATAAAAATTTAAAATACGATACATAAATCATTCATTGCTAAAACATAATTTAAATATTTATCAATCACATTTCACAATTATCAAAACTCAGAATAATACAATTTAGTCAAATAATTTAATAAACACAGTGTTGCCAAAATCATACATAACTTAAGCCATGACACAAAATTTTCGATCAATGCCGTGTTGTACACCACGACAAAGTAATCTACAACCTCACTAATCGAAATCAATGAGGGAGGTGGCTAGCTAGCTAATGAGTACTCATCCGATCTCAACCTCAACTGGCAAGCCAGAGAGGGAGGAAAATAAACGATCTCAACCCCATAAATGGAGGAGGAATAATGTGATACTGTCATGCTAAGTATGAATACAAAATCAACTCAAAACAATTTATTTAAATAATTGATGAGAAATCTGATCAATTTCCAAAGTCATATTTGCGATTATAAAATGGCAACACAGTATATAATTAGTCACAGAAGTCAAATTTTTTAGAATAAAATATTTAAACAAGAATTATTGTGTACAAACCTGACGTGAGTCGCCTCTAGGCCTTGACTCAGTCTCTCACAGCTTCCAAGCCTTTTTCAGCTGAAACACACAGTTTCACAGTGTTTCAGTACCATAACTTAGCATAAATCCAAAAATAAATTTAACTTCACTTTTACCTAGCTTTAATGTGCTAAATTCGACGTTCTCGAAGTTTTTGTGTTTCGGGTTACTATTCACTACACTATTTAAGTCAAATTGTTGACTTTTTATGTTACACCCTACCCCTCTGTAAGGTATAACATAATCCCATAGTATACCTAATGAATTACCAACTTCGTCTACTGATAACCCATTAAATACACTACAAGGGATTTTAAAACTTTTCTTACTTCTTTTTACAGTGGTGAGCACTATTTACAGGTGTTAAAAACCTTTTTGAAGTGAAGTGAAACAACTAACACATTTGGACTATTAGGGATTTCTGTAAAAAATTTGGCAGAGTGCCATCTATATTTTGAACAAAACAGTTCTTCAGAAAACCTGTAAAAAAGCACTTCAATATTTTTCTCAAGGGATTTCTGTAAACAACGCATTTCTGGGTTTCTGTTGAGTTTGCTGATCAGATCGAGGTGGTTTCTGGCCAGAAGATCTATCTCTACCGGACTTCTTACTGCCTCTGTTGTATCTCCCAAAGTTTTTCCTCTTTCCAATAGGACCACTAGAACTCTGTTCTACTGACTTTCCCTCTTTTTCTGTCTTCTCTCATTTCTTTTTCTCAGGGGCCGCTTCATATTCAATTCTTTCTAATTCTAGTGCTCGAGAAATAAGTTCAGCGAAGTTGTTATGTTTGAATCCGACCACTTGTAATCTGATACTAGGCTTCAAGCCGATTTCAAACCTCTTACATCTCTCCCTACTGGTAGAAAGTAGACTTACTGCATAATGGCTTAGATGGGAAAATTCCCTTTCATATTCAGCCACTGATCTACTCCCCTATTTCAAACTTAGGAACTCTTGCAGCTTCTGGTCTACATAAGCATCAGGGACATATTTTTATCTGAATTCCCTGAGAAAGTCATTCCATGTTAGCACTGCAGGTTCTACCAGACTATGGGGAATAGTTTTCCACTAGTCATAAGCATCCCCCTGTAGCAAAGATACTGAGTATTCAAATCTGAGCTCCTCCGTGCAATGCAGTTTCTTGAATACCCTATCCATCCTCTCTAACCATTGTTCTGCCTCTAGAGGATCTACTGTCCCCTTGAACTCTGTAGCCTCACATTTCATCAATTTGTCATACTGTTTAGCAGAAGATTGTGGTTGTACCACTGGTGTCTGTATTGGGACTTGAGTAGGCACATTACCAGCCATTTGTTAGAACATTGCAGCCATCTGCTGAGTGAACTGAGCAGGGAACTATGGTACTGCAGGGGCTGGTACTGCTAAACCACTGACATTGTGTAGGGCTGGGGCATCCCCTTGCACCTCAGCCTCTATAGATTGATCGACTGAATGATCACCCTCTTCCATAGTCAATGCGAGGATCTTAAACCTCCTGAACAAATAACATAAGGAGATTTCCTCCCGTTAGCGCATATTTATAATGTAATGTACTGTATGTATCAAACAATGATATTGAGCAGTTGTACTATGAAGAAAGAATATTCAAATAACATGTGAAAATAGAATTTAAAAAAAAACTAGCTCTGATATAACTAAAACATGTCACACCCTACCCCTCTGTAAGGTATAACATGATCCCGTAGTATACCTAATGAATTACCAACTTCGTCTACTGATAACCCATTAAATACACTACAAGGGATTTTAAAACTTTTCTTACTTCTTTTTACAGTGGTGAGCACTATTTACAGGTGTTAAAAACCTTTTTGAAGTGAAGTGAAACAACTAACACATTTGGACTATTAGGGATTTCTGTAAAAATTTTGGCAGAGTGCCATCTGTATTTTGAACAAAACAGTTCTTGTAAAACTCGTAAAAAGCACTTCAATATTTTTCTCAATCTCAAACTCCAACATAATTCAACACAATAAGTTTTTCAACTCGAATCCACAATAATTTTTCAAAGACTGAGATAAAAGAAATACAGTACAATTTTTTGACAAGCCAAAATAACTCATAATTTATTTTACAACTTCAATGTACAATTTTAATTTACAACTGCTCAAAATCAAGAACAATATATACATGCAGTGAACATACATTACAGTACAAAATGCAAAATGTGGTATACTCAATATACCCGATGATCTCTCAATGTAGTACTAGTAGCCTAGTCAGCTGCCTTGTCAGTCTGTCTACCTGCGACAGCAATGAAAAGCTATCGCTGAGTAAAATTTACTCAGTGGTGCACAATAACAATTTGAAATGCGATACATAAATCTTTTATTGACAATTCACAAATCAAATAGTTCACAATTCCATTTCACAATTTACAAAGTTTATATAACATAAATTTGATCAAATAATCGAGTAAATACGCTTTGCCAATCAATAACACAATTTGATCAAATAACTGAATAACACGGTCTTGCCAATCCATAACACAATTTGATCAAATAACTGAATAATACAGTTTTGCCAATCAATAACACCATTTGATCAAATAACTGAATAATATAGTGTTGCCAATCAATATCATAATTTAGTCCATGACACAATTTTTTTCGCACATGCCGTGTTGTACACCACGACAAGACACACTCACCCCAATAATCGAAATCAATAAGGGCGGAACCTAGCTGAATAATGAGTACTCATCCACACTCACCTCAGACTGGGAAGTCAAAGAGGGAGGAACATAATCACACTCACCCCAGACTGATAAGTCAAAGGGGGAGGAATATATCACACTTACCCCATAAATGGAGGAGGAACATAGTAATAGTGTCATGCCAAGTGTGAATCAAAACAATTCCAAATCACAATATTTAAATATTTCATACAAATCATATTTTATCTCAAAATTTCGATTTGCAAAGTAGGCAACACAATAATTTCCAAATAAGATTCTCAAAGCCAAAACAATAAAAAATTATTCATAACTCATTTCTCCAAATAAATTTCTTGGTAAAAGCAGTGAATATAAAAGTATTATGCACAGACACAATTTAAAACTATAATGTTCAAATAAAATTTTAAGTAGAAAATAAGAAATCAAAATTATTATGCTAACATACAATTAATCATAATTTATTTCAATTGAAAAATTCAAAAGAAATAACTATTGTGCACAAATACAATTTAAAACAATAACATACAAATAATCATAATTTATTTTTCAATAATCATAATTTATTTCAATTAAAAAATTTAAAAGAAATAATTATTATGCACAAACACAATTTAAAATAATAACATACAAATAATTATAATTTATTTTAATTGAAAAATTCAAAAGAAATAACTATTGTGCACAAACACAATTTAAAATAATAACATACAAATAATTATAATTTATTTTAATTGAAAAATTCAAAAGAAATAACTATTGTGCACAAACCTCTGATAACTGTCTCCTGGCCTTGACTTAGTGTTTCCTTCCCTTTCCCTGAGTCTTTGCTAACTGAGAAACACAATTTGAGGTGTTTCAGTACTCATTTAAACTGTCTCTAACGATAATGCTTGATAATTAATTCACTGAATTCTATTATTTGCTTAGTCAACCTAATATGTCAACCCTCGATGCATTCTAGGTAAATTAGGTTTTAATGTTACTAATATGTCACATTCAATAGTCTTTTAGGGTTGGTACATGTTACCAAATTCATTTCCATGTATCTTGCATTTTCTTGCAATTTGCTGGATTCCGGGATACTAGTTTGACCTAGCCGGACGACTTAGTTCCCTCGGTTTTCGAGTTTTGGTCGAAACTACAAACTTGTAGATCTATGTCTTATTGCATGCGAGGCAAAATTTCAGGTCATTCTGAATTATGTAGACCAAGTTATGGTCATTTTACTATTGCTGGTCAAAATGCATCACAATTGGTCACATTAGGTCATTTTAGGTCATTTTAGGTTCGGCCAGTTTTTGGACCCGAACTTGTACAATCTGTTTGACTTGCTTATGGTCATTTCTGGGCATTGGTGTCTTCATAAGACTTGTAGATATGGGTCTTAACTATTCATGGTCAAAATTTCAGGTCAATTGGACCTGTTTTGAGTGAGTTATGGCCTAAACACTGACTGCTGCGCAAATGGTAAATTTTCAGGCGTTATTTGCACTTAATCCGGATTTGGTCATTTTTCAAGCTACCTTGCAAGCAGAATTTTGGCAAGATTCCTTCATGAAAGTTGGCACATTTTGTGCCTAGTTTCACTTCCAATTGGTCTCATACCAATTGGAGCTATACACTTAAGGTTCTAAGCCCAAAACACAAACTGCCCTATTGTATTTTGTTCATACTCATCAAGGTCACCTTTAACACTTACCAAACTTCACATTCATGCCTATTCTGGTTTGTACCATAACCTAAACATATTTTACCACATATTGTTGATCATTTTGGCAGATTATAATCACATTCAACATACACCATAAAGTGCAGAATTTGTCAAACTCAATTATAACAATTTAATCACCTATTCATGCTCATTTACATGCCCAACCTCACACCATCACACATATACCCAAGCAGCCCTAACAACTATCACAATTCAACATTAATATTCCATAATCCAAACATGAAATAACATCCTTATGGTTCACCAAACCAGGCTGCCGATTCATGCAATACATTCCATTAATTTCCAAGCTTCCAAATTCAAATACACATTCACATATACTAAGTATACATCACCCAAATAATTTCCTACACACATATACATTTAATCAATCCTTTAATCTACCATTTAGAAGCAAGAATAAGCTGTCCTCAAAGTATTTCCATGGCTGCCAAAAGTACACATCCCCTTTAAACATCAAACCTCAAAAATTTCTCCATAAATCAAGTACCCATAACATCCTTACAAACTTTAATAAAACAATAATCAAAAACTCAAACTTACCACTTTGGAAATTCATCAAAACTCCACAAAAACTTTCATTTCTTGCTGCCTATCTACTGCCCATAGTGTGAGGATCATTTTTCATGAAGACACTTGCAAGAAATCAAGGCTTGATCATGGAGAACTTGAGCTCCATACATGGTGCGGCCATGGAGTTTCTTTGGGAGAAATCTTCACTTCGGCAATGGAAGGGAATGAAGGTTGAAGATGAGTTTACAGATTTGTTAGTGGATTTACACCTGCCCATTTAATGGTTGTTTAACCCCATAGTGCTCCACTCACCATAAATAATGATATTATATGTTTAAATGTGTTAATTACTTAATTTGAATCCCATTTTTGCTATTTACATTAGGTACCACTAATTAAATTTTTCATGACATTTTTCAAATATAATATCATGTATTTTCAATGGACATTTAGGTCAAAAGACAACTCGGGATGTCAAATGCCCACAATGCCCCTGTTCGGGTTGCATTCCCAATTTTTCGGTAACACTGGGTTTTGTCTGTTTTTCGATTTCTCACTTTTCTTTGTACTAATTAATTAATTTTTCTTTGATATTTCTAATGGTATTTATACTTCAATAGGTGTCTATTTAAGTCTTAAAAATAATTTCCAGGGTTCCCTGCGGTCCAGGGCTAGTCAACGGTCCACCCCGTGACTTTCCGATGCGGTCACCCATCGCTAGGGTTCTCGACTCGCTTAACTTGGTTACATTTCCTTGCTATTATTTTTCCTTTGTTTTTATTGTATTTTCTTTTTTTGTATTTCATTATTTTATGTCTCCTCACTCATATTGAAGTGTAGTTCTAGGCATCCTAGCTGTCCGGACAACACTAGTCACTAAAACAGTAGAACGCACTACCGAACATAGGGGTGTTACATTTTAAGGCTTAATAGGTATGGGAACTCCAACTTCACCCACATACCACATTTTGGTCATTAAATTTGTTGGTTTTGGTCATTTTCTTAAAGCTTAAGTCCTTTAGGCAAAATTGTCAAATTTTCAGTTTTGGTGTCCCTAGTTGCACTGTTCTATTGGTCATTCTACTGTTAGAATTTGGCAAACCTTTCTTCATAGAAAATGTTCCCTATTGTCTTAAGTTTATTCTCATTTTTTAATCACTCCAATTAGAGTTTTGTAGCTCAATTTATGGCCATTTGAACCATGGCTGCCAGATTGGACTCAACCCAGAATTCTGGGCAATTTTTGGTTCTAGCAATTTTGGGTCACCAACTTTGGGTGGCCAAACGACTTGGTTAATGGCATAATTTGGGTTTGTGTTCTTCATGAAAGTTTTAGGTCTATATCTCATCTAACCACTGGTAAAATTTCAGGTCATTTGGACCTGCCTAGCTCAAGTTATGGCCAAATGAACAAACACTGTTCATTTGGTCAGTTTGTACAGGGACAGACTAAGATTTTTCGAATTGAGTCAATTTGTTCACTAGGTTTTGGTCACTTTTTGGTCATGGTTCCTAAATTAAAATTGTGTCATTTAGTGTCTATTTTCATCCCCAATTGGCCCCATACCAATTGGACTTGTAAAATTTCAGTTTTGGTCCCTCAAAGTTGACTTGGTCATGCTGCCAGTAGCATGACCACACTCCCTCCGAATTTAGCTTTAAATCCAACCATTCCAACACAACTCATTTGGTCACAAATGACCATTTTTCACTTCACAATAGGTCAAACATATAATTTATCAATTTCTCCAAATTTTTGCCTCAAAACCCTAGGTCTCAAACCCTAACCACATTAATTCATTGCATTTAACTAATTTCAAAGCTCTCAACTATAATCATTCAACTAATGAAGGTCCATAAACTCATTCAAATCCATCAAACCATGCAAATCATACTCCCCTTCAAGCTGGCCAAAATTTCAGTTTGGTCCTCCCCACACAATTTTATTTCATTTCATTAGTTTCTAAGTTCATTTAAGTAACTAAATATGCATTTAAAGTAGAAAATTGAAAGTTAGCATACTAACCTTTCTTAGAACTTCAAATCTCTATCTTTTGTTCTTCTTTCTTCTTTCAATCTTCTTCTTAAGTTGAGATAACAAGCTCTAGTAAGGTTTTTATAGGAGTTATTAAGGTTGAGTGAAGAAATTTAAGCTTGAGTGCAAGCTTTAATGGAGGGCCATTCATGGAGATGAGAGGGAAAGGGTGAGGTGGCAACAATGGAAGAAGGAGAGCTTTTTTGTTTTTTTTTTTCTTTTCTTTTCTTTTTATCTTATGGAAGACCATAAATTCCAATTAAATAAAATTTTAATTAAAATACTTATGGCATCATGCATGATGTCATCTCGCTATACCTTTTTCTTTCTTTTTATTTATTTATTTTTGTATTAGTTCTTTAATTTAATTCTTGACTCCAAAATTTTCTTTTCTTCGATTTTATTTGACAGTTAGGTCAGGAGTCAGCTCTCGGCGTCAATTGACCAAATTGCCCCTCACCGATTCATCCCGGTTTGCAAATAATCTAATATTTCTTCCAGCTCCCTGACCTAATTTTTTGACTGGCTTAACAGTTCTTTTTCATGATTTTCTCTTTTCCACTGTGTTCATAAGGGTCCTAAGGACCGCAGCGTCACATTTTACAGTTCGAAATTTGAGTTTAAAACGACTTGATCCTTCCCGAGAAGGTCACCCATCATTGTGACTCTCTCTGCTTAACTTCTTATATTCTGTTTTTCTTATTTATACTTAACTAATTGAACATTACTAATTATTTGTGTTTATGGCTTCTCTAGTTGTCTTAAGTGTGGTTCTAATCTCCTTAATTGTCCGGACCGACACTGGTCACCGGAACAGTGAAATATACCGGGCTATACAAATAAGGGTGTTGCAATTCTCCCCCTCTTAAAATAAATTTCATCTCGAAATTTTACCTGGTATCAATCTCTGAACAGCTGTGGGTGCTATCTCCTCATGTCCTCCTCTCATTCCCAAGTAGCTTCTTGGCTCGAACGATGGTTGCACAGCACTTTTACCAATGGTATCTGCTTGTTCCGTAGCTGTTTAACCTTATAAGCCAGAATCTTTATGGGTTCTTCGTCATATGTGAGGTCTGGATTCAATTCAATTTCTTCTACTGGTAGTACATGAGATGGGTCTGATAGATACCTTCTCAACATGGACACATCAAAGACATTATGTATCTTCTCCAACTCTGGAGGTAGTGCCAACCGATATGCCAAAGGACCCACTCTTTCCAGAACCTCATAAGGCCCAATGAAGCGAGGACTCAGTTTCCCCTTTCTGCCAAATCTCATAATTCTCTTCCAAGGAGAAACCTTGAGGAAAACTTTCTCACCCACTGCATACTCAATATCCCTTCTTTTCATAACAATGTAGGACTTCTGACGGTCTGATGCAGTCTTAAGTCGATCTCTGATCACCCTGATTTTCTCTTCAATTTACTGAACAATTTTGGGTCCAATCATCTTTCTTTCACCCACGTCATCCCAACACAACGTGGTTCTACATTTTCTACCATATAAAGCTTCATATGAAGGCATCCCAATGCTTGATTGGTAGCTGTTATTATAAGCAAACTCAATCAAAGGTAAGTGTGTATCCCAACTGCCCTCAAACTCAATCACACAAGCTCGTAGCATATCCTCCAAGATCTGAATTACCCTCTCAGACTGGCCATCTGTCTGTGGGTGGAATGCCGTATTGAAGTTCAATCTAGTTCCTAGGGCTCTCTGAAGACTACCCTAGAATCTAGAAGTGAACTTAGGATCTCTGTCTGATACAATGGATACTGGCACTCCATGAATTCTCACAATCTCATCGATGTACAACCTAGCCAATCTGTCCAAACTGTAGTCCATTCGGACTAGCAAAAAATGAGCAGACTTAGTCAGTCTGTCGATAATGACCCATACTGTATCATGACTCTTCTATGTCTTTGGAAGTCCCATCATAAAATCCATAGTTATTCTCTCCCATTTCCATTCTGGCACTGGTAGTGGATGTAATAACCCAGTTGGTACTTGATGCTCTGCCTTTACTTGCTGACAAGTTAGGCATTTGGAAACAAACTCTACCACATCTTGTAACACCCTTCCGGTAGCAACTCCGTACATTCTACTGTTCCGGTGACCGGTGTCGGTCCGGACAGCTAGAACGTCCGGAAAAATATTTAAACTAAAGTCAGAAACCATAATTAACTCAAATATTAATAAGAAAAATTTAGGAAAAATTTTAGAAATAAAATACAACCAAGTTAAACGAGCTGGTGCCCAAGCGATGGGTAACTAGAGGGAAGTTGCGGTTCTCGCAACGAGGAGCCCTAGACCCGGGGAAAAATTCATAAAATAATTATTGGGACTCCAGAGAAGGGTCATTGAGGTTCCTATGGCATTAGAATGCCAAGAAAATATTTAGAAAAATTTTTCAATCGGTACAGACAATTTTGACCCGTTAAGCCAAACGGAGGGCATTTTGGTCATTTCGCCTTCAGAGGTGATTTTTGGCCGACTTGTCCAGTTGAGTAAATAATTAATATGACATAAAATATGAATAAACATTACTAGAAATTAAATTGAAAATGAGTAGTGAAGAAAGGAAAAGAAAATGAGGAAAAAGGCCCATTATGACATCTTTATGATGTCATTTAAAAGTTCTAACCAATCATATTTAAACAACCTATTAATTAACAAATAAAAGAGATAAACATGGCCAAAGGAATTAAAATACCAGCTGCCTTCTCTTCAGCCAAAAACGTGAGTTTCTCTTCTTCCTCCCTCCATGAAAATTTTCTTTCATTTCCTCCATTTCCCATGAATTTTCACTACTAAACCCTAGACACCTTTCATTAAAACTTGTCCATACCTCTTGGGGAAGTGTTTGGCAGCCTAGAAAGTGAAGGAAAGTGAAGTTTAATCTTGGAAAATTCTGCCATTAAAGAGGTTAGTGCCTATTATGCATACATCTTTCTCTTTCCATGATTAGAGACCTAAAATAAGCAAGAATTTGTGAATTAAATGAATGGAATTTATGTGTATGTATACAATGAATTTTGGCAGCCCTAGGGAGGAACAAGATTAAGTGTTTTTGATGGACTTAGAGTGGACTAAAGATGATGTTTAAGGTATATATATATATGTATGATGAATTGGTGTGCTAACTAAGGTAATTGGTGTAATCCTTGAAAATGAGCTAGGGTTTGGGAGTGAAACTTGGATTTAGCTTGGGAAATTGTTAGAGAACATTTTAATGGTCAATTAGTGACCATTTTAGGTAAGTTGACCATAATTAGGAGTGAATTATTGCATGGCAAAGTGGAATGGGCAGGCTGCCCCATGAGTGCAAAGAGGTGATCAAATTTCAGTCCACTTGGACTGCCATATCTTGGGCTGTGTTGGTTCAATTGATGTTTGGCCAATTGGACATGAAACTAGGCTTATAATGGCACATTTTTGCTGAAGAAACCATGCCCAAAAGACCAAAGCAAGTGGACCAAAAGTTGGCCCCAATCCGGATACCCTGCAACCAGCACCTGCAGAAATGACCAAATGAACAGTAACTGTTCATTTGGCCATAACTCACTGTAGAATGGTCAAATTGACCTGAAATTTTTACAGCAACAAGATAAGATATAAAAAAACAACTTTCATGAAGAACATTACCCCAAATTATGCCATTAACCCATTCAAATTATTGAGCAAAGTTGAGTTATCAAACCTGCAACTCTGCAGATTTTTATTTGAGCAGTAATGTTTGGATGGCTATAACTCTCTTTAGAAAACTCGGATTTATTCTTGAACCGATGGAAACCTAAGGCATAGTAGAACATTTCATATGAAGAAATTTAGACCAAATTATGAACTTAACTTGATCAAATTACTGACCGAAGTTGGATCAAAATCTGCCAGAACCCAAGATACCAGTATGAACAGTGCATGTGAACAGTAAACTTATTTTGGCCATAACTCACTGTAGAAATGGTCAATTGACCTGAAATTTTTACAGCAACAAGTTAAGACATAGACAAACAACTTTCATGAAGAAACCTACCCCAAATTATGGCCAGAACCTAACCCAAATGGCAGTCACAGTCACTGTTCATGTTACTGTAGATTTGGTAATTCTGCAGTTTTGGCAATCCAGCCAGCTATGGTTTTTGGACCATATCTGGAGCTAAAAACTCCAAATGGAGTGATTCAAAAAAGGAAATTCAACTAGACAAAATAAGGAACAACTTTCATGTTTACCATTTCCTCAAATTCCCACTGCAACAGGGCTTAATGGAACAGTAAAGTTAGGCTTCAAAAACTGAAAATTCTGCCCTTTTGGTTTTAAGCATAAAAATGGTAATGGCAATCAATTCCAACAAGTTTTAAATACAAAATGTGGTATGTTTGGGGTGTTAAAACCAATACACCTATTTTCTATCCAAAATTCAATATTTTTGTTGACCAATGAGGTGAATAGTGACACCAAAACTTGAAATTCAAAATTTGAAATTAGAAATGCATCTAGGGGACTTTAAATTGCAATTGGCAATTAATACTAGCAAATGTAAAACTCAAAATGTGGGATCTTGGTGTAATTAGAATTAACATATCCCTTAAGTATGAAAAAAGTCAACATTTTGGTTGACTAGTAAGGTGAATAGTAATCAAAATGAGTAACAAACTAAGATGAAGACCTAGAACCAATTCTAAGCTTAAATGCTTAGAATTGTATGACAAATGTGGACTATGCATCTTAGTCAAAACTGTTAAAAGGAAATTAAGAGCATAAATTTGAAATCCATGAAATTTTCATGGATTACTTGAAACATGATAAATAAGTCACCTAATTGATGTGAATAGATAGTTAGGGCTTATATGCCCATCACAAGTGGAATTCATAAAATATTAGTAACTCAACTTGAAATATAAAATTTGTAATTACATAAGTAGATTCTTAAATGTATAAATGAGAAAGGAAAATGTTTTGAATACAATGGTACAGGTGAACCATTGTTTAGAATTTTGATCAATATGAATAACATAATGAATGAATAAATGAACTATATTAATGTATGAATGAGACATTAGTTCTCATTATTATAGAAAGGAGAAGTATTTTGAGTACAATGGTATAAAAGGATAATTGATGTGAATTGTGATCATATAAATGATCAAATGAATGTATGAATTATAATTGAAATTTCTCATGAAATAATGAATTCATAAAACACAATATATTAATATTTAATGATATTATGTGCCCTTGTATTGCCTAGACACGTGTGTCAGATTGGATAGATTGGCATGCCAATAGGGTATTGTTTTAGCAGTACTGCGAAAGGCTTTATGCCTGTATTCATGGCTTTATGCCCGTATTCATGGCTTTATGCCAATATTCATGGCTTTTATGCCCGATTATGTGTTATCATGGCTTTTTAGCCATACTGACTGCATACGTGGTTGACGTTCTGCGTCCCATGGTATGACGGCCCGAGGCACCGCGGTGTCCAGTGCCAACGACCCGTTATCCAGTTTAGTCAGCCTGTCGTAGGTCACTTGGGCAGTGTAATTTATTGAAATAAATTAAGACTATTAGTAATTAAAAACATTAGAGATCAAATAAATGAGTTAATAAGACTTCAAAAGAATTAGTTACAATTATGAAATGACCCAAACCACATAAAAATTGTTAAGTAAAATGATAAGAGAGTTGCAAAAATAGGTATAACTTAACTAAATATTTTAAATGTACCTTCTATTGCCATATGAATATAAATTGAGTATTTTTATTAATTCTGTATATCGTACATTATCACTGTGAATTTCGGAATTAAACGCTTCCAAAGCGAAACAAATGAGAATAAAAGATAATTAACATTAGACACATTGTATTAAATTAAATTGATTCTTAAGCATTCAAATTATGCTCTGTTCTTTCTTTATTTGTATATATTATTTCTTGTTATATTATTGCACCACTAAGCAGAAATGCTTAGCGCGATGGAATTGCTTCCTTGCGCAGGTACTGAAGGTAAAAACCAGTGGTATCATTGAGATTTTTGGAGTCCAGATCTGCAGAAGTGTTAGAAGAGTTCAAGATTGTCACCTCCTCAGCAATGCATGTAGATAGGGCTCATTTTATACATGTTATGTATATTGTTCATTCCTAGCACATTGTAAATTATTTGTATATCTTGTACAAAATAAACTCATGTAATTAACCTATGAATTATGGGAGCTACTCAAAGTAAGTATTTTAATATGTAAATTAAAGAAGTTTGAAAATTTTACTTATGTGATTTGAGTATGAATGAGATTGTATGGATTCGAAGACAGATTTGAAATATATAGATAATGCATGGAAATGAATATGAAATTGAGATATATGAATGAGATGTGAATTATGAGATGGTTATGAAAATAATTGATGAGATTCTATTTGTAAAACATTATTGAAATTTTCAAACAGGTAAATAGTAAAACACGTCAACTGGTAATAAAATAGGGGAAACTCCGCTGGTTTCTCCGTCGAAAAAAAATAATTAATATTAAAATATAACGAGATCAAATTATGAAAGGAATAAAGTAAGATAAGATAGGGTGCTCCGGCACCGATTGTAGCATGCCTTGCTCGGCTACACTGTAGTCGGGTGAGGGGTGTTACACATCTCTCTTCATACTCATCCACCAGTAATGCTCCTTTAGCCCTCTATACATTTTTGTACCACCAGGGTCCATGGCAAAAGGAGACTCATGTGCTTCCTTTAAAATGATCTGCCTCAAATCAACATCATTAGGAACACACATTCTGCCCTAGTGTAGCAATAGACCATCATCTCTTATTGAGAATTCTGATTTCTTGCCCTACTGGACTTCTTCCAACAATCTCTGATACTTCTTATCATTCTGAGCAGCCATTCTAATCTGATCAATCAACACTGGCTGTACATGCCATGCAACTACTGTCTGCCCATCATCATTAATCTCTAAGCTGCCATGCAATGATCTTAACTCATGCACCAAAGACAAAGGAGTAACCTGTAGTGTGACACCCCTTACCCGTCTCCAGTATATCCGAGTAAGTTATGTCACATGGTATACCGGAACACTCTATTTTATCTTAATTAATTTTTATCATAGTTTTGAATATAACTTGTGAAATATAATTCATTTAAGTCATTTATTAAAATTATAATTTATTTGAGGTTCCAAAAATTTTATAGAAAATCCGTGATCTGGCTAAAAATGGAGAAAAGCAGTTCTTGAACTGTGAAAAACACTTCCAAAATCATTTCCAAACAATCCCAACTCCATTTCATCAACAAAGTCTCAATATGATTTTCAACAACCTTTCCATTACTCAAACATTCATTTCTCATGGTACTCATATACAAACAATAAATAAATACTCGAATTTTCCATTCTTAACCACAATTTTTATTATATACATGAACATCAAAATACATTACATAAGTTCAATTACATATGAGAAAATAAAAGTTAGTTACAAAATACCAAAATGAAACCTAGTGTCCTACCAATGCACTGTAGATGGTGAGGTGACACGGACACTATGCAGAGCTGCAGGAGGTCTCATCCAGTCTGCGGTCTACTAGGCTCTCGGTCAGTATCTCCAGAACCTACGCGTGGCAAAAGCAACGCGCTAAGCAATAATGCTTAGTGGTGCAATAATAAAATAAAAAGAAATAACAGAAAATAAATATGCATTGAATGTATCGATGTCTTACTTGTTTTGTACTTGTTATATTCATTATTTCATTAAATTTATCCACTTTCATTTTTGGTTGCCCAAGTAACCTATACTGGATGACTGGACTGGATAAACGGGTAAACTGGCACTGGGTATCTAGTACCTCGGGCCGTCACACCATCGGTCACATATGCATCTCCTGGTGTGCAACAGAACAGCTAATAAACTATAATGACAATAGGCACAAGGCCAAATATCAACACAATGTCAGAATGGCTAAAAGCCATGAAATCACATAATGGCATAATGCCATGTGCAGTACTGCTAACTGAACCCTATTGGCATGCCAAACTATCCAAACCAATCTTGTTAGGTATACTAGGGCATTTGATACTTTTGAATTCTTCAATTTTTGAATTTCAAGTTTTGGTGTCACTATTCACTTCACTAGTCAACAAAAATGTTGACTTTTGCATAGAAAATAGGTACATTGGTTTTAACACTCCCAATGTACCACATTTTGCATTCAAAACTTGTTAGAATTAATCACCAATACCATTCCTAAGCTTAAAACTAAGGGAGCAGAATTTTCAGTTTTTGTACCCTAACTTTACTATTCTATTAGTTACTGTTGCAATGGGAATTTGAGAAAGTGATAAACATGAAAGTTGTTCCTTATTTTATCTAGTTGAATTTCTTTTTTGGAATCACTTCATTTGGAGTTTTGTAGCTCCAGTTATGGTCCAAAAACCACAGCTGGCCGGATTGAAAAATTGCAGAACTGACCATATCTATAGTGTAGTGAACAGTAACTACAACTGCCTTGTTGGATAGGTTCTGGTCATAATTTTGGGTAGGTTTCTTCATGAAAGTTGTTTGTCTATATCTTACTTGTTGCTGTAAACATTTCAGGTCAATTGGGCCATTCTACAATGAGTTATGGCCAAATGAACAATTACTGTTTATTTGGTCATTCTGTAGAATCTGGTTGCAGGACATCCGGATTGGGGCCAGTTTTGGTCCACTTGCTTTAGTCTTTTGGGCATAGTTTCTTCACCAAAATTATGCCATTATGTGTCTAGTTTCATGTCCAATTGGCCAAACACCAATTGAACCTACACAGCCAAAGTTATGGCTGTCCAAACAGGCTGGACTCACAGCCACACCTACTGCTCTCACTAGGCAGCCACATCAAATCAGTTTGTAATGCTATAGTTCACTCCAAATTATGGCCAACTTACCTAAAATGGTCACTAATTTACTATTAGAATGTTCATTCACCATTACATAAGCAAAGCCTAAATTTCTATCCAAAACCCTAGCTCAAATTCAAAGTTCATTAAGGAAAATCCCTTCACAAATCTCCTGTAATACCCAGCTAGCCCCAAGAAGCTTCTGACCTCAGTTGTATTTCTGGGAGGCTTCCATTCCATCACTGCTTCTATTTTCTTGGGATCCACTCTAATCCCATCAGCTGACACTATGTGTCCAAGGAATGCAATTTCATTTAACCAGAAGTCACACTTGGACAACTTAGCATACAGCTTCTTTTCTCTCAGGGTTTGCAGAATAATCCTCAAATGCTCATCATGTTCTTCCCTGGTCTTGGAATACACCAGAATATCATCAATAAAGACCACTACGAACCGATCTAGGTATGGATGGAAGATACGGTTCATAAGGTCCATAAATGCCGCTGGTGCATTTGTTAGGCCAAAGGGCATCACCAGAAACTCATAATGCCCATACCGGGTCCTGAATGCAGTCTTTGGCACATCTACATCCTTCACCCTCAACTGATGATACCCTGATCTGAGATCAATCTTAGAAAATACTCCTGCTCCCTTCAACTGATCAAACAGATCATCAATTTTAGGCAACAGATATTTGTTCTTCACAGTCACTTTATTCAACTGCCGGTAATCGATACATAGCCTCAAACTCCCATCCTTTTTCTTTACAAACAGCACTGGAGCTCCCCATGGTGACACACTAGGGCGTATAAACCCCTTATCAAGTAACTCTTGCAACTGAGTTTTCAACTCCCTCAATTCCGTGGGTGCCATCCTATAAGGAGCAATGGAAATGGGTGTTGTACCTGGCAGTGTCTCAATAGCAAATTCAACTTCCCTTTCTGGTGGCAAACCAGGCAACTCTTTAGGAAATACCTCTGGGAAGTCTCTTACTGTGGGTATATCACTCAGGTTTGGCTTAGCCTGCCTAGTATCCACCACATGTGCTAGGTAGGCTTCACAGCCTTTTCTCATCATTCTTCTTGCAACTGTGGCTGAGATAACATTGGACAGGAAATCTGTCCTTTCACCCACAACAGTGATCTCATTACCCTCAGAAGTTTTCAGAGAAATTCTCTTCAATTTGCAATCAACTATTGCCTGATGACATCCGGATTGGGGCCAGTTTTTAGTCCACTTGATTTGGTCTTTTGGGCATGGTTTCTTCACCAAAATTGTGCCATTATGTGTCTAGTTTCATGTCCAATTGGCCAAACACCAATTGAACCTACACAGCCAAAGTTATGGCTGTCCAAATAGGCTGGACTCACAGCCACACCTACTGCTCTCACTAGGCAGCCACATCAAATCAGTTTGTAATGCTATAGTTCACTCCAAATTATGGCAAACTTACCTAAAATGGTCACTAATTTACTATTAGAATGTTCATTCACCATTACATAAGCAAAGCCTAAATTTCTATCCAAAACCCTAGCTCAAATTCAAAGTTCATACAACACATGTCATTTAGGCATACTAATCCATTTCAACCTTATGTCTACACATCAACACCATTTCTAAGCCATTTTAAATCCATCAAGACCATCAACTACCACTCCCATAAAGCTGGCCAAAATTCCATTCTCAATTTCACACATGATTTATCTCAATTTCTTAATTATTTGTTCATATTCAAACTAAGTTTTAAGAAATAAACAAGAGTAAGTAATTAACATGCACTAACCTCTTTGGTCTCTTCATAGGCTTGTATAAACCTTAGAATTTCTTCACTTTATGATAATCAAAACTTTGCTCTTGATGTGGGGGTTAATTTTTGTGAAGGGTGTTTAGGGTTTTGGGGTAAGATTTGGTGAGTTATAAAGCTTTGGTGGAGCTTTCATGGAAGTTTAGCTATGGGAGAAGAGGGAGACGGCTGGTTTTTTATTTGGTGAGAAAACAGATTGGTTTTTCCTTTTTTTTGGTGTTATTTATCTTCTTTTATTACTTACTTAAGTGATGCTTTAATGTGATTGGTGGGAATTCCTTTAAATGACATCATATGATGTCAAAATTGACATTTATTCTCATTTTCTTTTCTTTCTTCTCTACTCATTTTCAATTTAATTTTTAGTAATATTTATTCACATTTTATGTCATAATAATTATTTACTTAACTGAACAAGTTGGCCAAATATCGCCTCTGAAGGCGAAATGACCAAAATGCCCTCCGTTTGGCTTAACGGGTCAAAATTGTCTGTACCGATTGAAAAAATTTTCTAAATATTTTCTTGGCATTCTAATGCCATAAGAACCTCAATGACCCTTCTCTGGAGTTTCAAAAATTATTTTATGAATTTTTCCCTGGGTCTAGGGCTCCTAGTTGCGAGAACTGCAACTTCCCTCTGGGTTACCCATCGCTTGGGCACTGGCTCATTTAACTTGGTTGTATTTTATTTCTAAAATTTTTACTAAATTTTTCTTATTAATATTTGAGTTAATTATGGTTCCTCACTTTAGTTTAAATATTTTTCCGAATGTTCTAGCTGTCCGGACCAACACCGGTCACCGGAACTGTAGAATGTACGGAGTTGCTACCGGGAGGGTGTTACAACTCTTCCCCTCTAATTTAAATTTCGTCCTCGAAATTTACCTGATGCAAACAGTTGAGGGAATTATTGCCTCATCATCTCTTCACTTTCCCAAGTTGCCTCCTCGGTGTTGTGGTGCCTCCAAAGCACTTTCACCAGTGGAATCTGCTTATTCCTCAATTCTTTCACTTCCCGAGCCAGAATCCGTTTGGGTTCTTCATCATATGTCAAATCCGGTTATACTTCAATTTCTTCCATGGAGATGACATGTGAAGGATCTGAGCGGTATCTTCTTAGCATAGACACGTGGAACACATTATGGTTCTTGTCCAGCTCTTGTGGTAAAGCTAGCCTATAGGCCACTGGACCCACACGTTCAATGACTTCATATGGGCCAATGAACCTAGGGCTTAACTTACCTTCCTTCCAAACCTCAATACCTTCTTCCACGGTGATACCTTGAGGAACACTTTGTCGCCAACCACATATTCTATTTCTTTTCTCTTCAGGTCGGCATAAGATTTCTGTCTATCTGAGGCAACCTTCAGATTGGCTTTGATTAGTTTTACTTTCTCCTCGATGCCTTTACAGTGCGGCCCTACCAGTTTTTCTTCGCCCAATTCAGTCCAGCACACTGAGTTCTACATTTTCTCCCATACAGTGCTTCATATGGGGCCATTTGGAAGCTAGCTTGGTAGCTATTGTTGTATGCAAATTCTGCCAGTGGGAGGTATCTATCCCAATTTCCCTCAAACTCAATGACACAACCCCTCAGCATATCCTCAAGGACCTGGATTACTCTTTCTGATTGGCCATCCGTCTGAGGATGGAAAGCTGTGCTGAAGTGGAGTTGTGTACCCAAGGACTCGTGCAACTTTTTCCAAAATCTCGATGTAAACCTTGGGTCTCGATCAGATATGATGGAAAGTGGAATTCCATGCAGTCTAACTATCTCACTAATATACAATTCTGCTAATTTCTCCAGTGAGTAGTCAGTCCTAACTGGCAGAAAGTGTGCTGACTTCGTCAATCTATCCACTATCACCCATACTGCATCATGTTTCTTCTGGGTGAGAGGTAGACCACTTACAAAATCCATGGTGACCCGATCCCATTTCCATTCAGGTATGCGTATAGGCTGTAGCAATCCTGATGGAACTTGATGTTCTGCCTTGACTTGCTGACATGTCAAGCATTTAGTCACATAGTCAGCTATGTCCTTCTTCATACCAGGCCACCAATACTGAAGCTTCAGATCATGATACATCTTTGTACTTCCTGGGTGCATAGCATATACACTGGTGTGTGCCTCTTTTAGAATACTGGCCTTCAATTCCCCATCATCTGGTACACACAGTCTTCCTTTGTAATACAGACACCCATCTGCTTTCACCTCATAGTCAGTTGCTTTTCCCCCTGGGATTTTGCTCATAATAGCCATTAGCTTCTCATCTACTTTCTGCCCATCTAAAATCTGCTGTAACAGGTTTGGCCTCACTTGCAACTCAGCCAAAATAGCTCCATCTCGAACCAAAGATAGACGGGCATTCAATGATCTCAAAGCTGTGATGGATTTTCTGCTCAAAGCATCAGCAACTACATTTGCCTTCCCAGGATGGTAGTCAATTACACAATCATAATCCTTCAGGAACTCAATCCATCGTCTCTGTCTAAGGTTGAGCTCCTTCTGGGTTGGCAAGTATTTCAGGCTTTTGTGGTCCGTGTAAATGTAGCACTTTTCACCATACAAGTAATGCCTCCATATCTTCAGTGCGAAGATAATTGCTGCAAGCTCTAGATCATGGGTAGGGTAATTCTGTTCATGTGGCCTTAGCTGCCTGGAAGCATAAGCGACCACCTTCCCCTCTTGCATCAATACACACCCTAACCCATTATGAGAGGCATCACTGTAGACCACAAAGTCTTTTCCTGACACTGGCTGTGTTAATACTGGTGCTTCTGTCAACATAGCCTTCAACCTCTCAAAACTAGCTTGGCACTTATCGTTCCAGCTAAATTTCACATTCTTATGCAACAACTTGGTTATTGGAGCAGCTATTAAGGAAAATCCCTTCACAAATCTCCTGTAATACCCAGCTAGCCCCAAGAAGCTTCTGACCTCAGTTGTATTTCTGGGAGGCTTCCATTCCATCACTGCTTCTATTTTCTTGGGATCCACTCTAATCCCATCAGCTGACACTATGTGTCCAAGGAATGCAATTTCATTTAACCAGAAGTCACACTTGGACAACTTAGCATACAACTTCTTTTCTATCAGGGTTTGCAAAATAATCCTCAAATGCTCATCATGTTCTTCCCTGGTCTTGGAATACACCAGAATATCATCAATAAAGACCACTACGAACCGATCTAGGTATGGATGGAAGATACGGTTCATAAGGTCCATAAATGCCGCTGGTGCATTTGTTAGGCCAAAGGGCATCACCAGAAACTCATAATGCCCATACCGGGTCCTGAATGCAGTCTTTGGCACATCTACATCCTTCACCCTCAACTGATGATACCCTGATCTGAGATCAATCTTAGAAAATACTCCTGCTCCCTTCAACTGATCAAACAGATCATCAATTCTAGGCAACGGATATTTGTTCTTCACAGTCACTTTATTCAACTGCCGGTAATCGATACATAGCCTCAAAGTCCCATCCTTTTTCTTTACAAACAGCACTGGAGCTCCCCATGGTGACACACTGGGGCGTATAAACCCCTTATCAAGTAACTCTTGCAACTGAGTTTTCAACTCCCTCAATTCCGTGGGTGCCATCCTATAAGGAGCAATGGAAATGGGTGCTGTACCTGGCAGTGTCTCAATAGCAAATTCAACTTCCCTTTCTGGTGGCAAACCAGGCAACTCTTTAGGAAATACCTCTGGGAAGTCTCTTACTGTGGGTATATCACTCAGGTTTGGCTTAGCCTGCCTAGTATCCACCATATGTGCTAGGTAGGCTTCACAGCCTTTTCTCATCATTCTTCTTGCAACTGGTCGAGATAACATTGACAGAAATCATCTTTCACCCACAACAGTGATCTCATTACCCTCAGAAGTTTTCAGAGAAATTCTCTTCAATTTGCAATCAACTATTGCCTGATGACGTGACAACCAGTCCATTCCCAAAATCACGTCAAACTCGTGGAAGGGCAACTCAATCAGGTCTGCCAAAAATTCATACCCCTGAATCCTTAACGGTCAACCCTTGTATACTTTGTTCACCACTACACTATGACCCAACAGATTAGTGACCAGAATGTCTTGGTCACTCTCCCCTACTAGTATCCCCCTTTCTACGGGTGGGTTGATGCAGATGTATGAATGAGTGGATCCTGGATCCACCAATGCATGCACAGATGTAGTGTAGAGGGAGAACGTACCCCTGATGACGTCCGGGGCATCTTGCTCCTCCTGAGCTCTAATGGCATAAGCTCTTGCAGGTGGTGCATTATCGTGCCTCTCTGCCGCTCGATGCAGCCTCTGTGATGGTCCCACTGCGTCAGATTTTCCAGATTTCCTACCCCTTTGTGGTGTAGGAGCAGGTCTGTCTGCTTGTGTTGGAGCAGCTGTAGTAGTTCTGCGTGGACAGTTCTTCAACTGATGCTCTGTTGACCCACACCTTAAGTAGGCACCAGTCACTCTCCAACACTCCCCCTTATGCCACTTCAGGCAATGTGGACATGCAGAAGTTGCTGAGGTGGTCCCCTGAACCCCATCCCTGGAGAGCTGCTCACTGATGGTGTGGACTGACCTCTCCTAGGGGTAAACTGTGGCCTGGGCCCCTGAAACTGACCTTGACCTTGTGATTGACCTGAACTCTGTGCAGGTGGACCTTTGAACTTCTTCCCAGGTGCAGGAGATGAACTAGACTGACCTGGTCCCCTCTTCTGTTGTCTCTCTCTTCTGGTTTGCTCACTTATTCTCACTTTCTCCACTTTTAATGCAGCTTCCACTAACTTGGTGAAGTCGGTGATTCCCAAAGCAGTGATCATGATCTTTATGTTGTCATTTAATCCCTCTTCAAATCTCTTACACCTTTTAGCCTCATTAGGGACTATCTCCCTTCCGTAGCGGCTCAATCTGACGAATTCCTTCTCATACTCGGCCACTGACAGCTGTCTCTGCCTCAAATTAATGAACTCTCTTCTTCTCTCTTCCAGGTATACACTACCCACATATTTCTTCTTGAATTCTGAGAGGAAGAAGTCCCAAGTTATTACTTCTGGCTGTACTTCACTGGACACAGTATCCCACCATTCATATGCATCATCTTGCAATAGAGATACAACAGCTTCTAGATTTTGCTCTGGAGTGCAGTGGAGTTATTTTAAAACTCTGACTGTTCTGTTCAACCAATTTTCGGCTGCCACAGAATCATCTTCTCTCTTGCCAAAGAAGTCCACTGCTCCAAATTTTCTTAGTCTTTCCAAGTGTGATTTCTGCTGTGGAGGTGGTGGTGGTGGTGGTGCTGGCATTACCCCAGCCATTTGTTTGAAGAATTCGGCCATTTGTTGGAACATGGCCTTTGGAGGCCGAAAGGTGCTCGCTTGAGTGGCGGAGTAGGTTCTCCCCTACCCCTCAGCCTCGGCTGCAGTGGAGCATGACTCTCCACTTCTTCCTCAACTGCTCTCTGAGATGTAGGGTCCATATCCTATTCAAAATAACAAAGATAAACAGATCTGCATTAGTGTCACCTCGACTCTTACAAATGCAATGCATGGTATGGACTCAATCTAGGCCCAGAAACGCCTAAATCATGCTCTGATACCACTAAATGTGACACCCATTACCCGTCTACAGTATATCCGAGTAAGTTATGTCACACGGTATACCGGAACACTCTATTTTATCTTAATTAATTTTTATCATAGTTTTGAATATAACTTGTGAAATATAATTCATTTAAGTCATTTATTGAAATTATAATTTATTTGAGGTTCCGAAAATTTTATAGAAAATCCGGCAGAGTACCGGCTAAAAATGGAGAAAACAGTTCTTCGGAACGTGTGAAAAACACTTCCAAAATCATTTCCAAACAATCCCAACTCCATTTCATCAACAAAGTCTCAATATGATTTTCAACAACCTTTCCATTACTCAAACATTCATTTCTCATGGTACTCATATACAAACAATAAATAAATACTCGAATTTTCCATTCATAACCACAATTTTCATTATATACATGAACATCAAAATACATTACATAAGTTCAATTACATATGAGAAAATAAAAGTTAGTTACAAAATACCAAAATGAAACCTAGTGTCCTACCAATGCACTGTAGATGGTGAGGTGACACGGACACTATGCAGAGCTGCAGGAGGTCTCACCCAGTCTGCGGTCTACTGGGCTCTCGGTCAGTATCTCCAGAACCTACGCGTGGCAAAAGCAACGCGCTAAGCAATAATGCTTAGTGGTGCAATAATAAAATAAAAGGAAATAACAGAAAATAAATATGCATTGAATGTATCGATGTCTTACTTGTTTTGTACTTGTTATATTCATTATTTCATTAAATTTATCCACTTTCATTTTTGGTTGCCCAAGTAACCTATACTGGATGACTGGACTGGATAAACGGGTAAACTGGCACTGGGTATCTAGTACCTCGGGCCGTCACACCATCGGTCACATATGCATCTCCCGGTGTGCAACAGAACAGCTAATAAACTGTAATGACAATAGGCACAAGGCCAAATATCAACACAATGTCAGAATGGCTAAAAGCCATGAAATCACAGAATGGCATAATGCCATGTGCAGTACTGCTAACTGAACCCTATTGGCATGCCAAACTATCCAAACCAATCTTGTTAGGTATACTAGGGCATTTGATACTTTTGAATTCTTCAATTTTTGAATTCAAGTTTTGGTGTGACTATTCACTTCACTAGTCAAAAAAAATGTTGACTTTTGCATAGAAAATAGGTACATTGGTTTTAACACTCCCAATGTACCACATTTTGCATTCAAAACTTGTTGGAATTAATCACCAATACCATTCCTAAGCTTAAAACAAAGGGAGCAGAATTTTTAGTTTTTGTACATTAATTTTACTGTTCCATTAGTTACTGTTGCAATGGGAATTTGAGAAAGTGATAAACATGAAAGTTGTTCCTTATTTTGTCTAGTTGAATTTATTTTTTTGAATCACTTCATTTGGAGTTTTGTAGCTCAAGTTATGGTCCAAAAACCACAGCTGGCCGGATTGAAAAATTGCAGAACTGACCATATCTACAGTGTAGTGAACAGTAACTGCAACTGCCTTGTTGGATAGGTTCTGGTCATAATTTGGGGTAGGTTTCTTCATGAAAGTTGTTTGTCTATATCTTAACTTGTTGCTGTAAAAATTTCAAGTCAATTGGGCCATTCTACAATGAGTTATGGCCAAATGAACAATTACTGTTCATTTGGTCATTCTGCAGAATCTGGTTGCAGGACATCCGGATTGGGGCCAGTTTTTAGTCCACTTGATTTGGTCTTTTGGGCATGGTTTCTTCACCAAAATTGTGCCATTATGTGTCTAGTTTCATGTCCAATTGGCCAAACACCAATTGAACCTACACAGCCAAAGTTATGGCTGTCCAAACAGGCTGGACTCACAGCCACACCTACTGCTCTCACTAGGCAGCCACATCAAATCAGTTTGTAATGCTATAGTTCACTCCAAATTATGGCCAACTTACCTAAAATGGTCACTAATTTACTATTAGAATGTTCATTCACCATTACATAAGCAAAGCCTAAATTTCTATCCAAAACCCTAGCTCAAATTCAAAGTTCATACAACACATGTCATTTAGGCATACTAATCCATTTCAACCTTATGTCTACACATCAACACCATTTCTAAGCCATTTTAAATCCATCAAGACCATCAAGTACCACTCCCATAAAGCTGGCCAAAATTCCATTCTCAATTTCACACATGATTTATCTCAATTTCTTAATTATTTGTTCATATTCAAAATAAGTTTTAAGAAATAAACAAGATTAAGTAATTAACATGCACTAACCTCTTTGGTCTCTTTATAGGCTTGTATAAACCTTAGAATTTCTTCACTTTATGATAATCAAAACTTTGCTCTTGATGTGGGGGTTAATTTTTGTGAAGGGTGTTTAGGGTTTTGGGGTAAGATTTGGTGAGTTATAAAGCTTTGGTGGAGCTTTCATGGAAGTTTGGCTATGGGAGAAGAGGGAGACGGCTGGTTTTTTATTTGGTGAGAAAACAGATTGGCTTTTCCTTTTTTTGGTGTTATTTATCTTCTTTTATTACTTACTTAAGTGATGCTTTAATGTGATTGGTGGGAATTCCTTTAAATGACATCATATGATGTCAAAATTGACATTTATTCTCATTTTCTTTTCTTTTCTTCTCTACTCATTTTCAATTTAATTTTTAGTAATATTTATTCACATTTTATGTCATAAT
The DNA here is from genome assembly GCF_030052815.1 of Hevea brasiliensis. Classification (NCBI taxonomy): domain Eukaryota; kingdom Viridiplantae; phylum Streptophyta; class Magnoliopsida; order Malpighiales; family Euphorbiaceae; genus Hevea; species Hevea brasiliensis. Next base: position 36,945,884 of record NC_079494.1, on the reverse strand, counting down.
AATTATTTACTTAACTGGACAAGTCGGCCAAATATCGCCTTTGAAGGCAAAATAACCAAAATGCCCTCCGTTTGGCTTAACGGGTCAAAATTGTCTGTACCGATTGAAAAATTTTTCTAAATATTTTCTTGGCATTCTAATGCCATAGGAACCTCAATGACCCTTCTCTGGAGTCCCAAAAATTATTTTATGAATTTTTCCCCGGGTCTAGGGCTCCTAGTTGCGAGAACCGCAACTTCCCTCTGGGTTACCCATCACTTGGGCACCGGCTCATTTAACTTGGTTGTATTTTATTTCTAAAATTTTTACTAAATTTTTCTTATTAATATTTGAGTTAATTATGGTTCTTCACTTTAGTTTAAATATTTTTCCGAACGTTCTAGCTGTCCGGACCGACACCGGTCACCGGAACAGTAGAATGTACGGAGTTGCTACCGGGAGGGTTTTACACGTAGACTTGTCATAGTCTTGCGGCATAGGGCGTCAGCTACAACATTAGCTTTCCCTGGCTAATAGTCTACTAGACAATCATAGTCTTTTATCAACTCTAACCATCTCCTCTGTCTCAAATTCAACTCTTTCTGGGTGCCCAAATACTTCAAACTCTTATGATCTGTGTAGATGTAGCACTTCTCCCCATACAAATAATGTCTCTAGATCTTAAGAGCAAACACAATAGCTGCAAGCTCCAGATCATGTGTTGGATAATTTCTCTCATGCGGTTTTAGTTGGCGTGATGTATAGGCAATAACATTTCGATCTTGCATCAACACACAACCTAACCCATTGTGAGAAGCATCGCTGTAAACTGTATATGCTTTACCCGGTGTAGGTAAAGTCAGGACTGGAGCCTTAGTCAAACATTTCTTCAATTCATCAAAACTTTGCTGGCATTTGTCCGTCCACTGAAATTTCACATCCTTTCTAAGCAGCTTAGTCAATGGAGATGCCAACATGGAGAATCCCTTCACAAATCAACGGTAGTATCCATTAACTTGACTGCGAATCTCTATGACATTTCTGGGTGGCTTCCAATTAAGAACAGCTTCAATCTTGCTAGGATCTACCTTAATACCATCTGCTGATACTATGTGCCCCAAAAAGGATATCTCCTTCAGCCAAAATTCACATTTCGACAATTTGGCATATAGCTGTTTCTCCCTCAAAGTCTGTAGTACAATCCGCAGATGTCTATCATGCTCTTCTGCATTCCTCGAATAGACCAATATATCATCGATAAATACCACAACAAACTGGTCAAGGTATGGTCTGAAGATAGTGTTCATCAGATCCATAAAAGCAGCCGGAGCATTAATTAACCCGAATGGCATAACCAAGAACTCATAATGGCCATAACGGGTTCTGAAGGCAGTTTTAGGAATACTCTGGTCTTGTACTTTCAGCTGATAATAACCTGATCTTAGGTCAATTTTGGAGAACACAGCTGCACCCTTCAACTGATCAAACAAGTCATCAATACGGGGCAATGGATATCTGTTCTTTATTGTCACCTTATTCAACTGCTGATAGTCAATGCATAACCGGAGAGTGCCATCCTTCTTCTTAACAAACAACACTGGCGCTCCCCAAGGTGACACACTAGGGCGAATAAAGCCCTTATCAAGCAGCTCTTGCAATTGCACTTTCAACTCCTTCAATTCTGCAGGTGCCATTCTGTATGGTGTTATGGAGATTGGGTCCACACCAGGCATAACATCAATTTCAAACTGCATTTCTCTTTCTGGAGGTAATCCTGGCAATTCATCAGGAAATACATCCGGAAAGTCACATACAATAGGAATGTCCCTTAGTGCTGGACTCCCCACTTGGGTGTCTATCACATGTGCCAAGTACGTCTCACACCCTTTTCTAATCATTTTTCTGGCCAGTGCAGCTGAAATGATGTTTGAAGGCAATAACTGCCTCTCCCCGTGTATTACTACATCACCATACTGAGGAAGACCAAAAGTGACTGTCTTCAGTCTACAGTCAATCATGGCGTGATGCCTGACTAATCAATCCATGCCCAAGATAATGTCATAATCTCTGAAGGGCATTTCAATTAAATCAGATAGAAAAATGTGTCCTTGGATAACCAAAGGACAATCCCTATATAATTTATTTACCCTGACCTCCTAGCCTAATAGACTAGTCACTAGCACATCATAGTCCATTGGTACACACTGAATAGCAGTAGAACACATCACACTAGCACTAACATACGAATGTGTGGAGCCAGGATCAAATAACACATGTACATCTTAGTCAAGGATGGAGAAATTACCAGCTACAACATCTGATGTTTTAGTCTCCTCCCCCTGACGCATGGTATACACTCTGACTGGTGCGCCACTGGGTACTGGCTGGTTAACAGTGCTTTGACTTCCAGGAGTGTTACCAAGACCCCTACCTTTACCTCTACCTCTAGTAGTTAATTGTGACCCTCTAAGTGCAGAGACTTGGCATGATCCTTCAGATGTAGTAGAAGGTCTCGACCGGCGCAGACTAATACAATCTTTAGCGAAAGTCCGCTCCCTCCACAGTTAAAACATGCATCGGTGGCCTTGAAACAAACCCCACTGTGAGTTCTACCACAAGTTTCACACTGTCATATTGATAAAGCTTTTCGGAGTGCCTGTTGGGTCTGCTGACCAGACCGGGGTGGTCTTTGGCTCAAAAATCTGCCTCTGCCAGATCTACGGGAGCTGGAATCCCCAAACTGTTTCCTCTTCCCAGAACCACTCTTAGGTGCTTGTCCAATAGTCTTTTCAGTCTTCTCTTTCTCTTGTGTACCCTTCTTCACTGCCCCTTCTAATTCTATCCTTTCCAGTTCCAGGGCCTATGAGATCAACTCAGCAAAATTCTGATGTCGGAAACCCACAACTTGCATCCTTAAATTCGGCCTTAACTTGGACTCAAACCTCTTACATCTGTCTCTGGGGGTGGAGACTAAGCTTTCCAGCATTGTGGCTTAGCCTTGAGAAATCTCTCTCATACTCTGCTATAGTTCTGTCCCCTTGTTTCAAACTCAGGAATTCTTATAACTTCATATCCACATATGCATCAGGAACCCACTTCTGTGACACCCCTTACCCGTCTACAGTATATCCGAGTAAGATATGTCACACGGTGTACCGGAACACTCTATTTTATCTCAATCATTTTATTCTTCCTTATTTTATTTTTATCATAGTTTTGAATACAATTTGTGAAATATAATTCATTTAAGTCATTTATTAAAATTATAATTTATTTGAGGTTCTGAAAATTTTATAGAAAATCCGGCAGAATACCGGCTAAAAATGGAGAAGACAGTTCTTCGGAACCTGTGAGAAACACTTCCAATAATCATTTCCAATCAATCCCAAACTCCAATATCAAAATCTCAATATGTTTTTCAACAACATTTTCATTTCTCAATCATTCATCTCATGTAATAATCATGTAAAAGTCATAAATAAATATTCACTTTTCCATTCACAAACACAATTTCCATTATTTACATGAACATCAAAATACATTACATAAGTTTCAATTACACAAAAGAAAATAAAAGTTAGTTACAAAATACCAAAATGAAACCTAGTGTCCTACCAATGCACTGAAGATAGTGAGGTGACACGGACACTATGCAGAGCTGCAGGAGATCTCACCCAGTCTGTGGTCTACTGGGCTCTCGGTCAGTATCTCCAGAACCTACGCGTGGCAAAAGCAACGCGCTAAGCAATAATGCTTAGTGGTGCCAATAATAAAATAAAAGGAAATAACAGAAATAAATATGCATTGAATGTATCGATGTCTTACTTGATTTGTACTTGTTATATTCATTATTTCGTTAAATTTATCCACTTTCATTCTTTTGGTTCCCAAGTAACCTATACTGGATGACTGGACTGGATAAACGGGTAAACTGGCACTGGGTATCTAATACCTCGGGCCGTCATACCATCGGTCACATATGCATCTCCGGCAGGCAATGTAACAGCTAATAAGCTGTAATGACAATAGGCACAAGGCCAAATATCAACACAATGTCAGAATGGCTAAAAGACATGAAATCACAGAATGGCATAATGCCATGTGCAGTACTGCTAACTGAACCCTATTGGCATGCCAAACTATCCAAACCAATCTTGTTAGGTATGCTAGGGCATTTGATACTTTTGAATTTTGTAATTTTTGAATTTCAAGCTTTGGTGTTACTATTCACTTCATTAGCCAACAAAAATGTTGACTTTTGCATAGAAAATAGGTACATTGGTTTTAACACTCCCAACATACCACATTTTGTATTCAAAACTTGTTGGCATTAATCACCAATACAATTTCTAAGCTTAACACTAATGGAGTAGAATTTTTAGTTTTTATACCCTAATTTTACTATTCTATTAGTTACTGTTGCAGTGGGAATTTGAGAAAATGATAAGCATGAAAGTTGTTCCTTATTTTGTCTAGTTGAATTTCTTTTTTTGAATCACTCCATTTGGAGTTTTGTAGCTCAAGTTATGGTCCAAAAACTACAACTGGCCGGATTGAAAAATTTCAGAACTGACCATATCTACAGTGCAGTAAATAGTGACTGCAATTGCCTTGTTGAATAAGTTCTGGTCATAATTTGGGGTAGGTTTCTTCATGAAAGTTGTTGGTCTATATCTTAAATTGTTTCTGTAAAAATTTCAGGTCAATTGGACCATTCTACAATGAGTTATGGCCAAATGAACAATCACTGTTCATTTGGTCATTCTGCAGAATCTGGTTGCAGGACATCCGGATTGGGGCAAGTTTTTGGTCCACTTGCTTTGGTCTTTTGGGCATGGTTTCTTCACCAAAATTGTGCCATTATGTGTCTAGTTTCATGTCCAATTGGCCAAACACCAATTGAATCTACACAGCCAAAGTTATGGCTGTCCAAACAGGCTGGACTCACAGCCACACCTGCTGCTGTCACTAGGCAGCTACACTAATCCTAAATCCTATCACTAAACACACTTCAATTCTTGTTTACCAATACCCAAATGGTCACTAATTGACCATTAAAATGTTCCTACACCATTATAGGAGCTAAACTCCAATTTGCTCAAAACCCTAAATTTTCAATTTCCCTACTTTTCCATTAACCTACAATTCAATGTGCTAAATATTAAGTTCATATCAAGGGCAGCTTATATACTCATTTAATCCAAAGAAATCATCAAAACTCTAATAAATCCATGGTTGCCAAAAATATAAAGTGAGTACATCAAAGGTTTTCATTTGAATTTCTTATAAATTTCAAGTTAAATCAACTTTCTAGTCATGAATTTATACTTTCTAGTCATGAATTTAAAGAGAGAGGAAAGTATTGGACACTAACCTTATTAAAGCTCCCACTTGAGCTTGTCAATCTTTAAGATTTCTCCCTCTAATGGCTGTCTAAATATGATTTAGGGTGTGAGGATAAATTTTAGTGAAGTGAGGATTAGGTTTTATGGTGTAAAGGGTGAGGTTTTAGCAAGAAAAAGAGGAAGTTTTAATGGAGATAGTGAGGGAAGAGAGGCTGCCAGAAATTGAAGGAGATGAGCAGAAATTTTTTTTCAATTTTTAACTCTTTTTTGTGCTTTTTAATTGATTTAAAGGTGCTTGTTAGATGTTGATTGGTGGAGCTCTTTTAAAGACATCATATGATGTCATAATTAAGTATTTTCCTTCATTTTCTTTTCTTCTTTTCTCTACTCATTTTCAATTCAATTTTTAGCAATATTTATTCACATTTTATGTTATAATAATTATTTGCTTAACTGGACAAGTCGGCCAAAAATCACCTCTGAAGGCGAAATGACCAAAATGCCCTCCGTTTGGCTTAACAAACCAAAATTGTCTGTACCGATTGAAAAATTTTTCTAAATATTTTCTTGGCATTCTAATGCCATAGGAACCTCAATGACCCTTCTCTGGAGTCCCAAAAATTATTTTATAAATTTTTCCCCAGGTCTAGGGCTCCTAGTTGCGAGAACCGCAACTTCTCACTAGGTTACCCATCGCTAGGGCACCGGCTCATTTAACTTGGTTGTATTTTATTTCTAAAATTTTTTCTAAATTTTTCTTATTAATATTTGAGTTAATTATAGTTCCTCACTTTAGTTTAAATATTTTTCCGAACGTTCTAGCTATCCGGACCGACATCGTCACCGAATAAAGAGAATGTACGAGTTGCTACTGAGGAGGGTGTTACAACTCTTCCCCTCTAATTTAAATTTCGTCCTCGAAATTTACCTGATGCAAACAGTTGAGGGAACTATTGCCTCATCGTCTCTTCACTTTCCCAAGTTGCCTCCTCGGTGTTGTGGTGCCTCCAAAGCACTTTCACCAGTGGAATCTGCTTATTCCTCAACTCTTTCAATTCCCGAGCCAGGATCCGTATGGGTTCTTCTTCATATGTCAAATCCGGTTGTACTTCAATTTCTTCCATGGAGATGACATGTGAAGGATCTGAGCGATATCTTCTTAACATAGATACGTGAAACACATTGTGGATCTTGTCCAGCTCTAGTGGTAAAGCTAGCCTATAGGCTACTGGACCCACACGTTCAATGACTTCATATGGGCCAATGAACCTAGGGCTTAACTTACCTTTTCTTCCAAACCTCAGTACCTTCTTCCACGGTGACACCTTGAGGAACACTTTGTCGCCAACTGCATATTCTATTTCTTTTCTCTTCAAGTCGGCATAGGATTTCATGCATGCGAGGCAACCTTGATTGGCTTTGATTAGTTTTACTTTCTCCTCGATCTGTTTCACTGTGTCCGGCCCTACCGCTTTGTTCGCCCAATTCACCCAAAGACACCGGAGTTCTACATTTCCTCCCATATAGTGCTTCATACGGGGCCATTTGGATGCTAGCTTGGTAGCTATTGTTGTATGCAAATTTAGCCAGTGGAAGGTATCTATCCCAACTTCCCTCCAACTCAATGACACAACTCCTCAGCATATCCTCAAGGACCTGACATATATTTCATGTTATTATTATCATTTTAGTTCAATATTTGTATTAATTCCATTGGTTTCGATTGTTTACCTGGATTACTCTTTCTGATTGCCCATCCGTCTGAGGATGGAAAGCTGTGCTGAAGTGGAGTTGTGTACCCAAGGATTCATGCAACTTCTTCCAAAATCTCGATGTAAACCTTGGGTCTCAATCAGATATGATGGAAAGTGGAATTCCATGTAGTCTAACTATCTCACTGATATACAATTCTGCTAACTTCTCTAGTGAGTAGTCAGTCATAACTGGCAGAAAGTGTCTCGACTTCACAATCTATCTACTATCACCCATACTGCATCATGTTTCTTCTGGGTGAGAGGTAGACCACTTACAAAATCCATGGTGACCCGATCCCATTTCCATTCAGGTATGCATATAGGCTGTAGCAATCCCGATGGAATTTGATGTTCTGCCTTGACTTGCTGACATGTCAAGCATTTAGTCACATAGTCAGCTATGTCCTTCTTCATACTAGGCCACTAATACTGAAGCTTCAGATCATGATACATCTTTGTACTTCCTGGGTGCATAGCATATACACTGGTGTGTGCCTCTTTTAGAATACTGGCCTTCAATTCCCCATCATCTGGTACACACAGTCTTCCTTTGTAGTACAGACACCCATCTGCTTTCACCTCATAGTCAGTTGCTTTTCCCTCTGAGATTTTGCTCATAATAGCCATTAACTTTTCATCTGCCTTTTGCCCATCTAAAATCTGCTGTAGCAAGGTTGGCCTCACTTGCAACTCAGCCAAAATAGGTGCATCTCCAACCAAAGATAGACGGGCATTCAATGATCTCAAAGCTGTGATGGACTTTCTGCTCAAAGCATCAACAACTACATTTGCCTTCCCAGGATGGTAGTCAATTACACAATCATAGTCCTTCAGGAACTCAATCCATCGTCTCTGTCTAAGGTTGAGCTCCTTCTGGGTTAGCAAGTATTTCAGGCTTTTGTGGTTCGTGTAAATGTAGCACTTTTCACCATATAAGTAATGCCTCCATATCTTCAGTGCGAAGATAATTTCTGCAAGCTCTAGATCATGGGTAGGGTAATTTTGTTCATGTGGCCTTAGCTGCCTGGAAGCATAAGCGACCACCTTCCCCTCTTGCATCAATACACACCCTAACCCATTATGAGAGGCATCACTGTAAACCACGAAGTCCTTTCCTGACACTGGCTGTGTTAACACTGGTGCTTCTGTCAACATAGCCTTCAACTTCTCAAAACTGGTCTGACACTTGTCATTCCAGTCAAATTTGACATTCTTGTGTAACAACTTGGTCATTGGAGCAGCTATTAAGGAAAATCCCTTCACAAATCTTCTGTAATACCCAGCTAGCCCCAAGAAACTTCTGACCTCAGTTGTATTTCTAGGAGGCTTCCATTCCATCACTGCTTCTATTTTCTTAGGATCCACTCTAATCCCATCAGCTGACACTATGTGTCCAAGGAATGCAATCTCATTCAACCAGAAGTCACACTTGGACAACTTAGCATACAGCTTCTTTTCTCTCAGGGTTTGCAGAACAATCCTCAAATGCTCATGATGTTCTTCCCTGGTCTTGGAATACACCAAAATATCATCAATAAAGACCACTATGAACCGATCTAGGTATGGATGGAAGATACGGTTCATAAGGTCCATGAATGCTGCTGGTGCATTTGTTAGGCCAAAGGGCATCACTAGGAACTCATAATGCCCATATCGGGTCCTGAATGCAGTCTTTGGCACATCCGCATCCTTCACCCTCAACTGATGATACCCTGATCTGAGATCAAATTTAGAAAATACTCCTGCTCCCTTCAACTGATCAAACAGATCATCAATTCTAGGCAATGGATACTTATTCTTCACTGTCACTTTATTCAACTGTCGGTAATTAATGCATAACCTCAAAGTCCCATCTTTCTTCTTTACAACAAAGACCTTGGAGCTCCCCATGGTGACACACTGGGGCGTATGAACCCCTTATCAAGCAACTCTTGCAACTGAGTTTTCAACTCCCTCAATTCAGTGGGTGCCATCCTATAAGGAGCAATGGAAATGGGTGCTATACCCGGCAGTGTCTCAATAGCAAATTCAACTTCCCTTTCTGGTGGCAAACCAGGCAATTCTTCAGGAAACACATCTGGGAAGTCCTTTACTGTGGATATGTCACACAGATCTGTCTTAGCCTGCCTAGTATCCACCACATGTGCTAGGTAGGCTTCACAGCCTTTTCTCATCAGTTTTCTTGCAGCTATGGCTGAGATAACATTGGACAGGAAATCTGTCCTTTCACCCACAACAGTGATCTCATTACCCTCAGAAGTTTTTCAGAGAAATTCTCTTCAATTTGCAATCAACTATTGCCTGATGACATGACAACCATTCCATTCCCAAAATCACGTCAAACTCATGGAAGGGCAACTCAATTAGATCTGCCAAGAATTCATTCCCCTAAATCCTTAACGGGCAACCCTTGTACACTTTGTTCACCACTACACTGTGGCCCAATGGATTAGTGACCAGAATGTCTTGGTCACTCTCCCCTACTAATATCCTCTTTTCTATAGGTAGGTTTATGAAGATGTATGAATGAGTGGATCCTGGATCCACCAATGCATGCACAGATGTATTGTAGAGGGAGAACGTACCCCTGATGACGTCCGGGGCATCTTGCTCCTCCTGAGCTCTCATGGCATAAGCTCTGGCAGGTGATCTACCCTCAGGCCTCTCTGCTGGCTCAGATGCAGGCCTCTGTAATGGTCCCACTGCCTCAGATTTGCCAGATTTTCTACCCCTTTGTGGTGCAGGAGCAGGTCTGTCTGCTTGTGTTGGAGCAGCTGTAGTAGTTTTGCGTGGACAGTTCCTCAACTGATGCTCTGTCGACCCACACATTAAGCAGGCACCAGTCACTCTCCAACACTCCCCCTTATGCCACTTCAGACAATGTGGACATGCAGAAGATGCTGAGGTCCTGAACCCCATCCTCGAGAGCGCCCACCGATGGTGTGGACCGACCTCTCCTAGGGGTAAGCGTGGCTGGGCCCCGAGATCGACCACGACCTTGTGGCTAACCTGAACTCGTGCGGTGGACCCTTGAACTTCTTCCTGTGTGCAGGAGATGAACTAGACCGCCCGAGCCCTCTTCTCTGTCTCTCTCTTACAGGTCCGCTCACTTATTCTTACTTTTTCAACTTTTATTGCAGCTTCCACTAACTTGGTGAAGTCTGTGATTCCCAAGGCAGTGATCATGATCTTTATATTGTCATTTAATCCCTCTTCAAATCTCTTACACCTTTCGGCCTCATTAGGGACTATCTCCCATCCATAGCGGCTTAATCGGACAAATTCCTTTTCATACTCAGCCACTGTCAGCTGTCTCTGCCTCAGATTAATGAACTCTCTTCTTCTCTCTTCCAGGTATACACTACCCACATATTTCTTCTTAAATTCGGAGAGGAAGAAGTCCCAAGTTATTACTTCTGGTTGCACTTCACTGGACACAGTATCCCACCATTCATATGCATCATCTTGCAACAGAGATACAGCGGCTTCTAGATTTTGCTCTGGAGTGCAGTGGAGTTGTTTTAAAACTCTGCCTGTTCTGTTTAACCAATTTTCGGCTGCAACAAAATCATCTTCTCTCTTGCCAAAAAAGTCCACTGCTCCAAATTTTCTCAATTTTTCCAGGTGTGATTTCTGCTGTGGAGGTGGTGGTGGTGGTGGTGGTGGTGCTGGCATTACCCCAACCATTTGTTTGAAGAATTCGGCCATTTGCTGAAACATGGCCTGTGGAGGCTGAGCAGGCTCTGCTTGAGCTGGCGGAGCAGATTCTCCCCTACCCCCAGTCTCAGCTGCTGCAGGTGGAGCATGACTCTCCACTTCCTCCTCAACTACCCTCTGAGATGTAGGGTCCATATCCTATTCAAAAGAAGAAAGACAAACAGATCTGCATTAGTGTCACCTCGACTCTTACAAATGAAATGCATGGTATGGACTCAATCTAGGCCCAGAAACGGCTAAACCGTGCTCTGATACCACTAAATGTGACACCTCTTACCCGTCTACAGTATATCCGAGTAAGATATGTCACACGGTGTACCGAAACACTCTATTTTATCTTAATCATTTTTATTCTTCCTTATTTTATTTTTATCATAGTTTTGAATACAATTTGTGAAATATAATTCATTTAAGTCATTTATTAAAATTATAATTTATTTGAGGTTCAGAAAATTTTATAGAAAATCCGGCAGAATACCGACTAAAAATGGAGAAAACAGTTCTTCGGAACCTGTGAAAAACACTTTCAATAATCATTTCCAATCAATCCCAAACTCCAATATCAAAATCTCAATATGTTTTTCAACAACATTTCCATTTCTCAATCATTCTTCTCATGTAATAATCATGTAAAAGTCATAAATAAATATTCACTTTTCCATTCACAAACACAATTTCCATTATTTACATGAACATCAAAATACATTACATAAGTTTCAATTACACAAAAGAAAATAAAAGTTAGTTACAAAATACCAAAATGAAACCTAGTGTCCTTCCAATGCACTGAAGATGGTTAGGTGACACGGACACTATGCAGAGCTGCAGGAGATCTCACCCAGTCTGTGGTCTACTGGGCTCTCGGTCAGTATCTCCAGAACCTACGCGTGGCAAAAGCAACGCGCTAAGCAATAATGATTAGTGGTGCCAATAATAAAATAAAAGGAAATAACAGAAATAAATATGCATTGAATGTATCAATGTCTTACTTGATTTGTACTTGTTATATTCATTATTTCGTTAAATTTATCCACTTTCATTATTTTGGTTGCCCAAGTAACCAATACTGGACGACTGGACTGGATAAACGGGTAAACTGGCACTGGGTATCTAGTACCTCAGGCCGTTACACCATCGGTCACATATGCATCTCCCGGTGTGCAACAGAAGAGCTAATAAGCTGTAATGTCAATAGGCACAAGGCCAAATATCAACACAATGTCAGAATGACTAAAAGCCATGAAATCACAGAATGGCATAATGCCATGTGCAGTACTACTAACTGAACCCTATTGGCATGCCAGACTATCCAAACCAATCTTGTTAGGTATACTAGGGCATTTGATACTTTTGAATTTTGTAATTTTTGAATTTCAAGCTTTGGTGTTACTACTCACTTCATTAGTCAACAAAAATGTTGACTTTTGCATAGAAAATAGGTACATTGGTTTTAACACTCCCAACATACCACATTTTGCATTCAAAACTTGTTGGCATTAATCACCAATACAATTTCTAAGCTTAACACTAATGGAGCAGAATTTTCAGTTTTTATACCCTAATTTTACTGTTCCATTAGTTACTGTTGCAGTGGGAATTTGAGAAAATGATAAACATGAAAGTTGTTCCTTATTTTGTCTAGTTTAATTTCTTTTTTTGAATCACTCCATTTGAAGTTTTGTAACTCATGTTATGGTCCAAAAACCACAACTGGCCGGATTAAAAAATTTCAGAACTGACCATATCTACAGTGCAGTGAACATTGACTGCAACTGCCTTGTTGAATAAGTTTTGGTCATAATTTGGGGTAGGTTTCTTCATAAAAGTTGTTGCTCTATATCTTAACTTGCTTCTGTAAAACTTTCAGGTCAATTGGGCCATTCTACAATGAGTTATGGCAAAATAAAAATCATTGTTCATTTGGTCATTCTGCAAAATCTGGTTGCAGGACATTCGGATTGGGGTAAGTTTTTAGTCCACTTGCTTTGGTCTTTTGGACATGGTTTCTTCACCAAAATTGTGCCATTATGTGTCTAGTTTCATGTCCAATTGGCCAAACACCAATTGAATCTACACAGACAAAGTTATGGCTGTCCAAACAGGCTGGACTCACAGCCACACCTACTGCTCTCACTAGGCAGCTACACTAATCCTAAATCCTATCACTAAACACACTTCAATTCTTGTTTACCAATACCCAAATGGTCACTAATTGACCATTAAAATGTTCCTACACCATTATAGGAGCTAAACTCCAATTTGGTCAAAACCCTAAGTTTTCAATTTCCCTACTTTTCCATTAACCTACAATTCAATGTGCTAAATATTAAGTTCATATCAAGGGCAGCTTATATACTCATTTAATCCAAAGAAATCATCAAAACTCTAATAAATCCATGGCTGCCAAAAATATAAAGTGAGTACATCAAAGGTTTTCATTTGAATTTCTTATAAATTTCAAGTTAAATCAACTTTCTAGTCATGAATTTAAACTTTCTAGTCATGAATTTAAAGAGAGAGGAAAGTATTGGACACTAACCTTATTAAAGCTCCCACTTGAGCTTGTCAATCTTTAAGATTTCTCCCTCTAATGGCTGTCTAAATATGATTTAGGGTGTGAGGATAAATTTTAGTGAAGTGAGGATTAGGTTTTATGGTGTAAAGGGTGAGGTTTTAGCAAGAAAAAGAGGAAGTTTTAATGGAGATAGTGAGGGAAGAGAGGCTGCCAGAAATTGAAGGAGATGAGCAGAAATTTTTTTAAAATTTTTAACTCTTTTTTGTGCTTTTTAATTGATTTAAAGGTGCTTGTTAGATGTTGATTGATTGAGCTCTTTTAAAGACATCATATGATGTCATACTTAAGTATTTTCCTTCATTTTCTTTTCTTCTTTTCTCTACTCATTTTCAATTCAATTTTTAGCAATATTTATTCACATTTTATGTTATAATAATTATTTACTTAACTGGACAAGTCGGCCAAAAATCACCTCTGAAGGCGAAATGACCAAAATGCCCTCCGTTTGGCTTAACAGACCAAAATTGTCTATACCGATTAAAAAATTTTTCTAAATATTTTCTTGGCATTCTAATGCCATAGGAACTTCAATGACCCTTCTCTGGAGTCCCAAAAATTATTTTATAAATTTTTCCTCGGGTCTAGGGCTCCTAGTTGCGAGAACCGCAACTTCTCACTAGGTTACCCATCGCTAGGGCACCGACTCATTTAACTTGGTTGTATTTTATTTCTAAAATTTTTTCTTAATTTTTCTTATTAATATTTGAGTTAATTATAGTTCCTCACTTTAGTTTAAATATTTTTCCAAACGTTCTAGCTGTCCGGACCGACACTGATCACCGGAACAGTAGAATGTACGGAGTTGCTGCAGGAAAGGTGTTACAACTTCTGTCGAAACTCCCTCAAAAAGTCTGACCAGGTTAACACAGGTGGCTCAACCAGGCTGTAGGGGATGGTCTTTCACCATTCATACGCATCCCCTTGCAACAAGGAAACAGAATACTCGAACTTCAGCTCTTCCGTAAACTGCAACTTTCTAAAAACTCGTTCCATTCTTTCCAACCACTGTTTTGCCTCTAGTGGATCCACAGTGCCTTTAAACTCGGTGACCCCAAATTTCATCAATTTTTCATATTGCCAAGCTGAGGGTTGTGGTTGTGCTACAGGTGCTTGCATCTGAACTTGGGGTGGCACATTACCCACCATTTGCTGGAAAAACGCAGCCATCTCATTGCATAAACCGAAAGGTGGAATCTTTGGAGTAGGAGCTGGAGTGGCTGACCCACTCAGTTCTAGAGTGCTGGGGCTTCCCCTTGAACCTCAGCCTCAACAGATTGTTCTTTGGAATGATCTCCTCCTTCCATTCCGTTTTCCCAATTTTCTACTTCCTGAGATCAAACACAAGGAGGTTGACCTCCGTTAGTGCATATTCATGATGTAAATATGTCATATGTATCAATTAAAGACACTTGAGCAGTTGTCAAAATTTATTGAAAAACCTGGCTCTGATACCACTAAAATATGTCACACCTTACCCCTCTGTAAGGCATAACATGATCCCGTAGAATACTTAATGAACTACCGAACTTCACCTACCGATAATTCATTAAGTACACTACAAGGGATTTTAAAACTATTTTCTTGCATTTTAGAAGTGGTGAGCATTTTGGTAGGAATTAAAAACCATTTATTCAAAGTTTAAACACTAGTATAAATTTTTGTCCATTTTAATTTTTTCACAAATTTTATAAAAATTTTGACAGAGTTCCGTTTATATTTGGAGAAAACAGTTCTTCAAATACCTGAGAAAAACACTTCCAATAATTTTTCACAACACCCAGCCTCCAAATAATCTCAAGACAACACAATTCCAGTCATTCAAAAAATTTATCAATTTAAAATATTTCATAACTCCATCCACAGTGCATATAGTATGAAATTCACAAATACAAATCTTAATTTACAAAAGAAAATTCAAAAATAATACTAAATTTTATTTTACAACTGCTCAACTTTACATTGATACATACAACATTACTATATTTACATCAAAATTAACTACAAGGGTACAAAATAATACCCGTACAAAAAGATCAGTGTGGTCCTCAACTCAATAGCAGCTCACTCTGCTGCTTTTTCCTTGCTCTTATCTACGACAGCAAAATAAGCTATCGCTGAGTATAAAAATACTCAGTGGTGCACAATAAAAATTTAAAATACGATACATAAATCATTCATTACCAAAACATAATTTAAATATTTATCAATCACATTTCACAATTATCAAAACTCAGAATAATACAATTTAGTCAAATAATTTAATAAACACAGTGTTGCCAAAATCATACACAACTTAAGCCATGACACAAAATTTTTTATCAATGCCGTGCTGTACACCACGACAAATCAATCTACAACCTCACTAATCGAAATCAATGAGGGAGGTGGCTAGCTAGCTAATGAGTACTCATCCGATCTCAACCTCAACTGGCAAGCCAGAGAGAGAGGAAAATAAACGATCTCAACCCCATAAATGAAGGAGGAATAATGTGATACTGTCATGCTAAGTGTGAACACAAAATCAACTCAAAACAATTTATTTAAATAATTTATGAGAAATCTAATCAATTTCCAAAGTCATATTTGCAATTATAAAATGGCAACACAGTACATAATTAGTCACAGAAGTCAAATTTTTGAGAATAAAATATTTAAACAAGAATTATTGTGCACAGACCTGACGTGAGTCGCCTCTAGGCCTTAACTCAGTCTCTCAGAGCTTCCAATCCTTTTTCAGCCGAAACACACAGTTTCACAGTATTTCAGTACCATAACTTAGCATAAATCCAAAAATAAATTTAACTTCACTTTTACCTAGCTTTAATATGTAAAATTCGACGTTCTCGAAGTTTTTGTGTTTTGGATTACTATTCACTGCACTATTCAAGTCAAATTCTTGACTTTTTAAGGCTTAATAGGTATGGGAACTCCAACTTCACCCACATACCACATTTTGGTCATTAAATTTGTTGGTTTTGGTCATTTTCTCAATGCTTAAGTCCTTTAGGCAAAATTGTCAAATTTTCAGTTTTGGTGTCCCTAGTTGCACTGTTCCATTGGTCATTCTACTGTTAGAAGTTGGCAAACCTTTCTTCATAGAAAATGTTCCCTATTGTCTTAAGTTTATTCTCCTTTTTGAATCACTCCAATTGGAGTTTTGTAGCTCAAGTTATGGCCATTTGAACCATGGCTACCGGATTGGACTCAACCCAGAATTCTGGGCAATTTTTGGTTCTGGTAGTTTTGGTTCACCAACTTTGGGTGGCCAAACGACTTGGTTAATGGCATAATTTAGGTTTGTATTCTTCATGAAAGTTTTTGGTCTATATCTCATCTAACCACTGGTAAAATTTCAGGTCATTTGGACCTGCCTAGCTCAAGTTATGGTCAAATGAATAAACATTGTTCATTTGGTCAGTTTGTACAGGGACAGACTGAGATTTTTCGAATTGAGTCAATTTGTTCCCTAGGTTTTGGTCACTTTTTGGGCATGGTTCCTAAATTAAAATTGTGTCATTTAGTGTCTATTTTCATCCCTAATTGGTTCCATACCAATTGGACTTGTAAAATTTCAGTTTTGGTCCCTCAAAGTTGACTTGGTCATGCTGCCAGCAGCATGACCACACTCCCTCCGAATTTAGCTTTAAATCCAACCATTCCAACACAACTCATTTGGTCACAAATGACCATTTTTCACTTCACAATAGGTCAAATATATCATTTACCAATTTCTTCAAATTTTTGCCTCAAAACCCTAGGTCTCAAACCCTAACCACACTAATTCATTGCATTTAACTAATTTCAAAGCTCTCAACTATAATCATTCAACTAATGGAGGTCCATAAGCTCATTCAAATCCATCAAACCATGCAAATCATACTCCCCTTCAAGCTGACCAAAATTTCAGTTTGGTCCTCCCCACACATTTTTATTTCATTTCATTAGTTTCTAAGTTCATTTAAGTAACTAAATATGCATTTAAAGTAGAAAATTGAAAGTTAGCATACTAACCTTTCTTAGAACTTCAAATCTCTATCTTTTGTTCTTCTTTCTTCTTTCAATCTTCTTCTTAAGTTGAGATAACAAGCTCTAGTAAGGTTTTTATGGGAGTTATTAAGGTTGAGTGAAGAAATTTAAGCTTGAGTGCAAGCTTTAATGGAAGGCCATTCATGGAGATGAGAGGGAAAGGGTGAGGCGGCAACAATGGGAAGAAGGAGAGCTTTTTTGTTTTTTTTTTTCTTTTTATCTTATGGAAGACCATAAATTCCAATTAAATAAAATTTTAATTAAAATACTTATGGCATCATGCATGATGTCATCTCCCTACACCTTTTTCTTTCTTTTTTTTTCTTTTTTTTATTTATTTTTCTATTAGTTCTTTAATTTAATTCCTGACTCCAAAATTTTCTTTTCTCTGATTTTATTTGTGATTCGTCAGAGTCACTCTGGGGTCAATTGACCAAATTGCCCCTCGCGGTTCATCGGTTTGCAAATAATCCAATATTTCTTCCGCTTCGACCTAATTATTTTATCGGCTTAACATTCTTTTCGTGATTTTCTCTTTCCACTTGTGTTCATAAGGGTCCTAAGGACCGCAGCGTCACATTCTACATTCGAAATTTGAGTTTAAAATGACTTATGATCCTTTCCGAGAAGGTCACCCATCATTTGTGACTCTACTGCTTAACTTCTTATATTCTGTTTTTCTTGTTTATACTTAATTAATTGAACATTACTAATTATTTGTGTTTATGGCTTCTCTAGTTGTCTTAAGTGTGGTTCTAATCTCCTTAATTATCCGGACCGACACCGGTCACCGAAATAGTGAAACATACCAGGCTATACAAATAGGGGTGTTACCGTTTGACCCGGGGTCTACATACTTTTACATTAGTGCCAGCATTGTTTGCCTTCCTGTTGCCCCTCGTATAAATAAATAAATAAATTTTGATATGTTAGTGACTAGTCCTTTAGGATCAAAACTACAATAATAAGTATGATTGACATTAATTTAAAAAAAAAAATTATCAGTTACCTAAAAGTAAGTTACAGTAATGGAATTGCTTTAGATAAGGGGCAAAGATATTACAGTTAGTAATTGTCAATGGATATTGTAATCAGAATAAGTTTCGGATATTAGTGAATTCGAGAAGGATAAAATATAGGAAAGTTTGATCTCTTGGAATGTATTGTAGTAACTATGCAATGTTCCTGATGTTTGTACTGTAAGCTGCAGATTACAGTACTGACTTGAGATTATTGTGTAGAGCTACGTACTATTTGATAGTATACCAAGATGAGAATAGTTGCCAACTGCATCTGTTTTGGTATAGTTATGCCAGGACAGAATTTTATTGTTGGAAATGAGTTTGAAAATCCTACTTAAGGATTTAAAACTCAAAAGTTAGAATATCGAAAGGTTATAGTTTAGTACAAAAGGAAGTAAGTTATAGAATATTAATAGATAAAAAGAGTTATGGAAGTAAAAATCTGAACAGTTGGTTCAGATATAACAAAGAAATATTACGAATGTGAGTAAGATTATTGACTAGAATGGTCAGAGGACCATTGACTAGATAAATAATTCTAACATTACCTCAAGGGTCATTCAATAAGGAAACATGAACCGAAATATTAGACAAAACAATAGTAAGAGAAGATTAGTGTTATATAAACAAATTAAATATTGTATTAGATTATTAAAAGTCTTATACAAATTCAAAGGAAAGAAGATTATATGATCATATAGAAAGGAGAAAATAAACGTATGACTATTGTAAGATGGCTATTGGGTAAAATTTCACGGACGAAATTTATTTTAAGGGGGGGAGAATTGTAACACCCCTATGTTCAGTAGTGCGTTTTACTGTTCCGGTGACCAGTGTCTGTCTGGACAGCTAGGATGCCTGGAACTACACTTAGATGTTAGTGAGGAGACATAAAATAATGAAATTCAAGAAAGGAAAATACAAGAAAAAACAAAGGACAAATAATAGCAATGAAATGTAACCAAGTTAAACGAGCCAACACTGCAGCGATGGGTGACCACACGGGGAAGTTACAGCGCAGGCAATAGCCAACCCCAGAACTGCAGGGAACCCTCGGAATTTTGTTTTGAGACATAATTAAAGACTTATTGAAGTATAAATGTCATTAGAAATATCAAAGAAAAATTAATTAATTAGTACAAAGAAAAATGAGAAATCGATAAAACGACAAAACTCGGTGTTACCGAAAAATCAAGAATGCAACCCAAATAGGGGCATTGTGGTCATTTGACACCTAAAGTTGCCTTTTGACCTCAATGTCCATTAAAAATAAATGATATTACACTTTAGAAATGTCATGAAAAATTAAATTGTGATACATTATGTAAATAGTGAAAAATGGGAGATAAATGTGTAAATAATGGAACTTGAAATAATTAAACATTTAATTTAAAGTTAGTGCTCCACTAACTCAAGCCTTGGGACACCTATCGAAGTCATTTGTGGGTAGAATCATCATCTTCAACCTTGAAAGAAAGCCAGCCGAAGTGAACCTACATGAAAGAACTCCATGGCCGAATGAGCTCCTCCACCATGCAACCTTGATTTAGCCATTATTCCCACTCGGTTTCTTCATTAAAGCTTGCCTACTCACCTTGGGAAAGATAGTGGCAACAAGATAAAACAAGATTTGGTGAAGTTTGAAGGAAGCTCTCAAGTGGTAAGTGTCCAAATCTTCTCCCTAGCTTCAATAAACCTTGTGTTTAGGTTGAGGTGAGTACTTTAGTGAAGAGAAATGAAAAAAATAAGTGAGATATGAATTTATCCATTTTCAGCAGCCATGAAGGTTTGTGGTATTTGAGTTTTTCTTACCTTTAATGGATGGGAATTAAGGTTGATTAACTCAAATAAAAGTTGAAGTAGGTTATTATCCAAGTATGTGCATGTTAGTGCTTGAATTAAGGGTTTGAAATGGGACCTTGATGCTTTGGAAAACTGCCATGTTTGGCAGCCTATAATATAATGAATTTGTGTGTGTGAATATGAAGTTTATTAATGAAATATGATGGTGTTGAATTGTGGGCAGTTTGTATAATTGCCATGGAAGTGTATGTGTAAAATAAGTGTTGCTGTACATTGAATTTGGGGGATGTGAATGTTGGACTTTAATGGTGAATTGTGTGCATTGAGCACTTAAGTGTTCTGCCCAATATGCTTGCTGGAATTGTGTTTAGTATTTGTAGAAGTGCTATGAATGAATAATGAAGTCATGAGGAGGAGAAGGAATATCAAATTGGAAGTGTAATTGTCTTGTGCAGGTTGTGTGTTGTTGGCAGTACCTAAATTAGGTATAAGTGCAAAACTGTGAACCTAATTGATATGAGGCCAATGATGGGTGAAACTAGACACCAAATAGGCCAACTTTCATGCAAAAATGTTGCCAAAATTTTGCCTAGAAACTGACTTGAAAAATGACTAAATCCGGATTAGTGACTTGAAAGCCTGAAAATTGACTATTTGGGCAGCAGTTAGTGTTTTGGCCATAACTCACTCAAAACAGGTCCAAATGACCTGAAATTTTTACCATGGATAGATTAGATATAGAGCTACAACTCTTATGAAGACACCAAAACCCAGAAATAACCATAAGTAAGTCAAATAGCTTACACAAGCTCGGGTACTAAAACTGCCAGAACTAAAAGTGACCTAAAATTGACTAAATTTTGCACTAAATGTGCAATCTGTTTAGCTTTAGTAAATTGACCATATCTTGGTCTATACAACTCAGAATAACCTGAAATTTTGCCCTGAGTGCAATAAGACATATAGCTACAATTTTGCTTCTTTTATCAGAAGCTAAAAACCAAGAGAAATAGGATTTTAAGCTAGACCAATTTAGCACACAAAAATTGAGAACTTGACATTTACATACAATGATGCTTGAAATAATTTGGCAATGAATGCCAACTTGTAAAAATGGTAAATTGCACTATATTGGTAGCATATTGAAATGAAAAATGTGATATATTGGTAACATTAAAATTTATTCACCTAGTGTGTATTAATGGTCAACATTATAGGTTGACTAATGAAATGAATTGAAGGAATAGTACGAAGAAAAATTTAGATATTAGATTTTATTGTTAGAAATAATTTAACTGAGTACTGAAACACTTTAAATTGTGTGTTTTAGTTGAAAATAATATTGAAAAGCATAAGGAACATTGAGTCAAGGCCTAGAGGCGACTCAAATCAGGTCTGTGCACAATACTTTTTATATTCACTGCTTTTACTAAAAAATCTATTTGGAGAAATGAGTTATAAATAATTTTTTATTGTTTTGGCTTTGAGAATTTTATTTGGAAATTATTGTGTTGCCTACTTTGCAAATGGAAATTTTGAGTTAAAATGTGATTTGTGGCTTGTATGAAATATTTAAATATTGTGATTTGGAATTATTTTGATTCACACTTGGCATGACAATATTACTATGTTCCTCATCCATTTATGGGGTGAGTATGACTATATTCGTCCCTCTTTGACTTGTCAGTCTGAGGTGAGTACGTATGAGTTCTCATTAGCTAGCTAGCCACCTCCCTCATTGATTTCGATTATTGGGGTGAGTATGTCTTGTCGTGGTGTACAACACGGCATGTTCGGAAAAGTTTGTGTCATGACCTAAGTTGTGTTATTGATTGGCAACACTGTGTTATTCAATTGTTTGATCAAATTTGTGTTATGTGAGCTTTGAAAAATTGTGAATTGTTTGAATTGTAAATTGTCAATAAAAGTTTTATATACCGCATTTTAAATTGTTATTGTGCACCACTGAGTAAATTTTACTCAGTGATAGCTTTTTCATTGCTGTCGTAGGTAGACAGTTAGACAGAGCAGCAGAGTAGGCTGCTTGTGCTATATTTTGAGATTCTACCGGGTATATTGAGTATACCATATTTTTGAAATTTTGTTGTAATGTATGTGCACTGTATATATATATTGTACTTGGTCTTGAGCAGCTGTAAACTAAAGTTATAAATTATTTTGGTCTGTAAAAATGTTGTACTATAATTCTCTTATTTCAGCTTTTGAAATACTCATTTATTTTGCCCTTTATCTTTGAAATTGTTGAAAATGATATTGAACTGAGTTTGAACTGTGTTGAGCCATATTGGAGTTTGGAATTGAAACAAATATATTGGAAGTATTTTCTACAGGTTTTTGAAGAATTGTTTTACTCAAAATACAGACGATACTCTGCCGAAATTTTTATAAAACTTGTGGCTATTTCAAGTTTAATGTGTGATTTAACTTCGATTAAAAAGTTTTTACACCTGTCAAAAGTGCTCACAACTTTAAAGAAGTAAGAAATTGTTTAAAATCCCTTGTAGTGTATTTAATGGGTTACCGGTTGGCGAAGTACGGTAATTCATTAGGTGTGCTACGGGATCATGTTACATCTTACGGAGGCGTAGGGTGTGACAGTGTCTATGGCTAGTTCTCCTGGCATAGTAACTAGGGGATCAACCCCAGTACCAGAGTGTATTCACTGTGGGAGGAGGCACAGAAGAGAGTGCCAATTATTGACTGTAGGATGTTTTAGATGTGGGTCTACGGATCACCTTTTGAGAGATTGCCCACAGAGGGGTGTATCCACTGTTCCACCACCAACCAAGAGATCTGCCCTAGTGGCCTAGAAAGGTAGACGACCCATGAGGCCAGATGTGACACCTTACCCCTCTATGAGGCATAACATGATCCCGTAGAATACCTAATGAACTACCGAACTTCACCTATCGATAACTCATTAAGTACCCTACAAGGGATTTTAAAAACCATTTTCTTACTTTTTGGAAGTGGTGAGCATTTTCTTACATTTAATAAAAGTCCAAAAACTAGTTTAAATGTTTTTATCTATTTTATTTTTATGCAAATTTTTAAAAAAATTTCGACAGAGTGCCATCTATATTTTAAGAAAACAGTTCTTCAAATACCTGTAAAAAAACACTTCCAATAATTCTTTTTCATCAAACTCACTACTATCTCAACACAATTCAACATCATTTCTCAATTCAATTGTCATCAAAAATAGCACTCAATAATTCCATTCATTTTTCATTAAAGTAAAAATAATTTACATTCATCAACCAAACTTTATATTAGCAAAACTAAAATAATATTATTACAAACTCTATACAACTGCTCATGACCAGTTATACATGTACATACATTTACATACATCAAACTAAATATTACAATCAGGATATAAAATATACCCGACAAAACTTCAAGGATGTGGCACCAAGATCCTCAGCTCTAGTCTCTATATTTGTGACAGTAATAACAACCATCACTGAGTACTATGACTCAGTGGTGCACAACACACTAAAATAATATTTATGCATACTTCAAATCACATTTATTCAAATATTGAACTGAACATGTAAATAAATACAAAACATGATTTATAACTTTTGGTCCAAACAATTTCATGTAGGAAGTCTCAAAACAATTTCATAAAAACACACAGTTATATCATGCCATTCGAAACAATATTCATCTCAATAACTAGAGGCTTATGAGAAATCAAAAGGCAGGCTAGCTCAATCTATGGGTACCCATTCAAATTTCTTCTTCCACTGGCACACACCTCAACACTTCAGCCAGAGAAGGAATCAAAATTCGAAACTAATTTCTCCCACTAGTCATGTTAGTGAGACATTCAAATATATGGTCATGACACTATGGTTTCAAAACTATCTTATTAATTTATCAAACATTGACTGACAATCAAATCACATATCATCAAATTTCCAACAATTTAGATCAAAAGCATAGTGTACATTTCAATCATTATTTTGAAATATAAATTAACCACAAATCATTTCATGCACTTTGCAAAAGAATTTTAAAGAATGTTTATGTTGTGCATAAACCTTATGCGAGTTACCTCTTGGCCTTGACTCGATGCTTCGGGTTCTTTTCCCGTATTCTTTTCAACTGAAACGCATAATTTTATAGTATTTCAGTATCATAACTTATAATAAATTCTATAATAATTTCACATCTATTTATTTCTAACTCTAATGTACTTAAATTAACGTTCTTTGAATTTTACATTACGGGGTTACTATTAATAATAATATTCAAGTCAATTTGTTGACCTTCTAATACTTAATAGGTACGGGAATTTCAATTTCACCCACATACCACATTTTGGTTACCTAACTTGTTGGTTTTGATTATTTTCCTCAAATCTTAAGTCTCTTTGGTGAAATTCCAAAATTTCAAATTTGGTACCCTATTTTGCATTGTTCCATTGGTCATGTTGCTGTAGTAATTTGGCTAAGTTTTCTTCATAGAAGTTGTTCCTTATTGTCTTAACTTTCTTTCCTTTTTTGAATCACTCCATTTGGAGTTTTGTAGCCCTAGTTATGGCCATTTGAACATGGCTGGCCGGATTTGGTGTTACCCAAAATTCTGGGCAAATTCTGGATTTTGGCAATTTTTTTGGGTTAATTGCAGGTGGTTTTTCAAACAGGTTATGGTCAAAATTTGGGTTTGTTTTCTTCATGAAAGTTATAGGGCTATGTCTTAGTTTTCTATCGATATAAAATTTAGGTTATTTAGACCTTTCTAGACCAAGTTATGGTCATTTACGTAACTACTGTTCATTTGGTCATTTTTGTACAGGCCAGTGTGCCCAATTTTGGATTTGGCCTAATTGTTCACTAAGTTATGGTTACTTTATGGGCATAATTCCCAAACGAAAAATGTGCCATTTTGTGTCTAGTTTCATTTCCAATTGGCCTCACACTAATTGGGTTGGTAAATTTTCAGTTTTGGTCCCTGAAAGAGACCTAGGTCAAGCTGCCTGTAGATTAACCTTCACCAATCCGAATTGGAACTTGGTTCCAACAATTCATACACAACACAAATGGTCACAATTGACCATTACTCAACTCAAATAAGGTTAACTACATCATTTGGCCAATTCTCAAATTTTTCTCCAATTTCTTCAAATTGCTCAAACCCTAACTACACATAAAGTTCAATTTAATGCATTCAAAGTGCACATTCATGATCTCTACAACTAATGCACCTCAAATAACTATTCAAACACTTCAAACTCATTCATTTCAAACCTAACCCTAACTGGATGAATTTTTTGTTTGGTCCCTCAACAATTATTTTTGTTTGATTTTACACAATTTCTAAGTTAATTAAGATACAAACATAACAAATAAACTAAGATTTCCGAATTCAATTACTTACCTCAATTAGAGCTTTTCTAACTTCTTAAACTCCACTTTTTTCCTCTTTTTTCCATTTCAAATCTTCTCTTCCAATGGCACTTAGAAGGTTTCTAGGCTTTTTACTAAGATTTATGGTGGAAATCAAGTATTTAGAAGCTTGATGCTTTGGTTGTTAATGGTGGTTGAGAGAGAAAGCAAGAGAGAGAGAGTGTGAGAGAGGGATGGCTGATTGTATGGGAAGAAGAAAGTATATTTTCTTTCTAAGTTTTTATCTTTATTAATATGTAATTATCCTTATATTTTCATAAGTTAAAATTATAGTTTTAATGAGATCATGCTTATGTCATGCATGATGTCATAAACTTTATGATTTTTTGGATTTTTCATTTCTTTTCCATTTACTTCTTTAATTTAATTCTTGATCCCAAAATTTTCTTTTCTCTGATTTTATTTGACAGTTAGGTCAGGAGTCAGCTCTAGGGGTGAATTGACCAAATTACCCCTCGCTGGTTCAATCCGGTTTGCAAGTTATTCGATACTCTTTCAGATCTCTGACCTAATTATTTGACCTACTTAATAATTCTTTTTCATGATTTTCTCTTTTCCACTGTGTTTGCAATAGTCCTATGGACCGCAGCGTCACAATTTATAGTTCGAAATTTGAGTTTAGACTGACCTCGCAGTCATTTCTCGGGAAGGTCAACCATCGCTGTGACTCCCGGCTAATTTAACTTTTTATGCTTTCTTTTTATTCTTTATACTTAACTATTTGGCAATTACTAATTATTTGTATTCATGGCTTATCTAGGTGTCTTAGATGTGATTCTAATTCTCTTAATTGTCCGGACCGACACCGATCACCAGAACAGTGAAATATACCAGGCTACGCAAATAGGGGTGTTACAATTCTCTCCCCCTTAAAATAAATTTTGTCTCAAAATTTTACTTGGTATCAGTCTCTAAACAGCTGTGGGTACTATTTTCTTGTGTTCTCCTTTTTTTCCCAAATAGTCTCGTGGCCCAAATGATGGTTCCACAGCACTTTTACTAACGGTATTTGCTTGTTCCGTAGCTGCTTCACCTCATAAGCCAGAATCTCTATGGGTTCATATGCGAGGTTTAGATTCACCTCAATCTCTTCTACTAGTAGTATATGAGATGGGTCTGATCGATACCTCTTCAACATCGATACATGGAAGACATTATGCATCTTCTCCAACTCTGGAGGTAGTGCCAAACGATATGCCAAAGAACCCACTCTCTCCAGAACCTCATATGGCCCAATGAAACGAGGACTCAGTTTCCCCTTTCTATCGAATCTCATAATTCTCTTCCAAGGGGAAACCTTGAAGAATACTTTGTCACCCACTGCATACTCAATATCCCTCTTCTTCAGATCAATATAGGACTTCTGATGGTCTGATGCAGCTTGAGTCGATCTCTAACCAATTTGATTTTCTCTTCAGTTTGCTAAATAATTTATGGCCCATTCATCTTTCTTTCACCCATGTCATGCCAACACAACAGGGTTCTATATTTTTTTCCATACAAAGCTTCATATGGAGGCATCCCAATGCTTGATTAGTAGCTGTTGTTGTAAGCAAACTCAATCAAAGGCAAGTGTGTGTCCCAACTGCCCTCAAACTCAATCACACAAGCCCGTAGCATGTCCTCCAAGATCTGAATTACTCTCTCAGACTGGTCATCTGTCTGTGGGTGAAATGTCGCACTGAAGTTCAATCTAGTTTTTAGGGCTCTCTGAAGACTACCCCAGAATCTAGAAATGAACCTAGGATTTCTGTCTGATATGATGAATATTGTCACTCCATGCAGTCTTACTATCTCATCAATGTATAACTTGGCCAATCTTTCTAAACTATAGTCCATCTGGGTAGGCAAAAAATGAGCAGACTTGGTCAGTCTGTCAATAATGACCCATACTGCATCATGGCTCTTCTGTGTCCTCGGAAGTCCTATCACAAAATCCATAGTTATTCTCTCCCATTTCCATTCCGGTACTGGTAGTGGATGTAACAAACCAGCTGGTACTTGATGCTTTGCCTTCACTTGCTGACAAGTTAGGCATTTGGAAACAAATTCTGCCACATCTCTTTTCATATCCATCCACCAATAGTGCTCTTTCAGCCCTCTATACATTTTTGTACCACTAGGGTGCATAGCAAAAGGAGATTCATGTACTTCCTTCAAAATGATCTATCTCAAATCAACATCATTAGGAATGCACATTCTGCCCTGGTGTAGCAGTAGGCCGTCATCTCTCACTGAGAATTCTGGTTTCTTGCCCTGCCGGACTTCTTCCAACAGCTTCTAATACTTCTGAACAGCCATTCTGATCTGATCAATCAACACTGGCTATACATAACATGCAATTGCTGTCTGCCCTTCATCATTAATCTCTAAGCTGGCATGCAATACTCTTAATTCATGTACCATAGACAAAGGAGAAACCTTTAGACTTACCATAGTCTTGCGACTTAAGGAGTCAGCCACCACATTAGCTTTCCCTGGTTGATAGCCTATCAGACAATCATAGTCTTTTATCAACTCTAACCATCTCTTCTATCTCAAATTCAACTCCTTTTGAGTGCCCAAATACTTCAAACTCTTATGATTTGTGTGGATGTAGCACTTCTCCCCATACAAATAGTATCTCCAGATCTTAAGAGCAAATACAATAGCTGCAAGCTCCAAGTTTTGTGTTGGATAGTTCCTCTCATGCGGTTTTAACTGGCGTGATGCATAGGCAATGACATTCCATTCTTGCATCAGTACATAGCCTAACCCATTATGAGAAGCGTTACTGTAAACAATGTACTCTTTACCCGGGGTAGGTAAAGTAAGGACTGCAGCCTCAATTAAACATCTCTTCAACTCATCAAAACTCTGTTGGCATTTATCCGTCCACTAAAATTTCATATCTTTTCGAAGTAGCTTAGTTAATGGAGATGCGAACATGGAGAACCCTTTCACAAATCGACGGTAGTATCCAGCTAAACCCAGAAAACTGTGAATTTCAGTGATATTTCTGGGTGGCCTCCAATTAAGGACAGCTTCTATCTTACTTGGATCTACCTTGATGCCCTCTACCGATACTACATGCCCTAAGAAGGATATTTCCTTCAGCCAAAATTCACACTTCGACAATTTGGCGTATAGCTGTTTCTCCCTCAAAGTCTGCAGTATAATCTGTAGATGTCTATCATGCTCTTCTGCACTCCTCGAATAGACCAATATATCATCTATGAATACCACAACAAACTGGTCGAGATATGGTCTGAAGATAGTGTTCATCAGATCCATACAAGTAGTCGGAGCATTAGTTAACTCGAATGGCATGACCAAGAACTCATAATGGCCATAGCGGGTTCTAAAGGAAATTTTAGGAATACTCTGCTCTTGTACTTTCAGCTGATAATAACCTAATCTCAGGTCAATTTTGGAAAACACAGCTGCACCCCTCAACTGATCAAACAAGTCATCAATGAGGGGCAATGGGTATCTATTCTTTAATGTCACCTTATTCAACTGCCAATAGTTAATACATAAGCGGAGAGTGCCATCCTTCTTCTTAACAAACAACACTGGTGCTCCCCAAGGTAACACACTAGGACGGATAAAGCCCTTGTCAAGTAGCTCTTGCAACTGCACTTTCAACTCTTTCAGTTCTGCCGGTGCCATTCTATGTCGTGTTATCGAGATTGAGTCCACACTAGGCATGACATCAATCTCAAACTATACTTCTCTTTCTGAAGATAATCCTGGCAATTCATCAAAAAATACATCTGGAAAGTTACATACGGTAGGGATGTCCCTCAGTGCTGAACTCCCCACTTGGGTGTCTATCACATGTGCCAAGTATGCTTCACACTCTTTTCTAATCATCCTTCTGGCTAGTGTAGCCGAAATGATGTTTGATGGCAGTAACTGCCTCTCCCCATATATTACCACATCACCGTACAGAGGAAGACCAAAAGTGACTGTCTTTAGTCTACAGTCAATCATAGCGTGATGCCTGGCTAACCAATCCATGCCCAAGATGATATCATAATCTCTGAAGGGCATTTCAATCAAATCTGACAGATAAGTGTGTCCTTGGATCACCAAAGGATAATCTCTATAGACTTTATTAACCCGGACCTCTTGTCCTAACGGACTAGTTACTAGCACTTCAAAATCTATTTTAGCACACGGAACCGCAAGGAAACTAACTATGCTAGCACTAACATATGAATGGGTTGAACCCGGATCAAACAGTACAAATACATCTTGATCAGAGATAGAGAATGTACAGGCTACAACATCAAAAGTCTCAGCCTCTTCCCGCTGTCTCATCATATAAACCCTCGCTGGAGCACTTCCTCAGGCCGATAGCTATGAAGACTCGATCGCTAGAAACATTGCCTCTACCTCTGCCTCTTCCTCTGCTAACCGGTTATGAACCTCTAGTAGCAGGACTCTGAACAGACCCTTTTGTAATAATAGGAGCTGGACCAAATCTAGGGGCACTGGTGCAGTCCTTAGCAAGATGGCACTTGCCTCCACAATTAAAGCAAGCTCCTCTTGCCCAATAGCATTCTCCCCTAAGAATCTTGCCACATGTCTCACAGGGGCGGGGAGGATATGAACCCCTGGTCGACTACTGACCAGATCTAGAGGGTCTCTGTCCAGAGAATCTGCCCCTTCTAAACCTTCCACCTCTACCTCTGCTTGGTCCCCCAAATTTTTTCTTCTTTCTAGATGTACCACTGGGACTTTGCTTTACTAATTTTTCGCCTTTATTTTTCTCTAATTTTTCAGTCTTCTCTTATTTCTCTTTCGCTGATGTTGCTTCTAATTCAATCCTTTCTAACTCAAGTGCCTGAGAGATGAGCTCAGAGAAGTTACTGTGTCTGAATCCCACTACTTGCATCCTCAAATTGGGCTTCAAACCGGTCTCAAATCTCTTGCACCTTTCTTTACTGGTAGATAGGAGACTCCCAGCATAGTGGCTTAAGCGAGAGAACTCCCTTTCATACTCTGCCACAGATTTATTCCCTTACTTCAGACTCAGAAATTCTTGTAGTTTTTGATCCACATATGCATCTGGGACATTTCTGTCTGAACTCTCTGATGAAGTCGTCCCAGGTCAATACTGGTGGTTCTGCCAAACTGTGGGGGATTGTCTTCCATCAGTCATACGCATTCCCTTGCAACAAAGACACTGAATATTCAAATTTTAGTTCATCTAGTGTCACACCCTACCCCCCTGTAACATGTAACATGATCCTGTAGTACACCTAATGAATTACCGTACTTCTCCTACCGATAATCCATTAAATATACTACAAGGGATTTTAAAACAATTTTTGTGAAATTTAAATCATCGATTAAAATCTGGTGTTATAAAATTTTTTTCAAAATTTCGACAAAGTGCCGGCTGTATTTTGAGAAAACAGTTCTTCAATCTTGCAAAAGAAAATGCTCCGAATATGTTTTCTCAAATACAACTCCAATAAACTTTAATTCAATTCACAATTTAATTCTCAATAAACAATCAATTCATTTTCAAACTAATCTCATCATGAAGAAATATTTCATTGATTATAAGACTCAAAATTTATATTACAAAACTATTCAAGTAAATGAAATCTTAAATTTACGTTTACAATAAATTACTTTTAATTACATACCAAAATATTTTACAAGAGTTTTTATACAACTGCTCAAATAATTTACATACATATTATTACATGCATACATCAAAACCTATGTACATGGGTATACCTATAATATACCTGGAGCTGATCTGCAAGTGTCTTCAAAGAAACTTACTCACTGCTCTATGCTCTTCTTACCTGCGACAGCATACAAAGCTATCGCTGAGTGGTGAACTCAGTGGTACACAACTATAATTTAAAACATAGTACAATATACATTGACAAAATTTACGTAAATAATTTGGAAATCTGAATACTCATCAAATTCCAAAACTCAAAATATTCATTGCCATTAATGTAAATCATTTGTATAAAATGACTTTGATCACGAAATTCAATTTATCAAATCATGACTAACCATTTAAGGTAGTTCCAACAAAATCAATTATACATAAATCATAACTGAAATGACAATTCTTTACTGTTCAAAAACATTCTGTGTCTCAAAAGCCATGTTGTATCTCAAAAACCATGTTGTATCTCAAAAATCAATCTTTATCTCAAAAGCCATTCTTTATCTCACTAACTATGCAAGACTAATCCGAAAGGGCCATCTTCGGGGGGTGATTCTAACTCCCTATGGTCGGGGAGGTCGAATCGGATTCTAACTCCCTATGGTCGGGGAGGTCGAATCATCGTGCACAGTACCATCACAATAATGAATCTTCCGCAAGGGCCATAACGATAAAATAAACTTAGATCTAACCTCAAATCAGAGGAAAATCTAAGCCTGTGCACGTACCATGGTAATCAAAACACAACTAACTCCATTGTCTTCTCAACAAATGAGAGAGACGGGTAATAACCTAGTCAAGCATCTATAGTGAGATATAAAACAATATCACAATCCTTTTAGTGAGCATAAATCACAATATAATTCGATTCAAATTCAATTCCAATATCCAATAATTTTTATGCTCATCACAATTCAAATCATAAATTTGCATTTTCCATGAAAATTACCATCACAATTCAAAATATGTTCTATCACAATTTTCCAAAACATAATTTATTCAATCTATAACAATGCTTAATACTTGTGGAAATACCATTTCACAAAGCTAAATTCATACATACTATAACAATTTTCAATAATCATTGAATTAAATCCCATGCTGGTTAAACATAATACATAAGAAAAGTATGTCATTTAATCATATAAAATATTCAAACAAAATTAGTTAAAAACTAGTTGTGCACAAACCTCTGATAACTGTCTCTTGGCTCTGACTCAGTGTTTCCTTCCCCTTCCCTGAGTCTTTGCTAACTGAGAAACACAATTTGAAGTGTTTCAGTACTCATTTAAACTGTCTCTAAGAATAAGGTTCAATAATTAATTTATCGAATTCTATTATTTCCTTAGTCAACCTAATATGTTGACCCTCGATGCGTTCTAGGTAAATTAGGTTTTAATGTTACTAACATGTCACATTCAATAGTCTTTTAGGGTTGGTACATGTTACCAAGTTCATTTCTGTGTAAACTGCATTTTCTTGCAATTTGCTAGATTCCGGGATACTAGTTTGACCTAGCCGGACGACCTAGTTTCCTCAGTTTTCGGGTTTCAGTCAAAACTACAAACATTTAGATCTATGTCTTATGGAACGCGGGGCGAAATTTCAGGTCATTCTGAGTTATGTAGACCAAGTTATGGTCATTTTACTATTGCTGGTCAAATTGCACCAAAATTGGTCATTTTAGGTCACTTTAGGTCATTTTAGGTTCGGCCAGTTTTTGGACCCGAACTTGTGCAAGCTGTTTGACTTGCTTATGGTCATTTCTGGGCTTTGGTGTCTTCATAAGACTTGTAGATATGGGTCTTAACTATTCATGGTTAAACTTTCAGGTCAATTGGACCTGTTTTGAGTGAGTTATGGCCTAAATACTAACTGCTGCCCAAATGGTCAATTTTCAGGCCTTATTTGCACTTAATCCGGATTTGGTCATTTTTCAAGCTACCTTACAAGCAGAATTTTGGTATGTTTCCTTCATGAAAGTTGGCACATTTTGTGCCTAGTTTCACCTCCAATTGGTCTCATACCAATTGGAGTCACACACTTAAAGTTATAGGCCTAAAACTCAAACTGCCTTATTGAAATTCTTGCATACACATCAAGCATCACTTTTAACACTCACCAAATTTAACCTTCAAACCAATTCTGGTTGTAGCACAATCTAAACATAATTTATAACATATTATAGGTCATTTTGGCAGCTTACAATTACATTCAATGTGCACCAATAAGTGCAGAATTTCTCCAACTCAATTTACAATAATTCAATCACTAATTCATGCCCATTTACAGGTCCCACTTTACACCACCATACATACACTCAAACTGCCATAACAACCAACACATTTCAACACCATTATTTCATAAACCAAGCATGAATTCCAACATTCCTCAAGAGTTAACAAACTGCCACAATGGTACATTTACATTCCATTAATTTCCAAGCTTTAAATTTTATTTCACATTTACATATACCAAGTATACATCACCCAAACAATTTCCTACACAATATAAATTTAATCAATCATTTAATTCACCATTTACAAGCACAATTAAACTGCCTTCAAGGTGTTTCCGTGGCTGCCAAAAGTACACATTCACATTCAACATCAAACCCCAAAAATTTCTTCATAAATCAAACACCCATAACATCCTTACAAACTTTAACAAAGCAAGGATGGAGCTTGTCAAACCTCTTCAAATCTCTCCCTTTTTGCTCCCAAAATACTGCCCAAGCTGTGTACTCAAACTTTAATGAAGGAGACTTGAAGAAATTGTGGCTTGATCTTGAGTGGATGAAGCTCCACACATGGATGGCAATGGAGGTTTTGGGAGCTCTTCATCTACCGCAATGGAGATTTCTAAAGTTGAAGATGATGTTTTAGTGGAGCAATCTGCCCACTTAATACAATTTAAATTCCTTAGTGGTCCACTCACATAAAATCAATCTTATTTTACGTTTAAAATGTGTTAATTACCTAAATTGAACCCCATTTTTGCTATTTATATTAGGTACCCCTAAATTAATTTTTCATTATATTTTCCAAGTGTAATATTATTTATTTTTAATGGACATTTAGGTCAAAAGACAATTCAGGATGTCAAATGACCACAATGCCCCTGTTCGGGTTGTATTCCTGATTTTTCGGTAACACCGGGTTTTGTCCGTTTTTCGATTTCTCACTTTTCTTTGTACTAATTATTTAATTTTCATTTAATATTTCTAATGATATTTATACTTTAATAGGGGTCTATTTAAGTCCTAAAAATATTTTCTAGGGTTCTCCGCAGTCCAGGGCTAGTCAACGGTCCACACCGTGACTTCCCGGTGCGGTCACCCATCGCTAGGGTTCTCGGCTCGCTTAACTTGGTTGCATTTCTTTACTATTATTTTTCCTTTGTTTTTCTTGTATTTTCTTTTCTTGTATTTTATTATTTTATGTCTCCTCACTCATCTCGAAGTGTGGTTCTAGGCATCCTAGCTGTCCGGACAACACTGGTCACAGGAACAGTAGAACGCACTATCGAACTTAGGGGTGTTACAATTCTCCCTCCCTTAAAATAAATTTCGTCCACGAAATTTTACCCAATAGTCATCTTACAATAGTCATACGTTTATTTTTTTCCTTTTTATATGATCGAATAATCTTCTGTTCCTCAAATTTGTATAAGACTTTTAACAATCTAATACAACGTTTAATTTGTTTGTATATCACCAATCTTCTCTTACTATTGTCCTGTCTAATATTTCGATTCATGTTCCTTCTTGAATGACCCTTGAGGTCATGTTAGAATCATTTATCTAGTCATTGGTCCTCTGACCATTCTGGTCCATAGTCTTCCTCACATTCGTAACATTTCTTTGTTATATTTGAACCAATTGTTCGAATTTTTTTACTTTCATAACTCTGTTTATCTGTTAATATTCTATAACTTACTTCCTTTTGTACTGAACTATAACCTTTCGATATTCTAACCTTTGAGTTTTAGATCCCTAAGTAGGATTTTCAAACTTATTTCTAACAATTAAATTCTGTCCTGGTATAACTATACCAAAATAGATGCCGTTGGTAACTATTCTTATCTAGGTATACTATCGGGTAGTACCTAGCTCTACACAATAATCTCAAGTCAGTACTGTAATCTGCAGCTTACAGTATAAACATCAAGAACATTGCATAGTTATTACGATACATCCCAATAGATCAAACTTTCCCATCTTTTATCCTTTTCGAATTCACTGATATCTGAAACTTATTCTGATTACAATATCTATTAACAATTAACAACTGTAACATCTCTGCCTTCATATAGAACAATTCTATTACCGCATCTTACTTTTACGTCCTCTTGCCTTACATTAAGTAGGCTTGCCGTTTAGCTTTACAATTTATGGTGTGTTAGAAAATACTTTTCGCCGATAAACTCTTCCAAAACTAATTTCACTTATTATCACAATCCTTATCTTAAGGACTAATCACTAATGCATCAAAATTTATTCCCCTGTAAAGGAATAACAACAGAACATATAGTTCTAACACTAACATAAAAGTATGCAGACCCTAGGTCAAACAATACATAAACGAAGAGTGACATCCTTCTTCTTAACAAACAATACTGGCGCTCCCCATGGTGACACACTAGGGCGGATGAAGCCCTTTTCAAGTAGTTCTTGCAACTGTACCTTCAACTCCTTCAACTCTGCTGGTTCCATTCTGTATGGTTTTATGGAGATTGGATCCACACCAGGCATAACATTAATTTCAAACTACACCTCTCTTTCCGGAGGTAATCCTGGAAATTCATCAGGAAACACGTCTGGAAAGTCATATACTGTAGGGATGTCCCTCAATGCTGGACTCCCCACTTGGGTGTCTACCACATGTGCCAAGTATGCTTCACACCCTTTGCTGATCATTTTCTGGCTAGTGCAGCCGAAATAATGTTTGATGGCAATAGCTGCCTCTTCCCATGTATTACCACATCACTGTACTGAGGGAGACCGAAAGTGACTATCTTCAGCCTACAGTCAATCATGGTATGATGCCTAGCTAACCAATCCATGCCCAAGATGATATCATAATCTTTAAAGGGCATTTCAATGAAATCAGATAGAAAAGTGTGTCCTTAGATTACCAAAGGATAATCTCTATACATTCTATTAACCCTGACCTCCTGTCCTAGCGGACTTGTTACTAGCACCTCATAGTCCATTTTTATACATGGAACAGCAATGCAATCAATGATGCTAGCACTCACATAAGAATGGGTAAAACCCAGATCAAATAACACAAACACATCTTAGTTAAAAGTTGAGAAGGTACCAGCCACAACATCAGATGTCTCGACTTCTTCCCTCTGTCTCGTTGCGTAGACTCTAACCGGAGCACTGTCTTGCTCTGATTGTTTCACTGTGCCTTGGCTGCCTGCTGGGCTACCTCTACCCCTGCCTCTACCTCTGCTAGGTGGTTGTGAACTTCTGGTGACAGGGCTCTGAACTGACCCTTCTGCAGTAGTAGGAGGTGGTCCAACTCTGCGACTACTGGTGCAGTCCTTGGCAAAGTGTCCTGTGCCTCCACAGTTATAACAGGCTCCAATAGCCTTATAGCATATCCCACCATGATATCTTCCACAAGCTTCACATTGACGAGAAGGGTAGGAACTTCTAGTTGTTCGATGACTGGACCTTGGTGGTCTCTGCCTTGATGATCCACCTCTGTTATATCCCTGAGCTCGGGGCTCCTCAATTTCTTTTCTCTTTCTCAAATTACTGCTTGAGCTCTGACCCATAGGTTTCTCCCTCTTTTCTATTTCATGTTGCCCTTGTGGGGTTGGAGTGCAGATTGGGCTTGGTGTGATTATCAGCCATTTGTTGAAAGAAAGTGGCCATTTGCTGGGCCATTTGTGTAGTAATTTGTACTGGTAAAACTGGTATAATCGGGCCTTTGACATTTTGTGGAGCTGGGGCCTCAACTTGTTCTTCTGCCATCACAGACTGTTCTATTGTCTCATTCTTCTCTTCCATATCTTTTCACAAGATTTTCTATTTCTGTACAACCAACATAAGGAGATTCCTCTCCATTAGTTCATATTTATGATGTAAATGTACTATATGTATCAAACAATTGAGCAGTTGTAGTTACCGACAAAAAGATTTCAAATTCATAGTTCGAAATTTACTTTCAAACCATTGCTCTGATACCACAACACATGCCACACCCTACTCTCCTGTAAGATGTAACATGATCCCGTAGTACACCTAATGAATTACCGTACTTCTCCTACCGATAATCCATTAAATATACTACAAGGGATTTTAAAACAATTTTTGTGAAATTTAAATCATCGATTAAAATCTGGTGTTATAAAAATTTTTTCAAAATTTTGGCAAAGTGCCAGCTGTATTTTGAGAAAACAGTTCTTCAATCCTGCAAAAGAAAATGCTCCGAATATGTTTTCTCAAATACAACTCCAATAAACTTTAATTCAATTCACAATTCAATTCTCAATAAACAGTCAATTCATTTTCAAACTAATCTCATCATGAAGAAATATTTCATTGATTATAAGACTCAAAATTTATATTACAAAACTATTCAAGTAAATGAAATCTTAAATTTACATTTACAATAAATTACTTTTAATTACATACCAAAATATTTTACAAGAGTTTTTATACAACTGCTCAAATAATTTACATACATATTATTACATGCATACATCAAAACGTATGTACATGGGTATACCTATAATATACCTGGAGCTGATCTGCAAGTGTCTTCAAAGAAACTTACTCACTGCTCTATGCTCTTCTTACCTGCGACAGCATACAAAGCTATCGCTGAGTGGTGAACTCAGTGGTACACAACTATAATTTAAAACATAGTACAATATACATTGATAAAATTTACAGTAAATAATTTGGAAATCTGAATACTCATCAAATTCCAAAACTCAAAATATTCATTGCCATTAATGTAAATCATTTGTATAAAATGACTTTGATCACGAAATTCAATTTATCAAATCATGACTAACCATGTAAGGTAGTTCCAACAAAATCAATTATGCATAAATCATAACTGAAATCACAATTCTTTACTGTTCAAAAACATTCTCTGTCTCAAAAGCCATGTTGTATCTCAAAAACCATGTTGTATCTCAAAAATCAATCTTTATCTCAAAAGCCATTCTTTATCTCACTAACTATGCAAGACTAATCCGAATGGGCCATCTTCGGGGGGTGATTCTAACTCCTTATGGTCGGGGAGGTTGAATCGGATTCTAACTCCCTATGGTCGGGGAGGTCGAATCATCGTGCACAGTACCATCACAATAATGAATCTTCCGCAAGGGCCATAACGATAAAATAAACTTAGATCTAACCTCAAATCAGAGGAAAATCTAAGCCTGTGCACGTAACATGGTAATCAAAACACAACTAACTCCATTGTCTTCTCAACAAATGAGAGAGACGGGTAATAACCTAGTCAAGCATCTATAGTGAGATATAAAACAATATCACAATCCTTTTAGTGAGCATAAATCACAATATAATTCGATTCAAATTCAATTCCAATATCCAATAATTTTTATGCTCATCACAATTCAAATCATAAATTTGTATTTTCCATGAAAATTACCATCACAATTCAAAACATGTTCTATCACAATTTTCCAAAACATAATTTATTCAATCCATAACAATGCTTAATACTTGTGGAAATACCATTTCACAAAGCTAAATTCATACATACTATAACAATTTTCAATAATCATTGAATTAAATCCCATGCTGGTTAAACATAATACATAAGAAAAGTATGTCATTTAATCATATGAAATATTCAAACAAAATTAGTTAAAAACTAGTTGTGCACAAACCTCTGATAACTGTCTCTTGGCTCTGACTCAGTGTTTCCTTCCCCTTCCCTGAGTCTTTGCTAACTGAGAAACACAATTTGAAATGTTTCAGTACTCATTTAAACTCTCTCTAAGAATAAGGTTCAATAATTAATTTATCGAATTCTATTATTTCCTTAGTCAACCTAATATGTTGACCCTCGATGCGTTCTAGGTAAATTAGGTTTTAATGTTACTAAAATGTCACATTCAATAGTCTTTTAGGGTTGGTACATGTTACCAAGTTCATTTCTGTGTATACTGCATTTTCTTGCAATTTGCTGGATTCCGGGATACTAGTTTGACCAAGCCAGACGACCTAGTTCCCTCAGTTTTCGGGTTTCGGTCAAAACTATAAACATTTAGATCTATGTCTTATAGAACGCGGGGTGAAATTTCAGGTCATTCTGAGTTATGTAGACCAAGTTATGGTCATTTTACTATTACTGGTCAAATTGCACCAAAATTGGTCATTTTAGGTCACTTTAGGTCATTTTAGGTTCGGCCAGTTTTTGGATCCGAACTTGTGCAAGCTGTTTGACTTGCTTATGGTCTTTTCTGGGCTTTGGTGTCTTCATAAGACTTGTAGATATGGGTCCAAACTATTCATGGTTAAAATTTCAGGTCAATTGGACCTGTTTTGAGTGAGTTATGGCCTAAACACTAACTGCTGCCCAAATGGTCAATTTTCAGGTCTTATTTGCACTTAATCCGGATTTGGTCATTTTTCAAGCTACCTTGCAAGCAGAATTTTGGTATGTTTCCTTCATGAAAGTTGGCACATTTTGTGCCTAGTTTCACCTCCAATTAGTCTCATACCAATTGGAGTCACACACTTAAAGTTATAGGCCTAAAACTCAAACTGCCTTATTGAAATTCTTGCATACACATCAAGCATAACTTTTAACACTCACCAAACTTAACCTTCAAACCAATTCTGGTTGTACCACAACCTAAACATAATTTATAACATATTATAGGTCATTTTGGCAGCTTACAATTACATTCAATGTGCACCAACAAGTGCAGAATTTCTCCAACTCAATTTACAGTAATTCAATCACCAATTCATGCCCATTTACAGGTCCCACTTTACACCACCATACATACACTCAAACTGCCATAACAACCAACACATTTCAACACCATTATTTCATAAACCAAGCATGAATTCCAGCATTCCTCAAGAGTTAACAAACTGCCACAATGGTACATTTACATTCCATTAATTTCCAAGCTTTAAATTTCATTTCACATTTACATATACCAAGTATACATCACCCAAACAATTTCCTACACAATATACATTTAATCAATCATTTAATTCACCATTTACAAGCACAATTAAACTGCCTTCAAGGTGTTTCCATGGCTGCCAAAAGTACACATTCACATTCAACATCAAACCTCAAAAATTTCTTCATAAATCAAACACCCATAACATCCTTACAAACTTTAACAAAGCAAGGATGAAGGAAATGGACATATACCTCAAGTGGAGCTTGTCAAACCTCTTCAAATCTCTCCCTTTTTGCTCCCAAAATACTGCCCAAGCTGTGTACTCAAACTTTAATGAAGGAGACTTGAAGAAATTGTGGCTTGATCTTGAGTGGATGAAGCTCCACACATGGATGGCAATGGAGGTTTTGGGAGCTCTTCATCTACCGCAATGGAGATTTCTAAAGTTGAAGATGATGTTTTAGTGGAGCAATCTACCCACTTAATACATTTTAAATTCCTTAGTGGTCCACTCACATAAAATCAATCTTATTTTACGTTTAAAATGTGTTAATTACCTAAATTGAACCCCATTTTTGCTATTTATATTAGGTACCCCTAAATTAATTTTTCATTATATTTTTCAAGTGTAATATTATTTATTTTTAATGGTCATTTAGGTCAAAAGACAATTCGGGATGTCAAATGACCACAATGCCCCTGTTCGGGTTGTATTCCCGATTTTTCGGTAACACCGGGTTTTGTCCGTTTTTCGATTTCTCACTTTTCTTTGTACTAATTATTTAATTTTCATTTAATATTTCTAATGATATTTATACTTCAATAGGGGTCTATTTAAGTCCTAAAAATATTTTCCGTGGTTCCCGCCTGTGTATTAGTCAACGGTCCACGCCGTGACTTCCCGGTGCGGTCACCCATCGCTAGGGTTCTCGGCTCGCTTAACTTGGTTGCATTTCTTTACTCTTATTTTTCCTTTGTTTTTCTTGTATTTTCTTTTCTTGTATTTCATTATTTTATGTCTCCTCACTCATCTCGAAGTGTAGTTCTAGGCATCCTAGCTGTCCGGACAACACTGATCACAGGAACAGTAGAACGCACTATCGAACTTAAGGGTGTTACATCTAGGCAGTGCAGCTTCTTAAACACTCGGTCCATCCTCTCTAGCCACTGCTCTGCGTCTAAAGGGTCTACTAAACCCTTAAATTCTGTCGCCCCATACTTCAATAGCTTGTCATATTGTTTGATTAGAGCTTGAGGTTTAGCTTGAGTAGGCATAGCCCCCTGCCATCTGTTGAAACGTTGCAGCCATTTGCTATTCGAATTGTGCAAGAAACTGTGGCATTTGTGGGGCTGGTGCTACCGACCCATTGACATTTTGGAGAGTTGGAGCTTCCGCTTGGACCTCAGCCTCTACCGACTACTCAATAGAGCGATTCCCTTCTTCCATATCAGTCTGGAGTTAGAATATCTCCTGAATAAATAACACAAGGAGATTTTCCTCTATTAGTTCATATTTCTGATGCAATGCACTTTATGTAACAAATAAGGACATTGAGCAGTTGTACTTAGTAAAGAAAAGACACATATTCACAAGTCAAAACATATTTCAAAAATTTCACTCTGATACCACTAAAACATGTCACACCTTACCCCTCTGTAAGGCATAACATGATCCCGTAGAATACCTAATGAACAATCGAACTTCACCTACCGACAACTCATTAAGTACCCTACAAGGGATTTTAAAACAATTTTCTTACTTTTTGGAAGTGGTGAGCAGTTTCTTACATTTAACAGAAATTCAAAAACTAGTTTAAATTTTTTTGTCCATTTTATTTTTACACAAATTTTTGAAAAATTTCGGCAAAGTGCCGTCTATATTTTAAGAAAACAGTTCTTTAAATACCTGTAAAAACACTTTCAATAATTCTTTTTCATCAAACTCACTACTATCTCAACACAATTCAACACCATTTCTCAATTCAATTGTCATAAAAAATAGTACTCAATAATTTCATTCATTTTTCATTAAAGTAAAAATAATTTACATTCATTAACCAAACTTTACATTAGCAAAACCAAAATAATATTATTACAAACTCTATACAACTGCTCATGACCAGTTATACATGTTCATATATTTACATACATCAAACTAAATATTAAAATCAGGGTATAAAATATACACGACAAAACTTCAGGGATTTGGCTCCAAGATCCTCAGCAGCTCACTCTGCTGCTCCTTTAATCTCTATATCTGCGACAGCAATAACAGCCATCGCTGAGTACTATGACTCAATGGCGCACAACATACTAAAATAACATTTATGCATAATTCAAATCACATTTATTCAAATATTGAACTGAACATGAAAACAGATACAAAACATGATTTATAACTTTTGGTCCAAACAATTTCATTTAGGAAGTCTCAAAACAATTTCATAAAAACACATAATTATATCATGCCATTCGAAACAATATTCATCTCAATAGCCAGAGGCTTATGAGAAATCACAAGGCTAGCTAGCTCAATCTATGGGTACCCATTCCAATTTCTTCTTCTACTGGCACACACCTCAACACTTCAGCCAGAGAAGGAATCAAAATTCGAAACTAATTTCTCTCACTAGTTATGCTAGTGAGACATACAAATATATGGTCAGTATACTGCGGTTTCAAAACTATCTTATCAATTTATCAAACATTTACTGACAATCAAATCACATATCATTAAATTTTCAACAATTTAGATCAAAAGCATAGTATACATTTCAATCATTATTTTGCAATATAAATAAACCACAAATCATTTCATGCACTTTGCAAAGGAATTTTAAAAAATGTTTATGTTGTGCACAAACCTTATGCGAGTCGCCTCTTGGCCTTGACACGATGCTGCGAGTTCTTTTTCCGGTATTCGTTTTAACTGAAACACACAATTTCACAGTGTTTCAGTATCATAACTTATAATAAATTCCATAATAATTTCACATCTATTTATTTCTAACTCTAATGTACTTAAATTAACGTTCTTTGCATTTTGCATTTCGAGGTTACTATTCACAATACTATTCAAGTCAATTTGTTGACTTTATAATGCTTCATAGGTATGGGAATTTCAATTTCACCCACATACCACATTTTGGTTACCTAACTTATTGGTTTTGGTTGTTTTCCTCAAATCTTAAATCTCTTAGGTGAAATTCCAAATTTTCAAATTTGGTGCCCTGTTTTACACTATTCCATTGGTCATGTTGCTGTAGTAATTTTGTCACACCCTACCCCTCTGTAAGGCATGACATGATCCCGTAGTATACCTAATGAATTATCAACTCCGTCTACTGATAACCCATTAAATACACTACAAGGGATTTTAAAAACTTTTCTTACTTCTTTCACAGTGGTGAGCACTATTTACAGGTGTTAAAAACTTTTGTAAACTGAAGTGATAGAACTAAGACATTTGACTTATTTGGAATTTCAGTAAAAATTTTGGCAGAGTGCCATC
Source organism: Hevea brasiliensis (assembly GCF_030052815.1). NCBI lineage: Eukaryota > Viridiplantae > Streptophyta > Magnoliopsida > Malpighiales > Euphorbiaceae > Hevea > Hevea brasiliensis. The sequence goes on along the minus strand of NC_079494.1, from coordinate 36,901,890 downwards.
TGTATTTTGGATAAAACAGTTCTTCAGAAAACCTGTAAAAAGCACTTCAATATTTTTCCCAATCTCAACTCCAACAAAATTCAACACAATATTTTTCTCAACTCAATCCACAACAATTTTTCAGTATTTTCAAAGGATGAGATAAAAGAAATATAATACAAATTTTACAAGTCAAAATAACTCATAATTCACTTTACAACTTCAATGTATAATTTTAATTTACAACTGCTCAAATAATTTACATACATATTATTACATGCATACATCAGACCTATGTACATGGGTATACCTATAATATACCTGGAGCTGGTCTGAAAGTGTCTTCAAAGAAACTTACTCACTGCTCTATGCTCTTCTTACTGATAAAGATACAAAGCTATCGCTGAGTGGTGAACTCAGTGGTGCACAACTATAATTTAAATATAGTACAATATACATTGACAAAATTTACAGTAAATAATTTGGAAATCTGAATACTCATCAAATTCCAAAACTCAAAATATTCATTGCCAATAATGTAAATCATTTGTATAAATGACTTTGATCACAAAATTCAATTTATCAAATCATGACTAACCATTTAAGTAATTCCAACAAAATCAATTATACATAAACCATAATTGAAATCACAATTCTTTACCATTCAAAAGCCATTCTGTATTTCAAAAATCATTATGTATCTCAAAAATCAATCTTTATCTCAAAACCATGTTGTATCTCAAAAACCACGCTGTAGCTCAAAAACCATGTCAGATCTCACAAATCATTCTTTATCTCACTAACTATGCAAGACTAATCCGATAGGGCCATCTTCGATGTGATTCTAACTCCCTATGGTCGGGGAGGTCGAATCAGATTCTAACTCACTATGGTCGAGGAGGTCGAATCATCGTGCACAGTACCATCACAATAATGAATCTTCCGCAAGGGCCATAACGATAAAATAAACTTAGATCTAACCTCAAATCAGAGGAAAATCTAAGCCTGTGCACGTACCATGGTAATCAAAACACAACTAACTCCATTGTCTTCTCAATAAATGAGAGAGATGGGTAATAACCTAGTCAAGCATCTATAGTGAGATATAAAACAATATCACAATCCTTTTAGTGAGCATAAATCACAATATAATTCAATTCAAAGTCAATTCCAATATCCAATAATTTTTATGCTCATCACAATTCAAATCATAAATTTGCATTTTTCCATGAAAATTACCATCACAATTCAAAACATGTTCTATCACAATTTTCCAAAACATAATTTATTCAATCCATAACAATGCTTAATACTTGTGGAAATACCATTTCACAAAGCTAAATTCATACATTCATACATACTATAACAATTTCAATAATCATTGAATTAAATCCAATGCTTATTAAACATAATACATAAGAAAAGTATGTCATTTAGTCATATGAAATATTCAAACAAAATCAGTTAAAAACTAGTTGTGCACAAACCTCTGATGACTGTCTCCTAGTCTGGACTCAGTGTTTCCTTCCCTTTTCCTGAGTCTTTACTAACTGAGAAACACAATTTGAAGTGTTTCAGTACTAAATTAAACTGTCTCTATCGACAATGTTTGATAAGTAATTCACTGAAAGCTATTATTTGCTTAATCACCTAATATACCGACCCTCGATGCGTTCTAGGTAAACTAGGTTTTAGTGTCACTAATATGTCACATTCGATAGTATTTTAGGGTTGGTACGTTTTACCAAACTCATTTCCTTGTTTAGTGCATTTTAATGCAACTTGTTGGATTCCGGGATACTAGTTTAACCTAGCCGGACGACCTAGTTTCCTCGGTTTTTGGGTTTCGGTCAAAACTACAAACTTGTAGATCTATGTCTTATGGAATGTGGGGCAAAATTTTAGGTTAATCCGAGTTATGTAGACCAAGTTATGGTCATTTTACTGTTGCTGGTCAAATGGCATCAAATTTGGTCATTTTAGGTCAATTTGGTCAACTTTGGTTCGGCCAGTTTTTGGACCCGAACTTGTGCAAGCTGTTTGACTTGCTTATGATCATTTCTGGGCTTTGATGTCTTCATAAGACTTGTAGGTATGGATCTTAACTATTCATGGTTAAAATTTCAGGTCAATTGGACCTGTTTTGAGTGAGTTATGGCCTATACACTAACTGCTGCCCAATTGGTCAGTTTTCAGGTTTCACTTGCACATAATCCGAATTGGTCATTTTTCATGTCACCTTGCAAGCAGAATTTTGGTATGCTTTCTTAATGAAAGTTGGCACATTTTGTGCCTAGTTTCACCTCCAATTGGTCTCATACCAATTGAAGTTACACATTTAAAGTTATAGGCTAAAATGCATACTGCCCTTAATTACCTTGCTTAAACATACATTAATGACACATTTACCTTACTATATGTCCACTTCCCTTACCAATTCTGTTTTGGTACATTACCAAAACCATATACCACCTTACCTTAAAGTCATTTTGGGCAGATTACAAACATCCTCAATACACCAAATAAAACTCCAATTCATAAAGTCCAAATAAAATAATACATACACATGGACATTTCTAATTCTTACACATACTTTACACAACCAATTTACATACACACTCATCAATCCTCAATGTCACAATTCTGCCCATATCTTCATGAACACATACATTTATCAAAGAAGCCTCAAGGCTGCCGAAAAGCTTCACCATGCCAAAGTGTCCATAATTCATCAATTTCCATTCCAAGTGCATAATCACCATTTACATGTGGAATTAACTACTAGGACATCAATTCACCCTATTCAACATGAATTCCCATCAAACATATGTAAAATAAATCATCAAATATACAACTCCATGGCTGCCCAAAATTGATATATCAAGAACTCCTCAAACTTGAAAATTTTCTTCACAATTCAAACACCCATAACAAGTATACAAACTTTAACAAAGCAAAGTTCAAAAATACAAACTTACCTATGGTTGGGGCTTGTTAAACCTTCACCAAACTTCTTGATTTTGGTATCAAGCTCTTTCTTGTGATGTGGGGACAATTTTTAGTGAAGCTACCTAGGTGATTGGAGGTAAATTGAAGGAGTGCATGAAGCTTAAAGAAAAATGGCCATGGAGGTTTTGGGAGCTTTTCATTTACGGCATGGATGATTCTCAAGCTTGAAGATGAAGTGTTTAGTGGAGAAATATGCCCACTAACACGTTTTATAATCCTTAGTTTATTCCTTAGTGGTCCACTCACTTTAGTTTAATCATTTTATATGTTAAATGTGTTATTTACACAATTTTCACTCCACTTTTGGCTATTTACATTAGGTACCACCAAATTAATTCTTCATTTTATTTTCTAAGTGTAATATTATTTATTTTTAATGGACATTTAGGTCAAAAGACAATTCGGGATGTCAAATGACCATAATGCCCCTGTTCGGGTTGCATTCCCGATTTTTCGGTAACACCGGGTTTTGTCCGTTTTTTGATTTCTCACTTTTCTTTGTACTAATTATTTAATTTTTCTTTGATATTTCTAATGATATTTATACTTCAATTGATGTCTCTTTAAGTCCTATAAATATTTTCCAGGGTTCCCTGCAGTCCAGGGCCAATCAACGGTCCACGCCGTGACTTCCCGGTGCGGTCACCCATCGCTAGGGTTTTTGGCTTGCTTAACTTGGTTACATTTCTTTGCTATTATTTTTCCTTTGTTTTTTTTATATTTCTTTTCTTGTATTTCATTATTTTATGTCTCCTCCCTCATATCAAAGTGTGGTTCTAGGTATCCTAGCTGTCCGGACAGCACTGGTCACCGGAACAGTAGAACGCACTACCGAACATAGGGGTGTTACAAATTTGGCTAAGTTTTCTTCACAGAAGTTGTTCCTTATTGTCTTAACTTTATTTCCCTTCTTGAATCACTCCATTTGAAGTTTTGTAGCCCTAGTTATGGCCATTTGAACATGGCTGGCCGGATTTGGTGTTACCCGAAATTCTGGGCAAATTCTAGATTTTGGCAATTTTTGTGGGTTGATTGTAGGTGGTTTTTCAAATAGGTTATGGTCAAAATTTGGGTTTATTTTCTTCACGAAAGTTGTAGGGCTATGTTTCAGTTTTCTATCGGTATGAAATTCAGGTCATTTGGACCTTCCTAGACCAAGTTATGGTCATTTATGTAACTACTGCTTATTTGGTCATTTTTGTATGGGTCAGTGTGCCCAATTCGGGATTTGGCCTAGTTATTCACTAAGTTATGGTCACTTTCTGGGCATGATTCCTAAATGAAGAATGTGTCATTTTGTGTCTAATTTCATTTCCAATTGGCCTCACATCAATTGCGTTAGTAAATTTTTAATTTTGGTCCCTGAAAGGGACCTAGGTCAAGCTGCGTACAGATTGACCTTCACCAATCCAAATTGGAACTTAGTTCCAACAATTCATACATACCACAAATGGTCACAATTGACTATTACTCAACTCAAATAAGGTTAACTACATCATTTGGCCAATTCTCAAATTTTTCTCCAATTTCTTCAAATTTCTCAAACCCTAACTACACATAAAGTTCAATTTAATGCATTCAAAGTGCACATTCATGATCTCTACACCTAATGCACCTCAAATAACCATTCAAACACTTCAAACTCATTCATTTCAAACCCTAACCCTAGCTGGCCGAATTTCTTGTTTGGTTCCTCAACAATTATTTTTGTTTAATTTTACACAATTTCTAAGTTAATTAATATACAAACACAACAAATAAACTAAGATTTCCAAATTCAATTACTTACCTCAATTAGAGCTTTTCTAACTTCTTAAACTCCACTTCTTTCCTCTTTCTTCCACCTCAAATCTTCTCTTCCAATGGCACTTAGAAGGTTTCTAGGCTTTTTACTAAGATTTATGGTGGAAATCAAGTATTTGGAAGCTTGATGCTTTGGTTGTTAATGGTGATTGAGAGAGAAAGCAAGAGAAAGAGTGTGTGAGAGAGGGATGGCTGATTGTATGGGAAGAAGAAAGTATATTTTCTTTTTAAGTTTTTATCTTTATTAATATGTAATTATCCTTATATTTTCATAAGTTAAAATTATAGTTTTAATGAGATCATGCTTATGTCATGCATGATGTCATAAACTTTATGATTTTTGGATTTTTCATTTCTTTTTCATTTCTTTTCCATTTACTTCTTTAATTTAATTCTTGATCCCGAAATTTTCTTTTCTCCATTTTATTTGATAGTTAAGTCAGGAGTCAGCTCAAGGATTGAATTAACCAAATTGCTCCTCACTGGTTCAATCCGGTTTGCAAGTTATTTGATATTTCTTCCAGATCCCTGGCCTAATTATTTGACCTGCTTAACAATTCTTTTTCGTGATTTTCTCTTTTCCACCATATTCACAATAGTCTTAAGGACCGCAGCATCACATATTACGGTTCAAAATTTGATTTTAAACTGACCTCACAGTCATTTTCCGGAAAGGTCACCCATCGCTGTGACTCCCTGCTCATTTAATTTTTATGCTTTATTTTTCTTCTTTATACTTAACTATTTGGCAATTACTAATTATTTGTATTCAGGGCTTATCTAGGTGTCTTAGATGTGACTCTAATTTTCTTAATTGTCTGGACCGGAACAGTGAAATATACCAGGCTATGCAAATAGGGGTGTTACACCAGAGGTGACGAGTACCTCACAGATACCAGCTTCTGAGACTATTGAGTGGCTCGAGGTCTGAGTGGTACCTCTAGTATATTCTATGGTTTGGGAGGAACCAGATCCAGCAGATGTTAGCAAAGGTACATTTTCTTTTATAATGCTTTAGTATATGTATTGATAGACCCTGTAAATGAGATGAGAGAAGATAGGTGTAGAATTAGTTGAGAATAAGATCGTAAAAGCGAGAATTAGTAAGACAGACTAAAGAAATAGTAATTCCTCGACTATTTACACTGGGTGAATTTCGAGGATGAAATTTTTATTAGTTGGGGAGAATTATAGCACCCTCACTTTAGGTGGTCCGTACATTCTACTATTCTGATGACTAACTTCTGCTCAGACAGTTAGAATATCTGGAACTACACTCAAACTAGAGTGAGTAAACATAAATTGACTGAATAAAGGCTAAGTAAAATTAAAGAAAAGTAAAAGAAGCGAAGTACAACTCGGTTAAACGAGTTGGAGTCACGGCGATGGGTGACCGTACTGGAAAGTAACAGTGAAGACAGTTACCGACCCCAGACTCGCGAGGAATCCTAGGAAATAATTTTTGGGACTTAATTAGAGGTTTATTGAAGTAAAATGACATTAGAAACAACAAAGAAAATTCAGGAGAATTTATTTATCGGTACAGACCAAAAATAACCAGATAAGCATAACGAATGGCATTTTGGTTATTTCAACCCCAGAGTTGAAATTTTAACCTAAATGTCAATAAAATGAGAGAGATGAAAACGCACAAAATAAGTTAAATCATGAATTATGTAATGAAAAAATAAGAAAAGAAAAAGAAAGAAAAGAAAAATTAATTTCAATTATGACCTAAGCAAGATGTCATGATGACCTAATTAAAAGCAAATAAAAATAAGATGCATCAATTTATATGAGACAAGTTTAATTAATTTCTTCTTATCATCCATTTGACTTCATTTTCTTTTTCCTATCTAAGTTGGCCAAACCGCCATGAGAGCTTCCTTCCACCATTTTCATCTTCCTCAAGCTTAAATTCTCTTCAATTCCCCCATAAAAACCCTAGTCCCCAAAATAAAAACTTAATTTTAGACCTTGCTAAAGAGATTAGTAGCAAAAAGAAGAGAAGAAAAGAAAGAATTGGCTAGCTTGGAAATTTTATAATTAAGGTATGTGCAAGTTAGTTTTAATTTCTTGGATATTTCTTGAAATTAAGTTGAGATGCATAGAAATTTTAAAGGAAATGACGAAGAATATGCATGATTGGTTGAACCTAAGTTTCGGTTACCATACGGGAGGTAGAGGTTTTGATGAATTGATGACCATAATCATGTTTACTAGTGGTGATTATCAAGTATGTATATGAGTAGTATGTTGATTTACATGTGTTATGCATTAATTGAGAATTTGAAGTTAGGGTTTTTGACCTAATTTGGGAACTTTGTGTTGTGGCTAGAAATTGATGTTATTGAGGCTGTTTGTTGACTATTTGTAGTGCCATGAATGCAATTGAAGTTTGAGAGTTTGGTGGAAATTTCAAAATTGGGAGTGTGTTTTCATGCAGGATTTCTGGACTAATGAGTCCGGCAAACTTAGACAACCATAACTTGAATTGTGTTGCTCTAATTGGTATGAGACCAATTGAAGATGAAACTATGGTCAAAATGCCTCATTTTTCATGAAGAAACAATGCCCAAATTCTATCCAAAACTTGATCAAATTACTGTTCCAATCTGGTTGACCATACATTGAACCCAGAAAAATGACTAAATAAATAGTACACATTCATTTGGCCATAACTCCCTCTAGACAGGTCCAAATGACCTGAATTTTATACCATTAGAAAGCTTCGCAATAGGACTACAACTTTCATGAAAAACACAGAGCCCAGAAATGCCTCTAACCAAACCATATTGTTGGCCCAAATTGAGACACAAAAGCTGTCCAGAACCATATTGTCCAGAAATTACTGGACATAGGCCTACCCGACCAGTTTTGGTAAAAATGCCATAACTTGGTCTACAAAATTGCAAATGCAATGAAAACAATGCTAAAATTTTTATAAGACATAGATCTACAATATTAGTGTTTTGACCAAAACCCAGAACCCAAGGAAACTAGGCCAAATTGCTAGAACAAGTCAACACATCAAAACCTGGAATTTGACTAAACCACCACTTGACCCAAGAATAGTTTTTATAGCATATGTCCCACTAGAAAATCCCAAATGGGATGAGCTAAACTATTTTGGAAACCTAAGAGATAGGGCTTCAATTTTGATTTAGAAATGTTTCTCAAAATTTGAGTGTAAGAACCCTAAAATGTGAGTCAAAACTACTGACCTGAACCTTGTGCCTGACATGATAGATATATACATGTTAGACATACGGATGTTTAACTAGTATACACCTGTGTATCCAGTCTTTATAGTCTGTCATAGGTTACTTGGGCACAGATATCAGTAATAAACCTTAAATTTTAAATAATTATATGAAGAGATCACAGATATGAATAAAAAGACTGAACATGAAATAAATGAACAGAAAAGATCCTAATTAACTTAATTGCTTCCAAAGTAGTTCTATAAACATGTAAAAGACTATAAACTCATGAAATCTATATTTCTTTATAAAATTATACGTGGAATAAATATTTTAATTGTTTATTTATTTTTATCTCAATTTATGCACCACTAAGCGTTAGCACAATGGATTGTTTCCTCACGTAGGTACAGGAGACTACCACCAACAGTCGCAGCAACAGCAGCAGCAATGGACCCTAGCTAGGATCTTGACCAAATCTGCTACAATACCAGTGTCACCTCAGCAGTCCATTTTGGTAGGGCTCATGTGTATTTAGATTTTGCATTTTGATCACTGTACATAAGTAACGTTGTAAATCACTTCGAGATATGTAATTAAATTTTTGGATTGTAAATAATTTGTACATTATTGTATATAAATTTTATAAGAATGAAATGAAATGTATTTTCTTGAAAACTTATATGAGCAATGTTGTGATGTATGGACATATGAAATGGACATAAATTGTTTTTAACAGGTAAATAAGGAAACCCGCTATGTACTAAAAAAACAGAGACCCTGACTGGGTCTCTATAAAAATAAAATGGGATAAAAAAAATTTCTACACATAAGATAATATAATTAAATAGACATTAAATTAATATTATACACGACAATACAGGATAGGGTGCTCCGGCATCAAATGTAGCACACCTTGCTCGACTACACTGTTGATGGGTGAGGGGTGTTACAGGAGTATACTGGTTAGACATCCATATGTCTACCCTGTATACAACTATCATGTCAGGCACAAGGCCAGCAGACAGGCTTTTAAAGCCAGAAATGAAATTAGGCACAATAGCCAACTGGCAGGCATATAGCCTATAGAACAATCATATCAGATATATTTTGTCAATCAATTATTATTCATATAGGTAGTACTGCTATCTGTAGTCCCTAATTAGTATAGCAATCGATCTAAACTATATACATAAACCTAGGTTTACTTTGGGCAATTAAGCATTATCAATTTCTTATTAGCAATTTCATGTCAAATTGTAGTGGGAAAGTGAGTCCTACATACCTATTTCATGTAATTTAGTATTTAGCAACATATTAGGGTTAAAACCGTACCATAAAATAATTTGTCTTATGAACCTTTCTTTAGGTTCAGTTTTAATGTCTTAATTTTACCTATCAATTTTATCAATTTATGGCCACTGTTTGGCTATACTTCCTTCATGGAAGTTGTTCCTCTATGTCTTGTCTCTGTTTTCCCTTTCTAAATCATGTCATTTGGATTTTTAGAACTCAAGTTATGGTCAAATAACCATAACTAGTTCATTTCCTAATTTTGGATCCTTAGTTAGGCAGATTTTGGAATTACACTTACCAATTTAATTAGATAAGTTGCAAACACATTTAGGCCTAGTGTTCTTCATACAAATTGTTGTCCTATGTCTTATGGTCACTCAAAATTTTGGATTGCAATTTTTCAAGTTCTGTAGAATTTATTTGTAGCCAAATTACTGGCCTAGACTTATGTACTCTGTGCCAAAAGGATTCCAGTTTAGGTCAGTGGCTTTGACTCAACTTTTAGGATTCTTACATTCATAATTTGAGGAAAGTGTCTAAAACAAAGTTGGAGTCCTATTTCCTAGGTTTTCAGAACAATATGGCTTATCCCAATTGGAGTTTTTTAGTGGGAGATATGACTTGGAGACTGTTCTAGGTTCAAGTAGTCATTTAGGCAATTTCTAGAATTTGCATACTAACTTGACTTAGCTAATTGACCTAGTTTCCTTGATTTCTAGGTTTTGGTCAAGATACCAATATTATAGATTTATGTCTTGTGGAAATTTTACCACTGGTTTCATTGCATTTGGATTTCTGTAGACCAAGTTATGGCCTTTTTGCCAAAATTGGTCAGGTAACCCTATGTCCAACAATTTCTGGGCAATATGGTTCTAGACAGTTTTGTGACTTAATTTGGGCCAACAATTTGGTTTGGTTAGAGGCATTTCTACTCTATGTCCTTCATGAAAGTTGTAGTCCTATATCTAAGCTTTCCAATGGTATAAAATTTAGGTCATTTGGACCTGTCTAGAGGGAGTTATGGCCAAATGAATGTATACTGTTTATTTGGTCATTTTTCTGGGTTCATTATATGATCAGCCGAATTGGGATAATAAATTGGTCAAGTTATGGACAGAATTTGGGCATGGTTTCTGCATGAAAAATGGAGCATTTTGAGTCTAGTTTTACCTTCAATTGGTCTCATACCAATTAGAGTAACATAAATTCAGTCATGGCTTAGAATATACACTGGATTATAAAGTCCCAACCTGCAAAGAAATGCACACTTCCAAATTTCATTTCCTCCAACTCCCAAACTATAAATTGACATTCATGGCACTTCTAAACATCATCAACTCATCTCAACGACATCAAATTCTAGCAATTACACAAAATCTCCAACAGTTAAGTGAAAACCCTAACTCAAATTATCAATCTCAAATATACACATGCAATCAAATTCTAGTACATGTAACTTCCTTAATTAACATCACTAATCATGATTATAGTCCAGAATTCACCAAACCCTTAAGGATACTAAGGCTGCCAAAATGAGGGTTCCAAAGTTTCTTATCATTTGCTTTCAATTTAATGTTATACTTACTCATTTTAACCTCAATTCAAGATTTAACTAAGGAAGGAAGAGAAAACATACACTAACCTTTAATGGCTACTTCTTAACCTTGTGAAAACTTCCTTATTTCTTCTTTCCTTGGCTGCCTATAGACTTCCCAAGGTGTGGGGACAAATTTTTGTGAAGTGGACTTAGAGTTTTATGTTGAGAATGGAAGAGATTTAAAGCTTAGAAGATGAGAATCCATGGAGGAAGAAAGGGGAAAGGGTTCGGCCATGGTGAGATGAAATGAAGAAGATGAAGTTTGAGTGGGTGAGTTTTGTCACCTTATGCCTATATATACCCCACTAAAAATTAATTTATTAATTTCAATAATTAAAGTTTTAATATTTCTAATAATTCCCTTTAATTAGTTTAATTACTTTACATATAGCTTCATGTTTTCATGGGATTGTCAAAATTTTAATGTCACTCATTTTAATGGACATTTAGGTCAAAAGTCAATTCTAGGTGCCAAATGACCAAAATGCCCCTCTTCGGGTTATAGTCAAACTTTTTCGGTGACTACTCATCTGGATCTTGAGGATGCAAATATCGAATCTCTATTTTCTAAATAATATGATGCAGATAAAGATATCGTCTTTACTGTTGAGGAAATATCAACTAGCAGTAAATAGTCAAGCTCTGAGTTAAAAGAATTAGAATTTCTGAGTATCAATACTCTCCAGCATGTCTCTCAACACAACCTATAGTTCCTAACCCGTTAGTTCAAATTTATGTCCTACCTTCCAAATATGAATGGCCTATCCCTATCATTAGATTGATGGACACTAAAGCTCACAAAAGCATGATGAATCCTTTCATCTTGTCTTAAGAAGCTTGGGTTCCTCATTCTGTATATTTTAAGGCTACAAATGGAAAAATCTTCAAAACTAATCTCATTACCGAAAGCCTATTAGAATACAATTCTTTCCTAACTGTATTATCTGGATAAAAGTCATCGATACAAATATTCCTAATAGATTTGATGTATATCAACAAGCTTAAAGGCTTCAAATTCTTCCTACCGGATTAAAGTTTAAAAGGCTTTTTAAGCCTTATACAATAATCTAGAAAATGTTTTCTCTAGCTAAAGCTCCACTAAACTTTCATGAATACAGAGATCATCTTTTATCATCCTATGCTTATTCTTATGTAGAATTTATTCATTTAGCACCATTGTGGAAGAATCAAAGTTTCTTTATCAAGCTTCCTTTTAAGCTTAATGAAACCTTACTAAAGCCACCTATCCTGGAATGGCTCCTTCAAACCTCTTGTTAGCCCAACAAAAATGCTAACAGTTGTTACAACAATATCTTATTGAACCTACTAATTCTGAATGGGCTTATCAAGCTTTCTATGCTAAGAAAAGGTCATAGAAAATTTAGGAAAGAAAAGGCTTGTGATTGATTATAAGCCTTTAAACCATTTCTTGAGAGATGATAAATTTCCTTTACCCAAAATCAACTCTTTTTTTGCTCATCTCTAGGAAGCACTTATTTTTTCAAAATTTGACCAAAAGGCTAGATTTTGGAAACTGAGAATTGATCCAATGAACCGATACAAAACAGCATTATGCATTTCCAATGCACAATACCAATGAACTGTAATGTTGTTTGGGCTTAAAGTAGCCCCATCTCTCATCCAAAAAGCCATGGTCAAAATATTTGAGTCAATCCTTTATAGTGTCCTCATCCATATATATAATACTCTGCTACTCTCAAGAGATATCAAGAGATATCAAGGCCGATATTGAGTTTATTGGAATGAAATTTCAAAATGACAAATATCAGCGTGATCCTCACATTTCTCAAGAACTCCTCAAATTCCCATATCAACATCTCTCGATAAAGCAAATCTAACAGTCCCTTGGTATCATCAATTACTTAAGGGACTTTATCCCTCATGTCTCCAAATACACCAATCTTCTTCTAAGATGCTCAAAAAATAAGCTCCTTGTAACACCCCTATATTCGATAATGCGTTCTACTATTCCAGTGATCGGTGTCTGTCCGGACAGCTAAAATGCCTAGAATTATACTTAAATGTTAGGAAGAGAAATAAGATAATGAAATACAATAGAGGAAAATACAAGAAAACAAAGGAAAAATAAGAGCAATGAAATATAATGAGATTAAACGAGCCAAAAATCTTAGCGATGGGTGACCGCACCGAAAAATTGCGGTGAGAACCGTTGACTAGCCCTTAACCGCGAGGAACCCTGAAAAATATTTTTAAGACTTAAATAAACATCTATTGAGATATAATTGACTTAGAAAATGTCAAAGAAAATTGAATTAATTAGTACAAAGAAAAACGAAAAATCGAAAAATCGACAAAAATCGATGTTATCGAAAAATCGAAAATGTAACCGAAAAAGGGGCATTTTGGTCAATTGACACCTAGGGTTAGCTTTTGACCTCAATTTCCATTAAAAATAAGTGACATTAAAGTTTGAAAACCCCACGAAAAATGAAATTGAAAATGAAATGTATAAATAAGAAAAATTGTGGGGTAAGATTTTGAATAATTAAAAGTTTACTTAAACTAATATTATCTTAACCTTAGTGGACCACTATGGACTATATAAAGCTTAAGAAAATCAAAAATTCTCCACTATCTTCTGCCATCTTCTTCTTCCTTAAACACCATCTTGGCCAAACCAAAGCTTGAAGGAAGTCCTCCCATGGCCACCCACTTTTCAAGCATGAAAACTCCATGATCAAGCCACCATTTCCCCAACTTGTCTTCATTAAAGTTTCTCCCCACCTTGCAAAGAAGAAGTTGATAGTAATTTCAAGAGATTTTGGTGAAGATTTAACAAGCTTCAATAATAAGTAAGTGTCCAAACTCCTTCCTTTCTTAAGTAAAGTTTGTGTGAAGCTTGAGATAAGTAAATTGATGAAGAAATTTTGAGGTTTTGATGAGTTATGGAGGTTCTCCATTTTTGGCAACCATGGATATTGAAGAAGTTTGAGTTGTTTTCATTTGAATTTGATGGGTAATGAAGTTAATTAGAGTGCTTAAATGTATAAGAGTTTGATTTTTATGTTTATGTGTGAATTGTGAATGTAAAGTGAGATCACATATTGAAATTGGGAAGCTTGATATATATGAGCAATTTGGGCAGCCTTGATGTGCTTAGGAGGGCCTTAAATTCATGTATAATTAATGTTAATTTAAGAGCAATGGATTGTATTTCATGGATTTTGATTAGTTGAATTAGGTTTGGAGAGTTAAATTGTACTTGGACATGGATTAAATTGCTAGATACTTGATTAATTAAATTGTGGCTGGATATTAGTTGTGTTAAACTATTGTTGGACATTTTATTTCATTAAACTGAGTTGTTCTGGAAAATTACCAAATTGAGTTGTTATTGGTCATTTGACCAAATTGAAATGTGAATGGTAAACATTAGAAGTGTAAATTCTCCAATGCAGATTTAGGTTAGTAAGGGCAGTATGCAAATTGGGCTATAAGTGAAAATTTATGACCACAATTGGTATGAGGCCAATTGGAGGCAAAATTAGACATAAAATAGGCCAACTTTTATGTTGAAAGTATACCAAAATTTTGTCCAGAAAGTGATACTAAAACTGACTTAATCCGGAATTGCAAACTTGGTAACCCAGAAATTGACCATATAAAAACATCTTTTGTGAAGATCACAGAACCCAGAAAATGCCATTTACAAGTCAATTTGCTTGCACAAGTTCAGTCTCAAAATCTGCCAGAATTGACTTGACCTAAAATTTGCTAACTTACAAGCAACTTGTCCAGCATTAGTAAAATGATCATAACTTGGTCCAGAAAACTCCAAATGACATGAAATCAGTGCCAAAATGTCATTAAAACATAAACCTACAATATTGCTCTTTTGACCAGGACCCAAAAACAAAGGAAAATAAGTCAATTAGCTAGATCAAAGCAGTGCATCAAATCTAAAAATTTGCAATAAAATACAATAAGCTTCAAAATGAAATTGGTAACATATACCAACACTTGAGGACTATAAAATATGATATATTGGTAACATTAAAATTAATTCACCTAGTGTGTATTAAAGGTCAACATTATAGGTTGACTAATGAAATGAATTAAAGTAAATAGTACTAAGAAAATTTAGTTATTGGATTTTATTATTAGAAACAATTTAACTGAGTACTGAAACACTTTAAATTGTGTGTTTCAATTGAAAATGATATTGAAAAGCATAAGGAACATTGAGTCAAGGCCTAGAGGCGACTCAAATCAGGTTTGTGCAAAATAAACCTATTTAAGTATTTCTTATTGAAATTTTGATTTGGTATGTTTTATGAAATCTTTATGTTAATTATGAATTGTGTTGCCACTTTGTGAATGAAAATGTGACTTTGGAAATTGATTGGATTTTTCACGAAATATTTGAATAAATTGTTTTGAATTAATTTTGGATTCACACTTAGCATGACAGTACCATATTATTCCTCTTTCATTTATGGGGTTGAGATCGATTATTTTCCTCCCTCTCTGACTTACTAGTTGAGCTCGTAGATCGGATGAGTACTCATTAGCTAGCTAGCCACCTCCCTCATTGATTTTGATTAGTGAGGTTGTAGATTGCTATGTCGTGGTGTACAACGCGGCATTGATCGAAAATTTTGTGTTATGACCTAAGATGTGTATGGATTGGCAACACTGTATTTATTATATTATTTGACAAAATTGTATTATAAATTTGATTTGAAAATTGTGAAATGGGACTGTGATTTGTTTGACTTATGATTTAATTGTGAATGTTTTATAATTAGCATTTTAAATTTTTATTGTGCATCACTGAGTAAATTTTACTCAGCGATAGCTTATTTTGCTATCGCAGATAAGGGTAAGGAGAAAGCAGCAGAGTGAGTTGCTATTGAGACAGAGGACTACATTGACCTTTTTACACGGGTATTTACTTATATCTTGTAGTTATTTTGATGTAAATATTATAGTGCCATATGTACTAATGTAAAGTTGTATAGTAAATTGTAATAATATTATTTTGAATTTTCTTTCTGTAAATTAAGACCTGTATATGTAAATTAAATATAAAATGCAATGTGGATGAATTTATAAAATATTTTGAGATGATAAATTTGATTTGAATTGTGGACTTTGAATTGAATTGTGTTGAACTGAGTTATATTTGGAGGTTGGAAGTTGTGAAAACAATTATTGGAAGTGCCTTTTCTTAGGTGTTTGAAGAACTATTTTCTCAAAATACAGACGGCACTCTGTCGAAATTTTTACAAAATTGTGGAAAAATAGAAATTGTCAAAAATTCTACATAACATTTAAACTTCAAATAAAAGTTTTTATTTCCTGTTAAAGGTACTCACCACCTTTAAAAAGAAATAGAATTGTTTTAAAATTCTTTGTAGTGTATTTAATGGGTTATCAGTAGGCGAAGTACGGTAATTCATTAAGTATACTATGGGATCATGTTATGCCTTACAAAGGAATAAGGTGTGACACTCCTACTTGAAATTCTAAACAAATAACTATCAAGAAATTGAAGGAGATAGCACAAAATCCTCCTCCTTTAAAGATTCCCAATACTAGAAAAAGAATTCTGCAAATAGATGCAAGTGATGAATACTGGGGTGTTGTCCTCCTAAAAGAGCTTATAAGTAAAAGACATATATCTATGGCCACACAAGCAGACAATTCAAGGAGTCAGAAAACCATTATCATACAATCTATAAAGAGATATTGGCCATAAAAAATCGAATCGAAAAATTTGAATTCCACCTCATAGTTGATTTCAAAAACAAGAGCCTTTGTAAACCACATCTCTTATGATTAAAGAACTGGTTCTCAAAATATGAGTACACTTTCCAACATATAAAAGGAGACTTAAACCTCATCCCATATCTCCTCATAAAGCCCTTTCATCTCTAACTCATAACATCAATCCAATCCGTTCCACTTATCTTTATGGCTAGTTCATCCAGACCATCTAGTTCTCAGACTCTTGCGTGTCTTAAGCCACCTCTTGAAAGTTTTCCACCAGGCTGCAACTCTTCCATGTCCTTATTCCATATCACAACCTTTGCTTAAAAAAAAAATCACTTTCAAAATCTATCCAATGTTCTCAGAGGTGTTAAAGATACAAAAAGCAAGTTTCATCTTGAAACTCCTTTCCTCACAGTTTTCTGTCTCGAACTTTTTAAGACTTTCTTAATAAGGAAAAATGGTTTTTGTGGTGTATGGTCACCCTTTATGATATGGCCATTGAAGTTCCTACCCTAACTCTAAATGACTTTGTCAATAATGGGAGAAACAAAGGGTGTTTGCTGTGACATTTTCTAGAATGGTTCTCTCCACTATCATTGTGGAGAAGAAAACTCAGGAAAATCATTGAAAATCATAACTTGTGGATGCAGTCTACACAATAGTCTAAAGAAACTCGCTCCTTATTCATTTTACATAAGCCTTTTTTCAGGAATCTTGAAGGACTGCTTTGGACCATGAACATAAACTATGAATGGCGTACTTATCCTCGGACCATTAAGCTCAAGGAATGAAATAAAGGCCTTAGAAAGGAATTCAGTTCTTTTCTTTGTGAAACTAATAACTATATGCCTATAACTTAAATGTTAAATTCCACCTCCATAAGCCCAAATACCAAGTCTGAAGAAATTTCTGATTATACTCATCCATTTTGGCAAGACTCGCAAGATCCAAATGAAGCCGGTTTTATGAAAACTAAAAGAGATAAGACTACTATCAGTATAGCTGATGATGAGATAAGAGAACTATGGTATAAGAATCTTTATGGAGAAATTAACCTAGATGACTCAGATTACAAGACTTTAATTTGGAGAAATTAACCTAGATGACTCAAATTACAAGAACTTTAATCTAAGTCCTAGTCAGAACTATTTTTAACTTTGAAATAGTAATATTGTGCTAATTCAAGGCATAACATTCCACTTCCTATGCCTGTTTGCAAGAATTATCTGCCTCGGATACTTTGTCACGTGTCTATATAATCTGTACTAAAAGTTTGAGTGTGTTGTCTTTCTTTTTTAAAGGTTGTCTGTACATAAACGCATTAAATGACTTATCACATGACTATCTATACTAAGTGTCTATAGTATAAAGTCTTTAAGTGGTTGTAGCAGATTTACTATATCACCTAAACTGTATTATTCTATTTTGTCTGTTTCCCTCTTCTCATCTATAAAAAGAGTCTTGCATCTAGTTTTTCAGAGAATGAAAATAAGAAATCTGCTCTCTTATTAAATTCTTATGGCTTTCTAAATTCTCTCCTTCTCCTAAAAAATAAAAATTTTATCTTATTTATATATTCCTCTATTAAGGTATAAGCACTCTTGTCTCTTATAAAGGATCCCATGTATTAGAAAGTGCTAATTCATCATTCTATTACGGTCCTTTTAATCTGATTCTATATAAACCGCTTTGAGATTTGTTATGGCCAAGGTGGCAATTGTTATCAGAGGACCACATGAGTATTCTTATATCTTATCAAGTTAGAGGACTCCCGGTCAGCAGGTGATAGCTTTTTTTAGTAAAGAATTAAGGGAGCGAGGACTCAAACTTAGTACTTACTAGATGAGTAATATGTCTTTAGCTACTTGACCAAGCCAAACTGAGTAATATATATATATATACATACTAATTTTTTTTCTATACAATATTTATACTTGTTATATATACTCGTGATTTTATTATTTTTTATATGTAGTTTTTTATTAAATTTTCGTATATAATATAATATTAGTCCTAAGTTAATTATATTGGATATTTCCGCTATTTTCTATCATTATTTTAAGCAATAAGGATCATTCTCGTTGATAAGAAGCACATTTATAACCGACTATTTCTCTGAAAATATAGTATATCAAAATAAAATTGATTTGTAATATCAAATCATTCAACTTTTTTGTTTTTGAAACTATTATCTGTTTTGAGACTTGCAACCCATTTAATGATTTACATTTGACATAAGTAATGATAATCAGCAATATAATTTAATTAAATTTCATCATCAATCCATCTCTCAACAAGGTTCTTAAAAGAATGAAAAGGAAAAAGAAATCTTAAACCAAAAAAAAAAAAGAAAAAAGCTGAATTGAAGAAAAAAGAGGAAGGAAAAGAAACAATCATATAATGTAAAGCATGAAGCTCAAGCTTTATTATCATGGAGAATTAAATAATTAATAGTCTCATTCATTAATTGGCAATAGAGATAAACGATGCTTATTAACATGATCATAGCATGTATGCCTTTTTCTATCAAAAACAAGGTACATTACCGGCCAAATGAATTGATTTATTAAAAGGATAATAATTTTGTCCAAATAGCGGATATCAATCAGACATGCTTAGATGCTTAATTTGAAGTGCTTGCTTAGAAAAAAAGGAGGATGGTGCGGTAGTAAAGGATTTTATTTTTGCTTGGGCGAAGTATTTGGACCAGCTATTTGCAGAGCCCAAACCCCCATAACTTGCGAATGGCAACAAAAAGAATGGGAAATGGTAGGAAATGGAATGAAGCAATAAAAGAGAAGTCATTTCAATGGAGAAAGTGTCTCCATACCCCTAATCTTACTTGTTATTACTTTTTCTTTCCTTTTGCTGTAGAGATGTTAACATATTTCTCATTAATATATAAATGAGTTACATGACAAAAATAATTTATTAGCGAGTTTAATAGATAATTCTTTCTTTTTTATAAAATGATAATTTTTTTTTTTCATTTGGAAGTTACGAAAATTCAAGGAAAAGCATATAGCATAGACATAATTTAACTGGAAAGAAATCACTTCAAGAAAATATAGCATTGCTATTTACTACACTACATTTCAGCATTAAAATTATTCAAGACAAATCTTATTTAGCTGCCAGAAGAAGCTACAAGCACCTAATCCTGCTTTAATTAAATAGCTTCAATCAACAGCCAGTTACACAGAATCCAATACTAGAGACGGCTGGGGAAAAAATTTGAGAATCAGATTGTCATCTTAATATTTCTCATCCAACATGGTATACTGGGATACATGCCCTACCTGTTTAACATGATATGGTGGTGAATATGGAGAACCTGTGCTGTAATCCATAGCGTGGTAGAATTAGGTGCAAACAAGCCTAAACAAATCTTCTGAAATATATCATTTGAGTAGTAACCATAATTGAGAATGGATAGCCTCTGTAGTGCTTGTTTCAAGTTGTAATAAGAAGGCTTGAATTATCCCATTAAGAAAAAGAATTAGCATGAGTTAGTGAACATGCTCGAAATGCAGCCATCAGAAAGACGCCTCTATCTTGTCATGCAGGTTGACCACCAAGTCATGTGCATCGTCTAGCAGCTTCCATACATTGAGTTGGCCAGCCATGCTGTTGCACTCCCTTAAAATTTCATCCATGCTGTTATACTTCTCTATAATTAATTTCCTCCTCTGCAATACTGAAGCTGCAATAGCATAAAGCAACAAATCATCTGTTGGTGGTGCTCGCTGCCTTATCCTGCTCCATGCTGACTTGCCAATGCCAGCTCTTATGGCTGCCTGATCTGCCCACATCACCTCCCAGAGACAAGTTGTCTGTTCAAAAGTCAACTCCCTCCTGAACAGCACCACCACCATCCTATAAACAAAAAAACAATCCTCAGCCTGAAGCTTCTCCAAATGCCTGAAAAGGTGCGAGTCTTTGCATTTGATAATCTTGGAAACAATATTCAATTGTCTCCGAATTCCCACTTCATCGAGTCTAAAATTATGACGAGCCTTCTTCATGAAACCAACAAAACACCAGAATGCTTCATGATCCTCTGTAATAACAGTAACAATCGGAGAAAGTAGATCACTCATGCCCTGACAATAGCCAATTTCAGGGTCATAGAGTGCATAGGCTTCAAGAATAGCAACCAATCGGGCAGCATGGAAAATTTGGCAGGGTTCCAGATGTTCGTAGTCCTTTAACCCAACAGCTTCAGCAGAACAGCAAGCTCTATCCTCTGATACTGAAGCGTAAGATTGGAAGTAAGGTATCCATTCTGAATTGTCACGCACTGCATCTACACGAATGATCCTCTGCCATGTAGCAAAATTTTCAGCAGCAGGTGCACTTAAGTGGAGTTCTGTCCTTGAAGGAGAAATAAACTCTTTGGAAGGCTCATCACGTTCATTCTTTTCCTGGCCTTCTGAAGAAGAGGAAGCCTGTATAACAGCTTCAGGGTCTTCAGAGGAGTCTGAGTCAGATGATTCAGTGTTTAGTGCAGATGCATCAGTGTTTGTTGTTTTTTGTCTTGAACTATCATCACCTTCCAACAGTGTAATACATGGATCATCAGAGTACTCAACATCTGGACTCCTTTCCTCACTGGAAAGGGATTCCCTGGCACTAACCACATCCTCAAAACTAGAAGAATCTGTATATTGAACAAGACTTCCGCTGTCTATATTGATGCTTGGTTTGCTACTCTCGTTCAACTTGAAGCTCTCATTGCTATGTTTCAGGAGCAGGCGGCACTGTCTGCGGAGTTTCTCATATTCCTTTCTGTAGGTACAAATTTTCACAGTGGAAAGATGATAATAAAGACTAAAAGATGAAGGAACAAGACAATGTTTTTAGGGCTGAAAAATCACCAATCTACATATCTAAGATTCATAATAGATTAAAGGAAGAAGTTGAACAAGGATGAGCTCGGCAGAAGTACCTTTTCTGAGTCCTTATAGTATCTCTTTCTTCTTTGGAACTGTTCAGGTCATAGCTGTCAAAGGTAAGGGGGGAAAATTCACTATACTAGTGTTTTCTAAGCACAAAATGTGACAACATGAACAAACAATATCAATATGAAGTTCTTAAAAGAGATTCAATGTGAAGTTTCCACAAAACAAGAACTGCAACTAATCTGCCGAGATGGAGGGCAAGACGTGCGTGCTGCAAGATGGCGTCTTGGCGTCTTGGCGTCGCGCATGCGTCTTGGCGTCTTGCGCGTGTGTGAGTCCTTATAGTATCTCTTTCTTCTTTGGAACTGTTCAGGTCATAGCTGTCAAAGGTAAGGGAGGAAAATTCACTATACTAGTGTTTTCTAAGCACAAAATGTGACAACATGAACAAACAATATCAATATGAAGTTCTTAAAAGAGATTCAATGTGAAGTTTCCACAAAACAAGAACTGCAACTAATCTGCCGAGATGGAGGGCAAGATAAACTCTGTCTGCGTGCGTGCGTGCGTGCGTGTGTGTGTGTGCGTGTGTGTGTGTGTGTGTGTGTGTGTGTGTAGAGACTAGAAATCTAGCTATCAAAAATATCATCAAGCATAACTGAGGTAGATTAGGAAAAACCAACACATAGAACTTCGCTGCCAAATGCCAGAATATAACAATATGATAAATTCAACCCTGACTCATAACATCTAGATTTGGGAGAGGAAAGTTGATCAAAATCTTCTCCCGGGTAAGCCATGGAGCAAAACCCCTTAAATTTGGTGACATTTGAGAACACATTTAGGTGCTCCTGTTGAAATATTAGACAGCAGCAGCAGCAGCAGCTACAACAACAACTACAACAACAGCATTTCTAGGAATAAAACAAGATTAACATGCTTAGATTAACATGCTTACACTCCAAGGAGGAATGGCCAAACCTCTGCTCTAATACTCGGATCTACACCCTATATAAAAAATATAAGAGTAAATATTCGCTTAATAATGGCATAGCATAACACTTGCAGAAACTGCAATGGAAATATAAAAGATAAATATTCCTTGTAATAATAGCATAGCAAAAAAAATACAGAAACTGAATTTATTACTCACTACACTGCGAACTTTTTTCAAAAATTTAACTCCACCATCATGGAGTTTCCCATCTGATGTGAACAATCTTCTCCACTGGCGTGGAGTAAGGGCATGTTTTTTGATCCTGCGAGACCATGGTGATTTAAGATGGCCCCTGAAATGAAAAAACAACAATATCAGCATTCAAACAAGAAGCCAGCACTTAAAAGACACATCAACAAGTAAACCAATATAAGTTGATTTGCAAAAGAACAAAAACAAGAACAGATCATTTACAGAAGAGCACTGGAAAATAGGTCATTTTCTCAGAACATTGCATCAAGTCCCACTATCCCTAAAAAGATTTTGCATAAATCATGTCATAATCAATCAAATTAGGGCGCTACATTATTTGCAAGCAGCATCATGGTATGCAATGGAGTGCGATCCCCAAGAAACATATGCCCATATGCTATGTCCCAAAACAGTCTAATGCACTGAAAGTAAAACAGGAAGAAATTGGATATTCAACTGATTAAAGCCAGAAAGCTATTGATTAAGTTACTTTGTAGCAAAAATAACCCATTTCAAAGAATCCAACAGGATTTACATAACCAAAAGAAACAGTTTTTTATCAGATATCATTACAAATCAATAAAATCCCTACTTATTCTCATTCCATAATATAGAAATCAAGTAGCAAAATGCAGAAGTGAAAAGAGGAACAAGTAGAATGAACTGAAATAAATGCTGAAAACATGACAGATCGGATCTGAAAAACGAAAATCGAAGAACCCAAGTAAATCAGAAAGAAAAATCACGGAAAGCGGAGGGTAAAAGGAGAGAGAGAGAGAGATAGAGAGAGAGAGAGAGAGGACTGACCGATCAGAAGAGGAACAAGAAGCTGCTGAGGAAGAATTAACAATTAAAAGAACTGAACGCAAGTGAATCCACGAAGACGACCCTGATGATGAAAATGATGGAGAAGACGAATTTGATGACGACGACGAAGTGTGACTTCGTCTTAAAGCTTTCATTTACTTCACTTTTCTCACAACTACTCAGAAATCCCAGAAAACCAAAAGAATGAACAAGAATTGGAAATTCTACTTCTCTCTTCCTCACCCACTCACAAAGCGGAGGAAACTGAATTTTTTTTTTTTTCCCTTCACTGATTACCAACTGGTCGCGCAGAATACAGTGACAAAAACGGCGATTCCAGCCAAGGCCGTGACGGCTAAAGCTGTTGTAGAGTTAGGAGCTGCTAATGCCCACCAGAATCCTCCACCGCCGCTGGAAAGAGGAATTCCATGGGGAGAGTTGCTCCCGGTGTTGAACATTGAGCAGACAACCGGATCGGAGAAATTGCAGGCCAATCCTCCTCCTTTAGGGTCTTATAGAGGAAAGGATTCAGGTTCGCAAGAAATGAAATGTAGATAGGGGTTTCAGTAGCAGCCTGGTTTTGATTCTGTAGAGAAGACTGCACTGAAGAGGAGTTTTTTTTTCTTTTTTTTGGTTCTGAAAATAAAGAAGAAGAAGAAAGACAGAGGAAGCAGAGACAAGAGTCTATGGAGACTGATAGCGACCAGCGCCAGCAGATGGGAGGATGGAGCGAAAGTAGCGTAAGCGAATCTGCACGCGCAATGCAAGACCTTGCCTTTAGGAAATGACAGTATTGGCACCTAGGCTCAGTTGTTTTTCTCTTTCCTCTCTTAAGGTGGGACCTTTTTATTTATTTATTTCTTTTCAAATTTTCAATATCTTTACCATTAAAAGGTTTTTTTTTTTTTAATAAAATGTTTATGATATTTGATTAAGTAGCACCGTAGTATTTATCGGAAAAAAAATTACCGTAGTACTGTTTTTATTTTTTATGTAATTTTTTAATATAAAGATAATTTATTTTGTTTGCTTAGTAAATAACTTGACTAGTTAATACTTTAGGTATTGCAAGCGTAAATTGTGTATTTTTTTAACTTCTCTTAAATGGTTATAAAAATCTAACTAGACTGGCTATAACTTCATTAAAATCTCACTTAAGATTGAATAATTAAAATAATAAAAATTATATTGATTATTGAAAATTTGAATATAAGCTTTATAAAGTAAATGTAAAACTTAAAAAGTAAAAGGTATATAAAATTAAAGATAGGTAGACTGTTAAAGTCTATTATTGTTAAATTGATTGGTTAGTCAGGTTTCGAACGTTGCAATACAGATTTCATCTATAACTGCACCTGGAACATTCTAGAACCAGCACTATTAATTGTTTACATATTCAAACAGTTACGCAACTGCTATTGATGATTTCGCCAACCAATGATAACCTCACCTATAATAGGTAACCTCCATCATCGAATAACTTTTTTAACTAGTCAGATAACTTTCTCTAATAAATATCTAATAGCCACCAAAATAATTAATAACACTTATTTTAGACCTCATAAATAAATTAATACAATAAAATCAAGTAAATTAGTTTTATAAAAAAATTTGATTTAATTAATCATGAGCCTAAAAATCATTGATGAGCTTATTAAATTATTTTTGGGTCAAACAATTGCCCCTGCACATTGATTGGCCGGTAAGACAATTCTAATATGGTTAATTAATTATCCTTAAACACTTGAACTTTTTCTGCTCCTTTATTACTCGGACAATTCATCGTAACTATACCTGCAAGCTACTACTTCTTCTGATAAGAATTTAAATTTAAATAAAATTCAATCTTTATCAAGTTTCCTAATCCCCATAGATTTTTATCAAAGTCCAATCAACTTTTTACCTTCCTAAGATAATTGTTTCCTTTTTGGGAAGTAATTTGGCTGTCTCACATATTACGGTTGCGCAAATGTGTCAGATACTTATTATATCACCTGATATTATACTTTTACTTCTGAGATCAAATAATTATGAGAACTGACTCAACTGTACGCAGCTTCTTCAATCTCATGAATAACAAGTAATTAAAGCCAAGTGAATTAGAATTGAATGCTTTGATTATCTAAAAGGAAAGTACAATGCTTGAAATTAAATGCAAGAGCTTTGGAAAAACAAAAAACTGACAAAATAAGGACAAAAGACTGCTAGAGTTTGGTTAAGTTGTTATTGTTAAAATGTTAGGGGCTTTTTACG
Source organism: Hevea brasiliensis (assembly GCF_030052815.1). Classification (NCBI taxonomy): domain Eukaryota; kingdom Viridiplantae; phylum Streptophyta; class Magnoliopsida; order Malpighiales; family Euphorbiaceae; genus Hevea; species Hevea brasiliensis. Next base: position 36,876,096 of record NC_079494.1, on the reverse strand, counting down.
TTGCTGCCCATCTGACTTTTATAGCTTTACTTACAGGTACTTAGAAGATTCCTGAACTACCATCCTACGTTCTGCAATTGTTTAGCAGTTACCATCCCACTCTCCTGTAACCACTTAAAACTGCTAATAACTCATTTATCTTCAACTAACCACCAAATAACTCTCTAAATATTTAATAGTTATCTCAAGCCATAATTAATTAAATTAATTTTACTGAAAAAATAATTTAATTAATTCTTAAGCCTAAAAATAACTAATAAATAAATTAATTATTTTGGTACAAATAATAATTATGACTTCTCACATAAAAGAAACTTACCTACCATTTCTTTTACTGCAGCTCTCATTCTTATTCATTTTCTCTCAATTTTTCCTAAGAGAAACCCATTACCATCATAGCCAAAAGCTTAATCTTAACATCATTCTTCTTCTACAATCATAAATTCATAAAGCTCATGTTTTTCTTTCTTTTCCTCTTCCTTACCTCTCTCTTTGGTGCGCTACTACCTTCACTATGTGTTCTTTGTGCTCGCTCATTACTTCACCACTGACAGTCCCTTGCCATCATCCTTACTGTCATTCAATGTCGACTACTAGCAACTAGTTTTCGTCGATAACCCTTAGTTCATCCTTGGTGATTCCCATGTCATTCATCCATACTCGACGCCATTCAAGGTACTTCTTCATCTCCATTTTTTATTTTAACCTTTCTTTTGAACTAATCTTGGCTATGATAGCCATTTCTTAGTAATATGGGTACTAGGTATTATCTGGGTGTTGTTGATTTGCATGAAACTTGAAGGAATTTGAGAAGGATTGGAAAAATTACAGGCACTGCGAATTTTCTTTCTTTGGAAATAAAATTGGTACCTTTGTACTATCTGGACTTTATTTGTGCACTTGGGACATGTTGGATAATTTGGTTACATTATGCTTATCTTCAGATTCTATAATATCAATATGTTATCTACTACACCTACCACAGCACCTGGCACTGCACTTGTTATAGCATTTGGCACCGCATCTGCCACTGCACCTCTTGCAACACCTAGCACAGCACTTGGTACCACATCTGGCATAGCACATGGCATTGCACCTACAGCAAGTACTAGTGTGGTAACTCCTCTGGTGTTTCCTCTCCTGAGTTCCTCTATTCTAGGACTTAGTGCCTTTTCTGCCTTGACAGTTTTCTCACCTCCCAACTTCTCGATGTCCAGCATTAATCCTTTTTCCATAATAGCTAGAGGTAAAGTTTCTTACTGCACTTGACTTATATTAGTATTGCACCTGTGTAACACCCTCCCTGTAGCAACTCCGTACATTCGACTGTTTCGGTAACCAGTGTCAGTCCGGACAGCTAGAACGTCCGAAAAAATATTTAAATTAAAGTAAGGAACCATAATTAACTCAAATATTAATAAGAAAAATTTAGGAAAATTTTTAAAAATAAAATACAACCAAGTTAAATGAGCAGGTGCCCTAGCGATGGGTAACCTAATAGGAAGTTGCGATTCTCGCAACTAGGAGCCCTAGACTAGGGGAAAAATTCATCAAATAATTTTTGAGACTCCAGAGAAGGGTCATTGAGGTTTTTATGGCATTAGAATGCAAAAAAAATGCTTACAAAATTTTTTCAATCGGTACAGACAATTTTGGTCTGTTAAGCCAAACAAAGGGTATTTTGGCCATTTCGCCTTCAGAGGTGATTTTTGGCTGACTTCTCCAGTAAAGTAAATAATTATTATGACATAAAATGTGAATAAATATTGATAAAAATTAAATTGAAATTAAGTAGACAAGAAAAGGAAAGAAAATCAAAGAAATTAGAATTATGACATCATTATGATGTCATTAAACATCCTCCCACCCAATCAAACTTTGACACATAGCACTAACTTATTTAAAATGTCTTAATGGGCAAAAAAAAAGAAAGAAATCAGTTGTTTCTTCTTCTTTCCCTAACCTGCCGTTTCCCTCCTCCCACCAAAAAACCACCATTAAAGCTTGTTCAAACTTTATAACTCACCCAAAATTCACTTGAAACCCTAACTTAGCTTCACAAAAAATCAACCTAGCAACTTAAATATCCTCTAGGCAGACAAAAGAGGAAGAAAAAAAGAAGTTTGTGAAGGGAGAAATTATGCCCCAACAAGGTAAGTGACCAAACTCTTACTCCTTTTGCTTTAATTCATGTTCAATGGCATGAATTGTGTAAGAAATATAAGGAAATAAAGTAATAAGTGTGTGTGTGCAACTTACAATTTTTGGCAGCTAGGGTTAGCTAGGGTTTGATGATTTTGCTTGGTAGAAAAATGGTTATGAGCAGCCTTTGGTATTGGATGGGGTATTGAACATAATTAAGTAGGTGAAATGCAAGAATTGTGCATGTATGAAATGAAGAAATTGGACACTTGAACAATTCTAGGGTTTGCTCATGTGATAGTTCATTAACCTTGTAATGGTCAATTAGTAACCATTTAAATGTGTATGATGAGGAAATGAAGTGAGTTGAGGCTTGGCATATGAGTGTGGGTGAGCTGCCTTGGCTAACCTGCAAGACTGAGCATGAGTTTAGCAGGTTTGGACAGTTATAAATGGAGTTGTAAAGGTTTAATTGGTTCAAGGCTAATTGGACATGAAACTAGACACATAATGGCACAACTTTAGTATAGAAACCTTGCCCAGAAAACCAAATCAAGTTGATCTAAAAATTGCCCTAATTCGGGTGACCTGCATTCTGCCTGGGAAAAACGACTAAATAAACAGTATTTATTCATTTAGTCATAACTCAGTGTAAAAAAGTCCAATTGACTTGAAATTTTACTAACAGAAAGCTAAGACATAGAGCTACAACTTTCATGAAGAATACAAATCCAAATTCTAACCATAACCTAGTCAAATTTCTAACCAAACTTAAGTTACCAAATCTAGTAGAACCAGTTTTATCTAGAGTTTTGGATTCTGTCCAATCCGGCCAGTTATGGTGTTTAGGCCATAACTTGAGCTGCAAAACTCCAAATGGAGTGATTCGAAAAAGGAAATATAACTAGAGAAAATAAGGAACAATATTTATGAAGACAATTTTACCAAATTCCTACTGTAAAAATGACCAATGGAACAGTAAACACAAAGCTTGAAATCTGAAAATTTAGAACAACTAACACTAAGCTTAAAAATGGTATTGGCAACCAATACCAACAACTTTAGAATGCAAAATATGGTATGTTGGGAGTATTAAAACCAATGTACCTATTGTCTATGCAAAAGTCAATATTTTAGTTGACTAATGAAATGAATAGTAACACCTAAACTTAAATTTCAAGAATTGTAAAGTTTAAAAGTGTAACATACCCTAGTACACCTAGCAAGATTAGTTTGAATAGGTTGGCATGCCAATAGGGTTCAGTTAGCAGTACTGCACATGGCATTATGCTATTCTGTGATTTTATGGCTTTTAGCCATTCTGACATTGTGTTGATACTTGGCCTTGTGCCTAATGTTATTACAGCTTATTAGTTGTTCTGTTGCACACCAGGAGATGCATATGTGACCGATGGTGTGACTGCCCGAGGTACTAGATACCCAGTGCTAGTTTACCCATTTATCCAATCTAGTCATCCAGTATAGGTTACTTAGGCAACCAAAAATGAAAGTGAATAAATTTAATGAAATTATGAATATAACAAGTACAAAATAAATAAGATTACCAATAATGATCGAAAAATTGTCTGCATAAGACATCAGGACATGCACTGCATTTTTATTTTCTATTATTTCTTTTTATTTTATTATTGGCACCACTAAGTATTATTGCTTATCACGTTGCTTTTTGCCATGCATAGGTTTTGGAGAGACCGACCGAGAGCCCAGTAGACCACAGACTAGGTGAGACCTTCTGCAGCTCTGCATATTGTCCTTGTCACCTCACCGTCATCAGTGCATTGGTAGGACACTATGTTTTATTTTGATATTTTATAATTAACTTTTATTTTCTCATGTGTAATTAAGATTTATGTAATGTATTTTAGTATTGATGTAAATACGGAAATTGTGTTTATGAATGAAAAAGTGAATATTTATTTATGACTTTTACATGAATATCATATGAGATGAATGATTGAGAAATGGAAATGTTGTTGAAAAATATTGAGATTTTGTTGATGAAATGGAGTTTGGGATTGATTGAAAATTTTGGAAGTATTTTTCACAGGTTCCGAAGAACTGTTTTATCCATTTTTAGCCAGCATTCTGCGTGATTTTCTATAAAATTTGCGGAACCCCAAATAAATTATAATTTCAATAAATGACTTAAATGAATTATATTTCACAAATTGTATTTCATAACTATGATAAAAATAAATTAAGGAAGAATAAAATGATTGAGATAAAATAGGGTGTTCCGGTACACTGTGTGACATATCTTACTCGGCTATATTGTAGATGGATAAGGGGTGTCACAACCTGGGTCAAATTTGTGCCATTTGTTGCTTTATGTTTATTGCTTTTCTCCGAAGATTAGCCTTTATTTTAACAGACCAATTTTCTATTCTTTTCCGATGCAAAGGAAACTATATCAAAATTTTTTCTGACTCAGTGCTATCTTTGTTTCTATAGATGATGGTCCCTCTACAGTAGTTTCATCTATGACGATAAATATTCTCACCTTATTTGCAATTCTTTTATCCAATTCCCCCAGTGTTTCTTTAACTCATCCTTCATTTCACTTTGTAGAACTTGTGTAACACCCTCCCGATAGCAATTTCCGTACATTCTACTGTTCCGGTGACCGGTGTCGGTCCGGACAGCTAGAACGTCCGGAAAAATATTTAAACTAAAGTGAGGAACCATAATTAACTCAAATATTGATAAGAAAATTTTAGTAAAAATTTTAGAAATAAAATACAAACAAGTTAAACGAGCCGGTGCCCTAGCGATGGGTAACCAGAGGGAAGTTGCGGTTCTCGCAACGAGGAGCACTAGACCCAAGGAAAAATTCATAAAATAATTTTTGGGACTCCAGAGAAGGGTTATTGAGGTTCCCATGGCATTAGAATGCCAAGAAAATACCTAGAAAAATTTTTCAATCGGTACAGACAATTTTGACCCGTTAAGCCAAACGGAGGGCATTTTGGTCATTTCGCCTTCAGAGGTGATTTTTGGCCGACTTGTCCAGCTAAGTAAATAATTAATATGACATAAAATATGAAGAAACATTACTAAAAATTTAATTGAAATTGAGTAGTGATGAAAAGAAAAAAAAATCAAAATAAAGCAATTTGTGACATCATAATGATGTCATTTATAAATTACCAACCAATCACAAGCTAATAAGCTTTCTTAAATACTTAAAAGAGACAAAACAAAGACCAAAATAATTAAAAATCCAGCAGCCATCATCCTCCCCAATTGCAGCCGAAATCAAGCCTTGCCCTAAACCTCCATTTTCTTCATTTTCAAGCTTGAAAAACCTCTCAAACCTCACCCCAAAACCCTAAGTCATCTTCACTAAAATTTATCTACACACCCTAAGGAAGCTTTAGGCAGCCAAAAGAGGAAGAAAGAAAGGAGTTTGGGTGGCTGAAAATTCTGCCACTTAAAGGTTAGTGCTATACTTTCACTCTCACTCCTTTAATCCTTGTTAGAGCATCATTTTAAGATAAGAAATTGTAAGAATTTGAAGTAAATCATATATGTTAGGGTATCTTCAATTTTCGGCAGCCCTAAGGAAGGATGAGTTTGATTGTTTTAATGAATTTAGAGTGGCTAGAAATGATGTTTAAGGTATGAATATGCATGGATGTTGAACTAGTGTGCTAATTGAGGTTTATGGGTAAATTGAATTGGACATTAGGGTTTTGAGAAGTAAAAATTGACTTGGCTTATGAAATTGTTAAAGAACACTCTAATGGTCAATTAGTGACCATTTGAGGTATGTTGACCATAAATTGGACTGAAAAATGGCATGGCAAAGTGGAATGGTAGGCTGCCTAAAGACAGCAGAATGGTGACTGAGATTTCAGTCCAATTACACAGCCATAACTTTGGCTGTGTTGGTCCAATTGGTGTTTGGCCAATTGGACATGAAACTAGGCTTATAATGGCACATTTTTGCTGAAGAAACCATGCCCAAAAGACCAAAGCAAGAGGACCAAAAGTTGGCCCCAATCCGGATACCCTGCAACAACACCTGCAGAAATGACCAAATGAACAGTAACTGTTCATTTGGCCATAACTCACTGTAGATTTGGTCAATTGACCTGAAATTTTTACAGAAACAAGTTAAGACATAGAAAAACAACTTTCATGAAGAAACCTACCCCAATTTATGGCCAGAACCTATTCAAACATGCACTCACAATCACTGTTCATGTTACTGTAGATGTGGTAATTTCTGCAGAATGGAAATCCAGCCAGCTGTGGTCTTTGGGCCATATCTGGAGCTACAAAACTCCAAATGGAGTGATTCAAAAAAGTAAATTCAACTAGACAAAATAAGGAACAACTTTCATGTTTGTCATTTCTTCAAATTCTCACTGCAACAGTGCTTAATGGAACAGTAAACATATGCTTCAAAAACTGAAATTTTCTGTCCTCTTAGTTTTAAGTTAGAAATGGTAATGGTGACCAATTCCAACAAGTTTTAAAAGCAAAATGTGGTATGTTGGGAGTGCCAAAACCAATGTACCTAATTTCTACCTAAAAGTCAACATTTTAGTTGACCATAGAGGTGAATAGTAACACCAAAACTTAAAATTCAAAGATTGAAGAATTTTAAAGTATCGAATGCCCTAGTATACCTAACAAGATTGGTTTTGATAGTTTGGCATGCCAATAGGGTTCAGTTAGCAGTACTGCACATGGCAATATGCCATTCCGTGATTTCATGGCTTTTAGCCATTCTGACTTTGTATTGAGACTTGGCCTTGTGCCTGATGTTATCTGACTTATTAGGCTCATTACACCTGGGAGATGCATATGTGACCGATGGTGTGACGGCCCGAGGTACTAGGTACCCAGCGCCAGTTTACCCGTTATCCAGTCCAGTCGTCTAGTGTAGGTTACTTGGGCAACCAAATGAATGAAAGTGAACAAAGTTAATGAATTAATGTATATACCCATACTAAACAAATGAATCATACACATTCACTACATATTTGTTTTCTTGCTATTTTCTTTTATTTTATTATTGCACCACTAAGCATTATTGCTTAGTGCGTTGCTTTTGCCACGCGTAGGTACTGGAGATACAGATCGTGAGCCCAGTAGACCGCAGACTGGGTGAGTCTATCCTGCAGTTCTGCTCAGTGTCCGTGTCACCTCAACTCTGCAGTGCATTGGTAGGACACTAGGTGTCATTTTGACATTTTGTAACTAAATTTTGATTTTCTCATATGAAATTAAACTTGTGTAATGTATATTGATGTTTATGTAAATTATGAAAATTGTATTTGTGAATGGAAAAGTAAATGTTTATTTGTGATTTATATGTGATCATCACATGTGATGGATGAATGAGAATTGAAATTGAAATGTTGAGATCTTGATATTGAGTTTTGTGATGATATTGGAGTTGAGAATGAATGAATTTGTTTATTGGAAGTGTTTTTCACAGGTTCCGAAGAACTGTTTTCTCCATTTTTAGCCGGTACTCTGCCGGATTTTCTTTAAAATTTTCAGAACCTCAAATAAATTATGATTTCAATAAATAACTTAAATGAGTTATATTTTACAAGTTATATTCAAAGTTATGATAAAAATTAATTAAGGTATATTAGAGTGTGCCGGTACACCGTGTGGCATTACTTACTCGGGTATACTGTACACGGGTACGGGGTGTCACATTTAGTGGTATCAGAGCACGGTTTAGGCGTTTCTGGTCCTAGATTGAGTCCATACCATGCATTGCATTTGTAAGAGTCGAGGTGACACTAATGTAGATCTGTTTGTTTTTCTTATTTTGAATAGGATATGGACCCTTCATCTCAGAGAGCAGTCGAGGAGGAAGTGGAGAGTCATGCTCCACCTGCAGCAGCTGAGACTGGGGGTAGGGGAGAACCTACTCCGCTAGCTCAAGCAGAGCCTGCTCAGCCTCCACAGGCCATGTTTCAGCAAATGGCCGATTTCTTTAGACAAATGGCCGGAGTAATGCCACCGCCACCACCACCACCAGCTCCACAGCAGAAATCACACCTGGAAAGGCTAAGAAAGTTTGGGGCGGTGGATTTCTTCGGCAAGAGAGAAGATGACTCTGTTGCAGCCGAGAATTGGTTGAACAGAACGGGCAGAGTTCTAAAACAACTCCACTGCACCCTGGAGCAAAACTTAGAGGCTGCCATATCCCTGTTGCAAGATGATGCCTACGAATGGTGGGACACGGTATCCAGTGAAGTGCAGCCAGAAGCTATAACTTGGGACTTCTTTCTCTCAGAATTCAAGAAGAAATATGTGGGTACTGTATACCTGGAAGAGAGAAGAAGAGAGTTTATTAACCTGAGGCAGAGACAGCTATCAGTGGCCGAATATGAAAAGGAATTTGTCCGATTAAGCCACTATGGAAGGGAGATAGTCCCTAATGAAGCTGAAAGGTGCAAGAGATTTGAAGAGGGACTAAATGACAACATAAAGATCCAGCTCACTGCCTTGGGAATCACAGAATTTAGTAAGTTAGTGGAAACTGCAATAAGGGTTGAAAAAGTAAGAATAAGTGAGCAGACCAGAAGGGAGAGCGAGAAGAGGGGCCAGGTCAGTCTAGCTCATCTCCTGCACCTGGGAAGAAGTTCAGAGGTCCATCTGCACAAAGTTCGGGTCAGCTACAAGGTCAGGGTCAGTCTCAGGGGCCCAGGCCACAGTTCACCCCTAGGAGAGGTCAGTCCACACCATCAGTGGGCAGCTCTCCGAGGATGGGGTTGAGGACCAGCCTAACAACTTCGCATGTCCGCATTGCACGAAATGGCACAAGGGAATGTTGGAGTAATCGGTGCTCGCTTAAGATGTGGGTCGACAGAGCATCGATTAAACCGCTCACGTAGAACTACTACAGCTGCTCCAACACAAGCAGACAGACCTGCTCCTGCACCACAGAGGGGTAGAAAATCTGGTAAGTCTGACGCAGTGGGACCATCATAGAGGCCTACATCTGAGCCAGCAGAGAGGCCAGATAACAGACCACCTGCCAAAAATTATGCCCTGAGAACTCAGGAGGAGCAAGATGCCCCGGACGTCATCAGGGGTACGTTCTCCCTCTACAATACTCCTGTGCATGCATTGGTGGATCCAGGATCCACTCATTCATACATCTGCATCAACTTACCCGTAGAAAGGGGGATACTAGTAGGGGAGAGTGACCAAGACATTCTGGTCACTAATCCATTGGGCCACAGTGTGGTAGTGAACAAAGTATATAAGGGTTGCCCATTAAGGATTCAGGGGTATGAATTCTTGGCAGACCTAATTGAGTTGCCCTTCCATGAGTTTGACGTGATATTGGGAATGTACTGGTTGTCACGTCATCAGGCAATAGTTGATTGCAAATTGAAGAGAATTTCTTTGAAAACTTTTGAGGGTAATGAGATCACAGTTGTGGGGGAAAGGACAGATTTCTTGTCCAATGTCATCTCAGCCACAGTTGCAAGAAGAATGATGAGAAAAGGCTGTGAAGCTTACCTAGCACATGTGGTGGATACTAGGCAGGCTAAGCCAAACTTGAGTAACATACCCACAGTAAGAGACTTCCCAGAGGTATTTCCTGAAGAGTTGCCTGGTTTGCCACTAGAAAGGGAAGTTGAATTTGCTATTGAGACACTGCAGTCTGACACCCATTTCCATTGCTCCTTATAGGATAGCACCCACTGAATTGAGGGAGTTGAAAACTCAGTTGCAAGAGTTGCTTGATAAGGGGTTCATACGCCCCAGTGTGTCACCATGGGGAGCTCCAGTGCTGTTTGTGAAAAAGAAGGATGGGACTTTGAGGCTATGCATTGATTACCGGCAGTTGAATAAAGTGACAGTGAAGAACAAATATCCGTTGCCTAGAATTGATGATCTGTTTGATCAGTTGAAGGGAGCAGGAGTATTTTCTAAAATTGATCTCAGGTCAGGGTATCATCAGTTGAGGGTCAAGGATGTAGATGTGCCCAAGACTGCATTCAGGACCCGGTATGGGCATTATGAGTTCCTAGTGATGCCCTTTGGCCTAACAAATGCACCAGCGGCATTCATGGACCTTATGAACCGTATCTTCCATCCACACTTAGATCGGTTCGTAGTGGTCTTTATTGATGATATTCTGGTGTATTCCAAGACCAGTGAAGAACATGATGAGCATTTGAAGATTGTTCAGCAAACCCTGAAGGAAAAGAAGCTGTATGCTAAGTTGTCCAAGTGTGACTTTTGGCTGAATGAGATTGCATTCCTTGGACACATAGTGTCAGCTGATGGGATTAGGGTGGATCCCAAGAAAATAAAAGCAGTGATGGAATGGAAGCCTCCCAGGAACACAATTGAGGTCAGAAGCTTCTTGGGGCTAGCTGGGTATTATAGAAGATTTGTGAAAGGATTTTCCTTAATAGCTGCTCCAATGACCAAGCTGTTACACAAGAATGTCAGATTTGACTGGAACGACAAGTGTCAGACCAGTTTTGAGAAGTTGAAGGCTATGTTGACAGAGGCACCAGTGTTAACGGCCAAGTGTCGAGAAGGACTTTGTGGTCTACAGTGATGCCTCACATAATGGATTAGGGTGTGTATTGATGCAAGAGGGGAAGGTGGTCGCTTATGCTTCCAGACAGCTAAGGCCACATGAACAGAACTACCCTACCCATGATCTAGAGCTTGCAGCAATTATCTTCGCACTGAAGATATGGAGGCATTACTTGTATGGTGAAAAGTGTTACATTTACACGGACCACAAAAGCCTAAAATACTTGCTAACCCAGAAGGAGCTCAACCTTAGACAGAGGCAATGGATTGAATTCTTGAAGGATTATGATTGTGTAATTGACTACCATCCTGGGAAGGCGAATGTAGTTACTGATGCTTTGAGCAGAAAGTCCATCACAGCTTTGAGATCATTGAATGCCCGTCTCACTTTGATTCGAGATGAAGCTATTTTGGCTGAGTTGCAAGTGAGGCCAAACCTGCTACAGCAGATTTTAGATGGGCAAAAGGCAGATGAAAAGTTAATGGCTATTATGAGCAGAATCTCAGAGGGAAAAGCAACTGACTATGAGGTGAAGGCAGATGGGTGTCTGTATTACAAAGGAAGACTGTGTGTACCAGATGATGGGGAATTGAAAGCTAATATTCTGAAAGAGGCACACACGGTGTATATGCTATGCACCTGGAAGTACAAAGAAGTATCATGATCCGAAGCTTGATTGGTGGCACGGTATGAAGAAGGACATAGTGACTACGTGACTAAATGCTTGACATGTCGATAAGTCAAGCGAGAACATCAAGTTCCATCGGGTTTGCTACTGACCTATATGCATACCGAATGGAAATGGGATCGGTCACCATGGATTTTGTAAGTGGTCTACCTCTCACCCGGAAGAAACATGATGCGGCATGGGTGATAGTTGATAGATTGACAAAGTCAAGACACTTTCTGCCGATTAGGGTGACTACTCACTAGAGAGGTTAGCGTAATTGTATATCAATGAGATAGTTAGATCGCATGGAATTCCACTTTCCATCATATCCGATCGAGACCCAAGGTTCACATCGAGATTTTGGAAGAAGTTGCATGAGTCCTTGGGTACACAACTCCACTTCACCTGACTTTCCATCCTCGCACGAATGGGCAATCGGAAAGAGTAATCCAGTCCTTGAGGATATCTTTGAGGAGTTGTGTCATTGAGTTTGAGGGAAGTTGGGATAGATATCTTCCACTGGCAGAATTTGCATACAACAATAGTTACCAAGCTAGCATACAAATGGCCCCATATGAAGCACTGTATGGGAGAAAATGTAGAACTCAGGTGTCTTTGGACTGAATTGGCGAAGACAAGCGGTAGGGCGGACATTGTGAAACAGTCGAGGAGAAAGTGAAACTAATCAAAGCCAACTTTGAAGGTTGCCTAGAATGACATGTAAATCTTATGCCGACCTGAAGAGAAAGGAAATAGAATATGTGGTTGGTGACAAAGTGTTCCTCAAGCTGTCACCGTGGAAGAAAGTACTGAGGTTTGGAAGAAAAAGTAAGTTGAGCCCTAGGTTTATTGGCCCATATGAAGTCATTGAACGTGTGGGTCCAGTGGCCTATAGGCTAGCTTTACCACAGTGGACAAGATCCACAATGTGTTCCACGTGTCCATGCTTAGAAGATACCGCTGGACCCTTCACATGTCATCTCCGGAGAAGAAATTGAAATACAACCGGATTTGACATATGAAGAAGAACCTCTACGGATCCTAGCTCGGGAAGTAAAAGAATTAAGGAACAAGCGATTCCATTTGGTGAAAGTGCTTTGGAGGCACCACAACACCGAGGAGGCAACTTGGGAAAGTGAAGAAGCGATGAGGCAACAGTTCCCTCAACTGTTTGCATCAGGTAAATTCGAGGACGAAATTTAAATTAGAGGAAGAGTTGTAACACCCTCCGATAGCAATTCCGTACATTCTCTTTAGGTGATCGGTGTCGATCCGGACAGCTAGAACGTCCGGAAAAATATTTAAACTAAAGTGAGGAACCATAATTAACTCAAATATTGATAAGAAAAATTTAGTAAAAATTTTAGAAATAAAATACAAACAAGTTAAACGAGCCGGTGCCCTAGCGATGGATAACCAGAGGGAAGTTGCGGTTCTCGCAACGAGGAGCCCTAGACCCGGGGAAAAATTCATAAAATAATTTTTGGGACTCTAGAGAAGGGTTATTGAGGTTCCCATGGCATTAGAATGCCAAGAAAATACCTAGAAAAATTTTTCAATCGGTACAGACAATTTTGACCCGTTAAGCCAAACGGAGGCATTTTGGTCATTTCGCCTTCAGAAGTGATTTTTGGCCGACTTATCCAGCTAAGTAAATAATTAATATGACATAAAATATGAAGAAACATTACTAAAAATTTAATTGAAATTGAGTAGTGATGAAAAGAAAAGAAAAATCAAAATAAAACAATTTGTGACATCATAATGATGTCATTTATAAATTACCAACCAATTACAAGCTAATAAGCTTTCTTAAATACTTAAAAGAGACAAAACAAAGACCAAAATAATTAAAAATCCAGCAGCCATCATCCTCCCCAATTGCAGCCGAAATCAAGCCTTGCCTTAAACCTCCATTTTCTTCATTTTCAAGCTTGAAAAACCTCTCAAACCTCACCCCAAAACCCTAAGTCATCTTCACTAAAATTTATCTACACACCCTAAGGAAGCTTTAGGCAGCCAAAAGAGGAAGAAAGAAAGGAGTTTGGGTGGCTGAAAATTCTGCCACTTAAAGGTTAGTGCTATACTTTCACTCTCACTCCTTTAATCCTTGTTAGAGCATCATTTTAAGATAAGAAATTGTAAGAATTTGAAGTAAATCATATATGTTAGGGTATCTTCAATTTTTGGTAGCCCCAAGGAAGGATGAGTTTGATTGTTTTAATGAATTTAGAGTGGCTAGAAATGATGTTTAAGGTATGAATATGCATGGATGTTGAACTAGTGTGCTAATTGAGGTTTATGGGTAAATTGAATTGGACATTAGGGTTTTGAGAAGTAAAAATTGACTTGGCTTATGAAACTGTTAAAGAACACTCTAATGGTCAATTAGTGACCATTTGAGGTATGTTGACCATAAATTGGACTAAAAAATGGCATGGCAAAGTGGAATGGTAGGCTGCCTAAAGACAGCAGAATGGTGATTGAGATTTCAGTCCAATTACACAGTCATAACTTTGGCTGTGTTGGTCCAATTGGTGTTTGGCCAATTGGACATGAAACTAGGCTTATAATGGCACATTTTTTCTGAAGAAACAATGCCCAAAAGACCAAAGCAAGAGGACCAAAAGTTGGCCCCAATCTGGATACCCTGCAACAGCACCTGCAGAAATGACCAAATGAACAGTAACTGTTCATTTGGCCATAACTCACTGTAGATTTGGTCAATTGACCTGAAATTTTTACAGAAACAAGTTAAGACATAGACAAACAACTTTCATGAAGAAACCTACCCCAAATTATGGCCAGAACCTATTCAAACATGCACTCACAGTCACTGTTCATGTTACTGTAGATGTGGTAATTTCTGCAGAATGGAAATCCGGCCAGCTGTGGTCTTTGGGCCATATCTGGAGCTACAAAACTCCAAATGGAGTGATTCAAAAAAGGAAATTCAACTAGACAAAATAAGGAACAACTTTCATGTTTGTCATTTCTTCAAATTCTCACTGCAACAGTGCTTAATGGAATAGTAAACATATGCTTCAAAAACTGAAATTTTCTACCCTCTTAGTTTTAAGTTAGAAATGGTAATGGTGACCAATTCCAACAAGTTTTAAAAGCAAAATGTGGTATGTTGGGAGTGCCAAAACCAATGTACCTAATTTCTACCTAAAAGTCAACATTTTAGTTGACCATAGAGGTGAATAGTAACACCGAAAATTGAAATTCAAAGATTGAAGAATTTTAAAGTATCGAATGCCCTAGTATACCTAACAAGATTGGTTTGGATAGTTTGGCATGCCAATAGGGTTCAGTTAGCAGTACTGCACATGGCAATATGCCATTCCGTGATTTCATGGCTTTTAGCCATTCTGACTTTGTATTGAGACTTGGCCTTGTGCTGATGTTATCTGACTTATTAGTACATTGCACACCGGGAGATGCATATGTAACCGATGGTGTGACGGCCCGAGGTACTAGGTACCCAGCGCCAGTTTACCCGTTATTCAGTCCAGTCGTCTAGTGTAGGTTACTTGGGCAACCAAATGAATGAAAGTGAACAAAGTTAATGAATTAATGTATATACCCATACTAAACAAATGAATCATACACATTCACTACATATTTGTTTTCTTGCTATTTTCTTTTATTTTATTATTGCACCACTAAGCATTATTGCTTAGCGCGTTGCTTTTGCCATGCGTAGGTACTGGAGATACAGATCGTGAGCCCAGTAGACCGCAGACTGGGTGAGTCTATCCTGCAGTTCTGCTCAGTGTTCGTGTCACCTCAACTCTGCAGTGCATTGGTAGGACACTAGGTGTCATTTTGACATTTTGTAACTAAATTTTGATTTTCTCATACGAAATTAAACTTGTGTAATATATATTGATGTTTATGTAAATTATGAAAATTGTATTTGTGAATGGAAAAGTAAATGTTTATTTGTGATTTATATGTGATCATCACATGTGATGGATGAATGAGAATTGAAATTGAAATGTTGAGATCTTGATATTGAGTTTTGTGATGATATTGGAGTTGAGAATGAATGAATTTGTTTATTGGAAGTGTTTTTCACAGGTTCCGAAGAACTGTTTTCTCCATTTTTAGCCGGTACTCTGCCGGATTTTCTATAAAATTTTCGAAACCTCAAATAAATTATGTGTCACACCTTACCCCTCCGTAAGGCATAACATGATCCCGTAGAATACTTAATGAACTACCGAACTTCACCTACCGATAACTCATTAAGTACCCTACAAGGGATTTTAAAACAATTTTCTTACATTTTGGAAGTGGTGAGCATTTTGGTAGGAATTAAAAACCATTTATTCAAAGCTTAAGGACTAGTAAAAATTTTTGTGCATTTAAATTTTGCCGCAAATTTTATAAAAATTTTGACAGAGTTCCCTCTGTATTTTGAGAAACCAGTTCTTCAAATACCTGTAAAAAGCACTTCCAAACATATTTCACAACTCCCAACCACCAATAATTCTCAAATCAACTCAATCAAGGCACTTCAAATAATTTCACAATACAAATCAAGATTTCTCATCTCAAAGTATTTAATATCTTCATTTACAAAACATAAAGTAGAAAATTCATGTTTATAAATATTAAATTTACAGAAACAAACCCAAAATAATATTATTACAATTTATTTACAACTGCTCAATTTACATTGATACTTATGACATTACAGTATTTACATCAAAATAACCATAAGGGTATAAAACAATACCCGTACAAAAGCTTGATGTGATCTTCAACTCGATGTGACTCACTCTGCTTTTTCCTTGCTCTTATCTGCATGATAGAATTAAACTATCATGAGTATAAACATACTCGATGGTGCACAATAAAACTTTAAAATGCGATACATAAATCATTTATTGATGAAACATAATTTGAATACTTCACAATCACATTTCACAAATATCAAAGCTCATAACAACTCATTTTGTCAAATAATATATTAAACAACAGTTTATAGTCAAATAATTGCGTAAACACAGTGTTGCCAAAGTCGTACACAACTTAAGCCATGACACAAAATTTCCGATCAATGCCGTGTTGTACACCACGACAAAGCAATCTCAACCCCATTAATCGAAACCAATGAGGGAGGTGGCTAGCTAGCTAATGAGTACTCATCCGATCTACAACCTCAACTGGCAAGCCAGAGAGGGAGGAAAATAAACGATCTCAACCCCATAAATGGAGGAGGAAATGTGATACTGTCATGCTAAGTGTGAACATAAAATCCATTTCAAACATTTCATTCAAATATTGCATACAAAAATCAAATCAATTTCCAAAGTTATAATTTGATCACAAGGTGGCAACACAAAAGTTCATATGTTCATAATGCATGCTAAATCAATTTTTCAAGAGTAAAATACTTAAATAGGGTTTATTGTGCACAAACCTCAAGCGAGTCGTCCCTTAGCCTCGACTCGTTTCCTCGGGTTCCTTCCCGATATTCTTTTCAACTGAAACACAAAATTTTACAATGTTTCAGTACTAGAACTTAACATAAATCCCAAAATAAATTTTAACTTTGCATTTACTTAGCTCTAACGTGTTAAATTCGACGTTCTCGAAATTTTGTGTTTCGGGTTACTATTCACTGCACTATTCAAGTCAAATAATTGACTTTCTAAGGATTAATAGGAATGGGAACTTCAACTTCACCCACATACCACATTTTGTTCATTAAACTTGTTGGTTTTGGTCACTTTTTCAAAGCATAGGTCATTTTGGCAAAATTGCCAATTTTCGGTTTTGTGCTCCGAAGTTGCACTATTCCATTGGTCGATCTACTATTGGAATTTGACAAAACTTCCTTCATAGAAAATGTTCCTTATTGTCTAAAGTGTATTCTCATTTTTGGATCACCTCAATCGGAGTTTTTTAGCTCAAGTTATGGCCAAAATAAGTTTCTCGTTCACGTGTTATCGCTCATACTGCAATTTAGGTGCTGTCAGATTTTTTGTCCATCTTTGGTCAGTAATTTGATCAAGTTAAGTTCATAATTTGGTCTAACTTTCTTCAGATGAAATGTTCTACTATGTCTTAGGTTTCCATCGATTCAAGAATCGCCTAAATCTGAGTTTTCTAGAGAGAGTTATAGCCATCCAAACATTGCTGCTCCACTGAAAATTCTGCAGAGTTTCAGTACAGTAATTTTAACTTTGCTCAATGATTTGAATGAGTTAATGGCCTAATTTGGGTTGGTGTTCTTCATGAAAGTTTTAGGTCTATATCATATCTAATTTCTGGTAAAATTTCAGGTCAATTTGACCTACCTAGCTCGAGTTATGACCAAATGAACAGTTACTGTTCATTTGGTCAGTTTAATCTTGAGGCAGCCTGCTATCAACTCACTTTGGTCAATTGTTTCACCAAGTTTTAGTCAGTTTTTTGTCATGGTTCCTTAATGAAAGTTGTGCTCTTTTATGTCTATTTTCATCTCCAATTGGTGGCATATCCATTAGGCTTGTAAAATTTGAGATTTGGTCCTTCAAAGTGTGTTTGGTCATCATGCAAGCAGAATGACCATTGACCTACGAATTTAACTAAATTTTCCACCATTCCCATATAATTTATTTGGTCCTAATTGATCATTATTTCATTTCACAATAGGTCAAATATGCCATTTATGCATTTCTCCAATTTTTGATTCATAAACCCTTGCATTGAAACCCTAAACTCACTAACTCTTGCATTTAACCATAACTAGTGCACTTAACCTTAACCATTCAACTAATCAAAGCTTTTAAACTCATTCTAATGCATCAATTTCATGTAAATCATACTCCTATCAAGCTGCCCAAATTTTAGTTTGGTCCCTCTCCCATATTTGTTTCATTTAAATCAAGTTCTAAGCTCACTTAATTACCTAAACATGCATTTAAATGGAAAAATAAAGGGTTTGATATGCTAACCTCACTTAAAGCTTCAAAACCCTAACCTTTGCTCTTCTTTCTTCTTGAAATCTCCTTCTTAAGTAGTAATAACAAGCTTTAAAGAAGTCCTTATGAGAGTTATTATGGTTGGTAAATAAAATTTCTAGGTTGGGATTTAGAGGATTTATGGAAAGGAACCAAGAATTCCAAGCTTTTCTTGCTTAAAAATGGTGGAACAACATAAGAAGAGAGGGAGAGGAGAGAGCTACGGGAAAAGCAAAGAAGAAGCAAAAAAAAAAGTTTTGAATTTTTATTTTTATCCATTTTGAAGACCAAAATTCCCAAATTAATAAAATAACTTAATTAATCTTTTATGACATCATCTTTGACTTTTATAACTTCTTTCTTTTCTTTTTCTTTTTTTTTTCTATTTATTTTTTTCTATTCGTTCTTTAATTTAATTTTCGATTCAAATTTTCTTTTCTCGATTTTATTTGTGATTAGGTCGAGTCGACTCTCGGGGTCAATTGACCAAATCGCCCCTCACGGTTCATCCGGTTTGCAAATAATTCCATATTTCTTGGCTCACGACCTAATTATTTGGTGGCTTAACAGTTCTTTTCATGATTTTCTCTTTTCCACTTTGTGTTCATAAGGGTCCTAAGGACCGCAGCGTCACTTTTACGGTTGAAATTTGAGTTTAAAACGACTTAGCTGATCGTTCAGGAAGGTCACTCATCATTTGTGACTCTCGGCACGTTTAACCTCTTATGTTCTGTTTTTCTTATTTATAGTTAACTAATTAAACATTACTAATTATTTGTGTTTATGGCTTCTCAAATTGTCTTAAGTGTGGCCCTAATCCCATTAATTGTCCGGACCGACACCGGTCACCGGAACAGTGAAATCTACCAGGCTATGCAACGGGGGTGTTACAATTCTCCCCCCCTTAAATAAATTTCGTCTCGAAATTTTACCTGGTATCAATCTCTGAATAGCTGTGGGTGTTGTCTCCTCATGTCCTCCTCTCGTTCCCAAGTAGCTTCTTGGCCCGAATGATGGTTCCACAGCACTTTTACCAACGGTATCTGCTTATTCCGTAGCTGCTTCACCTCATAAGCCAGAATCTTTATGGGTTCTTCTTCATATGTGAGGTCTGGATTCACTTCTATTTCTTCTACTGGTAGTACATGAGATGGGTCTGATCGGTATCTCCTCAACATGGACACATGGAAGACATTATGTATCTTCTCCAACTCTGGAGGTAGTGCCAACCGATATGCCAAAGGACCCACTCTTTCCAGAACCTCATATGGCCCGATAAAACGAGGACTTAGTTTTCCCTTTCTGCCGAATCTCATAATCCTCTTCCAAGGAGAAACCTTGAGGAAAACTTTCTCACCCACTGCATACTCAATGTCCCTTCTTTTCAAATCAACATAGGACTTTTGACGGTCTGATGCAGCTTTAAGTCGATCTCTGATCACCCTGATTTTCTCTTCAGTCTGTTGAACAATTTCGGGTCCGATCATCTTTCTTTCACCCACATCATCCCAACACAATGGGGTTCTACATTTTTTGCCATACAAAGCTTCATATGGAGGCATCCCAATGCTTGATTGGTAGCTGTTGTTGTAAGCAAACTCAATCAAAGGCAAATGTGTATCCCAACTGCCCTCAAACTCAATCACACAAGCCCGTAGCATATCCTCCAAGATCTGAATTACCCTCTCGGGTGGCCATCATGCGTGGATGGAATGCAAGATCTTGAAGTTCAATCTAGTTCCTAGGGCTCTCTGAAGACTACCCAGAATCTAGAAGTGAACCTAGGATCTGCATGCGTCACGATGAATCGGCACTCCATGCAATCTCACAATCTCATCGATGTACAACTTTGGCCAATCTGTCCAAAGCGTAGTCCATTCGGATTTGTGAGAAAATGAGCGGACTTGGTTAGTGCATCAACAATGACCCAAATTGCATCATGACTCTTACGTGTCCTCGGAAGTCCCATCACAAAATCCATTGTTATTCTTTCCCATTTCCATTAAACCTTTGGTAGTGGATGTAACAACCAGTGGGTACTTGATGCTCTGCCTTTACTTTCGACAAGTTAGGCATTTGGACACCAACTCGCCACATCTCTCTTCATACCCATCCACGGTAATGCTCCTTTAGCCCTCTATACATTTTTGTACCACTGGTGCATGGCAAAGGAGACTCATGTGCTTCCTTCAAAATGATCCGCCTCAAATCAACATCATTAGGAACACACATTACGCCTTGGTGTAGCGATAAACCATCATCTCGATTGAGAACTCGGTTTCTTGCCTGTAGGACTTCTTCCAACGACCGATACCTTGCATCATTACGGCGACCATTACGATCGATCAATTAACACTGGCTGTACATGCCATGCAACTGCTGCCTGCCCATCATCATTAATCTCTAAACTGGCAGGTAATAACCTCAACTCATGTACCAAAGACAAAGGAGTAACCTGTAGACTTGCCATAGTCTTGCGACTTAGGGCGTCAGCCACAACATTAGCTTTCCCTGGCTGATAGTCTATCAGACAATCATAGTCTTTTATCAATTCTAACCATCTCCTCTGTCTCAAATTCAACTCTTTCTGGGTGCCCAAATACTTCAAACTCTTATGATCTGTGTAAATGTAACACTTCTCCCCATACAAATAATGTCTCCAGATCTTAAGAGCAAACACAATAGCTGCAAGCTCCAAGTCATGTGTTGGATAATTCCTCTCATACGGTTTTAGCTGGCGTGATGCATAGGCAATAACATTTCGATCTTGCATCAACACACAACCTAACCCATTATGAGAAGCATCGCTATAAACTGTGTACTCTTTACCCGGAGTAGGTAAAGTCAGGACTGGAGCCTCTGTCAAACATCTCTTCATTTCAATAAAGCTTTGCTGGCATTTGTCCGATCCTGAAATTTCACATCTTTTCTAAGCGGCTTGGTCAATGGAGATGCCAACATGGAAAATCCTTCACAAATCGGCGGTAGTATCCATTTAACCCTAAATCTGAATCTCGTGACATTTTGGGTGGCTTCCAATTAAGGGCGACTTCAATCTTGCTAGGATCTACCTTAATGCCCTCTTCGACACTACATGCCCCAAAAAGGATATCTCCTTCACCAAAATTCACACTTCGACAATTTGGCATATAGTTGCTTTCTCCTCAAAGTTTGCGGACAATCCGCAGATGTCTATCATGCTCTTACGCATTCCTCGAATAGACTAATATATCATCGATAAATACCACCACATTGGTCGAGGTATAGTCCAAAATAGTGTTCATCGATCCATAAAAGCAATGAGCATTGGTTAACCCGAATGGCATGACTAGGAATTCATAATGGCCATAGCGGGTTCTAAAGGCAGTTTTAGAAATACTCTACTCTTGTACTTTCAGCTGATAATAACCTGATCTCAGGTCAATTTTGGAGAATACTGTTGCACTTCAACCGATCAAATAAATCATCAATACGGGCAATGGATATCCGTTTTATTGTCACCTTATTCAATCGCCGATAATCAATGCATAACCGAGAGTGCCATCCTTCTTCTTTACAAATAATACCGGCGCTCCCAAGGTGACACACTAGGCGAATGAAGCCCTTATCAAGTAACTCTTGCAAATCGCACTTTCAATTCTTTTAGTTCTGCTGGTGCCATTCGTATGGCGTTATGGAGATTGGGTCCACACTGTGCATAACATCAATTTCAAATCGCACATCTCTTTCTCGGAGGTAATCCCGCAATTCTTCAGAAATACATCCGAAAGTCACATCTGATAGGAATGTCCTCCAATGCCGACTCCCCACTTGGGTGTCTATCACATGTGCCAAGTACGCTCACACCGCTTTTTAATCATTTTTCCGCCGGCAAATTAAATGATATTTGAAGGCAATAACTGTCTCTCCCCATGTATTACTACATCACCATACTGAGAGAGACCAAAAGTGACTGTCTTCAGTCTACAGTCAATCATGGCGTGATGCCTGGCTAACCAATAGCCCAAGATAATGTCATAATCTCTGAAGGGCATTTCAATTAAATCAGACAAAAAAGTGTGTCCTTGGATCACCAAAGGACGATCTCTATCTGACCTATTTATCCTGACCTCCTGGCCTAATGGACTAGTTACTAACACATCATAGTCCATTGGTACACACGGAATAGTAGTAGAACACATCACACTAGCACTAACATACGAATGTGTGGAGCCAGGATCAAATAACACATGCACATCTTTGTCAAGGATGAAGAAATTACCAGCTACAACATCTGATGTTTCAGCCTCTTCCCTTTGACGCATGGTATATACTCTAACCGTGCGCCATCGATCTTTGGCCGTTAATGGTGCTTTGACTTCCGTGGTGTTACCGGGACCCTACCTGCCTCTGCCTCTAGCGGTGATCGTGACCCTGCAGGTGCAGAGACTTGAGCTGATCCTTCAGATGTAGTAAAAGATCCAGACCGGCGAGGACTAGTGCAATCCTTAGCGAAATGTCCGCTTCCTCCACAGTTAAAACATGCACCAGTAGCCTTGAAACAAACCCCACCATGTGTTCTACCACACGTTTCACACCGCCGACCGATAGAGATCCTCGGGTGCTCTTGGTCTCACGACTGCATCGGGGTGGTCTTTGGCCGTAAAATCTGCCTCTGCCTCTACGGAGCTAGATCCCCAAACTGCTTTCCTCTTCCTGCAACCACTTCGGATGTTTGTTCAAGAATCTTTTGATTTTCTCTTTCTCTTGTGAACCCTTCTTCACCGCCCCTTGATTCTATCCTTTCTAATTTCAAGGCTTGTGAGATCAATTCAAAGAAAATTGATGTCCAAAACCCACAACTTGCTTTCTCAAATTCTGCCTTAGCTCGGACTCAAAGCTCTTGCATCTGTCTCTGTGGGTGGAGACTAAGCTTCCAGGATAGTGGCTTAGTCTTGAAAAATCTCTCTCATATTCTCTGATTCGGTTCCCTTGTTTCAAACTCAAATTCTTGCAACTTCATGTCCACATATGCATCGGAACCCATTTCGCCGGAACTCCTCAAGAAGTCTCGACTGTGTCACATGTGGCTCAACCAGGCTGTGGGGGATGGTCTTCCACCATTCAAACGCATCCCCTTGCAATAAGGAAACAGAATACTCAAACTTCAATTCCTCTGTACACTGTAGCTTCCTGAAAACTCGTTCCATTCTTTCCAACCACTGCTCGCCTCCGTGGATCCACAAAGGCCTTTAAACTCAAGTGGCCCCAAATTTCATCAATTTTTCATACTGCCGAGATGAGGGCTGTGGTTGGGCTAAAGGTATTGGCATCTGAGCTTGGGGCGGCACATTACCCGCCATTTGCTGAAAGAAGGCAGCCATCTGCTGCATAAATTGAGCAGGAAACTGCGGTGCTGGAGCAGGAGCCGGAGTGGCTGACCCACTCACATTCTGGAGTGCTGGGGCTTCCCCTTGAACCTCAGCCTCAACAGATTGTTCTTCGGAATGATCTCCTCCTTCCATTCCGTTTTTCACAATTTTCTACTTCCTGAGATCAAACACAAGGAGGTTGACCTCCGTTAGTGCATATTTATGATGTAAATACGTCATATGTATCAATTAAAGACACTTGAGCAGTTGTACTTATCAGAGAAATATTCACATGCATAGTCAAAATTTATTGCAAAATCATGCTCTGATACCACTAAAACATGTCACACCTTACCCCTCCGTAAGGCATAACATGATCCCATAGAATACTTAATGAACTACCGAACTTCACCTACCGATAACTCATTAAGTACCCTACAAGGGATTTTAAAACAATTTTCTTACATTTTGGAAGTGGTGAGCATTTTGGTAGGAATTAAAAACCATTTATTCAAAGCTTAAGGACTAGTAAAAATTTTTGTGCATTTAAATTTTTCATCAAATTTTATAAAAATTTTTACAGAGTTCCCTCTGTATTTTGAGAAACCAGTTCTTCAAATACTGTAAAAGCACTTCCAAACATATTTCACAACTCCCAACCACCAATAATTCTCAAATCAACTCAATCAAGGCACTTCAAATAATTTCACAATACAAATCAAGATTTCTCATCTCAAAGTATTTAATATCTTCATTTACAAAACATAAAGTAGAAAATTCATGTTTACAAATATTAAATTCTGAAACAAACCCAAAATAATATAATTACAATTTATTTACAATTGCTCAATTTACATTGATACTTATGACATTACTGATTTACATCAAAATAACCATAAGGGTATAAAACAATACCGTACAAAAGCTTGATGTGATCTTCAACTCGATGTGACTCACTCTGCTGTTTTCTCCTTGCTCGTATCTGCATGATAAATTAAACTATCTTGAGTATAAACATACTCAGTGGTGCACAATAAAACTTTAAAATGCGATACATAAATCATTTATTGATGAAACATAATTTGAATACTTCACAATCACATTTCACAAATATCAAAGCTCATAACAACTCATTTTGTCAAATAATATATTAAACAACAGTTTAGTCAAACAATTGCGTAAACACAGTGTTGCCAAAGTCGTACACAACTTAAGCCATGACACAAAATTTCCGATCAATGCCGTGTTGTACACCATGACAAAGCAATCTCAACCCCATTAATCGAAACCAATGAGGGAGGTGGCTAGCTAGCTAATGAGTACTCATCCGATCTACAACCTCAACTGGCAAGCCAGAGAGGGAGGAAAATAAACGATCTCAACCCCATAAATGGAGGAGGAAATGTGATACTGTCATGCTAAGTGTGAACATAAAATCCATTTCAAACATTTCATTCAAATATTGCATACAAAAATCAAATCAATTTCCAAAGTTATAATTTGATCATAAGGTGGCAACACAAAAGTTCATATGTTCATAATGCATGCTAAATCAATTTTTCAAGAGTAAAATACTTAAATAGGGTTTATTGTGCACAAACCTTAAGCGAGTCGTCCCTTAGCCTCGACTCGTTTCCTCGGGTTCCTTCCCGATATTCTTTTCAACTGAAACACAAAATTTTACAATGTTTCAGTACTAGAACTTAACATAAATCCCAAAATAAATTTTAACTTCGCATTTACTTAGCTCTAACATGTTAAATTCGACGTTCTCGAAATTTTGTGTTTCGGGTTACTATTCACTGCACTATTCAAGTCAAATAATTGACTTTCTAAGGATTAATAGGTATGGGAACTTCAACTTCACCCACATACCACATTTTGTTCATTAAACTTGTTGGTTTTGGTCACTTTTTCAAAGCATAGGTCATTTTGGCAAAATTGCCAATTTTCGGTTTTGTGCTCCGAAGTTGCACTATTCCATTGGTCGATCTACTATTGGAATTTGACAAAACTTCCTTCATAGAAAATGTTCCTTATTGTCTAAAGTATATTCTCATTTTTGGATCACCTCAATCGGAGTTTTGTAGCTCAAGTTATGGCCAAAATAAGTTTACTGTTCACGTGCACTGTTCATACTACAATTTAGGTGCTGGCAGATTTTTGGTCCAACTTTGGTCAGTAATTTGATCAAGTTAAGTTCATAATTTGGTCTAACTTTCTTCAGATGAAATGTTCTACTATGTCTCGGAGTCAGCTCTCGGGGTCAATTGACCAAATCGCCCCTCCCCGGTTCATCCCGGTTTGCAAATAATTCCATATTTCTTCCGGCTCCCTGACCTAATTATTTGACTGGCTTAACAGTTCTTTTTCATGATTTTCTCTTTTCCACTGTGTTCATAAGGGTCCTAAGGACCGCAGCGTCACTTTTTACGGTTCGAAATTTGAGTTTAAAATGACTTAGCGATGCTCGAGAGGTCACTCATCGCTGTGACTCTCGGCACGTTTAACCTCTTATGTTTTGTTTTTCTTATTTATAGTTAACTAATTAAACATTACTAATTATTTGTGTTTATGGCTTCTCAAATTATCTTAAGTGTGGCCCTAATCCCATTAATTGTCCGGACCGACACCGGTCACCGGAACAGTGAAATCTACCAGGCTATGCAACGGGGGTGTTACATTATGATTTCAATAAATGACTTAAATGAGTTATATTTTACAAGTTATATTCAAAGTTATGATAAAAATTAATTAAGGTATATTAGAGTGTGCCGGTACACCGTGTGGCATTACTTACTCGGGTATACTGTACACGGGTTCGGGGTGTCACAACTTGGGTGTGGCCAATGTGAGCATTAGTCCTCTACACAATTCTACTGACTTCCTAGAAGCTCCTTTCCCTCTTGGCCAAGTGGATAAGCTACTTGCCTGGAAGACCCTAAAGGCTATTCTTAAGTTAGGGGTAATTGAATCTTGGCTAAGATACACACCTAGGTGGGTTGAATAGATCGATAGATTATCTCTTATATAGTCAGGACTTTGGCAGAAGGCTAGTATTGAGAAGTTCATCTACTTGATTCACTTTGCTCCTCCATTCTGCCTTGGACTCATATCAGTTTATCTCCAATTCCCACACCTGTAACTCCTTCATCCTGTATATGGGACCCATGTCCATTGCACTCAAGGACAACTATATATTGATCGATCTACCAGGGACTAGTAATGATGCGCCCAGTTTGATTATAAAACCTGAGTCAAAATATTAACATAAGGGGAAATTCACTTCTTATAGTGCTTTGATCCCTACTAGGACAAGTATAACCACTGTTAATCACATTATCTTTATCCGGTGCCTCTTTTCCAAGTACCTGTTCTGTCTTACATCTGGTCAGCCTTTTCTTAAGTTCCTTCCATTGGCCCATTTTATAGCCATAAAAGGTGAATATGCCCTTGGGAGTATGCTTCTTGGTTCCATCTATCACGCACTAGCTCAGATGATTCTTGATGCTACTCTGAGTATGGTGAATAGGAGCTTTTGGGTCATTCAGAAGTGGTTTTTCTCCTACTTCCCTTAACTGTCGAGTTCTCCTCAAGCTCCCCTGATTAAGGTCTTCAGGTCTTGAGTCATGTTCTTTGCTTGTGACTGGAGTAGTAATCAAGTGTTACAGTTCTTTTATTTTCACACCTTTTAACTCTTCAGAATACCTCGCCACCTTATGATTGCCCCTGCGACTAGGCTGAACTGATGTGCCATCTAATGAGATTGCTATCTATACTTGGGCCTCTTTCACTGCTGTGAGGCCCTTACACATTAGTGTTACCTTTGCCACTATGTTGGGGGTGACACACCCAAGGCTGGAGCTTTACATGGCTTCTCTCTAGTCATGGCAGTTTGATTTGATTCAGGGCATTTTGTCCCCTGTCCCTACTTACAACTCGATTGATGAAGCTAGGATCTCTTTTCCTTGAGATCATATTATTCTCCAGTCTTACAATAATTTCATGCTTTATGAGGCTAATCAGTTGTGCTTGGTGCCTTCCCCTGCTTCTACTGCTATCACTTTTCACAACTGGTGGACCTGTAGGTTTCAAGAATCTGTAAAAGTTCAGATTCCACCAGGTAATTCTTTTACTTTACTTCTCTTTGTTTTATATTTATTTACTTCTACCTTTCATAAGTGTATCGCTTGTTTCTCATTCTTTGCTACTAGACCAAAGAGAGATCCTCCTGTATCTGTCCCTTCTAGGCACTTGGTGCATACGACTCCAACCACTAAAGGTCCTAAGACCTTTACCTTGTGTTATGTTGTGATTCCTGCTATCTCGAACTCAGATCATACTGAATCTTCTAATCCCGAGGGCAGTTTTACTATAGATATCACTTCCTCATAGGATGCTATTTATAATGATGGTGGAAAAGCTGTTACACCTACCCTTAATTAGAGAGATGACACTGAGGTAGTAGAGGAGGAGTATATTGACTCCTCGGATGATATACAATTCACTTCTCTTCCTAAGGTTCGAATTCTCACCCTTTGTGCATTATTATTATGTATTGTTGTACTAACCTTCCTTTTACATGCAGGTACAAGATCCTCAAGTTGTAATGACTTCTATTGACCTTACCACTACTTCCACCATGGCACCGATTAATGAGCCTAATACTGTTGCTGCACTAGCTACTCTTGCATCTCTAATGATTAGTTTTCAGATTGTATCTAATCCTTTATCATTCTTCATTGATTTCAATGTTGATTCTACTAGTTTTCCTCTCAAATTAATGCAACTATAAAGAGGCTGAGACTTCTGTTTACCCTAGAGATTGGTGACATTTTTAAGGATTAGCAAGGTATGATATTATCTTCTCTTTCTACTTTGGCTGCCTTTGTGCCATCTAGACAGTTTGGTGACTTTCGAGCCTAGCTGTTTGATTTCTTTCCTTAGCACTTAGAAAAGATAAAAACAATTGAATCTTTGACCAAGGAGATTTAAGATTTTATGTCTTGGAAGACTAGTCTTCTTCTGTTGGTAGATCATGGCAACTCACAGGTGAGCTTAGCTCAGGAGAAGAAGAAGGAGATCATAGCATTAGATCAATGGCTACTTAAGCTAGAGCATGAGATTACCTAGTTAAAGGCCAGAAGGACCTCACTATTGGAATAGGTCTAAGAGATGCAAGTTGATTATGCCCAAAGCATCAAGAACGTAAATGCTAAAGGCATGCTTTTGAAGGCGGCACTTCCTAAGATGGAGCACCAGATTCAAAGCTATTGTAGCTGCCTTAATTTCCTATCTTTTAGTTACAGTAGCTAGTTATATGTTAGAGCAGCTCTCCTTTCACTTATTTAGACTTGATTTGAGATTTGTACTTTTATGGGATGTAGTACAGAATATTTTATGATAGTTATTTGATAGTTTTAATGAACATTTAACCATGGATTGGCTCTTTTATTTATATCAGTGGCTAATAGGCTTATCTTTTACATATCTGTATTAACTTTACATGTGTGAATACATTGAAAATATTGCCATATGTTAGCTTTGTTTGTTATAGTCTGCGAGAATCCTTAAGGAAGTCATGGGATCAACTAGGTGGGGCCATAGGTTCGGCCTTAGCTCTCCTTCTCTGACTGCTCATGCATTTCCCACATAGTGGGAAAGTATTTTTTCAAGTACTTGCCATTGATTGCTTTTTTATGTGGCTCCCCTATAAGGCTAGCTAGACAATATGCATTTCCTCTGAGTACCTGATGCACTTAGAAGGTTTCTTCCTAATTTAGAGACCACTTGCTGAATCTTCA
The DNA here is from genome assembly GCF_030052815.1 of Hevea brasiliensis. Taxonomy (NCBI): domain Eukaryota; kingdom Viridiplantae; phylum Streptophyta; class Magnoliopsida; order Malpighiales; family Euphorbiaceae; genus Hevea; species Hevea brasiliensis. The sequence continues at coordinate 36,846,613 of NC_079494.1, read as the reverse complement.
ATACTTAGAACCTATTGGCAATACAGTCTTCCAAATAAGGTCACCTTCCTGAAAGTTCTATCTTTCGATCTTTTTATTATAAATCCCTGAAACTTTCTTTTTCTGTGTGGCCATATGTTTAAAGGCTTGCATTCAAACTTCATCTAATTCCTCTAACTCCATAGCCATTGTCTCTGTATATTCACCTAGAATCAAGTCATTTTGTCTTACAACCCATTGTGAGGGAACCACTACCTCTATTGCAAGGATGACATCATGCCCATAGGTTAGGCAAAAAGTCTCAGCCTCATTGCATCTTTTCTGGAGGTTTTATATGCCTATAGGGTCTTTGACAGTATTTAGTGCCACTCCTTTTGGGTTCTTATCAATCATCTTTTCTAGGATAAATATCAAGGTTTTATTGGATACTTCTGCCTTTCTATTAGCTTGGGCATAATACAGAGCTTAAATGAGTAGTTTTATACCATAATCCTCTGCAAAGTCTTTTATGCCTTATCTAATAAACCTAGTCCCCTTGTGAGTTGTGATAGTCTGAGGAATTCTAAACCTATGTATGATATTTTCTTTGATGAAGTCAATCACATCCCTTTGTTTTACTTTCTTTGCAAGTACTGTTTCTGTGACACCCCTCACCCGTCTACAATGTAGCCGAGCAAGATATGCCACACAGTGTACCGAAACACCATGTTTTATTTCAATTATTTTTATCCTCCCTTATTTATTTTTTCATAGTTATGAAGTACAATTGGTGAAGTATAATTTATTTGAGTCATTTATGGAAAACACTAATTTATTTGAGGTTTCGCAAATTTTATAGAAAATCCGGCAGAGTACCGGCTAAAAATGGAGAAATAGTTCTTTGGAACCTGTGAAAAACACTTCCAAAATTTCTAATCAATCCCAAACTCAATTTCATCAACAAAATCTTAATATTTTTCAATAACATTTCCATTTCTTAATCATTCATCTCATATGATATTCATGTAAAAGTTATAAATAAATATTCACTTTTTTATTCATAAATATAATTTCCACTATTTACATTAATAACAAAATACATTACACAAGTTTCAATTACATATGAGAAAATAAAAGTTAATTACAAAATACCCAAAATGAAACCTAGTGTCCTACCAATGCATTGACGTCGGTGAGGTGACACGGACACTATGTAGAGCTGCAGATGATCTCACCCAGTCTGTGGTCTACTGGGCTCTCTATCGGTCTCTCCAGAACCTACGCGTGGCAAAAGCAACGTGCTAAGTAATAATGCTTAGTGGTGCCAATAATAGAATAAAAAGAAATAAAAAAAAATAAATATGCAGTGCATGTTCTGATGTCTTATGCAGATAATTTTTTCGATAATTATTTGTAGTCTTATTTATTATGTACTTGTTATATTCATAATTTCATTAAATTTATCCACTTTCATTTTTGGTTGCCCAAGTAACCTATATTGGATGACTGGACTGGATAAACAGGTAAACTGGCACTGGGTATCAAGTATCTCGGGTCGTCACACCATTGATTACATATGTATCTCTCAGTGTGCAACAGAATAGCTAATGAGCTGTAATAAATATTAGGCACAACGTCAAGTATCATCATAATGTCAGAATGGCTAAAAGCCATGAAATCATAGAATGGCATAATGCCATATGCAGTACTACTAACTGAACCCTATTGGCATACCAACCTATCCAAACCAATCTCGCTAGGTGTACTAGGGCATGTTACACTTTTAAATTTCACAATTCTTGAAATTGAAGTTTAAGTGTTACTATTCATTTTATTAGTCAACTAAAATATTGACTTTTGCATAGACAATAGGTACATTGGTTCTAATATTCTCAACATACAATATTTTACATTCTAAAATTGTTGGTATTGCTTGCCAATACCATTTCTAAACTTAGTGTTGGTTATTCACAATTTTCAGATTTCAAGCACTAAGTTTACTATTCCATTAGTCATTTGTACAGTAGGAATTTGGCAAAATTATCTTCATGAAAGTTGTTCCTTATTGTGTCTAGTTACATTTACTTTTTTGAATCACTCCATTTGGAGTTTTGTAGCTCAAGTTATGGCCTAAACACTATAACAGGACGGATTAGATAGAATCCAAAATTCTGGGCAAAACTAGTTCTACCAGATTTGGTAACCTAAGTTTGGTTGGCAATTTGACTAGGTTATGATCAGAATTTGGATTTGTTTCTTCATAAAAGTTGTAGGTCTATGTCTCAGATTTCTGCTGGTAAAATTTTAGGTCAATTGGATCTTTCTACACTGAGTTATGACCAAATGAATAAACACTATTCATTTGGTCATTTTGCCCAGGCAGAATGCAAGTCACCCGGATTAGGACAATTTTTAGGTCAACTTGGTTTGGTTTTCTGAGAAGGGTTTCTTCACCAAAGTTGTGCCATTATATGTCTAGTTTCATGTCCAATTGGCCTTGCACCAATTGAACCTCTACAACTCCATTTATAGCTGCCTAAACCTGCTGGACTCACACTCAGTCCTGCAGGTCAGCCAAGGCAGCTCACCCAAACTCAAATACCAAGCCACAACTCACTTCATTTCCTCCTCACACACATTCAAATGGTCACTAATTGACCATTACAAGTTTAATAAACCATCACATGAGCAAACCCTAGAATTGTTCAAGTGTCCAATTTTTTTCATTTCATACATGCACAATTCTTGCATTTCATTTATTTAATTATGTTCAATCCCTCATCCACTACCAAAGGCTGCTCATAACCATTTTTCTACCAAGCAAAATCATCAAACCCTAGCTAACCCTAGCTGCCAAAATTTGTAAGGTGCACACACACACTTGTTTGTTTTATTTTTTTATATTTCCTACACAATTCATGCCATTGAACATGAATTAAAGCAAAAGGAACAAGAATTGGACACTAACCTTGTTGGAGCAGAATTTCAAGCCAACTAAACTCTCTTCTTTCTTCCTCTTTTGGCTGCCTAGAGGATGTTCAAGTTGTAGGTTAATTTTTTGTGAAGCTAGGTAAGGGTTTCAAATGAGATTTGGTGAGGTTGGGAGCTTTAGTGGAGCTTCAATGGTGATTTGGGTGAGAAGAGAGGAAATGGCTAGTTGAAGGAAGGAGAAGAAGCAACTAATTTTTTTCTTTTTTTTTTTCTGCCCATTAAGTTATTTTAAATAAGTTAGTGCCATGTGTCAAAGTTTGATTGGGTATGAGGATTTTAATGACATCATAATGATGTCATAATTCTAATTTCTTTCATTTTTTTTCCTTTTCTTGTCTACTTAATTTCAATTTAATTTTTAGTAATATTTATTCACATTTTATGTCATAATAATTATTTACTTAACTGGACAAGTCGGCCAAATGAAAGTTAAATGACCAAAATGCCCTCCATTTGGCTTAACAGACCAAAATTATTTGTATCGATTGAAAAATTTTTCTAAGCATTTTCTTGGCATTCTAATGCCATAGAAACCTCAATGACCATTCTCTGGATTCCCAAAAATTATTTTATGAATTTTCTCCCGGGTCTAGGGCTTCTAGTTGCGAGAACCGCAACTTCCCACTGGGTTACCCATCGCTAGGGCACCGACTCATTTAACTTGGTTGTATTTTATTTCTAAAATTTTTCCTAAATTTTTCTTATTAATATTTGAGTTAATTATGGTTCCTCACTTTAGTTTAGTTATTTTTCCAGACATTCTAGCTGTCCGGACCGACACCGGTCACCGGAACAGTAGAATGTACAGAATTGCTACAGTGAGGGTGTTATAGTTTCTACTAACTTATTTAAGTTAAATGTTGCAATAATGATAAAGGTGTGTCCCATTGAAGACGTAGGGTGGATCATCCTAAAGAGGTCTATTGCCCAGCTTCCAAACGGCCAAGGTTTTAAGATGGGTTACATTTCCTTAGCATAGGTTATATAATCTTTTAGAATCTTTAGCCAATAATAGCCATGTCTCTTAATAAGCTATCTCATCTTCACACTTGCCTGGTGTGCTCCATAGATACCTTCATGCACTTGTTGTATCACTCTTAAAGCCTCAGTAGGACTAAGGCAACTAAATAATAAGCCGTCGAAGCCTTTCCATAATAGTTCCCTTTCTAACAACAAGTAGTTTAAGGCTTGTACTTTGATGCAATGAGATACTTTAGTTGAACGATTCTCCAGGTACTTTATTAACAAAGTCCTTCAGTCATCTATAACTGAAAGGGGTTTGCACCAATTGAATAATCAAATAAACAAGAGGTGCAAAATTTGCAATTTGAAATTTTTCCTAGGCTAGGTTTTCATGCACTTTGCAATTGAATTTAACCATTGAAAAACACACACTTTAGACATTCTAAAACATGTTTTAGTTGCTCAGTATACCTAATTGCTATTAGGAAAGACAATTCCCAAACAAAACTTAGAATTTGAGTTTTGGAGACCACTCACTAAATTGGGTGCAAATTCAGATTCTCACCAAATTCGAGTAGTGTAGACTCTCAATTGCTAGTCCTCAAGCTTATCCACACTAGCAACTGATCAAAGCCACCATTGACAGCCAAGAAGCCCTCTCAAATCTTCAAGAATTGGCAACCAAGAAGGTTCAAAAATAGGGCAAATTCTATTTTAGGTTTAGGAAGTGACAAGTGATGAGAAAATCCTTCAACAAGGATTCAAACAAGTGTATCAATAATTGTACACTTCAATTCTCAAGAAAGAAAGGAAGAAGGATGAGAGAAAGGAGAGAGAGAGAGAGCTGTTGGAAGAAGGTTGGCTGAACTAAGTGAGCAGATGATGATGTTAATCTTTATCTTGTCTTACTTTTTAATTTCATGATTACACCACACATGTTAATCACTAATTGGTTTAATCAAACTCTTATCTTAATCCAATTGGTCCATGTGGTATGATTAATTCTTAATCATGGAATTAAACTTTAATTAATCAACATTAATTAATCCAAGATTAATTAATTAATCATCATTAATTAATTAACTTGGTTGTAACATCCTGAACTTCTGAGCTCTAGATAGTACTATTTTCAGTCCATGAATAGTACTATTCAAAGCCAGTTTAAGGACTAAAAATGAAATGAAAATAAATCAAAATAAGCAGTATAAAAATCAAAGTGACCATCGGGTTATGGACTTAAATGTCGTTTTCGAAAAAGATTAACTATAACCCAATGAGGGACATTTTGGTCAATTCACTCTAAGAGTTGACTTTTAACCTAAATGTCTATTAAAATGAGTGACAATAAAATGTTGAAAATGAATTAAAATATGAAGTGTTTATGGAAATTAAAATGGGGACATAAAGGGGATTATGGAAATCGTTAAAAATTAGAATTAAAAATAATTAAAATTAAAATTAAAATTAAAATTAAAATTAAATTATGAATAATTATAAAAGGCTGAGACAAAATTAATAAATGGAAAAAGCTCATCTTCTTCCTTCAAACCCCTTGGCCAAAACTCAAGTTCTCTCTCTCTCCTCCATTTTTTTTCATTTTCAAGCTTGATTTCCTTGACTTTCTTTTACTAATTCCATAAACCTACTTTAGAAAAACCTTGATTTAAGCCTTGATAAGAAGATTGGTAGCAAAAAGATTGGAAGATCTTAAAGTTTGGCAAGCTAGGGAATTCCCTACTTGAGGTTAGTGCCTAATCTAGTCTCCTTACTTCTTTAATTCTTGAAAACAAGTTGAATTGTAATGGAATTTCATGAGAAATGAAGAAATGATGCATGAATTGGTGTGAGGTCAATTTTGGTCAGCTATGTTAATGTGGGATTTTGATGTGTTTAATTGAAATTAAACTAAAATTCTAGCTTAGGTAGGGTGATATGCATGAATTGTACGTTGAAGGGCATGTGATTGCATGAAATGGAGTTGATGTGAATTAGGGTTTTGAACAAATTGGGGGATTTTGTGCTATGGTATGAAATTGATATTTTTAAGGTCAAATATTCACCAATTAATGTGAATTGATGGTGAAATAAAGTTGGTGGTTGAGATAAATTAATGAATTGAAGTGTGGCTCTTGAGCTAGAATTCTGGACCCTTGAGTCCAGTAGGTTTGAATGAGTATAAGTTGAGCTACATAGCTCCAATTAGTGTGAGGCTAATTGGAGATGACACCTTAGACATAATTCTAGAAATGTTATGAAGGCAGGTAGCCGAGAAAATGACTACAAGTTGTCCTAAATTAGGCTTGAATATGGAATTGACATTCTAGACTTGGGCAAAAATGACCATATGAATAGTGTTTAGTAATTTAAGCATAACTCACACTAGGAAACTCCAATTGACCTAATTCTTGAACCTATGGAATTTTGAAATATAGGGAAACATTTCTCATGAAGATCAGGAAACCTAGTTTTGACCCTAACTCAACTAAATTGCCAGGCAAAGTGAGTCCATCAAACCTGCCCAGGACTAAACCTGAACCTGAAAATCCTGAACTTTAGGGTATCCGACCAGTTGTGGCAAAAATGCCATAACTTGAGCTACAAAACTGAAAATGCAGTGATTCCAAAGTCAAAATGCTCATAACATATAAAACAACAATTTTTGTATTTTGACCAGAACCGAGATTGTAACACCCCTCACTCGTCTACAGTGTAGTCGAGCAAGGTGTGCTACATTCGGTGCCAGAGCGCCCTATCTTATCTTATCTTATATCGTATTAATTTAAATTCTATTTATTTATATTATTCCATGTGTGAAAATTTTTTTTATCACATTTTATTTTTGTGAAGACCCAGACAGAGTCTTCTCTGTTTTATTAGTGCATGGTGGGTTCCACCATTCACCTGTTAAAAACAATTTCATATCATATATTATACTATCCATCTCATTCTTTCTATATGCCATGTCATATCATCTTATTATTCATAAAATTTTAAAGAAAGTAAATTTCATTTCATTCATATAAAATTTGCACACAATAATGTACAATTCATATACAATCTAAAAATTTAATAACATATCTCAAAATGATTTGCAACATTTATTTATGCACAATGATCAAAATACAACATCTAATATATACATGAGCTGTGACACCCCTTACCCGTCTACAGCGTAGCCAAGCAAGTTATGGGACTCAGTGTGCCGGAGCACCAATTTATATTTCTATTAAAATTTATCCCTTTATAATTCATTTATTTTCAATTTTGATAAATCTAAATTTATTCGCAAATTTTATAGAAAATCTGACAGAGTGCCGGCTGTAAATTGGAAAAACAGTTCTTCTGAACCTGTTTAAAAACACTTCCAAAATAATTTCAAAATCCAAACTCCATTATATATATTCAAGTCAATCTCAAAATCTCAATCACGATACTATTTTCAAAACTTTTCTGTTCACTTCATCACTTGAAGCATATTCACAAATAATTCTCAACATTTCATTTATCAACATACATAATGCAGAAAATCTCAATAATATGAAATTTCATATATTTACATTAATACATAATTACAGGAGTTTATAGTTACAATCCAAAACTAATACAAAATGCAAAATACAAAAGGGCCACCTATAGTCCTAATGTCCTACCATATACAGTGCAGATGTGAGGTGACTCTGGACTCTTGATGCAGCTCTGAAGACTCACCCCGTCTGATGTCTGCTGGGCTCCCCAGCTAGGTCTCCAGTACCTGCACGTGGCAAAAGCGACGCGCTAAGCAATTCTGCTTAGTGGTGACAATATAAAATAAAATAAAATAAAATAATTATGCAGAGTGTATGATTTCATTTTTTGGGTAGACTTAATTTCTGGTATTGTTTGTAGTATTATTCACTTAAAATTTGATACGGTTTATTATCATTGCCCAAGTAACCCATACTAGTTGATTGGACTGGATAAACGGGTAAACCGGCACTGGGTACTAAGTACCTCGGACCATCACACCATCGGTCATATTGTGTCTCCCGGTGTGCAACAGAACAGCTAATAAGCTGTAATAATTATCAGGGTCAAAACCTAAGCATATCAACTCAAATAACATAGCCAAAGGCTATTATTTCATAGAATGGCGTGGGAAAGCCATGAAACACAGAATGGCATGAAGCCATATGCAGTACTGCTAACAGAACCCTATTGGCATGCCAAGCTATCCAAACCAATCTTGCTAGGTATACTAGGGCATATTACATTTTTAAGTTTTACAATTTTTGAATTTCAAGTTTTGGTGTTACTATTCACTTTATTAGTCAACCAAAATGTTGATTTTTGCATAGACAATAGGTACATTGGTTTTAATACTCCCAACATACCACATTTTGCATTCAAAATTTGTTGGTATTGGTTGCCAATACCATTTCTAAGTTTAAAGTTAATTGAGCAGAATTTTCAATTTTTATACCTTATCTTTACTGTTCCATTAGTCATTTTTGCAGTGAGAATTTGGCAAAATGATCAACATGAAAGTTGTTCCTTATTTTGTCTAGTTGAATTTTCTTTTTTAAATCACTCTATTTGGGGTTTTGTAGCTCAAGTTATAGTCCAAAAACCACAACTGGCCGGATTGAAAATTTTCAGGACTGACCATATCAACAGTGCAGTGAATAGTGACTGCAACTCAATTGTTGGATAGGTTCTGGTCATAATTTGGGGTAGCTTTCTTCATGAAAGTTGTTGGTCTATATCTCATCTTATTGCGGGTAAAATTTCAGGTCAATTGGAACTTTCTACATTGAGTTATGGCCAAATGAACAGTTACTATTCATTATGCAGAAACAGCCTGCAGGTCACCCGGATTTGAGCAAGCTTTTGGTCCACTTGGTTTGGTTTTATGGGCATGATTTCTTCATGAAAGTTGTGCTATTATGTGTCTAGTTTCATGTCCAATTGGCCTTGCACCAATTGAACCTCTACAATTCAAGTTATGGCTGCCCAAACCTGCTGGACTCAAGTCCAATTCTGCAGGTCACTCCATTCTGCAAGTCCCTTTCATGGCAGCCACACCAAACCCAATCCCATCACTCAACACACTTCATTTTTAATTTAAACAGAACTAAATGGTCACTAATTGACCATTAAAACTCACTTTCATCATTACATTCTCAAAGTCCCATTTTTCTACCCCAAACCCTAACCCTAACATCTCAAACATTACCCCACTTGCATTTTCACTTCATTTCATCAATCCACTTAGTAAATACATGTTGTGGGCAGCCATGATAGTCTTTTAATTTCATTAAACTCAACACAATCAAACCCTAACCATGGCTACCAAAAATCTAGGGTTTACATACAAATGGCATTAAACAATTTTTTTTTCTTTGTAATTTACACTCATTCAAAGTCCTTAACATGAATTTAAAGAAAAATTCATGGTTAGGTCACTAACCTTTGTTGGAGAGTTTCCCTAACTTAGAAAACTTCTTGATTTTTCTTTCTTTTTGCTGCCCAAAGTTTCCTCAAGGTGCTAGGTTAATTTTTTTGTGAAGAAGGCTAGGGTTTTGGAGTGAGATTTGGTGAGGTTGGGAGCTTGGGTGAGCTTTAATGGAGTTTTCCCTTCCTCTCTCTCTCTCTCTCCACATTTTTGGCTACCCTAAAGGTTGAAGAAGTCTAATTTTTTTTGTTCCATTTCCAGCCCATTTGTCTCTTTTAAGTGAGCTTATGCCATGTGTCAACATTGGGTTGGTTGGGAGAATTTTAAATGACCTCATGGTGATGTCATAAATCTATTTTCTTTCATTTTTACTCCATTTCTTGTCTATTTAATTGCAATTAAATTTTTAATAATATTTATTCATATTTTATGTTATATAAATTATTTATTTAACTGGACAAGTTGGTCCGAAAATCATCTCTGAAGACGAAATGACCAAAATGCCCTCCGTTTGGCTTAACGGGCCAAAATTGTCTTTACCGATTGAAAAATTTTTCTAAGTATTTTTTTTGGCATTCTAATGCCATAAGAACCTCAATGACCCTTCTCTGGGTCCCAAGAATTATTTTATAATTTTTCCTAATTTTTTTATTAATTATTTGAGTTAATTTTTGGTTCTTCACTTTAGTTTAAATATTTTTTCGAACGTTCTAGCTGTCCGGACCGACACTGGTCATCGGAACAGTAGACTGTACGGACTATCTAAAATGAGGATGTTACATGAGCCCTACCAAAATAACTGATGAGGTGAGACCAACACTCTAGCAAATCTAATCAATCCTCTATCGGTGCTCTACTACTACTGCTGCTACTGGTGGTGGTCTCCTGTACCTACGCTGTCACACCCTACCCCTCCATAAGGCATAACATGATCCCGTAGTATATCTAATGAATTATCAACTTCGTCTATTGATAACCTATTAAATACACTACAAGGGATTTTAAAACTTTTCTTTTTTACAGTGGTGAGCGCTTTTGACAGGTATTAAAAATTTTTAACTGAAGTGAAACAAAATAACAAATTTGAGTATCAATAATTTCTGTAAAAATTTTGGCAGAATGCCATCTATATTTTGAATAAAATAATTCTTCAAAAACCTGTAAAAAAACACTTCAATTATATAATCCCTCAATCCCAAACTCTAATAATTTGTTCAACACAATAAATTTCTCAACATTATCAATTCAGTTTAACAATCAATTTTCTAGTGTTCCCAAAAGATGAGATAAAAAAAATATGTCACAATATTTTTACAAGCTAAAATAATTTACAATTTTAGTTTACAACTGCTTAAGACCAAGTACAATATATACATACAATGCACATACATTACAACAAAAATTACATAATATGGTATACTCGATATACCCGGCAAAATCTCAAAATGTGGTACAAGCAGCCTACTCTGCTGCTCTGTCCGTCTGTCTACCTACGACAGTAATGAAAAAGCTATCACTGAGTAAAATTTACTCAGTTGTGCACAATAACAATTTAAAATGCGGTATGTAAAACTTTTATTGACAATTTATAATCCAAACAATTCACAATTTTTCAAAGCTCATATAACACAAATTTAATCAAATAATTTAATAACACAGTGTTGCTAATCAATAATACAACTTAGGTCATGACACAAACTTTTCTGAACATGCCATGTGTACATCACGATAAGGCACACTCACCCCACTAATCGAAATCAATGAGGGAGGTAGCTAGCTAGATAATGAGTACTCGTCCACACTCACCTCAGAGTGACAAGTCAAAGAAGGAGGAATATAATCACACTCACCCCATAAATGGAGGAAGAACATAGTAATATTGTCATGCCAAGTGTGAATCAAAACAATTCCAAATCATAAAATTTAAATATTTCATACAAACCACAAATCACATTTTAACTCAAAATTTCCATTTGCAAAGTAGGCAACACAATAATTTTCAAATAAAAATCCCAAAGCCAAAACAATAAAAAATTATTCATAACTTATTTCTCCAAATAAATTTTTTAGTAAAAGCAGTGAATATAAAAAGTATTATGCATAGACCTCTGATATATGCCTCTTGGCCTTGACTTAGTGTTCCTTATACTTCTCAATATCCTTTTCAACTGAAACACACAATTTAAAGAGTTTTAGTACTCAATGAATTTGTTTCTAACAATAAAATCCAATATTTAAATTTTCTTGGTACTATTCCCTTCAATTCATTTCATTAATCAACCTATAATGTTGACCCTTGATGCACTCTAAGTGAGTTAATTCTAATATTACCAATATGTCACATTTTATAGCCCTTTAGTGTCGGTATATGTTACTAATTTGATTTCCAAGTTTATTGCATTTTATTGCAATTTACTGAATTTCGGTGTACTATTTTGACCTAATCGGACAATCTAGTTCCCTCGGTTTTCGGGTTTCGGTCCAAATTACAAACTTGTAGGTCTATGTCTTATTGCACGCAGGGCAAAATTTTAGGTCATTCTGAGTTTTGTAGACCAAGATATGGTCAATTTACCAATGCTGGACAGAATGCACTAAAATGGTAGGCTTAGGTCATTTTTAGGTCACTTTTGGTTCGGCCAGTTTTGGTACCTGAACTTTTGTAAGCTATTTGGCTTGGTTCTAGCCATTTCTGAGCTTTGGTGCCTTCGTAAGAATTGTAGATCTATGTCTAAACTATTCATGGTAAAAATTTCAGGTCATTTGGGCCTGTTTTGAGTAAGTTATGGTCAAACTACTAACTGCTACCCAAATGGTCAATTTTCAGGCTTTCAAGTCACTAATCTGGATTTGGTCATTTTTCAAGTTACTTTCTGGACAGAATTTAGGTAGGCTTTCTTCATGAAAGTTGGCACATTTTTTGCTTAGTTTCACCTATAATTGGTCTCATACCAATTGGAGTCACACACTTAAGGTTCTAAGCTAAAACATACACTGCCCTACTATACATTCTTCATCACTTACTAATTACACATTCTATACTTTCCAAGCTAACTCTTTCATGCCAATTCTGGTTTGTACCATACCATTAACACACTTAAAAACACATTTTGGTCATTTTGGATAGCTTGTAACCATTCTCAATATACACACTATAACATAGAATTTTTCCAAAGTCCACTTTCACAATTTAACCGCATGAACATACCCCATTTATGTCACACCCTACCCCTCTGTAAGGTATAACATGATCCCGTAGTATACCTAATGAATTACCAACTCCGTCTACTGATAACCCATTAAATACACTACAAGGGATTTTCAAAACTTTTCTTACTTCTTTTACAGTGGTGAGCACTATTTACAGGTGTTAAAAACTTTTGTGAATGCAGTGATAGAACTAACACATTTGACTTATTTGGAGTTTCAGAAAATTTTGTGAGTGCCATCTATATTTTGGAGAAAACAGTTCTTCAGAAAACCTGTAAAAAGCACTTCAATATATATTTGCAAATCTCAACTCCAACATATTTCTCAACACAACATTTTTCTCAACTCAAATCCGCAATGATTTTTCAAAGACTGAGATACAAGAAATATAATACAAAACTATTCAAGTAAATGAAATCTCAAATTTACATTTATAATAATTTACATTTAATTACATACCAAAATATTTTACAAGAGTTTCTATACAACTGCTCAAATAATTTACATACATATTATTACATGCTTACATCAAAACCTATGTACATGGGTATATCTATGATATACACAGGTGATCTGAATGTATCCTCAAAGCAACTTAATCACTGCTCTATGCTCTTCTTACCTGCGACAGCATGCAAAGCTATCGCTGAGTGGTGAACTCAGTGGTGCACAACTATAATTTAAAACATAGTACAATATACATTGATAAATTTTACAGTAAATAATTTGAGAATCTGAATACTGATCAAATTCCAAAACTCAAAATATTCATTGCCAATAATGTAAATCATTTGTATAAATGACTTGGAGCACAAAATTCAATTTATCAAATCATGACTATCCATTTAAGTAATTCCAAAAAAATCAATTATACATAAACCATAATTGAAATCACCATTCCTTACCATTCAAAAGCCATTCTGTATCTCAAAAATCATTATGTATCCCAAAAATCATACTGTATCTCAAAAATCATACTGTATCTCAAAAATCATACTGTATCTCAAAAATCATACTGTATCTCAAAAATCAATCTTTATCTCACTAATATGCAAGACTAATCCGAAAGGGCCATATTCGATGTGATTCTAACTCCCTATGGTCGGGGAGGTCGAATCTGATTCTAACTCCCTATGGTCGGGGAGGTCGAATCATCGTGCACAGTACCATCACAATAATGAATCTTCCGCAAGGGCCATAACGATAAAATAAACTTAGATCTAACCTCAAATCAGAGGAAAATCTAAGCCTGTGCACGTACCATGGTTATCAAAACACAACTCACTCCATTGTCTTCTCAACAAATGAGAGAGACGGGTAATAACCTAGTCAAGCATCTATAGTGAGATATAAAACAATATCACAATCCTTTTAGTGAGCATAAATCACAATATAATTCGATTCAAAGTCAATTCCAATATCCAATAATTTTTATGCTCATCACAATTCAAATAATAAAATTTGCATTTTTCCATGAATATTACCATCACAATTCAAAACATGTTCTATCACAATTTTCCAAAACATAATTTACTCAATTCATAACAATGCTTAATACTTATGGAAATACCATTTCACAAAGCCAAATTCATACATACTATAATAATTTTCAATAATCATTGAATTAAATCCAATGCTTGTTAAACATAATACATAGGAAAAGTATCTCATTTAATCATATGAAATATTTCAACAAATCAGTTAAAAACTAGTTGTGCACAAACCTCTGATATTCGTCTCCTGGTCTGGACTCAGTATTTCCTTTCCTTTCCCTGAGTCCTTGTTAGCTGAGAAACACAATTTAAAGTGTTTCAGTACAAAATTAAACTGTCTCTATCGATGGAGTTTGGTAAATAATGCACTGAACTCAATTATTCACTTAATCACTTAATATACCGACCCTCGTTGCGATTTAGGTAATTTAGGTTTTAGTGTCGTTAATATGTCATATTCGATAGGGTTTTAGGTTTGGTATGTTTTACCAAAGTCATTTCCTTGCTTAGTGCATTTTAATGCAAATTCTTTGGATTAGGAACATTGGTTTGACCTAACCGGACGATCTAGTTCCCTCGGTTTTCGGGTCTCGGTCGAAACTAAAAACTTGTAGATCTAGGTCTTATTGCACGCGGTGCAAAATTTCAGGTCAATCCGAGTTAAGTAGACCAAGTTATGGTCATTACACTATTGCTGGTCAAATGGTACCATTTTAGGTCAATTTTAGGTCAAATTGGTCAATTCTGGTTCGGCCAGTTTTTGGACCCGAACTTGTGCAAGTTGTTTGACTTGCTTATGGTCATTTCTGGGCTTTGGTGTCTTCATAAGACTTGTAGGTATGGGTCTTAACTATTCTTGGTCAAAATTTCAGGTCAATTGGACCTGGTTTGAGTGAGTTATGGCCTAAACACTCACTGCTGCCCAATTGGTCATTTTTCAGGTCCTAATTGCACCTAATCCGAATTGGTCATTTTTTTAGGTCACCTTGCAAGCAGAATTTTGGCATGGTTTCTCAATGAAAGTTGGCACATTTTGTGCCTAGTTTCACCTCAAATTGGTCTCATACCAATTGAGGTTACACATTCAAGGTTATAGGCTAAAATATACACTGCCCTCAATATGCATTTCACACCCCAACTTCAAACACACACTTACCTTTGCAAGGTTCACTTCCATACCCTACCAAACTGTTTTGGCACATTACCAACAACATTTTCTACATTACATTTGCATTATTTTGGGCAGATTCCAATCACCATCAACACACCAATTATCATTCACAATCACAATTCTAAGTACCATTACAATTACCCCTAAACACCACAAACATTACATACACTTTACAACTTTAATTTACATATTTAACATCAATCCTTCTAGGTCAATATGCTGCCCACACTTCCTTCAATATACACCCTTTCTCAAGTGTCCACAAGCTGCCACAAATCACTTATCAACATCACATTGCCGTACCATAAGTTAATTTCCATCAAAGTGTATAATTCACCATATATACATGCATTAAATCACTAGGTTACTAAATCACCATGAACAACATTATTTCTCAACAATTATATGCACAATTTCCTCATCAAAAACGTGACCATGGCTGTCCAAAATGACAACAACAATAACCCAGCAAACTCAAAATTTTCCTTCACCAAACTAATACCCATAACATGCACATAAACTTTAACAAAGAAATTCTCAAAATTATGAACTTACCTTATGCTTGGAGCTTGTTAAACCTTGCTTAAACTTCCCAAAATTGGTATCAATATCTTCCTTGTGATGTGTAGACCATTTTTCATAAAGCTACTTAAGGGATTGGAGTTGAAAATGGGGAGATAAGAAAGCTTGCATGAAAAATGGCTATGGAGGATTTCTTAGGGAGCTTGCTACGGCATGGTTGAAAAATTGAAGAAGATGATGTTTTAGTGGGAGGAATCTGCCCACTTATGATTATATTTAACCCATTTTATAATTCTTAGTGGTCCACTCACACCATTTAATCATTTAATAAACTTAATTTCCCTTAATTCCACATTAAACCCTTAATTTCCACTATTTATTTTAGGTACCACCAATTTAATTTTTCATTTTATTTTCTAAGTGTAATACTATTTATTTTTAATGGAAATTTAGGTCAAAATACAATTCAGGGTGTCAAATGACCATAATGCCCCTGTTAGATTCGTTCGATTTTTAGTATTCAAGGGTTTTGTCTGTTTTTCGATTTCTCACTTTTCTTTGTACTATTTATTTAATTTTTATTTAATCTTTCTAATGAGATTAATTCTTCAATAAGGTTCTATTTATGTCCTAAAAATGTTTTCCAGTGTTCCATGATCCAGGAGCTAGTCAACGGTCCACGCCGTGACTTCAGTCTGATCACCCATCGCTAGGGTTTTCGGCTCACTTACCTTGGTTACATTTCTTTGCTATGATTTTTCCTTTGTTTTTCTTGTATTTTCTTTTCTTGTATTTCATTATTTTATGTCTCCTCACTCATATTGAAGTACGGTTCTAGGCATCCTAGCTGTCCGGGCAGCACTGGTCACTGGAGCAGTAGAACGCACTACCGAACTTTGGGGTGTTACAATTCTCTCCCCCTTAAATAAATTTCGTCTCAAATTTTTACAGTATTAGTCTCACGAACAGTGTGGGTGTTGTCTCCTCATATCCTCTTCACGTTCCCAAGTAGCTTCACCTCGAATGATAGTTCCACAAAGACTTTAACCAGTTGTATCTTTTTGTTCCTCAGCTGTTTCACCTCATATGCCAGAATTTTTATGGGTTCTTCCTCATATGAGAGGTCTGGATTTACTTCAATCTCTTCAACTGACAGTACATGAGATGGGTCAGATCTGTACCTCCTTAACATGGACACATGGAAGACACTGTGTATCCTTGCTAGCTCTGGAGGTAATGCCAACCGGTATGCCAAAGGGCCCACTCTTTCCAAAACCTCATATGATCCGATGAAACGAGGACTCAGTTTCCCCTTTCTGCCAAATCTCATAATCCTCTTCCAAGGAGAAACTTTGAGGAATACCTTATCACCCACTGCATACTCAATATCTCTTCTCTTCAGATCAACATAGGACTTCTGGCGGTCTGATGCAGCCTTGAGCCTATCTCTGATCAATCTGATCTTTTCCTCTGTCTGCTGGACAATTTCTGGCCCAATCATCTTCCTTTCACCTACTTCATCCCAACATAAAGGAGTTCTGCACTTCCTGCCATACAAAGCTTCATATGGAGGCATCCCTATGCTTGATTGGTAGCTGTTGTTATAAGCAAACTCAATCAAAGACAAGTGTGTATCCCAACTACCTTCAAACTCAATCACACAAGCCCGTAGCATATCCTCCAATATCTGAATTACCCTCTCAGACTGGCCATCTATCTGTGGGTGGAATGCTGTGCTGAAGTTCAATCTAGTTCTTAGGGTTCTCTGAAGACTACCCTAGAATCTAGAAGTGAACCTAGGATCTCTGTCAGATACAATTGATACTGGCACTCCATGCAATTTTACAATCTCATATGTGTACAATCTGGCCAATTTTCCAGGCTATAGTCCATTCGAACTGGCAAAAAGTGAGCAGACTTGGTTAGTCTATCAACTATAACCTATATTGCATCATGACTATTCTGTGTCCTCGGAAATCTCATCACAAAATCCATAATTATTTATTCTCTTACTATGTTTCATAGGGTGCTATTTGTATGCTAGCTCGACACTTATTATTATATACAAATTCTGTTAGTGGGATGTATCTGTCCCATCTCCCCTCGGATTCAATGACAGAAGTTCTCGGTATATTCTCGAGGGTTTATTCCATTTTACAGGTCATTATTATCATTTCATTTCATTATTTATAGAAACTCAATGAGTTTTAAAATTTGCCTGAATCACTTGTTTCAATTGTCCATCTGTCTGAGGATGATACGTTGTACTGATATCTCTAAGCTTATAGCAATTACTGGGGTACAGGTAATTCACATTAATGTAACCGAGTCACTGACTCTAGCTACCTTACAAGTGTAGTCGTTTGATAGGCTAGTTCTGAAGTCTTAAATTTCTGACTAAAATTTTCACATTTATTTCCAGTACTAGTACTCTATTCAGGTGCAACTATATCAATTTATAGATTACTTACAAATATTCTTAATTTATTGTACCACGAGGAAGCACGTAGCTCTACACAATAATCCCGTGTCGGTACTGTAATCTGCAACTTACAATACAAACATTGAGAGCATTATATAGTCACTACGTTATAACCTCATGGACTAGGTTTCCTAACATCTTATCTTTCTCGAATCCACTAATATCCTAAACCGATTCTGATTACAATATCCCAATTCTTTTAGTTAACAATTCTTCCAAAATTAGTGTCAATCATACTTGTTATTGTAGTTTTGATCCTAAAAGACTAGTCACTAACGCATCAAATTTATTCTCCTGTAAGGGAATAGCAACAGAACATATAGTTCTGACACTAACACACAATTAAGTAGTGCTGGGATCAAATAATAACTAATTGTTTCTTTCAAAAATTAAGAACTTACCAGTAGCTACATCTGAAGTTTCTGCTCTTTCTCCTTGGCGCATAGTGGACGCTCGGTGGTGTGATACAATATTCGGGTTGATTCACTGTGTTATAGTGGTGAGGAGTACCAACTCTATTTCTATCTTGACTCTGACTGATGGTCTGTGAAATCCAGAGAGCAGATCGAGGTGGTTTAGTACAATCTTTAGCAAAGTGTCCAAGTTTTCCACAATTGTAGCAGGCTCCAGGGCGCCTTATAGCATATCCCACCATGATATCTTCTACAAGTTTCACATTGGCGGGAAGGGTAGGAACTTCTAGTTGTTCGACGATCGGACCTTGATGGTCTCTGTCTTCTTGATCCACCTCTATCATATCCCCAGGCTCGGGGTTCCTCAAATTCTTTTCTCTTTCTCAAATTCGCTTGAGCTCGACCCATAGGTTTCTCCCTCTTTTCCATTTCACCGCCCTCGTGGGGTTGGAGTGCAGACTTGGGCTTGGGGTGATTATCAGCCATTTGTTGGAAGAAAGTGGCCATTCTTTGGGCCATTTGTGCGATAATTTGTACCTGTAAAGCCGTACAGTCAGCCTTCGACATTTTGTGGGTGGGGCCTCAACTTTTCTCCTGCCATCACAGGTATTCTATTGTCTCATTCTTCTCTTCCATATCTTTTCTCACGAATTTTCTATCCTGTACAACCAACACAAGGAGATTCCTCTCCATTAGTTCACATTTATGATGTAAATGTACTATATGTATCAAACATTTGAGCGATTGTAATTCTGACAAAAAGATTTCAAATTCACAGTTCGAAATTCACTTTAAAACCATTGCTCTGATACCACTAAAACATGTCACACCCTACCCCTCTGTAAGGTATAACATGATCCCGTAGTATACCTAATGAATTACCAACTCCGTCTACTGATAACCCATTAAATACACTACAAGGGATTTTCAAAACTTTTCTTACTTCTTTTACAGTGGTGAGCACTATTTACAGGTGTTAAAAACTTTTGTGAACAGAAGTGATAGAACTAACACATTTGACTTATTTGGAGTTTCTGTAAAAATTTTGGCAGAGTGCCATCTATATTTTGGAGAAAACAGTTCTTCAGAAAACCTGTAAAAAGCACTTCAATATATATTTGCAAATCTCAACTCCAACATATTTCTCAACACAACATTTTTCTCAACTCAAATCCGCAATGATTTTTCAAAGACTGAGATACAAGAAATATAATACAAAACTATTCAAGTAAATGAAATCTCAAATTTACATTTATAATAATTTACATTTAATTACATACCAAAATATTTTACAAGAGTTTCTATACAACTGCTCAAATAATTTACATACATATTATTACATGCTTACATCAAAACCTATGTACATGGGTATATCTATGATATACAAGAAGCTGATATGAATTTATCCTCAAAGCAACTTAATCATCGCTCTATGCTCTTCTTCTTACTGCGACAAGATGCAAAGCTATCATTGAGTGGTGAACTCGATGGTGCACAACTATAATTTAAAACATAGTACAATATACATTGATAAATTTCTGATAAATAATTTGAGAATCGAATCGATCAAATTCCAAAACTCAAAATATTCATTGCCAATAATGTAAATCATTTGTATAAATGACTTGGAGCACAAAATTCAATTTATCAAATCATGACTATCCATTTAAGTAATTCCAAAAAAATCAATTATACATAAACCATAATTGAAATCACCATTCCTTACCATTCAAAAGCCATTACGTATCCCAAAAATCATTATGTATCCCAAAAATCATACTGTATCTCAAAAATCATACTGTATCTCAAAAATCATACTGTATCTCAAAAATCATACTGTATCTCAAAAATCAATCTTTATCTCACTAATATGCAAGACTAATCCGAAAGGGCCATATTCGATGTGATTCTAACTCCCTATGGTCGGGGAGGTCGAATCTGATTCTAACTCCCTATGGTCGGGGAGGTCGAATCATCGTGCATGTACCATCACAATAATGAATCTTCCGCAAGCGCCATAACGATAAAATAAACATAGATCTAACCTCAATTCAGAGCAAAAACTAAGCCACAGCACGTACCATGGTTATCAAAACACAACTCACTCCATTGTCTTCTCAACAAATGAGAGAGACGGGTAATAACCTAGTCAAGCATCTATAGTGAGATATAAAACAATATCACAATCCTTTTAGTGAGCATAAATCACAATATAATTCGATTCAAAGTCAATTCCAATATCCAATAATTTTTATGCTCATCACAATTCAAATAATAAAATTTGCATTTTTCCATGAATATTACCATCACAATTCAAAACATGTTCTATCACAATTTTCCAAAACATAATTTACTCAATTCATAACAATGCTTAATACTTATGGAAATACCATTTCACAAAGCCAAATTCATACATACTATAATAATTTTCAATAATCATTGAATTAAATCCAATGCTTGTTAAACATAATACATAGGAAAAGTATCTCATTTAATCATATGAAATATTTCAACAAATCAGTTAAAAACTAGTTGTGCACAAACCTCTGATATTCGTCTCCTGGTCTGGACTCAGTATTTCCTTTCCTTTCCCTGAGTCCTTGTTAGCTGAGAAACACAATTTAAAGTGTTTCAGTACAAAATTAAACTGTCTCTATCGATGGAGTTTGGTAAATAATGCACTGAACTCAATTATTCACTTAATCACTTAATATACCGACCCTCGTTGCGATTTAGGTAATTTAGGTTTTAGTGTCGTTAATATGTCATATTCGATAGGGTTTTAGGTTTGGTATGTTTTACCAAAGTCATTTCCTTGCTTAGTGCATTTTAATGCAAATTGCTGGATTCCGGAACACTGGTTTGACCTAACCGGACGATCTAGTTCCCTCGGTTTTCGGGTCTCGGTCGAAACTAAAAACTTGTAGATCTAGGTCTTATTGCACGCGGTGCAAAATTTCAGGTCAATCCGAGTTAAGTAGACCAAGTTATGGTCATTACACTATTGCTGGTCAAATGGTACCATTTTAGGTCAATTTTAGGTCAAATTGGTCAATTCTGGTTCGGCCAGTTTTTGGACCCGAACTTGTGCAAGTTGTTTGACTTGCTTATGGTCATTTCTGGGCTTTGGTGTCTTCATAAGACTTGTAGGTATGGGTCTTAACTATTCTTGGTCAAAATTTCAGGTCAATTGGACCTGGTTTGAGTGAGTTATGGCCTAAACACTCACTGCTGCCCAATTGGTCATTTTTCAGGTCCTAATTGCACCTAATCCGAATTGGTCATTTTTTTAGGTCACCTTGCAAGCAGAATTTTGGCATGGTTTCTCAATGAAAGTTGGCACATTTTGTGCCTAGTTTCACCTCAAATTGGTCTCATACCAATTGAGGTTACACATTCAAGGTTATAGGCTAAAATATACACTGCCCTCAATATGCATTTCACACCCCAACTTCAAACACACACTTACCTTTGCAAGGTTCACTTCCATACCCTACCAAACTGTTTTGGCACATTACCAACAACATTTTCTACATTACATTTGCATTATTTTGGGCAGATTCCAATCACCATCAACACACCAATTATCATTCACAATCACAATTCTAAGTACCATTACAATTACCCCTAAACACCACAAACATTACATACACTTTACAACTTTAATTTACATATTTAACATCAATCCTTCTAGGTCAATATGCTGCCCACACTTCCTTCAATATACACCCTTTCTCAAGTGTCCACAAGCTGCCACAAATCACTTATCAACATCACATTGCCGTACCATAAGTTAATTTCCATCAAAGTGTATAATTCACCATATATACATGCATTAAATCACTAGGTTACTAAATCACCATGAACAACATTATTTCTCAACAATTATATGCACAATTTCCTCATCAAAAACGTGACCATGGCTGTCCAAAATGACAACAACAATAACCCATCAAACTCAAAATTTCCCTTCACCAAACTAATACCCATAACATGCACATAAACTTTAACAAAGAAATTCTCAAAATTATGAACTTACCTTATGCTTGGAGCTTGTTAAACCTTGCTTAAACTTCCCAAAATTGGTATCAATATCTTCCTTGTGATGTGTAGACCATTTTTCATAAAGCTACTTAAGGGATTGGAGTTGAAAATGGGGAGATAAGAAAGCTTGCATGAAAAATGGCTATGGAGGATTTCTTAGGGAGCTTGCTACGGCATGGTTGAAAAATTGAAGAAGATGATGTTTTAGTGGGAGGAATCTGCCCACTTATGATTATATTTAACCCATTTTATAATTCTTAGTGGTCCACTCACACCATTTAATCATTTAATAAACTTAATTTCCCTTAATTCCACATTAAACCCTTAATTTCCACTATTTATTTTAGGTACCACCAATTTAATTTTTCATTTTATTTTCTAAGTGTAATACTATTTATTTTTAATGGACATTTAGGTCAAAATACAATTCAGGGTGTCAAATGACCATAATGCCCCTGTTCGGGTTACGTTCCCGATTTTTCGGTATTACCGGGTTTTGTCTGTTTTTCGATTTCTCACTTTTCTTTGTACTATTTATTTAATTTTTCTTTAATCTTTCTAATGAGATTAATTCTTCAATAAGGTTCTATTTATGTCCTAAAAATGTTTTCCAGGGTTCCCCGCAGTCCAGGGCTAGTCAACGGTCCACGCCGTGACTTCCCGGTGCGGTCACCCATCGCTAGGGTTTTCGGCTCACTTACCTTGGTTACATTTCTTTGCTATGATTTTTCCTTTGTTTTTCTTGTATTTTCTTTTCTTGTATTTCATTATTTTATGTCTCCTCACTCATATTGAAGTACGGTTCTAGGCATCCTAGCTGTCCGGGCAGCACTGGTCACTGGAGCAGTAGAACGCACTACCGAACTTTGGGGTGTTACAATTTACATATCCAATTCCAAACTATTATACATATATACATGCTGCCACAACAAATACCATAATTCAACAAACCATTCCATGAAATTACACATTTCCAACCACTCTTTTAAATTACTGATTCACCTCATGGAAAATATCTCCTTTAAATTTGCTTTCAAGCTTCCAAAACCAAATGCACTATTACACATACACTTAGTATACATTATCTAAATTATTTTTATACACATAAATACTTACATCAACATCTTAAACTACCATTAACAAGTAAAAACAAACTAAATATGTTGACTTTCCATGGCTGCCAAAATGCTCCATCTCCAACAATTCATCAAACCTAAAAAATTCTTCCATAATTCAAGTACTCACAACCTTAGTTACACTTTTAATGAAACAATAATTGAAAATGACCACTTAACTCTTTTGGACTTCTTCAAAACTCCACCAAAACTTATCTTTCTTGCTCCCTTATTGCTGCCCAAGGTGTGTAGGCAAAGATTAATGAAGGAAGTTCAAGAATTTAGCTTGAAATGAAGGTGATCTCAAGCTTGCATGGGTGGTTTCCATGGAGGAAAGTTGGGACACCATTTTTGACCATGGGAGAGCTTGGTGAAGATGATGAAGTGAGTGGAAGATTCTGCCCTCATTTTAAGTATTAATGTACCCACTTAGTGCTCCACTAAACCTAGATTAATGATATTATAATCTAAGGTTTCAAAAATTGCAATTTTAACCTTAATTTCTCTTAATTTACATTTTATCTTTAATTCCATTTTTCATTTGATTTTTCCAAATGTAATACCATTTATTTTTCATTGACATTTAGGTCAAAAGCCAACTCTAGGTGTCAAATGACCACAATGCCCCTATTCGGGTTGTATTCCCGATTTTTCGGTAACACCGAGTTTTGTCATTTTCTCGATTTCTCGTTTTTCTTTGTACTAATTAATTAATTTTTCTTTGATATTTCTAATGACATTTATACTTCAATAAGTCTTTAATTATGTCTCGAAACTAAATTCTGAGGGTTCCCTGCAGTCCTGGGGTTGGCTATTGCCTGCGCCATAACTTCTCCGTGCGATCACCCATCGCTGCGGTGCTGGCTTGTTTAACTTAGTTTCATTTCATTGTTATTATTTTTTCTTTATTTTTCTTGTATTTTTCTTCCTTGTATTTTATTATTTTATGTCTCCTCACTAATATTTAAATTCAGTTCTAGGCATCCTATGTGACACCCCTTACCCGTGTACAGTATACCCGAGTAAGTAATGTCACACGGTGTACTGGCACACTCTAATATTCCTTAATTAATTTATATCATGCTTTTGAATATAACTTGTAAAATATAACTCATTTAAGTCATTTATTGAATTCATAATTTATTTGAGGTTCCAAAAATTTTATAGAAAATCCGGCAGAATACCGGCTAAAAATGGAGAAAACAGTTCTTCAGAACCTGTTAAAAACACTTCCAATAAACAAATTCATTCATTCTCAACTCCAATATCAACACAAAACTCAATATCAAGATTTCAACATTTCAATTTCTATTCTCATTCATCATTCACATGTGATGTTCACATATAAATCACAAGTAAACATTTACTTTTCCATTAACAAATACAATTTTCATAATTTACATATACATCAATATACATTACACAAGTTTAATTACATATGAAGAAAAATCAAAATTAAGTTACAAAATGTCAAAATGACACCTAGTGTCCTACCAATGCACAGCAGAAGTTGAGGTGACACGAACACTGAGCAGAACTGCCGGATGGACTCACCCAGTCTGTGGTCTACTGGGCTCACGATCGGGGTCTCCAGTACCTACGCGTGGTAAAAGCAACGCGCTAAGCAATAATGCTTAGTGGTGCAATAATATAATAGAAGAAAATAGCAAGAAATTAAATTTGTAGTGAATGTATATGTTTCATTTGCTTGGTATTTGTATATTATTTACTTTGTCCACTTTTATTCATTTGGTTGCCCCAAGTAACCTACACTAGACGACTGGGCTGGATAACGGGTAAACTGGCACTGGGTATCTAGTACCTCGGGCCGTCACACCATCGGTCGCATATGCATCACCCGGTGTGCAAATGCAATGCCTACCAAGTCAGAATAATCTCAGGCACAAGGCCAAGTCTCAATGCAAAGTCAGAATGGCTAAAAGCCATGAAATCACAAAATGGCATTTTTGCCATGTGCAGTACTGCTAACTGAACCCTATTGGCATGCCAAACTATCCAAACCAATCATGTTAGGTATACTAGGGCATTTGAAACTTTTAAATTCTTCAATTTGTGCATTTCAAGTTTTGGGGTCACTATTCACCTCATTGGTCAACAAAAATATTGACTTTTGGATAGAAAATATGTGTATTAGTTTTAACACCCCAAACATACCACATTTTGTATTTAAAACTTGTTGGAATTGATTTCCATTTCCATTTCTCAACTTAAATCTAGGAGGGCAGAATTTTCAGTTTTGGAGACCCAACTTTACTGTTCCATTGGGCCCTGTTACAGTGGGAATTTGAAGAAATGGCAAACATGAAATTTGTTCCTTATTTTGTCTAGTTGAATTTCCTTTTTTGAATCACTCCATTTGGAGTTTTGTAGCTCCAGATATGGTCCAAAAACCACAGCTGGCCGGATTACCATTCTGCAGAAATTACCATATCTACAGTAACATGGACAGTGACTGCCACTGCCATTTGGGTTAGGTTCTGGTCATAATTTGGGGTAGGTTCCTTCATGAAAGTTGTTTTTCTATGTCTTAAATTGTTGCTGTAAAAATTTCAGGTCAATTGACCATATCTATGTCTTAAATTGTTGCCTTTTCTCATCATTCTTCTTGCAACTGTGGCTGAGATGACATTGGACAAGAAATCTGTCCTTTCCCCCACAACTGTGATCTCATTACCCTCTGAAGTTTTTAGAGAAATTATCTTCAATTTGCAATCAACTATTGCCTGATGACGTGACAACCAGTCCATTCCCAAAATCACGTCAAACTCGTGGAAGGGCAACTCAATCAGATCTGCCAAGAATTCATACCCCTGAATCCTTAACGGGCCAGAATGTCTTGGTCACTCTCCCCTATTAGTATCCCCCTTTCTACGGGTAAGTTGATGCAAATGTAGGAATGAGTGGATCCTGGATCCACCAATGCATGCACAGGTGTAGTGTAGAGGGAGAACATACCCACGATGACGCCCGGCATCTTGCTCCTCCCGAGCTCGTGACATAATTTCTCGCAGGTGGTGCGTTATCCGCCTCTCTGCTGCTCGATGCAGCCTCGAGATGGTCCCACGCTGATTTACTGCACCTTCTACCCCTTGGTGGTGCAGAGCAGTCTGCTCACTTGTGTTGGAGCGGCAGTAGTAGTTCTGCGTGACAGCTTCTTCAACCGATGCTCTGTTGACCCACACCTCAAGCAGGCACCGATTTCTCCAACATTCCCTTGTGCCATTTCGTGCAATGCGGACATGCGAGAAGATGTTGGGGCTGGTCCTGAACCCCATCCTCGAGAGCTGCCCACCGATGGTGTGGACCGACCTCTCCTAGGGGTGAATCGTGGCTGGGCCTCGAGACCGACCACGACTCGTGGTTGACCCAACTCGTGCGGGAGGACCCTTGAACTTCTTCCCAAATGCAGGGGCTGAACTAGATGCACCGGTCCCCTCTTCTCGCTCTCTCTTCTAGTCCGCTTCACCGATTCTTACTTTTTCCACCTTTATTGCAGCTTCCACTAACTTGGTAAATTCGTGATTCCCAAGGCGGTGAGCTGGATCTTGATGTTGTCATTTAGTCCTCTTCAAATCTCTTGCAC
Organism: Hevea brasiliensis; assembly: GCF_030052815.1. Classification (NCBI taxonomy): domain Eukaryota; kingdom Viridiplantae; phylum Streptophyta; class Magnoliopsida; order Malpighiales; family Euphorbiaceae; genus Hevea; species Hevea brasiliensis. Next base: position 36,819,216 of record NC_079494.1, on the reverse strand, counting down.
CTTTCACTTCATTAGAGACTATCTCCTTCCATAACGGCTTAATCGAACAAACTCCTTCTCATATTCGCCACCGACACTGCCTCTCGCCAAAGTTAATAAACTCTCTTTTCTCTCTTCCGTATACAAGACTACATATTTCTTCTTGAATTCAGAGAGGAAGAAGTCCCAAGTTACGCTCTTCCGCTGCACTTCATCGACACAGATGTCCCACCACTCATATGCATCATCTTGCAAAGAAAGAGATGGCAGCTTCCGTGTTTTGCTCGAGTGCGGTGGAGTTGTTTTAGTACTCTGCCTTTCTGCTCAACCAATTCTACCGCAACAGAGTCATCTTCTCTCTGCCATAGAAGTCCACGACTCCAAACTTCCTTAGCCTTCAGTGTGATTTACTGTGGAGCCGTGGTGGTGGTGGTGCCTTGGCATTACCCCGCCATTTGTCCAAGAAGTCGGCCATTTGTTGGAACATGGCTGTGGAGGCCGAGCAGCTCGCTTGAGTCGGGCGGAGCAGATTCTCTCATGCCCCAGCCTCATTCTTGTAGGTGGAGCATGACTCTCCACTTCCTCCTCAACGGCTCTCTGAGATGAAGGGTCCATATCCTATTCAAAATAAGAAAGATAAACAGATCTGCGTTAGTGTCACCTCGACTCTTACAAATGCAATGCATGGTATGGACTCAATCTAGGACCAGAAACGCCTAAACCGTGCTCTGATACCACTAAATGTGACACCCCTTACCCGTACAAGATACCCAGTAAGTAATGCCACACGGTGTACCGGCACACTCTAATATTCCTTAATTAATTTATATCATGCTTTTGAATATAACTTGTAAAATATAACTCATTTAAGTCATTTATTGAATTCATAATTTATTTGAGGTTCGGAAAAATTTTATAGAAAATCCGGCAGAATACCGGCTAAAAATGGAGAAAACAGTTCTTCGAAACCTGTTAAAAACACTTCCAATAAACAAATTCATTCATTCTCAACTCCAATATCAACACAAAACTCAATATCAAGATTTCAACATTTCAATTTCTATTCTCATTCATCATTCACATGTGATGTTCACATATAAATCACAAGTAAACATTTACTTTTCCATTAACAAATACAATTTTCATAATTTACATATACATCAATATACATTACACAAGTTTAATTACATATGAAGAAAAATCAAAATTAAGTTACAAAATGTCAAAATGACACCTAGTGTCCTACCAATGCACAGCAGAAGTTGAGGTGACACGGACACTGAGCAGAACTGCCGGATGGACTCACCCAGTCTGTGGTCTACTGGGCTCACGATCGGGGTCTCCAGTACCTATGCGTGGCAAAAGCAACGCGCTAAGCAATAATGCTTAGTGGTGCAATAATATAATAGAAGAAAATAGCAAGAAATTAAATGTGTAGTGAATGTATATATTTCATTTGCTTGGTATTTGTATATTATTTACTTTGTCCACTTTTATTCATTTGGTTGCCCCAAGTAACCTACACTAGACGACTGGGCTGGATAACGGGTAAACTGGCACTGGGTATCTAGTACCTCGGGCCGTCACACCATCGGTCGCATATGCATCACCCGGCAGTACGTAACAGCTACCAAGTCAGAATAATCTCAGGCACAAGGCCAAGTCTCAATGCAAAGTCAGAATGGCTAAAAGCCATGAAATCACAGAATGGCATTTTTGCCATGTGCAGTACTGCTAACTGAACCCTATTGGCATGCCAAACTATCCAAACCAATCATGTTAGGTATACTAGGGCATTTGAAACTTTTAAATTCTTCAATTTGTGCATTTCAAGTTTTGGGGTCACTATTCACCTCATTGATCAACAAAAATGTTGACTTTTGGATAGAAAATATGTGTATTAGTTTTAACACCCCAAACATACCACATTTTGTATTTAAAACTTGTTGGAATTGATTTCCATTTCCATTTCTCAACTTAAATCTAGGAGGGCAGAATTTTCAGTTTTGGAGACCCAACTTTACTGTTCCATTGGGCCCTGTTACAGTGGGAATTTGAAGAAATGGAAAACATGAAAGTTGTTCCTTATTTTGTCTAGTTGAATTTCCTTTTTTGAATCACTCCATTTGGAGTTTTGTAGCTCCAGATATGGTCTAAAAACCACAGCTGGCCGGATTACCATTCTGCAGAAATTACCATATCTACAGTAACATGAACAGTGACTGCCACTGCCATTTGGGTTAGGTTCTGGCCATAATTTGGGGTAGGTTCCTTCATGAAAGTTGTTTTTATATGTCTTAACTTGTTGATGTAAAAATATTAGGTCAATTGACCATATCTACAGTGAGTTATGGCCAAATGAACAGTTACTGTTCATTTGGTCAATTCTGCAGCATCAGTTGCAGGGTATCCGGATTGGGGCCAAGTTTTGGTCCTCTTGCTTTGGTCTTTTGGGCATGGTTTCTTCAGCAAAAATGTGCCATTATAAGCCTAGTTTCATGTCCAATTGGACAAACACCAATTGGACTAACACAGCCCAAGTTATGGCAGTGTAAGTGGACTGAATTTTCAGTCCCTCTGCTGCTGTCCTAGGGCAGCCTGCAACTTCACTTTGCAATCCTATTTTTCAGTCCATTCTATGGTCAACTTACCTAAAATAGTCACTAATTGACCATTAAAAAGTTCTCTAACAATTTCCTAAGCCAAGTCACATTTTCACCTTTCCAAACCCTAATGTCCAAATCAATTTGCTCATAAACTTTAATTAACATACTTAGTTCAATATCCATGCATATTAATACCTTAACCATCATTTCTAGCCACTCTAAGTTTATTAAACAATCAAACTCATCCTTCCATAGGGCTGCCGAAAATTGAAGGTACCCTTAACACATATAATTTACTTCAATTTCTTAAAATCTCTTAGCTCAAAATGATGTTCTAACTAAGATTAAAAGAGTGAAAATGAAAGTGTAGCACTAACCTTGAATGGGCAGAATTTCCAAAGCCCCAAACTTCACTTTCTTTCCTCTTGTTGGCTGCCAAAAGCTTGTTTAAGATGTGGGGTAAAGTTTTAATGAAGAGAGGTTAGAGAAATATGGTGGAAGTGATGGAAATCTAAAGCTTGAAAAAGCTTCAATGGAGGGTGGCCATAGAGCTAGGTTTCGGCTGGCTTTTTGGGGAGGGAGAGGGCTGCTGCAATTTTGTTATTTTGGTCTTGTTTAGTCTCTTTTATTTGTTAGTCAAAGGATAGCTCAATTGTGATTGGTCATAATTTATAAATGACATCATCAAGATGTCATAAATGAGCTTTTCTTTGATTTTTCTTTTCTTTTCATCACTACTCAATTTCAATTTAATTTCTAGTAATGTTTATTCATATTTTATGTCATATTAATTATTTACTCAACTGAACAAGTCGGCCAAAAATCACCTCTGAAGGCGAAATGACCAAAATGCCCTCCGTTTGGCTTAACGGGTCAAAATTGTCTGTACCGATTGAAAAATTTTTCTAAGTATTTTCTTGGCATTCTAATGCCATGGGAACCTCAGTAATCTTTCTCTAGAGTCCCAAAAATTATTTTATAATTTTTCCCCCGGGTCTAGGGCTCCTCGTTGCGAGAACCGCAACTTCCCTCTGGTTACCCATCGCTAGGGCACCGGCTCGTTCAACTTGGTTGTATTTTATTTCTAAAATTTTTACTAAATTTTTCTTATTAATATTTGAGTTAATTATGATTCCCGACTTTAGTTTAAATATTTTTCTGGACGTTCTAGCTGTCCGGACCGACACCGGTCACTGGAACAGTAGAATGTACGGAGTTGGTACTGGGAGGGTGTTACATCCTAACTGTCTGGACAGACACTGGTCACCGGAACAGTAGAACGCACTATCGAACATAGGGGTGTTACATATGCGAGGAAATAATCCATCGCACTAAGCATTTTTGCTTAGTAGTGCAATAATTGAAATAAAAATAACTAATAATTGAAATAATTATTCCATATAAAATTTCCTAAATTTTTGAATTAATTACATATTTGCAGAACTTTGAGAGCAAATAATTTATCAGGATTTTTTTATTCATATATTTTATGTTCTGTCTTATTAAATCCATAATAGTGATCTCTTTATGTACTTATTTAAATTTAAAGTGTATTACTCATATTTGTGCCCAAGTAACCTATGACGGACTATAAAGACTGGATACACGGGAGTATATTAGTTAGACATCCGTATGTCTATCAAGTATACAACGGTCATGTCAGGTACTAGGCCAGCGGGCAAGCATAAAGCTAGTAATAATAATAAGCACTGTGGCCAACAGGCAGGCATAAAGCCAGTAGAACAACCATCTTAGACATATGTTGTCTGTCAATGATCATTCATGTGGGCAGCACTGCAATCTGTAGTCCCTAATTGTATACCAATCGATCCATGCTATATAAATAAGTCTAGGTATACTTTGGGCAAAGTAGAATTATTAAGTATTTATAGTTTCATTAATTCATGTTATATACTAGTGGTGTTTCATAGCATTTTCATGTCACTTGTAATGGGAAACATAAGTCCCACATGCATATTCATGTTATTTTTATGTTTAGCAAATTACTTTATTTCATTCCATATCATGTGCCAAGTTATTTTATGAACCTTTCTCAAGGTCTAGATTTGGTATCTTAAATTCATCTAGCAAATTGGTTAAGGTGTGGCCACTGTTTGGCCACACTTCCTTCATGGACGTTGTTCCTCCATGTCTTCCCTTTGTTTTCCTTTTTGAATCATGTCATTTGGAGTTTTAGAACTCAAGTTATGGTCAAATAACCAAAACTGGTTCATTAACTCATTCTAATTCCAGAACCAGGCAGATTCTGGAGTCAAACTTTATCCAACTATTTGGACATGTTATAGCCACTTTTAGGCCTAATGTTCTCCATAAGAGTTGTTACCCTATGTCTTAGGATCACTTAAATTTAAGATTTACAATTTTTCAAGTTTTGTAGAATTAATTATGGAAAACTAACTAGCCTAGACTCAGGTACCCTGTGGCTTCAGGATTCCAGGTTCAAGGCAGTAGATTTATCTCCCATTTTAGGGTTCTTACACTCAAAATCTAAGGAAGGTTCCTAAATCAAAGTTGGAGCCCTATCTCTTAGGTTTCTATAACAGTTAGGCTCATCCCATTTAGAGTTTTCTACTAAAAGTTATGGTATAAAAACTTTTCTAGAGTCAAATGGTTATTTGGTTCATTTCAGGTTTTGGCATGCTGAGTTGTCCTAGCTAATTGGCTTAGTTCCATTAGGTTCTGGGTTTTGGTCAAAATACCAAAGTTGTAGTTCTAGGTCTCTTGTAGAGATTTTGGCTTTGGTTTCACTACATTTGTAGCTTTTTGGACCAAGTTGTGGCATTTTTGCCAAAATTGATCGGATAGGTTCAGGTCCAGAATTTCTGGGCAGTTTTGGTTCTGGCAGTTTTAACAAACTAAATTTGGTGAGCAATTTGACTTAGTTATGGTCAGAATTTGAGTTTCTATTCTTCATGAAAGTTGTTCTACTATATCTAAGCTTTCCACGGGTTCAAAAATCAGGTCATTCTGACCTTTCTAGAGTATGTTATGGCATTTGAATATTTACTATTCATTTAGTCATTTTCCTAAATCCATATTAGGGTTGTCTGGATTCAAGCAGTTTTTAGGTTAGGTTAGGGACAGTTTTGGGCATGGTCTCTTCATGAAAAATGGGACAGTATGACCCTAGTTTCATCTCCAATTAGCCTCACACCAATTGGAGCAACACAACTCTACTTATAGCTTAAAAACTACACTAGACTCATGGGTCCGAAAATTCTGCATGAAAATCAGCACTCCCAATTTCAAATCCACCCAACTTCTAAACTTCAATTCATATTCATAGCACTTTTAATAGTCAACAATTGGTCTCAACATCATCAATTTCAATTCATACACAAATTTCCCCAAAGTTAGGTAAAAAACCCTAACTCAAATTCACAATCTCTTGCAAACACATGACAATCAATTTAATCATCATATATACTCATCAATAACACTAATAAACTCAATTAATTTCATCAAAATCATCAAACCTCAACTCAATTCATGGCTGCCAAATTTTAGGGTTCCTACTTGTTAATGATTTTCTTTTGATTTCATGAACTTTCAACCTAATTTAGAATGCTTATACTAATTAAAGAAGAGTAAGGGTGTGTATAGTGCACTAATTGTAACACCCCTCGCTCGTCTACAGTGTAGCCGAGCAAGGCACGCTCCATACGGTGCCGGAGCACCCTATCTTGTCTTGTCGTGTATAATATTAATTTAATTATATTATCTTATGTGTAGAATTTTTTTTTTATTCCATTGCATTTTTCTAGAGACCCAGACAGAGTCTCCTTTGTTTTATTAGTGCATGGCGAGTTTCCTTATTTACTTGTTAAATAGTCCATATTCATTTCATATTTTCCATAAACCATGTAATGTCCTCATAATACTCATAATCATTTCAAGTAAATAAAATACTTCATTCCATTCATATAAAATCAAATATAATATTTACAATTTTATTTACAATCACAAAATAATTTACATTGTTTACTTACATACAATAACCAAAATGCAAAATATAACTATACATGAACCCTACCAAAATGGACTGCTGAGGTGACAATCTATCCTATAGCAGATCTGATCAAAATCTTGTTTAAGCTCTATTGCTGCTGCTGTTGCTGGTACTGGTCTTCCGTACCTATACGTGGTAAGAACCAACTCGCTAAGCATATTGCTTAGTGGTGCATAAATTGAAATAAAAATAACTAAATAATTGAAATAATTATTCCACATATAGCTTTATAAAGAAATATAGATTTTATGAGTTTATAGTCTTTTACATGTTTATAGAACTTTGCAAGCAATTATGTTAATCGGGATCTTTTCTGTTCGTTTATTCCATGTTCCTCTAAGTATACATGGCTGATGTATTTCTTTCTGAATTTAGCCAGAAAGAAATTCTGGGTGATCTATGCAGGCTGTACCACTCTCGATACTATCACCCACCACCTATATGCATCCTCCTGAAGTAGTGACAGAGCACACTCCAACTGCTGCCCTGGGGTGCAGTGTAGCTACTGCAACACCCTCTCTGTCTCTCCAGCTAATGCTCTGCTATGGCCAGATCATCCTCCTTCTTACCCTTAAAATCAACTGCCCCATGTTTCTATAGTCTCTCCAATGGGGACCTCTGCACTGACTGTGGATGTGGAGGTGGTGGTGGTGGCAGCTGTACAAGTGGTGGTGGCAGTTGTTGTGGTTGTGGCTATAGAGATGGAGGCGGCTGTGGCTGTGGTATGGCTCTGGTAATCTAACAGAGCATCTGAGTCATCTACTCTAGGAAGGCTTGTTGTGCTCTCCCCACAGCACCAAGTGATGACTCTGCTTTATTACTACTTCGCCCCTAACTAGGAGTAGGTGTGGGTGCATGACTCTCTACCTCCTCCTCTATCGGTCTAGGAGACCCATGCTCTGAAAAATCAGATGCCATCAATCTTATAAAACAGACAAAGATCAGTTCTGCATTAGTGTCACCTCGACTCTTAATTAAGGCCCATGCATGTTATACACACTATCTATCTAGGTCTAGGACCGCCTAAACCTCTGGTCTGATACCACTAAATGTGACACCCCTTTACCCGTCTACAGTATAGCCAAGCAAAGCATGTCACATTCGGTGCCGGAGTATCCTATCTTATATTGTCATATCCATTATTAATTTTAACTTTCATTTATTCAGGTTATCATGTATGAAATTTTTTTTTTACATATATATCACAATTTATTTTATTAGAGACCCGAACAGGGCTTCCTCTGTTTTATTAGCATTTGGCGGGTTCCACTATTCACATGTTAACATAATTCATAATCCATTCATTTTCTTATGTATCCTGTCATTCATAATTACATGTAATTTCAAGAAAATGATATATATTTCATTCATATAAAAGTTATGCACAATAATTTACAATTTTATTTACAATACAAAATATAATTACATTCTGTTTATGTATAATAAACCAAAAATACAAAATCTAATACATGGGCCCTATGTCTTATGATCACTCAGATTTTTGAATTATAATTTTTTCGAGTTGTATAGACTGAGATATGGCCAATTTACTGGCCTGGACTCATGTACCCTACTCAGGTCAGTAGCTTTAACTCCTATTTTAGGGTCCTTACACTCATAATCTGAGGAATGTTTCTAAATCAAAGTTAAAGCCCTATTTCTTAGGTTTTCATAACAGTTTGGCTCATCCCAATTGAAGTCTTCTAGTGGGAGATATGCCATAAACACTGTTCTGGGTTCAAGTGAAGTTTGGTCAAACTCCAGGTTTTGATATGTTGACTTGTTCTAGTCATTTGACCTAGTTCCTTTGGTTTCTGGGTTTTGGTAAAAACACCAATATTGTAGATTTATATCTTATGAAAATTTTGCCACTGATTTCATTACATTTGGATTTTTTTTAGACCAAGTTATAGCCTTTTAGCCAAAACTAGTCGGGTAGGCCTATGTCTAGAAAATTCTAAACTGTTTGGTTTTGGACAGTTTTGTGACCCAACTTGTGCTAGCAAATTGGTTTGGCTAGAGGCAATTCTGGGTTCTATGTTCTTCTTGAAAGTTGTACTCCTATGTCTAACCTTTCCAATTCCATAAAAATCATGTTATTTGGATCTTTCTAGTGGAAGTTATGACCAAATGAACATGCACTATTCATATGGTCATTTTTTTGGGCTCAGGATTTGGTAAGCCGAATTCAAACAGTAATTAGGTCAATTTGTGGACAGTATTTTGGTTTCTTTATAAAAAATGGAGTATTTTGGCCCTAATTTCATCTACAATTGGCCTCATACCAATTGAAGCAACACATTTCTAGTTATAGGTCAAAATCAACACTGGACTCACAGAGTCCCACAACCTGCATGAAGAGTACACTCCCAATGCAATTGCCTCCAATCTCCCAAACTACAAATTGGCATACATGGCACTTCTATTAAGCAACAATCAATCTCAACAAGGTTAATTTCAAGCATAGCACAAAATCTCCAAGAGTTGGGTCAAACCCTAACTCAAATTCCTCAATTTATACTTACCACATGCAATTAAGCATATATATTACATCTTTCATGTTATCTAAGCTAGGATTGAAATTTTAATTCAATTAAATTCAATATCCCTCACTTCCCTAGGCTAGCCGAAATTTGGGTCATGCATTTAATCAATAATTCTTTTCAATTTCATTCAATTTCTACTCCCTTAGACATGATTAACATACTTAAAGAAGAGAGGAAGAGCAATCTTGTACTAACCTCTGTAATCAACCTTTTGGACCTGGGAAAACTCTAAAATTTCTACTCCTTGTGGCTGCCTAGAGCTTTCTTATGGTTTGGGGATAATTTTTAATAGAGGACCTTAGGGATTTTAGTGGATGGAGAGAGAGGAGTTTAAGCTTTAAAATCAAAAAAATGGTGGGAGCTCTTGGTGAATGGAGATTCAGCCATGAAGTGAGAAAGGAAGAAGAAGACCAAAAATAAGATGAGAATGAATTAATTAAAATTGTAATATATATATATATATATATATATATATATATATATATATATATATATATATATATATATATATATATATATATAAGTTTAATTGGCTTAATATTTTTAATTATGTCATGCTTACATCATAAATTTTATCTCTTTTCTTTTCTTTTCCCATTTCTATACATAATTTCACTTTTTAATTTATTTTATGTTTTTTAATCTCTCTCAATTTAATTGACATTTAGGTCAAAATTCAATTCGGGGGTTAAAATGACCAAAATGCCTTCCATTATGCTTGTCGGGTTATATTGGTATGTACCGATTAACTAAATTTTCTTGAATTTTCTTTGACATTTTTAATGTCATTTATACCTCAGTAAACCTTCAATTAAGTCCCAAAAATTTATTTCATAGGGTTCCTCACGGGTTTGGGGTTGACAACTATCTTCACAGTCGCTTCTTGGTATGGTCACCGTTCGTCTGAGTCCCAGCTCCTTTAACCTATTGCATTTCATTTCTTATATTTTTCCTTAATTTTTCTTAGCATTTATTCCATCATTTTATGTCTCCTCACCCTAGTTTAACTGTAGTTCCAGACATTTTGACTATCTGAATAGACGTTAGTCATCGGATGTAACGCCCTCACCATAGGTAGTGCAGACGTTTCATCGTTTCGCGACGCATCATCGTCTGTCCGACAATGTAATGCCCGAACTACACTTAAATGATAGTAAGGAGACATAAAATAATGGAATAAATGATAAGAAAATATAAGGAAAAATAAAAAATATGAAATGCAATTAGGTTAAATGAGCTGGAATCGCAGCAATGAGTGATCATATGGGGAAGTCACTGCGTAGACAGTTGACGATCCCAGACCCGCGAGAAACCCGAGGAAATAATTTCTGGGGTTTAATTAAGAATTTACCGAAGTGTAAATGATATTAAAAATGTCAAAGAAAATTTTAATTAATTGATAAAGGTGAAAATAAAAATAAAATAGACTGTATAAAAATTATAAAGGGACCGTCGGATTAGGGATTTGATCAGTATTTTCAAAAAAGTGAGACTTAACCCGAAGAGGGGCATTTTGGTCATTTGGCACCTAAAGTTGACTTTTGACCAAAAAATTCATTAAAATGAGTGATATTAAAAATTTAGAAAACCCCATAAAAATATCATGAAAATATGAAATTTCATGTAATGTAATTAAAGGAACCTAAGTGGGGCTAACTAGAATTTTTAAAAAAACTCTAGATTATTATATTAATAAACTGTGACACCCCTTACCCGTCTACAGTGTAGCCGAGCAAGTTATGCCACTCAGTGTGTCAGAACACCAATTCATGTTTCAATTTCAATTAATCCCTTTTTATTTATTTATTTATAATTTTTGATAAATCTAAATTTTTTCGCAAATTTTATAGAAAATCCGGCAGAGTGCCGGCTATAAATTGGAAAATAGTTCTTCTGAACCTGTTTAAAAACACTTCTAATATAATTATAATCTCAATCTCAGTCAACCACCAACATTTTTCAACAATTTCTCAAATCAATTCAGTATCTCAAAATTCACATTCATCTCATATCACACCCAATTCAATGAGAAATACTCATATTTATTTCTGAACACAGCTCATGGGTAATTATAGCAAAAAAAAATATGATTACATGAGTTTATAATATAAATAACAAAAGTTTACAAATACAAAAGACTTAGGTAGCCCAATGTCCTACCAATGCACTGCAATTGTGAGGTGACTTTGAACTCTGAGTGCAGATCTGAAAGCTCACCCTGTATGATGTCTGCTGGACTCCCCAGCTATATCTCCAGTACCTGCACGTGGCAATAGTGACGCGCTAAGCAATTCTGCTTAGTGGTGACAATATAAAATAAAATAAAATAAAATAAAAATATATATGCAGGATGTATATTTACATTTTTGGGTAGACTTAATTTCAGATATTTATTGCAATATTATTCGATTAAAGTTTGGTAAGATTTATTAACATTGCTCGAGTAACCTATACTAGTTGACTGGATTGGATAAATGGGTAAACTGGTACTGGGTACTAAGTACCTCGGACCATCACACCATCGATCACATTGTGTCTCCCGGTGTGCAGCAGAACAGCTAATAAGTTATAATAATTATCGGGGATTAAACCCGAGTATAACAACTCAATATCATAGCGAAAGGCTATTATGTCACAGAATGGCATGGAAAGCCATGAAATACAGAATGGCATGAAGCCATATGCAATACTTCTAACAGAACCCTATTGGCATGCCAACCTATCCAAACCAATCACATTAAGCTTAGAGATAGTATTGGCAACCAATACCAACAAGTTTAAAATGAAAAATGTGGTATGTTGATGATATTTAAACTAATTTACCTATTGCCAATGCAAAAGTCAACATTTTGGTTGACCAATGAAATGAATAGTAATCATAAAAATTCAATTTCAAAGAATTGCATAAATGAAAAGTGTTAAATGCCCTAGTAGGCCTAATGTGATTGGTTTGGATAGGTTGGCATGCCAATAGGGTTCTCATAGCGATCGCATATGGCTTCATGCCATTCTGTATTTCATGGCTTTCCATGTCATTCTGTGACATAATAGCCTTTGGCTATGATATTGAGTTGTTATACTCGGGTTTAATCCCCGATAATTATTACAGCTTATTAGCTGTTCTGCTACACACCGGGAGACACAATGTGACCGATGGTGTGATGGTCCGAGGTACTTAGTACCCAGTACCAGTTTACCCGTTTATCCAGTCCAGTCTACTAGTATACATTACTCGAGCAATGTTAATAAATCTTACCAAACTTTAATCGAATAATATTGCAATAAATATCTGAAATTAAGTCTACCCAAAAATATAAATATACATCCTGTATACATATTTTTATTTTATTTTATTTTATTTTATATTGTCACCACTAAGCAGAATTGCTTAGCGTCGCTATTGCCACGCGCAGGTACTGGAGATATAGCTGGGGAGTCCAGCAGACATCATACAGGGTGACCTTTCAGATCTGCACTCAGAGTTCAAAGTCACCTCACAATTGCAGTGCATTAGTAGGACATTGTGCTACCTAAGTCTTTTGTATTTGTAAACTTTTGTTATGTATATTATAAACTCATGTAATCATTTTTTTTTTTTTTGCTGTAATTACCCATGAGCTGTGTTCAGAAATAAATATGAGTATTTCTCATTGAATTGGGTGTGATATGAGATGAATGTGAATTTTGAGATACTGAATTGATTTGAGAAATTGTTGAAAAATGTTGGTTGTTGACTGAGATTAAGATTATAATTATATTGGAAGTGTTTTTAAACAGGTTCAGAAGAACTGTTTTCCAATTTATAGCCGACACTCTGCCGGATTTTCTATAAAATTTGCGAAAAAATTTAGATTTATCAAAAATTATAAATAATTGATTAAAAAGGGATTAATTGAAATTGAAACATGAATTGGTGTTCTGATACACTGAGTGGCATAACTTGCTCGGCTACACTGTAGACGGGTAAGGGGTGTCACATTTAGTGGTATCAGAGCACCGGTTTAGGTGTTTCTGGGTCTAGATAGAGTACATACCATTGCATTGCATTTGTAAGTGTTGAGGTGACACTGATGCAGATCTGTTTGTTTTCTTATTTTGAATAGGACATGGATCCTGCTTCGCAAAGAGCAGTTGATGAAGAGGTGGAGAGTCATGCTCCACCAAGGGCTGAGTCTAGGGGCAGGGGAGAACCTACTCCACCAGCAGCATACGCACCTGCTCAACCTCAGTTTGCTCTATTCCAGCAAATGACTGAATTCTATCAGTAAATGATGGGGGTAATTCCACCACCACAACTACAACAACAACCCCCACCAGCACCACAGAAATCTCATCTGGAGAAATTGAGAAAGCATGGGGCTGTGGACTTCTTTGGGAAGAGGGAGGATGATCCCATGGCCGAAGAAAACTGGTTGGATAGAACCATTAGAGTGCTGAAACAACTAAATTGCACCCCCGAGCAGAACCTAGTGGCTGCTGTGTCCCTACTTCAGGATGACGCATATCAGTAGTGGAACAAAGTAACTAGTGAGGTGCAACCTGATCAGATCACCTGGAAATTCTTCCTTACAGAGTTCAGGAAGAAATATATTAGCAAAGTGTATTTAGAAGAGCAAAGAAGGGAATTTATCAGTTTGAGACAGAGACAGTTGTCAGTGGCTGAGTATGAGCATGAGTTTATCAAACTGAGCCTTTATGGGAGGGAGATAGTCCCTACCAAGGCAGAGAGGTGCAGACGGTTTGAGGAAGGGCTCAATGACAACATCAAAGTCATGATCACAGCACTGGAGATCATGGATTTTTCTAAACTGGTGGATGCTGCATCAAAAGTGGAAAGGGTCAGAATCAATGAACAAAATAGAAGGGAAAGACAATAGAAGAGGGGTCCAGGTCAGTCCAGTGCATTTTCTGCTCCCAGTAAGAAGAGTAAGGGTCCTCCTGCTCAGAGTTTAGGACCACCACAGGGTCAGGGCTAGTCTCAGGGACCCAGACCACAATTCACACCTAGGAGAGGCCAGTCCACACCATCAATGGGCAGCTCTCCAGGGACGGTGTTTAGGGGACCAGCCCCTGCATCTTCTGCTTGTTAGTACTGTCAGAAATGGCATAAGGGGGAATGTTGGCGAGTGACTGGTGCATGCTTACGGTGTCGATCAACAGAACATCAGATCAAGAATTGTCTGAAGACGACTACTACAGTTGCTCCAACACAAACTGACAGACCTGCTCCTGCACCACAAAGAGGTAGGAAGCACAGTAAACCCGAGGCACTGGTCCATCATCGAGGCCTACATCCGAGTCACCGAGAGGCGGACACTAGAATACCAGCCGGGCTTATGCCATCGGAGCTCGGAAGGAGCAAGATGCCGGATGTCATCGAGTGCACGCTTTTTCCTCTACAACACTTCTGTACATGCATTGGTGGATCCAGGATCCACTCATTCCTACATTTGCATCAAACTACCCATAGAGAGGGGAGTTCCAGTAGAGGAGAGTGATCAAGATATTCTGGTCACAAATCCACTAGGCCACAGTGTGGTAGTGAATAAGGTTTATAAAGATTGCCCGTTGAGAATTCAGGGGTATGAATTCTTGGCAGATCTAATTGAGTTGCCCTTCCACGAGTTTGACGTGATTTTAGGAATGGACTGGTTGTCACGTCATTAGGCAATAGTTGATTGCAAATTGAAGAGAATTTCTCTGAAAACTTCTGAGGGTAATGAGATCACTATTGTGGGTGAAAGGACAGATATCCTGTCCAATGTTATCTCAACCACAGTTGCAAGAAGAATGATGAGAAAAGGCTGTGAAGCTTACCTGGCACACGTGGTTGATACTAGGCAAGCTAAGCCAAACTTGAGTGATATACCCACAGTAAGAGACTTCCCAGATGTATTTCCTGAAGAGTTGCCTGGTTTACCACCAGAAAGGGAAGTCGAGTTTGCTATTGAGGTAATGCCGAGTACAGCACCCATTTTCATTGCTCCTTATAGGATGGCACCCACTGAATTGAGGGAGTTGAAAACTCAGTTGTAAGAGTTACTTGATAAGGGGTTCATACGCCCCAGTGTGTCACCATGAGGAGCTCCGATGCTATTTGTGAAGAAGAAGGATGGAACCTTAAGATTATGTATTGATTACCGGCAGTTGAACAAAGTAACTGTGAAGAATAAATATCCATTGCCTAGAATTGACGATCTGTTTGATCAGTTGAAGGGAGCCGGTGTATTTTCAAAAATTGATCTCAGATCAGGGTATCATCAGTTAAGGGTAAAGGATGCAGATGTGTCAAAAACTGCATCCAGAACCCGGTATGGGCATTATGAATTTCTAGTGATGCCGTTTGGGTTAACAAATGCACCAGCAGCATTTATG
Organism: Hevea brasiliensis; assembly: GCF_030052815.1. Taxonomy (NCBI): domain Eukaryota; kingdom Viridiplantae; phylum Streptophyta; class Magnoliopsida; order Malpighiales; family Euphorbiaceae; genus Hevea; species Hevea brasiliensis. Next base: position 36,803,680 of record NC_079494.1, on the reverse strand, counting down.
GGCCTTATGAACCGTATCTTCCATCCATACTTAGATCGGTTTGTAGTGGTCTTTATTGATGATATTCTTGTGTATTCCAAGACCGGGGAAGAACATGATGAACATTTGAGGATTGTTCTGCAAACCCTGCGAGAAAAGAAGCTGTATGCTAAGCTATCCAAATATGACTTCTGGATGAGCGAAATCTCCTTCCTTGGACACATAGTATCAGCTGAGGGGATTAGAATATATCCCAAAAAGATAGAAGCAGTGATGGAATTGAAGCCTCTCAGAAATACAACTGAGGTTAGAAGTTTCTTGGGGCTAGCTGGGTATTACAGAAGATTTGTGAAGGGATTTTCCTTAATAGCTGCTCCAATGACCAAGTTGTTACACAAGAATGTCAGATTTGACTGGAATGACAAGTGTCAGGCTAGTTTTGAGAAGTTAAAGGCTATGTTGACAGAGGCACCAGTGTTAACACAGCCAGTGTCGGGAAAGGACTGGTGCAAGAGGGGCTAATAAGCTGTAATAATTATCGGGGATTAAACCCGAGTATAACAACTCAATATCATAGCCAAAGGCTATTATGTCATAGAATGACATGGAAAGCTATGAAATACAGAATGGTATGAAGCCATATGCAGTACTGCTAACAGAACCCTATTGGCATGCCAACCTATCCAAACCAATCACATTAGGCCTACTAGGGCATTTAACACTTTTCATTTATGTAATTCTTTGAAATTGAATTTTTATGATTACTATTCATTTCATTGGTCAACCAAAATGTTGACTTTTACATTGGCAATAAGTAAATTAGTTTAAATATCATCAACATACCAAATTTTGCATTTTAAACTTGTTGGTATTGGTTGTCAATACTATCTCTAAGCTTAATGTGATTGGTTTGGATAGGTTGGCATGCCAATAGGGTTCTGTTAGCAGTACTGCATATGGCTTCATGCCATTCTGTATTTCATAGCTTTCCATGCCATTCTGTGACATAATAGCCTTTGGCTATGATATTGAGTTGTTATACTCGGGTTTAATCCCTGATAATTATTACAGCTTATTAGTTGTTCTGCTGCACACCGGGAGACAGAATGTGACCGATGGTGTGATGGTCCGAGGTACTTAGTACCTAGTACCAGTTTACTCGTTTATCCAGTCCAGTTAACTAGTATAGCTTACTCGGGCAATGTTAATAAATCTTACCAAACTTTAATCGAATAATATTGCAATAAATATATGAAATTAAGTCTACCCAAAAATGTAAATATACATCCTGCATACATATTTTTATTTTATTTTATTTTATTTTATATTGTCACCACTAAGCAGAATTGCTTAGCGCGTCGCTTTTGCCACGCGCAGGTACTGGAGATATAGCTGGGGAGTCCAACAGACATCATACAGGGTGACCTTTCAGATCTGTACTCAGAGTTCAAAGTCACCTCACAATTGCAGTGCATTGGTAGGACATTGGGCTACCTAAGTCTTTTGTATTTGTAAACTTTTGTTATGTATATTATAAACTCATGCAATCATTTTCTTTTTTTTTGCTGTAATTACCCATGAGCTGTGTTCAGAAATAAATATGAGTATTTCTCATTGAATTGGGTGTGATATGAGATGAATGTGAATTTTGAGATACTGAATTGATTTGAGAAATTGTTGAAAAATGTTGGTGGTTGACTGAGATTGAGATTATAATTATATTGGAAGTATTTTTAAACAGGTTCAGAAGAACTGTTTTTCAATTTATAGCCGGCACTCTGCCGGATTTTCTATAAAATTTATAAAAAAATTTAGATTTATCAAAAATTATAAATAAATGAATAAAAAGGGATTAATTGAAATTCAAACATGAATTGGTGTTCTGGCACACTGAGTGGCATAACTTGCTCGGCTACACTGTAGACGGGTAAGGGGTGTCACATAAACTAAGTTAGTGGAGTGTATAAAAAGGTAAAAAGTGGATAGAATTCTCCACTCACAAATCTTGTAACACCCTCACTGTAGCAATTCCATACATTCTACTGTTTCGATGACCGGTGTCTGTCCGAACAGCTAGAACGTCTGGAAAAATAATTAGACTAGAGTGAGGAGTCATAAATAACTCAAATATTAATAAGAAAAAAATTTAGGAAAAATTTTAGAAATAAAATACAACCAAGTTAAATGAGCTGGTGCCCTAGCGATGGGTAACCCAGTGGGAAGTTGCGGTTCTCGCAACTAGGAGCCCTAGACCCAGGGAAAAAATTATAAAATAATTTTTGAGACTCCAGAGAAGAGCCATTGAGGGTTTTATGGCATTAGAATGCCAAGAAAAGGTTTAGAAAAAATTTTCAATCGGTACAGACAATTTTAGTCTGTTAAGCCAAACGGAGGGCATTTTGGTCATTTCATCTTCGGAGATGATTTTTGACCAACTTGTCCAATTAAGTAAATAATTATTATGACATAAAATAGGAATAAATATTGATGAAAATTAAATTAAAAATGAGTAAAAGAAAGAAGAAAGAAAGATAAACCGATAACTCGGTAAGAGCAAAATTTGTTCAATTAAATTTGAAGGTCCAATATTTACAAAAAATAATGATTATTAATTTAATGAAGCTAAATTAATTTAATTAATTGAAATTATGAAAATTAAAAATAATTATTGAAAAGTCAAATTATAATGATTATAAACTTCAAAATAATTTTAAATTTGCCATTCTACTTATTTACCATATTGCCATTAAATATTTAATTATTATATAGGTTAATTATTGAACAAAAATCTGCATCTTTTTCCCTTCTTCTTCCCGTCCACTTGCCTTCTTCCCTTCTTCTCTAAAATTTTCCATTAAAACCCAAAATCCAAAGCTTAAAACCCTAAGTCTCAACCAAATTTTTCTTGGAAAAATTATAACCCACCCTAAACTAAAGCCTAATTAGTAGAAAGCACTCAAGAAAACCAAAAGAAATTGAGTTTAGGGCAAGAGGAATTTTAGCCAAGGTGGACCAAGAAGGAGCTTCAAGTTTTTGATTGATTAGAAGGTTGAATTGAAGTTGAGTGAAGCTAAGGAATAAGGTTAGTGCTAGAAATTCTCTTGGAATTTAAAATTTATGCAAGTTGATTTAGGGTTTGCTCAAATATGGAATTTTGTGTTGTGACTTGAATTTGATGATGTTGAGGTTGATTATTGACTATTAGAAGTGCTATAAATGTGAATTGAAGTTTGGAAGTTGGGTGAAATTAAAAATTGGGAGTGCTTCTCTTATGCAGGAAATTTGGACCTATGAGTCTAGGGTATTTTTTGACCTATAACTGAAGTTGTGTGACTTCAATTGGTATGAGGCCAATTGAAGGTGAAACTAGACACATAATGGCACAACTTTGGTGAAGAAACCATGCCCAGAAAACCAAACCAAGTAGATCAAAAGTTTGCCCTAATCCGGGTGACTTGCAGTCAGCCTGGGCAAAATGACTAAATGAATAGTATTTGGTCATTTGGCCATAACTCAGTGTAGAGAGGTCCAATTGACCTGAAATTTTACCAGCAACAAGCTGAGATATAGACCAACAACTTTCATGAAGAATAGAAATCCAAATTCTAACCATAACTTAGTCAAATTACCAACCAAACTTAGGTCACCAAATCTGGCAGAACCAAATTGCCCAGAAAATCTGGGTACAGGTCACTCCGGCCAGTTATGGTAAAATGACCATAACTTGAGCTACAAAACTCCAAATGGAGTGATTAAAAAAAAAATTCAACTAGACAAAATAAGGAACAACTTTCATGTTGATCATTTTGCCAAATTCCCACTGCAAAAATGAACAATGGAACAGTAAAAGCAAAGCATGAAAACTGAAAATTCTGCCCAATTAACATTAAGCTTGGAAATGGTATTGACAATCAATACCAACAAATTTTGAATGCAAAATGTGGTATCTTGGAGAACTTAGGTTCAATAAATTTATTATGTATTAAAAACTCAACAATTTGAGTGAATAGTGATGTGAATAGTAATACAAAGACACAAAGTATAATAACTAAATTGGTAGAGGAAATTAAGATATGAAATTTGGAATCCATGAAACATTCATGGATTACTTGGAATAGGAATAGTAATTCACCTAAATGGCTTAATGAACATTTAAGTTATGTGAATATATAGTTAAGATTTATTTCCATTACTAGTAGGTCTAATAAAACATAAGTAATACCACTTGAATATGAAATGACATTAACCTAGATGGATAGTTGAGTATAAATGGGATGAGGTTTACATTAGGATTTATGTTTCCATTACAAATAAGATAATAACACCTTGTATGAGTTATGAATTCATATAAATATTGTAATGAATAAATGAATCACATGAAAATATGAATGGAACATTAGTTTTCTTTATAAGAGAAAGGATAAATGTTTTGAGTACAATGGTATATGAACACCATTGTTGTGAATTGTGATCAATATGAATGATGTTAGGAATGTATGAATATTATGATGAATGTATAAATTATGAAATTTATCATGAAATAATAAAGTCATAAAACACAATATATTAATATTTAATGATATTATGTGCCCTTGTATTGCCTAGACATGTGTGTCAGATTGGATAGTTTGGCATGCCAATAGGGTATTGTTTTAGCAGTACTGCGAAAGGCTTTATGCCTCTATTCATGGCTTTGTGCCCGTATTCATGGCTTTATGCCCGCATTCATGGCTTTATGCCAACATTCATGGCTTTTATGCCCGATTATGTGTTATCATGGCTTTTTAGCCTTACTGACTACATACGTGGTTGACGTTCCGCGTCCCATGGTATGACGGCCCGAGGCACTGCGGTGTCCAGTGCCAACGACCCGTTATCCAGTTTAGTCAGCCTGTCATAGGTTACTTGGGCAGTGAAATTTATTGAGATAAGTTAAGAATATTAGAAATTAAAAATATTAGAAATTAAATAAAATAAATGAGTAAGATGACCTAAAATAAAATTAGGATAGTTATTTATTAGAAAAAATCGAAATGAACTGGATAGATATTAAAATTTACTTATTATGAGATAATCTGAGATGTAACACCCCTATTTGTATAGCCTGGTATATTTCACTGTTCCAGTGACCGGTGTCAGTCCGGACAATTAAGGGGATTAGAACCATACTTAAGACAACTAGAGAAACTATAAACACAAATAATTAGTAATGCTCAATTAGTTAAGTATAAATAAGAAAAACAGAACATAAGAAGTTAAACGAGTCGAGAGTCACAGCGATGGGTGACCATCTCGGGAACGACTGCGAAGTCATTTTAAACTCAAATTTTGAATTGTAAAATGTGACGCTGCGGTCCTTAGGACCCTTATGAACACAGTGGAAAAGAGAAAATCACGAAAAAGAATCATTAAGCTACCAAATAATTAGGTCAGGGAGCCGGAAGAAATATGGAATTATTTGCAAACCGGGATGAACCGGCGAGGGGCAATTTGGTCAATTGACCCCGAGAGCTGACTCCTGACCTATCTGTCAAATAAAATTGGAGAAAAGAAAATTTCAGAATCGAGAATTAAATTAAAGAACTAATAGAAAATAAAAAAAAGAGAGGAAAATGAAAAAATAAAAAGGTGATGATATCATACATGACCTCATGCATGATGCCATAAATAAATTAATTAAGTTAATTATTAATTTAGATTTTTGTGGTCTTCCATAAGTTAAATTAGATAAAAGAAAAGAAAAAAAAAAAGGAAACAAAAAGTCCTCTTCCATCTCTCTTTGCCGCCTCACTTCTTCCATAAATCCTCCATGAAAGCTCTTCATTTAAGCTTACACTTAAGCTTAATTTTTCCTTACTCAACCTTAATAACTCTCATAAAAACTTCACTAGAGCTTGTTATTGCAACTTGAGAAGAGGATTACAAGAAGAAAGAAGAGTTAAAGATAGGGTTTTGAAGTTTTAAGAGAGGTTAGTATGTTAACTTGTTGCTTTTCATTTTAAATGCATAATTAGTTGTTGAAATGAGCTTAGAACTAATGAAATGAAATAAAAATATGGGGGAAGGACCATTACTGAATTTTTGGCCAGCTTGAAGGGGAGTATGATTTGCATGAATTTAATGGGTTTGAATGAATTTATGGACCTCCCATAGTTGAATGATTATGGTTGAGAACTTTGAAATTTGCTAATGGTAATTAAGTAGTGAGATTAGGGTTTGAAACCTAGGGTTTGAGGAAAAAATTTGGAGAAATGAGTAAATGGTGTATTTGATCTATTGTGAGGTGAAAAATGGTCAATTGTGACCAAATGAGTTGTGTTTGAATTGTTGGAATGGAAGCTAAATTCGGAGGTTGTATGGTCATGCTGCTGGCAGCATGACCAAGTCAATTTTGAAGGACCAAAACTGAAATTTTACAAGTCCAATTGATATGGTACCAATTGGGGATGAAAATAGACATAAAATGACACAATTTTCATTTAGGAACCATGCCCAAAAAGTGACCAAAACTTAGTGAACCAATTGACCAAAGTTGGATAAGAGCAGTCTGCCACTGTATAAACTGACCAAATGAACAGTATTTGTTCATTTGGTCATAACTCGAGTTAGACAGGTCAAAATGACCTGAAATTTTACCAAAGGTTAGATGAGATATAGACCTAAAACTTTCATGAAGAACACAAGTCCAAATTCTGCCAGCAACCAAGCCATTTGGCCACCCCAAGTTGGTGACTCAAATCTGCCAGCACCAAAATTTGCCCAAAAAATCTGGGTTGTGTCCAATCCGGCAGCCCTAGTTCAAATGGCCATAACTTGAGCTACAAAACTCCAATTGGGGTGATCCAAAAATGAGAATAAACTTAAGACAATAAGAAACATTTTCTATGAAGAAAGATTTGCCAAATTCTAACAGTAGATTAACCAATGGAATAGTGCAACTAGGAGCACCAAAACTGAAAATTTGACAATTTTGCTTGAAGGACTTATGCTTTGAGAAAATGACCAAAACCAACAAATTTAATGACCAAAATGTGGTATGTGGGTGAAGTTGGAATTCCCATACCTATTAAGCCTTAAAAAGTCAACAATTTGACTTGAATAGTGTAGTGACTAGTAACCCGAAACACAAAAACTTCGAGAACGTCGAAATTAGTACATTAAAGCTAGGTAAAAATGAAGTGAAATTTATTTTTGGATTTATGCTAAGTTATGGTACTGAAACACTGTGAAATTGTGTGTTTCAGCTGAAAAAGACTTGGAAACTCGAAGAGACTGAGTCAAGGCCTAAAAGCGACTCACGTCAGGTCTGTGCACAGTAATTTTTATTTGAATATATGATTCTTGAAAAATTGATTTTTTTGTGCTAGTTACGAACTGTGTTGCCATTTATGATTGTGAATATGACTTTGAAAGTTTACCAGATTTCTAATAAATTATTTGAATAAATTGTTTTGAATTGATTTTGTATTCACACTTAGCATGACAGTATCACACTATTCCTCCTCCATTTATGGGGTTGAGATCGTTTATTTTCCTCCCTCTCTGGTTTACCAGTTGAGGTTGAGATCGGATGAGTACTCATTAGCTAGCTAGCCACCTCCCTCATTGATTTCGATTAATGGGGTTGTAGATTGCTTTGTCGTGGTGTACAACACGACATTGTTCGGAAATTTTGTTTCATGGCTTAAGTTGTGTATGACTTTGGCAACACTGTGTTTATGAAATTGTTTGACTAAATTGTGTTATTATGAGCTTTGATTGTCACACCCCGGCTTAGTGGGCCCCAGCTCAAGCCCCTCTATGGGTGGCCATCTTGCCAGCGTACCCCTCTAGAGGCCGGCGATGCAACTCAAATCAGTACTGTCCGCTTTGGTGGAGTTCAATCCCTTCGCCCTGCAGAGCTAGGATTCGAACCCATATCACCTCACGGATTTGCTTCGCCTCTTACCAATTGAGCTCCCAAAATGTTGAAATTCACAAATTGAAGAATTTAAAAGTTTTAAATGCCCTAGTATACCTAACAAGATTGGTTTGGATAGTTTGGCATGCCAATAGGGTTCGATTAGCGATCGCACATGGCAAAAATGCCATTCTGTGATTTCATGGCTTTTAGCCATTCTGACTTTGTATTGAGACTTGGCCTTGTGCCTGACACTATTTACAGCTTGTTAGCTGTTCTGTTGCACACCGGGAGATGCATATGTGACCGATGGTGTGACGGCCCGAGGTACTAGGTACCCAGTGCCAGTTTACCCGTTATCGATCCGATGCCTAGTGTAGGTTACTTGGGGCAACCAAATGAATGAAATTGAGCAATGTAGAAGAAATAAATGAATGGATATACAAATACATGACAAACAAAACATGCACATGCAATACATATTTATATCTGTTATTTCTTGTTATTATATTATTGCACCACTAAGCATTATTGCTTAGCGCGTTGCTTTTGCCACGCGTAGGTACTGGAGATCGATCGATCGTGAGCCCAGTAGACCACAGACTGGGTGAGTCCATCCGGCAGTTCTGCACCGTGTCCGTGTCACCTCACTACCTGCAGTGCATTGGTAGGGCACTAGGTGTCATTTTGTCATTTTGATATTTTGTAGCAGATTTTTCTTCATATGTAAATTAAACTTGTGTAATGTATATTGATGTATATGTAAATTATGAAAATTATATTTCTTAATGGAAAAGTAAATGTTTACTTGTGATTTATATGCGAACATCACATGTGAAATGATGAATGAAAATAGAAATTGAAATGTTGAAATCTTGATATTGAGTTTGGTGTTGATAATGGATGTTTGAGAAATATTGTTGAGATTTTGGATATTGGAGTTTGAGATGATGGAATAAAAAAATATTGGAAGTGTTTTTAACAGGTTCCGAAGAACTGTTTTCTCCATTTTTAGCCGGTACTCCGCCGGATTTTCTTTAAAATTTTCGGAACCTTAAATGAATAATACTTGTAATAAATGGCTTAAATAAATTGTATTTCATAAATTATATGCAAAAGCATTGTATAAATTAATTGAGGAATATTAGAGTGTGCCGGTACACCGTGTGGCATTACTTACTCGGGTATACTGTACACGGGTAAGGGGTGTCACATTTAGTGGTATCAGAGCACGGTTTAGGCGTTTCTGGGCCTAGATTGAGTCCATACCATGCATTGCATTTGTAAGAGTCGAGGTGACACTAACGCAGATCTGTTTATCTTTCTTATTTTGAATAGGATATGGATCCTTCATCTCAGAGAGCCGTTGAGGAGGAAGTGGAGAGTCATGCTCCACCTGCAGCAGCTGAGACTGGGGGCATGAGAGAATCTGCTCCGCCAGCTCAAGCAGAGTCTGCTCAGCCTCCACAGGCCATGTTTCAGCAAATGGCCGACTTCTTTAGACAGATGGCTGGGGTAATGCCAGCACCACCACCACCACCACCACCAGCTCCACAGCAGAAATCACACCTGGAAAGGTTAAGAAAGTTTGGAGCTGTGGACTTCTATGGCAAGAGAGAAGATGACTCTGTTGCAGCCGAGAATTGGTTGAACAGAACGGGCAGAGTACTAAAACAACTCCACTGCACTCCAGAGCAAAACCTGGAAGCTGCCATCTCTTTGCTGCAAGATGATGCTTATGAGTGGTGGGACACGGTATCCAGTGAAGTGCAGCCAGAAGCTGTAACTTGGGACTTCTTTCTTTCAGAATTTAAGAAGAAATATGTGGGTACTGTATACCTGGAAGAGAGAAGAAGAGAATTTATTAACCTGAGGCAGAGACAATTGTCAGTGGCTGAGTATGAGAAAGAATTCGTCCGATTAAGCCGCTACGGAAGGGAAATAGTCCCAAATGAAGCTGAAAGATGTAAGAGATTTGAAGAGGGACTGAATGACAATATCAAGATACAGCTCACTGCCTTGGGAATCACAGAATTTACCAAGTTAGTGGAAGCGGCAATAAAGGTTGAAAAAGTAAGAATTAGTGAGTGGACTAGAAGAGAGAGACAGCAGAAGAGGGGACCGGGTCAGTCGAGTTCAGCTCCTGCATCAGGGAAGAAGTTCAAGGGTCCTCCTGCACAAAGTTCAGCTCAGCCACAGGGTCAGGGTCAGTCTCAGGGGCCCAGGCCACAGTTCACCCCTAGGAGAGGTCAGTCCACACCATCAGTGGGCAGCTCTCCAGGGATGGGGTTCAGGGGACCAGCCCCAACATCTTCTGCATGTCCACACTGTCAGAAATGGCATAAGGGGGAGTGTTGGAGAGTGACTGGTGCTTGCTTGAGATGTGGGTCGACAGAACATCAACTGAGGAACTGCCCACGCAGAACTACTACAGCTGCTCCGACACAAGCGCATGCACCGCCCCGCACCACGAGAGGTAGAAGGTCCGTAAATCCGGCGTGGGACCATCTCGAGGCCTACATCCGAGCCAGCAGAGAGGCCGATAATGCACCACCCGCCGAAATTATGCCCCGAGAGCTCAGAGGAGCAAGATGCCCTGACGTCATCGAGTGCGTTCTCCCTCTACAATACTCCTGTGCATGCATTGGTGGATCCAGGATCCACTCATTCCTACATTTGCATCAACCTACCCGTAGAAAGGGGGATACTAGTAGGGGAGAGTGACCAAGACATTCTGGTCACTAATCCATTGGGCCACAGTGTAGTGGTGAACAAGGTATACAAGGGTTGCCCGTTAAGGATTCAAGGGTATGAATTCTCGGCAGACCTAATTGAGTTGCCTTTTCACAAGTTTGACGTGATTTTGGGAATGGGTGGTTGTCACGTCATCGTGCAATAGTTGATTGCAAATTGAAGAGGATTTCTCTAAAAACTCCGAGGGTAATGAGATCACCGTTGTGGGTGAAATGATGATTTCTTGTCCAATGTCATCTCACCACGATTGCAAGAAGAATGATGAGAAAAGGTGTGAAGCCTACCTAGCACATGTGGTGGATACTAGGCGTGCTAAGCCAAACTTGAGTGACATACCCACGAAGAGACTTCCTGCAGGTATTTCTGAAGAGTTGCACGGTTTGCCACCAGAAAGGGAAGTTGAATTTGCCATTGAGACACTGCTGGGTACAACACCCATTTCCATTGCTCCTTATAGGATGGCACCCACTGAATTGAGGGAGTTGAAAACTCAGTTGCAAGAATTGCTAGATAAGAGGTTTATACGCCCCAGTGTGTCACCATGGGGAGCTCCAGTGCTGTTTGTGAAAAAGAAGGATGGGACTTTGAGACTTTGTATTGATTACCGGCAGTTGAATAAAGTGACTGTGAAGAACAAGTATCCGTTGCCTAGAATTGATGATCTGTTTGATCAGTTGAAGGGAGCAGGAGTATTTTCTAAGATTGATCTCAGATCAGGGTATCATCAGCTGAGGGTGAAAGATGTAGATGTGCCCAAGACTGTATTCAGGACCCGGTATGGGCATTATGAGTTTCTGGTGATGCCCTTTGGCCTAACAAATGCACTAGCGGCGTTCATGGACCTTATGAACCGTATCTTCCATCCATACCTAGATCGGTTCGTAATGGTTTTTATTGATGACATTCTGGTGTACTCCAAGACCAGGGAAGAACATGATGAACATTTGAGGATTGTTCTGCAAACCCTGCGGGAAAAGAAGCTGTATGCTAAGTTGTCCAAGTGTGACTTTTGGCTGAATGAGATTGCATTCCTTGGACACATAGTGTCAGCTGATGGGATTAGGGTGGATCCTAAGAAAATAGAAGCAGTGATGGAATGGAAGCCTCCCAGAAATACAACTGAAGTCAGAAGCTTCTTGGGGCTAGCTGGGTATTACAGAAGATTTGTGAAGGGATTTTCCCTAATAGCTGCTCCAATGACCAAGTTGTTACACAAGAATGTCAGATTTGACTGGAATGACAAATGTCAGACCAGTTTTGAGAAGTTGAAGGCTATGTTGACAGAGGCACCAGTGTTAACACAGCAAGGTCGAGAAAGGACTTTGTGGTCTACGGTGATGCTTCACATAATGGGCTAGGTGTGTATTGATGCAAGAAGGGAAAGTGATCGCATGCTTCCGCATACCTAAGGCCACATGAACAGAACTACCCTACCCATGATCTAGAGCTTGCGGCAATTATCTTCGTGATCAAGATATGGAGGCACTACTTGTATGGTGAAAAGTGCTACATTTACAGCACCACAAGAGCACAAATACTTGCCAACCCAGAAAGAGCTCAACCTTAGACAGAGGCGATGGATTGAGTTCCTGAAGGACTATGACTGTGTAATTGACTACCATCCTGGGAAGGCAAATGTAGTTGCTGATGCTTTGAGCAGAAAATCCATGACAGCTTTGAGATCATTGAATGCCCGTCTATCTTTGATTCGAGATGGAGCTATTTTGGCTGAGTTGCAAGTGAGGCCAAACCTGCTACAACAGATTTTAGATGGGCAAAAAGTAGATGAAAAGTTACTGGCTATTATGAGCAAACTCCCAGAGGGAAAAGCAGCTGACTATGAGGTGAAAGCAGATGGGTGTCTGTACTACAAAGGAAGACTGTGTGTACCAGATAATGGGGAAATGAAGACCAGTATTTTAAAAGAGGCACACACCAGTGTATATGCTATGCACCCAGGAAGTACAAAGATGTATCATGATCTGAAACTCCAGTATTGGTGGCCTGGTATGAAGAGAGATATCGGTGACTATGTGACTAAATGCTTGACATGTCAGCAAGTCAAGGCAGAACATCAAGTTCCATCAGGTTTGCTACAGCCTATACGCATACCTGAATGGAAATGGGATCGGGTCACCATGGATTTTGTAAGTGGTCTACCTCTCACCCTAAGAAACATGATGCAAAGATGGGTGATAGTTGATAAATTGACGAAGTCAAGACACTTTCTCGCCGATTAGACTGACTACTCACTGGAGAAGTTAGCAGAATTGTATATCAGTGAGATAGTTAGACTGCATGGAATTCCACTTTCCATCATATCTGACCGAGACCCAAGGTTTACCTCGAGATTTTGGAAGAAGTTGCATGAATCCTTGGGTACACAACTCCATTTCAGCACAGCTTTCCATCCTCAGACGGATGGGCAATCAGAAAGAGTAATCCAGGTAAACAATTGAAACCCATGAAATTGATACAAATATTGAACTAAAATGATGACAATAACACGAAATATATGTCAGGTCCTTGAGGATATGCTGAGGAGTTGTGTCATTGAGTTTGAGGGAAGTTGGGATAGATATCTCCCACTGGCAGAATTCGCATACAACAATAGCTATCAAGCTAGCATCCAAATGGCCCCATATGAAGCACTGTATGGGAGAAAATGTAGAACTCCAGCAGTCTTTGGACTGAATTGGGCGAAGACAAATCGGTAGGGTCGCACAGTGAAACAGTGAGGAGAAGGTGAAATCAATCAAAGCCAACTTAAAGGTTGCCTCATGCATGTAAATCTTATGCCGACCTGAAGAGGAAAGAAATAGAATATGTGGTTGGCGACAAAGTGTTCCTCAAGGTGTCACCATGGAAGAAAGTGTTGAGGTTTGGAAGAAAAGGTAAGTTGAGCCCTAGGTTTATTGGCCCATATGAAGTTATTGAACGTGTGGGTCCAATGGCCTATAGGCTAGCTTTACCTCCAGAGCTGGACAAGATCCACAATGTGTTCCATGTATCCATGCTCAGAAGATACCGCTCAGACCCTTCACATGTCATCTCCAGAGAAGAAATTGAAATACAACCGGATTTGACATATGAAGAAGAACCTCTACGGATCCTAGCTCGGGAAGTGAAAGAGTTGAGGAACAAACAGATTCCATTGGTGAAAGTGCTTTGGAGGCACCACAACACCGAGGAAGTAACTTGGGAAAGTGAAGAGACGATGAGGCAATAGTTCCCTCAACTGTTTGCATCAGGTAAATTTCGAGGACGAAATTTAAATTAGAGGGGAAGAGTTGTAACACCCTCCCGATAACCACTCCGTACATCCCATCGGTGATCGGTCGGTCCGGACAGCTAGAATGTCCGAAAAATATTCAAACTAAAGTCAGAACCATAATTAACTCAAATATTAACAAGAAAAATTTAGTAAAAATTTTAGAAATAAAATACAATCAAGTTAAACGAGTAGGTGCCTAGCGATGGGTAATCGGAGGGAAGTTGCGTTTCGCAACGAGGAGCCCTAGACCCGGGGGAAAAATTATAAAATAATTTTTGGGACTCCAGAGAAGGGTAATTGAGGTTCCCATGGCATTAGAATGCCAAGAAAATACCTAGAAAATTTTTTCTATCCAGACATGCATAATTTTGACCCGTTAAGCCAAGCGGAGGGCATTTTGGTCATTTCGCCTCCGAGGTGATTTTTGGCCGACTTGTCCAGTTGAGTAAATAATTAATATGACATAAAATATGAAGAAATATTGCTAGAAATTAAATTGAAAATGAGTAGTGGAGGAAAAGAAAGAAAAATGCAACAAATGCCAATTTATGACATCAAAGTGATGTCATTCAAGATTACCAACCAATCACCATTAAGCTCCCATTTGACCAAACTAATAAAAGACATAAAAGAAGACCAAATTAAGACATAAATTGCAGCAGCCATCCTCTCCCAAAAAGCCAGCCGAAACCTAGCCATGGCCACCTTCCATGGAAGCTTTTTCAAGCTTTAGATTTTCCTCACTTCCACCCTATTTCTCTAACCTCTCTTCATTAAAACCTTACCCCATATCTTAAACAAGCTCTTGGCAGCCAACAAGAGGAAGGAAATTGAGGTTTAGAGGCTTGGAAAAATCTGCCCAAACAAGGTTAGTGCATATAAATACTCAAATCACCTTTATTCCATGTTAAAGCCTTTAAGTGAGCAAGAATTGGTAACTTAAGTGAATGGAATTTATACTTATGCATGCCTTCAATTTCGGCAGCCCTAAGGGAGGAATAATAAGGGAGTGTTTTGATGGTTTTAATGGACTTAACATGAATTGGAGATTATGTTTAAGCTATATATTTACATAGATGTTGAACTAGTGTGTTAAATTGAGGTTTATGGATAAATTGATTTGAACCTTAGGGTTTGGAAAGGTGAAAGTGTGAATTGGCTTAGGAAATTGTTAGGGCACATTGTAATGGTCAATTAGTGACCATTTTAGATGTGTTGACCATAAATGGGACTGAAAAACACTATGGCAAGGTGAGGTTGCAGGCTGCCCTATGGACAGCAGCATAGGGACTGAAATTTCAGTCCCTTTGCACTGCCATAACTTGGGCTGTGATAGTCCAATTGGTGTTTGGCCAATTGGACATGAAACTAGGCTTATAATGGCACATTTTTTCTGAAGAAACCATGCCCAAAAGACCAAAGCAAGAGGACCAAAACTTGGCCCCAATCCGGAACCCTGAAACTGCCTCTGCAGAATTTACCAAATGAACAGTAACTGTTCATTTGGCCATAACTCACTGTAGATTTGGTCAATTGGCCTGAAATTTTTACAGAAACAAGTTAAGACATAGACAAACAACTTTCATGAAGGAACCTACCCCAAATTATGGCCAGAACCCATCCAACCAAGTGACTCTAGTTACTGTTAATGCACTGTAGATATGGTAAATCTGCAGATTTGGCAATCCGGCCAGCCTGGGTTTTTGGGTCATATCTAGAGCTACAAAACTCCAAATGGAGTGATTCAAAAAAGGAAATTCAACTAGACAAAATAAAGAACAACTTTCATGTTTTACATTTCTTCAAATTCCCACAGTAACAGTGTCCAATGGAACAGTGAACTTAACCCACCAAAACTGAAAATTCTGCTGGTTTTGAGTTTCACTTTGGAATGGTATTAACACTTAATGCCAACAAGTTTTAAACACCAAATGTGGTATGTTGGGAGTGCCAAAGTCAATGTATACATTTTTATTCCAAAAGCCAACATTTTTGTTGACCAATGATGAATAGTGACACCCAAAAAGTTGAAATTCACAAATTGAAGAATTTAAAAGTTTTAAATGCCCTAGTATACCTAACAAGATTGGTTTGGATAGTTTGGCATGCCAATAGGGTTCAGTTAGCAGTACTGCACATGGCAAAAATGCCATTCTGTGATTTCATGGCTTTTAGCCATTCTGACTTTGTATTGAGACTTGGCCTTGTGCGACACTATTCTGACTTGTTATTACATTTGCCTGGGAGATGCATATGTGACCGATGGTGTGACGGCCCAAGGTACTAGGTACCCAGTGCCAGTTTACCCGTTATCCAGTCCAGTCGTCTAGTGTAGGTTACTTGGGGCAACCAAATGAATGAAATTGAGCAATGTAGAAGAAATAAATGAATGGATATACAAATACATGACAAACAAAACATGCACATGCAATACATATTTATATCATTATTTCTTGTTATTATATTATTGCACCACTAAGCATTATTGCTTAGCGCGTTGCTTTTGCCAGCGTGAGTACTGGAGATCCTGATCGTGAGCCCGATAGACCACCTGTGGGTGAGTCCATCCGGCAGTTCTGCACCGTGTCCGTGTCACCTCACTACCTGCAGTGCATTGGTAGGGCACTAGGTGTCATTTTGTCATTTTGATATTTTGTAGCAGATTTTTCTTCATATGTAAATTAAACTTGTGTAATGTATATTGATGTATATGTAAATTATGAAAATTGTATTTCTTAATGGAAAAGTAAATGTTTACTTGTGATTTATATGCGAACATCACATGTGAAATGATGAATGAAAATAGAAATTGAAATGTTGAAATCTTGATATTGAGTTTGGTGTTGATAATGGATGTTTGAGAAATATTGTTGAGATTTTGGATATTGGAGTTTGAGATGATGGAATAAAAAAATATTGGAAGTGTTTTTAACAGGTTCCGAAGAACTGTTTTCTCCATTTTTAGCCGGTACTCCGCCGGATTTTCTTTAAAATTTTCGGAACCTTAAATGAATAATACTTGTAATAAATGGCTTAAATAAATTGTATTTCATAAATTATATGCAAAAGCATTGTATAAATTAATTGAGGAATATTAGAGTGTGCCGGTACACCGTGTGGCATTACTTACTCGGGTATACTGTACACGGGCAAGGGGTGTCACATTGATAATTTGATAAATATTTAAATTGTATTTCACCAATGAATGATTTATGTATTGCATTTTAAATTTTTATTGTGCACCACTGAGTATTTTTATACTCAGCGATAGCTTATTTTGCTGTCGTAGATAAGTGCAAGGAGAAAGCAGCAGAGTGAGCTGCTATTAAATTGTGGACCACATCAATCATTTTGTACGGGTATTATTTTATACCCTTGTGGATAATTTTGATGTAAATATAGAAATATTGTATGTATCAATGAAAGTTGAGCAGTTATAAAATAAATTGTAATAATATTATTTTTGGATTTCCTTTTGTAAATTAATGTTTGTACTTGGAAATTTCATACTTTATGCCATGTGAATGAAATTATTAAATATTTTGTGATAATAAATTTTGATTGAATTGTGGAATTATTTTGAAGTGAATTGAATTGAGTTGATTTGAGGTTTATTGGAGGTTAGGAGTTGTGAAAAATTTTTAGAAGTGTTTTTCTCAGGTATTTGAAGAACTGTTTTCTCCAATTACAAATGGAACTCTGTCAAAATTTTTATAAAATTTTCGGCAAAATTAAAATGGACAAAAATCTTTTCTAGTATTTAAACTTTGAATAAATGGTTTTTAATTCCTACCAAAATGCTCACCACTTCCAAAATGTAAGAAAATTGTTTTAAAATCCCTTGTAGGGTACTTAATGAGTTATCGGTAGGTGAAGTTCGGTAGTTCATTAAGTATTCTACGGGATCATGTTATGCCTTACAGAGGGGTAAGGTGTGACATGTTTTAGTGGTATCAGAGCATGGTTTTTCAATAAATTTTGACTATTTGTATGAATATTTCTTTGATAAGTACAACTGCTCAAGTGTCTTTAATTGATACATATGACATATTTACATCATGAATATGCACTAACGGAGGTTAACCTCCTTGTGTTTGATCTCAGGAAGTAGAAAATTTTGGAAAACGGAATGGAAGGAGGAGATCATTCCGAAGAACAATCTATTGAGGCTGAGGTTCAAGGAGAAGCCCCAGCACTCCAGAACGTGAGTGGGTCAGCCACTCCAGCTCCTGCTCGGCCATGATTCCTCGCTCAATTTGTGCAATGAGATGGCTACATTTTTCTAGCAAATGGCGGGTAATGTGTCACCCCAAGCTCAAATGCCAGTACCTGTAGCACAACCACAGCCCTCAACTCAGCAATATGAAAAATTGATGAAATTTGGAGCCACCGAGTTTAAAGGCACCGTGGATCCACTGGAGTCAGAACAGTGGCTGGAAAGAATGGAATGAGTTTTCAGAAAACTGCAGTGTACGGAAGAGATGAAGTTCGAGTATTCTGTTTCCTTGTTACAAGGGGATGCATATGAATGGTGGAAGACCATCCCCCACAGCCTGGTTGAGCCACCTGTGCTGACATGGACAGACTTCCTGAGGGAATTCAGGCAGAAATGGGTTCCTGATGCGTATGTGGATATGAAGTTACAAGAATTCTTGAGTTTGAAATAAAGGGACAGAACCATAGCAGAATATGAGAGAGACTTCTCAAGGCTAAGCCACTATGCTGGAAGCTTAGTCTCCACCCCCAGAGACAGATGTAAGAGGTTTGAGTCTGGATCAAGGCAGAATTTGAGAATGCAAGTCGTGGGTTTCAGACATCAGAATTTCGTTGAATTGATCTCACAGGCCCTAGAACTGGAAAGGATAGAATCAGAAGGGGCAGTGAAGAAGGGTACACAAGAAAAAGA
Source organism: Hevea brasiliensis (assembly GCF_030052815.1). Classification (NCBI taxonomy): domain Eukaryota; kingdom Viridiplantae; phylum Streptophyta; class Magnoliopsida; order Malpighiales; family Euphorbiaceae; genus Hevea; species Hevea brasiliensis. The sequence continues at coordinate 36,784,867 of NC_079494.1, read as the reverse complement.
GAAGACTGAAAAGACTACGGGACAAACATCTGAGAGCGGCTTTGGAAAGAGGTAACAGTTTGGGGGATCCAGCTCCCGTAGATCTGGCAGAGGCAGATTTTCTGGCCAACGACCACCCCGGTCTGGTCAGCAGACCCAGCAGACACCCCGAGGAGCTCTATCAGTCCGGTAGTGTGAAACTTATGGTAGAACTCATGGTGGGGTTTGTTTCAAGGCCACCGGTGCATGTTTTAACTGTGGAGGGAGCAGACATTTCGCTAAAGATTGCACTAGTCCGCGTCGGTCTGGATCTTTTGCTACATCTGAGGCATCAGCCCAAGTCTCTGCACCTAGAGGGTCACAGTCAGCTGCTAGATGTAGAGGCAGAGGTAGGGGTCCGGGTAACACCCCTGGAAGTCAAAGCACTGTTAACCAGCCAGTACCCAGTGGCGCACCAGTCAGAGTGTATACCATGCGTCAGAGGGAAGAAGCTGAAACATCAGACGTTGTAGCTGGTATTTTCTCCATCCTTGACCAAGATGTACATGTGTTATTTGATCCTGGCTCCACACACTCATATGTTAGTGCTAGTGTGATGTGCTCTACTGCTATTCAGTGTGTACCAATGGACTATAATGTGCTAGTAACTAGTCCATTAGGCCAGGAGGTCAGAGTAAATAGGCTATATAGGGACTGTCCTTTGGTGATCCAAGGACACACTTTTTTGTCCAATTTAATTGAAATGCCCTTCAGAGATTATGACATTATCTTGGGCATGGATTGGTTAGCCAGGCATCATGCGATGATTGACTGTAGACTGAAGACAGTCACTTTTGGTCTTCCTCAATATAGTGATGTAGTAATACATGGGGAGAGGCAGTTATTGCCTTCAAACATCATTTCAGCTACACTGGCCAGAAAAATGATTAGGAAAGGGTGTGAGGCGTACTTGGCACATGTGATAGACACCCAAGTGGGGAGTCCAGCATTGGAGGACATTCCTACTGTATGTGACTTTCCGGATGTATTTCCTGATGAATTGCCAGGATTACCTCCAGAAAGAGAAGTGCAGTTTGAAATTGATGTTATGCCTGGTGTGGACCCAATCTCCATAACGCCATACAGAATGGCACCAGCAGAACTAAAAGAATTGAAAGTACAGTTGTAAGAGTTGCTTGACAAGGGCTTTCATCCGCCCTAGTGTGTCACCTTGGGGAGCGCCGGTGTTGTTTGTAAAGAAGAAGGATGGCACTCTCCGGTTATGCATTGACTATCGGCAGTTGAATAAGGTGACAATAAAGAACAGATACCCATTGCCCCGCATTGATGACTTATTTGATCAGTTGAGAGGTGCAGCTGTATTCTCCAAAATTGACCTGAGATCAGGCTATTATCAGCTGAAAGTACAAGAGCAGAGTATACCTAAAATTGCCTTCAGAACCCACTATGGCCATTATGAGTTCTTGGTCATGCCATTCGGGTTAACTAATGCTCCGGCTACTTTTGCGGATCTGATGAACACTATCTTCAGACCATACCTCGACCAATTTGTTGTGGTATTTATTGATGATATATTAGTCTATTCGAGGAACACAGAAGAGCATGATATACATCTGCGGATTGTACTACAAACTTTGAGGGAAAAACAGCTAGACGCCAAACTGTCGAAATGTGAATTTTGGCTGAAGGAGATATCCTTTTTAGGGCACATAGTATCAGCAGAGGGTATTAAGGTAGATCCTAGCAAGATTGTAGCCGTCCTTAATTGGAAGCCACCCAGAAATGTCACAGAGATTCGTAGTTTTCTGGGGTTAGCTGGATACTACCGTCGATTTGTGAAGGGATTCTCCATGTTGGCATCTCCATTGACCAAGCTACTTAGAAAGGATGTGAAATTTCAGTGGACGGACAAATGCCAGCAAAGTTTTGATGAATTGAAAAGATGTTTGACAGAGGCTCCAGTCCTGACTTTGCCTACACAGGGTAAAGAATATACAGTTTATAGTGATGCTTCTCACAATGGGTTAGGCTGTGTATTGATGCAAGATCGAAACGTCATTGCCTATGCATCACGCCAGCTAAAACCGTATGAGAGGAATTATCCAACACATGATTTGGAGCTTGCAGCTATTGTGTTTGCTCTTAAGATCTGGAGACATTATTCGTATGGGGAGAAGTGTTACTTCTTCACAGATCATAAGAGTTTGAAGTATTTGGGCACCTAGAAAGAGCTGAACTTGAGACAGAGGAGATGGTTAGAGTTGATAAAAGACTATGATTGTCTGATAGACTATCAGCCAGGGAAAGCTAATGTTGTGGCTGACGCCTTAAGTCGCAAGACTATGGCAAGTCTACGGGTTACTCCTTTGTCTTTGGTACATGAGTTGAGATCATTACATGCCAGTTTAGAGATTAATGATGAGGGGCAGACAGCAGTTGCATGGCATGTACAGCCAGTGTTAATTGATCAGATCAGAATGGCTGCTCAGAATGATGAAAGGTATCATAAGCTGTTGGAAGAAGTCCGGCAAGGCAAGAAACCAGAATTCTCAATTAGAGATGACGGTCTACTACTACACCAGGATAGAATATGTATTCCTAATGATGTTGATTTGAGGCAAATCATTTTGAAGGAAGCACATGAGTCTCCTTTTGCTATGCACCCTGGTGGTACAAAAATGTATAGAGGGCTAAAGGAGCATTACTGGTGGATGGGTTTAAAAAAGAGATGTGGCAGAGTTTGTTTCCAAATGCCTGACTTGTCAGCAAGTAAAGGCAGAGCATCAAGTACCAACTGGGTTGTTACATCCACTACCAGTGCCAGAATGGAAATGGGAAAGAATAACGATGGATTTTGTAATGGGACTTCCGAGGACATAGAAGAGTCATGATGCAGTGTGGGTCATTATCGATAGACTGACTAAATCTGCTCATTTTCTGCCAATTCGAATGGACTACAGTTTAGACAGATTGGCCAGGTTGTACATTAATGAGATTGTGAGACTTCATGGAGTGCCAGTATCCATTGTATCAGACAGAGATCCTAGGTTCACTTCTAGATTCTAGGGTAGTCTTCAGAGAGCCCTAGGAACTAGATTGAACTTCAGTACTGCATTCCACCCACAGACAGATGGCCAGTCTGAGAGGGTAATTCAGATCTTGGAGGACATGCTACGGGCTTGTGTGATTGAATTTGAGGGTAGTTGGGATACACACTTGCCTTTGATTGAGTTTACTTACAACAACAGCTACCAATCAAGCATTGGGATGCCTCCATATGAAGCTTTATATGGCAGAAAATGTAGAACCCCGTTGTGTTGGGATGACGTGGGCGAAAGAAAGATGATTGGACCCGAAATTGTTCAACAGACTGAAGAGAAAATTAGGGTGATTAAAGATCGACTTAAAGCTGCATCAGACCGTCAGAAGTCATATGTTGATTTGAAAAGAAGGGATATTGAGTATGCAGTGGGTGAGAAAGTTTTCCTCAAGGTTTCTCCTTGGAAGAGGATTATGAGATTCGGCAGGAAGGGGAAACTAAGTCCTCGTTTTATCGGGCCATATGAGGTATTGGAAAGAGTGGGTCCTTTGGCATATCGTTTGGCACTACCTCCAAAGTTGGAGAAGATACATAATGTCTTCCATGTGTCTATGTTGAGGAGGTATCGATCGGACCCATCTCATGTACTACCAGTAGAAGAAATTGAAGTGAATCCAAACCTCACATATGAAGAAGAACCCATAAAGATTCTGGCTTATGAGGTGAAGCAGCTACAGAACAAGCAGATACCATTGGTAAAAGTGCTATGGAACCATCATTCTGGCCAGGAGGCTACTTGAGAACGAGAGGAGGACATGAGGAGACAACACCCACAGCTGTTCAGAGATTGATACCAGGTAAAATTTCGAGACGAAATTTATTTAAGGGGGGGAGAATTGTAACACCCCTATTTGTATAGCCTGGTATATTTTACTGTTCCGGTGACCGGTGTCGGTCCGGACAATTAAGGGGATTAGAACCATACTTAAGACAACTAGAGAAACCATAAACACAAATAATTAGTAATGCTCAATTAGTTAAGTATAAATAAGAAAAACAGAACATAAGAAGTTAAACGAGCCGAGAGTCACAGCGATGGGTGACCGTCTCAGGAACGACTGCGAAGTCATTTTAAACTCAAATTTCGAACCGTAAAATGTGACGCTGCGGTCATTAGGACCCTTATGAACACAGTGGAAAAGAGAAAATCACGAAAAAGAACTGATAAGCCAGTCAAATAATTAGGTCAGGGAGCCAAAAGAAATATGGAATTATTTGCAAACCGGGATGAACCGGCGAGGGGCAATTTGATCAATTGACCCCGAGAGCTAACTCCTGACCTAACTGTCAAATAAAATTGGAGAAAAGAAAATTTCAGAATCGAGAATTAAATTAAAAAACTAATAGAAAAAAAAAAAAAAGAGAGGAAAATGAAAAAGTAAAAAGGTGATGACATCATGCATGACCTCATGCATGATGCCATAAATAAATTAATTAAGTTAATTATTAATTTAGAATTTTGTGGTCTTCCATAAGTTAAATTAGATAAAAGAAAAGAAAAAAAAAAGGAAACAAAAAGTCCTCTTCCATCTCTCTTTGCCGCCTCACTTCTTCCATAAATCCTCCATGAAAGCTCTTCATTTAAGCTTACACTTAAGCTTAATTTTTCCTTACTCAACCTTAATAACTCTCATAAAAACTTCACTAGAGCTTGTTATTGCAACTTGAAAAGAGGATTACAAGAAGAAAGAAGAGTTAAAGATAGGGTTTTGAAGTTTTAAGAGAGGTTAGTATGTTAACTTGTTACTTTCCATTTTAAATGCATAATTAGTTGTTGAAATGAGCTTAGAACTAATGAAATGAAATAAAAATATGGGGGAAGGACCATTACTGAATTTTTGGCTAGCTTGAAGGGGAGTATGATTTGCATGAATTTAATGGGTTTGAATGAATTTATGGACCTCCCTTAGTTGAATGATTATGGTTGAGAACTTTGAAATTTGCTAATGGTAATTAAGTAGTGAGATTAGGGTTTGAAACCTAGGGTTTGAGGCAAAAATTTGGAGAAATGAGTAAATGGTGTATTTGATCTATTGTGAGGTGAAAAATGGTCAATTGTGACCAAATGAGTTGTGTTTGAATTGTTGGAATGGAAGCTAAATTCGGAGGTTGTATGGTCATGCTGCTGGCAGCATGACCAAGTCAACTTTGAAGGACCAAAACTAAAATTTTACAAGTCCAATTGATATGGTACCAATTGGAGATGAAAATAGACATAAAATGACACAATTTTTATTTAGGAACAATGCCCAAAAAGTGACCAAAACTTAGTGAACCAATTGACCAAAGTTGGATAAGAGCAGTCTGCCACTGTACAAACTGACCAAATGAACAGTATTTATTCATTTGGTCATAACTCGAGTTAGACAGGTCAAAATGACCTGAAATTTTACCAAAGGTTAGATGAGATATAGACCTAAAACTTTCATGAAGAACACAAGTCCAAATTCTGCCAGCAACCAAGCCATTTGGCCACCCCAAGTTGGTGACTCAAATCTGCTAGCACCAAAATTTGCCCAGAAAATCTGGGTTGTGTCCAATCCGGCAGCCCTAGTTCAAATGGCCATAACTTGAGCTACAAAACTCCAATTGGGGTGATCCAAAAGTGAGAATAAACTTAAGACAATAAGAAAAATTTTCTATGAAGAAAGATTTGCCAAATTCCAACAGTAGATTGACCAATGGAACAGTGTAACTAGGAGCACCAAAACTGAAAATTTGACAATTTTGCTTGAAGGACTTAAGCTTTGAGAAAATGACCAAAACCAACAAATTTAATGACCAAAATGTGGTATGTGGGTAAAGTTGGAATTCCCATACCTATTAAGCCTTAAAAAGTCAACAATTTGACTTGAATAGTGTAGTGAATAGTAACCCGAAACACAAAAACTTCAAGAACGTCGAAATTAGTACATTAAAGCTAGGTAAAAGTGAAGTGAAATTTATTTTTGGATTTATGCTAAGTTATGGTACTGAAACACTGTGAAATTGTGTGTTTCAGCTGAAAAAGACTTGGAAACTCGAAGAGACTAAGTCAAGGCCTAAAGGCGACTCACGTCAGGTCTGTGCACAGTAATTTTTATTTGAATATATGATTCTTGAAAATTTGATTTTTTTGAACTAGTTACGAATTGTGTTGCCATTTATGATTGTGAATATGACTTTGAAAGTTTACTAGATTTCCAATAAATTATTTGAATAAATTGTTTTGAATTGATTTTGTGTTCACACTTAGCATGACAGTATCACACTGTTCCTCCTCCATTTATGGGGTTGAGATCGTTTATTTTCCTCCCTCTCTGGTTTACCAGCTAAGGTTGAGATCGGATGAGTACTCATTAGCTAGCTAGCCACCTCCCTCATTGATTTCGATTAATGGGGTTGTAGATTGCTTTGTCGTGGTGTACAACACAGCATTGATCGAAAATTTTGTGTCATGGCTTAAGTTGTGTATGACTTTGGCAACACTGTGTTTATGAAATTGTTTGACTAAATTGTGTTATTATGAGCTTTGATAATTCGAGAAATATTTAAATTGTGTTTCACCAATGAATGATTTATGTATTGCATTTTAAATTTTTATTGTGCACCACTTAGTATTTTTATACTCAGCGATAGCTTATTTTGCTGTCGCAGATAAGAGCAAGGAGAAAGCAGCAGAGTGAGCTGCTATCAAATTGTGGACCACATCAATCATTTTGTACGGGTATTATTTTATACCCTTGTGGATAATTTTGATGTAAATATAGAAATGTTGTATGTATTAATGAAAGTTGAGCAGTTGTAAAATAAATTGTAATAATATTATATTTGGATTTCCTTTTGTAAATTAATGTTTGTACTTGGAAATTTCATACTTTATGCCATGTGAATGAAATTATTAAATATTTTGTGATGATAAATTTTGATTGAATTGTGGAATTATTTTGAAGTGAATTGAATTGAGTTGATTTGAGGTTTATTGGAGGTTAAGAGTTGTGAAAAATTTTTGGAAGTGTTTTTCTCAGGTATTTGAAGAACTGTTTTCTCCAATTACAAACGGAACTCTGTCAAAATTTTTATAAAATTTGTGGCAAAATTAAAATGGACAAAAATCTTTTCTAGTATTTAAACTTTGAATAAATGGTTTTTAATTCCTACCAAAATGCTCACCACTTTCAAAATGTAAGAAAATTATTTTAAAATCCCTTGTAGGGTACTTAATGAGTTATCGGTAGGTGAAATTTGATAGTTCATTAAGTATTCTACGGGATCATGTTATGCCTTACAGAGGGGTAAGGTGTGACATGAGACAGCCTAGCAAGTATAGAGAAAATGCTAAAAGATTAGCAAAGAAAATTATAACATAAATAAATATTGCAAATGTGACTTACATAATAATATAAGCATAAATTTATTATTTTTAGATCATTTTTCTATGTACATTATTACTGTACATTGGCGAAATAAACACTTCCAAAGAAGACTAAATTAGGATAAAACATATTAAATTTTAGAACCGCATGTGAAGTATAAATAAATCTTAATTATTTAAATTATGTTTTATTTCTATCTTTATTTGTATATTATTTCCTTGTTATATTATTGCACCACTAAGCAGCAATGCTTAGCGCGATGGAATTGTTTCCTCGCGCAGATACTAAAGTTAAAGCCCACCGAATACTAAATAGAGATTTTGGAGTTCTGATCTGCAGAGCGTTCAAGGTTGTCACCTCCTCAGCAATGCATGTAGATAGGGCTCACATTAAGCATATCATGTATTTTGTGTATGTTATTTATTTCTTATATTGCAATGTAAATTAGCAAATTGTAATTAATTTGTATATCATGTAAATTAAAGATTTATTTAATTATTGCAAATGATGTAAATTAATGCAAATTTGAGAATTTTGCTATAAGAATGGAGCATAAATGAATTTGTACAAATGAGTATAGATTTGAATTACATAATGATTTTTCAAATGATGATATGAGTATGGATGAGATTATACATAGAAAATATTGGTGAATTTTCAAACAGATGAATAGTAAAACACGTCAAATGAAAATAAAATAGGAGAAACTCCGTTAGTTTCTCCGTCGAAAAATAATTGATATTAAATTAAACGAATTCAAAATTATTAAAAAAAATAAAGTAAGATAAGTTAGGGTGCTTCGGCACCGATTGTAGCATGCCTTGCTCGGCTACACTTTAGTCGAGTGAGGGGTGTTACAAATCTCATCTCCCTCACTCTCTCTCCCATGTCGAAAACTACAACTCCATCTACCTCCATTGATGCCTCGCATGCAAGCTTAAAAATCTCTCCCATTCTCACCCTAATCCTCACAACTCCTTTCATTAAAAGTGATCCTCACAACTCTTGTGAAGACACCAAAACCCAGAAATTCCATTAACCAAGTCAAATTGCTTGCCTAAGTAGGGACACCAAAACTATCCAGAATTGAAACTGCTCAGAATTGCTAGACAAAGGCAAACTGACCAGTTTTGGTAAAGAGACCATAACTTGGTCCATAGAACTCCAAGTGCCCTGAAACCAGTGCCCAAATTTCAATAAGACATAGGCCTACAATAATGGTATTTTGACCAAAACCCAGAAATTAAGAGAACGAGGTCAATTAACTTGATTAAGTTGGCATGCCAATTCTAGAAATGGTATAAATGACCATTAACTCCAGAATAGTGTCTTAAGCATATCTCCCACTAGAAATCTTCAATTGAAATGAGCCATACCATTCTGGAAAGCTAAGAAATAGACCTTTAATTTTATTTTAGACATTTTTCTCAACTTATGAATGTAAGAAGCTTCAATATTGGGTCAAAGCAACTGACCAAGTTGAAATCCTGTTACTACAAGACACTTGAGTCTAGTCAATAATTTGATTATAAATAATTCTACAAGACTTGAAATATCACAATAAAAAATTTTGAGTGACCATAAGATATAGGGCAACATATCCTATGAAGAATAGTAGAACTAAATATGGCAGTAACCTACTCAAATAAAATTGGCAAAGTATAATATCAAAACTACCTAGTAAGGGAACCAAAATCCAGAATTGACCTAGTTATGGTTATTTGACCATAACTTGGGTTATACAAATCCAAATGACATGATTCAAAAAGAAAAATAAAGAAAGACATAGAGGAACAACTTCCATTAAGGAAGTGTGGCCAAATAGTAGCCACAAGTTATTCAATTTGATATGTAAAGATAAGACAGTAAAGCTGAACCTAAAGAAAGGTTCTTGAAATAACTTATTGACTTATCCCTAATAAGTCACTACATGCTAAATTACATGAAATGGGTATGTGGGATTTACTTTCCCATTATACATTGATATGAAAATTCTGTTATCACTATATGCTAAATTACATGAAACAGAAATATGTGACCCACTTTCTCACAGTACATGAACATGAAAATTTAGCTAAATAATTATTAATGCCTAATTGCCCACAATAAACCTAGGCTTATATATATATAGTTGGATCAATTGGTATACCAATTAGGAAATACAAATAGTAGTACTACCTACATGAATAAGCCTACATGAATATGCCTACATAGATAGGCCTACATGAATACGCCTACATAGATAGGCCTACATGAATACGCCTATATAGATAGGCCTACATGAACAAGCCTATATAGATAGGCCTACATGAACAAGCCTACATAGATAGGCCTACATAAATAAGCCCACATGAATAAGCCCACATGGATAAGCCTACATGGATAGGCCCGCATGAATAAGCCTACATGGATAATCATTGATCGACAACATATGTCCGATATAATTGATCTACAGGTTTTATGCCTGCCCACTGGCCTTGTGCCTAACTTGACAGATGCCATTGTGCATAATTGTATTTCTGGCTTTAAAAGCCCCCCCACTGGTGCCTGACATAACAGATGTATACTGGACAGACATACGGCTGTCTAACTAGTATATTCCTGTGTATTTAGCATTATAGTCTATTATAGGTTACTTGGGCATTGATATAATTTTAAAAGACTGATAATGAAACCAATGAATAGATAAGATACTGATAATTAATTTAGTTCCAAAGTACAGAAAAGTCATAAATGACTTAGACTATATCAGAAATGAACAAAAAAGATACTGTTAAATCTAACTGTTCCCAAAGTGTAGAAAATTATAAATGTCTTAGAATTGATGACAGTTTCTCTTATATCAGTTTAAGGAGACTGAAAATGAAATATATTCATAGATAAGATCCTGATAAGTAAATTATTCCCAAAGTGCAATAAAATATATAATTGACCTAGAAGTGCAAAATTATACATAGAGCTATTACTTTTAATTATTCAGTTATTATTCTTTAAAATTATGCACCATTAAGCAATTTGATTAGCACGTTGGTTTTTCCATCGCGTAGGTACTGGAGATCAGCAGCCGCCACAGCAGCAGCCACCACAGTAGTGTTCTGACCGCAGTTGACTAAATTTGCATAAAGTCCAGAGTTCACCTCATAAGTCTTTTGTATTTTGGTAGGGCCCATGTATAGACTAGTATTTTAGTTCATTGTGTATAAACATGATGTAATTACTAGTTTGTGATGTAAATGAAAATTGTAATTATATATTTTGGATTGTAAATAAAGTTATGAATTTTTGTATATGAATTTCTATATGAGTGAATGAATGAACTTGAAATTATATGAGCAGAAATGACATGATATGACATGTAGAGATATGAAATTGTTTTTAACAGGTAACTAGTGGAACCTGCTAGATGTTAATTAAACAGAAAAGGTTCTACCCGGGTATCCACAAAAATAAATTGTGACTTTATATCGAAATAATTTCAATATACAGACTACCTAAAGTGAGGGCGTTACAAGTTTGCTTCCATATTATTAAATGGCATCAAGCTGATAGAGTGATGAGGCAATTTGGTTTGGCCCAGTCTATTCTAGGACCATCGATGTAAATAGACGAGTTGCACGAGATTACTGTCCAATTTAGTGAGAGTAATTGGGCACACCACCATGCGACATACATTAATCGTTGGAATAGGTGAGAACAATATATTATTCAAGGGTAAGAAATGGGACAACCACTCCACCATCATTCTGAATATATGGAGTGGTACCGTCAAGTTGCGAGACGTTGGATCTCAATAAGTGGAGCTGTTATTGGTTGTGTGATAATGATTTACAACATGTATATTTTCATTATTAAATACTTAGTAATGACTATTTTATATTTTTTAACCCAAAATGTTAAGTAATGCATGGACTTTTTATTTTTACAGGAGGATGCAATTGAGGATTGTTTGCTAAAATTACAAAACCCATCAACACAAAATGTGGCAGAAGTTAAGTGTACATTAAGGAAAATAATGATTGCCCTAGAGCAAGAAAGTTGGCTTTGTCAAATGCCACCTCCTCAGTCCGCACCTCAAGTAGTAATTTTTAATGATGAATTGGAAGAGGACCAACCCATCAACCGGCCTGAGCCCTCACATAGAGCAGGATGACGTCGATTATGTCCTGCTCGACGTCGTCAACATCCAGTGCATCGAGCCTCTTCGCCCGATGATGTTTTGCCCTCACCTGTCGCATTCCACCCTTACTGCATGGCATCAGCGCCTGATCCTGTTCCCTCAGCTCCTACACCGTTTGATCCTAGTCCATCCACAATATTTCAACCATATTCAAAAACTATCCCTACACATTTCACTAGTTGGATGCCTACCCCATCAATGCTTGGCCCATCAGCACCATGGATGCCACATCAATCTCAAATGCAAAGTAGAAGCACATTCGACTTCACTGAGAGTTAGCAGCTGCAAAACACAATTCTGTGGCTTATTTGCTCCTTTTGGCAGACCATCTACCATTAGGCTGTCACACTATACTTCAAGTCAATTTAGTGGATATGATTCAGATCAATACTTTGCACCATATCAATCTGGTGCCTTAGGCCATATTCCATGTGGTGCGGGTCTATTTGGACACCATGAACAAAGTGCTGTGCATTATACTGTAGGGGGGGAATCATCAGGACGACAACAAGGACAACCTAACCAACCTCAAGATGCACAAGGTGATCTAGAAGATCATAAAGAAGGGGAACAACATCGAGTTCTTCGACTAAGGCGACATATACGAAGACCTGATTGTGGCACGACTGATTTAAATATTTATTTTCATTTGTATATTAATTATGAATACTTGTCTTAATTTATATCTTGCTTTAGGTCAATTGCTACGATATACTAGTGAAAATTTTTTTTATATTTTTTGCATAATTTAATTGAAAATAAAAAAGTAATTAAAGCTAATGACTATATAACACACAATGCAACCCACACTTTATTAAAAGCAATAAATTTTATAACAGATTGCAATTTAATTTCGTACAAATTTTTAATAACCTAATTTGGTACTAAGTGAAAATCAGTTACAATATCTAAATTATATATTGTTATAAATGCTCATACGTAATAAACAATAATTTAATTTCTTTTAATACTTAAATTTATTAATTGCTATCAAGAAAATAAATTATCCATAATTATAATAAGAATAAAAATTTAATTTAAAATTTAATATTTTTAAATCTATAAAATTAACATATTTTTTTTAATAATTACAATATAAATTTTCATTAACAAATATGATTAAAATTTCAAACTTTAATTTTTTTTAATTTATAAAACTAACATAATTTTAAAAAAAATTACATTATATATTTTCACGAACAAATTTAGTTAAAATTTTATACTTTAGTATTTTTAATCTATATAACTAATAAATTTTTAAAAATACAAAATTAATGTGTTTTAAAAAATAAAACCAAAAAAAATTCCAAACAACATGGTTGAAATATTATACACATTATTTTTTATCTATAAACAAAAACATATTTTACACATTAATTATATTAATAATATTAAATAAATTTAAGTTAATAAAATATATTAAATTGTGGCAGGAGGACGCCATTCATGATGGCGTTTTGGTGCAAAAGAATTCCATGAAATAGTGGGTGTGAGGTAGAAAACAAAAACGCGATTATGACTAGCGTTTTGATGCAAAAATGCCATTATTATTATGTCATTTTGATTAGCATTTTTGTTTTCATACACTTTTTTTATTAGCGTATTCTAAAAGCTGACATTTTCTCCACCTCCTTGTAATTTAGTTGATTCACACCCGTTTATGGTAAATTTAATTGTACAGTACATCTGTACCGTAAAAATTCCTGGGCAACTAGATGCATGGAAAACTCTTGGATGATGCACATGAATTGGCCGTGACCCTGCACGACAAAATAGAGAGCGCTTTCTGATGGCTGCTTTTTGAGTTTGCTAACTAATTTATGTGCTTAAAACTCTTTCAAACAAGCAATCATCTGCTATACATTCTCAGCTATGCTGCTGAGTGATCAAATCTCTCAGGTAGGCCGGTGAATGATTAAATGACCTGAGGGTTATTATTTAGATATCTGTATTCATTTCTACCACCTATTGGAATGCAGCAGCCTCTAAATTCATAGCCATATCACATAGCATATTAAACAGGTAGTGCCTGAATCAACAACCAATAACATTGTATGACGAACCATAAGCTAGAGGGATTAGCGAATCATAGTTGATCAGAATAATAAGAGACGCACGAAAAGAAAATAAACCTTGCATATCACCCAGAAAAAGCAAATATTGTCCTATTATCAATGAAACAGATGTTCCAAATACAGTCACAGACAGGCCTCCAGGGGACCAAGTTTGAACCGCTGCTTAATTTTTCAACAGACATTGCAGAAAAAAAAAAGAAAAAAAAGGAAGAAGAAGAAGAAGAAACCTAAAATGTTGAACTAATATGACGTAATTAGCCTACTCTTTCTTGGTGAAGTGTCGAACTGCAAAGGCTAAGCCTAAGATCAAAAGAGGCACGAGAAACTGCAAGATCTTAATAAAAAACTCTGATCTATTATTGTGATTGTAGGAAGTTTGCTGTGGAGGAATGTGGGTACGTTTTGCTGGAACAGTTGATGCATCTATTTCACCAATGTAGTATTTTGCCATCATTTCTCTAGCAGAATCACTGTGACCCACATCTTCAAAATCATTTGTTGCATCTTTCCCTAAAAGAATAATATTTAAAAAAAAAACAAAAAAAGAATATAATCTCAAATAAGCGTTGAAATTTAGGCCTTGCTCTACTAAATTGAAAATTATACAACTAGCACTGTAGCATTACCAGTTGATGACAGCAGAACTTCATCTCCTCCAGGATGGTCATCCATGAAGGGGGTGACATCATACACCTGAATTTGAAGCTCAAAACTTTAATTAACAAATAAAATCAAGGCATAAGAAAACATTTCATGCCACATATACGTTGCCCTTATTACCATGTCAAAGAAAAAAAAATACTCAGATAAGAGAGTCTACACATCTTGAAGAGCAGCAGGCGCAAGTGCATTACTTACAATTGTGAATACCCAGGAAAAAAACCTTGTACTGTATGCAACATGAAATTATACTCTTTATCACATCAAATCAAACCTACGACCCAAATAGATAGAGTTTTTAATAATGTATGAATTATCCAACTTCTTAAGTTAAAGAACTGATTTACCATCATCAGTATCCTTCCACGAGTGCAAGTACCATCCATCCAGTAATTTATACTTTAAATACAGTTTCTATCATTTATGCATATTGAAGTTCAAAAGGGTTATTGCAATCTCAGTTATTGCCGCTCATGAAAACAGAACTTCATTTGAAATTGAGGGTAAAGATGTGTTACTCATGCATGCAAGATAGAGGTTGAATGTAACTGATGTACCACCACTCGTTTATTTTATGATCTGATTTTTCCATAAATTGTAGATAGGCCTGGCCATGGTCTGATCAAAACTAGAACCAAAAACCATTCAACAGTTCCTAGGCCCAGCCCGAACCGAAACTTGCACTAATCAGTCCCCTCTTGAAGCTCGTCAACTGGACTGGATCCACCAGTCTGGGCCGGTTTACCCGCTTTTAAAAATAATAATAATTATTATTATGTGACATTCCCTGGGTGTGTTGCATGACGCTCTCACAGGCTAATGCCTACAACCCCTTTTTTGTTACCATTGCAAGAAAGCAACAATTTTTATTTTTTATTAATTTAAAAAAAAAATTGTAAATGTCAATTTACATTATAACAGTCAAATAACGGCTATATTTTAAGGACATTTTGGATAAGGAAAAAAAAATGCTTATAAATACCTAACAATTTTCATTTCTAAACCACTCTCAATTCTCTCAACTCTCTCAACTTTTTATCAACCCTCTAAACGTCTCTCAATTTTACTCATTTATTTGATTTTACTTTTTTAAATACAAAAAAAAAGTCAAGTCTATGTTCAATACCGTGTTAAGAAATAACAAAAGTAAGGGAAAAATTGGAAAAACTAAATCTTCCTTTGACTCTAATTTTCAATTTATGAGAACTAATACTTTTGATGAATCATTCGAGAGCCAAACAAGCCCAACACTTACACACTCATCCAACCCAAGAAAGTGAGCATATCAATACAGAAGATGACAAAGACAAAGCACCAGCTTTTCAACCCAATCGGACCAAGGAGGAAAATCTCTAAAATCCAATATATTTCATGCTCATTTGATTAAACTTAATCCAAATAATCAAGTGAAAATAAAATGCAACCACTGTGAACCTTTTGAAATTCAAGGAAGAGGCAAATATGAAACTTTTAAACCACACCACCAAGATAAACATTTGATCAAGCATATTAATCAATTTAAGTCTTCACAATCACCACAAGTCTTCCAAAGTTCATATAACGTCGTGAAAAAGAACTTATCTTGTTCATTCGGAGAAGAACTACAATTTCAAATTTTTTTACAAAATGGTTAAACAGTCAATTTAAAAGGTTCCAAGAAATACATTAAAAAGAACAATCATTTCAACGTTTTACAAGAAAAATTGAGTTAGTAAAAGTACTTAACAGGTTGGAACACTGAGTTTTTATTGGTTTCGATGTTTGGAGCAATCACTGAAAAATTAATTTATATAAGGGAATAACTTATCATTGGGTTCATGAATTTCTTTTTTTTTGTGAAATAAAAAAAGAATTTTGGCTTTTAGAATTTTTAATGAAAAACATATTGATCAAAATCTGATTTCCTCTAAATATAATTTTGAAAGGCCTTAATATTTCCTCTAATTATCAGTTTTATGGTTTTTCTTGATGAGCTAAGTTCTGAACACTGGAATCACGAAAACAGACACAACAAAGACCAACCAATCATCAAAACAGAGCATAATTTCCTTCAGCATTATGCAGAACAACAAAATACTTGCAAATAAATTCAATACAAAAAGGGTGCAAGAAATTCAATCACAACAATCAACTTTCTGATCTTCAAATCTTGTGACAAACAACGGAAAAAAGATCAAAACTCAAATAAAATAGAAAAATCGAACCTTGCCAGAGATAATGAGCCAACAATCCTTAGTTTTATTGTGCTTTGCAACCTCATCGAATTTGTGAATTTTGGGATCTGAAGCCATCGTTTTCTCCCCTAAACTGAACACAACAGCATCCAATATTCACAACCCACGAAAATTCATATACCAAAACGTCAAATTTAATAATCTATACAAAAATTTAATTTAATGAACCAAATTAAGAGCAAGCAATTTCAATCACAAAAACAAAACCCCACAAAGACAGGATATAGCTACAAGGCTACCTACACGAGAAAAAAAAAGGTAGAAAAATTCCTAAAATCGAGACTCTGGAAAAAAAATTGAACAAAATGAAGAATCCAAAAGGAGCTTACGTCTTGCAGAGAAGGTGTGTTCAAAGCCAACTCTTTGTTTTTGTCAACTGACCTGTCAAAGCCCAAAACTAAGTGGCAGGCATTTTCAAGTAATTACGTGTATTTATTTGCCAAAATCGTGAAAAGGTTGGAAAATGACCTTAACATGTGAGATATTAACAGTGATGTTAAGGTAAGATAGTTGTTTGACCAGGGGTAGTTTTGGACTATAAAAATTAATTCTTTTTCTTGTCTGTTTTATTTATGTGAACCTGCCCAGGGATCGGAGGGTCCACGTTTATTCAAAGTGTTCCGTATGCAAAGTTGAAGTACTCGACAAAGAAAAAAAGTTTGTGAAGTACAGGTATTACTATTTATATATTTTTTAAAATCGTCTTTGATCTTGTTTGGTTTCAAATGACCAACTTCTTATTAACTCTACTTCTCAACAAGGTGAAAAGCTGAAGCTTGAGATTGGAGGCCGAGAGTCATTGTCACATAGTATTTTGCGGTCGTCTGGATGAGCACTCACCGAAGTGAAAAAGAGTGAGGAGTCGGTACTTTAATTTTGAGAGAAATTAAAGGAAACCATTTATATATAAAAAAGGTAAATTAAAAGAAACCACTTTGAAAACAGAGATTTTAGGTTTAGGGTCCATATACGGGCAGGGAATGTGTTAGGCACCCCGCCTCGTCCCTCTATGAGGGTAAACAGATTTAATATTATGCTCTTTACAAATTAAAATCGATAATTAGGGGGTTAAAATGATGATGTTAATCCCTTAGATAAAAGGAATATTTGATTTTTCACTGGTTCAGGTTACCCAGATACATAAGTATATGAGATGACCCTTAGTGAGTCGGTATTGTGTAGCGGTTTTGGTTTAGAGGGTTACTTTGCGTATTGTGCTATTTTAGTTTGGATTTGAGAGAATCCGGGTAAAAACCTCTCCCGATCTCTAGGGGTAATCTGTTTAAAGTTTGAGTGAGGAATCTCGGATAAGAACTCTCCTCCGATCTCCACATATTTATTAAAATTTTGATTGAGAATTGGATAAGAACTCTCTTCCGATCTCTTTAAGTATTTATAAAATTTTTGATTGAGAATCGGATAAGAACTCTACTCCGATCTCTTTAAATATTTATTAAAATTTTGATTGAGAAACAGATAAGAACTCTCTTCTGATCTCTTTAAGTATTTATTAAAATTTTTTTATTTAGAATCGGATAAGAACTCTCCTCTAATCTCTTTAAATACCTATTAAAATTTTTTATTGAGAATCAGATAAGAACTCTCCTCCGATCTCTTTAAATATTTATTAAAATTTTTGATTGAGAATC